>NC_058374.1:102502500-103760833 GCF_018350175.1 Felis catus
AGGGTAGCTCTATTTTTAATTTTTTGAAGAACCTCCATACTCTTTTCCAGAGTGGCTGCACCAGTTTGCATTACCACCAACAGTGCAAAAGTGTTCCGCTTTCTCCATATTTTCACCAACATCTGTTGTTTCCTGAGTTGTTAATTTTAGCCATTCTGATAGGTGTGAGGTGTTATCTCATTGTGGTTTTGATTTGTATTTCCCTGAGAGTAAGTAATGTTGAGTATTACTGCCATCTGAACGTCTTCTTTGGAAAAGTGTCCATTCGTGCCTTCTACCCTTTTGTTCAGTGGATTATTTGTTTTTTGGGTGTTGAGTTTGATAAGTTCTTTATAGGTTTTAGATACTAGCCCTTTATCTGATATGTCATTTGCAAATATCTTCTCCCACTCTGTCGGTTGCCTTTTAGTTTTGCTGATTGTTTCCTTCACCATGCAGAAGCGTTTCATCTTGATGAGATCCCAAAAGTTCATTTTTGCTTTTGTTTCCCTTGCCTCCAAAGACATTCTAGTAACAAGTTGCTGAGGCCAAGGTCAAAGAGGTTGTTGCTTGTTTTCTCCCCTAGAATTTTCATGGCTTCCAGTCTTATGTCTAGGCCTTTCATCCATTTTGAGTTTATTTTTGTGTATGGTGTAAGAAAGTGGTTCAGGTTCATTCTTCTGCATGTCGCTGTCCGGTTTTCCCAACACCATTTGCTGAAGAGACTGTCTTTTTTCCATTGGATATTCTTTCCTTCTTTGTCAAAGGTTAGTTGGCCATAATGTTTGTGGGTCCATTTCTGGGTTCTCTATTCTGTTCCATTGCTCTATGTGTCTTTTTTTGTGCCAGCACCATACTGTCTTAATGGTTACAGCTTTGTAATACAGCTTGAAGTTTGGAATTGTGCTGCCTACAGTTATGGTTTTCTTTTTCAGGATTTATTTGGCTATTTGGGGTCTTTTCTGGTTCCATACAAATTTTAGAATTGTTTGTTCCAGCTCTATGAAGAATGCTAGTGTTATTTGGATAGGGATTGCACTGAATGTGTAGATTGCTTTGGGTAATATCAACATTTTCACAATATTTGTTTTTCCAATCCACGAACATGGAGTGTTTTTGCATTTCTTTGTGTCTTCTTCAATTTCTTTCTGAGCTTTCTATATGGTTTTTGGCATACACATCTTTTACCTCCTAGGTTAGGTTTACTCCTAGATTATTTTAAGTCTTTTGGTGCAATTGTGAATGATATTGATTCCTTGCTTTCTCTTTCTGCTGCTTAATTACTGCTGTATAGAAATGCAACTGATTTCTGTAAGTTGATTTTATAATCCGTGAGTTTGCTGAATTCATGGATCAGTTCTAGAGTTTTTTGGTGGAGTCTTTTGGGTTTTCCACATGGAGTATCATTTCATCTGCAAAGAGTGAAAGTTTGACTTCTTCCTTGCTGATTTGGATGCCTTTTATTTCTTTGTGCTGTCTGATTCCTGAGGCTAGGACTCCCAGTACTATGTTGAACATCAGTGGTGAGAGGGGACATCCCTGTCATGTTCCTGACCTTAGGGATAAAGTTCTATCATATTCTGTGCAAGGAAGAACCAGCTCTATATTGATATAGTCACTACAAAGACTACACAGAAGACAAAGATGATATTCTAAAGAAGAATATTTTGGAGAGAAAAACATACAGTATTGAATAGCCATCTAGGTCATCTCTTTAGACCAAAATTTCATTTTATTTTCTGTGATGCTCTAGTAATGCTTCAATAGCATTACAAGGAGCCCTAAATCCTGGCTCATAACATGTTCTTGTTCCAGTTTTAGAAACACAATGGACATCAAAATAGGTATAAAAATACATCTCTTCCTGGGCCTTGTGAGGATCAAATGAGATAATGTACATGAAGGCACTACAGATACTGTACAAAAGTTAGCTGGATTCTAGGGGAAGGCTTTTCAAAGACCACAATGGCACAGCAGAAAGGCACCTGGATTCAGTGTGGAAAATCTTAGATTTACTAGCTGGGTTCTCTTGAGAAAATCATTCAAATTTAATTCCTCTGAGGGCATCTTTTGGGATGAGCACTGGGTGTTGTATGGAAACCAATTTGACAATAAATTTCATATATTAAAAAAAACAAATTTAATTCCTCTGAGTTTCACTTTTTTATATGTAAAACAAGTATAATTTCTACTACTGTTTTGTAAACCACCTCAAACACAATGAGCTCTCTAATGAAAGTGCTTTGTGAACAATGCAGTGCAACATTAATTGCTATTAGAGTGTTTAGTAAATAAAATGGACTTGAAGGAATAGCATTTTTAACAAAATAAATACAATTGTTTGATTAAAACATCTCTTTAGAAAGGTTAGGCAATTGAAGTTAGTTCTTCATTGAGTTCTTATCAAATAATCATCTCAGTGTCTCTGTGGAGAGGGTAGAGAAATGGTGAGCAATTTCCTGGCCTTGAACACCTTATCATTTCAAGTATAAGTTAGGCATACTTTGAGTCTCTTAAAGATATAAAAGAAATCAACAAAAACCAAAAATTTATTCATGGTATGTGCCGCTTTCGTTAAATCTGTCATCTAGCATTCATAATACTTAAGTATTGTGTACATTATATACAAATTGTATGCATAATATTGTATACAAAACACTGTATTATGTCCTGACTTATGAGTGAGAGAGTGTGTGTGTTTCAGAGGAACATAGTTGAAGTGTATACTATAAAAATGTATATATATGTATGATTCCTTCTCCACCCTCAGTGTGAAACTTATAAAATTTTGTAATATAAAGAAGCATAAAATGAGTATCAAATGACTTTTTCAAGGATGTGTTATTGAAACTTACTGAGCCTAATACCTAGAAACTGGTCTTTATTTTTACAAAAAAATAAATATTAGAGGACTAAAATGTCAGGGACCATATATATTTAGCCATACTTCCCTAAAGTCCAATAAATGAGAATTAAAACAAGGAATTAAGAAGACATTATGCTAAGGTCTAAAACACACACACACACACACACACACACACACACACACACACACACACACTGAACTCCTTAGTGTTCTAGTGATTCATTTAGACATGTGAAGAGGCAGAGACCTTTGGAGAAGCAAGGAGATCTAGGATAAAGCCTTATTTGAGTGACAGGTGTCAAATTACCTCACCGAGCCTCAGTTCTTTCATCTGTAACTCATTAGGTTGTTTTAATGAACAAATGTAACAAAACTGTGCTAGGAAAACGTTTGGAACTCAAAAGGTAAGCAATAGTATTCAGTAAGTCAAGAATCTTCCTTTTTAATAAACCCACCAAGTGATATTTCGATTTAGCAAAGATGGGACATCCTGCACTAAATTTCATTACTTTCTCTTTCCCACAGAAGACTACTAGTTCTTATTGGTGAATCATTAATATTTATGGAATAAAGACATCTTTTTCACATTTCAATTTTACTTTTAAATGTTTTCAATACAGTCACTAGGAAGACAAGGGACGGTATTTGTTACAGTTAAAAAAAACAACGCATGATTTTCTAAACTGTCTTTACATGAAAGCAATGTTTCAGACTAGAGTTTTATCCTCAGAAATATAGGAGTTTGGGTATGTTATTTGAGGTTAACAAGGATGTGATTTTGAAGTCATAACTATTGTTTGTGAGTGTATATAAGATGAGAAGCTGATTATTTGCAGGTTTACCTAAATTAGCACATCTGGTTTCTAATGTTGCTAGGCCTCAACAGTAATAATCACATTTCTACACAGCTTTTTCACATGCTGTTGGGTCATTAGTTTCTTCATCTTTAAAGTTTTCAATATTCTTTTCAAGGCATCCTGAATACTTGAGCAGCAATTTTCCCTGTTTGCAGCAATCACCAGTTGAATGCTTTTGTGAATGGCAAATTAAATGGATTTTCAACAATGTCGATACTTTTAAATGAGAGTCCCAATGAAATTATGGATGAATCAAGGGACAGCAGGAAGTCAGTGATTTTTCTGCATTCGTAAATATCTTTCTAAAAAATGCCATCCTTAGAACTCTACAGCCATTAACCCATTAGTGCCAGTCTGTCCATCTGCCTCTTAGATAATTCCTATTCTTTTCTTAATGGCTCTAAAAATTCACACGCAAAAAGTTAAGTATCCAAACAGTACTTATCAAATTGTATAAAGAACAGTAAATATGCAGTCACTTGAGGACTCATACAAAATATTTACATCCCTGACTTCTGGAAGGTCTAAAGTATAAATGGTATGAAAAAAATATCTTAAGGGTGCTTGAGTGGCTCAGTTAAGCATCCAATTTCGGCTCCGGTCATGATCTTAGGGTCCACAAGTTTGAGCCCTGGGCTCCGTGCTGACAGCTCAGAACCTGGAGCCTGCTTTGGATTCTGTGTCTCCCTCTCTCTCTGGCCCTACCCCACTCACGCTCTGTCTTTGTATCTCTAAATAAAGCAGCCACCTTTGGGATTCGCCATATATGCTTCTGAGAAGGAGTGTGGCATGAGGAGACTGATGTTTAAGGAAGAAGATTCTTGCTGTTACTAAATTACCATAGAAGAGGAAGCATCATTTGACCTCCACATTAGTCATGTTGCCAAATATAAATTAGGTTTTTCAAGCGAATTCCCACTATTTTCATATATTTCCTCCAGAATTCAGTTATTCATTCAGTTGAGGGTTAATCTGACAAAACTATTGCATGATTTTCCAGAAGAGGAGTAAGTTAGCAGAGTGATTAGACACACAGGCTTTGGACCTACACCATCTGGGTTTAAATCTTGGCCATATTCTCTGCCACCTGTGTGACTTAGATAAACTGCTTCGTCTCTCCCAACTTCAGTCTCCTCATCTGGGATAATATAATGTCTCCCTCCTTGTTTTAATGAGAAGATTAAGTGATAAGAGTGTTGAAAAAGTACTTAAATAGTATTAAGTAGTATAAAGACTCAGTAAGTGATAATTAATATTTCTGAATTTAAAGAAATCTGATATTTCTGAGGCATTTTTACTGAATCATCATGCAAACCTATGCCATTTTTCTTCACTTCTACAATAGAGAGAAAAAGCTTTCAACCCTGAAAAATTCAAAATGAATTTGAAAACGTGACTCAGTAATTTCTAAATACAGATGTAGACATTTTAAATTTTGCAACATTTTAATTCACTAGAGTTTTACAATTGCTTATACAATGGTTCTAAATGCTTTGGACTAAATGTCTAAATTTCACATATTCTCAATTATTTTCAAACATAAAGTATATACATTGAGTAATCTACCTTATGGTATATTAGGACTTCATTTTTAAATGCTTTTAAAGTGATAAAACATTTGTTGAGAACAAAAGAATGAAATCATGGTGAAAAATTATGAAGACAATATCTGTGATGAGGTGAACTTTGATGTTTATTTAAAAGCAGGCCTTGGTAATAGGAAAAGTTAGATCTTTTGGGGCGCTTTTTTGCTATTATTGTTGTTTCGGTTTTGTTTTGTTTTGTTTTTTGCTTTCTTCTTAGACTTTTTTCTAGAGACTAGGATTAGTTACATGGACAATCTACTATGAAAAATTGATAATACTATGAATTAAATTTGATCTAAAAATATCATTCATACCATTTAGGATTTACCAATTTTCTAGTTAATTATAGTTCTTCATTCTCAATCAGTTTTGATTCTAGAACTTCCATGATGTATTCTGCACTTCTTTCAGTTATTATTTGTACAGAGTAAGACATTTTCTTTTAAGCCTAAGGCAGAAATACCTTCCCTTGAAAATAGTGTGATCATCTGTCAGCAATACAGTCTCAGATTCTAGATGCCTTTTTCACATTGGCATCATAGGTCAATGAATAGGTGTCAAGATTCTAGTACATGTAATGCAGATTACTAAGAGTTTTTGCCCTCAGAAAAAGAGTTTTGCATTTAATAAGAGAAATGCTTAACAAATAAAATGAGGTATAGTAAAAGGCATACAAATGCTTGGGATTTAAGGGGACTGATTAATTGCATCTCTATCTTTTTCCTCTAATGTCCAGGACCCTATGAGAGGTAAACTGAGGAATTAAGCTACTACAGATCAAAACAGCTTTGGAGAGCATATTAATTGCATTGTGAGGCTTAAATATGTAACCTCAATGTAGCTCTTTGAGTTCAGCTTACAATTCAAATCTGCAATGCTCCCCGGAAGTGCAGAGTATAGCCCTCTGTGAATTCACTGCGTATCAAACAGCGTGCAATCTCTCTGTGGGCAAGCCCATGCATAGTAAGAACCTCAGATGCCCTAGGCCAAGCCTGCTCAATTTCTTCTCCCAAATTCATCAATCAAGGCAGTCATTCCTCCCCAGGGGAGGATGGAGGGAGGGAGCCAACAAGATGGAAGTCTCTCTCCCTTTTTTTTTCCTGTAAGAAGTGCAGTGGAAATTCCCCCTTCACAAATCGGGAATATGCAAAGTGAAAGTAAGTGATCTTGTTCTAATGGAGACAACATGCATGGAGTTCAAAGGATGAAGAGTCCAGATGGCTGGATGATGGGGAAATAATTCAGAAAGGAGTTGGTGGCTGAGATAGGCTAAAAGAGGAATATAAATTAGGCTAGATGAAAGAACAAGGCTCCCATGGAGAGTCTGGTAGAAAGTCCAGAAGAAATAGCTAGAATTCCCAAGCATTAAAGAGGACCCCAGGTGACACTGAAGTGAATTTCTAATGAACTTAGAATGATTGAAGACTCTCTTTATTAATATTTAGAAGGCAAGGAATAGCCAGTCATCATGAGGTGTTTAAGATTAGCAAGCACATGTGGTGTATGTTTCAGTGGATGTGACAGTCTACAGAAATAGTATATTATTAAAATAGATGTGGTGTGGTTCAGGCTTAGCTGCTGGACAAAACAAAAACAAAAACCAAAACCAAAACCTCAGTACCTGTGACACAGAGTAGAGGGGTAGAGACTGAGAAAATGAATAAATGTATATGGAAAATAAGAAAACAGAAGGCCACAGTGAAAGAAAGAATTTTGGAACGTGTAATATGGAAAATGGAGCAATGCCCAGAGATGAAACCCAAACTATAATTAGAAATTAAAATTTAACCAAAAAAAAAAAAAAAGGACTTTCTCGGAGGCTCATCAATAGACTGAAATCACTCCAGGATGCTAGCAGAATTCAGTATAAGCTGGTGGAGGAAGATGGACACCCATCCTAGAAATCGTTTGTGACACTAATGAAGAATTAAATAACAGAAATACAGAAAAGGCAAGTGGTCAAGTGCTCATGGTTAGTCATCTGGAAATAGTACTGAGGAACCAGTTATATGCCCAGCTACTCTCCTGGCCTTAAAAGAAGAGGTTAGGAGACATGGGGGGAAAATCAGGCTTCAATGAATAAAAGGTAGAGTTTAGAAGAAAGATTTGAGGATTTGATACAAGGTGCGATAAAATGCAGGTAGTCGGTAACATGCTATGCATGATACACTAATAAGGGAGTGGACCAGTATAAGTGACCTGGGAAAGAAGGGCAGTCTGAATAAGAAAAGGGATTTGCAAAGCATCAATAGCAGAGATTAAGAAAACAATGTTTTGAGAAAGCAGCTCCAGAGACCCGTGGACAGGGCAGGAGGTTGGCACCATTTAATCATTTTCAGCCCTTTGGAATGGTATTGCCAAGTCACTCTGGATGTTCAAAAATTCTATTTCTTCAACATCTTTATAATTAGGAACAGGAATTGGTGTCGTCCGATTGGAGCTTGCTGCTAAAGATGTGAGAGTTTTTAGAGACAAATACATGGTCTTGCCAACACAATCTAATGTAGTCACGGTGCCATCCAGTGGTTAGTTTGATTACTTTTACAGGTACTTCCCATCACTCTTTAAGAATGTATTTTACTCTCTAGTGAATATTCATCTAAGTTTCATCAAGGTTCTATGAAAAGCATTTTACTGCCTTTTCAAAAATCACATAGGAGGGATTTGATTTGCTATCCACTTCTAAACTAATGGAGTTATAGCCAGCTTGTTTTCTATATGTGTTATGCTCTGGAAAACATGATTTATCGAAATTAATGCAATAAGGAACCATGAAATAATGGGCCTTACACTGTATTCAATTTTAGTCCTAATGGAAACACAATGGAAAACAACATCTGCGACATAGGCCTGGTTGCTTGTAGGAAAGTAATGGATATTTTCTGCTGTGATTTTATTGGTGCTCTGGGTTTTATCCTTCATCATATGCTCATCAGTATAGTAATAATGTAATACATACTTTGACTTGACTTGTACATAGTCTCAGTTTGTAAGGTCATATGGGTAAATGTAGCTGGAAGACTTTTAATTTGGCTGTTGACAAAGTAGGATAAATCAAGATGCCATTAGAAGGAACCCTTCTCAAATTTTTTATGAAAGCACAGCTTTTATATTTATTACACACATCTTTAAAAAATATACTTTACAGTAAATTTTAGTAACATCACATTGGGACATTTGAACCTTTGGCAATGAAATTCTGCATTGCCACCGAAATTCGTTATTTAAATCTCCATGGTAAATTAGCTTTATGAGGTGGCTACTTTAATTATTTTCCTATGAATCAAAGGCAAGAGTAGAGACAACTTCATCATCTTTATCACTGTTTATATGGGGAAGTACTAAACATTTTGCCCATGGAGAAACCTGTAAAGGCCTTTGGGTTTACCTCTTTATCAGCAGGCATAAACACATCCAAACCACCCTAGAAAAATGGAAGTTAATATCTAATATTGTTTCTAAACATCTAAAGGGATAGCCTCACTACAGTGGACTATGTCAAACTGATACAGTATTTCAAATCACTTCAATTTGAAAATGATTGGAGCCACTTATCATTTGATTCTTTTCACACTATTTGTCTTCATATTTCTTCCATTTGGTTCAGAAAACACAGAACTGATTTGGAGAAGATGGTATTGATGTAAATGATGGCACTGTCTGCAGATTTTCACGGGTGTGGGAGCAGGAGATCTAAGGCTACTTGGAGTGTGTGGCGAAACAGGTGTTGATCATCCAAACGGAAATGCCTTCTTGTTCATGAGTTACTACATTTGCTCTTAACTTGTGCAGTTAAATACCTCACACAATTTATCAGCGTTAAATGAATATTCCCTAAAAATTTTACCTAACCTCTACCAGTCTACAATCTGCAACCAAGATAATACATTTTGGCTTCTTTTGCTCTTGCTGTTGAGTTTATAGTTTTCAAACTTTACATATGGAAAATGTTAAACTTACAAAAACAAGTTTAAGGAATAGTGTGATGACCATGCACATACCCTTTGCTGCTACCAAATGGTAACTTTTTTTTTTATGACGTTTGCTTTGTCTGTGTAACGATAAGCTTTTTATTTTTATTTTTATTTTTTTGGCTGAACCATATGGAAATAATATAGGCACTTCAGCCCTAAGTACAGTATGTACCTTAGGAATAAAAATAAGACTACTCTTCTACATAAACACAACATCATTTTCAGGCACCCCTAAATTGAACATGGTGTAGTAATATTATCAAATATAATGTCTATGTGTAAATGTCACCTGTTGTCCAAAAACACCCTGGATAGCTCCATTGTAAAGGTACAATTCTACCTTTACAACTAATATCCTGTTCCCTTTTATACAATGGTTTTTGCCATCTATGGATTCTTGCCTGACTCACATATTATATTAGCTATTGCAAAAAGGTGATTTTTTTCGACTTTTATTATTACGTTTTGAGACAGCCTTCTGCTGTGAAGATTTTACTCCTTTTATTTAAAAATATCACCCTGGGTTCATGGATTCTTTTTTTATTTAACATTTTATAACCCACTGCCATCATTTTTCTTTTTCATGCTCCCATTGTCCTAAATTTCGCCAGTGGGAGCCCCTGAAAGCCCAACTTCTGTGTCTTTTTGACATGTCCCAACAGATTTGGAGCATGTCTTTACTTTCTTACGTAATAAAGTAGGTCTGCCTTGTGCCTTCCCCATCCCAGACTTAGAAACAAGAAGTCCTGTTTTGTTGTTGTTGTTGTTGCTGTTCCTGTGGGTAATGGTACTTAGAAACCAAAATATATTTATTTTTACTGGGATATCATTCTTCTAGGCTCTTTCAGTGAACAGGGCTAGATTTTTTTTAAATAATGAATTCAAACTTTGCCTCTAAGTCAGACGCAACACCAAAGGCTTCTGCCTCACCTTTCTCCATTTCATACGCATACTTCACATCTTCCACTTTGAAAACACTGCTACCTACCATCAATATATTTACCATTTGCTCTATCACACAATACACAAAACAAAGTTTTAGGATTTCTGCACCAAGAACAGTACTAACAACAAACCTACTATGTCAAGTTCAATGTTTTAAAATATTCTTTTATGTCCTTAGATTATGTACCACTGTGGGGTTTCACTTAACAATATATCCTGAAAACTCACTCCATATCAGTTTAGAGATATATGCTTTATTCATTTTTATAAGTTTACAGTACCCCATTTTATGGATATATCAGAATTTGTCCAACTAATCTCCTATAATTTGGCATTTAGGGTTTTTTTTTCAATATTATACCACAATGATTAAGTCTGTATATATATCATTTTGTATTTTTAAAGGTGTTTCTTGAGGGCAAATTTCTAGAAGTGGTATTGCAGTGGCAGAGATTACCAAAAAATGTATACTTTTATCAAATATTGCCAAATCCCCCTCCACAGATATTATGCCATCTTGGTCTTCCACCATTGTACTTCTTACAATAACCAAATGATTATTTCTCTCTGAAAATATTAACAATATTAACGGTTTCAAATAGTAAGAGTTGTTTGGAACAAATGTAAAGGTTAGAATTTCTTGTATACCCACTTCCTGATTCCAAACTCAAATTCAAATTATATAGGTGGTATGGCACTCCTGGATGGCTCAGTCAGTTGAGCATCCAGCTCTTGAGGTCAGCTCAGATCATGATCCTGGGGTCATGGGATCCAGCTCCCACATTGGACTCTGCACTGAGCGTATAAACTTCTTGGGATTCTTGCTCTCTCTCTCTCTCTCTCCCTCTGCCCCTCTCCCCTACTCATGCTCTCTCCAATTAGTCAATTAATCAATAAATAGAATTTAAATTACAGAGATGGTAGATGCCACTGCAGAAACAAAGCCAGACTATAATATTAAACAAACCTGCTTAAGTGGTATTTTGAAGCTATAGTGGTTTATGATTGTTTTTCTCCTGGACTAATTAAAAATACAAAATAAAACAAATTCATACATTGGAAATTTAGAGTAGGAAGAAATCTCAGAGATTTACCAGTGAAGTACTGACAACATAAAGAAAATTGAATGTTTATCATTTTATTTATTGGAATACGATGCTATTTCTTAGAATATGCTGCTCTCTCCTCAAAATACAATTTCCTCTCCATTTATTTCCCTAGGGTTCTCAACAGTCTCTATATCAACCCTAAATCTTTCTAAATTTCTACTATTTCCATTCAAACAGGTCCTACGATCCCATAGTCTTATTTCTCAGTTCCCATTCTTAAGCCACTGAGTATGGAAGACTAACTCATGGGACTGGAGCCACTTAAGATGCCCCTCATGCAACACCAATGGGCTTTAACCACCGTCCAGCATACCTCCTTCCCCAAAATCCAGTGTCTGAAAATCCCCTTCAATACCTTCTCTCCCAGCTGATGATCTTGGTTTTTACTTTATGTGAACACCAAAAATATTTCACTTAGAGTTCCAGCCAATCCTATCTTCCTTTTCCTACATCTTTACTTCCACTTTTTTTTTGTTTCTCTTCCTCCAAGCTGGCTACCCCCCCTTCCCGTTACTCCAAACCACTCCCCCCCCCCCACACACACACACACTCTTCCTCTGCAGTTGTGCTCCATAAATCATCTCTTTTTTAGCTTACAAATGTTTGAATTTTTTTTCTAGTAACTTCTCTTTGTTTACACACATGCTTAGATCTCTCACATTCTAAAAACCACTTCTGGGGCACCTGGGTGACTCAGTTGGTTAAACGTCTGACTTTGACTCCGGTCATGATCTCACAGTTCATGAGTTCAAGCCCCACATAGGGCTTTGTGCCGACAGCTCAGAACCTCGGGCTGCTTCAGATTCTGTGTCTCCCTCTCTCTCTGCGCCTCCCTCACTCACACTCTGTCTCTCTCAAAACTAAACAAACATTAAAGAAAATATTTTTAATAAAAAAATAAATAAATATAAAGACAGCTTCCTTTACCCTATTACCTTGAATTGGATTATTACTTTGTCTTATCCTTTCAACTATAAAATTCTGATAGTGACTGTATTAAAATCAAAGCCTCTGTTTACTCTCCTGTCAAGCCCTCATAATCTGGCTTCCATTTCATAAAAGTTGTTCTCTTAAAAGTTTCTAATGACCTCTAAACCAAATTCCAGTAGTCTCTTACTGGTCTCCATCCTCCTTAAGCTCACTGTGAGGATTGCCACTATTTATTGTGACCCTTTCTGTGATTTTCAGGAAATTTTGCTATCAGTTTTTCTCCCAAACATTCCTTCTCTCTCTTGACCTGTAGTATGTCCCAACTGCTAAAACTAGGTATTCCCTAAAAGTTCTTTCATAAACCCTAGTTGAGAAGTTCACCAGATGAAGAAGTTAGAGGACCCTAAATGAGAATGTGTCTCTTGGATTATGAAAATGGCATAATAATGTTGGGAAGCTCATTGCATAAGGCCTGAGAACAAACAGGTATATAGATAGGTTCAGGTTATTTGTTAACAAATAATAGCTAGATGACAGATATAGATAGGTTCAGATTATATGCCATGTAGTTCTAGGACTTTATTTCGTGGGTATTACACATCAGAATATTTATGGGTCAGTATGTCTTCAGCCAATACATATCAAAGCAACAGTTTTTAACTGACTGAAAGCAAAGATCTGAACTACAATTAAAAACATACGTATTTTAACTCTTAGCATTTCTGCTAAAAGATTTTTTAAATCTAATATCAAAGGGAACTGCACCATATTACTGCCCTTGGTGATGGCATTAATAATCGTCTATTACATACATTAGAAATCAGCCTTATTTCTCTTTTTTTAAAGGCCTAACAATTGTGAATATTTAAATATTTTCTACAAAAATAAGAATGTTCAGGCTTCTATTAAGGTAGGTCAATTTGTAACCTGCTTTTGTAACATGTTTTTTATAGTAATCATTCAGAATAAAACCTGCTCTTTATAGTAATCATTCAAACAAAAACCTGGTCTTCATAGTAATCATTCGGAATAAAAACCAAACATATTATGGTCCTTTAGTCAAGAATTTAGGCAATTATTTATCACACATCCACTGCCTGAGCTATAGCACGTATTTACTGTGTGATAATTATATGCAAGCCACTAATCTGGGTGTTAGGGATTCAAGCCAGACAAAATCTCAGCCCCTGTAGCATATACATTTGAATTAGACTGGCTTAGATGTTATGGTATATGTAGCCCATACCTGTCTCTTCCTGCACTGAGTGGTGCTGGACAGGTTGTGCCAATGTTTAGTGAACACACTAAGATGGACAGCTACGATATTTGTCTGCTATAAGGAGAAACTGTTCATCTTAGTCAGTGGTGGTTCAAAACTAAGGGTGATCTTGCCTTAAGGAATTTGGGGCAATATGTGGCATTTTTGGTTGCCACAACTGGTCCATTACTCACATCTAAAATTCTGCGAAACATCCTACAATGCACGGAACAGCCTCCCAAACAAAGAGTTCTCCAGTCCACACTGGACAGTGCCAAGGCAGAGAAACCCTGCTGTAGACTAAAAAGCCCATGTGGCTTGGGTTTTCTCTTAGAAGAGGAACATGAACCACATGCTCCCACAGCCTCTCCTACCTCTGACCACAGAGATCCCCCTTCAAGCTCATTCCTCTAATCTTCTTTGTTCCAAGGATAAACACACAATGTTCAGTTGAGATCCATCCGTACCTTCTATTTGTTTTCTGGGCTGTTCTCAAGGGTCAATCAATGCTTACTAAAGTTTTTGAGCAAGCACTAAGGTAGTAAGCTCTATGCCTGCTGGGCATAATTATAGGAAACAGCTTCATTTTTTGAAATCTCATAACACGAAGCTCAGCACAATCCACAAATTACAACTCCTTTCCAGTGTGTTTGTGCCCTCAGCAGCTCACAGCAGGACAAAATCTCAGCCTCTGCCAGCCACCATTTTTTAGCCACCTTTCCTAAAATATCAGAAGCAACAAACCTCCCAGGGTGAGGCAACATTCTGCGGTTTTGCCTGCATGGATCAGTATTTTTCCCACACAGTGATTATGTTGCTATGAAATAGCCAATAATTATTTTTTATTTAAATCATGAGTACAAGGAGGAAGTTAGTCAGACTGTTACTCATTATCAATACTCTACTTCATACGGTAGGAAGCTCACAGGGGCCTTGGTTGGTAGTCCAAAATTCACTTGTATTTTTCCCTTTCATTTAAATGCTGTGTAAACTTTTCTGATTATAATTCTATTTCTATAGCGATACGACAGGCTATGAACCGTCACTTAACAACATTTGAGCTCCAGATGGAATTTATACCTTTACCACTGTGTAACATTAGACAACTCACTTAACTTTTCAAGGATAGGATTTAGTAATGTATTGAGTAAATAGTCTGAGCTAGTATCTGACATGAAAATGATGAGTCTTAAGTAAGTATTGCCAGTTTCTGGCCATGTGACCATCAGCAAGCCTTCCCTCGCCCACCATTTAGAGATCAATTTGAGTATTAAAGATTTTTTTCCATTGCTACTGTAACCACCAAACTGTTGTCTTCAGTGTGTCTTCTAGCTCTGCAGATACAACTCAGTATCACCCTAAACTGAATTGGAGAAAGGATATCCAGTATTCAGGATGTCTAAATTGACCAAAATTAAATAGGTTTTTAAACTCTATGTTTCAACTTTGTTTCCCTAATAAAATAACTTTACTCTCTACCCAGGCACAGAAGCATAGGAATGGAAATTTATTTTGCACCCCACTGGCCCCAGACATTATCTTTTCTAACATGCACACTCTGTTTTAGATTCACTAGGAAAGATTAATAATTTAGAAACTGAATATTTCTCTTTAGACTAGTAAAGGTTGAACATTTTTTCTGAAGATTCTATCTCAGAATTTCTGTTCCTTCCTGACATAAAACTACATGAGCTCTGTCCTTACAGAGAAAGAACATCTTCACTAGCAAACAGAAATGTCACCAAGCATCAAAATATATTGAGAGCCAGGTCCCCTCTACTGTGAACTGCCATTTTGGTCACTAGCTACTGATCGTCAAGAGCACTAGTAACACTGAAGAGTGGACCTCAGACATCATTTCCTATTATTTGTGAATGACTAATTAACCATGTTCCCAGTAAGTCAATCACCATTGCTTATGAGGAGTCATATATTTGAGTGACAACTAGATACTGAGGGGCTATCATAATAAAAATCAAATGCCACTTTATTTACTCTTCACCTATCCACTTGCATTTTTATCTAACCAGACTATTTTTCCAGGCAATCATGTTTAATATGGTAAAGTCAATCGGGCATGTTTGAGGGTAGGTGCATGTTGGTATGATTCTAGTGTGATAGTTTACAAAACAGCATCCCACTTTTCCAATGTCCCTTCTCTGCTAGATTTCTTCAGAGGACCCAGATAATAAATGGCCACACAACATCTTCTTAAACAAGTTTGCACTGCAGAAGGAATGATCTCATTCTTCAAGAAGCTTACATCTTTATTGGAGATAAATGACAAATGCATGTAAAAAAGAGAGAGAGAGAGACAGAGAGAGAGACAGAGAGAGAGACAGAGAAAAGAAAGAAAAGAAAAGGAAAGGAAAGGAAAGGAAAGGAAGGAAGGAAGGAAGGAAGGAAGGAAGGAAGGAAGGAAGGAAGGAAGGAAGGAAGGAAGGAAGAAAGAAGAAAGAAAGAAAGAAAGAAAGAAAGAAAGAAAGAAAGAAAGAAAGAAAGAAAGAAAGAATGAATCACCCATCCAAAAAGTAAATACTACAAGCAGCTATATACTGTTAGACAAAAGATGTCTAACAATAGTATATAATAAAAAACTGGTTAGAAAATATCAATGAATACATATCAGTTTTACCTAACCAAGTAAGTTATCATTTAATGATTAGATATTGCACAGCAAGTTAACTATCCATGCTTTTTTTTTTGAGGTATATGCTATATTTCCATTAATTTCCACTAGATAACGTGACAGGTATTTTTTAAAATCTTCCAAAGTTTTGGTCGACAGAAATTTAGGTGCAACCCTTCAGCATGTCAGGAGTTGAAGTGTTTAATCTTTTGACATTTTTAGTGCTCAAAAAGGGTTCATTTTATTTTATAGTTTTTTACATATCATCTTTATTTGTTCAACAAACTCCTCTGTATCCTTTTCCCTGAAACCACAGGGCTTTTTTGAGGCTCAGGGATCCCCTCATATTCACATTTCCCAGAACTTTACTCTTTCTTTGCCTGTAATTTTCTAGAATCCCTTGGATTTTACACAAGTATAAAATACTTATAACTGACATAGCATAAAATTCAGTCACGCTCATTTTATCAGTTGCGCACAAACTTCCTCATTACATACATGATACCCACGGTTAGTTTGCATTTTATTTTTATCTGTTGCACATAAGCCATTACTTTGTTAAAGAAAAAAAAAACCATCCTGCAGAATGGTGGAGAGAGTGTAGGAGACTTTGGTTCTGAGTTCTACACAGTTTGGCACTTTCTTCCCTCAAATGTAGAACAAGAACATTGGAATTGTGTTCCTTTTCCCATAACTTATCTACTGTGACAGGGTTTTTATTCATGTGACCTTTAATTTCTTACACTCTTCAGATCTAGAAAAGAAATGAAACTTTTAGAATTCTTTGAGAGAAAGGAAATAATTGTATTCCTGATGTCCATTTTAGTTAGTAAAAATGTCTCTGAGAGGCTGACTCCCCCCAAAGATTAAATGAAATGTCCATTCGGTGGTAAAGTCGGAATTGGACCCTCAGCTCCTCACTTCCCACACCACGCACTAGCTGTGGGATACACTTCCTCCTGCCAGATTCCTCCTGAAAATGTAATTTGTCATCTTCTAAGTAGTAGACAATTAAGGCCTGAGATTCATTTTCGCTGCAAATGAATAATTAGTGAATGTCAATTTCATGTTTTCTGAGTCCATGCAGAAGACAAAAAAATAGTTATGTTAAAACACTTAACAGGCCCTTTAGCTGTGATGACACATCAGTTCTTGGAGATGAGTATAAATATTATTATTGTTTTCCTCCTTAAAAGATCATCGAATCTGGGTCTCACTTAAAAGTTTACTGAACATTTGTCTACTCAATTTATAGCTTTAGGAGTGTTTTGCTAATAGATTCAAAAAAAATAGAGTCATCTCTTCTAAACATTGTGTTTGCATTTGGTTTTTGCTTTTTTGTTGTTTCTTTTTTTCTCTACACCCCCTTACAGCACAAGGTGCCTCAAACCCCAAGCAGCTGCCATCTGGTTTGTTTTACATAACTCTCTAAGCCCATTCAAGTGGCACTATACCAGCGAAGAATAAAATATATATTTATATATATGTATATATTATATATAGTGGATGGAGCCCAGGAACTGCGCCCAAAATAACTTGTTAAAAGTCATTGAGCATAACGAGGGAATCATAGGGAGGTCATAGCAGCAGCTGCTCTGGAACAGCTCCCTCTCTCGTCATGGTGCCGTAGGCATGGTTAAGAAGGCAATACTCACAGCACCTCCTCCTTCTCCTTTAGTTTTTATGCCTATCACTCGCATCTCACTAGCTGACAAGCACCTGGGATTCAATTCCTGCTGGATTTTAGAAAGTCACATTAATTTTGGTAACTTCCCTATTGTAGTAGTGAGACACCCCCCACCCACCCAGTTTGGCGAGCAGCTTTAATATTTCATTGCATATTCATGTATTGCCTCATGTTATTTTTGGTGTCTAATGGAGACAGCAGCCGGGGCTTCATGAAAGATTAGTAAGAGCCCTACAAATAGCTTTCTCACTGTTCTAGTAGATTGGTTTTTTTTTTCCTTTTCCTAAGAGGGCGGACCAGAATTCTTTTCAACGAAGACATATTTGGTAGTGAACAAAAAAGAAACTTCCCCAGTCCATGAAGAATCTCCTTGATATGTGAGAATATGTAATTATGATTACCCCCAAGACAGCCTGCCCCTGTGCCTCTGTTCAGCTACTGGAAGGCACCAGCTAATCTTCACGTTTTGTCTCTTTCCCCTAATTCTTTTCCCTAATTCTTCTCATTTATATTATTTAAAGAATGTCATGTTTCATTAGTTCCACATTTCTTTCGGTGAGATATAGGACCCCAATGGGAAAGAAATCATCTTTTTTTAAAAATGTCCCACACATACAACACAGTTTACTCCTTCTGAATTGCAAATAATTTATTCATGGCATATTGATGTCTTGTAACTTTTACATTTACTGGGCTGTTCTTTAAAACAATTTTCTATTCCATTTCCCTTACTCATCCAGAGATTTATAAGAATGTATAGCATGCAATATAGTGAAAAGCCCAAAGTACCAGAAAATATTTTTAGAATAGAGACATTCTACAAATGACAGATTTTTTTCCATTTTAGGCCTTATGAAAAATGGATTTGAAACTTATAAAAAATGTATCTGGAACATCTGAGTGCAAGGTTTTTGATTGGATTTTAGAATTCAGATCTATGATTCAAAAGCAATTTCTTCTTCTCTGAAAGTGGCCACACCGAATTGATTTTTAAGGAGAAAGAAAGGGTATAATTTGGATTTTGAACCCTTTTCTAAGGATTCATATTGTTTTCACTTATGCTGACTTCCTTCATCCCTACTGCATCCTTATGGAGGAGGCAAGTATGTGTTAAAACAACTCTTTTACAAGAGTTGACCTTAGGCAAAGCTATAAATAAAGCTTCACTTTTCTTTGTCCTATTTCACCTTTTTCATTCCACATTTCCTATTATAGACCCCATGTGGCTTTCTAGCGAACATTTTTTTTTCTATCTTGAAAGGTCTTATTATCTTATAACGCCACTCAAAGAATTTGCTTTTTTTCCCACCACAAAAAATAAAGGGAGGAAATAATAAACCCAAATGAATTCATCAGTAATGGTAGACCTTCCAGTAAAAATCAGGTAAGTATGAGATAGATGTCCAGGAAAGAAAACTGGAAATTTTCCAAGTTTATGAAAATGCATAGAGGAGTAGGGAGAATTCTGTTTTGTCTCCTGAAAAACCAAAAGTCACTAACCCTATTTTTAAAATCTTGATCCTCAAACTCTGAATATTTTTCTTCACCCAGCTTTCTCTCTTCTGTGATGGTTGCATCAACTTCCACTGAGTACAGCTAATGGAGAAAAAAATAAACACCTAATTGAATAAAAAAGATAAGTAGGTTGAAACTCAACCCAAAGTTTAGTCTGATTTGCCATGGGTAGCTTTCTAACTTTTGGGAGCAATCAGTCCTTTTTGAATGTTATTTTCCACCTCTAAAATTAGAAAGCTCAAGCATATTTTTTAAACGGTTCTGTAACAGGAGCACCTGGCTGGCTCAGTCAGTAGAAGGTGCAACTCTTGATCTCAGGTTGTAAATGTGAGCCCCATGTTGGATGTAGACATTACTGAAATGATTCTGCAACAGTCTTCATTTAAATTTGAACTGTACCCATCTGCTAACTGTGTGATCCTACCCAAGCTATTTATCATACTTTATTTTGTTCATCTATAAGATCATTGCAGTGCCTACTTTGGAAGAAGTTATAGCAAATAAATGCTTAGTTAGCTTCTACTGGTTTTTAGCTATTGTTTAATTCTAAGGGCTATGTTTTATTACAGATATATTAAACGGCATACTTGAAAAATGTGAACAACATAATTTTAAGTATTTGTAGAATAGCTGATGTTTATCAAGTGATTGTGGGCCAAACATTAAGTCCTTCATTTGCAAATCTCATTTAAGTCTCTCAATAACATAATGTAGAAGGTATACTTATCCTTGGATTACCGATGAGAAAGCTAAAGCTTCGCTAAGCACACAGACACAAGTAAAAAAGTACTAGGAGGGGTTTTCCAAAGAGGCCACTGTGCCATACTGCTTTCCATTCTAGAGTTTTCTGCCCTCGGTCTAGATGATTAATACCCAAATAAATGTTGCACTGGATCCTAATAAAGATCCACCTTTCCATCTCCTGAATCATTTTTATGATCCGTATGTGCTTTATATTCTTTACCAAACCTGCCAGTGAACTTCAAGACATTAAGTATATATTTTTTCAGCATGCACACCCAGAAAGTCAGAGTGTTTTCAAACCACAAGGTGTTACCCACCCACCTTTCCTCTGAATATCACAGACGAAGAATCAAGTTTCTCAGGAAGCTCAGACTTGTTTAAATTCACCTAAAACCAGATAAAATTAATGTTGTAAGGCCCATGAGACCCCAGTAGAAGAAACTACATCAAAACGCACACACCTCTTCATTTCAAATGGAAGAAGCCAGAGTTAGCACCCCACTGTTTCCCACAGATGGTGCAAGTCATAACATGTGAAATTGATACATTTCAGCTCTCAGCCTCTCGGGGTGCAATACCAGCACACTGGGAAAAGTCTCTGTTTCCTTCTCCAGATTAATTCTCTTCTTTCCGAGAAATGACTTTCAGCTATTTTAGACAATATGCCCTTCATTTGGAAAGCGATTTATATTCATTCACTCACAGCCATCATTCAGGAACATCATGGATTGATAGATTCTAAAAGCCTAGCTTTTCATTAGTTCTGTTTGCAAGGCTAATTTTCACAGCCATTGATCATTTACTCCCAGTTGCTCCTTCTTTCCAGGACTTCGTGTCCCACAAACATTCTTTTGATGCAGTGGTCCATTACATGTTTCTATCCACAGAGATGTGTCTATGCCCCTTATAATGACAGCAGGTACTTACCAGAGCAAACACGTTCATGTTCCTGGTGCTAATTAGGCACAGAAGGTTCTACCTTTCACTTACCGATGAGAAACAGACTGAGTCTCAGATCAGAGAAGATCAGGAGCTTAGTTGCTTACTTAACACATATATTATTGGCACCTAATTTGCACTGAATATATGCAAACTCTTTGCTTTGTTTCTCAGGTATCCTATTATTGTTTACACTTGCAGCTGTTATTATTGCTAAATTCAAATTAATCACAGGGTATCTCCACATAAGTCACTACTATCTTACCAAAAGCCAATGATAAAAATAAGGAATGACCTGATGATGGATCTGATAAAGCTACTTCTGATCTCTAGGCACACATACTAAAGAGATTTTTCCCTTGTTAAACTTTACTCATCAAGCATATATGTATAAATATCTATTTTTCTGTTCATAGGCTCACACGTGAAATAGTGTTCTGAGTGGTAGATTCTAGTACATGAGGAGCCTGTGGAATAAAGAAGAGACAATTCCTAGCAGTGATGATTCCTACTAATAGGATATTTGCAATTACAATGTGACATCTGACATTTTAGTTGCTATGCAATTAACATTTTCTTCTTCTCTTCTACCTCCCGATACACATATACATGAGGATGTGTAGGTTTCATTATACCACGATGGTAAGGTAGAGATATCAGTTGAGATTTTAAGACGTTTAGAACATTTTCCAGACTCCAAAAATGAGTGATAAGTGATTTCTTTTTTTGCTGTCAACAAATTTGTACTGGGCATTACGATGACCCAGGGACTTCACACATACATAAGATCTCCCCAATTAACCCTCACAGCAATGAGGTACTTGGTGATTTAGTATGGAAGATGGGACATATACTTGAATGACCACAAGTTAAGGGATAAAATGATGACTTCCATAAGCAAAATGATGTAATACCCTAAGTACAAAGTAATATATATGTGTGTGTGTGTGTGTGTGTGTGTATACACACACACACACACACACACACACATATGTAACAATAGCTGTATATATATAATAATAACTATACAGAAGGAAAAGTTTCATTCTACCTGAAGAAGTTAAAAAACAAATTCCTTAAAAGGCAACAATAGAGTCAGATCTGAGGGTGAAAAGGTATTTTCACTCCAAATCCTATCACTTGTTCTTTTTAGATGTGTATCACTAGCATTATTCTGATGTTAAATGAGCAAGAGAAAGGTGTAACTCTGGCAAAATAAGAAATGAAGGTGGGCATGCAAGAAAGAAAGGAAGGAATAGAAAGCCTGAAAATATATGAAGTACCTAGCAAGGACTATGCAGAAGAAGGAAGAAGAGTGTGTGTGTTCATGAAAAAGAGACTATGAAAGACAAAAAGAACGAAGATCTTTAATCCCAATGAATTAGAATAAAAGAGTGGAGAAACAGGAAAGTCACTGCTTTGCTGCTTCCTCCATACACCCACCACCTACCACCATCAAGGCCACCTAGTTCATTGGGTGCCAGAGCAGATATCACTAGCGTCAGAAGAGAATCTGACCACAGATCACATGTATAAAACATTCAAGGCTCAGGTGCTCATTCAAGAAATGCATAGGAGGGTGAAATCAGTGCTTCACCCATCAATGGTCCAGAAGTTTAGAATGTGAAGGCCTAGCATGTAAAGAAGAGGATGCAAACGAAGAAAAAACACCTGTATTGATGGTGACAAATATGACCTTTTCCCCATAGTCCAAGCTGAGTGATCTTACTTGAAGGTCAAGTATTTTGTGACATCATTCTGGCTTGCTCAGGGGACCTGCCTGTTGACTGTGTCTCCACCACTCCTGGAAGGACATAGGGACTGCCCCAAACATCACCCCAGGGTCTAAGAACTGATTAATGTTGAGTGCATTTACCATCTATTCAAATATTAAGACTCATTGATCTCTGATACAGAGTCAGTGGGGTTTTTCTCTCCTTCCTTCCTTTCTTACAATTTGATACCACTGTCTACGCTGTTCATAAATGCTTCTCTAGAATCAGGTGATTCCTTTCAAAACTGTGGATGTTCAAACTGGCAAATGATACCTAAACTAAGGTCAGCTCTTCTCAAGTGAACCTACATCTGGCTCCACATAACATGGAAGATTCCGAATGACTTCTTAATAGCCTGACAGAATCCCTGTAACTTTCAAACGAGCTTCAGGAAAAACACAGAGCATAACAAAGTAAGTCCAAGAAATGATTTTTTAAACATCCTTGTTATATCAAGGATTGTTCCATACCTCAGAGGCTACAACAATGCCACTACCAGACTCTCAGGAAATACACAATCTGAGAAAAGCAGGTGGAAACAATAAATACCATATGAGGCAGTAGTCACTAGAGGTACACAATACTAGGAAAATAAATTAACTAATTCTGACTGGGCTAGCTCAGAGGAGAAGGAAAGGGTTGACTTAGAACTTGAAACATTAAAAAGACAAGTCTAGAATTACGTAGAGGCAGAGTTTGCAGATGACAGCTTGCCAGAACTGGGGGAATTCGGGCTTCTATCAATATGGCGAATTACTTAATAGAGTAGAAATTTAGGGGTGTTTCATACCAAGAATTTATTTCAAATTCGCTTTAAAATATTTTAACTTAAAGAATTTAAGAAGTTACTTATTTCCATTTTTCATTTACTATTAAGATCCATCAAAACAATATGACCAAAATATATCTTATTTTGTATAAATACATTAAAAATGGATGAAGCTAACTTTAAATATCTTTCTTATTCATTGCTTCAAATCTCAGAACATTTTTGCTTTTCGTATATATTTTGCTTTTGTTTTCTTTGTCCCTGCTTCTTAAGTATTTTTAAATCCTGGTATGCTCTGATAAATAATTGCTAT
The DNA here is from genome assembly GCF_018350175.1 of Felis catus. NCBI lineage: Eukaryota > Metazoa > Chordata > Mammalia > Carnivora > Felidae > Felis > Felis catus. The sequence goes on from NC_058374.1 coordinate 102,526,376, forward strand.
AGAGCATATTAGAACTACAGAGCCTCAGATTAGTTTGAAAACTGGAATTCAAGTAAAAGTATAATTGGCTACAAAATTCACAGACTCTTACTATGGTAATAATCTAACTTCTGTTGAACCCTGAATTTCAAGTCCCTGCTAAGCATTGAAACGTGTTTAAATTCATTTGGAATAGCAGTGTTTTATGCGGGGTGAGCATCTGAAGCCTAAAGTATCTATAGTCTAACCCTTGAAAATACGCCTACCATAAAATTCAGTAGGCTAATTTTTCCCATCTCAGTAAATCCAGCACAACATTCAAAGAGATCACTATTCTTATTGTGAGATCCAGATGCAATAATCACTGAGTTAGAAGCCATGTAGTATTAAAAAACTGAGTTGTGTTTTGTGGGGTTTTTTTCTCCTGAGTGGGGATGGTTGATGTTGCTTCTGTTTAATTATAAACTAATCTAGCAGTTCTCAAAGATAAACATGCATCCCAATTACCTGGAGGGCTTGTTAAACTAGACTGCAGAATTCTACCCTCGGTAGATCTGGAACAGGCCTGAGAAGTTTCATTTTCAAGTTACTGGTAATGCTGCTGCTGCTGCTACTGTTCCAAGGACCTCGTTTTGAAAATGACTCTGTGTGTACAGACACACACACACAACCAGACTTTAAAGTCTTATTTATGAAGACTTTATAAAAAAAAAAAAAAAAAGATAACTCTGCGTGTGCACAACATTCAACCAAACCACATTCCTTAATCTATCAGTATTTACGTATTTGGTGATACATGTAATCATTTTCATGCAAAACTTCTGTTTTGATGTGTAAAGCTGGCAAAACCAGTCCCCAGCTGCTGGGGATGCCTTAATGCTGAGGTCAAATCTGCCTACAGAACCCTGCCTACTTGGATTTAATGCCAGGAAGATAGATATAAAACTGGCATTTCAATAAGCTACTTTGCTAAACTTTAATAACACCACTTCTGTTAACCTTGGAGCCCTGATTAAAATACAAATAAGTGAGGAAATCCCCATTGTTAACTAAGCCCATTTTGCATATTTATTGCTATCCCTTTTAATTTGTAAGGGCATGTCAGATTGTGCAATGAAATCTGTCCTCTACTTGTTGGGTCTTTGATTTTGCCTTTTCCAAAAGGAAAAGAGTTAAGATGTAGACGCCTGATATAACCTTCCGTAGCACCTTATCTACATTTGTAGCAAATATGAAAATGTTTGAAAAAGTGTTTGCTGCCTCCTTTCCTTAACTTTCTAATTGTTTCCTACTCTTGTCTATAATCTGCTTTCAAGGTTTTTCACTTGATTTTTCACTCCACCAAAATGAAAATTACAGCTGTACTTATTTAAATATTTATTTAAAAAGAAATGCTGTATTTCCTTGTGTTGAGTACTGCGGACTCTCAAACGTTTAATTCAGTGTTATCCCTTGTATATCATGTAACTCAAATAAAAAGAGATAACCCTGGAAAAGAGAATGCAATACAAATAAGCTGGGGTTGAGCAGTGTGAGAATACAGACATTCAGAGAAACACGGAAACTATTTGACACCCGAGAAGGTGACCACATAGTCATCAGGCTTTGGAACTGATTATGGGGAGGAAAAGGGATGCCCAAAGGAGGGTACGGAAAGACTGATAGGCAAGATTTTGACGTGACAGTTCAAAATGGACCAAATTTGCAATTCTATCACATGATCAACCTTCTTGTGCAGTTCAACTTGGGAGGAGCTAGGGTAGAAAATATACAAATACAAAAATCAAATTTCCTACTTTTTCCTTCTATTTGATTATGGAAGGCTATAGAAGGCAAGGCTAAAACTATGTATCTCAGTTTAACTGCTTTATCTATGGATTTCTTACAGAGAAGTGCCTCCGGTGGCATGAATAATTTAGAACTGCTGGCATTGTTTATATTGGGAGGCTGTAAATCCTATTCATTCATTCATTTGACAAATATTTATTAAACAGCTTCTATGTGCCGAGTATTGAGTAAAGGAAATACAGTTGTGAACACATATGCTTTGCTCAACCTGATGGTTAGAGCACACCAATATAAAACTCATTGTGCTAACATGTGCGGACCTTAGACACAGAGGTACGTGGAACTGTGAATGGATCAAGGGGTACTAGTCCTAATTGTAATGTCTGTGTGCTCCTGCCAAACTGAACCCTAATTTAGAATTTAAATTCTATGCGGGGGGGTGGGATGGGGGGGATCAGTCTAACCCATATTTATTTTCCTTTAGCAACAACTACAAAGAAATGTGTCCCTTTAACCTCTGGGAAGGCTATTTTCCCTTCCAGAGGTGGGGGCGGGGGTGGAGATTTAGATCAGAACTAATTGCTCTGTGATTACTATTTTCCCTCCCGTAGCTCCATACGGCCGGGATAACACGCATTGTACACACAACAGGAGCTAAGACAGTCAGTCAATTAGGGGAACAATTAGTTCCAGTTTCTATAATTCATTTGAGTTTGTAGATGAAATTGCCTGAAAATATTAAGAACATTAAAGATCAGTGATAAAACCTAAAGAAAGCAATTTATATTCCAGTTCTAGAGGCAGATGCTTAGTTGACACTGCTCTTCTGCAGACAGGTGACGTTAATGCAGTAATAATTATAGTTTGGCAGCAATTAATAAATAGACTGTCAAAACCAGTCAAATTGTGTTCATGGTTTCGGAAGGCTGCTGATTTTAGCTTTGACATGATGTGGCTGAAGTGTTCCTGAAAAGCTCAAAATTGTTAATTAGAGGATGCAATTCTGTAACTCCCCTTCCATGGGTCTTAGGTTGGAAATTTTTGGAAACAAACATTCACTTGCAACCTGGTGTCTTCTTTGGGGTCTGTGTTTACTTGATAATTTATATGTAGAAGGATGTAATATGTAGGAATATTCTAAGATTTAGGAGACTGATGAACCTACAACCGAGTCAACTTGAAGAGAGAGAACTTGATGGGAGTTAGTTTTTGTTGCAATATCATAATGTAAAATTCAGTGGAGGGCTAGAAATCACAGTGGAGCAAGGGTAATAGCCTGGCTTTAAGTGAACTCAAAGTCCTACCTCATGCAGACAAATCTGCAAGTTTAAACCTAGTAAGAGACTAAGGGTTCTCTGGTCCAGGGAATAAGAAAGCAGAAAGAAGGTAAGGAAAATGGTCAAGAACATTAATAATGAATTCAATTTCTTTTAAAGCAAGTGATAAGAAGAAATTTAAAGCCATAACTTTACCAAGTGTTAAGATCAGAGATTACCCTATCCTGACTTAATAATGATCAAAGCTACCTCAACCCAGAATATAAATCCCTGATCAGTTTCACACATCTGCTAGTTTGCCCAGACTTCAGCAAAAGAACAAATAAAATACTGATGTTATTTAACAGTGTGTATGCATAATATTTAAGACCCAAACACATTCTGAGAGTAATGACCTAGAATTACTCAAGTTTAATTCCTCAGAGAAAATTTATATTTTTTAAAAGGTAGCACTGTTGGGGCGCCTGGGTGGCTCAGTCAGTTAAGTGTCCGACTCTTGGTTCGGCTCAGGTCACGATCCCATGGTTCGTGGGTTTGAGCCCCACGTTGGCCTCTGTGCTGACAGCATGGGGCCTGCTTGGGATTCTCTCTCTTCCTCTCTCTCTGCCCCTTCCCTGCTTGCTCGTGCTCTCTTCAAATAAACAAACATCAAAAAAAAAAAAAAAGTAGAACTGTTACTTTGATGAATAAATAATTTCTTGCTAAAAACTCTGATACAAATAAGACTGCTAAGAAATAACGAAGGCAAACAAACATCACTATCACCCCCCCAAAAAAAACACAATACCAACAGAAAGTTTAAGTATTAAACTTCTAAACCAAAACAAGAAAAAAATTCATCGTATCTCACACAAGTTTTCCTAGACTTTAAGTAAAAATCTTGTAGAAATTTGTGATAAAGTTCCATTTTCTAATTTAATTCTAGGACTTAACCATGAGGAAAGCAAATTAATACTCTCAGCTCCTTGTCTGTGGTGTTTAGTACTTATATCAACTTTTGCGCTCTAATTAATTTTACTAATCCTTTAGTTAATGAATAAGACCGGGGGCGGTGGGGGGAAGCATCAATTTCAAGAACAGAGGTAGAAAATTGTTAATTCAGAAGTGACCCACAGCTCCCAAAGGGTTCTCGTCAGCATTGCTTTGCGATCCTGTTAATATTTTATTTTGTTTTATTGTTCTTCATAGAGCAAAATGTTTCACAGTTAATCTCTACGGTACTTTTGTTTCTAAGCTCTCTAAAAGACATTGATCTGGCAGTAGCCAAATATTTGAATATAAATTGATTTTATGCCATATACAGAAAACAAGTATTTTATTGATATAAATGGTTTCTTTATTTGTAGAATTACACTAAAAATTATTTTGAAACAGCATGATTCCTTTCTGGACAGTATTAGAATTTCATGCCTAAATCAAGTTGAACATTAGTTTTATAGGGGTTTTTTGTCTTCTGCAATAGCATAAATGTCTATGGTGAGAAGTGTCAAGGGAGTAGAGATGTAGTCAAAAGCTTTGAGAAAGAAGACGTAAGTGTGAGATGACAGAATGGTCACGTGCAGAGAAATTGTTAAAGCTTTTTTCTGTTTTAGGCCTATTCATAAAGACAATACTTAAAGACTGAAGTCATTTTCTTTCAATCTGCTTGTTAAGAGCAGAACACTTGGGTCTAAATTATATATGCAAGACAGTAAATGCACAGATATCATGGAGACCGGCCACTGTAAGAAAGGGGAAGTCTGCATTAATTTTGAAACTACAAGCCTTGTACACTGACATTCTGTTATCAGCTGCCATTCTGACATCAAGTCCCAAGCATCCTGCACTGAATGTTTATTATAGTCTTTAACCAGCATGGCCAAGACAGAAGTCTCAAGGACAGGATAGATCCCCATGGTTGTTTATTGCCTCCATTCTTTTACCCTCTTCAAAGCCACGCCGTTCTTACCTCATCTAGAATGCTGTGTTCTCACTCAGAACTGTATTCAGGCTTTGATGATGGACTTCTATAAAGTGCCATCTCCATCGGCTGATTTCTACAGAGACTTTTCTTTTCTCCAACACGCTCTGCAAAACGCTGGCTTGCTTCTTTACTTGTTATCATGAATAACAGCATGATTTTGCATGCTGCCCTTTTTCAACACTGAATGCTCTATATCTGTCTTGTCTCTACCAGCTGCCTTCTCGCTCTTCCCTTGTCAGCATTTTGTGAAAGAAGAGATTCAGTAACAATGTGTGCCCAATATTGTGTAGGTTTTATATTCACTTTGGATTTGAAGCAGGCCTCCATATTTCACCACCGAAATGCTCAATCAACCCTCCAATTACCGATTCTCTCCAAAATTGAACTTAATCTATTCTAACATGGAAAACTTGGAAATGCATTCCTTTAGGTATGCTGTTATTATTTTCATCTTTGCAGCTGGAAACTTTCTAGTAAAGCTACATTTTCCCTCTTCTGTCTACTTCTAGCCTGGAAAATTCTGATTTTAAGCTCGCATTCTAAAAGTCTCTCTCATATTTCAGTTTGGCTTTTAATTTTACTCCATTTAAGAATGCTTTGCTAGCATTCCTGCCTTTTTTTTTTAAAAAACATAAAGCTTGCACACATTGTTTTGTTTTCAGGGATAGTTTTTCCCAGTGATTTTTGTCCTTGATCACAAAAGCCCCTGAAAAAATATCCAGTAAACAAGCGGAATTTTATTAAGTCCTAACTCCTATTTTTATTCTATATTTCACCTTCTGTAATACAGGGTGACTTTTAGATGATTGAAATCAACACTCATATTTTATTCATGTTATCAGTACACTTTTATCTTAGGAAAAGTGTTAGTTCATCTGTAACGTAATATCTAGTTATGAATTTGTAACAGTGTGCCCTCACTCTGAAATGTCTCCTTAGCCAGTTGGATATTAATTGAGATTCTAGATATTGATATTAACCATCTTATGGAAAAGCAATTGTATATTAACAGCGTGGAAGAAAAAAACATTTGGCTAAATACAAATTTTCGCCTAGTTCATCATAGTTTATAACCAGACTGATGAAAAAAACTTGACATTGTAGTCATCAGTGATCTTGACTTGTACTACAGGGAACACTGCAAATCTTCCTGTATCTGTTGTTTTACAGTGAGGTTGAGATGATTTCTGCTTAACATTTAAAAGTCATGGTAATATGGTATCTTGAGACTGGAAGTCATTTAACATTTTCAAAGAAGTTGGGTACATTCAGCCCAAGTAGTTTAGATCACTTTTCAGTTTTCTTTTAGTATGTCATAAATATTAAATTTTGATCAATAAGTTTGGGAAAAAAGGCCTGAAGATCTTTGAATTGCCTATGGAATGACTTTATGTTGATGAAATTCTGAATATGAAATAAAAAGGCAATTTAGCTCCATATACTGCTGTCAGTAAGCCAGCATGCTGGCTCATGATGCAAATAAGCAAGTATTTGCAGATCGCGCTTCTCAATGCAAACTAACACACTGAACTCCTTGAACTCCTTCTCTGAAGATCTGACATGCACACTGTGCTATATTCAGCAGTCTTATTACTGAGCCAGCCACTCAGATGGAAATGTCATTAAAGCCAACTCTTAGCCAAAATGAAAGTTTACAAGTATCCACAGGTAATGAATTTTATCAAAGTCTTATTTTTCACAATGATGTTTACTTACATGTAGGATGGTGACTTGATGGTATTTTATAGGAAACCTGTTCATAAGTTCACTTTCTTAAAGCGGTATGATCTGGGTTTGTCAAGATGAAAGAAGACATGAAAAAAGTTCGTCAACGTATCTCTATCACACCTTGACTTGATGGAGAAACCAAAAACAATCCATTGCTTATGAAGAGACCAAAGCAAAGGAGGAAAGCAGCAAAGAAAAGGAACCCACCAAGAACCACTTGAAGACTATGCTACATAATGAACATAATAGGCTATCTGCCTCTCAAATATCCTTTCCAAACATTTGACTCCCTGGATTTACTTACTAGGTGCTCCCAAGAAGATCAAGGTGTAGTTGGTCACTGTCCCCTCATGCAAACTTTGATTAATCATGGGCACATGAGAAAATAGAATGTTTAATTTGAATACCATATACAAAATTAGAAACCTACCTTAACCTTTCAAATCTTCTAAATTAGATCAAACCAATCACCAAAACCAATTTTCTCCTATTTTAAATCCATTTGTTTGTATGTACCTAGCACCATAGGATGTAGGGCAATCATCTTCATTTCAATTCATACAATGTGGGGAAGATACAGCCCTATTCTAAATAGGAGAAAATATAATGAGTGTCTCTTAAACTTATTGATAACCATAAACTAGGGGGTCAAAGGCACACACAGGTAAAGGGTTTTAAGGGGTCAATCTTGCACAGCATAGTAAAAACGCTAACCAATAGAAAAAGTAAATTTTATTTTTGTTATTGTGGAAATCAGATTATAAAGTGTTTGTATATCGTAGCTTTTGGCTGCAAACAACAACAAGCACAACACAAAATGGATTAAACCATAAGGAAAAGGTATTATCTCCCATTGCAAGAAGTTCCAAGGCATGGTGGTGGTAGCTTTAGCTAGTACAGCATCATGAGGGTCTTGACTGCTGTCAACTTTTAGTATCATCATCTGTAAAGCACCAGCCTTCCGCGCTGGATTCTCCCATGAACACATGACTGCAAGCACTTCCAAGTACCACACACAAACACAACCACCACCAGCAGAAAAGAGATTGCTTTCTGTGTATATATGTTTAAGAGTTAGAAAAATTTCCTCAGAAATCACCCAACAGACTTCCTCTCCTATCACAATAGCCTAAACTGGATCACATGCCCTTCCTTGACTAAGCCAACCACAGGCAAAAACAATGAGATTACCATGATTATATATGTATGTATATATAGAGAGAGAGAGCAGGGGGGGACTAATAAAGTTCACCCATGAGTAGAGATAAGGAGCTGAAAAAAATAGGGCTTGTCTTAAATCAGAAAGACTGATTAGGTGAGCAATTGACACATGATTTTATTATTTCGTAAAATGTTTGTATTGTTCATTCAGGTTTCACGTGCCCAAGTTAATTTGTTGGCATACAACAGAAGACAGAATTTAGGAAGAAGAATAAGCCAAATCATCACTTTCTATACTTCATATCTGATATATATACATAGACATACATACATATATCTAGCATATAAACTTAGTCTTCGGGCCCCACTATAATCAGATAAGTTAAATCTCAATCATCTTCTGTCTGGTGGTATCTTCTCTGTGTAGCCTCCTAGAATTATTTCTACTACAGCATGTAACACATTGGATTCTAACCATCTGTATGCATCCCCAAGCATACAGATGGTGAATGAACTACTTGAAATTTATCCAAAGCACCTAGCATCATCATGTCAGACACATTGCAGTCATCCAATATATTCATTCATTCAACATCTATCTATTCATTTATTAGTCAGGCAGAATTCCATAGACCCTGGAGCTAGCCTGTTTCACTCTAAATCCTTGCTCCAGCGCTTACTAGCTGTGCAACCTTTGGCATGTTTTCTCATCTATAATAGATAATAATATTGCCTGACTCACGGGGTTTATTTTGTGAGCATTAAATGAGCTTCTATGTTTAAAGCTCGTATAAAAATGTCTGGCTAATACTATGGGCTTATAAAGGGTTATTCTTTTTATTTATTAATACACTATTTCTAACTGTAGACTGCAGAATTTTTCATCATATTTACCACAATCTGAACTGTGGTATGGATCGATTTTAAAGCTTTGCTTCACTGTGTGACAAAACAATGACAGTTTGAGCACAGTTTGATAAAAGAGGGCTTTGAGTTGCAAGCTTAGATTTTCTCTCAAGCGCCTGCAGCTCAGAAACAGCAAGTGTTCAGAGCTGAGTTTCAGCAAAGCAATGAAAGATGGGAATTCCAAATTATCTATCTGTAGCTTCTATAGAAAACATTTTGGGAGCCAATTGGCTTGATCCAGCTAAGCTGTATCTTTTCATTCACTGCCAAAAGCATCTAGCATCTTACTATACAAAAGTTAAAGAGAGATAACTTCAATTAATATTGTACACAATGAGCATTGTTGCTGAAAACTATCTTAAATTGGGCCATGAAAGATCAATTTCCTCTGTAGGTTTTCCCATCTACCATTGTAGCAAAAAAAACTTAAGAGATTTTGACCCTTACTGTACAACTTCTAAAACATTGCAAAATACATTTGACATATTTATAATGCATTTAAAAAATTTTTTTTAATGTTTATTTATTTTTGAGACAGAGAGAGACAGAGCATGAACAGGGGAGGGTCAGAGAGAGAGGGAGACACAGAATCTGAAACAGGCTCCGGGCTCTGAGCTGTCAGCACAGAGCCCGATGCGGGGCTCGAACCCACGGACCGCGAGATCATGACCTGGGCTGAAGTCGGACGCTCAACCGACTGAGCCACCCAGGCGCCCCTATAATGCATTTTAAAGGCAATTTTGATAGCTTTTCTTCATTATGATTCTGACATGCTTAACAAAATCTTAGGAGGCCCCTTCCAGTCATCCAAGTTCTCAACTGAGTGGTGCTTTTTAAATAGACGGCTGCTTTTAAAACTACAACAATATTTTATTAATAGAGAAATGGGTACACAGTAGATTAGAAAAACACTATTAAATTTGTGAATTCATTAAATGCTTTGAGACAATTCTGTCCTATCCCAATTTTCAAAATTTATTTCCCTACTGTAGGCGGGAAATTTTCAATTTTGTTTAAGACCCCTTGATTTTCTGTATCATTTTACAGTAATTCAGTACTTGGACTTTGAATTGGATATAATTTAGTTGTTTCCATTCTTTTCTTGTCTGTATTATAGGTCTGAAGGGGAAAATATCGCAGCAATAAATTTAATTTCCATTTGGCTCATGGATTTATTTTTATTTTAGTTAGTTCTTCTGAAATTCATATTGCCTTCAATTGCTAAATATAATTGTGTTGATTGATCTTCCGGGAATGAGAAACTCAGTTTGTTAAAAATTTTATCAAGTTTATTGCTTTATAATACATTATTTGTAAATAATGCTAATACTTTCTCTTTGTTCTGTAGGAAATTTATATTTTATGTATTCTAAGAAACCATTAATTACAAGATGCGTCATTATTTTATACACTACCAAGAAAAAATGCTACAAAGTAAAGTATGTCGAAAATAGTTTCATATCCCTTGAATTTTTATTTTGTACTTATCGAAAAATCATTCAGACTTAGGTTTTATTTTGTGTCACTTTTGTGCATACAAATGAGGAAATTAAAAGCACAATAGATTGCTTATTATGTTCCTAAGTTTCTAAACCTGTTCTCAAGTTAGAGTTAATGATGCCCATCTCGTTTTGTGCACCATTTACCTTTGTGCTACCAGTAGTGTTGGCTAAAGCATTTCTTTAAATGCTGTTCCACTAATGCTTCCAGAATCTTCCAAGACACTTGACTCTCATTCTGCTAGTTTTAATTGTGTAAGGTTACAGTAGAAAGCTTTAAGACCACAACCAGGATTCAGATTCCTTCCTCAAATGTCTTTTAAATGATTTGTTGACTGGAACATCAGTGGGGATAACAAGCAGATTGGGAGTGCACAAGCCTGGCCCATAGTGACATTAAGATGCCATAGATTATAAGGCAAATTCCCATTTCTGAGATGCAAAAATGTGAAAAAATACATTTAATTGAATGTTTTAAATACTCATCTGTCAGTTGGCCTCCACGGCATTTTTCTAGGCTTTAGATCACTCTGTATGATCGGTTCTATCACTCTCCGACATACCTTTAATTATGACTGCAGGGCAGACTTAGAAACAGAACTTACCGACTCTGGCTATAAATTTAAATATTCCCCAGACTACCAAGCCTAGTGAACTACACAGTAGGTTTTACTTCTGATGATGCCTTCCTGATCACAAGGTGAAGCTACTCTGATTATTATATTAGTTTTTATAGTATACTATGTGATAAACTCAGACCTGGAAACCAGGCCAAAGGAAGCAGGGTAACTGCACAAATGGCACTGAACAGCTGTCATGGTGTTTGGAAGCCTCGCTTCACCACTTATTAACTCTGTGACAATAAGCATGTTTCTTCTCTATGCCTCAGTTTTTTCCAGGTACTTCATAGCTTCAATTCCTAAAGGAGACAATCTTATGTTCCTCACTCACTTTTTCATGCCAAATAGTGTCATTGGCCTTAGGCCAGCACCTAAGTGAGCTGCCCTTGAGTCAAGTGCTCATCCCTCCATAAATCCACTGTGACTATGGCAGAAGGGGTGGCCATGAATTCTACCTAGACTCTTGCCCATCATTAGAGTCTGTGAGCAGGACAGTTTCACGGAAAAGGAGCTATGAGTGGGTAAGGACTGGGGTTCATATCTTGAGTACATCTCCTACCCACCTCCCACTTCTGCGGGATCCAGGGTTAGATCTGTCTCTCCTCAGAGAAAACAAAGTTGAAAAAAGAAAAGAATGATTTTGAACAAGTTGGGCTAACTTGGAAATATACCTGAGTAGTAGTGACTTTTTTTTGACATAGAACATTATTTTTCACACAATCAAAACTAGAGTGAGATGGGAGAATAATCAAATTCTTATTACAACCAGTATCCTTCCACCTTTAAGGAAGATGGACCTTGAGGAATGGCTTTTGCCTGTCCTGGGGCAAGAAGAATGGAAGAAGATGAACACCAAAAAATCTAGAAAACCAAATTATACTTTAAAAGAAATAACTTACATTAAAAATATGAAAAAAGAAACTTGATAAATCAAAGTTTTCCAACGTCTACTAAGAGTAGCTAGCCATTGAAAAAGTTTGATCTCTAGTTTTTAATACAAATGTTTGCTATTCTACTGTTTTCAGCGCCTCACATCTGTACCTTTCTCTGCTTATTTCCTTTGGATCCAAATTTCCTAATTCCTGGTCCTACTTGTTACTTCTTATTCATGCTTTTCCATCTGCCGCTTGGCCATCAGGGTCATGTTTCTAGTTGTGTCACTACGTTAAGAAGATGACCGTGATTTGCAATTTGCCACTATTGGTATCAAGAGATACCGTAGCAGGGCATATTGGGTTTCCATAATGGCAGGAAAAGACAGCTAGGAGAAACTCAAGGGCTGCCTTGAGGTTGAGAATCAGGGTCTTATTCTCCTTTTCTCTGCCTTCACATAAAGCATAAGGTTCAGTAGATACTCATGACATACATCAAGTGCCTGGTACATGGTAAATGAGACCGAACAATAAGTTTTTGTTCTCCCCTTTGAAGGGAAGAAACTAAGAAGAAGAGAAAAGATAAGGAGAATAGGAGAGTTTTCATCAGAGAGAAGGAGAGAGAAAGAGAAATAGAGAAAGAAGGAAAACCAATAGGGCACTCAGTGGCTGCAGAGAAACAGGTTTACAAGAAGGGAGACAGAAGGCACATAGCACTTTGTATAGAGCCAGGAGCTAGAGACTGTGGTGATGGCTCCTTGGGTGTACATTTATTACCAAGTCCATTAAGTTTCATACATTAAATATGTACAGCCCTCTGCAGGTCAGTCATGCTTCAATCTCAATAAACCAGTAAGTCAATAAATAAGTAGATTCCTAGGAAACGCGGCTGGTGAGCGTTCAGTATTTCCTTCCTGCTTGCGCTCTTCCAAACACACTTTCATTATAAAAATCTACACACCTTTTCAGTGTTCGTAGTGTGGTATTTTTAGGGTCGGGGAGAGATGCCGATTCTATACTCAAGGGAAGGCAGAGCCACTTATATTCAATGTGCAAAACTATTTATGAGAAATACTACCTGAGAACCACACTCTAAAGCAAAATCCTCCCTGTACCTCTTAGGAGGCTTTTGTGGCTCAATAGGTAAAATCTGGAGGCAACTAGATCTACTTTGGAAAGAAAAGAAGAAAAAGACCCAGGAGCCTGTACTTTTTTATGGTTTATGAAGGTAGGTGGCCTGCTGTGCTTCCATTTGCTCCAAGGTCTGAAAACAACCTTTCATCTCTCGCCCTTTTACTGGGACTATCGCCAGAAGTCAGCTGTCATCACCATGAGAGGGACTATATAACTTCCAGTTTCCCTCTTCCTTCCTTCAAGAGAAAGTATCTATTTAAACTAGAGAGAAGATATACCTTAAGCCTGACATTCAAACATCTGCAAACTTGTGGAACATTTGTATAATGCTGCTAGACTTCACTTACTGCCTAAAAATCCTTGGGTGTGGAAAGAATTTAAATGAAACCTTGACATTAGTTCTCCCCCACCAAAAAAAAATCTTGCAGAGTGGGTGCCATAGGTCCATAGGTCAGATTCCTAGGGAGCTGTTCTGGGTCTCATGTAGCTTGCTGGGGAATGCTTCCTGGGTAGGGAAACTGGGAACGCAGGTTTTGGGCAAAGTGAGTTTCTGAAAAACTGAGGTGCAGTCACCACAGGCTTTAGCTGATCCTATAGGGCCCTTCAGAGATAAAATTGAGGCAGGGGCCAGGCCTCTATACCAGCATTCACTCATCAATTGGATGTGGGCTGTCCCTGGGGAAGTGGGTTTAACCCAGGGCGTGGCAGCTCCCTCTAGTCAAGGGAAATCATTTAGGAGAGATCACTCAGCTCGGAGCTGTCTTTAGGCAGCACTCTCTGAAACTAAGGGCCTCATTTCTGAAAGGAAGGGAGAGATTCACATGGCATCCTCTTATGGTTCCCACCTACACCTACAGAAGGTCAAGGAAAATTCTGATGGAATAAAATCACTACATTCTGTCCTCCATCTCAAAAATGCACTCTAACATATTCCATGGTATCTGCTGGATTCTCTATGATAATTACTTCAATAGTTACTTTCATTTTGGGGCATTTCTGCCTTTGAATGCTTTTTTTTTTTAAGTAATATTTTCAGCATCTCTTTTACCTTTTTAAGTTTTTTTTTTAACATTTATCCATTTTTGAGAGTGAGAGAGACAGAGCATGAGCAGGGGAGGGGCAGAGAGAGAGGGAGACACAGAATCCAAAGCAGGCTCCAGGCTCTGAGCTGTTAGCACAGGTCCTGACACGGGGCTTGAACTCACGGACTGTGAGATCATGACCTGAGCTGAAGTAGCAAGCTTAAGCAACTGAGCCACCCAGGCGCCCCTCTTTTACCTTTTTCTCCTATTTGTTTTTTAACTTTGCATGTGATTATTATAAAATACAATACTTAAATGGAAATAGTGCTTCCTCCAAAAATCGTTATGTTTATGCAGTATGGTAGACAATCTCACTATATAATCTGATAAATCTGTATCAATTTATAGACCTAGAGATAGGCATAATTAAAGTCCTACTAAGAAGAATATAAGGGACAAAGGGAAGTTGTCATGGGAACCAAAAATCCTGATTTTCCTCATTTTGTACCATAAAAGTATTAACCTCTATGATACCTTAATATTTTTTCTACGTTGTATTTTAACCACTGGTCACTTTGAATATTGTATTTGCTATATACATAGCTAAATCATCACTTCCTACAATTTAGCTTTTTACATTACATTTTTTTTTTTATTTTTTTTTTCAACGTTTATTCATTTTTGGGACAGAGAGAGACAGAGCATGAACGGGGGAGGGGCAGAGAGAGAGGGAGACACAGAATCGGAAACAGGCTCCGAGCCATCAGCCCAGAGCCTGACGTGGGGCTCGAACTCACGGACCGCGAGATCGTGACCTGGCTGAAGTCGGACGCTTAACCGACTGCGCCACCCAGGCGCCCCTTACATTACATTTTAAAATAGTTTTTTTTTAATCTGGCACTAGGAAGTTAAACTCTTCCTGCAAGAAGCAGTTTTTCTTTTTTTTTTTTTAATTTTTTTTAACGTTTATTTTATTTTTGAGACAGGGAGAGACAGCATGAATGGGGGAGGGGCAGAGAGAGAGGGAGACACAGAATCCGAAACAGGCTCCAGGCTCCGAGCTGTCAGCACAGAGCCCGACGCAGGGCTCGAACCCACGGACTGCGAGATCATGACCTGAGTCGAAGTCGGACACTCAACTGACTGAGCCACCCAGGCGCCCCAAGAAGCAGTTTTTCTTAAGAGCAAAATAGTGTTAAAGGTTTTTTTCTCTGTGTAATTTAAAATAATTGAGATTTCTAATATAGTGACAATGTAAACATACAGGAGAAAAAATGATTCTACCACAAATTTAACATTTTAAATTTATCTTTCCAACCTCTTTGATACTGAGTTTTTTATTTTGAAAAATTGGACATATTTCATATAATGTTCAATAATTTGCTTTTTTTCATCTAACACTTACAATGTATTTCCAGGTTTGTAAATATTTACCATGAAGATAATTTTAACAACTTTATTTAACGGATTACCATAATTTTAAGTCTCTCTTTACATAGTTTCTGCTCTGTAATATGACAAATACGTTACAACAAACATCTTTAAATTGTTTGTACACCCCAGATTAATTCTTTACTGTGAAATCCTAGAAAAAGAATGTGTACTTCTACAGCTCTAAATGTATTTTTCTAAATGTTTATTTTTGAGACAGAACACAAGTGGGAGAAGGGCAGAGAGAGAGAGAGAGAGAGAGAGAGAGAGAGAGAGAGACAGACAGAACCCAAAGCAGGCTCCAAGCTGTCAGCACAGAGCACAACACTAAGCTCGAAATCACAATCAGTGAAGTCATGACCTGAGCCAAAGTCTAATCCTTAACCAACTGAGCCACCCAGGCGCTTAACACTTTTCTAGCTTTTTCTATGCTGTTAGTTTGGCCTCCATAAAGTATTTTTCTATTCTATGAGCTTTCCCAATTGCTCACTTTTCTGAACCCTCACCTTCATATCTACATATACCCACATTTAGAAATGAATATATATTAGCTTATTGTTATTTTAAGTCTTAGGTTTTTGACTATTTGTGAAATTAAATGCTTATCAGGAGGATTTGTATTCCTTTCTTTGAGAACTGCTTCCTCGTGTCATTCGTACTGAACTTTCTCCTAGAGGGGAATTTATTTTTCTACCCAATATTATTTCTCTTGGCATATTTCAGGATGCCAAGTTCCACTTTAACCAACTAAATGACTACACTCTAAAATTAAGTAACCCGTTTCCCATTGGCAAAAAAAGGACTTGTGTTTTCCATTTACTGGTAAACCAGTTCAAAAGAAAATCATAAATATCTTTCCAGTACCAATTTAATTGTTTAGTACTATGTAAATGTTACTATTAGAGTAGTCTAGTGGAAGGAACCTTGAATCAGGCTAAATCTTTGTAGGACAAATCACTTAACCTCTCCACATCCCAACTGTTTCTGTAAAATAAGACCAAGTTGCTCTTCAGGGTGTAATGAGAATTGAGAATATTATACGAATGACAGTATTTTGGCACCCAGTAGGTCAGTAAGTGGCATCTTTAGTTTTCAATAGCCCCATTAGTTTTATTGTATCTTCAGATGTCCTTTGTTATAGTGGTAAAGTATAAGCTTTTTATTCCCATAAATATGAATTGAAGAGCCATGTAAATGCTCTAAGTTTTTCTATTTACATACAGCATTATCTCTCAAAATATGAAGGAGTAAGAATATTAACAATCAGTCTCTTTGTCAGTATATTAGATC
Source organism: Felis catus (assembly GCF_018350175.1). Classification (NCBI taxonomy): domain Eukaryota; kingdom Metazoa; phylum Chordata; class Mammalia; order Carnivora; family Felidae; genus Felis; species Felis catus. The sequence continues at coordinate 102,543,046 of NC_058374.1, forward strand.
CTTAATTGCCCATTATATTTTTGTATTTTATGAAAGACTTTCATTTCACAGTTAAGTAAAAGGAGCATTGTCTATAATCTTTTCTTGATTTAAAATAATTAGAAATAATAGAGATAATATCATTGACAAATAACAGTTGCAAGTTTACAGCTTTTACCTTTTTTGATAAAAACACTTCTAAAGCATACCTCATATCTGAAGAGGATTGGAAATATTCATTGCTTCATTACAAAAATATACTGAATATACTTCAAATACAACTTCTATCAAACAAGTATTTTTTAAATAGTCTTTTAGATCATTCAACTCATATGTAGAGATGTTTTATATTCCATTATAAACTGGAGCAACATGAAAATATTCAACAACCTGAGTGGCAAAGGACCCAACCATCTGTGCACACAAAGGCTAGAAAGGAGTTTGGGGTGGCAGCTGATCAATCTAGATGACCAGCAACAATACCTCACTTCTAGAAGATGCAAAAATTGAACTGAAACCTAATTAGACAATATACCTTAATGATGGCACTGTTGTATGTAGGCATTTGCATTTACTGCAATAATTTCTTTTAAATTCTACAGTAAACCATGATTCTTCAAATATCCTCAACTATCCTATAGAGATAAGAAATAATGCATATCATATCTGGTAATTCTCACAGCAGAGGACCAAATTTAGTTTTTGAATACATACATACTAATATTTCATACATATGTATGTGTTTGTGTATATAATTCTAGTCTTAGCTGACTCACATGAAATGTAAAAGTTTTGTTATTATCAATATCAGTAGTTTCACCTAAGTTATGCAAACCAGACTCCAAATTTTAGCAGGGAGACACATCCTAAGCTAAACACAATCAGAAAATCAAGAAAACCTTCTAGAAAGTGACTTTGAGTTGGAGAAAAGAACTACAGTTTTCCACCATCTGGAAAATTCTGGATTGCCAAGTATTACTAAGGAGGGTAAGAGGGGAGACAGAAGGACCGATTGATCTATTGATACAGTCCTAAGCTCATTGAATAGATTACCTCACTGCATACTCAAAAACCTTCTGTCTTTGGTAGGATTATTCTCACTTTACAAATGAAGAAACTAAGGAATGGAGAAGATCTAAGCCCCTATCTGTCTAACTCTACCCTTTCACGTTATATTAGTAGCTACTAGTGGAAAATTAAAAGCTTTAAAAAAAAATAACATATTGTAAAATGAAAACTGATTATCCGTGTGTATTTATGAGCCTCAGCCATCCCCTCCTTCCATGAAATCCAAAAATCTCTGCATTTTAAGATTATAATAATACATCCATACATCAGAGATTATTCTACTTACTGTTTATTTCCACTAAATACATAAGTATGCATAATTAATTCACAAAAGATTCTAAATCTATAAAAATCCTTTATCTCTTTTCTGGTTATTTCCATTTCTTTGCAAAAGGGACTTATAGTTCCATCAACTTTCCTGCTGAGACTATGAAGTTACTTTGCCCAGACATGTTTGTATTTATCTGTTTCTGCCCCAAATCCTGTTCCCTTTCTTACCAGCACTGCCTGAAATCTTAAGTCATACAGTAAAATTCATTATTAAAGCCCAGAATATGTTTAGGTTGGAGAATAGGGCTTCAATCCTGCCTCTTTAGAACGCCATCTGCACTGCACATGTACTAAAAAAAATCCAGGTAAGACAGGTTTTAGTTTCTTTACATTTCAGAAGGCAGATAAATTAAGAGGTCAAGTGTCCTATCAGAATGCATTCAGCCAAGAAATAGAACCAGAACTGAGGTCTTCTGTATTCAAGGCTAAGAGGTTTTTACTGGCTACCTTAGGGACTAATTTTTTTTTTTTAATATTTTGGAGATAAACATTTAAAGTAATTGAATACATTAACTTAATAGAATAACTCAATAATCTAATCAAGATGAATCAACAGAAATGGTTTGACAGACATGTTTCATCATCATTTCCTTGATACATACAGTCAATCATGCCACATTTACAGTGGCTTCAAACATTTACCCAGCAAGACAACTGAATTATTGATCACAGTATTGTCTACAGTAAATGTCAAAAATAAATGACTGGGAGGAAAATGTACCATCAATAAATGAAATTCAAAAGCTTCTCTAGGACACTCCTGATATCTTACAGTGTCCATGTTATACTAGTATTCTCTATAACCATTTTAAAAGTAACTAATATTTTGAATGCATGCTATCATTTATCAACATTTTGAATATAAATATTTAATCTTTCTTTCCTTTTAGAAAATACAAAATGTTCAGAGTATAGAGTATATATGTTGTCAGCAACTGTTTCATACACAGTTCTGTAATGTACAGGTTAGAAGTTAAATCCGCACACTAAATAACTGGCAGTATAAACAACTAGTAGATTTAACAGCTCACATAGTATTGTTGGGACAGTATTTTCAGTAAGTACGTCTGGTCTTACCTTCTAGGAAAGACTCTCCACCGTGGTTCCATAAATACTTTATGAACCAACATAAAGTAATATGCTAATGATAGACTATTTACCCAGGGAGCAGGTGCACTCTCTAATGTGTTTCATCTCTGGTGCACCTTTGATGTGGGATCAGTTAAGCCATTTTGAATTGTTCTTTGTTTTATTTATTTATTTATTTTGCTTCCCTCCCCTCTTAGATTCACCTGAACCTAAAATGGTGAGCGAGAGTCACCATGAGGCCCTGGCAGCCCCGCCAGTCACCACTGTTGCGACTGTCCTACCACATAATGCCACAGAGCCAGCCAGTCCTGGGGAAGGAAAGGAAGATGCCTTTTCAAAGCTGAAGGAGAAGTTTATGAATGAGTTGCATAAAATTCCACGTAAGTACTATATATGGTTGGTAGAGTAAAAATAAATGCTTAAAAAATGATCTTATGCACGGGGCAGGGGGGGAGGGGTGCCGGGGGACAGAACTCCTCTTAACTTACATTTGATTTTTGTTAATTGTTGGCAGGGTAGCATTCCAATAATAAAATGGAGTATTAGAAATGGAATATTTTTAAGTCTTTAAATATACTTTATACATGAAAGCCCAGTTTATAAAACATTTCTACCTTGTGTTTCATGCAGGTGGGGTCTTTTTTAAATGTCTATTTTTCTCTAGAATATTAACGTTTATGAGTTGTACTGTATATATTTTTAACTTGTATTTATGAAATTATTCCATTATAAGGATTATTCCTAAACAATGGCTAAAATGGACTTTCCAATATTGCAAGCTTGATTTCCTTTAATTTACTAATATATCAAAATCTTCTGCATGGTTTTTAAATTTTTCTTTGTTCTCATCAGGAAAACCTAAACAAAAAACAATCACCTGTAGTTAAGCTTATTTGTATGAATGCAGTGCTAAGTTCAAAACCAGTGGTGTTTAAATCTGAAACAGGTTTTTTTTTTCCTTCAGATGTGAACATTTATCATGAACTAGACATTTTTTTCAGATGCTGGGAAAACAGATTTTCCCACAAAGCTTATTCTAGTGAGGAAAAGAATAAATCCATCTAGATGCAAATATAGAAAGTCATGTGGTCATAAATAAGAGAAACTAAAGAAGAGTAGGTGGGATATGGAAGGGCATAGACGGTAAAACATTATTTTTTAGGAGGAGCAGGGCTGGTTTCTTTTGTAAGGAACCCTGGAAGAAGTGGGGGGGGGGAGGAGTTATAAAATGTAGGAATTCTGGACAAAGGCCCTTAGGCAAAAATCTGCCTGAAACAGCAAGGAGGAGCCCAGTGAGCCTTATGTAGAGTGAATAAGGTGGAGGTGGGCAGAAGGGGAATTCAGATTGTAGCATAGGCCGTATCATGTGAGCCTTGACGATTATTCTATGTAACTTGGATCTCCTATGAGTGAAACAAAATGCCTCTGGAGGGTTTTGAGGAGAAGTGTCCCAGGATCTGACTCAAGTTTTTTAAAGATCATTCTAGCTACTGTGTTGAAAATGGGCTCTAGAAAGACAAGGACAGAAGATAAACAGGATGTTGCAATAATTCAGGTGAGAGATTTATCAATCCCTAAGAAAATTATTCTATAAGGACAATGAGAAACCAAGTGAAAAAACAAAAACTACAAGGAATCAACTTCTTATCCATCAGTGACTAATAATTTATTGATCTGTCTACTGTTAACAAATTCAAGTTCATCCAAGAGAAGCTCTCGGCATAGTTGCCAGTAATTACCATTCTCAACAGGAAGATCTGTAACCTAGTGGAGGTGGAGATGGCCCAATAGATGAAGCCCTAGGATGAGAACCACAAGTTCTCTTTCCTGCTCTGCTACAAAGCTGATGGCTGATCCTGATACAACTTCAAGGTCGTAACTACAAGACACAAACCAAAATGCATGTATCATGGGGGAAAACTCTCACTTGAATATTTTACCAAAATGATTGCTTTAAGAGAGATGAGTTAGCAGAGAAAGAAATGAATAACATCAAATAAAATGCATACTCTGCCTGGTCTTGAACACCACCATCTCCTTCTTCAGAAGAGTAAACAATATGAGTGGTATGGCAATGTTATTAACTATAGGATTGGATGTTCCCCATGTAGCCAAAAAACTCATTCTCTCCTCTCTTTTAGGCTTTGCCTAAATGTCATCCTCTTAGTGAAGGACTTTCTCAACCATTCTACTTAAAATGATAACCCATTCATCCCACCTCATCTTTGCCAGCAATTCCTGTCCTCACCCTTGCTTTCTCATCATAGCACAGCTTTGCAGATGGTGCTATTTATTATTTGTTTTTAAATTGCTCTGGCTCCCTCCAAAATAGCATAAGCTCTATGAGAGCAAGGAATTGGGTCTGTTCTTTGTGGGGTTCGAGCGCAGGTGGTGCCTGATACATAGGAGGCACTCCATATCTACTTGTTGAATGAATAAATGAATGAATGTCAGTTTAACTTATGTCCTGAACCACCCTAGTAGGCTTTGAGGTCTTAAGATGCTGAAAAATCAAATCATCATAAATATTTTTTTAATTTTTAATGCTAGGAATTATTCCAGTGCTTGACTGTGTCATTTACACTGAAAAAAGCAAGTTGTTTTCATCTTTATAGCGACACTTCCATCTTTTAGCCTTTCCTACTTAGAGCCAACCATTCTGTACTTTATATTTCCCTCCCATTTAGCAATAAGAAAACAGGCAGCTGGAAAAAAGTTATGAAATACTCCCTTCTTTCCCTTGACTAGCTTCATTTCTTCCCAAGCTATTGACCCACTCCCATGTCCCTTTCTTAGACACTGGGCAGGAGACCCAGGTGATCCATTGTTCCTCCATGGAGGTTTACTTTTGATCAGCAATCTAATAGAACTTCAAAGGATCTGGGTAACTCCTATGAAAATATCATGCTGCTAGATCTATACTTGATTTAATAGAAAGGAACAAGTCAACTACCTAAATCTTAAAATATTATGGTAAATTAGAGTTAGAAAAACTTATATAAGTACAGCCATGTAGTTTTATCAAAAATTCATAACTGCATATTTTACACCTTTATTTTAATCTACCACAGTTTTTACTGCCTGTGTAAAAAATTTCTAATGGGATGTATACACAGGGAGCAACACTAAGCAAAAATAAAACATATCCTGAAAATCAAATTCCTTTAGGAGCATACGTTATGTAAAGGTTATCACTTTTGACTTGGCATAATCTAGTGTGACACTAATGACAGGTAACAAATTAGAATATTAATTGATTTCTGTCTCTGAACTAAATCTTGGCTATCTGGCAGATGTGTTTTTTGCAAAATTGATAGCAAACAGCTTTAGTCTGTCACTTGAAATTCCCACTTGTGAGAAGAGAGGTGTCACAATGGCAAGGAGTTTGCATGTCATTAGTTGGGTAATCTGCACAGTCCAGCATGGAACATATTCAAACCAAATTGCCTGATGATATCATCCATAACACCATGGGGCTTAAAATTTTAAAAAAAAAGGAAAAGGAAATGGTACATGCTGAGCATTTTTATCTTTCAATTCATTCTGCACACTGTTATCTAAATGAAGCAGACAAGGTTTTTCAGAATGTTTCTTTATTTTGCAACTTTGATTGTAATATGACTGGGGTCATGGTTGGTTTGTAAAGCATGAACTTTGTGTCATCCAAATAGCTGTGATTAAGGTTTTGATATTCATGAGCTTCTTGAAGTAGAGTGCACCCTTCCTTGAGCACAGCAGAAAACCAAATATCCACAACCTGTCCCTTAGTGCAGAGTAAGAGTGGACGAAGGGTAATTGTGTAATTTATGCAGAAACACTACTGGATAAAACGCTGAATGGAGGGATGGAAAACACAAGCTCTGGACTCAGACTGCATGGGTTCAAATCTAAGCTCTCCCACATACGCGTGCTGTGACCTGGAATGTTCATCTTTCTGGGAATCAGTTTCTTCCTGTGTAAAGTGGGGATGAAAACACTATCTCTACCACAGGTTTGTTGGGTAAAGGGAGCAATGCATACAGAGCGCTTAGCAGAGTGTGTGGCACGGCGTAAACATTCTGTAAATGTTAGCTAATATTAAACCCAAGCTGTCATTTTAACAAATCTATTTCCATGTTAGAAAAGCCCTCAGTTCATGTCAGGTAGAAACCCAAATTATGAAAATTCCAAAACTTTGCAGCCAAATATGTGCACCTTGCATTCTCTAAACCCACTCCAGTGATGCCTGACCTAGGGAGATGAATTCTCTCATGGTGTTTCCTCTGCCCATTATCACCTCCAACTTTCCCTTTTTCTTTTTTAACTCCTGTAATTTCACTCACTCCTTCATTCCTTTTAGCCTATGCATATGCTCAAGGTTCACATATCTGAAAGAGCCTAGCAGAATTTGGCACACAGTAAGTGCTCAAGGAATGTTCATTTTTCTTCTTTCATGCACTAAAAGTTTCTTCTCCTTACCTTACCTCTCTGTCAAGCTACCATGCTGTCTTCTTCTTTCGTATCTACACCAAAATTTATTGAAAAGCCTAACCTTGATCCCGACATCTATTTCTTCACATCCCATCAGTGACTCACCTCCTTCCATGCTGATTTCCATCCTGCAAGTGACGTTAAAATTGTTTTCACTTGAGTCACCAGGTACATCTTGATGCACAATTATGAAGGTTATGATCAACCTTCGTTCAGTCAGATATTTTTGTATCACTAGCACTATCAGCCATCATCATCTGTAATTCTTGATTTCCAGGACCCTACTCTCATTTTCACGTCTTCCTTCTCCACCCACCCTTTCCATTCTTTCATTGACTGGTCCTCCTTTTTCATGGTCTTCCCTTCCCTAAAGTGGTACAGGATTGAGGATTACAATGTTAACCCAGTTCTGGTTTTTTTTTGTTTGTTTATTTTGTTTTTTCAACATGCTCTCCCTGGGTGATATCACTCACCTAGTCTTTCAAATAAAGAGATCTCACTATTACCCTTGTCTCCCTTAATCTATTTCAGCTCCAATCCTATACCTGCAATTCATTTAAGTCCTGTTAATGCTGTTCATGAAAAACCTCTCAAAACCTGCCAGCACTCTCATGGTCCAGTGTCTTCTCTCATGTTTTTCTCTCTTCCTGGACTCCCTTTCCCCATTAACACTGACACATTCTTTTATCATCCAAGAACCAGTTCAGATGTTATCACTTGGATGAGAAATTTCCTCATTTCCTAAGGCAGAATTATGTGAGTCTTCCTCCAACCTTCCAAAGCACTTCATGAAAATCTTTATCTTGGTTACTCGGTTTTGTTTGGGACCTGTCCTTCTCACTGAAATGTAAATTGCTCAGAGATTAGGAACCATTTCTCACACAGGATTGCATTCCCAATACCTTGAAAATATCTGACACCACGCCAAAAACTGTATAGATATTATCATATTACAAATCTTACTATATCAAACATTATGCCCAATGGTCTTTGTGTCATGCTTGGAGAGGCTGATCTAGGAAATAATAGTTTTCGAACCATCTTAAGCAAATGAAATATTATAAAAGCCTATATTTATAACATGAATTAAGCAAATCAAGCTGCTGTGGTGAGTTAAAAGTGTCTTCCTCGCTCACCCTCACATCGGCAGCAACAAAGACACCTAGATGTATGAAACACCTTTGAAAGCAGTGGCCTGGAAAAGGAGCAGGTAAAGCAATGTTATCCTTCATAGCAACAGCCAATGACACCCGACAACCAGTAGTGATGTAGGTGGTTAAGTATGGCACAAACAAATCAGTGATGAAAAACGTAGTCCAGTAACTTTGTTTTCCCTCAAGCGACTGCAGGATGAACATGATATCATTGTCGTAGATCATGTAACTGCTTTATGTTAATGTCGTAAACGTAATGCTGATGCAAGAAGAATTTCAAGACTAAATGAAGAGAAAACCCTTAGGAACATACAGGAATCCATGGCATGTGAATAACACAATTACTGTAATGATTCCCAGTCTTTAGTGAGGACTTAATGTGGAAATATGTGCTGTGCATTCTGTAAAAGCAACCTGCATTCTGCCTTGTGAAAACTCTACTAGGTGAGAAAAATTATCCTCATTTTACACATTAGAAAGCTCAGGCTTAGTAAGGTAAGTGGTTTGTCTAAGGAAGTTACACATGGTGCAGATGGTAGGTACAGAACTATGTCGGGAAAAATCTTGCAATTTATGACTATGCCCTAACAGAACATCACCAACTGCAAACCATCTCCATCATTCCTCATCACAACTAAGACGTGAAACTATTAGGGTCTTTTTTGTGTCTGTGCAGATATATTGCTTGATATTTGTCTTTTGATAGGTTTTAATGTTTGCTGGTTTCAAAAGACTGAATACTTGGAACACAAATTTAATACTAATTAAGAGTTTCTCATTACATTATCTGGATTTGAAGCAGGTACTCATTCACCTTATGCTTCTGCAGTTCTTTTACTGGCCCCACTTACTCAGACTGTCATGTTAATAACTCATGACTACCCAAGTACTAATAGTTAGATTTTGTTTCGTTGTACCGATGAACTCTGTAGATGACTCAGCTTCAGTTCTCATCTGTTGACTCAATTCTTCCTCACACTTCAGAAAAGCACTAGCTAAAATGTTAAATGTTATTATTCATTGTTAACTTCTAGTAAATTGAAATATCTCTAAGTAAAAAACCTTACAATAACGATGAGTGTTATTTGCAGGGCAAAGCAAGTCCTTCGTTAATACTGAGGGGCTTCAACAATGCAATGGCTGAAGGAATCAATTGGGGCAAGAACACTGAGGTATAAGGGTTACAATTCATCACAGCACGATGTAGTAATCTGTGCTTATATTCAAAGGTTTTTCATTAAATTTTAGTTTATTTCATCATCTTTTTAAGTTTAATTCTGGTTCAAAGTGTAGGAAATATCTGTGTGTGTGAATACAGACAGAGAGAGAAAAATATGTAAAAGCTCCCATTGCTAAAAACTTAATCCTATAGCACTGAGTCAGTTTGGTTCTCAGTAGAGTTGGCATGGCCTCCTGCAGAATATTTTGAATATTCATCGGGCCACGTTTAGAGTGCTAAAAAATGGGCATACAGGAAAGCAACTGGCATTTAAAGGCCATGGGCCTATGAGTGTACAAATCTTGCAATGTGAGACAGTTTCACACAATGAAAACTATTCCCACATTCTGCACAATTTTCAAAATCTCCATAGGACACACGTATATAAGGAAACCCTGTTTATAATTATCTAAGCCGAGAACAACTTGACATATAAACATAGCACAATGTGGTTTTGCATGATTTTAATATAAACAGAATATTCTAGCTTTTAGTGTAACATTCACCCAGCTTCTGATCTTTTATTTTCTCCCGATTTTTCAAAATCTCCTCTCTTACTTCTCTAAATCCAAAATCCCTTTTAGCAGCTGCAAGCATGTGATTATTTCATTGCATCTTCCAGTATAGTTATACCTGAAGATCTTCATAGTGAAATAAATTCCATTATAAACTTTCATTTTTCGTTTTTACTTTCCTTATTTTCTTGATTTGTAAAAATTATACATGTAAACAATTTGTATTATTATTTATTCTTGGTGAGTAAAGGAACATTAGAAAATATTTGTTATAAACTGGGACATTGTGTATAATACTGATTTTAAAGTCTGCAGTAGGATTCCTTCAACAGCCTGTGTTCAATGTGGAAACATAACAAAGCATATGCTACTGATATTTCAGGAAAGTTGTTTAAATGTGTCCTTGAATTTCGTTTCCCTCTTGGGTGCCGATTATGCAGAAAATTCCCCCAAGAAATTCATGCCTTTCAAATGAACTAGTGTTGAGGGATTTTACAAACTTCCAAAGCATAGGTAATACAAAGCGACAGTGAACACATAAAGCCACCAGGCGTATTAAGATCTCAGCTAAGTTTCTAAACCTTATTTAGCTATATTCTGTTAGCATTTCAAAGACATTAAGTACATACACCTGAGGACAAGGGGAGTGGATATTTTGGACATACAATAAAAGTAACTCAGAAACTACCTTGCTGAAATACTTTACAAATATACAAATATATTTTTAAATAGCTTTAAACGTCCACTCCTCAACTTATACCAGGTGCATGTCAAAACGGAGGAACATTTTCACGAGAGGAAGCCTGAATCCAAATGGAAATGTATAAAGAAAGCAACAGAAAGAGAGAATCTGAGAGACCCTGGCTTTCTCCTCACTCTTAACGATGATGTAGATCTTTTGTTGTGGGGCTGACAGATTTGTGCCAGTTTCTATTCAATGGGACAAAGAATTTAAAAACAGAAACCAGAGGGGAGAACTATGATGTACTATTATGTATAGATCTTTAGCACTTGACTTTATTTTTTTGTTCTGATTCTCATGTGTGAAAATACTATACTGAACGATTTAAATGTGGTATCTTCTTATCTCACATGCAGCCCCAGTCTGCCTGTTAGGTGAACTTAGAGAAGTATAAACAATTTAAAAGACAGTGGCCCATTTACAGGTTTCCTCACCAAACACTTTGAATGAAACTGCTGTCCTGGCAGAATTTCAATCCATTTAAACCCTCTCCCTTTTTCTTTTCTCTTTCCAGCTGTTTGCACACAGATGAGTTAAAAACAAAAGAAGGGGGGCAATGGTAAACTACAAATAACAGAAACATATTTGCCTGGGTAAATATGCCGTTTACCCAAAGTAGTGTGTGCCTGTCCACGGAAACTTAGAAAAGATCCAGGATCTCAGTGTAGTGAACCTCAACTGACTGACTTGTATTGCTCAATGCCCCGAAAGTAAATTTTATGGTAATAATTTCCTTTTCATAAGGATAAGATTGAGTTCTATAAAAATCAGGAAACCATTACAATGAATTAGAAACATTATTGTTATAATCATGTAAATATTACTCCCTAAATTCTTCAGTACAATTTAGCAGCCCTGAATGTTAACACTTTGTCCAGAATGCTATATAAATCACTCAGATTCTGGCCCAGTATTAGTTACTAACCCGAGTAGGGACAGCATTGTTTGCTATGACTAAAGGCCAAGGTGTGAGTTCTAGAGTTGGTCTGTCTAGGTATGAAATCATGGTCCTGTCATTACTAGTGTCTGACCTTGGGCACATCATTTAATCTCTCTGTAAAATAAGAATAATAATAATAACCTCTGGGAAGGTACGAGCATAGTGGTATTAATATATAAAGTATTACATATATAAATAATATTCAAAATTCAAACTTCCAATATATATTTATATAGCACCTACTATGTATGAGGCTGTATATGACAGGCTAAGGATCTCAATCTCAATCAAAGCACATAATTTCAAGGCCTTGTTTCTAGGCCTTGGTGGCATTATGGATTCCTAATTCTGCCAGAGGACCTCTAAATTAAAATACTTTAGGGGCGCCTGGGTGGCGCAGTCGGTTAAACGTCCGACTTCAGCCAGGTCACGGTCTCGCGGTCCGTGAGTTCGAGCCCCGCGTCAGGCTCTGGGCTGATGGCTCGGAGCCTGGAGCCTGTTTCCGATTCTGTGTCTCCCTCTCTCTCTGCCCCTCCCCCGTTCATGCTCTGTCTCTCTCTGTCCCAAAAATAAATAAACGTTGAAAAAAAAATTTAAAAAAAAAATACTTTAGCAAGACATCCATGACTTTTTATGAGACGATCTGATATGGCTTGTACACACATTACCAGTTCACAGCCCACCCTTCACCCACACACATTTTCCTTCAGCTGCACAGAAATCCTTAGAGTTACTGAATTTATTATCCAGAGTGTTCCAAGCTTCCAGGTCTTGGTACAAATTCGCTCCTAAAATGTCTTGCTTATCTGGCTGGACTGCTTCCAGTTATCCTTCAGAACTCCACTCCATTTTAAAGGTCTTCCTGTCGCCTCCTAATCTATGAGTGAGCAATTCGCCTTTTGTAATAAGTCTTCATTTTATACGCGTTTAGAATTCTCACTTTGTATTTTATTTATCTGTGTTTTCTCTCTTAACACCCACCAGTCTACCTGAGACCAGAACACTGTCCTTTCATCTTTCTGTCTTCAACCTCAGCACAAAACTTGGTTCACAGTAGGTAGGATTATTCTCCTCTAGCTCAAAAGATCCTAGATAATCATACTATCAAGAAACAGGCTTCCACTCATAGATCCAGAAAGCAGATTGGTGGCTGCCAGTGGCAAGGAGTTGGTGGGGATGGGTAAATTGGAGGAAGCAGGCCAAAAAGTACCAACTTGCAGTTACAGGATAAGTCAGTCTCAGGGATGTAACATTCAGCACAGTGACTCCAGTCAATACCGTGCTGTATATTTGAAAGTTGCTAAGAAAGTAGATCTTAAAAGTTTTCATCACAAGGAAAAAATGTGTAACATGTGTGGGGATGGATGTTAACCAGATTTCACTGTAGTCATCATTTTGCAATACAAATATCAAGTCATTATTTTGTACACCTGCAACTAATGTTATATGTCAATTATACCTCCATGAAGGGAGGGAGGAACGGTGGGAGGGAGGGAGGGAGAGAAACAGAGAAAGGAAGAGGAGAAGGAAGGAAGGGGAGAAGGAAGGAAGGGAGGGAGAGAGGGAGGGAGAGAGGGAGGGAGGAAGGTGTCCTACTGGAAAGGAGTAATAGTAATACTCAGAGGTGAAATTTAACATTACCCAGGACTAAAGACGGGCTTACCTACAGAGCCATTTTGCTTTGCCTTCAACCACACAGCATCATACAACCATCTTTTCTCTTTCATCCTCTCCTTATTTTTCTCTTTCCTGAAACTTTCTGTAACTTTGTCATTTCCTGTTCTGTTTTCTATCCCTTTTGCCTGTGCTGAGTAAAACCATTCCCTGTTTTATTCTTTGGCCTGGTGGCAGCCCAGGCTCATTCACCACTAAGATAGAAGCAGCCACCAAACCCGTCCACAGGGTAAATGGTTCTCCCCACAGGCATTTTCATTCCAGTGGAGATCTGGGACTTACTTTCATCGTTTAGTTTTAAAAAGTAATATGCTGTATTGGAATGCCTAAGAAACAAGATGAACTCATTCCTTCTGACCATTGTTATACAACACAGCCCAGTTTCTTGTGCTTTCATTGAGAGTTCAAAGACAACTGAACGTGTTGTGTTAACCGCAGCTTTCCCAGTAATGGTTACTTCTGTAAGGCTTTTTTGGGTGAGTTTCTCTGTTTCACCCGATCAGCTACACAAAACATTGCAGTTTAGTTTTTCAGCTACTCTTGGTACCAGTAATGCCACAACTGTGGATATCATTTGAAGTGGTGCTTTACAAAGGCCTCCCAGCCATCTTGTGGGAGTGCCACACCAACTGGCACTGTTCCATGTCACCTCACCTTTTTACAGCTGCTGGCAAACACCTACCTTTCTTCTCCATATTTGCTACTATGGCTCTAATGCAGTTTACCCGGATGCCTTCCAGCAGAGATCTGTTTTTGCTATTTTGCACTAACTAGTCTTCAGCTCTAACATCAATGCCACTGATGTGAAAACCCAGGCACTTCCATAGAGTTTAAGCTTAAGAATGTTTCTAAAAGTTGAACATGATTTTTCCCAGTGCTTCCATTGCAAGATAACATGTAGACCTTTCTCCAAAGTCAGTTCTTCTGCTTTTACCTTCCACTGAGGTTTGATGCAGCTTTTGCTCCTAGCTGGATTGCATGGTTTGGCCTTTCACCCAGTAAGAGACAGTTGGACCTATACATAAAAGGCACCCAATACTCTTACTGATACTCTCTTCTCCCTTCGTTTCTGATACTTCACATTCTAATTATCTTCCTTTCTTTCTGAGTGTTCTCTTTCTCTTTGCCTCCTCCAAGCACTTACAAGTATGTACTTCCCAAGGATCTGCCTCTGGCATTCTTCTACCACTATGATTTCTTCATAATTTCAGAACTTCCAATCCTGTCTTTATGTAACTCATACTCAGAACTCAACCTCTATCTCTGATGCTTCTACTAATCTCCCCCTCTAATAACTTTAAGGAATTTAATTAATTTTATTAAGGAATGGTTTACACACAATAAGATGAACCCATCGTAGATGTACGGTTCTGCACACTTTGACAATATATGCAATGTAATCCTCACTCAAAAAAATTTCTCTACTCCCTTTCCAGCAATTTCTGCCCTAGTTCTAAATAGTGACTGATCTCCTACCACTATAAATTAGTTTTGACCGTTCTAGCATTTCCTAAAAACAGAACCATATACTGCATAGTCCTTTGTGTCTGGTTCTGGTTTCTTTCACTGAGCATAATATTTTTGAGATTCATCAATGTTCTTGTATATATCAGCCATTCTTTTCCATTGTTCCAGTAGGATTCCATTGTAAGGATACCCACAATTTATTTACATGCTAATGGACATTTAGGCCATTTCCAGTGTGGGGCTCTTAAGAATAAATCTGCTATGAATACTCTCATGCAAGTCCTATAAGCAGGGATATATGTTTATGTTTCCTTTTCTCTTGGGGAGTACCTAAGTGTGGAATTACTGAGTAGTATAGTATTGACATTAGATTCTAAAAATTGTCAAACTTTTTCTAAAGTGGTTGTATTATTTACATCTCACCAGTGATGTATGAGAGTTCCAATTGTTCCGCATCCTGGAAGTTTGTACTGTTTGGCCAATTATTGCCCCACTTGCACTACCTGGGCAAAGTTTTCTTAAAAGGACACCACAAGCATTAACTATAAAAGAAAAAGTTGATAAACCCAATTTCTTCAAGAATAAAGACTTCTGCTTTTTGAAAGTCACCATTAGTAAAAAGGCAAGTCACAAACTGAGAGAGAATATCCACAATACAGTAATAATACAGTATTAAATAAAATATATTTCATGAATAAGGTGCTTCCAAAATATATTTGGAAAAAAAAAACCCTCTTACAAACCAATACAAAAATGAGCAAAAACTCTTAACACGCAATGTAAGAAGATACACCTGACTGATAAATTCATATAAAGATGTTCAACATTTTTAGACATTAGGGAAATGCTAACTAAAGCAACAATGAATTCCATTTTTGAAGGCTCTTTAAAAACCATACATCTATATACGGCATTTGCAATTGAAGTTAAGTATATCCAAAACTAAACTCATCTTTTCCCTCAGCAAAACAGTTACACATATATATTCCTCTAATCTGAAACTTAAACCCCTAGCATCACCTTTAACCCTTGCCACTTTTCCCCCCATTGTCCAACTTGTTAACAAGTCCTACTACCTCATTCTCAGTCTCCTCTCTCCTTTACATTCCCACTACTGCTGCTGTATTTGGGTCCTCATCCATATTACAGTCATTAGAGCCTCCTAAGAGGTCTTCCCACAACAATTTTCCACTGTTAGCCAAACCATTGTACATACATTTTCCAGATGATTCTTCCTGAAGCCCTACTCTAAACACACAAGTCTCTTGCTCAGATACCTTTAGTAATTCTCCCTTAGCCAACTTTTGAATTCCCTCATTTGTTATCCAAGACCCTCTGTAGAATAGCCCCAACCACCTTTCCAAACTTATTTCAACTTCTCTCAACTGAACTATTCACTGTTCAACAGATAAATGCCTACATTTCCTGCCTTTATACCTTAGTCTATGGCATTCCTACACTTGAAATACCAGTACTCCCATCTCTGCATACCCAAGCCTCCGTATCCTATAGGATTAAGGCTCAATTAACATGTTAGCTTTTCTATAATGCTCTTACTAAATACCCATATTATTCCTTTAATATGCTTATCTTCCACCATGTAGTAGTATTATGTTCATATCTTTTCTTCCTTGCTGGACTTTAAGTTCTTAGAAGATAGCCTCATTTCTTTCCTTCTCTAGACCACATGCTACATGCCCTACAGAGAGTAGGCGTCAATAAATGTGTACAGCATGGATGAATGGCTGGTAGAGGAGTACCAAGTAGAGTAAGTTTTCATTTTCATAATCTAAGAGGAGAGATAAGATGTGCATAGAAACAGTAACAATAAAAGACGTAAGCATGCTGAAACCTCAGAGATGTGTAGGGGAGTCATCAAAAAGACTGCAAAAGTAATTAGGAATTCATTTGGAGAGGGCCATCAATATCAAATTAAGGAGCTTAGACTTTATTTAATAGTTAAAGAGGAGCCAGGAACCATTCAAGATATTTAAACATGGAAGTAACACAATTACAGTTTTGTTTCAGAAACATCAATCTGGCGGCAGTGTGTGGGTAGGACAGATTGCAAGGGGAGGGCCTGGAAAGAGGCACAGGCAGAAAAGAGGTAATTGAAGGAGCACTGCAGTTAATGAAAGCCTCATCTGCTGTGGAAGGAAAGGCACGGATGTGACAGACTCTGCGAACATGCAGTTGCCAGGCACTGCAAGCGGATGTGAGGGTGTCAAGGCAAAAGAAAATAAGGACTAATTCTAGCGAAGCTGGGTACCGTGGCAGGGTCATGCCCTGTAGGGAATAAAAATGCCAAAGCGGGATCAGCATTGGAAATTGAGGTCTGCGAGTTGAGCACATGTAAATTTAGGTTGTGAAAGTGGGTAACTGTAATTATTAAAAAGGTATAATAGGAGGAAAAAGAGAAAGTGAATGACAAATTCTTAACATATAAAACTCATGGATGAATGAAGACACTGATGAACAAATAGATGAGCCCATAGAGTAGTGGGTCAAATGGAAGTGCAGAGTGTCACATAAGGGAAGTAAGAAGAATTTCTGAGAAACGGTAGCCAATCTGATCCGAAAGAAACTTATTAAACATACTCCTGTGAAGTCTGGGAGAAAAATGCCTCGGGCATTTAATCTGCCCTGGTGGTATTTTCAGTCCAGTGGAGGACAAGGAGCAGATCTCATCATCACCATCACTGCCAATAATTTGAGTAATGAGAACAGGCCCTCATCAATATATAATGGTTTGACCAACTATTACTCATAACAACCCTGTTGTTTTTTTATGAGAGTGTAAAGAATCCTTTACTAGGGCATAGTGAAGCATGTACATGTAAGCAAGGCACGAAGGAGGGAGAAATGGTATGGGAATAACAGAGAAGGAGTTAAAAGAAAGAGGTGGCCCTTCCACTAGGCCTTGAACCAGAGGAGGATTCTCATAACCAAGAAAGTGACAGAAGGCCAATCCATAATGAATGAGAGGAGTTGTTCAATATGAGTTGTGTGTACCATCACAGAGTTTTATGGTTGACAGTTTGGTTGGTGTAATTGGATTCTTAGATACATTGAATGATGTGATTGGAAGAAAAAGCACGTGACCTCATTTTTGAGGACACCTCATGCTTTGCTAAACTGGTCCTACCTTACTTACTCTATAAAACCTAAGGCTTTATGAAATTTAAGGAATAGTGTATGATCGGACTTTTTTTCCTTTTTTGACCATGAGAAAGAATAATTAGAGATATAAGCATCCAGGTATGGCAAATGCTATAGATAGATCACAGAAGATTATGCCTGAGAAAAGGCCAGCACATTTAGATCTCTTTGTTGACCTTGGAAAATCTCATTTCATTAGAGAGCTAGAATCCAAAATCAGCTTGCTGGGTGTGAGGTGACAAGCTAGGAAGTGAGAAAGCAAAGTGAGAAAGTGAAAGCAGTGCATGTGATCGGTTCACTCCCGAGAGAACAAACAGAATTCTAGCCCATGCACTTATCAGGATGATGAGAAATTGGATAAGTGTTGAGGCAGCGAATAGAATGAGAGAGAAGGAAACAGACTGTCTGTCGTTATCATAGGCAGAGCTAACTCTTTCCTGGCTGCTTCTTAACACCACCACATGTCTACACCACTAGGCCTATCACTCACTAGTCCCTCACGTGTTTTGCAGCAGAAGTTACTTGGGAGCCTGGAGTTGGTGATAGTCTACTAACAGCTAGAATGTTAGAAACTATAATCCACTCAAATGACTAATGTGCTTTGACTGTAAAGTACGGCTGAGGCCATATGCCAATATATTTGGATGATTTTTTCCTGCTTCCTTGATCAGAGTCTCCCTTGGACTTTCTACAGGTCTCATGCCTACGGCACTTGCCAGTTTTATTATTTTGTTCGAGCAATGTGCCTTATTCTTCCAGATTAGTCTAAATTCTTCAGGGGCAGAGATGGACATTGTCATATATGTTGTTCCTAGAAAGTAGAGAGTGAATAATTACTTATTGAATTAATTTGAGACAATGTTTTACTATTATAAATACATACAAAAATGGCTTGTGGAGAGATAGGTTAGTTTTCTAGTGCTGCATAAAAGGTTACACACAGTACAACATAATAATGTCGACCAATACACAATAATCTCACAATTTACACGGATCAGGAATCTGGCATAGTTTAGCTGGCTCGGGGTCTCATAAGACTGTAGTCAACATGTCAGTTGGAATGTGGAAGGAGGACTCAGAACCGTCTTCCAAACTCCTTCAGATTTGGGGGAGAAAGTCAGTTTCTTGTTGTACGATTGAGACTTTCACTTCCTGGAGGTGACCTTTTCAAAGGCAATTTACAACACGGCTGTTTGTTTCATCGAAACAAACTCTCCCAACTAAGGAAGGTCTCTCTCCCAACTAAGGAAGGACTCATGTCCCTTCTGAAGGGCTTTCACCTGATCGAGTCAGACCCACCCAGAATTATCTCCCTTTTGATTCAAAATTAACTGATTTGGAACCTTAAATACATCCCTACACTCTTGCCATATAAAGGAACCTACCCACACTCGAGGAGAGAAGATTATAAAGGGGAGTGTATACCAGCAGTGGTGAGGGGAAGGGAGGGAGAAATCTTGGGAACCATCTTAGTGTTCTACTTACCACAGACTTGGAAAGGCAAAGAGCACAAGAATTTTTACTTAATGAGAAGCAATAGAGATTTTCTTTTCCCTAATGTCAATCTGGACTATGTACATTTATTTTTTTAATAAAACTAAGTGGATTTGACCTGGAAACCATCACTCTTACTCTCATTTTGTTCTTCATTTTGGTGGTATTTCATTGTAACCACTAATATAGTATATTTTTGCAGCATTCACAGCAGCCAGTTATAGTGGTGAGATATTACAGCGCAGATTCTTTGGGATCTGAGCAATGTGAAAGAGTGTGAAAGCTAAAGCAGTTTGCTATTCATACCTCTCAGTCTAGCAAATCCTTCAAAGGTTCTGTTTTGGTAATGGCAATTAGTTCATTTCAACAGGTTTCAGAGTATCTATAAAAACACCATTGGATCCTGAGTTGGAGATGCTGTTCCAATTCTAAACTTCTGCTTTAAGCAATTGACTAAGAGGTAGAGTTTCTGTTTTTAGTATGAGCCCACACGTAGGAGTTAGAAGTCTATGAGCTACTGTGAGCTACTATGAGCTATATTCGATATGATTATTAGAAATTCTAAGTTTGACATATTCTTGTTTTAAAATAATTATGTGTTACATATTTAACACTCACCTTTATAAGAAATACGCATATGAACAAAAATGTGAAGGAGAATACTTTATTCTTTAAAGAAAGGCGGGGGGGGGGGAGGGGGGAGAGAATTCTCCTGTATCATCAGTAAAGCCTTCCAAAAGACTTAAGGTTTAGATTCTTAACATACTTTACATTCCAAAAACTGTTTCAAACACACAGGAGGGGAGCCTCTTAGCCTTCCTGAAAGGGACATCTTTCTGGGGAAAAAGGAGTTTTCAAAAATATTCAGAATCTTATTATAAAAATATAAGTTATTTTTAAAATCCTAGTAATGAAAATTTTATTTTAGCCATGAACTGCTAAGAGTGGAAACTCATTGTTTACTGGTTTTGAAACCAGTTTAATCCTAAACCATGTCAGCCAAATGATGAAGGTTTATACAGCCATCTCTATTACATGCATCACATTTCTACCAGGAGTTTGGTTTCTTCCTAGCATTGATTGTGAAAGAATGCTAAGAAAATCCTACGAGGAAAGACTATAGAAAAAAATTATTTGTTGAATGAGGACTTTTTCACACTGGCAACTTTTGAGTATGTTTTTCAAAACAAGAATTGTGTTTTTAAAAACCAGGGAAAAATAACTACATAGAAAATAAGTGGTGTCGGTAGAAAGAAAAAATAATGTATTCACATTAAGAAATTAGAAATATATTAAGACGTAGAAGTACATAGTAGGTGTTATGAGTTGAACTACTGAAAAAGATATGTTCAAAATCCTAATTCCAGGTACCCAGGAATGTGACCTTATTTGGAAATAAGATCTTTACAGATCTAATTAAGTTAAGATGATTTAAAGGAGTAGGGTAGCTCTCAACCATATATGACTTATGGCCTTAAGAGACACTGAGACAGACACAGAGGGAGAAAGCCACGTGGCAAAGAAAGCAGAGATTGGAATGATGTATCTACAAGGCAAGAAACAACAAAGACGACCCTGAACACTAGAAGCTAAAAGACAGACATAGAACAGATTCTTTCCCATAGCCTTTAGGGAGAACATGGCCCTGCTTACACCTTGATTTTGGGACTTCTAGGGAGAAAAGAATAAATGTTGTTTTAAGCCAACCAGTCTATGGTAATTTGTTTCAGCAGCCCTAGGAAGTTAATACAGTGGCCAAGTTGTATGAGAATCACCTGGGTTTTTGTGAATGAATGATAAACCACTTCCCATCTCTGTTCAAGTTCATTCCCAATCACCTCTCTTCCAGGAGAGAGCGTCACTTGACAAGAAGAAAGGTGCTAAGGGGTTAAGGAAGCCAGAGACTTCATCTACTTCATCCTCTCTCAGGCTATTTAAGTGTACTTTCAATCATGTGAGGAAGTAAGATGTTGGCCAGATGCACTTTTGCCCAGAGGGACTCCCCCATGTGCTGAGCTTATTGGAAGCTACTTTATGCACTGTAGTTTAATTGTCTTAACAGATACCACTTACTGAATACATTCCCAGGAATCTACAGGCACTGTGCATGATCTGACTTATTCCTTCCAACAACTCTATGAAGTAGGTGCTAATACTACTCCCAGTTTACAGATGAGGAATTGACAGGGAGATTTAGTTACCAAGGCCAGTCAACTATTAAGTAGCAGCAGAGGATTCAGATGGAAGCCTGGACGTCACAAATCCATCCAGGCTCTAAATTCCCGCAAGATGCTTTCTCCTCCCAAAACATCCATAGTAAGACTGGGTGTTGTATTTAATTTTTAACTTGTATAAGAGGGTGCTATAGACTGAATGTTAGTGTTCCCTGACAAGTCATATGCTAAAACCTAATCCCAATGGGATGGGATTTGGAGGTGGGACCTTTGGGAGGTGATTAGGTCATGAGGGTAGAGCCCTCATGAATGAGATAGTGTCCTTACAGAAGAGGCCCCAAAGGGCCCCCTTGCCGTTTTCCGCCAGGTTAGGACATGGCAAAAAGAAAGGTATCTATGAACCAGGAAGTAGGCTCCCACTGGACACAAAATCTGCCAGTGTCTTCATTTTGCCTCCAAAACTATGAAAACAAATTTCTGTTGTTTATGAGTCCACCAGTCTGTAGTGTTTTTGTTATAACAACCTGAATGGACTAAGACAGGGCTTTGCCACTTTTCTCCTAAAATTGTCTCCAAAATTTGGAGAGAACAATGTTCTCATTTGTTCATTTTTCCATGAAATGTTTTTCTCTACTGTTTGTTAAAGAGAATTTCTTAAATTAATCAAGTATAACCACATGCTTTCTCACATTTCAGTATCAAGCAAAACATCAGAGAGTGGGCTTTTTTTTCCATATTGATGCAACTTTGCTGGTAAATTAAGATAAGAATACTTGTTAGATGCTTCTGGTGTCTTTACTAAAAATATTTCAAAACAAAATCAGTACAGCAAGAATGAATTTGAGAACCTTACTGAGGACCAAGGATGCTAAGGTTGGGAGATGCACTGCAGAAAATCTCATCTCTTTTCCCAGTTTCCAAACTCAAGGATCATAAAGCCTTAATACTGGCAAGCAGGAGGTCTCAAGCTAATGGTACCAGAGTGGCATAAGTTGTCGCTTTTAATGATTGACCTTATTATTATTATTTTTGAGAGAGAGAGAGAGAGAGAGAAAGAGAGAGAGAGAGCACATAGTCAAGTGAGTGGGGGAGGAGTAGACAGAGGGAGAGAGAGAATCCCAAGCACTGGCTGAGGGGATCAAATCTCACAACCTTGAGATCATGACCTGAGCCAAAGTCAAGTCAGAGGCTTAACTGGCTGAGCCACCCAGGTGCCCCTGCTTTTAATGAGTGACTTTAAATGAAATGTTAATTCTCAAAAGTTTACTCTCTGAATGTGTTAAGTATCCTGATCTCAGAAATGGAAAGCCAAGTCAACAGAGCCATCAAGAGGATAGGGGAATGCCAACATTACAAATTGAGTTAGCACGGAAAAGGAAGAAGAAAGGGGAGGTGAAAAAAACGGGGGCAGGGGAGCGGTAAAATTACACTAAAGCTTAAAAACCTAATATGTTTTATTACATAAAAGCATAATGCTATATACTCTAACATAAAGTAAAATAATTAGTCATCCATTTAACCCGGTTTCAAAACAGACTCATGCTACATTTTGAAATGTGTTGGAACAATTGATCACTTCATTTAAATTACTGTCGGGGCACTTTCAAGTACTGTAGTGAAGGATTTCCTACCAATCACTATCTATGATCTCTGCTCTGCTTTCCGGGCCTAAAATTAACATGTCTTTGTGAATACTTTCATCACTACCACTGGCTCTGCCCAGGCTGCACCCTCATAATCTTCAGTTTGCTAAAGTGGTTTTTTCTGTTGCTCCTCCAGAGCCTTCCACATCATTTCCTTCAGGGCTTTTGCATATATTTTTTTTTTTTCTCTCTTCATAGAGACTTTCTTTTTCTATGCACTTCTGCAGGGAACATCAATATTTGGTCATAAAACTAAAGAGGTCTCTACTATATTAACCTATCATTGACCTCCCCCCCCCCCCACCAAATTTTAACACATTTCAATTTAGTACTTGTTGAGCTAGTAAAACTGGGCACCTAATTCTACTTTTGAACAGCGTTTTTTCTGAACCTTGATCTCCCTCTTTAGTTTCTTATGTGGTAAAAATGGCAAGAGCATTTTAAAAGTTACTCCCAAACCTAATCTGATGAAGTAGGCACCAGTCTTAGCAAGTAAATGCAACTCCTGGAAATTGTTTCCATGGAGTGGCAGCTATTATGGCTGCAAAATGCAGTATGAGCAATGAGTTTTTTCACCAAGGACTCTCAAGTTGCTATGTCTTTGTATAGAGGCCATGCTTAAAAAATATTACCTTGCTCTTTGCTTGAAAACTCAAATATAAATAAAAAACTTTTAACCTTGCTTTGACTTTTTAAGCAGAACATTTTTGTGCAGAATTTCACGAGAGGTGATGTTTATGGGAAGAAAAATATAACTGCAAAGAATTGTGGTAAAAAGAAGGGAAAAAATGGAAAATAATCTTTTGAAATCATTGTTAATTCTTACCATTATTGGGACAAGCTTTTATGAGGAACAACTCAGGAGAAAACCTCAAACTAGTATCCAATTGCACCAAAACTGATGTTTTTATATAAATTATGTAGAAGATTTCACAGAGAATAGATTCTAGAGATTGGGGGGACATATTAGAGGTCAATTTCCAAAAGATGAAGGTCCTTTTGAGGGTACTGGGTACAGTAGATATTTTAGGACATGGAAATTGTTTTGAGCATGAAAATGAGTGGTGAAATGAATGTGAAAAAATGATTAACACTCTAAATCTAGGGAAAGCTGAGAGAATGGGGAAGCAATGATAACTAGTAAGTTCAGAGTATGTATTTCATAGAGAGAAATGGAGATAAACTGTACCAGTGAGTAGAAACCAATTATCAATGGCCTTGCACACCAGGCCTCACAGGGGACCTCTGAAGTATTTTGAGCAGGGAAATAACCTGAGCAAAACTTAAGACGATTCCTCTGGGCATGTACTTCAGAATGCATTGGGAAAGAGACAGGCTAGAAGAAGGGAATCACTTAGGAAGTGATCGAAATAATCTAGGCAAGAGGTATTAAGAGCCTAACTTGAGTAGGGGAAATAGGTATTCAAAGATGGAAACCTAAGTATAAGACATCATTCCCTTTTCCAACCTGGTACTTATTTTTGCCTCCATTCTTTTGTTCACATTGTCTGTCGTTCCCCATCAGCTCTACAAGTGTGGATTCTGTACGTCCTTCATGAGGCCATTCCAATTCTTCTATTCTTTCTCTGAGTTTCTACATTTTTTTCTACCTTTGCCTCAGAGCCAATTATCATTAATTCTATCTTGTATCATAATTATCTCTGTTCACCTCTTATTTCGGCTACTATTAGTTCCTAGGAGACTGAGATCACCTTCAAACAGCCTCCTGGCTAGACAAAGATTTCAGTATAAAGGTGACAGAGTATTTGTTTGCTCATGTATAAGGTGATAGAACTCGCAGTGTATACTTGGTAGGTAGTCAAAGAATAAAAAGCAAGAGTTTCAAAGGTGGAGGGATATTTTTTTAACATAAAATCTGAAATCTGATTCCACGTCTCTAAGAGGTAAGGGAAAGTGAAAATAATTGAATTTAGTGATTATTTTATCACATGTGACCTTCCAATGGACAGTTTTATAGAGAAGACATTATGACATCAGAGAGGGTGCTCCAGTGTCAAGGGCTATCAGGTATGTTTGTGTAGCTACATACCAAATGCATTCTCATTTCTTCCATTTATCAGCATATTTGGTTCACTGCTATTGAAAAGATATCTGAAGTTGCACACCAGCAACTCACGAGGTACAATTTATGAGGTAGGAATGATTTTCACATAGACTTTACAATATTGTTTTTAAACATTTTTGCATTGAACTAACATAATACTGCTGGGGTATATCGGGTATGATGCAAAGTAGCACAAACAAAATCAATGATTCACAGCACTTTGCTGTGAGGGAAAAAATTTATGAGGCACTATTAAAGACAGTAAGGTTATTAATATCTCACTAGCAATTGGAAAAAAATGAAAACATATACTCCCTTCACACATGGTAAATTGTTTTGCTACCACCTACACATTGGCATTTGATCACTCAATATTTAATGAGTGCCTGTTGTGTGCTAAACGACCTTCTAGAATACACAGCAGTGACAGTTGGGGTGGAGGTAGTTATAATACAATACATTCTTGTAGCACATAGACATAGATACTCAAAGCCTCACAGTTATACAAGAAAAAAAAATTCAAAGAGTTGGAGAACATTTTCCAGAGCAGGAAATCACAAAAAGGACAGGAAACTATAGTAAAAACTATGAATTTGCACTGAAGGAGCACACAGCAGAAAAATAGTAAGGGCCATCTGGGAGGATGAAAACATTCCTCATGAAGAAATACATTTGGAATTAGGCTTTCAGAAAATGAAGGTCAGTGAAGCTCTTACTGGTTCAAAAAACTAGCAAAAGTTAGTCCAACTGGTTAAGTCAACTTTTTAAAGTTCACTGTGGTAGAACTAACCTCATTTGACCCAGTTAGTTTCACAGGTCATTTTAATCCCACCCAGGAGGCCCCACATTGTAGCAAGTGCACTAGTCACACAAAGATTGTTCCAAGACTCATAACATTTCTGAGAAAATACTCAAAGTTCAATCCTCCACTGGATGGGAGAGTTAACATTTTTTTATATCCAAAAAGTAGGATTAACTCTAACTGGGAGGAGACAGAGAGTACACAAGAGTAGATCACTTAAAAGAGAAGTGTGTTATAAAGAAACAAGGACCCGGGGCGCTTGGGTGGCTCAGTCAGTTAAATGCCCCACTTCAGCTCAGGTCATGATCTCACAGTTCGTGGGTTCGAGCCCCACATTGGGCTCTGTGCTGACAGCCTAGAGACTGGAGCCTGCTTCAAATTCTGTGTCTCCCTCTCTCTCGGTCCCTTCCCCGCTTGCACTCGGTCTCTTTCTCTTCCTCAAAAATAAATAAACATTAAAAAAAAGAGAAAGAAACAAGGGCCCAGTCGAGGGGAAAGTTGGATTGGGCAGTTGATGGAGAACCTCCATTGCACCTGACATTCTTAAAAGAGGGAAAGAAAGCACTAAGAAAAATTATTTGAAAAATAGTATGAAAGCCAAAGACCTCTCCTGCCTCTTTGTTTAGGTATGCAAATATGCAAAGCATGGACAAGCATTGAGTTTGTAAAAGGAAGAAGTAATACCAGTAATTATTAAACCCCAGGGTTAATGCAGGCTCAGATGATGCTGAGACAAACATCACTTAGTCAAAAGTTGAAGCCAACTGGAGACTTACGACAGATAGGAAATGAAAGTGAGCCCTGCAAAGGAGGTTGTTGATAGGATCGATTCTAACATGCAAATGATTATATAAAAAAAATCTAAGAACTCAGCAAGAATTCATGAAATCAATTCATTTTCTGTTTGTGGATATAGGAGATTCTTGACAGACTAAAGTTATTTTATGTTTCTGTGTTTATTTTAGTTATTTTCCACCTCCCAAGCATGTGACCTGGAGCTATATGACTTTTCTAGGCTTAGCTGTTGAAGAGCAACCACTATGTGACTTATTCCTGGTTTTCCTCACATGTTCCTCAAAGTCTTCCATCCAAAGAGTCCCAAGTAAATGGTGAGAAGACAAAGCCATCGAAAGGAAACAGATCCCTAGGGACATACACAATATAATGAGGGAGTTGCTGCTTAATCAGATAGTTGGAGAGAGACCAAAGGTAGTTTTTTTAGGCAAATGACCAGCACAACATTGAGCACCGATAAGTGGTGATTACCTCCAGGAAAGAGGTAGAAACTAGCATCTGATAATTTGAAGATATCTAGGCAGGTAATGTGGTAGTTAATAGCAGAAGTTCAACCACAGGGATGATCTCACCACTTTGGATAAATCAACAACAACAACAAAAAGATGAAATCTTCAATCCTGGAAGACTTTTCATCCCAACAGCAGTTTAGAAGAATAAAATCCCATTGTAGAAATTGAACTAGAATGTTAAAAATTAAGATTTTGAAGCCCATACACTGGAGGTAGATCTCTAAATCACAATAAGGCTGACAGAAAGCTACAACTTCAAGCCACCAGACAAGAAACAGATTACACTCTGAACCTTCTGACAGTAATAATAATTATCATTAGTTAGTAATACCAGTAATTATTAAGTACTTTACCTGAATCTTATTTAATCCTCAAATAAACCTATATGATAGGCATTATCTTTATTTCCATAAGAAAGGCTAACTCACTCAAATTTACACAGCTAGTATGTAGCCAGAAAAAAAAACAGTTCTTAAAATGGTATCTTTTTTCACACGCTTAAGGGCCAAAGGATGATTCAGGCCAAGAGCTGAGCTTGTTGTAACAACACTCCTTCTCCAAATTCTTCCAGGACAGAAAAGGCCACTACTGAGTAGGTCTGGCTTCCAGGATAAGTTACTCCCAGTATAATAGAGTTTTTAGCTCCTGTTCTCACAAATCTTTTTTGTGAAAAATAAAACCTTCTTGTAATAAATAAAACCCCAGTATATAAATATATCCCCACATCTACTCCCATCAAGGGTTTCTCTGGAATATACACTTCAGTCGAAGCATTCTCAGATATACCAATTCCCTTGAGTCATTTAAAATATATTAAATTTGAGAGTAATTCTCATGCACAACTGTGGTGTATCTCTGCAGATGTTTTTATTGCTGCAATATAGGCAGTCCTAATAAAATAGGAGTGAAATGTTCAAGTCAGTGACTTAGGGTAATACAATTCTGGTCATTCTATTATAATAGCCCAGAGCTAGAAGAGTCTTCACACACTAAAATGATGATATATTCATCAATATTCTTTGGGTGAAATCTAACTCTCCCCTTATTTAAGTGATAAGTGAACCTCTGGGTTCTCAGAACTAACAAATACCCACCTACACCCTGGCTTCCACATATCTGTGTCCTAAAGCTCAAGTTTTATCGTCAGTATTCCGTTTCTCTCTCTTTTCAACCTTTAGCTTCAATTTTTTTAATTTTCACTTTCCTCTTAGGCAGGCATTCTTCATAAGGTAGCTTCATGGCAGCTCAAATCTAACACTCAACCAGTGTAGCAAAATCAGCATAAGTTGACTCCTTCATTCACTCAATACATGTGACTACATGTATCTACTGTGTACCAGACTTTTGCATTCATTCAACATATGTATGTTGAGTGCCTACCGTGTACCAGCACTGCTCTAAATGCAGAGAGATCATGAAGATGGGAAAATTTCTGCCCTTATATTGTCTTTTCTAGATCTAGAATTTGTTACAACAGTCACAAGTCTGAGTACTATTACAGGGGCTTGAATAATATGGCCATCTATGCATCAATCATTATGCCCTGGGGGAATGGAATGCTCTCATTCACCAGACTGAGACTCATATTCATGCTTAAAGAAGGGAAGATAAGATCAGTAATGCTCAAATCACCTTAAGAATGAGGAAGCAGGGGCGCCCAGGTGGCTGTCGGTTGGACATCCGACTTCAGCTCAGGTCACGGTCTCACTGCTCATGAGTTTGAGCCCCGCGTCAGGCTCTGTGCTGACAGCTCAGAGCCTGGAGCCTGCTTCAGATTCTGTGTCTCTCTCTGTGTCCCTCTCCTGCTCACACTCTCTTTCTCTCAAAAATAAATAAATGTTAAAAAAAAATTAGAAAAAAAAAGTAAAGAAAAGAAAGAATGAGGAAGCAGTTATTTTCTAAAAAGGAATTAGGTGCTTTTACCCAACAACAAATGTGAACCTGGGGGAAGAATTTTTAAATTAAAACTCCAAAATCCAAATTCAGGAAATATCCCCTGTAAACAAACAGAATTTGCTCAGACAGGAGTAAATTAAAATCATAGTCAAAGAAACTTCAAGAATCACCAGATGTAGATATACCCTCATTTGGTCAATGAGCACTGGTAGGAAAATGGTCTTCCAATAAAGACTACATTGGATGTAGTTGCACTTCTATGAATAATAACTATCTGCCGTCCTTGTCTGAATATAAGGTTCATTTATGCACAGAATCTGAACATCCACCAAGTCAATAGCTCTGGGCTATGGGTATTTTCTTTCCATGGATGATGAAAGGTATGTTCAATCTTGTTTTACCCCAGGTGAGTAGAGCTCATGTTATTCGTGACTGAGGCCTCAGGCTTGACAATTTATAAAATTTACTTTACTCCTTTTTGTCATGGAAGAAAAACTGCCCCCTCTGCTTTGGGAAAATTGATTCAAAATTTGTTGGTCTAATGATGATGCCAGCTCAGAAGGTAGTAACTGAGGTGTATTTTCTAATGAAGTTTTACCTTATGTTTTTTCCAACAGTGTTATGGTACTTGGATGTTTATTTTTTCTTAATGTGGTAGAAAGCCAAATGATAGATGATAGATATGGGTGTGTATGTATAAATATTTAAGAAGCAAAATTATTAGAGACCTAGGACATGGAAGTTAAGACTGTAGATTCTGTAACTAAATTGCTTAAGGTAACATCATGACTCGGACATTAACCTACTAAAAGATTTTGAGCAAGAAATGTCTGAGACAATTTTTCATCAGAAAATGAGAATACTCACATAAGATTTTTGTGCATATTAAATACATTAATATATGTCAAGACTTAGAACAATGGCTGATAGGTAGCTAATATTCAATAATTTTAATCATCATCCTCATACTAAGGATGCCTTCTGCTGCACATAATAGGATTCTCAACTGAAGCTGATCCAATTATCATTAGTACTGTTCACCAAGTATTTTTGATCATTCTTCTCTAGGTGCGTAAGTCATAACTGTACCTCCTTACCCTCTTGTGGGTGCTACTGTGTGACCAGTTCTGGGAGGTTAGTTGTGACTAGAAATGGTATGCATCACTTCTGGGCTAGAGTATTTAATAGCTGATAAGAGACCATCCAGAATTCACTCTTCCTTCTGGAACTGAATCCAGCCCTCTTGGAGCTGTGTCTGCTCCATGAATCCAGATCTTTGAGTAACTACAACAACAGAAGCCCTGTTGACTCACAAAGACCTCCAGCATGAATGAGAAATAAGCCTTTGTTTTTAATTCTTGAGACTTTGGATTGTTTGTTACTGCTGCATAATCTAACTTATCCTGACTGATACAGGCAACTTTACACAATGAAGCATTTAAGGGTCTCAGATAAAATTAAATCTTGGCATAGGCAGTTCCAGAACTAGTTTGCAGTTTAAGCCAGTAACTTTAAATAACTCTGAAGCAAGAAGCTGAGCTTCCCTTGTCCTTCACTGCATAACTGAAAGATATTTATGACAGCTCCAAACATCACATACATA
Organism: Felis catus; assembly: GCF_018350175.1. Taxonomy (NCBI): domain Eukaryota; kingdom Metazoa; phylum Chordata; class Mammalia; order Carnivora; family Felidae; genus Felis; species Felis catus. Next base: position 102,573,836 of record NC_058374.1, read on the forward strand.
ACAATCCAATAAAGTAGTGGGATGGTGGGGAGAAAAGGCAAAAGGAGTCTTCTCCTTTCAGTACTATCTCTATATCTGGGAGGAAAAAAAATTCCCAATGATCTCCTATGGATTCCCTTTGTACAGTATCAGAAGTCCTGCCTTTTATGCCCAACATCAGACAAATCAGTGACAATGAGAAAAGAAATTATAAAACTGACTTATTCCAATCATCATTCATCCCATAGATCTGGAAAAAGGGCCTACTATTCTTGAGTGCACTAATGGCTGTGTGGTATCTGAACAAAAGCAGTGTTTTCTTAGTGAAAAGTTAAAAAGAATGGCTGTTTGTCTAAGCAACCAAGAGTATCTTTCACAAGAGTAATGGCCTTCTACAAGACTTCTTTTCTTCTTTAAAGTGAGATTCTCGGGGCGCCTGGGTGGCACAGTCGGTTGAGCGTCCGACTTCAGCCAGGTCACAATCTCGCGGTCTGTGAGTTCGAGCCCCGCGTCAGGCTCTGGGCTGATGGCTCAGAGCCTGGAGCCTGTTTCCGATTCTGTGTCTCCCTCTCTCTCTGCCCCTCCCCCGTTCATGCTCTGTCTCTCTCTGTCCCCCAAAAAAATAAACGTTGAAAAAAAAAAATTAAAGTGAGATTCTCCCTGTATGTGCAACTGTTCCAGGAGAGGATTTTCAGTCTCCTGAGAAGACCCTGGAGTATACTGCTAAATCGCTCTGCTTGCGTATTACAGTGGATAATATGGATTTCTACATAGATTTGCTCAGCCATGTTATTAGACACCTAATAATTTAGTGTACACTTAAATATGTTAATAGAAAGAATGTGTTACATGAATTAATTAGCTCAATTATGATTATCCCACCTTTAAGCAGTTCTTGAATTAAAACCTATGCCTAGAATAAAAAATGAATAGTGGCTTACTTTGTTCTGAAGTGAAAGATGTAGGAAAAGAAGAGTTTACCAGGGACTGAGGATGATTTACTCTGCAGCCCCCTTGTGGCTTTGAAAAATGACACAATCTGTGGTTTGAAAGCATGGCTTCCAATTAAAAGCTAAAAGCAAATGACCACCATGTCTTTCCATAACATGCAGAAGACAAGAGAAACAGCAAAACAAAAACCACCTTCTGGCACACATTTCCCTTAGTACTGTTTGCAATTCCAATTTTTATTAGCACAGGTGTATCTAATTGCCTCTGAATATTAGAAAACAAACCCATTCAGTATTGAAAATAGGAGCCCAAAAAGGAATCTCAGATTTTGTTGGTCTGCAGAATCCCAAAACTACTGACTCATTTTAATATATCCAGGATCTTTAAAAAATAAAAAATTCTTTGTTATTGTGCTTGCTTGCTTTGAGAATGGCATTTAAGTTATCAAACCATCACCTTCTCAAACGCAATGACTTCTAAGTTGTTTGTGCTAAAATTACAAGAATTCTACTGAATATTTTGATCAAATATAGTGATAGAAATGTGTTTTTCTCATGCTATGCTTCCAGGATCTTTAAAACAAGTTGAGTCAATAAATCCAAAACTTTTTTTTTTAATACTGACAGAGCAACACTAGTATTAAGAGTATGTGGTTTTTCTGGGGCGCCTGGGTGGCTCAGTCGGTTGAGCGTCTGACTTCGCTCAGGTCACGATCTCACGGTCCGTGAGTTCGAGCCCCGCATCAGGCTCTGTGCCGACAGCTCAGAGCCTGGAGCCTGCTTCAGATTCTGTGTCTCCCTCTCTCTCTGGCCCTCCCCCCATTCATGCTCTGTCTCTCTCTGTCTCAAAAATAAATAAATGTTAAAAAAAAAAATTAAAAAAAAAGAGTATGTGGTTTTTCAAAAGTTTATTAACAGTAAGAATCCTTCCAAAAAGTTAATGCTAATTAATTACTCTGCCTGATGCCAAAGCAAAACGCTGCCCACTCAAACTTATCAATCCTTCTCATTTATCCTACACTTGAATTGTATTCTGAGTAGCAATATTTGGAACACTTTGTACACAATATGAGGATATTGTATATTTCCCTGTATATATCCATGAATCACATTTAAATTAACTTATGAAGTCTCAAAGCTTGTTACCATAAACTAGTACTCTCTTAAGTGGAGACCATTTTACTAACAAAAATAGTTTCCAGTAATTTGCTAGGAGAATTTCTGTGTGGCCATGGCCAAGATAAATGACCTTGAAGATTTAGAGCAATGAAGATAATTTTGTAAAATTTTACATCAACATATATTTAGCCACATGTATCAACATTGAATTTTACCTGAAACTAAAGAAAATGTATCAAAGATGACAATAACTCACTTTCAACCTTGTAGACAAAGGTATATTAAGTGGGATGCAGAAAAATAGCCAATCCCTATCCTTCTAAAACTGTAGATTAGCATGTTTGATAGCTGGAAGCTTGGTGTTGATGATTCACAGTCATGTATTGAGGTTAACTGACATGCTTGTCTCGTGGCTAATACTAACTAAATATATTTATCATCTTGCCAGTGGTTATTGCAATGAGGTCACATTTCTGGTGCAAAACAAACAAAACCTAGGAATCTATCATTGTCACCCCACTAGAACAATACCATTAAAGTGAACCAAAAAAGAAAGGAAAGCATCTCAGCTTTAACCTCAAATACTCTTAGAAATAGATATTTGCAGCCATATCCCTTCTCATACACTGGGTTATGGCCTTGGAAGTGAAAATCCCTTGCTGTACATAGTGGGTCAAAAAGGTGGGAAGCAAACTGACTCAAATGATTTAAGATGCATCTCAGTGGTATTTGCATTTTTTCTTCTGAAAAAATTTTAATTCCCTAAGGGCAAAACTCCTAAAAGGAGAAAAAAGACCAACTTCTTTGATGAAGCCAATTAAGCAGTTAATGTAAAAAGAGATTATTTTGTTTTGCTATAAAAATGAACAAGATATCTCATTCTCAGCAGACAAGCAACTTAAAGTACACAGTTTGTTTTTTTTTTACATATCCCTACAGATTGCACATTTAAGAACACTAAAGAATAATGATTCTGATTTATTTGGTTTCAAAATGATTGTGACGGTGTTAGAAGGCAGAGTTTCATGTTTGTTTTCTCTGATTTAACATCTTTAATTTCAAACTGTCCAAATGAAATAAGAATGCCAACGACAAGACATGGAGTGGGGGGAGGCTGCCTCAAAGCGTCACTAATTTTTTTAATGTTGGTTTATTCTTTAGATAGAGACAGAGTGCCAGTGGGGGAAGGGCAGAGGAAGAGAGGGACACAGAATCTCTAGAAGGCTCCAGGCTCTGAGCTGTCAGCACAGAGCCCAACGTGGGGCTCAAAATAATGGAGTATGAGATCATGACCTGAGCCTAAGTCAGATGCGTAAGGGACTGAGCTACCCAGGCACCCCCAAAGTGTCACTTTTGTAAACTGTGATGGTCCTTCCAAGGATACAGGGTATGACTGCTATACTACATAGAATACATATAGCATGGATTTCAGGGCATGTGGGATGTCTCAGGCATCCATGTCAGGGCATGTGGGTAATTTGGAAGACAAATCACATATGGTACACTTACTACTCTGCTGTGATTTTGACATCAAGTCATTTTGACTCTAACCAATGAAATTCAAAGAACTGGTAGGATTTTGCTATGATGTGTACTGTAATTCTCTTATGAATAAAAAGTTAAATCTAAAAACTTCACAAGAAGACACTTATGTAGAAACATAAAGAAATGAACAGGAATAAAAAACAGCTGGTTTCATATAGAGATTACCTCTTGGGAAGAGAGAACACAATGCAATCAGAGGTGGCCAAAGGTGGCCTTGGCAGTTACTTATAATCTTTGAGCTCTTCAGTTTAGTGGGTGGTAAATGGACATCACACTGTATTCCTTTTGCTTAAGTTTTAATAATAATCTTCAAAAGAATTAATCAAGTCCATGTGGTGAAATGTGAAAATAACAAAAAAACTGAGTACAAAATTGTATGAGTTGTGAAGCCAACTCCAAACATGTGTATACAGATGGGGACAAGAGGGAAAAACATGAAGTGACTTGTTAAAGTGGTAAAATTATGAGACATTTGTGCAGAAATTAATGAGAGGTGATTTGAAGGTTTGTTGATCAAGAAAGGGAAAATATAACCTGGGGAAAATTGAAGCTTCTTTCACATGAAACTAAGGAAATTTCCATAGAAATCAATTTAAATATCCAGTATGCAGTTTACCCTTAAACAACATGGGAGTTAGGGGCACCAACACCCCGCCCCAACTCCTACACAGTTGAAAACCTACCATAGCTTTTGACTTACCAGAAACATAACCACTAATGGCTTTCTGTTGGCTGGAAGCCATACCGATAACATAAACAGCCAATTAACATACTGTGTATATGCATAATATACTATATTCTTACAATCAAGTAAGTAGAAGAAATGCTAAGAAAATCATCAGGAAGAGAAAATACATTTACAGTACTATAAAAAAAATCCACATATAAGTGAACCCACACAGTTCAAACTGGTGTTGTTCATGGCTCAACTTTATAACTAGTTTGAACCTGGGCTTTCTCTTCCTCTTCTCTGTACTCACCAAATCATTTTACATTTTCCAATTAAAGAAAAACACTCCTTTGGTATGCACATCTAGACTTTATATTTATAGTGATATAAGAAAATATAATTCCGAGCTCTAAATTTAAAATAAGGTGAAAACACATTCACAGTTTTAAACATTACAAACAATAACTGACATTATACTGAATTTCCTGTTTACTGCATATTCTGAATTTGGTACAGCCTAACATCTATAGGCTTAGAGCTTAAATTAGGCATGTAAAATAAGACAATGATGAAAGAAATTTCTCACCTCTGTCATAGCTATGCCATTAAAAAGCTCAGCTTTTTCTAAAGGGACTTGATTATGTGGAGACACCACAAGACAAAGGGCAAAGACACCTCAGAAGGATTTAGAAATACCTATTTTTCCTACCAGCGTTTGAAGCCAGAAAGAACCAAACTTGCTGAACCTAATTTGCAAGATTTTCCTTTGTTTAAATTTCACTGTTCCTTATTTCCCATGGCCTTGGAAAATTTCAAATACAGCACTGTTTTGATAAAACTCAGAAGAACCTCTAATTTATCTACTGTTGTTCTGTTGAATTTATTTTGATCAATTTCAGTCAAGCTCTCTTGGTTGCTTTGAAATTGAAAAGTACTCTGAATATCTTGTCATGATTGGTTAAAGTAAATAAGCAGTTAGAGAAAAAGCCTATTTCATTGAACTTCAAAGAAGACTTTAAAGACTTTGCTGTTGTTCTTTGGCCCTTGATGATAATGCAGGCAGTCATAAAATTATAGAAATATTCTGTCTGAAAAGACACTTTTATCGGTGGCATACTTCACATTCATGCACCCCAAAAAACAAGATGCTTTCTCAGAGAACCATAAATACAAGTTCCATTTTGATATAGTGCCATTCTAATAAGAAATTCAGATCTATGGAATCAAAGTTATTATAGTAACCAGTATTTTCAAATCTGTCCTAATACCCACAAAGTGACATCAACTTCTTATGCTTCATGAACTCTGGGCCAGTTAAAATGAACTGTAAAATAGCATTCTTTTGTGGTAATCCCATCTTTCTCAACTAAAATTCTGCCTTGTGCCTAGGATAATGCCCAGCAGTGAGGATCTTACCTTTCCCAGCTCTGAACTTTCGTGGCTGAGGTCTTGCGGCTCAATCTCATTTTGTTCTTCTGCACCTGCACTCCTCACTCAGTGATTGAATCTATTCAACAGCTGAAATTCAGAACCCTTCCATTTCTATATGAGTGTTAGAATACTGTCGTAAGGAAAATTTTCATATTCTGTTCGTATAGAAAAGTCTGTTTTTCCACAGACCTATGTCTCAAGCCATTCTGTTAGAGAAGGATAATTCTATTAAAATATCTGGCCATATTATGAGACTAAAGGATGGAGACCTATCTGGAACTCATTGAAAACTGCTAAGCATGGCTCATAGGTCACCTCACTTCTGGGACCTGAGCAACCTCTGGCATTCCTCCAGTCTAACCCCAACCAGATCTGACATTGTTTTAGGGGGTTACAAAGGCCAGAGTGCTCCATATTCTCATACTACCATGCAGGTTCCTCAAACAGCATGAGTATACTTTAAAGCCAAAGACTTAAAACCCAGTAAAGACACCGTAAGTGATGGCCAGGAATGAAAAACAAAACTGCCTGCTAATCTTCATTGCCTATAAGACTTAACCATTTATGCCACATCTGCTCTCTTTAAAACTGTTTCAATATGCATTAAGTTCTCAAGAGATTTCTACCTACCTCTCTGCCTCCACTATTTTCAATCTCTTTTTCTACACTCTGTTTATTTCCTCTCACTCTTCCTTCTCAGAAAATAGAGAACATGTTCTTAAATGTCATCTAAGTCTAAGACTTAAGTATCTTCTTTATTTTATGCCGGATTAACTGCAGATTGTCTATATTCTTTCCAACTCGTAGAAGTTACATTGGGTCAATTTTCTTTTACTTTAAATTTTAGAGAGGCAAATAGAACACAATCTTTAGAGGAAACCCAGAAGGTTTCTCACACTTTTATTCTTTGGGTCTAATCATTTAAAATATGTTACCAAGAAATACTTTTATCTTGCCATTTGGGACAACATGGATGGTCTTAGAGTAATGAGGCCGAGCAAACTAAGTGGGACAGGGAGACAAACAGCATATGATTGCATTTATACGTGGAATCTAAAAAAACAAATGGACAAACGAATGGACTCACAGATACAGGAAACCAATTGTTGGCTACCAGAAGACAGATAGGTTGGATGGGGAAGAGGATTAAGAGATACAAACTTCCAGGTAATAAGTCATGCAGATATAACATAAGCATACGTAATATTATCGATAATATTGTAACATCTTTCTATGATAACAGATGGTGACTAGACTTATCATGGGGATCATTTTGTAATATATAAAAATATTGAATCTCTCCGCTGTACACCTGGAATGAATGGGATATTGTATGTCAATTATATTTCAATAATACTTTTAGAACAAAAAAATATTAAATTTTAGAAAAGAATTTGATATCTATTTCTTATTATCTAAAATGGGAAAAGAGTTAGCCTTTTTTAACCCCATGTATGTGCCAGGTATTCAGATGTATCATCTCATGTAATTCTCACAATTATTATTCTGGTGTTATTCCCACTTTTCATGTAGAGACATCAAGGCTCAAAGAAAGCAAAGACCCACTGAATTTTAAACTCTGGGTTGATCCCAAACCTCTCATACCTTGTAGTACACCAGGATGAATTAAACTAATACATCACATTATAATTGATTCGCTAGGATTTTACTGTTTTCAGTATTTAATTTCACATTTATTAAAGTTCACACGTAAGCACTTAATTTAAAGGCTCTATGAGGTCAATGAATCCAAATCAACTGTGATCTTGAAAGGCTAATCCTTCATGTGTTGGTTTATAACAATGACAAAATAATCATGTTTCAGCCATTTGAGAAACTTATTTTCCATTACTATATATTGATTATGATTCTGATCAGTTGTATTAAAAAGACTTCTCTTTATACTTTGCTTCCCCCCCACCCCAAGGAGTCTGTTTTATAGCATATTTGGACTTTTGCCTAGAAAAATACAAAAGCGCTCAAAATAAACTATTCCATCTTTCTGAAGAAAAAGAAGCTTCTCCTATCTAACTCCAACCTCATGACTCTTCTCTGGTGTTTTTCCAGCCGTAGGTGTTAGCATCTGCTGTTGTAGAATCTTTGATTTTGATTGGTAGGGGCTGGGATTAGGATTAGAACCAAGACCGTTTTTTACCTTAACTATTCTATCATCCTACCACATGTCCAACTCCACAGATCACTGGTACTTTATGGAAGAATGTTCATCTTAATTATTCATCTTAATTATTTTCACCTTCATAGTTGACATTGTACCTGAAATTCTCACTCATATAACCCTTAAATAGAGCAACTGACACCCTTCTCATAATGTAGGAACATGAAGACGTCAACTGCTTTCCACCTTTGAGAACGGCTGCACCTAGCGTGCTTCAGCTCTTCTGGAAACGTGCTGCACCCCTCATACTGTTTGCCACCTCTCCTCCCCATTTCACTATTTAGATGGCTGCTCAGAGATAATCAGAAAAAATGCCAAAGAACAAAATAGCTCCAAACAGCTTCCCCAGACTCCATTCTCTGTTCTCCCTCTCTTTACTCCCCCACATACCAAGTAGGCATAAAGCAGGGCACAGAGGAGGTGGAGTAAACGGAAAAAAGAAAACCAAGGCATGAGCCAGCACCTTGTGCTTCACGGACTGAAGTGAAGCTTGAAACACAGTATTGAAGGAGGGAGCTGAGCTAGGTTAACTTAAACACAGGGTTACTTACTGCTTCTTTTGCAATGCCCAAAGAATGCTTTCTGAAGGTTCATGCCATTTGTCTCAAAAGTATGGTTGGACTTCAAAGAACACTGACTAAAGAAATGATTTAGAGCAATCGATTGCCACTTATATGTCAATGTGCTGTCCTTCTGAGGTCTGCTGTAAGCTTTTCAACGTTTATTTATTTTTGGGACAGAGAGAGACAGAGCATGAACGGGGGAGGGGCAGAGAGAGAGGGAGACACAGAATCGGAAACAGGCTCCAGACTCTGAGCCATCAGCCCAGAGCCTGACGCGGGGCTCGAACTCACGGACCGCGAGATCGTGACCTGGCTGAAGTCGGACGCTTAACCGACTGCGCCACCCAGGCGCCCCATGCTGTAAGCTTTTCAACAGGAGAGAATATTCTCCATTTCTTGGTTGTTTTTTTCTCAAGACCCTTCTTCTGATCTATTTTATGTTAAGTGCTTCTATTTTTTTTTCCCTTTCTGTCCATCAATAAAGTAAACATTTTTTTTCAGAGAGAATAGTGCGACCCTCAGTCACAAAAATTACTCTCATCAGCCTATTAAATTCTCCTTTTTTTACCCTTTCACTTAAAAGCAGTAAGATGATCTTCAAACAGAAGATTTTACATCGCTTGATAGGCATCTGCCTGAATATGTTAAGTAATGAATCCACTATCATTTTTCAAGGAATCTTAAGAGGCCACTGGTATAGCAAGATAATTATATTTCTTACAGGCAGTATCTGGATCTAGTGATTCTCTAAGGATATAAACATAATATTTGTACAGTAACCTGGTTCTTGACTTTGATGGTTACATGAAAGTAAAGTACTTAAGAAAAACAAAACAAACAAAAAAAACCCACAGCTATTGCTTCTTGTAAGTTTCATAGTTTTAATCTTTGAAGAAAATTCTCTGACTTTTTATTAAATCATATTAAAATGTAAATGTCAGCCAATGTTACAATTCTAGTCAAAACTACCACAAGAGACCTATAGACTCCTACCCTGTTTTCTTGAAAATTATGGGCAGAAACAGCAGAAAATTAATCAATGTATCAAATGAATATGGCATTGGAAGGATTTAAAGAGTAAAGGACGAAAATTGTGATCCTAGGTAAATTTAAATTTTCTCATTGATGGATTTGAAACAGCAATAATCAGAGCTTGGATAAATAGAAAGAATTGATGGTTGAAAGAACTGAGTTTGAGATTGCGCCATGATTTTTTTCCTAGAATCTTTGGACAGTCATATTATTTCTGGTACCTTAAATTGCCATTTATGAATAAAGATAATATTACTTAAATGAAATAATCTCAAATTCTTTTGTAAATTATTCAGTGGAAACATATTACATAAAATCAAAATTGGCTCCTAATAAAAAAAATGATTCTAACTTTAAAATGTAAATAACTATTGAACAAAAAATACTGAATTCAAGTTAGTTTTTCCAGTCACTTAAAATATTTGGCCAATTTTGAAGAAAAAAGCAGCATCCAAGAGCATGTTCTTTTTTTATTTTTTATTTTTTTTAACATTTATTACTTCTGAAAGGCAGAGAGAGAGAGAGCGCGTGCACGCGCGAATAGGGGAGGGGCAGAGAGAGAGAGACAGAAAAAGAAGCAGGCTCCAGTCTCTGAGCTATCAGCACAGAGCCCTACACGGGGCTCAAACTCAGGGACTGGGAGGGAGATCATGACCTGAGCGGAAGTCGGCCACTTAACCGACTGAGCCACCCAGGCGCCCCCAGCATATTCTTGTTAATGTGTAAGCCCCACAGAATTGACTGCAATCAAGCAAGACCTACCATTTTGCCAGGGGAAAGTAAAATTCTTGCCACTAATACCTTTACTGCTGTGTTAAAACATTTACCTCAAGCAGTGTAGGCTGGGCTGACTAATTATTGAAAATACAAAGCAGTGCATGTTATGTTTATCTCCATTTGGACCAATTTAATATTCTAATGCTGCTTACATTTTTTTGAATAAAAAACAATTATTTGGCCACTGTATTTTAAAGAACTATTATTTATTCTCCCCCGAAAGATTCTTTTATTTATTCTTTTATTTATCCATGAATAGCTCGAACACTACCAAAATACTTTGCCTTTCAGTTTTTTGACAGCAATCTTTATTTGAGACTGTTACCCTGACATTCTGCTATATCATTAGGGCAAAGCATGTTATGTTGGGAGTTATATTATACATATAAAATTGCTTGTATTTCATCTTTCATCTACATAACTTTTAGAGTTTGTTTTTTAAGTCAAGTTTTAAGCATTTTCAAATTATGAAATTTAATAGGACTTGCTGGCAAATAATAACTGGCATTTATTATTTTTTAAGTTTATTTTTTAGAAAGGATGAGGCACAGAAACAGAGACAAAGAGAATCCCAAGTAGGCTTCATGCTGTCAGCATGGAGCCTGATGCAGGGCCCAAAGTCACGAACCTTGAGATCATGATCTGAACCGAAATCAAGAGTTCGACGCCTAACCGATTAAGCCACCCAGGTGCCCTGGCATTTTTTTTTTACCTTTTATTTATTTTTTCAAATTTTTATTTCAATTCTGGTTAGTTAACATTCAGTGGAATATTGATTTCAGGAGAATTCCCTGATTCATCACTTACATATAACACCCAGTGCTCATCATAACAAGTGCCCTCCTTAATGCCCACCATCCATTTAGCCAATCCCCTGTCCACCTCCCCTCCAACAACCCTCAATTTGTCCTCTATGGAATAACTGACAGTTAAAAACCCTCCTTCAGGTTATCCACCATACTAAGTACTTTGCATGTTACAAATTTACATGTCACAAATCACTACAGAATTTATATCGTTGTCTCATCTCTCCACTCACCTATCATAGATATTTAAACTGAGGTTCAGAAAATTTAAATAACTTGGATCAGATTTATTCAGCAATTTGAGGGGCAGAACTTGGAGTCAAGTCCGTGATCTTTCTTATTGCCCGTTGATGACATTGCCCAATATTGCCCGTTGATGACATGATTATTATCAATCATGCTTGACAAATGATTTTCACTGATTTGGTGTTAACAATCAAAAATTATTTCAGTTAGGGGCACCTGGGTGGCTCGGCCATTTAAGTGTCCAACTCATGATTTTGGCTCAGGTCATGATCTAACAGTCTGTGAGATTGAGCCCCGCATCCAGCTCTGCACTGCCAGTGCCTGCTTGGGATTGTTTCTCTCCTTCTCTCTCTCTCTCTCTCTCTCTCTCTCTCTCTCTCTCTCTCTCTCAAAATAAATAAGCTTAAAACAATTATTTCAGTTAAAAGAAACATGATAGTCCTATACAAATATGTTCACCAAACTAAACTCTTCTTAGCAATAATGTAATTCATGAATATTTGCTCAATTTTCAGTGTGGATACAAAAGAATGCCAGGATATATGGAAATAGCATGAAAATTGAAGACCTAAGTCTGATCCCAACTCTAATGAGAATCACATTATGGGAGCACATCTCAGATCCTCAGTGTTCTAATTTATAAAATGTAGATACTGGCACCTACCACCTTAGCTCCTCCGCAATGTGGTTTTTAGGGTCAAATGGGCTGAGGAAATGTGAAAGGGACTCATAAAGTGAAAGAACTAAATAAATGAGAAATTGTATTACTGAATACTTCAGATGCTAGATAGAAGAAAGAAAAGCAATATAGCATTACTAACATAATTTTTAAAAGACTCTTTCTAGGAGATATACAACATAAAAATTAGGAAAAATAACTGACAGAAAAAAAAAATGAACTTTACTGCTTTTTCCATAATGTTCTAGAAGAAAAAATAAGGAATACCTGCACAAATTTTCTAAATGATCTGGAAAAAAATGATTTATCTCAAAGTTTTCTCAGGATTTGATCTGTGATATGGTATTTAAAAAAAAGTATACCCTTTAGTTTGAACAAGGAATCCAATAGAGCCATATCCTCACTATGTGTAATATTTGAAGAGGACTTTCTCTCCCTCTATTTCTTTCACTTATTCAAGAAGCACTTGTTTATGACCTCCCATGTACCAAATCCAACCGATACTCCATGGAAGGTCAAGGAAAGGAAGACAACAGTATTCCTCTTCAGGTAGTTCCTCCATCGTGAAGAGGCAAATTACAAAGCTATAGAAAACAAGGATCAACGTATAAAATACAAGTCATAAGGCATAAATCAATGTGGATGAGAGATAATGTTAAGGGCCCGTGTATGGTATTACTCAGGTAGACATTTGGAGGAAGTCTATTAAGGAATCTTTTAAGGGAAAAAAATGACTAAGTTTGACAGGGAAAAGAGAATAAGGAAAATTATACATTCTTAGTGGAGATCTGGGAGAATTTACAAAAACAAGCAAGATTCACACACGGCCTCGAGGTCATATGTTCACAGTGCAGTGCTTGAAGCACCAACTCTAAACAGAAGAGAGATACAATTTAAAAGGGGAAAAAAAGTCACTATATAGGAGATTGACAGGCATAGGGAAGTCCCTTCAAAAGCAAGAACAGAAAATAAATCAACAATCATAGGAATTGTAGAAAAATAAAGATAAAAATTCACATCCAAGAACCAGGAAATAAAAAAGGAAGAAATGATGCTACAAATTGCCATAGAGGCAAATACACTGAGAGAAACAGACAAAACAACCATCGGAGAGGAAAATTAATAAGTTTGGTCTGTAGCAGCAGGAATCCATTGGATAATCAAGGCAAAATGTCCTGTGGCTAGCTAGACAAGCAAGGGGCTTTGTTTGCTCTGTTGTCTACCTGTCACTCTGTATAGTAATGAAATTAATGAGCCTGACTCTTCCCTTTTATGACTGGAAAGACTCAAACATCCTGCTCTTCCTTGTTCATGCACAGCAACCACACAGTTCTCCTGTCAGTATAATCAAATTGCACCAAGTTACAGGGAATTCTAAAAACCTGTCACTTGCCCCTAGAATAATAAACAAAGTCCAGGAGAGAAAAATCTTTCCAAAACAGGAGGTAATAAGGCTAAGTGGTATTTTTCTTTGTTTCTTTTAGTGCTGGCCTGAAGTTGTACAATAACATAAGGAAGCAGGGAATAGATCTGCCGGTTTCACTGATACTCTTTTATCATAATTGGATTTAATAATAATATGAGATTGCTTGGAAAAGAAACAAGTAGAGACTCAAATATTGAATTATCCAAAAGTTACTGACAGGTACCATATTCAATTCTTGTAATAAAAAAATTTTTTTTTTCTTGGGCGTCTTTGTCAAAGATAAAAACTGTTTAAAGACAATGTTAACAATGTTAACCAAGGGAGGACAGTGTTAATTCAAAGCCTCAAAATAAAACCAAATACTAATTGAATCAGAATCCAAAAGATTTTTACTTTGGAGCCTTTTAATACAAAAGAAGAAAGCTTCCACTACGTGAAGAAAAACCCGAGACATCTTTTTTAGTTTTGAACTTGGAAATCAGAACTCAAGAAAGACATGCTACAAATTTGATAGGATAAATGGATTTCCCTTTAACCACGAAATTGTGTTGTCCACAGCATGATTGAAAACTGTTACAAACTTCCAAAGGCTTCGGAACTGATTAGCCCATGAATCGCCCACGCCTCTGCCAACTTACCTGGCACCCCTTCCTGTTTACCAATGCACTTCTCCCTGGAGCCTGCAGACAGCAAGCTCCTGGGCTCTCTGTGGAGCCTTATCTAAATCCTCTGGAAGTCATGCTGGGGCTTATCTCTGCCTGAAGACTCCACATCATTTTCCATGTCAAATTTCAGACATTCCAATATTGTGACAATATGGATGACTTTGCCTTATCGTTGAAAGCAGACTATTATTGTAGACATCTTCTAAAATTAATTATTTGATTAATAACCTGTGCAGATAAAAGGGCCTTCAGTCAACTAACTTTTGTTATCAAGACTAATCATTGCATTCAACAAGAAACATCAATAACCTTACTGCGTTATTCAGCAGGGGCTGTGAATCTGTTCCGTAGCACAGTACATACTGAAATCAGATAAAAAGAGGCTCTGGTAAACATTTATCAATGTATAGGTTGTGATTTTGTGCTTTCCAAAGCAGTATCTTTTACTGAAGGTGTTGTTTGTTTTTTTTAATGTATTAACAGGTTTTTAAGAGTTTGCGGGCAAAAAGAGGCACATTTCCCATTTTACTAAGTTCTAATGTTTTTAAAAATAATTCTAAACAAGTGTTCATTCGACAAGTAGAGTAAGATTGCTGTGACTATGTAATGGAATCAGAGTCAAGCAAAAGACCCCATTTAATTTGGCATTTAACATGCTGTCCAGTGTTGTTCACGAGTTGCTTCATGTATATTAATCAAACCTGCCCAGCTGGACTGTAAACTGTTTAAGCAAATTACTTCAAACTTGTTCATTATCTCTTCAATGTCCTGAGCATTAATGTGTTAAATAGACACTCAATGAATGAATGAATGAATGAATGAATGAGCAAGCATCTCTCTTACATTACCATGTAAATAATCCATCTGCCTTAAAAAGCCACAGGTAGCTGACTCAATTCGATGGCTTGGATCATTTTTGCAACCTATTTACACAGACCTATCTTCCAGTTTGCTTTTTGTCAGGAGCACATATTGAAAAGCTAAACAGAACCGTGTAAGAGGAGAAAGTGCAATGTGTTAAGAATGCTATTTAGGGGAGGCTACATGTGTTTACTACAAGGAATTGTATTTTTATTTACTATGATAGAAAAAAATCTCATGTAGACTCTTCCCTGAGCTCTCTTATTGAGAGCTTTGTTTAACAAGGAAGTCACTGGGTAAGAAGTTAGAGTAAAAGGAATCTTAAAAACCAAAGGAAGAAATCCTGCCGTTTGCAACAACGTGGGTGGAACTGGGGGGTATTATGCTAAGTGAAATAAGTCAGTCAGAGAAAGACCGACACCATATGTTTTCACTCATATGTGGACGTTGAGAAACTTAACTGAAGACCATCGGGGAAGGGAAAGAAAAAAAATAATTACAGAGAGGGAGGGAGGCAAACCATAAGATAGACTCAATACAGAGAACGAACTGAGGGTGGAAGGGAATGGGGCTTGGGGGGGGGGACAACAGGGAAAATTGGTGATGGGCATTGAGGAGGGCACTTGTTGGCATGAGCACTGGGTGTTGTATGTAAGTGATGAATCATGGGAATCTACTCCCGAAACCAAGAGCACACTGTATATACTGTATGTTAGCTAACTTGACAATAAATCATATATATAAATAAATAAATAAACCAAAGGAAAGAGGAGAAGGAAAGATTAAGGAAGAAAAGGAGGGAGGGGGACAGACAGATGGACAGACAAGATGGGGGGGAGTCAGGAAGCAAAGAAGGGAGGAAAAGAACCAAAGTCCCCAAAATGCTATGTCCACTGTGTAGCCAGCAAGGTTTGGGAGCTTAGCTCCAAGCTCAGTGATGCTTGGAGCTTTCACTGAACTCTAGGACCCTTTACCTTATCTTTACCTAACCTGCCACCTACAGAGCCCACCTACTCTGCTGAATTCTGTATTTAAGCCTGTAATGTCTCTTTCTAGTTTTTTTCCTAGGAGTTAGTCTTCTCCAGCTCCTAAAGAAAGAGACCTACCTTCTCTGTGTTCTCTGTTCTACCACCATCCCTAGCACAGTCTACGCACACAGTGGACTGCCAAGACAAAAAAGAAAAAGAAAAGAAAAAAAAAAGGTTAAATGACCAAATGGAGGGATAAGTTTTTTTAATTCCTTAATCTTTGTGCATTTGACCCTGATGATCTGAAAAAGGAGCTTTTAATTTGGAATCCAAAGGTCATTTAGACTAGGAACTATAATCTCCACAAAGGTACCACACACTCCCAGTTGTGTGCAAATTTAAACACACATCACGCACACGTATGTATTTTCCCATCGAGACTATATAGATTTGGTTAAATTTAAAAGAGGCATATAATTCAATGGAGACTTCGAACTCTATCCTCAAGACTGAGGAAAAAGTAGGTTTGCTTAATACCCAGCTGCGAAGAATACATCATCTTTTAGGCTGTTTCACTGTATAATGAGGAATTCTTCATTCAGACCTTTGAATGGTCAGTTTGTTCTTAAGCCATATTCTGGACGACTTCGTACAAGGTTTCAAATCTTACATTTAATGTGCTGTCTCCAGAGATGGTTAATGAATGTATTAATCCGCATAGTTCCAGTGCTTTTTCTTTTTTAAGTTCTATTTGCATTCTGTAATTTAGAAAAAGCTTTAAAATCCGAGGCTTATTTCGGCTTTTTGCCGATTTTTGAAAATTTATCCTTGTACGTTTAAAATTATTCACAAACAGGGGCACCTGGGTGGGTCAGTGGGTTAAGTGTCTAAATTGGGCCCAGGTCATGATCTCACAGTCTGTGGGTTTGAGCCCCACATCGGGCTCTGTGCTGACAGCTCAGAGCCTGGAGCCTGCTTTGGATTCTGCGTCTTCCTCTCTCCCTCTCTCTCTCTCCTGCTCTCTCTCTCTCTCTCTCTCTCAGAAATAAAATTGTTCATAAACAGTCTAAAAGCAAAGCTTTGAAATAGATTATTTTTCTTACTGTTCAACAGTAAATTATCTTAATATTCAATCCTGCATCTTGCATCAATGTCTGATACTCTAGAAAGATGGATTGTTTGGAGTAAACCTGGAAGTTGGCAAAAAGCTTCAGCGAATGTAAGAACGAAGAAATATGTAAGTTATTCATAAGATGAATTATACAGGCATTAGTGCAGTGATGAGGCACTCATGACAAAACAGATACGTCAAAGGTAGAATATGTCTGAAGTTCTTGCTGAATTTTTGTAGTGGCCATGGCAACGGTATTACCTATATCATCTTGAAGCTCTCAGCTGAAATAACTAGCACTGTGGTAAACGTACAAGCTTACATTTCTCAAGGAGAAAATGCAGCTCATCTTGTGAAAGAGATACGGATTTTAGATTGTTTTTTAATATGATGAATGGGAATGGAATGAATAGATAATGCAGAGCTGCCATTGAAAGTGAAATCAAGGCAGAAATACAAAAAACAAACAAAACAAAAACAAAAACCCTAGATGTTATCAAAAAACCCAGTGAGTAAATCCACCAGAAGGTTGCCAACCTACGAGACAGCAGTAGCTAACTAACTGGGACTGTGGGAGGAGAGAATCAGATCTAAGCAAACAGGACTGAGGAAAACACATATAAGAGAGTGCTGTACCTCACTGACCATCCACTCTACTTGTACTTGAGCTCAAGAGCGTGGCTTTGTGGGTTTCTTTCAAGCCACCTAACATTTACAGAGCACTAAGCTGATAGGACTGAGTTTGGCATTGTAGAGAATGCAAAACAAAACAAAACAACCATCTATTTAGAAGTGAGAACTCAGAATCAGGAAATCTAGGGTAGGACTTCTCTTGGTCATAGAGCATTTTGTGTTAATTTTACAAAGCTTCTCTCCCTAACTGTTAATTCTTAGGACTGAGGTACAACATGAGTCTGATGAGCAGACTTTGGATTTGGAGGCATAAACTAGATAGCCAAGGCTACTATTCAGTAACAGTAAGATTTTTCCTCTCATAAAAGTACCCTCTGCAATACCCTTGTTCTCTGTGATAGTGTCATCTTTTATTTCACAATGTTTTATGAAAGATCAGGAAATCTGGAGTGTCTACCTTAAAAAAAAAAGTTGAGAGCCCCTTAAGTACATAATTTTTACATATTTGTTTAGTGCCAAAACCCCCTAGCGGGGAAAATGATGTTTTTCAATCTGAGAATAACATTTTTATTGTAGAAAGACTCTTTACCTAGTTGCTTTCATCAATAAATGTCCCCCTAGAGCACTAAATTTGTACACAACAGCACATCAAGCCATGTAGCTTCTATCTGAAAACACCATATTATGCTCTAAGTACCAAGTTTGGCAAATATAAGAATTTTACTTCTTTTAAAAAAGTAAATAAGACCTAGTTTTTATCACATAGGAAATAAATAGAAAGCTTCATGCTTGGGACTATATTATAGCCCTGTAAAAAATGCCAGGAAAGTAGATGTTCAATAAATATGTGTTTGATTCAAAACTGTTTCAGGGGTGCCTGGGTGGCTCAGTCAGTTAAGTGTCCGACCTAGGCTCAGGTCATGATCTCGTGGTTTGTGAGTTTGAGCCCCGCGTCAGGCTCTGTACTGTCTGTCCGTTGAGAGCCTGGAGCCTACTTCGGATTCTGTGTCTCCCTCTCTCTCTGCCCCTCCCCCACTCATGCTCTGTCTCTCAAAAAATTAATAAACATTAAAACAAACTTTTTTAATACTTACTTTTTTAGACTGCTTAACTTATGCCAACTCCTCATGAAAGAATGACCTCTCTTGATAAGGGGAAATGGTTGTTTGGGTTTTTGTCTCCCCCAAAAGAAGACCTGCTAATGCAAATTTACTTCTAAGTGGTTCTAAATTATTTTTATTGTATTTTCATTAAATACCAGGACTTCAGTTCATAAATAATCCACAAAGAGCTGAGTTTTGAGTTACTAAGAAGTGAATTTCAGGTGTAGAAAGGGGGCATATTAAAATACCTTTGATATCTTTGTATAGATTTGGATTCTTTTTTATTTTTAAATAATGTGCCTTTTTTTTTACTAGCCTAATACAAACCACCCAATGTATTCCACCACATAGTATTTCTTATTGGGTTGGAGGGGAAATTTTAGAAAATATACTTAATATCTTTATTTAAAAATCTGTCAACACTGGCACTTTTGCTAAGCCTTGAGATACAGAAATCACTTAAATGACCGAAGAAGAAGAATAACATTTCAAGAAAGGAGGAATATACTTGAGAAAGATACAGGGGTAGAACTGAACAAAAAACAATGGGTGACTCAGTCACATGGGGGTAACATCAGGCCACTACTTTACAAGTAGAAATAGATGTAAAAGAAACATAAAACATATTGAAGAAGAAATGGCACCACTTTCCACGCAATCAGACTTGGGATAAAATTTTCTACATGGTTCCCATGTCAAGAGGTCGGCAATAATTGAAGCACTGAGAGGACCCATAGAGCTAGCTTGGGGAACTGGTTTGAGAAGACGACAGATTCATCTAGAGAAAACAGTCTAGAGGCAGTGGGAAACACAGACCCAGCATATACAAGAGGGGACAGAATGGAATAACTGACGTAAAAGTTTAAGACATGGGAAAGAATGGGCTCAACAGTGAGTCCATGTGAAGGTGATCAAGGGGCTAAGAACTTTGAATAACAACTCCATTTAAAGACATGGGAATGGGAAAGGAAAGGGGGAAAATGTCAGACCCATGCAAGAAGGTAAGGGCAATAGAAACAAAAGCAGAAGGACATTTCAAAAAGGAATTTATGATCAAGATCTCATACCACAGACAGTGTTGCTTGCGTTTGGCCACAAGAAAGCCATTGCTCATCTTGGGTACAATGTTAGTGTCATGAGAATGGTTGCAGAAGAGACAAAGGGGGTAAATCAGAAGATCACAGAAAATATAGCAATAGTCCACAGTAATATTCCAATTGTATGATCATCTATGTGCCGCATACCACCGATCTCTTGAGGTCTGCTTTGTATCTCGAGTTTTCTATCCCTGCTATGATGAATTCCACAGATGTAAAACTACACACATTTCTTATTTTCTAGTTCTGGAGATCAGAAGTCCAAAATAGGTTTCACCAAGCTAAAATCAAACTGTCAGAAGTGCTGATTCCTTTTCTAATCCCCAACTTTGAGATAGAATTAACAAATAACATTGTCTAAATTTAAAATATACATTGGAATGACTTGATAAACATATTTTGAAATAATTACAATAGGGCTCATTACCTCACATAACTAAGCTATTATGGGTAATAGCTATTATTACCTCACATAACTAAGCATGTGTGGTAAGAACACAAGATTTACTCTTTCAGCAAATTTCAACTACACAATACGGTATTGTTAACTGTAGTCACTGTGCTATACATGACATCCCCAAAACTTATTCATCTTCTGATTAAAAGTTTGTACCCTTTGACCTACATCTTCCCATTTATCCCAAACCCCAGTCCCTGATAACCACCATTCTCTCTTTCCTGGAGTTCTCCACTTTTATAGGTTTTGCATTTAATCATGATCATACAGGGCTTGTCTGTACAACTTCTATCACTGACATCTCACTCAGCATAATGCCCTGAGGAGCCATCCATGTTGCCACAAATTGCAGGATTTCTTTTTTTTATGGCCAAAGAATACTCCAATTGTGTATGTATATGTACATGTGTATGTGTGTGTGTGTGTGTGTGTGTGTGTAACATACATATATATTACATTTTCTTTATCCTTTCATCCATTAATGGACCCTTAGGTTGTTGTTGTTGTTTTTTAAGATATATTTATTTTGAGAGAGTGAGAGAGAGAGCAAGGACAAGTGGGAGAGGGGCAGAGAACAAGGAAGAGAGAGAATCCCAAGCGGGCTCTGTGATGTCAGCACAGAGCCCAATGTGGGGCTCCATCCCACAAACAGTGAGAACATGACCTGAGCCAACATCAAGAGTTGGTCTCTTAACCGACTGAGCCACCCAGGATCAGTTTCTTCATCTTGGCTATTATGAACAATAATACTACAGTGAACATAGAGGTGCATATACCACTTCAAAATAGTAATTTTTTTATTTCCTTGAGATATATACCTAGAATGGGATTGCTAGATCGTATGGTAGTTGTATTTTTTTTTTATTTTTTTAGGAATCTCCATACTCTTTTCCATAATGATTGTATGAATAGATTCCTTCTTAAAACTATATGGGAGAATGCATTTCCTTGTCTTTTCCAGCTTCTAGAGGACACTCCTTGGTTCATGGTCCCTTTCTCCATCATCAAAATCAAAAGCACAGAATCTTCCACTTTCTGATTCTGAAATTCCTATCTGCCTCTTTGACTTATAAGGACTCTAGTAATGACATCAGTTCTATCTGGATGTAACCCAGAGTAATCTCCCCATCTCAAGATCCTAAATCATCTATGTGAAGTCATTTTGCCATTGTAAGGTAACATATTCACAGGTCCCAGAGAATATCATGTGGACATTTCAGAAGAACCATAATTCTTCCTATCACAAAGTCTAAGTTAAAACACCAGAAGCAGTTTAAAATTGACTTTGACTTAATTCTTATGCATCAGTTTACCTCTGGGTTAAATAATGTGCGATTAATTTATTAACTGGAAAATGAAAATCACATTTCTAATGGAAAACTTCTACACTAGTCTATTATTTTCTGCTGAAAGGTCTTTAAGTTAAATGTTAAAATTCTTGTTATGAAATTCCATTTAATGATAGTTGGGTAGCAATAATAATAAGCTAATAGCTTTCTGCCAATAGCAGTATTTTTCTGAGCCCATTTTTTGTTGAAGCTATACTTTATTATGGAAATCACACTTGGCAGCATCTTATGCTGTCATTTATTTTCACTTTTTTAATATAAAATGTTTTATTAAAAAGGTTTCAAAGCTAAAGATTTTTCCTTTGTATACATTTAAGATATGTACATTTTTTACCTACTAAAGATATTTTGAACTTTTCAAACTATTGGACCTACTAATGTAAAAATATTTTGAATTTCTCAAACTATTGGATCTATATTTTTTCCTCTTTATACAGTTTTTCCTGTATGCAATTAAAGGGATAATGAATAAACCTGCTATGAATATTGAGATAACATATAAAGTTGTAGCAGTTGCTAGCCCCTATTTAGTTTTCAATTTTTAGCCTAATATAAAATACATTTCATGAGATTTTTTCACTAATATTCAAACATTTCTATAAATACTACTAATGAATTATCCTATAGATGGTGTTTCTTACTAAACTTCCCAAATTCCAAATATTTGGCTGTTCTCCACAGGAGCATTTAAGGTGGTAATTCAATTCAAATAACTGAATTTAATTATAAATGGTGGTTTATATTCCAAGTATCTATTCAGTCAGGTTTTCATATGGGTACACAAAATGATACCCTTCAGGTTTTTAAATTCTATCTCAAGGTGCTGGTAACTTGTGAGACAAATCCTGTTAATTTCACATATTCAATATAGAATATTCCAAGTTAAAATTAAGCTACTCAGAAGATCCAACCTAGAGTATGGTAGCACTTTAAGAAATAAAAGTCACAAAATAAGATTTTCTCAGTGGTTATAATTTACCTTCAGGTTGCAGTATGTAAGATTTCCTCCTATAATCCTATGTTCCTATTTCTTTAATTCCTTTTGATTAAATAATGTCCCCATGCTTTCACTGTCTATTTTCTTTTTGTGAAGTTGTCAAGTGATCTCTGTAATTTAAGAGACTTTTATGTAGCTCTCTGAGAGACCATCATACAAGTCCAACTAGAAGAATAATTTACGAGGCTCAAAATGAAGGGTCATTATTAATACTGTCTTGCCTGCAATGAATATGTAGACTCTTTCGTTCATGCATGGCAGGGTTTTAACTAGATCAAAAGAGGCAGAAGGTTTTAAATGAGGTGTTATGAATGATATCATTGGTTACGTAAGTTTCATTTACATTTTTAAAAATATGATTGTTTAATGAGATTACAGAACATAAAACATGTCATGTGGTGTTGGCTTATATATATAACTTTCAAATATTTCTTTGGCTAAAAACACAATTTCAGAAGTTGTGCTTTTGTATAGACTAACATTTATCAGCCAATCGTAAGCTAGAATAATAATATGCATGGTAAGTATTCTACATTATAAAGCTAAACACAGGAGGACAGCTAAGAGTGGGTTTTCTCAGTTTTTTGAAGAGGTTAATTTTTAAGTGCTTTTACTTTATCAAAGCATTCCTGACTTGTATTCAGCAGTCACTGATACTAATGATGTTTATGTAGGTGGAAGAAAATAGTACCTCTTCTTACCATTTCAATGTCCAGTGTCTTTTCTTAATTACAACAGGCAAATCTAATTATTTCTTCTGATCAATCTCAATAATTGAATAATTCCTTTCCAGGCAAAATGAAATCTTAAACATTTCCACAAGAGTTTTTTTTAATATAAGCACACAGTATACGATATGCCAAATAAGAAAATGGATTGACTTTTAGTAGATGGACAACTGTAATAGAAAAATGTTTATGTGTTTGAGTATATTTATTTATATATTCTTTATTATTTTAAAAAGAGCCTTTAAACCTGAAGCCTCTCTTCTTACCTAAAAATCACCTCTTCTTCCTCTCGATTCTCCCTGGTATAGCCACTGAACTCTACGTTTTTCAATGTGTATTTATTAGTGTGCGTATTTTATGTCCCCACATATACTCTGAGTGTTCTGTGTTACCCATAATATTTAGCCCCATGCCTTAAAAATAGCCAATGAGTTCCTGCTATATGCTGGATGCCACTCTAAATTTTTTAGTATATTAACTCCCTTAATTTTCAAAGGAGATGAAATGGGTACCACTGTTATCTTCACTTTATCGTGAAGGAAACTAACTCAGAACAGTTACGCCATCTAGCCAGAGTCACACAGCCTGAAAGTGGCCAAGCCCGAATCAGTGCCTGGTTTTAGAGCCGTTGAACACATACACTCTGCCCTGCCTCTGGAGACCTTGAACAGGCCAATGTCCTACTTTTAGAGTAGGTAACTTGCAGAGCACCAAGTACTTCTTCCTAACCTTTATTAACATTATGTTATTTATTTTCTCTGGTTTTTTGATTGACGTCTGTCCCTCCCATTATGCCAAAAACATATTCATAGAACCTCTAGTATGTAATAGATGAGTAACAGCAGCTAATATGTATTAAGCATTTACCATGTGCCATGAAATACATCTTATTTTAATCTTCAAAAAGTCTATGATACCTACCAATTTACCTCTACTTTAGAGGTGAGAAGACGGAGGGCAAAGGGAAGTTAGGTAACTTGCTCAAGGTCACACAGCTAATAAATGGTGGAGCCAGTATTTAAACTCAAAGGCCAAACTCCAGAGCTGTGCTCCGAATGAAGGAAGGAATGGATTCATGGAACTCTAACTTGGAGGAAAGAATATTGAACCTGTGGGGAAGGGTGAATTGCAAACAATAGAAACCATCATCCTGCCAGAGGAAACACGGGTAACATAGCACAGAACAGTGTGCCTGGAGCACTCAATAGATGCAAATTAATCAGTGAATATCTTTGTAGCCCATGAGTTAAAAGACTTTGCATATGTAATGTTTATTGCTAATGCTCTCTGCCTATTTTCCTCTTTCAGTGCCACCGTGGGCCTTAATTGCCATAGCCATAGTCGCCGTCCTTTTAGTCCTGACCTGCTGCTTTTGTATCTGTAAGAAATGTTTGTTCAAAAAGAAAAACAAGAAGAAGGGAAAAGAAAAGGGAGGCAAGAATGCCATTAACATGAAAGATGTGAAAGACTTAGGGAAGACCATGAAAGATCAGGTAATGTATTCATTCCACATTACTTCTTAGATGACTTCATTGACAGTTAATAAATGGTTTATTGTTTTATGCCAGATAAGCATAGATATCAACAAATTCTGGACAGATGTCACTGCTGTAGAAATGCTTTGCAATCCTTCCAGTCACCACTGAACATCCCAAAGTGCAATGAAAACATTTGGTAGGGTTTTCCAGTCTCTTAAGCATATGAACCAGAAAAGGGCATCCATGACCATCAGGGCCATCTTGACAGGTCCAGCATACTGGAATGATGCCTGAATATTTTGACTACATCTGTTCAGCCAGTCTTAATTGCATTTAGAGTTAGAGAAACAGAATAAAGCGTATCTGAATGTTCTCCCTCTTGGGCAAGGCGCCCTTCTAACATCACTGTTCATAATCTCTGTTAAGTAACTGAGACTTATGGCTACTGATCATACTTGATGAAAATTACCATTTCTACATATCCATATATATCAATAATTAATGCTCAGGAATAGTGAATTAACCAGGTAAAGGGAGAGAACTATTAGCTAGTCCTAAAGAACAAGGTATAATATTAAGGCAAAATTCTTGTTTCATTAAGTTAGGGACAATTAAACCATAACACAGATTATAAAATCCATCCAGCTGGGTTATCTTCCCAAGCCTTTGGATGTTCTTTACAGTGTTGTCTACATTTACTAAATTAACTGGATGATTTGGTTCAGAATAAAGTTTACTATTAATAATTAAAATTAAAGGCCTCTTCATTATTTTTGGAATCATATTCATAGTGTTTATCTCTAAAACAAACACTTAATTCATATTAAAAATGTAAATGTAGAGCTTTTTCATAGAAATAACATTCTCAATTACCTTTGTTTCCCTTCAAATAATTGAAAAGTTCTATTTATTCCCAAATAGCAACAGATATTGACAGTTTTTAAAATTCTTTACATAGTATTAATTACTATTAATTGAACTCATATAGGTGAATCTCATTAAGAACAATTTAGTCAAGGAGGGCATTTCTAGTACATTTGCACAGTTTCCTACTTAAACATACACTCAGGGCATCAACCCCACTCCCCACCTTGAGTTTTAAACACTTTTTCTCAAAGACTCTGTAATGTCTATTGACAATTTCGCAAAGGCTCTTTTGCACTCACTGAACTTGTGTTTGGTTTCAGAGCTATAGAATCGATGGAGCGCCTGTACTCCTGCTCAGAGAGCTTTGTCCTGAGCACAAAACAACAGATTTACATTTTTCTGAATGTTTCTAATCGCAGCCACAGAAGTCCATGCACCCACATTCAACCACAGAGGTCTAATAAAGATTTTTCTCTGTAGTTCATTTGCTACATAGAAACTGAAATTTGAAAACATGTCTTGCTTTATTTCAACATTTTCTATAACAAGCAGAACTTGATAGAGATTTCTTTAAACAATGTATTGTGAGATTAGCATAGAAACAGTGTGCTATACAGACATGGACTGAATAATGTGTAGGTGAATTTCAGCTGTATCTATGAAACATTACGAAAATACAGCCCTATCGTTTTCACAACTACAAGTCAAATGTCATTTTCCCAAATCCTAGAATTAACAAAAGCACCAAATAATGTTAAATTGTAACTGTAGCATTCTTTTCTCACATAAGAAATTTGTATTTTTCTTTGTGGAATTTGTTATGTATGATGTAAGATTGTAATTTATAGTATAGTAGTGGTGTTTATTACCCCTGTTATGACCTGGATAAATGACCAAGATCTCAAAATGCTAAATACAGAAAATTGATAGTGGTTCATTTTTCATGGGTCACCTATTCCTTTGGATGGGAGGGGAAGAGAAAAAAGTAAAAAAGGAATACTAGTAGGAAGTCAGTCATAGTTTATAATAATCTACTATTACAACAAAGTAGTCAAGATTTCAACCACTCAAAAAGATCTCATCCCTTCAAGTGGATTACTTGTCCATACAGGATTTTGGAGCTCTTATTTTATGAATAACTAAGTGTACAGAACGAAATACAATTTGGACAGATAAAAAGAGGCCCAGTTGTGTAACTTAAGCTTAAGGTTCTTTTTAAGACAGGCAACAGTAGTTAATAATGCGTTCTACTTTTTAGGAGGAAGGATGATGAAGCAAAATAGAATGTACAGTTTTAGGATGTATGTCAAATGTCAGTCATCCAAATTCAAAATAGTATAAACAGAAAACTTAAAGAAAAATTTAACAAAAAAAAAACTTAAGAAAATTATTCTTAAATAATTACATTTTCAGAATATTTTAAACGTAATATTTATGTGAAAATGGGAAAAACAAGTACAGTCTATGACTCTCATTTACAAACAGAACAGATGCAAGAGGCATTTTATATAGGATTTTTTAAGATACATGGGCTCCAGGGCCACCAGTAAGTTTTTTACCATTTCAATCTGTGTAGGAATGAACAGAAACTCAAATTTCCATGCTCATGGCTATCCGTCTCTATGTTAAAATTTCACAACCAACTAGGAATCTTTAAATCCCGCAATGACAACAAACTAACTGGTAATAATGTGTTTATACAGAGTGAGACTTATAATTAAAGGGGTTTATTTTTATTTTTTTTTTTTTTAATTCCTTAAAGCTTGACAACACTGAAAATGCAGAGAGGCAATACCAACTTGCAAAGTCATAGGTCTGGAATGGTCATTTCTCCATGGTTTTCACTAATGTGTGTGGATATTTTAATTTTTATTTCTTCCTTCTATGTCCTCCTTATCTGTGTTATGTCTCATGACTGTTCTGGACTGTCCCTTGCGGTAGGTTTCCTCTGCTCTTTAGAAACCCCTAGTCAACGCTCGGATACATTTAGTGGCCTGGCCGCTGGGGCTCCACAGCTCAGGGTGTACCATTCTGACACACATCAAGAGGCTGAACTAAATTGATTTCTTTTGCTTAAGATAAAGGGTTCTCATTTTAACCATTCCTAACTGATTAAATACAACAGTATTAGAAAGCTCAAGTTTTTAACTGATGGGCATGGAAAGAAAATCCAGTCCCTTGTGCTACTTTTTAAGTGTGCCTTATCAAATCCAAATCTGAACAATTTAACTTAGAATAACTTCTCTTTCTAATGATTTGTAAATTAAGCACTTTTTGAATGTCGAAGCAAGCCAGAAGCATGTACACCAAATCTTTGAAATTTTAAATAAGATCTGATGTTCCTAAGATACCTTTCACTACTGCAATTTAGCAAACCATCAAAACTGCTGGGTTTACAAGCTTTTTCCTCTGCATTTTGTTGGGGGTAGGGGGTGGAGGGGTATTGCTCTTGAGATATTATAATAGCTACTGATTTAATAAATCTGAGTTTAATGTGATGGTACAGAAGATGTCCTGCTTGAGCTCAGCCCTCAGGACAAGAATAGACTTAATCATTTCGGTGATGAACAGTGACACGGAGAAATTATCAAAAATTTAGCCCTATTTCATGCAGAATAATCGCAGAGATGGTCCTGCACCTTTATTAGGGCGAAAACCACTTAGGAAGAAGGAGATTTAATATCTCCGCTATCTCAAATTGCACTCGGATGAAACATGATATGTAAATTGTCAGTTCTGAAAGAGACTTTTGAGAAAGTATTTTAATCCATGAGTTTTTTGATAATCATTGAGTAACGTGTAGATTTTTCAGACAGAAATATGCATTAAATAGTTTGCTATTCTTTTTAAAAACTAAAAATCTTACAGGGAGGCAATTTACCTAAGCTGTAATTTCCTAGGCACATAGATTAGAGTGTTAAAGACTTAACATGCAGCCAAGGTTTTGAAAGGGCCTCAGTTCCTCTAATTAAACTCAGTAGTCTTTTCTGGTCACTTTGCTACTATGTTCCCTTTAATGACTTCCCCCCCCCCCCACCCAAGTTGAAAGATTAAGTTTTTAAGTAATTACATTAATTGTTTCCTGCCTTTGACTATCAGTAAGCACGTCAACATTTTACCAGTCAGGATAACATCTAAGTATGAACTTTCCAAATGAAATGGTGTATGGCTAACCAGATTTGTGAAAGTTTCTACCCAGACATAATAACAGTAATATTCAATTTTCCAAACTCATTTTAGGCTCCTGAAAATTTTCCAGAAGCACAGAGTAGTGGAGGCACCTCTAACTACAGCTCAACTCTATATGATCCTCCCACCCAAATGAGTTCTACTGATACGATGCCACCACATCTCCACTTTTTTTTTTTTTTTTTTTTTTTTTTTTTTTTTTTTTTTTTAGGATCGAATTGGAGTTAGTGAAAAGAGCCAAAATGGACAATCTTGTCAATTCAGTGCCTTTTTGAAGCAGAGAGCCTCTGTATAAGTGGATGAGTTAATAGTAAAGCTTTCTCTTAACAGAGAAGAAAGATCATACAATCTGGAAGGTGGGGAGAGGTTGGGTAATGGAGCTGTAGCTTGACAACTCATGCCTTTCTGAAATCTGGGTATGCTTCTGGAATTTGAGTTCTACAAGGATTCTCCAATCTAAGTCGATGACAAGAGTTAAGATTCCTTTACCTTGTCATAGATATAAAGCAATCTATCACACACACACAGCAACGAAAATGCCATAACCAAACACTAGGGAAGAATATTTACTATATATATAGTAAATATATGTGTGTGTGTGTGGGTGCGTGGGTGTGTATGTATATATATACACATATATATTTATATATACATATACATATATATATATATATATATATATATCCCCACCCACAGAAAAGTTGAAACCAGTAAAATACAGAGTTTCTAGAAATTAGTAAGAGCAGAACAAAATGCTAGCAAATTTAGCGAAGGATATATACAAGTAGTCCCCAGAAGAAAAAATACAAACGGTTAAAGATTTTAAAAATTTTCAACCTCACTAGTAGTCAGGGAAATGTAATTTTATCACTTTTTAATTCTGAATAACTATGTGAAGTTTTTAAAATTTTTTTTTCTAATTCTGTAAGGCAAGAAGAATCCATATCCCTAAAAAAAAAAAAAGTCCTAATATTTACCTTTATAACTTCTTTTATTTCAGCACAACTATTGTGCTTAATGGGAAAATATACACTTTCAAAAGAGAGGAGCATCTGAATGTATTTTATCAAATAATGAGCTTTCTAGTATTTCAATTTACAGTACACTTCAGTTTTAGGTTATCAAGAATATTCAGTTGGTCCAAACTGGGTTTTGAGAGTTCAGTACCATGATTTTTGTTCACTAATGCAAAATAAATGTTTATACTGATTTCAGTTTGACAAAATGGCAAACATAACTGCTTTTATTTTTTTTAATATAAAACAGACCCATAAATCAATTTAATTCAGCCTAGCTTTCTGTGGAGCTGTTATAAAAATGAAATGGTAAACTGAAACTAGACATGGCATAGATTTTTCTCTAAACATGCATTTGCTGGTGGCATGTTATCTCCACTTTTTCCATAACCATTAGAAACGTACATGTGAAACATAGGAAATTAAAAGTCTTGGAGAATCACTTACTCGGCTACCTTTCTCATAGGAAAAAAGGCAAGAAAAGGCCACGCATTTCATACAAGTACTCCACTGCATGTAACGATGATGTTTTACATGATGCTTCGATCTCTTTAAACTACATGAATGTGAAACCTGGCCTGGTTAATAGCATGTTTATCGTATCTCTGAAAGAAGCAGTTTTATCAAAGCCAAACATGATACCAAGTTGACATTTTCTTTGCAACGACTTTACATTTTTTGCTTGCAATATTCTGAGGGGCTTCTTCCATTGCTTCCATGTTGCTTGCTGGTTGGGGAAAAAAATTCCGTGCACAAGTGGAATTTTAAAAGTTATCTAAGCAGCAAATGTGAATGTGTGTCAGACAAACGGATTTCCAGCATCTTTGTGCTTTTGCTTCTAACAGCTTGGAAGTATAACCGCAGGCCCAGGTGAATATGGGTTTCCATGAATTCACTTGAGCTCACATATAATCCATTCCCTACTCATAGGCTCTAAAGGATGATGATGCTGAAACCGGACTGACTGATGGGGAAGAAAAAGAAGAACCCAAAGAAGAGGAGAAATTGGGGAAACTTCAATATTCGCTGGATTACGATTTCCAGAATAACCAGGTATGGGGGGGGGGGGGGGTGAAGGAAATGACTTCTAATTCCATTACATTTTCTGAAATTACCAAGTAGAAATTGAAGCAAGATACTTCCTAAAACATTTCGTTTGCTGCGAGGGGAAAATGCAATTATCAAAGCTATGGATGAAATCGAAGTACAGGCAGTCCCCTACTTGCTAATTTAACTTCTGGTAATTAGAATTCACAGTATTCAACCGATTACATCTGCTTATGGCACTTACAGCAGGCAAGCAGAATACAAATGAACTTGGGAGTAGTCAGTCCGATTCTGACAGCTCCCAGCCACAGTGTCACCTCCACTGGCCCCTCAGCCTGAGCTTGAACAATCTCTCCTGGAATGTATGGAATTTAGATCCAAACAGGGTGAGGAACCATTGAAGTAAACCACCATTCAACCAAAGCTTTTAAACAAAATGTAGGGGTACCTGGGTGGCTCAGTCAGTTAAGCATCCAGCTCTCGATTCCAGCTCAGGTCATGATCTCACTCACAGTTGGGAGATCAAGCCCCATATTGGGCTCCATGCTGGGCGTGGCATGGAATCTGCTTACGATTCTCTCTCTCCCTCTACCCCACCCCCTCCTCTCTCAAAAAATAACAATAAAACAAAATGTAACTGTGTGATAAGGAATCCAAGATGAAAAACTAATTGCCTTCCATGAATTTCAAAGGCACAAATGCCTTATATAATATGATACCAGGTAAAATTCCTAGCATGCATAAGCTAATCGTTCTCGAAAAGTAGAAAGACCAGCAACTTCATTTCTAGTGCCTGTGACTTCTGCCCAAAAAGTGACAAGGAACTGAAGACAGTAATATAACAATCATTCCTGCTTCAATTTCTCAAAAAGCCACGAAGTGCCACCTAGATAAATGATAGTATTAGGTACCTTTTAGTAACCGTGTTATAGAGGTAGCTCAAAGATAAAGGTTAAAAATCCCTATATTTAAAAAAAAAAAAAAAACAACCTTCTAGGACACATGAAATTGACCATGTCTCTTTACCTTCTGAATTATTAAATTCAAAAGCTAGATAAGAATTAGTGGAGTCAGCGGAATTAGAGATCAGGCTGTTAAGAATCTTCAGGACAGTGTCCACATCTGACAAGCAGAGTTTTAACTGTCTCTGTTGTTTTGCTTCTCTCATCTTTTTAGAGGAAAAAAAAGTGATAATATACATACATTTACTACTAACACAGCTTGTGTTATTTCCAGTTTCATGAGGAATGAATAAATAGAACAAATACCAATGCTCAACTTTGAGCACCGAAGTCCAAAGTCAGTAACACTATGAGAGCTCTACACAGTTGCAAGAATTCTAGGATTGATTATTTATTTATTTATTTATTTATTTATTTATTTATTTATTTATTTTTAGAAATCGACAATTTAAATAATGTCTTCACTTTCCAAATTTCTAGAGAGTTCTTCATGAAGAATGTATTGATATGCTCTATCATACTAAAAACGTTTATTTGATCAGCTTCATTACAGCCATGGCTAGTCATTTCATAATACATTCTAGAAAGCTGCATTTTGGTTACAGATACAAGTTTATAGGTATGGATTTATACACATCTATAGGCATACTATAGTTAATAGTTAATTAAAATAGGGAATTTATAGTTAATTATAACTAAAATAGGGAATTTGTGGCCATTTTTATCCCAGCTACCAAAATTTGATCATCAGGAGTTGGTTGAGAGTAAAACTTCCTATTATTTACATATTCTGGCAAAGATGAAGGTCAATACATGTTATCTTAACATGTAACATTTTTTCCAGAAATTTAACCTTCCTTTATATGTGTATCCAGTATGTTTTAATACTTTATTCTACTTTCATATTACCCAGTAGAAATCTAGTGGTATCTCATCCTGGTTAGTCATAATTTTGAAACTTCTAAGTCAGCTTAAATTCTTTAAGTATCATTTTATAAAGTATTTTTAAGAAAATAGCATTTTTCTTATATATAATGAGTGCTTTTATTGTTCCCTTTCTAGCAAACATCAAATTGTTAAAAAGGTATTTCATTCTGAGGTCTAGGAGAGTCTACCTGATGAAATATTTTTTAATTAGTATGCATTGATTTTTTTTCCAAATGTTCTCAGCTAATCTAATTTATAAAATGAATCCTATGAGTCATGAAATATAGTGTGAGGAATTTTATATATTAAGCTATAATCGAATATACATGTTTGCTTACAAAAACCAAAACACAACTGTAAAGTACTCTAAATGAGAGGCTTTCATGGCAGAGAGAAATGTGATATTTATCTTCCAAGCAGAAGAGGGGGGGGTTGGAAGAAGTAACTCCACCCCTTGTCAACAAAATTTCCAAAACTCTTTAGAATGTAAGTCACCTAGGTTTAAAGAGTTTAGATTATAGGACAACTGCATTCCTTCCCAAAAGAAAATTCCTTTCAAAAAGTGAGGAGAAGGGGGCACCTGAGTGGCTCAGTCAGTTAAGCATCTGACTCCTGATTTTGGCTCAAGTCATGATCTCACGGTTCGTAGGATCGAGCCCGGCATCGGGCTCTGTGCTGCCAGTGCAGAGCCTGCTTGAGATTCCATTTCCCTCTTTCTCTGTCCCTCCCTGGCTCACTCGCTCTCTAAATAAATAAACATCAAAATTTTTTTACAAAGTGAGGAGGAAATAGAATCTTGCTTATTCACATTGCTACCTAAAGGCAAATTCCAAATACCAGCTTGGCAAACCAAGAGACAAACCATTCGCTTTACTCATCATGTCTTTATAACCTGATGTCTATTTTAGCTGTTCTTTGACCATCTGTTTATGTTTTGCATATGTACAATCCAGCACTCTTATTGCTACTGTTGTATGATGCTGTCACAAATATATTGAGCACTAAAACGGAAACAATCATCCAGAGTATGGCTCCCAGTTAAAAACTGAGCCAACTAGCCAAAGTGTCCTTACCAACACAGTGGGTCAATTTTATGGAAAATGAATGTGACTTTTTTTTTTTTTTTAAAGGAAGTGAATTGGCTAAAAAGTCAGACTCAAATTTTCAGGCCTGATGTGTAAAGCCATAATGTAATTGCATTTATGGACAAGGGTCTATTTTTGTTTTCCATGTGGGTCTAAACCAGTCTGTTGATACAAAATGTCTGATGACAACACCTCTAGAATCATCCGCTCACACCTTTTATTCTCTTTGCAAAAACATGAACAATGCCAGCTACACTCCCATTCATAGTAATACAAGAATTTATCACTGAAAAAAAGACATGGAGAAATCTCTGCATTTGAAAAAAAAATCAGAAACTTGGTCACTTAAAACATTAAAAATAATATCTGTAATCCTGCTTTCATTTATGTGAAGCTGAGATTATATTCTTTGACTCCATGTCCTATATTTAAACAGAATAGGGGCGCCTGGGTGGCGCAGTCTGTTAAGCGTCCGACTTCAGCCAGGTCACGATCTCGCGGTCCAGGAGTTCGAGCCCCACATCAGGCTCTGGGCTGAAGGCTCAGAGCCTGGAGCCTGTTTCCGATTCTGTGTCTCCCTCTCTCTCTGCCCCTCCCCCGTTCATGCTCTGTCTCTCTCTGCCCCAAAAATAAATAAAAACGTTGGAAAAAAAAATTTTTTTTAAATAAACAGAATAAATGATCATTTTACTGTAAGTTAAAATAAAAAGTAGGCAGCATACTAATAAAGTTCAAATATGATAGAAACTTGCACGTCTTATTTTTATCTCAAAATGCTACCCAATTTCTAAGAAATTTCACTGTGCTGGTCTGAAGCTTTGAGTTTAGTATAAAAATTTCCTACTTCATAATTACAGACTTGTTATTGTTTAACAATTTATTTCCATTTACAAATCATGCCCTGGAAAAAAAATAATAATGCACAAGGGCTTTTAGCAACTGGAAAGTTATTTGATTGCAACCCTTTTGCAAATATGAATTCCATATTTAACTGTAATCAGCAACCTTTTAAAAGCCTCTTTTGTGTTTGAAACCAGGCTTCCCAGAGCCTGCATCTGTCATAATTGGGTTTCTGAAGTTTATATGGCTTGCTTCACTTGCCTTCTGGGTTTAGATTCATAAGAGAAATAAATAAAAGTTTATTAAAAGCAAAGAGGAAGAGGGAGAGAGATCACAATATGCAATATCATGAACAATCTTTTCTAAAATGTCCACCAATGTTTGTGTTTGCTTTATTCTGTCTCTCTTTCCAGCTGCTGGTAGGGATTATCCAGGCTGCTGAGCTGCCTGCCTTAGACATGGGAGGCACGTCTGACCCCTATGTTAAAGTGTTTCTGCTGCCCGATAAAAAGAAGAAATTTGAGACAAAAGTCCACCGGAA
The DNA here is from genome assembly GCF_018350175.1 of Felis catus. Lineage (NCBI taxonomy): Eukaryota > Metazoa > Chordata > Mammalia > Carnivora > Felidae > Felis > Felis catus. Next base: position 102,609,156 of record NC_058374.1, read on the forward strand.
GACCCTTAATCCTGTCTTCAACGAGCAATTTACTTTCAAGGTACTTTTTTTTTGTACTTACTAATAACTTTTCCTCTGTGGTTTTAAGACCCATCTCATCCTGACACATACATAGAAATGCACATGACCACTTATTCAGAGGTTCAAGGATGAGTCTATTCAGAATATTTAAAATTCTTATCTTCATTCCAGTGAGGATTCTGCACTGTGTTTAGATTTGGTTAAAGTAGGATTCAGCTTGGCCATCTCAGAACAGAATACAGACTGGAGTATAATGGGGATGTCAATCACATCCAAAAAAGGAAAATCAACATCAAGTGAGCCAATAGACTTGAACATTTCCCCCTCCCTTGAATAAAGACAAAAGAGCAATGAAGTTGTTACTTTCCTAAGTCTCTAAGTTCCCAAAATTAAGTTACAATCACAGAATAAAGTAAGCTGTGTTCCACTGTTCAAATGATACAAATAGGTTTTACCCTCATTGCAGAATTCTGTGTGTACAGGGCAATCTAAGCACTTAAAGACCATTCCGAACCTATCACTAACAAGAATACAAACCTATTGTTTTTCTGCATTTCTAGCATTTTCCTTTAACTCTAGGCTCTTCCCTAGCACTCTGAATCTTGCTGAGACACCTCAGTTGACAATAATAAAGAGAGATTCTGGCCATAAAATAAATGACAGGAAAACGTACCCTGCAGGCCTCAGGCATCTCTACATATACAGCTCTGTAGCTCATGTCTTAAAGTCACGCATAAAAGCATTCTTTGGTAACTATCTTTAATATGTGAAAAAACTGTAAAATGCATTACTTAAAATAATACATTTCTGAGAAATGAAAGGTCTGTGAGTTTACCAGCAGGTAGATTCAACATCACTCATCTATCAGCCAGCCTTAGCGATAGCATGTGCCTCATGCAAGCAGATACTATGGTGCGAAATAAAATGGATGCAACTAAGGGCAGGAGGTCCTTTTCTCGAGCCTTGTTTCCAGTTTTGTAAGACAGCAATGTTTTGTATTCACTCTGAAATTTCAGATTTTGTGACAAAAATCTCCAAAGTATTGTCAGTAATCTTATCTAAAACCTACACTTTTTTATACCCAGATAGTTCATTTAGAGTAGTAATAAAAAGATTCTGGAACTACTCAGCCTATGAATAACTCATCACTATGGTCAATATACCACAAAGCATAGAATGAAGATAAAACTAATAAAATATTGCAAATGGTAATGACAATCATCCTGTTTGGCTATGTATTAATTTTCATTTAGGTCAGGAGTTACCACAATTTAAGATTTCTTAAATTATTTGAAACACTATGGTGTCTGAGTTATCTGTGTATTATTTCAAAAAAATGTATTTCTAAAATTTTATTAGTAATTTCTGTGGCTTCAAAAGGTTTAATTACTGAAATTTTTTAACTGCCTATAAAATTTCAAAGGGTTCTATTTTATTTCAAGAATGCTGACAAAGCCATAAATCAATCCAAAGTGTGATATATTTTGATACACTTAGAACTATGCTGTTGTTTCCAGAGAACTGGTTAATTTCTCCAGGAGACATTGTAGATTATGCATCTTGAAATGCCAACAGGCAAGATGATGGAAGAACCGAAGCATAATAGTTTAAAGAGAATAGGCTTTAAAACTGAGTTCAAATCCACTTCACATGAACGTGACATGCCCTGACCTAAATGCTTCTTTTCCTCCAAACTCCCACCTGAAGGAGTTACTAATCATTCAAATAATAAGTATGTAAGTGCCGACTGTACCTAACATGTATTCATTCAGCCTTCCACTGCTCTGTGAAGTAGGTCTTAGTATTAACACTATTTGATAGGCGAAATGTGTGAGGTGTATTTGCTTGCTCCAGGCCCTTCAGCCAGAAAGTGGGAAAACCCAGGCCTGGGCCTGTCTGACCCCAAGCCTAGGTTTTTTTTTTTTTTATGTTATTTCAGTAGAATCACAAAAAAAATCCAGAGTAATCTCAGAAATAAGACGAAATCTTTACCCCTACTCTAAAATTCATTTCTTCCTTTGAAATTCAGCTGTTTTGCAGGGTTTTTTGTTTTCTTCTAAAATGGAAAAAGCATGGTTCCTCCATTTTAGTCAAAGTATTTTAATCAGATGCTAAATAGATAACAAATAAGTGAGAAAAAAACCAAACTTTTGATAAACTAAAATTTCCTATACGTATATGGTCAAATACGCTTCCTTCTCCTTCCCTTAATATGCAAAGCTCATTGAGAAATGTTTGATGGAGCTCAGATAACCATTTGTACTGACAAAAATTGATCAAACCTTCAATACAAGTCCAAACAATTTCTTAATTAGGCATTTCTACCCAGTTACTCAAGTGTAGCTTCCTTAGAATGCACTACTTCCCCTGAATATTAACAATGTCACCAGTAAAAATCCCAGCCCACAGCATCTGTCCCAGATATATCTGAACAGCTGGAGAACCCATCAGCTCTTGGCCTTTTGCCACCATTCATCCTAACAAGTGTCATACCTAAGAATGAACCTCAAGATCTTTATAATGCATCTCTGATATTCAGAACATCAATTTTCTAGTCAGTTCTTGTCTATCTGTAAATTGTTTTAGGGAGCGAGGCAACTTGTGAATTTCATTTAAATCCTTTCTGACTCCTAGCATATCTTTTACATAAATCACTGCTCCATTAAATTGTAGCATCCAAATGGCTTGAAAGACTTACTGGGACTTTGGAAGCAAGTTTTCCACCCTAAGTTATACTCTTACAATATAAATGATCGTAACAATAACACAATATCCTACAAGTAAAACCTACATGGTCAAGTGCAATACATCTTAGTTTATTCTTGTATTAAACAAATTCCCACTGGAAGGAGGTACTAATCATTCAAACGATACATATTTAAGTGCCTACTGTGTGCCAACACTGCTAAATCTTAAAGTGTTTATAGCATGACTAATAGTCATCAATCAATATCAATAATACTAATTATTAGTCAATCAATAATACTAATAGTTTTTAGAACTTTAGGATAAAGCGATAACTGACTATGGTAAGTCCCTCATTTCTCCCAGTTTAAGCCTCAAGCAGTGATTCAAATGAATTCATTTTTAAAAGGCACCATTACTCCCTGTTTTGCTTATCCAACATATATATTACAATTAAACACTATAAAAAGTAACATTTTAAATTTGTGACCAGATTTTTATCCTCATCTCTTTTTATTAAGGTGCCGTACTCAGAACTGGGTGGCAAAACCTTGGTGATGGCTGTATATGATTTCGATCGTTTCTCCAAGCATGACATCATTGGGGAATTTAAAGTCCCCATGAACACAGTGGATTTCGGTCACATAACTGAGGAGTGGCGTGACCTGCAAAGTGCGGAGAAGGAAGAGGTAAGGAAAACATTAGCATTTCTAATCAGACAAGCTGTGCTCGCCAGTTGCTGTTCACATAATAACCTATTGAGAGATGCTCTCTACAGAGGATAACGTGGGCCTCCAGCTGCTGACAGCTGGTAAAATAGGGTTAAGGGATTGCATAACCTCATTACAAAGTATACTGGTCTTCTGGGTCTCATTTGAAAGAAAAGAGAAAGATTCGTGCACCATGTCTATAGATAATTCCCTGGACAGACACACATACTCACTATCTGTTTCTGAAAAGCTCACAAAATGCCAGACACGTACACATCTACTTTTTTAAAAGGACAGTGAAAAATCATCGCATTCTTTGTATTTTTCAGCAATAATTTTGCATTTTCTACATAGGTTATGTAGCTATTGAACAGAAATAAAATAGCACTTTTCCCTTGATTATTTCTGCATATCACAGACTGTTCATTGTTTCTTCTACAGATATCAGAGCATGATGGGTGGAACATCAAATATAATTCACAAAGGCTGATATTAAATCCATTTTTTAAATAAGTCACATTATTATAGTACTCTTCACATTGTTTTTTCCCCAGTTTTAATAGTTCAGCACAGGACTTTTCTGTGATTTAAAAGGGAAGTTCAATATCTTTAGTGCATTTAAACTACATAATAATCAATTCTATTTGATTATTCTATGCCTGCCTGGCACTGGCGTTTTTCTGTGCAAATGTCTCAACAGGCCAATATCACAAAGGCAAACAACTCTAGCTTCTCTGAATTCCTAAGGCAGCTCAATTTCTAGCTATTTTTTGGATCCTGACAATCCCTTGGGTTTATAATCACTCAGGGGATTACCAACAGCCTCCATCATTCAGGATCCCTAGGATTCTGTAAGGCGTGATCACTTTGGGGCCACCCAGGAGATCAAAAAGAGTGGCCCAAGTCTTCAACACATTCAATCAAGCCTATCACCTGGGAATCCTCACAGCCTATGGTTTTCTCTGACCAGTGAAACTTAGTGAGGTTTTAGAACAGATTTGTTGATTGCTGTTTTGAAATTGAATCTTACTAGTGCTCTAAATTTGTCTGTAAAAAAGGAATAAAAATTATCCGAATTAAGCTCTCCTTTCCTTTTGGAAAGAATATACATAACTTAACCAAATGCATTAGTCAAACTTAGACTCTTGGATACTGAAACAGATTTAGCCCCACCGTGGATACTCAAAACCCATCCGAGAATAATATTGAGTTTTTACATTTTGTTATTTTTGTAAGTAGTTCTTCTTTATGAGTATCAATGTTAAATCCAACATCTGTCTGAAAATAATATGATCATGTTTCTAAATTTTTAACAAAGTAATGAGCCATTTCATTGAATTTTTATGTTTTATTGAAATGTTTTCCTTTGTAAATTCCTTGCAACTGGGGTGCAAAGTGGGACCATGACAAATATTTATTAACTGAAAGGTTTTTATTAGTTGACTGGTTAATCGTTAGCTTGTTAGGTGAGTATCAAAATATGACCCACTCATGCTTCACAATGGCTACTTGCCCAGAGTGCATGGTTCATACTTCTCACCTTCATCTGGTAACTATAAAGTGGTATGGGATTCATACCTCACTGGGTTTCTGAAAAGTTTGCAAGTATTTGTGCCTCAGTTAAGAAAATGTAAGCCATCAAGCACTTTTTCCTTTCTCAAAAACTCTTTGAATGTGGGCAGAGTTTGAATGTCGACAGTAAGCTGATACGTTTGACTCTGGAATCTAAGAGTAGATAGACTGTCCAAAAAGAATCACATTTTTTTTCTTCTCACCCCCTTACTTGCCCTCTCCTATCTCTGTCTTCTATTTCTTTCTTCTTCTTCCAGGTCTTCCTCCCTATCTCAAACCTTTGTAGCCCAACTCATTCAAAAATACTATTTGAGTATTTACCGTAAATTGCTACATTTCTGGGACTGCGTAGGTACTCAAGAAAGTAAAAAGGGTAGACACTGCTTCTGCTTTCATTGCATACAGTGCAGTCTAACTCTCCTTCTTCACACCAATCTTTGCCTGGCTTACTGTCACGGAGACTGGTTTCTGGAAAAAGTCCCGTCTTTAAGATCAAACACTCCTGGGTTTCATTTCCAACAAGTCCATTCACTAGCTCAGAGAACTTGGTCACATCACTTAAGCTCTCTAAAATTCAGGGTTTTTTTCTTCTTTAGAAAGTGGTTTAACATTATCTACCCTTTGTCTTCCAGACTGACTAGGATAGAGTGTAAAATACCTAATACAGAGCCTGGTATGTGGTAAATGTTCAATAAGCAAGAGATCTCCCATTCTCTCTTCTTGGCCAATCTTGTTTGGGTTCTCTTTCACTTCATGCTTTTACCTCTCTCTTTGTTCTAGCCTTTTCCCTATATCCAAATCCACTTCTCTCTTCTTTTCCTTACCACCATTCTATTTACTGAATGTCCCTGGAGTTTTTAATGGGAAGTAACTCTATAACTACCTTCTTAAACTCTAGAGCCATTCCTCTTGGATACCTACTTGGGAATAGTAATTTTCAGTTTTCAGTTGAGTGGCTCTTTCCTTTCATCATGATATAAGCAGCCTCATAAAACAGGTGTCTAGTTTACAACCTATCTCTGGATGACTAGAACCAGGTATAAACTGTCTCATAATAAATGAAGATCCAATTACATTTTTCATCTGAAGAATTACTTATTCTCACTGATATAGGCTCTAGTTTTTCATGCTACTGTCCATTAACTGCAGGAAATTATAGTTGTGTAAATAAATTGAAGTCTCAGATTGACTTTGCTTCTCACAATTTTAAAGATATTGTTTTTCCATTTTACATGAACAACTCCATTCATGATTTTTATTTCCTTTTCATCTAACAGTGTAATATTTAATGTCATAAGGAATGAAAGACATAAAGGAAAGTGGAAAAAAGGAATTCAAGATATAGCTTTGGAATCTAGAAACTGAAATCATGGTCGTCTGTTCACTTGGTTGACACTTGGATTTAAATAGGTTAAATCCCACCCACTTAGATCCAACCTTGTGATTTTGATCAAATGGGGTAGGGCGTTGTCACCCAAAAGTTGAATAACATAAAAGTCATAAGATGATGAAGCAATTATGTAAGTTAAAAATTATGTTATTTTAGTGATCAACTAAATGTGCAAGCAGTTTAGAAGGAAGAAAGGGAAGAAGCCTTATCTGAAAGTTACTAAGCGCATGTTGAAAACATAAGGTGTGTGAAAGAGATAAGCTATGGCAGGAAGAGCCCTAACAAGTGCAGAGCTCCCACTGTTAGATTCTAGCCCCTGAAGAAACATCTCTGGATGACTTTCCATTCCAACTTGTTAACTTTCTCTGACACAATCATAGCCACCTCCTAACAGAGGAAGATGGAATTTGACTTTACAGCCTACTAGACTTTTGTGTTCCTTTTGTTTCTTTAAATCAGAAATGTATATCCTCTGAGTTGAGAGATGGTAACATATAAAACTTTTCCTTATTTTCCCTTTTTGAAATAGGGCCTCAAAAATCAGCTTTTGGCAAAAGGTTTTCAATTACCCATTTGCAAAATGTTTCTAATATGTATAACCCCAGGCTATGTTTTCAAGATAGTCTTTTCTTTTAACTTACTTATTTTGAGGGGGAGGGGAGGGGGGGAGAGGGGGGAGGAGAGACAAGGGAGGAGGGGGGAGAGAGAGGGGGGAGGGGGGAGAGGGGAGGGGGGGAAGAGGGAGAGAGAGGGAGAGAGAGGGAGAGAGAGGGAGAGAGAGGGAGAGAGAGGGAGAGAGAGGGAGAGAGAGGGAGAGAGAGGGAGAGACAGCGCACAAGCGCGAGAGGGGCAGAGAGAGAGAAGGAGAGAGAAAGTCCCAGGCAGGCTTCGTGCTGTCAGTGCAGAGCCCAACTCAGGGCTCCATTTCACCAACCATGAGATCGTGACCTGAACCAAAATCAAGAGTTGGACACTTAACTGACTGAGCCACCCAGGTGCCCTGAGATTGTCTTATTTTTAATTATTCAATAAAATATTTATGCCAGCCACAAGTCAAACCTGAAACTAACCTTCATACTTTTAGAATAGTCCATTAATTTTATACATCTGCTTAATTACTTCAAATGTTAAAATCAATGGCTAGAATTCCATTTTTTTTTTAATTTTATGATTTTATAAATTGTCTCAGTGCTGCACCCTAGCATCAGGTACATCTTTAAATCACTTAGACCTTTTTTTATTTTAGCGTTTTGTTCTAATTTTTTAATGTATTTTAACCCCCATGGCTTCCACTACTACTTTTTATCTCTAAAGACAGCATATACTATATAAGAAATATATACTACCAGAAAACAACTAAATCTTTTTTTGACTTTTGAGTAAGTCTGTCTTATGACTTTACCAGTACTGTTTTTGTCTCCATTAGAGAATAAGTCTATCATTTCTGCTTTGTGTAGAATTTGTTAACGAGTGATTTTTAAATGAGATTCTGTAATCCAGTGCAAATGGAGAAAAAATTGATTGCTGAATTAAAGCAAGTCGGGACATAATTTAATTAGTACCCAAGCAGAAAGGAAGAGAAACTACTTTAGTGCCTTAATAGAAAATCAATTTTGCAACAAAATTTCACATTTTTAAGCCTAATTAGGAAAACATTTACTTCACAGAAAAGCATTTGGAGAATACATATTCATTCAAATGGCAAAAGTTTTTCAGCCTCCACTGGTCAATTACTTGATACGTCTTTGGAATGGGTTAAAGTCATTACTCCTTAGGACATCTTTGATGTCCAAAGATCATAAAAGAACTGATGCTTTTTCTAAGTATACTTAGCAGTCAGATGGTAACTCATGCCCTCCGAGAATCTCTGCGCAACAAATCAATGCCCCAAATGGAAATCCTCACAAAAGGTTAACTGGTGGTATTTTAAAAACAGATGCCAATAAGAACCCTTCCTGTCGTTCACAATCTCTCACATTAGAGAAATCCAACAAAGACACTTATATCGATCCCCACATTCCAGGAAGTTCCACTTATTTCTATTTGTTTACTTGTTCATTGTCTGTCTTCCCCGGCTAGACTGTAACCTTCAAGTGCAGCAGTAGCCATATTTATTGTTCCCCCCCATGAAACCAAGTTTAATCACAGGAGGCAAGCACACAGGTGTGCAAAAAAATTTTTTTTTAATATTTTTGATTGAAGAAATGGGGCAAGGTGTGTATTAAACTGTGGGGGGTTTCAAAATTCCCCCTTTAAAGTCTATGTTAATAATTATAATAGTGTTATTTTATAAATGAGGTCTTAGGTATTCTCAAAATCTATCAACAAAACATCCTCGTATTAAATGATTAAAATGGTTTAATATCTTTTGGGGTATTTTGGTCTGTTGCTTTGAAAAAAAGGAAGTATAGATGCTTATCAAATCCACTGTTATTACTGTTTGTTAATGGACATGAAAATGGTGATAGTTGTTTTTGTTGTTGTTAAAGCTTATTCAGTTATCTCATTCTTCTCTGTAACTTTTGCTTTTCAATTTTTTATTTAAATTCTTAGTGAACATACAGTGTAATATTGTCTTCAGGAATAGAATTGGTCTTTCTCTGATTAACTTATTTCCCTTAGCATAATACTTTCTAGCTCTATCCGCACTGTTGCAAATGACAAGATTTTATTCTTGTTGGTGGCTGAATAATATTCTATTATATGTATGTACATACACTACATCTTCTTTAGCCGTTCATCAGTCAGTAGTCATTTGGGCTCTTTCCATAGTTTGGCTATTGTTGATAATGCTTCTATAAAAATGGGGGTGCATGTACCCCTTTGAATCTGTATTTTTGTATCCTTTGGGTAAATACCTAGCAGCACAATTGCTGGATCATAGGGTAGTTCTATTTTTAGTTTTTTGAGAAACCTCCTTACTGTTCTCCAGAACAGCTGCACCAGTTTGCATTCCCACCAACAGTGCAAGTGGGTTCCCCTTTCTCCACATCTTCGCCAACACCTGTTGTTTCTTGTGCTGTTAATTTTAGCTATTCTGACAGGTGTGAGATGATATCACAGTTTTGATTTCTTTTTTCCTGATGAGTAATGTTAGCATCTTTTCATGTGTCTTTCTCTGTAACCTTCTCACCTGGTTTCCATGACACACAGAGAGCTTGCAGTTTAGCTTAGTCTAACTTTATCTAAAGTTAGGATTTAGTTCAAGCTGTAAGGTAAGTCTCTGTTTGCAACATGGAAATTTACCCAGAAGGAGGTGGAAAAGAATCAGCTTCAAGGAGAATTCCAAGAATATGAACAAATACCTATGTTTATCATAGAGTATTTATTGCTAGTCAGGTCTATAAGTAATAGATATGATAGAGTGGTACTTAGTTGTCTTATAATACATTAAGACCATGATACAATTTAGTGCAGTTATGGGACTGCATTTAGTGCATTTTATGGGACTTGGAACATAATAATTCCATCTAAACTAGTACAGAAATAGAGTTGCCTTTGATTTTTGATATGTTTTTGGGTGTAGCTATGGTTTACTTGATTTTGAATCTTTGGTCAGAATTCCCATCACCAATTATAACTGTATTGTTATGCAGTGTAAGTATTGCCTGTTTCATGATGTGGTTTCTAAGAACATCATAGGAAAAAAGCAAACAAATAACTTGAAATATCCCTCTAGTGTGTAGGGTATAATTTGGCTGCCTTTCTAGTTAAAAAGACTTTTCATGCGCAAATGGATGAAACCAAATTCTCACTTCACTGAGTTCCTAAATGAAAATTTAATATCATTTTACTTTCATTGTAAATTCTCTAGAAAACTAAATTTAGAGTCTAAAGAATTAAATTAGGGGAGAGAGACTCTGGTTATTTTCACAATACCCTTTCATGACCTTCCATTGTCACATACTTTAACCTACTGAGTTACCCCTCTCCTTCACAGCTCTAACCACCCAGAGGCCTGTGTTCCCAGCCAAAATTCACCTTCATTAACACGTACTTTAACTTCTCTTCTGAAGCGATAAACACAAATAATAAAAGCTTTCTTTTACTGAGTGTCTGCTGAGTGCCAGCAAAAATAATTTTCACAACACTCCTCAGCATTGGCATTATTAGGAGTGAGAAACCTGAAAGCCAGGAAAGTCTAATTTGTCAAAGTTCATACAACGAAGGCCAGAGCTAAAATTCAAACACAGGTCTGAAACCCACACTCTATTTAACCATGCCATCTTCGTTAAACAATCTTTCCCAGTCTTTTCAGCCTCAAAATGGAGATTAAAACAATTTAAATGCAAAATCAAAAAACAAAAAAAAAACCCAATTGATGCAAACCAGTTTTTCTCAACTTTAGCTTATTTTTTTCAAAATCTTAACATTTGACCAGTTTGCTTTGACAACTTGCAACTGGTTAAAGTCTGCATATATATTTTCCCTCTCAAATATCATAATACATTACAAATATATGTAACATACCAAAAAAAAACAACTATGGCATTTTGTTTCTTCTTAATATATCATAAATAGTCAGCATGAATTCCTACCCAAGATAGAAAGCCCTAAAATGCCAAGGTACTCATTAACACAAACATGTTGTTATTCACTCATGAGTACTGATGAATTTAATGAAGGCAGAGGGATTTTGCTTTCCATTAAAAAAAACTTCTTCATTAAATAGAATATAAATTCCCATCAATTCATTTAAAATATACTGAATATCTGTGAAATTAGTATATAAAAGTATATCATAAAGTATATAAAACAGAAAATTAAGACTCACACATGGAAAGTGGCAATAATAGCAACAGAAATTTACAGTGCAAAATAACAAAAGCTTCAGGAAGAACCAAATAAGAAGTAGAAATTTCAAATGTACCAAATGTTTTATTAAAGCAAGAAGAAAAGGCATAGAGAGGGAGGCTCCACTGAAGACTTGAAAAAAGTGAACCATCTTTCAAGAGAATTTGAATAGACAGAAAGAAACAGAAGGCCTTCAAGAAATTAAAAGATCAGCAAGGGGCACCTGAATGGCTCAGTCAGTTAAGCATCCAACTCTTGATTTCGGTTCAGGTCATGAGTTCATGGTTGGGATTGATCCCCATGTTGGACTCTGGGCTGACAGCACAGAGCTTGCTGCGGATCCTCTCTCTCCTTCTCTCTCTCTCATGCACATGCATGCATATGCACACCCATGCTCTCTCAAAATAAATAAACTGTAAATTTTAAATAATTGTGAAAGAGATAAGCAAGAGCAAGTTTGCAGAGCTGAGACTGCCAATAACAAGCTTAGCTAAGAGTGGAGGGAGGGCTTAAACACATACCCTGATATTGAATAAATAAGACTGAATGAAGTATTTTAGTGACAGTTTGTCTCTTAAATATCAGACTGATGAATTGAGACTCAGGACACTAAGTGAAGCTTGTTAGAAATTGTTCTTCCCAAGGACAAGTGTTGGAATATGAAAGCCAGATCCACATCTGTGCCAAATACTCTACTAACTGCTTTTCTCACATGAGCTCTTGTAATTCTTGGGGCAGTCCTATGGGATAACTCTTCATATCCCTATTTCACACATTATAAAATATGATTGGCCCAGTTTCACCCAGAAAATAAGCAAAAGAGCCAAGATTTAGACCCAGATCTGCCTGAATCACAAACCCATTTTCTGTCTACTCTGCCATATTGCCACTCAGCTAACTAAAGCTCCACGAGCACATGGATACTATATCTCCTTTACCTTCTCATCTACAGGGCCTTCCACTTTGCCTAGAATCTCCAAAGTGCTTGAGTGACTATTAAATATTTTCAAGTGAATTGAACAAATTAGAATGAAATGAGAATTTTCTGTATCAAACATACATTATGAGTTTTACTACCTTCAAGGAAGTCATCTTTGAAGGTACTCCATTGTCCCTGTGTACTGCTTATATGGCACACCCAAAATATTTTGAATTCTATTTCCTCTCTCCATAAGTTTCAACATACAATGCATTCTTTCCTCCTCAACAGTGGCTTCCTGTCTTCACAAGTTCAATTTTATTGAAATTGCCATAATCTATTTAGAGTCAAGCAGGAGTTGATGATCAAATGGAGTAAAATACTTTTACTTACTGTGCTAATTAACATAATAGGGTCTATGTTCTTGCAAGACTTATTTTTTTAATGTTTATTTTGAGACAGAGATCAAGTCGGGTGGGACAGAGAGGTGGGTGGGGCAGAAGATCTGAAACAGGCTCTGTGCTAACAGCAGAGAGCCCAATGTGGACTTGAACCCACAACCATGAGATCATGACCTGAGCTGAAGTCCATCCAGGCACCCCTGTTCTTGTAAGATTTATATTCTGACTCTGAACTAAATGTTATCAGCGTTAGCCTCATTGTATGGTCTCTCAAATGGATCACTGTGGGAAAAAAATATTGGGGAATAAAGTTCTAACACATCTAATACTAAGGAATCTAACTGTTTTAATAGAAAATGATGTAGGGGGTAGTTTTTCTCTTAACTCAAAGAATATAAGTTTTCAGCTGAATTTTGAATAAAACAGAGCAAAGTGGGTTGGAAGCACAGGTTTTTGAATATAGATTGGGAGAGCAGCAAATGAGGAGTGGGGGTTGAAATAGGAATAAACAGAAAACAAAAAGATGAGAAAAATGACATAGATAAGAGCAGTCTTGCCTACATCAAGTTTATTATTCAAATAGTGAAGAGAGTTTTGAGTGGGAAGCCATGTGATCAATGCAGGGGAAGGTCTTGTTCTGTTGCGTCCTCTGTCTTCCACACATTTGGATCTCTTACAATGTAATCCTTTCTGGGGAGTTCATCATATGTTTTGGAACACTTTTTTTTTTATTATCTTGTTTGTGAATTCTTCAATGTTTTTACCTTCTGTCTTACTCCTACCTCACTTTGAGCAGGCCAAGTGTTTTTATTGTGAAAGCTTTAATCCATTACAATCTGTTACTCTGCAATTAGATGAAATGTCAGCAATTGAGTACTATGTGTACTATGGAATAAAGGAGAAGAATGAGAACTTGCTGAAAAACAAGAGCTTAAATAATTAAGAGATGAAAGAGAGGAGCATGCACGTACACACACACACTTGTTCCTAGAGATTCTTATGAATTTTATGAGTAAGAGTCTTTAAATTATTCTAAGTTAATTTCATTCATTTATTCTTTTATTTATTCAACATGTATTTATTAAGTCCCTTTTATGAGCAGGGACTGTTCTAGTTTTTACGAATACAATGGTGAAGAAGACAGGCCATTCAGCTTAGTCAGTTATAATTTAGTGGTGAAACAGCCCCGTTAGGGGAGATTAAAGCTCTGGTTCTGGACTCAACCTATGTGGACCCAACCATGACTCCACTTACGATGGGTATGTCCTTGGGCTTATTGCTTAACCCTTCTGTAAAATGGGATATTACCCACCTGCATGAGTTATGATACATTCTAAAGGAGATACTTCACATGAAATAGAACAATTCTTGGCACCTAATAAACTCTCAGTAATGTTATTCGTATTATTGGGAACATGGATCGGTGCCCTTATCTCCTCACCAGCAGAAAAAGCATCACTCTGACCAGTAGACCTAGATCCTTCATTCTGTAAAGAGACATGGACAGACCACAGGTTGAGAAGGCATTGTCATGCATGGTTTTGATAAAAAGGAGGAGGACTGAGCTTAAACCACATGTATGAGAGACTGTGGGGCATGAAAAGAAGTCACAAATGACAACGCAGGGTGAGGCTCACCATGAAAGAGGGGAAGGTGATACTAACACGATGTGGCCCCAGTGACTATGTACTTCTCTATGCTCTGACACCACAAAAAAGAATTCAAAGTTCAGGCGATTCTACAAGCCAAAAAATCTGACAATAATTAGTGCTTGCATGGATGTAGAGAATTGAAACCCTCCAACATTTCGAGTGACAAAGTGAAATGGGGTTGCTACTTTGGAAAACAGTTCAACAGTTTCCCAAAATGTTAAATGGATAATTATCATATGACCTAATAATTCAACTCCTAGGTATATATTCAAGAAAAATAGAGACACATGTACACACACAAACACACACACAGATACACACATGTGTAAATATACAAACTGTATAAGAATGTTCATAGCAGTATTTTTCTAAATTTCCAAAAAGTAGGAAGAACTCAAAATTCCATCAGCTGATAAATAAAACATGCTATATCCACATAACAGAGTATTATTCAGTCACATAAAAAAAGGGATACAGGACTGATACTTGCTATAGCATGGATGAACCAGAATAGGCAAATCCACAGACAGAAAGCAGATTAACAGTTGTGTAAGGCTGGGGGGAGTGGGAGGTGAGGTGGGGGGAAGAATGACAGCTAATGGTTAGGAATTCCTTTGTGGGGTGATGAAAATATTCTAAAATTAGGTAGTGGTGATGGTCACACAATTCTGCATATATTAAAGTCCACTGAATCATGCACTTTAAGAGGGTGAATTTTAGGGGCATCTGGGTGGCTCTGTTGGTTAACCAACTCTGGCTCAGGTCATGATCTTGCAGTCCATGAGTTCAAGCCCCACGTCGGGCTCTGTACTGACAGCTCAGAGCCTGGAGCCTGCTTCAGATTCTGTGTTCCCTCTCTCTCTGCCTTTCCCCTGCTTGTGCTGTCTCTTTCTCTTGCTCTCTCTCAAAAATAAACATTTAAAAAAAAAGAGGGTGAATTTTATGTTATGTGAATTATATCTCAGGAAAGTGGTTCTTTAGAAAGAGTTAAGTACTGAAACCCTCAATATGGAAGCATGATGTTTAATGCTGATTAGGGCCTCATTTGAAACAGCACTCAGGTATGCTGGGAGTTCTTTCCTGATACCGTTGGAGAAGTTTACAGAGGTTTTCTCAAAATATTCTAGTTTCTCTTTAAACCACAGCATTTGTCTTCCAGATCGTGCTTGTCACCACATGCCTCTTGAAAGAAGGTCAATATTAAGACCCCTTTAGATAGTGAAAAACCCAGGCCTACACCTAGGCCATGCGGCTAGCCAGAGAACTCAGGCTTCAAAACCCAGTTTCACTGATTCCAAAGCCGTTTTCTACTGGTCTATGCCCCTCAGGGTAGGAAGTATTAGGCTTAATTCTCCTGACATAAAAACACGGTCTGCAATATGAAGGCTAATTCTTTTCAAGTCTGTCTTCATATCATAGCTTCTCAGATGTCCCCAGTTATTTACTTGGGGTTGTTTCCAATTTTGAATTACTATGAACAGAGCTGTCCTAAAGGTACTTGTACAACTTACTATGGACACCTGTTTTCATTTCACCCAAGCACTGCTCATATGTGAATGTATGTATCATGCTTTTTTAAACTAAAGTGGCCAGGATGCCAGATTAAATCATCTATACAGGAAAGCATTATAGTATTTCCCATCTGAGATTCAGTAATATTTTCTTCTCATCCTCACGAGCCTCCTTGATGATGCTTAGCTCACTTTGATCATTGACCTCAGCATTGTATTATCTATGCTGAACCACACAGTTGGCACCCTCATCACACACATCCCTATTCTCCAAGTGTCCGTGCTTGGCCACACAATGCTATTACGTGAAAAGATGCCTTGTTTACCCTTTATTGACCACATAGGTTGAGTATGAGCTCCTTGGAAGTAAGGAAAGTAGTTCATACTTTTGCAGATCACAGGAGTTAGCCCTCCGGAGAAAGTTTGTCATGGAGCAAATAAGGACATAACTCAGATTCCAAATCCCATAAACTCTGAGCCTCGTTTCTTTGTATGTGAATGTCGTTGAAAAGTGTAAAATAAATTATTTACTTTTATGTTTGAAATTTTTTTCCAATGATTTTAATAACTGTATAGTCGTGCAACCATTAAAACAACCTAACTTAGAGTATTTCCCCAAAAAGAAACTTCACGTCCATTTGCAGTCACTCCCATTCTCACCCCTCATCCTGAGGCCACTGTTAACCTGTTCCCTGTCTTTATGGATTTGCCCATTCTAAACATAGCATATCAGTGTTAATCCTATAATATGTGGCCTTAAAAAGTCTAATACCAAATAAATTCCTAAAATAAATAGACACTGAGTAAGGAATCACTTTGTTTTGTTGGGGGTAAGTCCATTGTTTGCAATACCATTTAGCAGTTTCAGGAGTATTTTTCCTGTCACTGCAGGGCCAGTGACAGTCTCAGTATCTCAGAGATGCTCCTGCCCACCCTTTCCAGATTTCAAGTGCCTGAGGGCAGTGGAATGGCACCCTAAGCTTTTGGAAAAGCTGATGGAAGAATTGTTTGTTGGTCTACTTCAAACCAAACAACTCCTGTCACTTGCTGTCTCCTGCCAGCTTTATCTTCTCTCTTCTCTGTTCTTTCTCTCTTCACAAGAAGAACTCAGGGAACAAATAAATGATTTAGCTTACTTTTTTATCCCACTTTTAATGTCCTTCGAGTTGCTAATAAGGTGAAATTATTTTCTCTCTGACATGGCCAGGGATGCATGTCAGAGTCTCTCTCCTGGGTTCCAGGAGCTGGCAAACTTCTAGCTTGGAAAACACAGGCAAGCCTGGAGCATTAGGGCCTGTCAAATCCAGCTGTGGGCAAACCACCTACATCTACCTTTGAAATGCTTCGAGGGCAGTGTTCTTAGCAGTGATGCCTTTCATCCTAGAATGAGCCTTGCTTTCAACATCCCTTCCAAAAGTAACTTCTAAATTAGTATTTCTTTTCATGTGGAACGTCGTTTATATTCAAGAATAATTTTCCAGACTTCAGGTAGCACGAGAGGGTAGGGATGAGCATCTGGGAGTGAAGCACCAGGCCCTGCAGACAATGCTGCTAGAAGGGAAGAAATGTGTTCTGAAAATACTTCTCGCAAAGCCTTCTCCTTCTCTAAGCTTCAGACACTCTGGAATGTGGCTAGAGGTTGTGTTTACCAAAAGTTAACCAACTGCTCTTTGGTTTAAGATGTTATTTTTACAGAAGCACATCAATATTCTGACACGGTACTCCCCTGAAGTTTTGTTTTCTGCTCGTGTCTTAAAGACAGAGGGGAAAAAATGTCTTTCTGGAACCAGCATGTCAGGAATAGTCTGTTCTTAATTGTATTCCAGTGTCAAAAAGCAAAAATAGAGAATAGAATTCAAAATAGGTCAAGAGTCTGGAGTTTTCTGTTTTGATTTTAGAACACATTTTTGAACAGCCTCAGTCATCAATAGGAAATCCAGACAGCCTTTGAAATACTTGCCTAATATAAAACCAACAGCAGTGTTTAACTTAGATTCCGAGGAGAGATAGATGCTTCTGTTTGAGGTCATTCACTTTCCAAGTACTATCATATTGATATTTTGTTTATAGTGAGGCCATGTTTGAAAATGACATCAAGGCTGTGAAACCTGAGTGTCACGGTAGGTTTGCCTGATTTTAGGGGGAATAAGTTATTCACGTTTCTATTTGGTAGACTATATTGTCAAAGCTCTGTTACCTGGAAAAATCAGATAGAGTAAAACTTCTCTTTAACGGTGTTGAAATTCAAATCTATTGAGATTATGAGCCAGGCACTGTGCTAAGTATGGTAACTAATGGATGGCTGAAACTCAGACTTTTGTCTGACTCCAAAAACTCCTCCATCATGCTAGAAGGTCTCGGAGAAAGAGGTTCTAGGGCCTGTGCTAGGGATATTTTAATCCGCCAACACACAGACACACTGCACATGCCCTAGACTTTTGCTTCCCAGTCTCTCTTCTCCCAGCTCCCAGGCCACTCCTATGCTGTGCAAAGGGAGGGTCACCATGGCCTGCCTCAATTCGACACCCTCCTTATTCCCAAGTCTCTGAGCTGCTCCCAAGCTTTCTGGGTCAGTCTTTTCTGTGGCATAGATCTGTGAAAGAGCCCACAGGAGATTCACATGTTTCTGTTCCCGAGTCTCTCTACCTCCATCCTCCAATTTGTTCCATTCCATTATACTACAAGTTCCTGGAAAGAGGAAATAACTGCTCCCCAGTCTTTCACTGCCCTTCATTATAGTGGGTATGATGATGAACTTGGAGCAGGACTTCCTACCTTGCCATCATGTCTAAAACACCAAAGGTTAAGGAAACATTTTAATGTTCTCCAAACAATGTTTAATTCGATGTACTTGGATATGAGATTTTTTTTTCAAAACAGGATATCTTTGTATGCTTAGAGTTCTCTAAGGCCCTGTGCTTCATAAAGCAGTAGGAGAGGCTCCTTATTAATACCCTATGGGGAAGAGCAGATACAGAGCTCTGCAGAATTATGCAATTTTTTTGTCATTACTAAAATCATTTCTAAAGAGCAGTTGGCCAAAAATGGACCATTCCCCTATAAAGTACTGCAATTTGAAATGTGGCCCTGACTATCCTCCTGGATTTCCTTTTCAAAATCCAATTCTTGTAAGAAAAAGAGAGAGGAGGACAGAAAAAGCCTGAGCTACCTCTCACAAAACCAGATCATGACTAAACATATGGCATCCAGGATCCGATTCATTCTTTCTTAAAATCCAAATGTTGACTACTTCAAAAAAATCATTGTAGCATTCTCACCTAGGGATTGTTATGTCATCTTTATAGGAATTCCTTTGACCAGCCTCATGTACAACTTAGCCAAATTTGTAAGTACTTTTTTTTTTAATTTTTTTTTTCAACGTTTATTTATTTTTGGGACAGAGAGAGACAGAGCATGAACAGGGGAGGGTCAGAGAGAGAGGGAGACACAGAATCTGAAACAGGCTCCAGGCTCTGAGCCATCAGCCCAGAGCCTGACGCGGGGCTCGAACTCACGGACTGCGAGATCATGACCTGGCTGAAGTCGGACACTTAACCGACTGCGCCACCCAGGCGCCCCTGTAAGTACTTTTTATGTCAGGTCTGAATTTAAGGAGCAGCTGTAGTGCCCTTCTCAGCCATGACTTTCAAAGCCCTGTATCAGGTGCTGCCAATGGTGGATTCTTGCCACCACATCCCTAAACCCAACCTTTTCCACCTGTGTTCCCTCTTTAGAAATCTCATTTGGAGATTCTAATTGTTAATCAATTTCTATGGGAGGAAAAATCACTTACAAATTCAACTTAAATGTGAAATAATTAAGTACATTAGCTCAGTGAAATCTCACCAACTATGGTATAGATATTTAACTAGGTATGCAAATGAAGACACTGAGGCTCACAGAGGCAAAGACAATTGTCCAAAATCACCTAACAACAAAATAGTGACCATTTAAATCAGTGGTCTGACTTGTTCCTAAGTCCACATTAATTACTGTTTATTCTATTTTTAAATTCTCTTAGAGCAAGGACTCCACATCAAATTCCTAGCATTGGGAGTCAGGAACAGTTAGAGGAAAGTACAAGGGCCCCTGGTAATGAACTCCTAAGACATGCAGAATGTGACTCTGGTGGCCTTTTCTGTTTTAAAAAATGGATTGAAATTTTTCCTGAAGAAGCAATCAGGATCAGAAAGGTACCTCAAGAGGGACATGCAGGGGCGTAACAAACATGCAGGGGCTCCTGGGTGACTCAGTCGGTTAAGCTTCTAACCCTTGGTTTCGACTCAGGTCACGAGCTCATGTTTCTGGAGTTTTAGCCTCACATTGGGCTCTGTGTTGACAGTCCAGAATCTGCTTGAGATTCTCTCTCTCCCTCTCTCTCTGTCCCTCCCCTGCTCTCTCCCTCTCTCAAAAAATAAACTCAAAAAATTTTAAGTAACATATATGCAAGTTTGAGTTCTGGTTCTTCCTCTCCTGCTGTGGTAAACAAAAGGAAATTGTTTCTCTCAGTGACCGTTACTCCAAATACAACAGGGCTAAACCTGAAAACAGACAAGAGCTGAGACACAGCTAAAATTTTAACCTGGCTGATTTAGGCCACAGCTGCTGTCTGGAGCATTTGGTTTGAGTCTGAGAGAAGTATTTACCAGGATGTGTTGTACAAGTCAGCAGGGGAAGATTCCATGGCAGAACCCCGTACACAATCTCAAGGATCAAACTTCCTTTCAGACCTTCCTGTTCTACACATAATGAATACAGTGCCTTGGGCTAGAATTTAAGTAACTGGAAGCAAAAAGCAGCTCATCATGAATGATTTCTACAGGAAGACAATGCTTGAGACACAGAGTGATCTCCTCTGAGTGGAGCAGAGAGCCACTTGCCCAGCTATTAGTTAGAGTGCCAGGACCCAAAGTGGGAAGCAGAGGCTGGGAGCAGAACCGGAAGAATACAGTCTGTTGTCTGTCTCCAGCCCACGTGCTGACCTGCCATCTTGCACCACCACCCCACCCCCAGCCCCGCCAACATTCTCCAAGGCTTCAGGCTGTCTCCTTTCTGGAGAAAATTGTATGCACTTGACTTCAGAACTAAGAACAGAAATGGTCCATATCCTAAATGCAAGCTCTGGCAAACCTAAACCAAACTGCTGTAAATGTTAAGCTGAAGTCTCTCAAAGAGTGTAAGACCTAAGTTATTCAAACACATTCCGAGACTGTGACAGTTAAAGACTAATCTATCCCCAAACAGAAACTGCTACTGGCATCATCTATGCCTCACCCTTCCGATTAAAAAACTCTGAGATTACTGTCTTACTTAAAAGCCTGCGTCTGTTTGGATTATCTTTCACGTCGCATTTACTTCAACTTGTATTAGTTCACATTCACCCCCCAAAATGTAGATCATTAAACAAGTGATAAGTTTAAGATTTACATGATCTCTGTTCTTATGAGTGTCACAGTGAATATTATTACTATTGCCTCACATTTGCATGGCCCTTTCGCGTGCGCTAGAGGCCACTGGGACTCAAGCCCTGTGCCTCGGAAGCCAATTCCCCACTCCCTCAAGTCTCAGGCTGTGGCACCTGCAGTAGTCACCAATCTGATTTGGGCGCTCATAAAAGAACTAGAATCTCTTTCAGAATGAGACAACTGAGTAATTCACGTCCATTTAAAAATATCTATCTGAGGCAGACTTAGAATGACCTTCTGAAGCGGCTGAAGTCCAAATAAAAAGAAAGATGTTGAAATATGGCATGGAAATGAAAAAAGACCTTCCTGACAGTGCTGAATGTTGAAACAGATATCTACAAGAGCCTACCTCTCTGGAGGGTTTTGAAAAATAAGAATTGGGACATGGGTTTGTAATCCAGCTTCAAGGTAAGGGAATAGACAAGGTGATCTCTCATGGGATCTAGCAGCCTGGTGATTCATCAAAGAAGGTGTTTGAAAAGCAAAGCCATAAAAGAAACAGCTATAGCATCAATCTAAATCAAGGCTTACATGGACTTTCTCTTTTTTTCAAACTTCTAATCCCTCACTGCATTTTCATAAGACCTATCACAGTAGGACATACCCTCTACAATTACTTTGACAAACAACAGTATTGGTACTCAGATTTTTAGTCTCTTTCAAAGTAAATCAATGTTTGACAATAAAAAATAGCCAAAACTGATCCCCAAAGCTCTGACGGCAGTGATAGATTTGGGGAGTTGATTTAGCAAAGTGGGTTTCCATACATCAGCCCCTGGCTAACTTTCTTGGGCAAGTGCCCATAAGCAGCACTGCCCCAGTGGAAAATCAGACCAATACAGTAAAAACAAGCGTCATGTCACAGTGACTTTCCTACCAGGTACCTTGTAAAGAAAGCCACCAGGTAAAGAAAATGTTTTTCTTTTTTATACTTAATGAGGGTTACTTGCAATGAAAAGAATTCTGTCCTGAGATGGGAGGTTTCACATTGTAAAGAGTTCTTGCAAACAGAAGTATTAACAAGCTCAGACTCCGGCCATCATATCCAAACTACATAGATATTCATATTCATTGATGCTACCCTACTCTAACTTATTTCAACACAGCAAAATGTGCCCAGCGTTCAACAGTAAGAAAATGGTTATTTATACCTACCACTTAGTAGGATATTAGACGGTCATTAGCCATAATTATATGAAAAAAAAATGTAAAATCTAACATTTTACATATACACATAAGCCTTTGTTGTGATTTTTAAAAATATTTGCATATGGATAGAGAGAATTTGAGAATTTTGTATCAGGATGCTAAGGAAATTTTCGTTCCCGTTTTTAACACACATATCATAAATGCACCCATGCAACATATTTGACATAACAAATGACCATTGTTTCAAAATTCAATCTAGTATGTTCTGATTTCAAAACAGGTTTTTAAGTGCTCTACCATGAATTGTAAGAAAATGGGGATAAACCCACATAAGGCCTCCTATATTCCCTTCTCTGCTCCTAATACTCCGACACCAGCTGTAATACATGCACAGTGAATGGGTTTCCATTTTAACTTCTGTTCAGCTGATGAGATTTTGTCCCCCCCCCAAGTTAGTGTGCCCCAGAAATTTCCCCAGAAATTATTCCAGAAAAACATTTCGTATTTGCCCTTATGAAATTAGGAAATAGGAAGGGCAAAATAGATCAACATTTTTTTTAAGTTTATTTATTTTGAGAGAGACAAAGACAGTGAATTCTCAAAGGAGAATTCTAAGCAGGTTCTGTGCGGTCAGTGCAGAGTCCAATGGTATGGTTTGAACTCACGAACTGTGAGATCACGACCTGAACTGAAACCAAGAGTCGAATGCTTAACCAACTGAGCCACCCAGACGCCCCTCAAGTAGATCGACATTTAAAAATGAGACCTGGAGTACCCCTACAGTACCATACAGCTCAGACCCCATTGCAGCATTGCATAGGTCCTGCATCACACAAGGGAAGAAATATGGCAAGGCTAAGAAAAGCTGTGTGGCTGAAATAAAATCTTGATTGGCAAGGAGAAGTTTCTGTGGTGAATCTTGCAATGCCTCACACAAAGGAATGGGGCAAAGTAAAAAGAAAATGGGGCTTATATCTTGTGTTAAAGCAGCAGCAAATATATTGTTAAAAGGCTTTCAACACCTTTGAGGTACCATCACACAATCATATTGACTAAAATACTTCTTTGAAGCATGTTAAAACACATTTTTTTTTAAGACAGAGAGAGAGAGACAGAGAGACAGCACGCAAGCAGGAGAGGGGCAGAGTGGGGGGTGGGGCAAAGGATCTGAAATGGGCTCTGTCGTGACAGCACAGAGCCGTATGTGGGGCTCAAACTCACAAACCGTGAGATCATGACCTGAGCCAAAGTCGGATGCTCGACCAACTGTGCCACCCAGGCGTCCCGAACACACATTTTAAATGCCAGCTAAGTACTAATATAAGTCACCATCAAGTTCCCTTCTCCTGGCCACCACAGGAAACTCTGGTGGTTGGCAGGTTTGCTCCACTGCAATAAAATCCAGTAACCTTTGGATATTCTGCCATAACATCTGGATCCTGCTTAAATATCAGGGGAGCATGGGACCTGGGGGAAGCCAAACTATTCACTCATTTCCAGAAGACTTATAGCCTATTTCTGACAGCTAAGGAGACTTGACTTCCTGCTGTCCTACCAGAAGCTCGGGGGGTGAGACTTCCCAGGACTTACTATGTCACTTTCTAAATCACAGCTTCAGGGTGTGACACAGAATACTCTCTTGGTGGGAAAAAGCTGTGTTCTTGATAGATGCAGTAAAACACACCATCAGATACTGAACAGAAAAAAACACTGTTATGCACTTAATTTCATACCAAAAAAAGAAAAAACAGAACTTATTTTTGAGCTTGCTATCATCTCTCAAGTTCAGGTCTATTTGTAAATGCCAGCTTTGAGTAATTAAAAAGCCTATATAAAATCATTTCCATGAAACCTACAGCTTATGAAAAGCAGAGAAAGAATTGTCCATTGTGTGTAAAGCTTACGGTTTCCTCATTTCCTTCAGATTTAGTGTGGCTGCTGAAGACTCAGAGAAGGGTCTTTGTACTTGGGTAGACCTGGGTTCAAAGTGCCTCTGCCACTCATGAACTGTGCCAACAGAAATCATCCAGGCTCTTCTGCTTAAATTTCCTTATGCATCAGATGGAGAATACAAAACCTCATCACAATGTCAACTGCACCTCAATTTAAAAAAGAAACTCATCACAGGCTATTGTAATAAGATGCAGTAACGTGAGAACAGCCAGAACTAGTAACCGTGCAATGAATACCAGCGTCCTTTTCTCCTTTTCCTTCATTTACACTCTTGGGCAATTATATTTTACACAATAACTGTGTGTTAAATTTCCTACTACCACTTTAAAATACAAAGATGATAGGGGCACCTGGGTGGCCCAGTTAGTTGAGTGTCCGACTCTTGATTTTTTCTCAGACCATGATCCCACAGTCATGGGATCGAGCCCTACACTGAGCATAGAGCCTGCTTGAGATTCTCTCTCCTTCTACCCCACTCCCCGACTAGTATTGTCTCTTTCTCTAAAATTAAAGAAAAAAAAGAGGATATTTATTGATAAAGGAAAAACAAACAAAGCTGAAAAATCTTGTGCCATAAGACATTTCCTGATAGTGTAGTCCAACAAAACAGGAGAAAGCTTTTCTTGCCATTCATAGACCATCAATTTTAGCATCATTATTGAAAAACTCAACTACTTGGGCTTTTCACAATGCCTGGCAGTCCAGACCCCTTTCGATCACATTATGTTTCCTCTTCATGGTGTAGGTTGGGCTATTGAGTCTGAGAGGCCTGTGACAAGCTATAGTTAATAAGTTTTCCATGGTGTCAAAAGTAATAATATTAACACGCCATTGTGAGTTAAATTAATTTTGTTTTGTGCACTGGCCTACATAAACATGAATGACGTTTTGGAATATGATCAGGCAGGAGCCGAGGAAGAGCCAAGTGGCAAGGCAGAATGAGACACGCTCACAAGAGCCCAGCAGCCAGCTGCATGCATTTGGGGACACAGGAAGAGAAGCCCAGGATATCCTTACAGCACATGCAGGGGTGGGGGTTGCTTTATTTCATTTTGTCCCTTAAAAAAAGTCCTGAAGAGAGAATTTGTCTTTAGAGAAACTAGAGATGTTTGACATCCTGGCTCTCTTATTTGGAAATGGAAGAGCATCTCTTTGCTAATCTCTGATTTCAAGTGTCTTCAACCCACAGATTTTTTTTTCTCTGCCCGTAAGAGGCAGCTGATTGGTAATAGCTTTTAAATGGATGACCGTCAAGTGGCTTTTTAAAGTCCTAATGGTTGTGTTTATTTCAGAGACTTCTTCAGATTCCCCCACACAGACCCTGCCAATGGCACCGATAAATATGTTATCTGTACACGGTTAAGAGACACATGCTGAAACTAGAAAGAAAATATCTTAAGATGATTCAGTGATCAGATGACCAAACTGGCTGGTATAATAGCTTGTCTTTTTTCTGTTTCAGCTGTAATATTTCAGCTAGTGCAACCAGAAATCAAATCATGAGGGAAATGAAGATTTCCCTATCAAGATGGTTATTATAGGTAGGAGCTATATAACCATTTGTACATTACACAGAACTATTATGTGTTACATAGAATGTCGTATGGACAGAACTATGTAATAGTTTGAGACTGCGTACCTGCTCAGACCGACCCTAAGGTGGACAATTTAGGCTATATCCTGTAGTAATAAGCCTCTACATTTCTTTCATGTATCTGTTAGCACTTTGTTTTCTGTCTGTTCAGCAGTACTATTGCTATGCCGTCCAATTTTTAAATTTGTATGTACAAGTTCCTCTGTTTTATTAAAGTTAAGAGCACTGTATTCCTGGCTGTACCTATTGTTCGATATCTGCACCCATCTCATACGATATGGAAGCACTGTTACCCATCATTTTATACAAAGGAAAAGTGAAGGGACTCCCCCCAAATCATGACTGTTAAGCTACAGAGTCTCTATTTTAACTCAGGTCAATCTGACTCCAAAGCCTATGCTCTAGGTGACACATAACCCCAAAGACCCTTACCTTGTTTCCTCCCAGCCATCAATCCATTATATCTACCAATTGCCTAAATACGTAACTACATGTTCTGTACCTTTCACATTTAACTATAAATGAAATTATATCAGCAACGGAAATGGCTCCTTTGTGGAAGATTTTTTTCTTTAATCTGATGCAATTCAGCAAATGTACACCTATCATTCTATGCTGAACTCCAGTGTTATCAAGAGAAATTTAGCCGTGTTTCTCCCCTTAAGGAGTTGATAGGTGACAAGGAAGGGATGTTGCTGTCTGACAGTGAAGAGTTCACATGGGATGATATGTAAGTGAATTAAAAGTGGGCTATAAAGGATGACTAGGAATTCAATAAGTTGTGAATAAGGACTTCCAAACAGAGGAAGCTGGGTGATCATTTGGAACATTTCAAGAACAAGATGCCTAGATCCAGCTAGGATCTAGTACATGTGAGAGGAAGATAATGGGAGTTGGGGGAGACGGGGAATGAGACAGAAAAATAAATAAGGATAATAGTATTTTACAGCCTTGAATGTGGGAGTTAACATTTTATTCTCACAGTTGGGAACCAGAAGGATATTAAAGCTGCCACTGGATGGATCAGTTGTGTGGTTTAGAAAGCTAATTCTTTGGCAGTGCAAAGATAAATTGGAGTTCCGGCCTCCATTCAGGATGTTGTTCTAAAGTGTATAAAACTATACAGCAGTGAAGAAAACTCCAAAGAGTTTTTAAAAAACAGATTTACAGAACTTTGTTTTGAATTAGGCAAGGGCAGAGAACCATTGAAAATGGTTCCAATGCTAACTTGGCTGACTGAGAAATGAACAAACAGGATAATAAATGAAATTACAGGAAGAGATGCACTAATTTTAAGGAAAAACAGTATGTTCTATTTTGGACATGTTGATTAAAAGAGTACATTTCAACTTAAGATATTTACTCCTCCCCCCCACCAATAACTTAGTTCTTTATATATGGTATTTAATGTCTCCAAAATAGTACCAGACCCCATAATCAACTAACATTGGTAAAGAGGCCATGGAATAAGAAATTAAGCAATCTATTGCTCATAAAGTCAAAAGCTATATACTTTCTTCCCCGTCCAAAAAAAAAAAATGTCCAAAGGAAAAAATGTCCTGAAGAACAGGAAATGAACTTCACTCTTACAGTTTAGGCTGGTACAGTTTCAGGCATCCTCAGGAACTTCCCAATTTCCATTTCACTCTTCCCAGTTAAGCAGCCAGGTGTAATAAACCACTGCAACCGCTCCCTCTTTACTGTGCTGATCCAAGCTCAGGACCACTGAAGAGTCAAGGGGGAAGCAAAATCCAAACTATGTTTTACCCAAGGGTGGGATTCAGTGGACTTCAACTTTGTTAGACCCACCCTGTGAGAAGATCCTGTGCCCCCCCCTGGAGAAGGAGAACCTAGGGAAGGGTCCAAGTCTGGTGAGATACACATCTTCACACAGACATCTTCCCAGGCCCCATTCCTGGCTGTCTGTGTGCTCTTCAATGTATCCAAGAACAATTGAGTGAGAGAGCGGACTATATGAACATTCACATGACATTATCCTTCCATTAACAGATACTCCTATTTTTGTCGTATTAATTATGTGCTAGGCACTACACGTGGCACTAGCAAAGCAGTGAGTACACAAAGATGGATAAAGTATCAATTTTAAAAAATCATTCTTAATCACTTATGGATAAAAATATTACTAAGAAGAATACTAAACCAGCAGGCATTATGCATTTACCATGTTCTAGGCACTGTTCACCTCACTGAATTCTCATAACTAGTTGAGATCAGCACTATCATTTTCCCCGCTTTATAGAGTTGGAAACAGAAACTCGGGGACACGGAACAGTTTGCCTGAGGTCACCCAGCTAGTCAGTGGCAAACCAGGGGCTCAAATCTAGGTCTATCTGACTAAAGACTTCAGCTCTAACTACCTACATGCAGCCCAGCAGGTGCCTCCATCACTGTATCCACTAACCTTTGGCCGCATGAGAACCGAGAAGATAGCATTTATCCCTTGTTTAGAGAAGGTGGATTGCTTTTTTTATTTTGCTAATTCACTGACTAAAATAATCCCTTTCTTGCATTTGTCCCCTCTTTTGCAGAGAGCTTATCCTTTCATTTTTTTTTCCTCATTTGACCTCCCTAAATTCCTATGAGGAGAGAGGAATAAATTTTATTATCCTTTCTGAATCAAGGCAATGTAATACATCTCCTTTTAGTCCAGCGTATTTAGTTCAGGCAACCTCGGAAATGTAAAGGGAAATTGGGGAGCTTGTGTTTGGACATGCTTCTGCTCCTCTGAGAAACACTTTCATCTCAACAGTCTGCAGATACCTGTGCGAGACCTTGAGACCGTCATTCAGGAATTGTAGTCTGCCGATTCCTGCACATTCAGGAAGACATGAAAGCAATTGCAAATTGCTTAACAGACGATGCATAATATTAGGGATGAAGAATCTGGCTGTGAACACTCACACCAGGGAAATCCTGCCATGTGTTTTTTTTTTCCAGTTCAGCACCTTATGCTAGTATTATCTTACTGGCATAGAGTTAAACACTTTTGAATAATGATCCAATATAAAAGGAAAATTAACATTTCAGAAGTTTTGCCACATGGAAGAACAAACGTGGACTTTTGTGCTTCAGAGACCTGCATTCTGGGTTCTAAGAACCATGTTACCTTGAAGAAGTGACTCCACAGGGCTGAGCCTCAACTTATTCATTTGCCAGAGAGAATGATAACCTGTATTTCATGGCAGGTGAAGATCTGAAATCCATAAATGAGGGCTTGTAATTAACAACATTTATTGAGTACTAAGTGTCAGGTTCTGTTGCATATACTGCACACATACCAAGTCTTTAATCCTCACAACAGTCGTTTGATTTAGGGGGTACTATTTATTATCATTCTCAATTTCCTGATGAGGATACAAAAATCCCACAAAAGAACATTCCCAGATCATACAGCTGGAAAATGATAAGCCAAGATTTGAACTCAGCAGCAATTGTCTCCATAATAGTTTAAGAACTTAACATCTTTTAGGGATACACACTTAGACTGCAGTCCATTTTCCTTTCTTGACATACCTTACTTGTAAGAATAGGAAATTTTCCCAATGACCCCAGGAAAAACTGCCCCAACTTATTTCTGTAGCTGTTCAAGTTTACCCTCACACACAACTGAGTATTTTTTTTTGCTTCTTGTTATTTTTATTTTAATTTCAGCTGGTTAACGTACAGTCTTGTATTGGTCTCAGGTGTACAATATAATGATTCAACACTTTACATATCACCCTGTGCTGATCACAAGTTCTCTCTTTAATCCCCATCACCTATTTTATCCATCCCTTCACTCACCTCCCCTCTGGTAACCATCAGCTTGTTCTCTATAGCTAAGAGTCTGTTTCTTGGTTTGTCTCTCCCTGTTTATTCCCTTTACTTGTTTATTTTGTTTCTTAAAGTCCACATACAAGTGAAATCAGTGTTTGTCTTTCTCTGACTTATTTTGCTTAGCATTATACTCTCTAGCTCCATCCATATATTTGAAAATGGCAAGTTTCATTCTTTTTTATGGCTCAGTAGTATTCTATTGTGTGTGTGTGTGTGTGTGTGTGTGTGTGTGTGTGTGTGTGTGTGTACCACCTCTTTTTATCCATTCAGTCAGTAAACACTTGGAAGAGTATTCTTAATCTATAATGGAAATACCTTCCTTCACAAAATTCTCCTACCTCTGTACCATCCTCACCTATAAGCAACATTGTTAGTTCATTTCTCTACCTTTAATTCATTCTAGATAAATTTTGAAGTAATGGTTTTACAATATTATATACAGTCTCTGCTTTTTCCCTGTGATTTTCCCAACACAATTCCTCTATTGTAACTTCTCATAGAAATAATCATATGTATGTAGGATTCACCCTCTCCAGCCAAATGTTCTCAAATATTCAAGGACTAAGTCTACCGAAATAAAAAATTCTGTTATCTGAAAAAAAGCCTTTAAGTATAATTAACATACCATGTTATATTAATTTCAGGTGTACAATATGATTAAACAATTCTATCCATTTCTCAGTGCTCCTCACGGGAAGTGTACTCTTAATCTCCTTTATTTCACCCATACCCCTACCCACCTTCCCTCTGGCAACTTCCAGTTCGCTCTCTGTATTTGAGTATTTTTGTCTTTTTCTTTGTTCATTTGTTTTGTTTCGTTAATTCCACATATGAATGAAATCATATGATTTCACTCAGCATTATACCCTCTAGGTCCATCCACACTGCAAATACCAAGATGTCATTCTTGTTCATAACTGAGTATTATTCCATCATACACATACACACACCTATCCCACATCCTTACCCATTTATCTATGGATGGACACTTGGATTGCTTCTGTGTCTTGTCTATTGAAAATAATGCTACAATATACATAGGAGTACATTTATCTTTTGAAATTAGTGTTTTCATTTTCTTTGGGTAAATACCTAATAGTGGAATTACTAGATCACACAGTAATTCTATTTTTGGTGTTGTTGTTGTTTATTGGTTTCCACAGTGGCTGCATCAATTTGCATTCCCAGGAACAGTGTACAAGGGTTTCTTTTTCTCCACATCTTCACCAACACTTTTTATTTCAGACAACACAATTTCATACAATTCTTTTCAGTCTCAAATTCAAAATGCTATCTGTTAGATTTCACATATTCTTTTTCCTAATTGGATGATTTGGGGAAGTCAGCTGAAATTTGTGTGATTTAAAAATTTTTTCTTCATTTATTTGCCAAGAATCCATTTTCATTTCAAAGCAATGGAAATAAGGATTACCTCAGGCTCTTAATTTGTCTCTTTGCACAATTTATTGAATAACAATGGTTACTACTTTACTGACGTAGATTTCATGGAAATCTACAGACTCTTTTAAGGTACAGTGTTGGTAAACATGCTTTTACGTGACTTCACATTTGAAAAAGTCCTTTAAAAAATTAGTACTGATTTCCATTAACAGGATATACTATAATAATAGATAAAAACCACTGATAAAAAATCCTAATAAAATGATAAAAGTCCTCTGGTGAAATGGACCAGAAATGTATGGTCAGTTTTCTCATTTCTATTTCCTAGAAACATAGTAAGTGTCTTTCACAAAAATATGATGCTCAAAAGGTGAAAGCCAGAATGCCAATACAAATAAAGGGGGAAATTATCATAGTTTAAAATGACTTAACAATTGCATAACACACGCTTTAAAACATTCATTTAGTAATCATCGCTTGTAAAAATCTGATGTATTTTACGTAACTAAAAAATTTCTGAAATCTCAGCAGGGTCACTCCAATTTTTGGTCTGAATACATGCAAAATACAGCAACTAAGATGTACCTGTGTGTTTTCTTTGTCTCAGAGAGTGGCTTCCATTCAAATCTATATCATAGCTCACTTGCCGATAAACTATTTTTGCACTGTGTGATTTAGTGACATCCACTTTCCATCCAAGGGACGACTGAATTCTCTAATGATGTTCTGATTTTCTTAACAGTGAACACCACTGAACTTTCCCCTAGGCAAACCAGATGGAAACTAAATTGTTTCTGTAAAATGAACAATTTGTGAAATCTTGGCAAATTGAATTCCAAATATGCTTAGAGATGATCTTGACTTCCTCTGTAACTCTGCCACAACATGCAACGTGTTTAAGGCCTACATGAGAAATACACTAATTAGCTGCATAACCTTTAAGCAGAAATGAATGAGAACAGAATATCACCAACGAAGAGATAGAAGTCAAAAACTCTGAAAACAAGTAATCTGCAGGTGAGACAGCTTCACTAAGAAACTAGGAGATTAATGTGGATGTTGTCAGGTGTTCACTTACCACCTTTGCATTCATCACTTTGACCTGTTTTCTGAAGGAGGTAACCAAGGTTAAGTGAACTTCACATTGATTCAAGTCAGTCATACATATTCAAGATGAAAAATTTCAAATTCCTAGACTATGCCGATAGATATATGCTGTTCCACAGATCTCATCTATACCCAAAATCTATAGGGACTGTGCATGAAAAGGATTGTTTCTATTACCCACAATCTGATTTCACAGTGAAACTACCAAGCAGGTGCAACATGCTTGTAGCACAAAAAAAAAAAAAAAAAAAAAAAAAAAAAAAAAAACTTCATCCCAAGTACAGAATTCTTACAACTCCCATAATGTTCCATCTACAGAGGGTCCTTACTCCCCTAAAAAGGACTAAAATGGCCAGAGTCATAACTGACTTTTATACCTATTCAGAAATTCAAATATTCCACCTCGGCTATTAGGTCATCAAGTAATGAGGATTCTTTTGCATCTCTAAAAGATCCAGCTATTTGATGTCTAAAAAAAGATAATAATGAAGCAAAGAAGTAGGGGAATCTTTTTAAAAATGATTATTCTAATGATACTAAGCTAGCAAGAAAAATATTAATACCTTTCAGTTAAATCTTTTATACCCTTGATCTCATTTTATTCTTACCATATGTCATAAAAGGTAGCTGAGTTATTATATATAAAACGAGTTACGATTTCTCTCCAACCATCAAACTAAAGAAATTTCCAGTGTTACTCATGTATCATTTTTAAAGCCTACTCAATCTTCCCAACTTGTAATTGTTTTCTCTTTGGCTCTTTTACATTTTTACCCTGCCAAGTTATTTTCCCAATGATCTTCATCCATTGTCTTCGGTATGCCTACTCTCCCAGGAAGTTTGATCCCCAAAATCCTACTTCCACTTTTTGCTTTTAATCAGAAATCCAAATGATACCTTAACTCTAAAGAAAGTTTATCAGCTATGTGCTAGACGTAGGGTTTTCTTCTCTATCACTAGTGCATACAACATAGCCTTTCACTTCCACTCCCCCTCAGTCTTGACCAACTAATTCCAAACTTTTTCTACCCTAGCACAAAAATTAAGAATTGCCATTTTTCTCTTTCTGTGCCCTTCTACAGTAAGACACCGTCTTTCTCGACCTGTAACTTTATACTGACCTTTAGCCATATGGCAAACACAGTGTTAGTCAAAACAGATTAAAATCCAGACCTTACTTAATGAAAGTGGCAGACAGAAGCAGCAGACATCTAGAGTATAATATTACAAGTCTATACTGAGTTTGCAAAGGTTGATCATGGAAACACAAAGAGGGAAGAAGGGCCAAACTCTGAGTGTAGTCAGGGAAAGACTCCTAAAGAGATAACAGTTGAGAAGTAAGTAGGAATGCAGTAGAAAAACAAAGGGAGGAAGGTTATACTGGGCAAAGGAACCAATATGTTCGAAGACTGAAGGCACAGTAACAGGGCAGTCAAGAACATGCAAGTATAGTTCTTGCTCTATTCCTTGCAACCCCAAATGAAATTGCTTTCATGTAGCAACATCTCTGCTGTATACATCTACTTTGATACTACTTTGTACAGTGCTTTTTTAATTTTCCTTTTTAGGTCTATGGCCTTTATCTTGTATTCTGGCGTCATTTTCATGGATGCCCTTTGTATTTTCAAACATCTTTTCAAATGAGACCACCATTTCCAAGAGTCTATCTAAAGGGTGGTTGTGTTTAACCTGGATTCTTGCATTTCTGCCGTCTTAATTCTCTTTGCTCATCAAGATTACGAGAGCCAGATGCATTCACAAAGCTGGTCTTTTCTAACCCTTCTCCTTTTCGCTACACATTCACACCCACCTCTAACCCATGTTTTCCCTTTCCAAGAACCCATTCCCCCACTCTAGGTGGTACCCTTCCCCCTATAAATGAGTATCAATACCCCCCCACACACACACACACACAACCAATCCCTTCTGAGCGTTAACTTCCCTCTTGCCTTATTGTAGACAATGAGAATAAATTTTCCCCCTTTCAGTCTATAATAGTTTCCTACATCTCCCCCAAAAGTCCCCAAAAGCAACTTTCAGGGGCAACCTACCCCAAAACACGTACCTTCCCTTCTTGCTAACCTCCTCGTGCTACCTTGTTCTTATCTAAGACTTTTTATCTTCAGGCATTTTTTTTCTCATATGATTTGCTGACACACATGTAAAAGGACATCTCTAGCTGTTCCCACCACCACCAGAATGCATCTCTGCCCTGGATAACAAGTAACTGGAAGATAGAGTGCTCACGTTCCTCTCAATGGGCTTCCTACTTTACACTTTTCTATTTCCCTATCCTAATGTCAAATCTCCCAGCTGCCATTAGTGAAACTTCAATAGACCACAGTATTTTTTTTCCCCCTAATGAGGCTGTCGTAACCTGTATCTCCCGTTTCAATCGTGAAGAGAACCAAGAGCGTTTTAGCTTGCTCAGGGAAATCACCACAGTGCCTTGTGCTTTTCCCTCTGACACAGTCTACGAGATATATCCATCTTCTCTGCCATCTGAGGTTCAC
This sequence comes from Felis catus, assembly GCF_018350175.1. Lineage (NCBI taxonomy): Eukaryota > Metazoa > Chordata > Mammalia > Carnivora > Felidae > Felis > Felis catus. The sequence goes on from NC_058374.1 coordinate 102,643,830, forward strand.
ATCAATTCTTTATTTCTGTGAACTTGAATGACTGCAAATATGTCTCCTGGGTTCTTCCCCGTTGAACTAGTAATTAAGGTCCCACCCTCATGGCATCTCACCAGGCAGGTCTCATCCCTTATGAAGCGAATCCACACAAAAACCTTTCAAAATCCTCCCACTGCTTTTCCTCGCCGTTCCCAAGTTGTTTTATTTTCCTTATCTTCTCTCTTCCTCCTGCCCTCTTTATAATGGAAAATGAAATAGATGAACATTTTCTTCTTTACCCTCTTCCTTGGATTTTTTTCTCTCTATTCTATTCGTTTCTCTGGTTTTTTCCCCTGCCCAATTCATCAGCTTTTCTTCCCTGTCTTCTCTTGTTTCCAAGGCTTCCATTTGCTATGGACAGACCCACAACCAGCTGAAGCCAGAGTGGAGAAGCTGGGTTGGCCCCCTCTGACCTCCCTAACCTTGCTTTTAAGTAGCTTTTCTCCCCTCACCAGTTTCTCTGACTCGCCTGTCTATACCACGCTCTTTTTGTCACCTTCCTTTGGTTCTCTCCCAGATTTCATGTTCGCCCCCCTCTCACATGTAGGTCTTATGTAATCCTCACGGAAAGATACGGCAAGTGCTACTTATCTAATTCAACAGTAAGGGAAGAATTTGCTTAGAGCACCCCCTTGAGCTGGTTAGTGGCACAGCTTGGGTCTGTTCTTTCACCTTCTCCTCTTTTACCCCTTTATGAGGAAGAGAAGGAAAACCTTCCTGCACCAATGATGTGAATTGGTGAGGCACTGCCCTTCCTTCCAGATTTCTTCTTAGTCACCAACATCCTGTAACTAAAAAGGGGAAAGTATTCTTTGGATAAAACAACACCCTGGCTACTGAGCTTTGTCTGTCAAGATCCTATTCCCCCATAGTATCCTCTCAAGTTAGTTAGGATACACAAGTAAACGTAACTACAAGTGACAGAAGGTCAGGATACAAAGTCTTTGCAGTTTTGCTTAGTATACTAGTAAAAATTTAATGCTGCAATATTAACATAAGCCTATGTAGAAATCATTCAAATGTGTATCTCTGCCACTGGAGGTAACACTTCTCGGGGTCAAAAGTGCCCAACAATGCCTTCCACGGATTACCTGGCATTGTTTTGTTTTGTTTTTTATGAATGTTCCAAGATCAATGACCCACCTTCTAGATAAAAGGAAACACTGTAAATAATTAAGTGCACAGATCAAATTTTCATTTTTATTTAGAAATATGTTGCCCATATTTCAAAATTACTTGGTGTCTACATTTTACTATAGAAGATTAAAATAGTTATTTGGATTATCAGAACTAGTGTTAGCAGTCCACTTTACCCAAGAGCCTCAAAGTCCCTTTAAGACAAGAATGGAATATTTAAAATTGGGCCTGACCCCTGCCCTCCCTAAAAAAAAAAAAAAAAAAAAAAAAAAAAAAAAAAAAAAAAAAAAATCAAGGACATGTAGTTAACATAGGGAGAACATTAAAGAAACAAGGCAACTTGGTAAAGGTTTGTCTTTGGATACCTTCCCAACTATTTTCCATTATTTCCCTTCTTCACATGTCCTCCTACAATTGGTCATTTACCTGGATTCCCATTATGCTCTCCTCTAACTAAAGCAGCATCTCAACTTATAGACAACCACAATCGTCTCCAGTTGTGCCCATCTCCACTCACTTAGATAAATCTTCCATAACCAAAAAAACTATCAAAATTTAATACCAAAATGGATTGTTATATCATCCACTAGGGGGCAAAACGGCATTTCATATCACTTTAAAGGGCTTCTAGAGATCTGAAGCTTCAGCAAAAGGGAACGAATGATGATATTTCAGGCACCACAGCGTATGACAGCATGAAGAATCTTTTGACAAGGACATTTCTGGTACTCCCTTTCCATTCTCTGTTCTGTTCACACTCCCTTACCCTACACACAAAATTCACATATAAAATTAACCACAACAAATTCCTCTACCTTCTCCATAGTTGTTCTTCCTAAAACATGTTTCTGTAATGGCATTTACCATTTTATGTTGAACTTTTGTTTTATGCCTATTCTCCCTAGCACAGAATAAGTTTAAGGGCAAGAACAAGTTTTAATCAGCCCTTTTTTCCCCAGCACCTTGCACCATGACTGACATACTGAAAATATAAAATAAGGGCTTGGTAAACTGAATTAAGATTAAGACTAAGTGTTGCTCATTTTCTACAAACCACAGAAAGTGGAATAGATTACTAATCCTACTTCTAAATAGATTCTGACAAGCAGTGAGTAGTCTGTGACAGAGTGGAGCCTTCAGTAAACATGTATTCATTCTTGGGCTTAATAAATATGTACTAACCATCTTCTATGTGCCAAGCAGTATGCATATGGATGAAAGGACACTATGCAAAGATGATCAAATTCATGGGACTGGGATACAATGCAAAAAATGTGATTATAATTATTGTACATGATTATAATATATGATTATTATAGTCAGTATTTCAAAGGAAACATGGGGGGGCTACTATAGAATATATAAGAAGAGCCTTATTTAGTCTGGTGAATCAAGGTTTCTCTAAATGAATTTTGAATGGGGTCTGAAAGATGAATAAAAGTTAACTAAGCAAAAGGGAAAATAACAAGAGGACAGAGTGTGTCAAGAAAAAGGAACAGTTTATGTGATGGTTTTGAGAATATTCCAACTGATGGCAAAGATGTGGGTCTTTATCTCGGGAGAGACATGATACCTACCTGAGGGTTTTGAGATCTGTTATTAATAAGGTGATTCTGCTCACTGTATTTCAGGAATAAATTTAAGGAAACCAACTAAGACTACTGGAAAAATCTAGATGACCAATTATTGGATTAGAGTGATGAATATTCTCATATTGGAATATGAGATTTATTGGGTAGGAATGAAAACAAGTGAACCCACCTGAGAGATTTCTAACAGATAAAAATCTGAACTCTAAGGAAATCAATGGTAATGCCCATTTTTCTGGACTGAGCAACTAGCTGGATGCAGGTACCAATTACTGAAATAGAGTAAGAAAGATTTGTGAGGAAGATCATGAATTCCATTTTTGGCACTTGAGTCAAAGATGTGTGTGAAATAGTCTCATGTGGAAATGACAAGTAGGCAGCTGGATATATGAGTCTGGAGCTCAGACAAAATATCTCAAGTCAAGATACAAACTTGGCACTTGACAATCACTTCTACATTGTTACTAAAGCCATAGACTGTGGTAATACATGCATATTTCGTTTCACTGCACTTCACTTTATCGAGATTCCTACAAATTGAAGGTTTGTGAAGCAAGTCTATCAATGCCATTTTTCCAACAGCATTTGCTCACTTCGTATCTCTGTCACATTTTGGTAATTCTTGTAATATTTTGAACTTTTTCATTGTATTTGTTATGGTGACCCTGTGGTCAGTGATTACAGTTTGCAGAGAACTCAGGTGATGGTCAGCATTTTTAGTAGTAAAGAATTTAATTAAGGTATAAAAAAGAATTTAATTAAGGTACATACATTTTTAGGCATGTTGCTGCACACTGAATCGACTACAGTATAGTATATACTTTTAGATGCACTGGGAAACCAAAAAATTCATTTGATTCACTTTATTTGTGATATCTGCTTTATTGTGGCAGTCTGGAACTGAACTTGCAAGATCTCCAGGGTATGCCTCTATTAGTTTATGAAGAAAAGAAATGGGCTAAGACCAAAGCTTGAGAAAGACCAAGACCAAATATGAGTTGCCAGAGGGCAGATAAACCAATCAATAAGGCACTGTATTACAGAACCCAAGGAAGAGAGGGATGTCAACAAATCTGCCTAGACCTCAGGTTACAAAAATATTTATGGCTACAATGAAGATCATTTGAAACCTTAGAAGCCGTTTCAATAAAATGGAGAGTAAAATCAGTGGAACATGAATAAATAGGGACAGTGATTATCACCAATTCATTCAAGAAGTTTGGCTCTGAAAAGGAGCAGAGGGATGTGGTACTACCTAGAAAAGAGGGCAGTTAAAATAGGATTTTTGTTAAAATGTAGTATATGAGTGTTTGCTATTGTATGTGTCAGGCACTCTTGTAACTACTTTGCCTTATATTTTACGATGTTTATTTTGCCCATTGGATTTTTTCATGCTGTATTGTGTCCCAGTGTCTGGAACAGTGCCTGACATCTAGGAGATGTCCAATAAATATCCGTTGCATGACCAACTAGTAAATGCCCACCTCAGTTCACTGCTCTGCACTGTACTGTGCTGTTACTTATTTTTAATAGGCATTTTGATTTTCTACTTTAATCATTCTTGTTTTGACATCAGAATATCTATGTTTCCATTATTTCTAATAAGACTACACATGTATTTCTTAGTCACAATAAATTACAAGGAAATTTTGAAGATCTAAATCATAAAGCTGATATCCGTCTTTGATTACATGAATTTTAAACTTAGAGAAGAGTAATTTGGTTTAAGCAGTTACAGGACTTTGTAGGTGCATCCTTGTGTCTAGAACATTTTTGCCCTCTTCTTCACATGGTTCACACCAAATCTTCCTGTTGACCTTTCTATCTCAGCTCAGGCACTCAGTAGGACATTTACTTATCAGTCCCGCCCCCCGCCCTGCATTATGTACTAGCTCTGATTGAAAGGGGAGAGCTAGGAGATTTGTTTTAAAGCTATATTTGCAAGGGAAGCACATTAGTTTTACAAAGAATATGCACTTGGCATGGCCCAAGAAACTGTGATTATTAGGGATAAAGATCTCCAATTAGAGTCCTCCCCTCCTTAGTTCTGTTACTAGACCCTAGAGGGTTTCAACCTTCTCCTCTTTGCTCCCATGGCACTGGTGCAGTTGAACTGTATTATTATTCTCCATCTGCAACTGTCACTCCAGTGACAGAAGGTCACTACATTTGCAAGTTCATAAAGTCCTCCTACTCATCTAAGTATCCATGGAGCCTAGAAGAGTCTATAGTGCAACCTATTTTTCTTTAAATAAGGAATGAAGGAGTAATTGAATGAGTACAGAATTAATAGGTTATATATAGTATCTTCATAAAATAAGTATTCAAAGACACAACATACAGTCTCATTCACCTGAGCAATTTACTGTGTATTTGTACACTAGGCCAGATTTAGTCTTTTCAGCCTGGATACATCCATAGCAACATTTCATACTGTGACCATCTGGACCATTAGATGTAAATACTGATTTGGCAGATACTTCAGTGATATGAGTATAGTTGTGGAAATAAAATGAATTTGAAAGCTACCACCACCCAAAGGATATATTTAAAGCAACTCTTATTAAGATGAAAAACTTGACATTATCCCTTTTTAACTGGAGAATGTCCTAGTATTTTCATAAATGAAGAATATGCAAATAATCTGAATTTTCATTTCAAAAATTTTAGGCTGCCATTTTTTATTTGTCACCTTTAAATAGACTCCCAACCTCAGAGAAAAACCCTCAACTCAGAGAAGCTATCACCAACTTGACACACAGAAAAATCTTAAGATTAACATAAATAGAATATGTCCTTGTAAAATGTCACAGCATTAAGTCAATTCAGGTACCTTTTTAAAACTCATTCTAAAGTACAGCATTTCCAACAAGCTCGTGAACTTAGCTCCACTTGCAAAGGTCACTAAAGTGAACCCTTCTTTTTATACATAAAATGATGGATGGTGCTACAGAAGCCATCAAATAAATATTCATTTTAAATCAAGCTTTTTATTTATCCATTGTAGATGACCTCTGTTCTAATATCTATATGTAATGCTTTTCAAAAAGTAAAGGCATTGCTGTAGTTGTCTATTAAATCATTAATTTGTGTCTACTCTATTCAGTGGCTGCTTTAAAAAAAAAAAAAACGGAATTGTCAAGCTTCTCAGAACAAAGGTTCTTTCTGATTGTCAGCTCCGTATTCTAAAAGAGCAGGTTAATTTCTCTGAATCTCACAGTTGGAACTTTCTCACACTAACTGGCAGTTTCCACCTAGTGATCAAGGCAATTGACTAAAATAAATTATACATAAAGCTGAAATTCCTAATAGTAATAAGGCCCCTTCGTGAGATAATCACACCACCAAAAGCACTCATCTGTCGGCTGCAACTCTATAGGATTTCAAAATTATCTTATAAAAACTATATTTCCAGAAATGTTTTCATTTCTAGTTTTATGAAAGGCCTAACATGGCAATGTCTATGGCAGCAGGCACAAAGAAGGAGCTCCAAATATAGTCATTAGTTGACTCTTTGATTAAACTGGATATACTGTTGATAAAGCACTAGTGTCTGTGCTGTTTATGCAGCAAAAAGTTTGGTGAGGCTCTCATTTCAAAACAATCAACAGCTATTTATACTACCTAATAAGGTAGATCGTGAGGGCTTATTAAGTACAATCCCTGTCCTTCTGGGGTTTAAGATGAGGGAAACTGACATATGAAATGGGGGGGGGGGGAAATCATCTCTAGGCACTATGCTGCTGGCCATAAAGTGATCACTAGCAGAAATGTATACAGGCTAGAATAGTAAAAAGATACTTTGTTAAAAAGATGCAGACTTGGACTAAGGCCTGAAGGTCAGGGGTAGTAATTTTATTAGGCAAACAGCCCTAAAGATATTGCAGATGGATTTCCTGACTGCAAAACACTTGGTGGTAAGAAGTAATAGAAGAAATGTAGTCATTGTTTTGGTGAACTGCCCCCCCCACCCCCCACCCCCACACACACCGCAATCTTGTACCATCTTTATGGACAAGTTATTTACTCCACTGGCTGCCCAGAGCGTTGATGGCTAATGGCTCATAACTGGGTCCCTCCTTCTCAGCATCCCCCTCAGCAGAAAAGACCCCCTGGTCCAAGATGTGGGGACTGTCCACAATGAATGACTGGTGGATTCAGGAGCATAAAAATTTCACCCCTTTTAAGAATTCATAATGTATCTGAAGTGCTGTCCCAGCTCCAGAGCTCCCCATAGGATTGGCTGAGGCCTTTGATAGGACTGCATCATAGCCCAACATTTCCACCTGTGCAATTCTGCTTCCTGCACTTGCACACACATGTTGACCCAAAGGACACACCACAATAAATCTCCTGCCTTCAAGTCTCTGAGTCTGTTTCCCTGGAGAACTTGACCTGTAGCAATAAAGGATAATGTGGGGAGCAATCTGACTGTATTTGATGGAAGGGACTCTAAGTTTATTCATACAAGAGGCATATATGGACCTTGACTCTGTGCCAGCCACTATTCTAGGGCTTAGAACATAGCCATGAGAAGAACAATTCTCTTGTAAACCTATTCTAGTGGGGAAAACCTAAACAAACATAAAGGAACTTTAAGGGATATATGGTAGGATGAAAAAGAAGCAGGCCAAGAGGACAAGTAGTGTGTATATTTAGGACCAGATAGGACCTTATATAGGATGGCCATATAAAAATTCTAAAGAAGTGACACAGGATCAGAAAGCTGAATAAACTAATAGAACAACCCATGATATTATCTGGGGGAAGAATATTGCAGATAGAAAGAACAGTAAGGCCAAAGGCCCTGAGGTAGAAGTGTGCCTGGCATATGTTGAGAAGAGAAAGATCAGGAGCACTGTACAAAGCAGAGGGTCAGACCACATGGGCCTTCTTGTCTGAGGAATATGGAGGATTCTAGGTGAAATGAGAAGACATGAAAGGGCTCTAAATAGGGACAGTCTCATGATTAGATTTCCATTTTAAAAGGATCCCTTTACCTCATAGGTGAGAAAAACTCTAGGAAGGAGCAAGAGTAGAAGCAGAAAGGCTATTAGGAGGCTATCAGAGAGGTGTAGGCCAGGAATGAGAACTTGGGCCTAAGGTTATAAATCATAACAGTTTGCCTGGGACTGAGATTTTTCAGGGTATACAGGAATTTTAAGGCTAAAACCGAGAGTCTTTTGCAAATCAATGCTTTTGTTCTCCCTGCCTGTACTAGAGTGAAGGCCTTTAAGTAGGGAGAAGAGGTCAGATTCAAAATAGATTCTGAAGGTTGAGCAAATAGTGAAGTAGAAGGAGAAGGTTTGGATAGTTAGTGCAGAGACAAAGTACAGAGTTTCTTGAAAGTCAGGAAAATGGCATTGGTAAATAGTCTTTGGAGAAACTATGACTAATGAGATCTTTCATCAGACTGTTGCAGAAAAAACATGACCAAAGCGTCCAGAACTTGATCTCAAACAGTAGAGGTAGAAGTAATGGAGGTGGTGATAGTGATGGTGACAATGACAAATATCAGAGATGGAGGTCATATTGGAGGTAGAGGTGATGAGGGTAGAGGTCGCATTGATCATGATGGGGAAAAATTAAGTAAAATTTAAAAATCCAATTTGAGGAGCACCTGGGTGGATCAATCAGTTAAACATCCGACTCTTGGTTCCAGCTCAGGTCATGATCTCACAGTTCATGGGTTCGAGCCCCATGCCAGGCTCTGTGCTGACAGAGCAGAGCCTGCTTGGGATTCTCTCTCCCTCTCTCTGCCCCTCCCTTGCACTCACGTGCGCTCGCGCTCGCTCTCTCTCTCTCTCTCTCTCTCTCTCTCCCTCTCTCTCCCTCTCTCTCCCTCTCAAAATAAACTTTTTTTAATCCAATTTGAGAGACATTGGCAAAGACAGAAATTTCAAGACTTCTGGGCTGAAAGACTAAAGAAAAACAGAAGGAACATTGGTCACTGGAAACCAATTACGTAGAGACCCTAACAGAAAGGGGTATTGGAAATAATAGTCAAGGGGAGGATTTGGTAATGAACACATTTAGTTAGAATGAATTTAAAATGAGAGTGGAGTATCTAAGTGGGTGGTCGGTTGGAGCATTAGTTTGTCATTCCAGATGCCAGTCTGACAATACAGAAAACTCATTATTTTGAGTCAAAGGACCTTGGTTCAGTTCTGCACTGAGATGCCCATGTAACCATATGTAACCTCTGGGTCTCAAACTCTTCATGAATAAAAGAGGCATAACAGTACCTACTGTTGTTGAGAAAAGACAGAATTGTCAAAGACAAATAAGCATCTGAGATGTAGGTTTGGGGATCATCTTTCTCTGGAAGTTTTCCAAGAACCACTTTTGTTTCTCATCACCAGAACCCCAATAAAGAAAACTTTTTTTTTTAAGTGTAGAAAGTCTTGGTTTCTCAAACTTTAAAGTGATACATAATGAGACTTACCATCAAAGGAGGCTATTGCTGGGGCACCTGGGAGACTCAGTCAGTTGAAACTTTTGGTTTCAGCTCAGATCATGGTCTCATGGTTCATGCCTTCAAGACCCACATCAGTCTCTGTACTGACAGTGCAGAGCTTGCTTGGGATTCTCTCTCTCCCTCTCTCTCTGCTCCTCCCCTGCTTGTTCTCTCTCTTCTCAAAATAAATAAATAAAACTTTAAAAAAAATTGTAAAGGAGCATATTGCTACCCAACCATCTTTCTTGCAAACTGACATGTGAAAACTATTAAGTAAGGGAGGTTGACATAAAACTGTCCACATATAACTATCAGATCATTCCAGTTCTTCTGTGTAAGTGACCAGAGATAAAGCCTTCATAGGCTAGAACAAGACTCTAGGAACAGAAGTGCATCTCCATCTAATCACAGAAGTTCAGGGAAAGGTTTTATGGAGGAGAAGGAAATACTTGTTTTCCTACAAGTCATACTGGTACGAGACCATCAATCTAAGATTCTAAAGTAACAGCACATGCTTACAACGTAAGCCTCAGACATAAGCCTGTTTCAGCCATGGCCAAATAGAACACACCTTCGGAAGAGGTCAGCTCCATGCAGAGCTCTGACAGCTATGTCCTTAGCGGGGTGGCATCAGAGCATCTCTAGGGTGCATATCTTGGCTCTTCTTGCTTCACATGAACTTAGGGTTCCCACCTCATCCACAACATATGAAAAACATATTGTGATCCTATTTAGAAATGCCTTAAACCAAGGGTCAAACCAGCATGTAACAGAAGTTACCCCAATTCTCAAATTTCATTTTAGAGAATTATTAAAGCTACTTTTTTAAATGTTTATTTATTTACTTAGAGAGGGAGAGGGAGAGGGATAGAGAGCAGGGGAGGGGCAAAAAGAGAGGAAGAGAGAGAATCCCAGGCAGGCTCTACCCTATCAGTGCAGAGCCTGATGCAGGGCTCAAACCCATGAACCTCAAGATCATGACCTGAGCTGAAACCAAGAGTTGGATGCTCAATCGACTGAGTCACCCAGGTGCCTCTAAAGTTGCTTTTTAAGGAATTAGTAAAAGCATATATTTATACTCAGATAGTTACAACTCAAAAAATGTAACTAATAAGATAAAGGTTCATATGAATTGGATGCCTTCACCTTTTTCAAGAAAATGATGCCACAAAGAATACAAATTCCCAAATAATGACTAGCCTTCAAGTGGCCTACAGAGCCAGAAGGAAGAAGATTTTCATACACTAAAAAGTAACTTCAATTGATTAAACATGTATTTTTAAGTTACTAATTCGCCATACCAGTTATAGTTTTATAGCATGTGAAATCTCATACGTTCAAGTTCCTAAATTAAGGATTAAGTGTAAATCCTTAACTGGTGTTAAATAAGCATTTTTCCATATTTCCTTTCTCCCAAAACATCCATCTTTATTCATCACCCCCCCTCAAACATTCATTCTTCTTCCACTCCATAACTTTACAATTACAGGTAACTACACACTTCTCCTACCTGAGGCATGGGAGGTTCAAACTCTGTAACCACTCCCTTTCAAACTAGATATTATGCAAAATCTTAAAAATTCCCTATGTTTCATAAGATTGAATAATAAAGAAGTATTAGAACAAAGATAAGTTGTGATGTTTCTTGAAACAACTGAGATGCCATAAATTGTATCTTTAGACTGGACTATAAAAGAGGTGCTGTTTAAGAGAGAACAGTCATATCTAAAGCGCCTAACTAGAATGGTTAGAGTCACCTGGTTCTACAAGACAGTGAGTGCCCCAGGGAGGGTACTGTGGCAAAAAGATAGAATCCTGCAAAATGAATCCTCCTAATGAGTATTTTTGAACAGCAATTTTGTTCATTTATATTTCTCTTATAAGGTTCAGATGAATCTGTCCACACCCTGTATTAATTTTTAGGGTATTGATTCCCATTCTGTATTTTCAGACTATGAAATGGAATTTATTCTACCAGATTCTCTTCATGTGTAAATTAATTCCTAGAGAATAAGTAGGCACCTCGGGTGAATTTAGCACATTACAAGTTACTATTATCTACATTAGTGGAAGGGAGATATGACCTAGGTAATTCAAAACAGCGATATTATCTAAAATTTCCATTTATTTACTTTTTTGAGAATGCATGGAAAGTGATATTTCTGACAAGGACCAGTCTTCAAGGAGTTTACAGTCATATAGGAAAATTAAGACATGTGCATAATAAACAAAGAGTCCTTAGTGACATAAGAGATGGATAAGATGCTATGAGGACTCAAGGAATCAATTGGGATTATAAACTCATATTATGTTTCCAATAAAGCATTACTTAAGCACAAACTCCTCTCCCTCTCTCTCTCTCTCTCTCTCTCTCACACACACACACATACACACACAGAGAACATTATTTTTCACCTATAGATAAATCAGAACAGGTAGATTCCCTTTCCTTTTTAAAATATGGCTTTATGGCCAGTAAAAGGAATTACATTTCCTGAGGTTGTTAAATTACATCTAGGCAGTTATTTCTACACTGGAGACTTGGGCTGATTTAGCACATAAAGTTATCAATAAGGCCAAATACAGTCATAATAAGAACATAACATGAGAAGGCCTTCTGTACCTTATTCTTACATTGAGTCCAACTGCAGATGTTGGATACAACCATCATCTGTAGAATCAGAATTCACTTTTTTTTGAGGGGGGGCAGGAAGGTATTCTAAGAAATAAACCTTGATTTGCCATAATACCTAATTTCCTGTGTCAGTAGTTTAGGGCACCTGGGTGGCTCAGTTAGTTGTCTGACTCTTGATTTTGGTTCAGGTGATGATCTCACAGTTTGCGGGATCAAGCCCCACATGGGGCTCTGCACTGATAGTGCTGAGCCTGCTTGGGATTCTCTCTCTCCCTGCTCCTTCCCTGCTCACTTTATTGCTCTCAAAATAAACTTAAAAATAGAGTTTAGATCCTTCAGTCTCCCGCCCATTCTCATACTTACACATGTGAATGCAAGAATTCTACTCATGCTGAACAATATCATGGCTCTGAATTAGTTATCCTAAGAAGGTACTAAGGGGTGTGAACCCATAGGAGTTCTTTCTGAGAAAAAGTTAAAACTTCTACATACCATCATTTTAAACTGAATCAAATGTTCAGAAATGTCAGAGTACAGGACTGGTGACTGTTCCTTAGGCCTAAAGTAGGAAAGCAATGAAATAACCTGAGGGGCTAGGAGGTGCTTTGTATGACTGTACATTTCAAATTTCCAACCTACTGCTTAGATTTGTACAAATAAGGGGAGAATAAGGGAATAGTCAGATCTCACTTGAAATGAGTAAAACTGAATGGGCAAAAACTTCTACTTGTTGCCCTTCCACTCCTAGGAATTCTGAATTTCTCATTAACGATTCAGTCCAAAGGCTCCTGGCTGGCTCACTTGGTAAATCATGTGACTCTTGCTCTCAAGATTGGGTGTAGAGCTTACTTGTAAATAAAAATGTCAAATTAAAAAATTTCTTTAAAAAAGTCAGTCTAACAGTAATACAAGTCCTCTTCCCAAAAATCTAAAGTAGTAGACATAATCCTATTTGAAAGGTAAAAAGACAAAAATTTAGGCAGATTGATTCTGCTAAAGGAGTGCTAGGCTCTTTTCAAAGCCATTTAATAAAGTTATGAAATTGTGCCAAAAGCATTGTGGTGCTATTCAGAGTGGAATTTCTAAAAATGTCATCTCGGTCTCATTTCCTGAACTGTTGAATTATGGATATATTTTGATGAATGATAAAGTATAGATGAGCTATTTAAAAGTGAAATGGGTTACAATCACTCTTCAGATCTTAGTGAATGAAAGACCACTGGGTACATGCCAATGAACCTGAGCACTTTCAAATTCTAATTGTCCTAATCTTCCTCCTGAGGAATTTGCAATGTATGTGTACAAACTATATTCACCTTCATTCACAGAGTCACTTATAGTCTCTTATTGGTTTTCACAGCAAGAGAAACTGGGTGATATCTGCTTCTCCCTTCGCTATGTACCTACTGCTGGCAAGCTGACTGTGGTCATTCTGGAGGCAAAGAACCTGAAGAAGATGGATGTGGGTGGCTTATCTGGTAAGGCTGTGATGTTTACTGATTTGCTTGTTTTTAATGCTGTTTCATCATGGATACCAGATGCATGGCATATATACTGTGGATCCTCTGTCCTTACTGATTACTATTTCCTTCCCATGGAGGCTGGAAGTGGTCTCAGAATTTATCCCAAGACAGTGCTCCAGAAGCCACTCTCACTTTATTGCAATTGGCATAAAAGATGAAGTCTATTTTCCTGTTTCATGGTCAGAGTATCAATCATCAGTTCTACAGCACTGAATGCCTCTCCCTTCCCTCCCCCCCTTTTTTTTTTTTTTTTTTTTTTTTTTTTTGCTTCTCTTGAAAGGCAATGCCTATGACCATCTTTTGTGGTAGTTGTTTTTTTTTTTTTTTTTTACCAAAATTTACCTGTAACATAAAAATAATGTCTTAACCAGGACTTATTTATGAGAGGGGCACCTGGGTGGCTCAGTCGGTTAAGCAGCCAGCTTCAGCTCAGGTCATGATCTCATGCTTTGAGAGTTCCAGCCCTGCATCGAGCTCTGTGCTGACAGCTCAGAGCCTGGAGTCTGCTTCCAAATCTGTCTCCCTTCTCTCTGCCCCTCTCCTGCTCACGCACTCTCTCGCTCTCAAAAATAACCAAAGAAAAAAAAATTTTAAAGCCTTATTTATGAGGTATTTGATAGCCTAACATAGTTTTTAGTGATACTGTTTTATTAAAGATGCATTGTTTCAAATATAAATAAGCAATAAAACCTATTTGAGGGTGAATCCCCATGGTAAAACATTTATTTCTACAATTTATGTTGGGGATGGAAGAGACCTTTGGATTTGAAGTTCTATATAACCCAAACTTATTTTTTCTTAAAAAAAAAAAAAAAAAGTATACTCTTCCTCAAAAGCAAAGCCAACTGAAGGATTTACACAACAGGATTTTTTTTTAATTTTCTGTTCTGTGTAATTGTATTTTTAACTTTATAGTAAATTATTAAAGTAGGAGAAGTTTTCTTTACATGCCATAAGGTCATCATCATAAATGGACTATGGCTGTCATTGTTTGTGACTGTGTGGTTAGAACCAACATTACTGGTTATTCAGTGTTATCTCTAATGAAAATATTGCAAACTTCAAAAGGTCGTCCCAATGCAGCATGGTCATTTTATATTCTAAAGCATAACAGCTCAAAAATGCTAACACTGAGTTTCCACTTACTGAACTACTAATTTGTCAACCAAATTCTCCTGGTATTTAAGTTTATTTCTCTTTATAAGTAAGTTGCCTGAGAAAGCTGCACTAATTCATACCACAAAGGCTCCACTGCAAAACCTACTACTTTCAGGGGCACCTGTGTGGCTCAGTCGATTAAGCATCTGACTTCAGCTCAGGTCATGATCTCACGGTCCCTGAGTTTGAGCCCCGCATCAGGCTCTGTGCTGACAGCTCAGAACCTGGAGCCTGCTTCAGATTCTGTGTCTCCTTCTCTCTCTGACCCTCTCCCATTCATGCTCTGTCTCTATCTCAAAAATAAATAAACATTAAAAAAAAAACCTACTGCTCTCATTGCTTAAAGAATAATAGAGCAAATTTAAAGCAGTTTCCTCTAAAAATGTTTAAAAAATCTCATGTGCCTAAGATGGAAAAATATATGCATGTATATATATGCATATGTCTATACACACATAACTTTTTTGGCTCTGTCCTTTGATATGGCCCAGAAAACAAAGACTGACCCACTGGTAATGAGCACCCTTCACACCAGATACGGCTTGAAAATATGAAAATACAGTTTCTAATTAAAATAACCTGGTATTTATTAAGAAAATGGTAGTTCCAGGTATGGTGCAGGAAATATACAAGCCTAGAATATCTCATCTCACCAGAAAGCAAGGAAGGTCTGAGAGTACAGGGGTCATGTCAAAAGACTTGGAAGCCACCCCTAAGACACTTCCACTGGCCAAAGATGTAGTCATTCGGGCACCAGTAATCTAATAAGTGTAGGGTATTCAAACCTAAACCAAAAGAGCATTTAATGTACAGAGAAATGTTTAGCTTTAAGAACAGTTCACTCCCAGGTAACTACTTATTATCCTGAGGTAGAACTTCCAACACCTTTGACCTTTCTTTCCTTTGGGTCAATGGCCGAATCCCATGCTAGGTGGCTTCCTTGTATCCTCCCTCACGTGCTCCTTTTCTAACTCCCATGCCGACCATCTCTTCATTGCCTGTATCCTGCACTCCTCCAATCTCCCAATCCATCACATTCCCTTTCACAGAGTTCCAGAAGCGACTTAACCCTGAAACCAATAAAACTTTAGGGTCCCTCATTTGTTCTGTCTCCTTCCAAGATCCTAAAAAGGAGTTCCCACGATCCCTGATATTTCACTCACAATTTGTCACAGTCTGGGTCTCCGACTTCTCTGCCACCATCCATCTCTTTTTGTTTAGCATCATCTGAGTGGCTACAAGCATTTCTGAGAGTTAGTGAAGAACAGAAGTTGGGTCTGGCAGAATGTATTTATGTAGCTTGTAATCACTTCCATGTGTAATTGGGTTATTGGTGGCTGCTGAGGAAAGAAAGGGCTGCTGGGAGGACTCCTAACCACTGCACCAACTCAGCATTGTGACATGAAAGGGGCAAGGCCAGAGTTCATATCTAATTTGGCATTTATCATTTTCTCTGTACTTCTTTATGTTCTTTTTATTTTTCAAATGCCAAACTACATTTGCTAGAAATGGCCAATTACTTGAATCCAAGTAGGCTGTTTTGCCAGGGTCTAAAATTATAGTAGCTTCAGGACCCACACACCCTGGGTCTACCCCTACATTTGCATTACCTGGAACTGTTTTGTCTAATTATTAAATATTAAATAAGGATATTTCAAAACTCTGAATCTCAAGGGCTCCATCTGCCTGTGAAATTAAGTCAATCACTCAGATCTACATAACATAGGTCCTTCCAGACTACGTCTCACCGTATTTCTATAATCTATCCAAATTGACCACCACACAGTTCTTCAAACAGACCATGTAATTTGCTGCTTCCACTCTTTGCTTAAGTCATTCCCTTTACCTGGAATTCTTCCCCCCAATAATGCCTACCTAAATGCTATCCATTCCTCAGGCCAACCTTAAGTCTTATGTTCTCATCGGTTGAACAAATATATGGCGTTTCCCTAACTTTTGTGTTAGGCATTGTTTTTAGACTAGATTTGTATCAGTGGACAAAACAGCCAAAGGACCCTGTCTTGGTACAGCTTACATTTTAATTTCGGGAGACAGGAAACCAATAAAAAGCATGTAGTATGCCAATAGGTGCTAAGTGCTATGGAAAAAGCAAAGCAGGGAAATAAATAATGAGGAGTGGTTGTAAATGGGGTGCTCAGAGAAAGCCTGATAAGCAGGTAACATTTCAGCAACAACCTGGAAGAGGTGAGGAGGTGAGCCGTGGGGTGTCTGGGAGAGAGAACATTTTGGGTGCAGGGACTTCATGATGCCTTTTCTGATCCATTCCAATAGAACACATCTTTCCCTTTTTTAAATGCCAACAGCAGTTTGTTTACACCCTTCAAACATCACGCTTCTCTCTCACTAGACTGTGCTCTGTATTTATATCTCCCACACTGCCCTCACTGACTGGTAGCACTGAGCATAGCAGCTGAATGAATCATGAATTATTTACCAAGGAGCTATGGCCTAAAAACAAGTCTTGCATTTCAAATTTGTTTAACCTACTTACCACTAAAATAACTGTAAGCACTTGGATGGTCTGTCTCAAAGTAATTTGACCTATGTCCGAGGAGACCAAAATTATATAATGAGATCATTCCAGGTAACTCAAATGTTTAACTACATTTGCTGGAAATGGCTTGTTAATTGGAACCAAAGTGAGTTGTTTTACCAGGGTTTGAATCCCATTCTACCACCACTGGCACTTTGACACTGGGTAAGTTCTTTAGCTTTCTGAGCCTCAGTTGCATTATCTATAAAGTGGGAGTAATAAGATCTTTCTTATAAAGGTGCTGTGAGAAATAAAGCGTAGTCTCTGGCACACACAAGTGCTCACGAAATATTCTAATTATTTCTATTAGTAACTTTATGAAATCCTGGGCTAAATATGCAAAATGTGAAAGCAACCATTTAATAGTTTAACCAATTATTTGATTGAATGGGGAAAAAGAAAGGTTTCTTTGTTTAATAGGATTGGCTGGTCATTTAAGGCAAAATGATAGTAGACCCATGTTTTGCACAGAGCAGTGAATTAAGACAAGGTATTGAATTAAATAAGAAATATTAGGGGAAAAAAGGAAAAAAACTTTAAACAAGTTTTCTTCCTATTCTACTACATGGTTTCTTTCTTACTGTAGAAATTCAAAATGCACTGCATAAAGATTTTGCCTCTGTCATATACCCACATAGCAATTCATGCAAATCCCAACCCTTCTTACAGTGACAAACTTGACTGGATCATTCACGTGTCTACAGCAGATCTTTACACTTGCATATTTAATATTCCAATTCTGGAGTATTTGTGAGCAACACCTAGAGTTTCTGAATCTAGCTATTTGTACTGAAATCTTGAATCTTGTCGGCTGCAAGACTATCCTTCAGGATTAAGTTGGTAAAGTAAAAAATGAATTGGGCTTTTTGCCCTGTACTTGGAGGGGGGAAAAAAAAGAAAGAAAAAAAAATCTAGCCTTCTGCCTAGTAACTGCTTCTCAATATCTTCACAGCCTTTTATACATCTGTATGCTTGGAGTAAATTTCTCTTCAAATAAATGTTATCTCTTTGTGAAAACTGAGGAAGAATTTCAACAGTCTGGTTAGGCTGCTTAGTCCAGTTAGGCTGCTATAATAATACTATAACCTGGGTATCTTCAATGAAATTTGTTTCTCATAGTTCAAGATCAAGGCACCAGCTGATTCAGTGTGTGGTGAGAATCTACTTCCTGGTTCATAGGTGGCTGTCTTCGTTTTGGGTCTTCACATGACAGAAGGAGCAAGGGAGCTTTCTGGGATCTCTTTTATAAGGCAATAATCCCATTCATGAAGGCCCCACTCTCACAACCTAATCGCTTCCCAAAGGTCCTACCTCCAAATACCATCACATCAGGGATTCAGTTTCAACATAGGAATTTTAGGGCGGACACTAACATTCAGTCTGCAAAGAGGTCAAAGAAATTGAAAGCATTAGAAATGTTGAAGATTCTCAAAGGCATGGGGTTGTATGTCTTATATTTCTGAGCTATGTATTTTTACCTGTGCAGACTCTCAAGGAGTAAATACTTTCTCCTACCACAATCTCTTGTCCTTGTTCATATTCCAATAACTGCTTTTCTCACTTGTTTTTTGTTTGTGTGTATCCATGTAAGTGCACGCGTGTGTGTGTGTGTGTGTGTGTGTGTGTGTAAGTGAGTGAGTGTTGTGGGGGGAGCTCTCAAACCAGAAATTTAAGACTTCTAAGTACAGCTTTAATGAGTAATTTCAAGACTAAGTTCATTTGGACTTTATAGCACCAGTTAGAATTTTGAAGGTTTTCTAACCTAAGGATATAGCTGTTTGAAGAAAACACCAAACTTGTGAATCAGCAAGATGGCTTTTAAATTTCCATTAGGTCGAAATTTTTCATCTTAAATCTGATAAATTTTTTTTAACTCTTAAGTCATTATAACATAGTTACAGAACACTGTCTAGTTTAGAAATCCTTTTCTAACTTGGTTTTCTCATGTGGTTTTCAAGATGGACCTGTGAGGTAGTTTCTGAAGGTAATATTCTCAGAAAATTGAAGCTTACAGACATTAGATAATGTCCATAAATCATCTCGCTCCACGTCTGACACATAGGAGGTGTCCAATACTGGCAACTGCTTTTGTTGTTACTGACATTCAAAGTCACCTGACTTGTAGACGGCATACCTGGGACTGAAGCCCAGATCCTGATTCTCAATACAAAAATGTCTCAAAGACCATTCCATTTCCCTCTTTCCCTGCAGCTAGCACATAGTCCCTTTTGAAATTTTTCCAAATGGTTTGTACTGCTGAGAACCACAGAAAATAGCTAAAAGTCAGAAGTTTGTCTCTCCTGTCTCTTTGATTGGGTCGTATTCACCTCAATTGTGAGGGGAACAACAAAAGCACATAAAGTATGGCAACAAGAAGGTGCTGGGAAAATAGAGATGAAGGACCAGAGTCATAAGCGCCTATTCCAGCAGTCTCCTAAACGTCCTGGAATTGAGAGGTGGCCATGAGATGGGATCAAGTCAGGGACATCCTGACAGATAGCTGGAGGAAATGTAGTTGAAAGTGTTCTCCCTGGTCATCTTTCTCCCTTTCACTTTCCACCCAGACCCCACCCCCCAGTCTTCTTCCTGGTCATCCTCAGTCCTGTCCTATTACTATGGAATTCATACTGTGAAAAGCAAAGGGTAGCGCTATAGGAGAGATCCCCCAAAGCATCTAAATCCCCGAGAGAAAGGGCAAGGAAATTCACAAATTGCAGCAACTACTTGCGGGAGAGGAGGAAGAAAGGGGACTCATGGTGGCAGAGGAGTCACTGCCCATTTGTGGGAGGCTTCCAGTGTGTGGTTGAGCCACTGAGACCTAAGCCATAAGATTTACTCTGCCAGCCCCACCCAGCCCTTCATACCTATATACACACTGTTCTTCCTTTAAGATACAATTTTGAAATTGTTCATACATTTGTCTTCTTACAGATACTGTTCTAAAAATATAATTTGGAAAATAGAGCCAATCTAAGTATTTGAAGTCACCTAGGAAAAAGCAACTCACCCAACCTTGGGAACCACTAGATTCCACATAGAAACCGCACATGAGCAGAGGCAGATCATTCTTTCAGGCACAGGCACGTAGGTAGATAGAGTATCACATCACGTAAAGACATCATATTCTACCTATATGAGAATCACCCCATTGTTCATGTTAAAATTTAAGATTTCAGGGACTACCTCAGACCAAACTATAACTGAACATCAAGGGGGTGGGAACCTGGAAGCTGTATTCAAGTCCCCCCCCCATGTTATTCTTATGCCTCTCAAATTTGAAAACAATACTTTATACAAAGTATAAAGAGAGTGTGAGTTGAAGCCAGGGAGGAAAACATTGCGGTATAAAAATGTATTAAATCAACATGTTGTATATATACTTAAACTTATAAAATGTTGTATGTCAATTGTATCACAAAAATTTTTTTTAAAGAAAACTTTACTTTAGGAGCTTAAATGCTACATCATAATTTTAGCTGAGGTCCAGGTCACCCAAATTCCAAGTTGGAATTTTTTTCTTGTCAGTGATGTAGAATCTATCCTTTGCCTCACAGAATGGAATTTCCTTAAATGAGATCTATTTTTTATTTCATCAGCCTAGTATCCTCTTTCTTGAGAAATACCTTGTCCACATGTTTAAATTGTCTTCAGTCTCTCCTACTGAAAGACAAAAGCAGTAGATTGTTCCTGTATACATTTATGACACCACCCTTATCTGTCCTTCCATGCGTACTAAAAGCATGACAGAGAAAACCACTCCAACTTCAAGTTATTTGAGCTAAAAGTCACTAGGCTGGGAGCTAAGCCAACAAATAAAGTGGCAAAAACTTATTTTAGCCAATTAGATGGGGATATACAAATTAATTGGCCATGATATCAGGGTCAAGAAACAATATGCAAATAAATTGGCATTTTGAGCTAACGGGACAGGAATATGCATAAACTGGCTGTGATGTCAGAAGTCTTCATCATAATTTTAGGCTTGGATGTTGTGATATAAATTTCCATGACACTTCAAAACACTCAGTTATAATGTTGATAAAATAATCTAAATCTCTATTATGTGAACTTGATCTGAAAAAAAAAAGACAATGACAAATCTTTAAGCTCGATATTAGAAACTGAGTTATTAAAAGGGGCTATGTTAAAGTTTAATGCAAGCTAAGACCCACGCACAGTAACCACAGGATGGACAGAGATGCTATGCCTGAAGGAATAATAGTGGCTTCAATGAAGTAAGAGCAGACGTGGGGTGTGAGCTAGATTTGAAATCAGGAAGCAAGTGACAGGCTGAAATGTATTAGTTCAGAACATTTAGCACAAAAACGCCTAAAGAAGTCCTTTAGCCAGCAGGTACATATCCAATCATTCAACAAATAGCATTTGCATACCCACTGTGCGCCAGGCAGCACGCCAGTCCTTGGATACATAAGTAAAAATAACAGCAGACACTTGCATAGCACAATGTGAGCCAGACACGGTTCTCCACACTTTATATATGTTAACTGATTTAATCCCATTACAACCCTAGGAGGTAGACACTATTTTTATCGCTATTTTTTTTAGATGGAACTGGAGAGGTAAATAACTTTCCCAAGGTCACAGAATTCGTTTTTGGCAGAGTTACAATGGCAACCCAAGCAGTCTTCAGACTCCATGAATAAAACAGGACTTCTAAGTCCTTATCCTTTCTCACTAGGCTTAACCTGGAGAACAGATGGCTAAGTACATGTTACAGTTCCAGAGATGGCCAAAAATTCTACCTGATTCCATAATTCCTTTAAACCCAAACTAAAATTCCATCATGGAAGCCACTAATCTAAATTAGTGTGTTGACTGTTTAGTTTTTGGTTAGACAGCAAAGACAAGATCAATGACTCCCTATGATCAGACAACAAATATTAATAGATTTCCAGGCTGAAGGACGGTCTCCATTTCTTTGGTATGTTATTTTAGTGATGGAGTCTTTGCTCACTAAAGACGATGACGCGCAAAACTGTAGTTTCAACTGTATCACTGGCAGAAGTGGAGGGATGTTGCTAAAACATCATGGAAGAAAGTCCAAGTCTAAGGATTTGTATGGCTATCGGGTGGTAGAGAAAGACTAAAAAATGTTATCTACTACTCAATTTTATCAAGGGTTGATTCTGGAAGACAGTGTGTACTATTACTGGGAAGAGGGGGCAACAGGATTTTATAATACAAAAGCTTATTACCCTTTGTCAAATGCGTTGGAGCTCTGTGAGTCAAAAATCACATTTAAATAACACTGAAGAAATTAGAACTGCACCTGACAACTTACCAGGAAAATAGAGCTTGGCTTAAAAATGTTAACAATAGAAATCCACAGATGGAGAAGTGGAAATAGTAAGTTCCAAAGAGGTTTGTACTAAGACATTTGTACTTATCACCTTGAAACTCTCCATTTTGAAAGTAACAGACATGTTTCCAGTCATTGAAATCCAAGCTCAGAGGATAAATGAAAAGATCTTGCTAGGCTAAGTAAGCCAAAATAGGATAGATGAGCTTCAGTGTGGGCAAGCTTAGAAATAATGCAGTGAAAGGAAAGGAAAAAAAAATCAAATTAGTATAAAATAAGATCAATTATAAACCAAGAAAAAGGTCACATAGAACCATCCACTGAAGACATTCACCAAACACCCAGCTACAACCAACCAGGCTTGGTGCTGTCATGGAATTATTATAAATACAAGAGGGGGGAAATGCCCTTTGTCACAGACTAAAGCTCACACGTGTGTGGAGTACATATAGTTATGGCCGCCCACCTCAAGAAAGATGGATGGTGTTAGATGACCAACTGCCAGAAGAAGTGGCTAAAACAGAGGGATGAAGGGGCTGTGAGGACAGGCTTAGAATATTGGGACTTTGTAGTCTAGGAAAGGAAAGCTGAGCAGACATATGACTAAAGTCTGAATATCCCGACAGAGCTAGGGTAATATCTACCTTTTATCCCATCCCACAATGCTAGAATTAGGAAGGGATCTTGATGTTTCAAAGAGAATACATAAAAGGAAGGCCATTCAGAATGATCTCAATGATCTCATCTTTCAACTAAAAATGCTTTGTCAAATTTTCTTTGCAGTTGGATAGTAAAAACTTGTTACTCTAGAAGATGGAATAGGTTGAGATAAATGTGTAAACCTGTTTTGAGTTATAGGCTTAAAAAGGGGACATCTCTAAACCTTTATTTTGTGTTGTGTTATAGGACCCCCATGCCTTTCCATGGGTAACCATCAGAAACAGGTCTTGCAGCTGCATATCCCCATAATCCAACCCAGAATGACTATATTCACGTCCTTGAATTGACCATTCTAGCTTCTGCTCTCCATTCACTATGCAAGGAACAAATAGGGAAGGTTAGATTTTCTAATAGGTAATTGTGTTGACAAGACTAGAGTCCCATAATATTCCTGGTTTTTAAAACTACATTTGCTAAGCTTCAAGAGATTTTATCATCCATACCTGGTAGAGTTTTTCTAATAAGGGTATTAAAAACATGTAGCAAATGTCTGCCATATTTCTCTTTTATGAGGCTACAAGATTCCCTTTAGGCTACAACAGGTGACAAAAATGGAAAATACTATTGAGTCTTAAACAGGGGCAACAATGCTCAGAGAAATTAACATTGAAAACAATCATTAAAGAAATTATACTTGATTTTTTTGAAAGTAGAGGTGACTATAATATATCATATGTACATCATCCCATAATCTTGTATTCCTGATCTCCACTATAAACCTATCACTCTGCTTTCTCCCTCTTCAGTCCTTCCACCTGCTGTACCATGAGCTACTTGGAGAGCAGAGATGGTTTCCACCTACATTATGTTAGGGGAACAGACCTCACTGTCCCCTGTCTGAACAACCCGTTATGAACCTGTCAATTCTGCCAGTCTAACTGGTTATTATGTCTTCATCTTCTAACTGATCTGACTTATTTTTTTTTTCGCTAATGAAATCCTCTTGGCATCACATAGCTATTTCTAGTATGCAAACTAAGAAACAAAATCAGAAATAATAAAATCTAATTATTGAATTTATCTTAACTCTCATTTTCACAATTTTATTCCTTCCTTCCCTCACCCCCTTCAGTAGTAAAAAAAAAAAAAAAAAAGGGGGGGGGGGTGACTCACAATGAAACAGACTATCTCCAGGGGATAAAGGAAAGGAAAGGAGAACCAGAAATGCCAGAAATGTACACATTATTACAGTTATTTCTCAATGACAGTCATAAAGACATTTTGCAGTGAAGACAAAAATGGTCCACTAGTCACATCTTTTGCCCAGCATGAACAGATAAGGCAATGATTCATCATCTTACTTGTTCACTGCTTTATAGACTAACTTTTATGAAAGAAATCAAAGACCATAGTAGCTGGTTGCCTTTTTGAATTGCTAATGACCTTACTTTTGGTATATATCGTTCTTAGTGATCCCTGGAAAACTAGGAGGCTTTGAATTTTTTTCTTCTACAAATAAATGATTTTAAGAGTTTACTTAGGAAATTAACTTTTTAACTTAA
Source organism: Felis catus (assembly GCF_018350175.1). Taxonomy (NCBI): domain Eukaryota; kingdom Metazoa; phylum Chordata; class Mammalia; order Carnivora; family Felidae; genus Felis; species Felis catus. The sequence continues at coordinate 102,668,452 of NC_058374.1, forward strand.
AATATGAATTAAATATTATTTTATATCCTTAGTAACCACTTTTACCCAAAACCAAAGCAACACAATTGATGGACTTAAACACACAGATTTCAAACTAACCTCAGCCAACAATCTGATAGTGTAATTAAGTGTCCCCCATGAACCAAAAAGATCTGAATGCAGATTTAGTGACTGTACAGTTGCGGAATACTTAAACACAGGGAACTGTGAGATTTCATAGCTATCAATACTACAACTACCATCTGTTCATAATATTACAATTTTCATATCCTAATTAAGGAAACAAATGGTTTCACAAATAGTACTCTTACAATATTTCCCTATATTTTTCATTTTTAAATTATAGAAAAGTTTTAGTAGTTAAAATAACCTATAGTCCTACCACTTCCTTTAATATGTGAGGTAAAATTAAGTCCCCCAACTAGTCCTTCTAATCCCTTCCCATTCACAAAGAGTTAATTGCCTCAAGGAAACAGTTTGAAATTTCATCTATAGATTTTTCTTTTCTGCTTTATATAAATCATACTCACATAAATATGTGCATTTTGAAAAAAATGGGATAATATCAAACATATTCTGTACTATTTTTTCACCCAACAACATACAACACAGATCCTTCCAGACGACTACACCACGAAGAGACTACACTACGTAGAGATGTGCCATTACTTCTACTAGGTGCTTAGCACCCCTTGGTTTGGATGTATTGTTATATATTTAATAATCCCCTTATAAACACAATTCTAAAAGGAAAGCTACTAAATTTCAAAGGACTTGAACTAAATAGAAGAATGATGTATTCCTGGATAGGAATATAATAATGATAATGATGTCAGTTCCTCCCAAGTTATTATTAAATGCCATAAATGGAAGTAAGACAACTACCTGCTTTCTTTTTGGAAGAAAGCAGATAAGGCATTAATATCCCTGTAATACAAAGAAGTCCTAGAGCTTCAAAAAGAGGGGGAAAATTGGGGGAAATTTCCCATTTTTTTAATGTTCCTGAAATTTTCGTGTTGCTGCTTCTATTACTGGCTCCTGTTGCCACAAGCTAAAATATTACATTTATATAGTCTCATCATGCCTCCAAATAAGAAAGGATTTTAAAGTAAGATGCAATTATCCTCAGTTCAAAACCTAAAAATGCGTTGCTTAAAAAGACAACCTCGATTGATTGCAAAGAGCACAAAAAGTAAATCAGGTCATTAGCTTGTAGATTTTCAGATTTTCATCAGCTATATTTGCAGGAGTTTGAATCCATTAAAATACTCAATCCAGTGGCATTATTTTGATACTAAGTTGAAAGTATTAGAGTCACTAAAGTCAAAATAAAAATGTATACCTTTACAAAAGTCAAAGCCAACATTTAAGAGAATTTCTCGACTTTGTAAAACTACTTAAAATTTGAGAGCTGTATATAAAAGTTGCAATTCCAAGTGTATATTTAGAAAATAATCTTTAAAAATATTCCTGAATTTTGTAGTACCTTCTTTGCATGCAGTGAAAACATGATAAATGGAACTAGCCTAAAGAGTTTATTATATTACAATGAAGCAGTAGTTTACTATAATTAGAAATCTATTTTAATCTTAACTGAAAGATGTGTTCATGTTTTATAGGAGAATTTCACTAAAATTTTTAAAAAATAGTCTAGTGGCAGAGATTTTAAAAGAGGCAGCGAATGCTTATGAATTATGCAAGTCTGAACTTTCATTTTAATAACTTCATTAAAATATAAAAACCTTAAAAGCCTCCCAACAGGAATTTAACTTTATAGAAATGCTTTATACATGCCTTGACCTTGCCAAAAGGCATGCCTAAGGCATGATTTAACCGTTATTACAGGGCAAAGCCTAATAATAAATACCTATCTGAAAATGCCAGTATTTGTCCTTGGCTGCTTGGCCTCCAGTAGAGTTGCAACTCGGCCATAAACAGACCCTCTCCTGTGAGAACAGCAGGATGCAGCAGCCAGGGAACAGCAACTAGAGTTGGAAAACCTAACCTTTCTGATCCTTGTCTGTTCATCTACACAATTGGGGTATCAAGGACAGCAACGCTGTTGCCTAAGCAAATGAAGTAATATTCAGATGGAAACTAAGTTGACAGCACTGTACCAATGATTATTTCTAAGCCAAAAGACAGTTCTGGGTTAACTCTTTTCCTCACTATATCCTGGTTCCTAGAAAATATGTTCCTACATGGCTAAATGTTCCATGTGTTTAAAGAATGCATCCCCATTGTTTGGATGGCAGTCATCTGCTTAGGCTAACTTAACCTAGGAGAACATCCTAAGGCTAACCGGAAAACTCTGCTTCTCCTTTCTGTTATTTGGCCACAAGACCCAGCTTATTTTATAAGAAATAAAACCAACAGTATATTTCTCAGGTAGTATATTGCTACCACCTTCCATTCCTTAAGTCATTTATTGGAATATTCTAAGATACCAGAATTGTCTTCCAAGTGGTTCTTCATAACCAGCCCAAGACAAACACAGCTAATTGGGCCAACAAATAGGAATAAAGAGGAAGAACAAGGCCTCAGACATCCTAATTATCAAGTTAATGCCTGGTTGCTAGACAAGCTCTCCTTCTTTCTAAAATGAAACATCAGAAGATGCAAACCGCTGTTGCTATGCTGATTTGACTGTAACTGGCAGGGCCTGGCCCCAAAGCAACCCCCACCCCCAGCCCCGCTGGTCTTTCCAAATAATGGCGACCTGGCTAATGAATACCCTACTTGAATACAATAGGAGTCTGCATTCATCATCCACTGTTGCTGCTTAATTCAATGATGAGGATTCCAACTTTCTCTTGCTCTATAAATTCTCAAATCTCCACAAATAATACCAACACCAAAAACAAGAGAAGTAACCATGTGCACTCCCAAACCCTTGCAGTCCTTGGACTCTCTCTTCAGCTTGTTTTCCTCCAGCTGAAATTTCCCTTTCTGTTTCAAACACATCCCCAGACTATGCCCATCCTGGCATGTTAAAAAATGGAAAACTGGTTGGATTATCCATCTACTCTTCAGTCTTCACCTTAAATCAAGTGAGTTGCTCCGATACCCAATATGAAAAACAGCTCGTTTAAAATCCTCTCAAAGAACTAGGTGAGAAATGCAAAACAAAACAAAACAAAACAAAACAAAAACCAAAACACACACACACACAAAAAAAAAACAGTGAACAAACAACAACAACAACAAACTGTTGTGTATTGTCCTACACATGGAGGATCCCTCTATGCTACTCTGGCTTTCTAGTTAAGTAAGTGCTAACTATGTCCACACTGGTAGTGTTGAACTGGGCCTCTCTCAAACAACCAGCCACCCTGACCCAAGGTTACTTAAACCAATTGCTTAGGAAACATTTTCTGTGAAGCTATGAACCTGAAGACTATCTACGTTCCAGACTCCAGGGATCAAAATGTCAGAGCTTTATAGGATGCTAAGACAGATAGGAGTATGAAACTAGGACATATATTCCACCCTGACTCTCAAGTTGAAAAAACTCTCCATAAACATATTGCAACCAGGGCTACTTCTATTTTTTTTTTTTTAAATAAAAGGGATCTTTAGTTATCCTGCAATAAAATCCAACAAAACAAAATTAAAGTATATTGGAAGTTTAGCTCAAAACTAAAGAAAATACTATCCTCAAGCCAAATTCTATCAATCTATGTATATTTAAGATCAATTTGCCCACACACAATTATAACATAGACTTTGATTCTTATAACTGCCACTTGAATTTTTTAAAAATCTAAATTAGTTCAGCCATCTTTCATGTTGTAAGAGTAACTAATAATTCAAACTACTAGAACGTACTATTTACTTGTAAGCAAACTACAGGAATAGGATATATATATATATATATATATATATACATATATATATATATATATACATATATATATATATGTATATATATATATATATATATATATATCTTGAGTGGGTCAATGAGCAAAAAGACATTTCTTTGTATTTCTCTTCCACTACTGTGGTGTGGGTGGTTCTTGTCATTGCCCAACTTCCCATTTAAATTTCAAAATGATTTCATCAGAAATGTGAAACAGCAGTGGAATCTTATTACCAAGTCTGAGATTATTCATTTCAAAGATGACACTCTGGCAACAGAGCTTCTATACCCAACCCTGAGGAGTCTGGAATATCGAACTCGTTTCTGGAAACACACTTAAGAAGACAGACATTGGCTTTCTGAAGCAAATCCTGAGAGATATCGGGGTCATGCAGATGGCAGATATGGTGTCACTTGAGGGACTGTTCAAGGAATTGGAGCTGGTAAGGCTACCGAAGAGAAGATTTAGAGGACACGACAGCTGCCTGCCAACTTGTGGAGGAAGAAGTGAACTCACTCTTGTTAACTGCAGAGATCTGAACTGCGATTATTGGGAATAAGCAATGGAGATCCATACTGGGTTCTTTCAATTTCAGTGCCTAAGCAGAGGCTAGCAGCGGGCTTAGCAGATGTACTAGGTTGGGATGGTGCCCTACTGAGCCCGTAGGTTATACGGTCAACTTGATAAATACCTGGAATCTCCCAAGACTGTCTCATTCTAGGTGAGAACTGAAACTCTAAAAGATCACGCCCAGCTTGAAGCTAATATGAGTATAGGGGAGAGCACAAAGCCACAGTCATCCCCCTATGAGCCATTGTTTTATTCTTATTCCTTTAAAAAAAAAATAAGGGTGAAAAACTACTCACGATGATAAATAGCTCTCATCTAGTCAATGCTTTAGTTCTTATTTAATCATAATCATAATCCCATGAAGCCAATATTATCCCCAAATGCAAATGAGAAAACGAAGCCTTGGAAAAGTTAAGGGACTTGATCAAGGTCACAGAGTGGATAAATGGCAGGTCTCCGCTGCTCACTCCAGCTGTGTCTGTTACCTAAGCCTATCGGCTTATCCACTACATTCCAGTGTCTAGACTGTGCACACTGTAATTTCAATTGGCCATAATCCCCAAACCATAGAAACCTCAACCCTAGAAGATAATAAATGCTTTTAAGCTGCAGAATGATCATCCGTTGACTCACAATTAATACCCTCTATAGATTATTTTGACAAAGTAACAATATCCAACTGTGCATGCAAATGCCAACACATGAAATCCCTGTGACTTCGCAGATAAACAGCAAATGCCCTAATGAGCAAAAAAAGAGAAAAAAAACTGCTCTTTATTCATTTTTGTCAGTGTTTCTTATTTCTGCTGAAAAATAATGCCCAGAAGGAATCAGTGTTCTTTTCAACAAGTTAAAAAAAAAAAATGGTTAGTGTTTACATGTTTACATAATACAAAAAAGACTGGCCAGGCAACAGCGAGCTGTGGCTTCCCAGTGGGAAGACAATCCTATGCAGCCAGTGAGTTCCTGGGCAGTTTTAATTTACTTTTAATCATTTCAGAAGTTGTGCCTCAGAGGTATGAGCTGAAAAGCTTCACAGCATCTTGCCTTTCATTTTTTCCTTGCCCTTCCTTTTTCTGTTTGGCAGAAAGTAGCAAGCAAACAAACACCTGTGTGGAAGCAATTTAAGTATTTGCTTGTCCAGGAATCTTCCCCAGATATCCTAGCCCCATCCTCATTACTCTGTGTTTCTTTACACTGTCCACATATTTCACTTGTTCACCAACTTGTCTTCCTTTGATTGTGTCCTATAAATGTCTTTTCTCATAAGACTGGGTTCTTTAATCATCAGGGTTGCCAGGCACTCCTTTTTCTGTGTTCCCGTGGCACACTGAAGTTATCCCTTGCCATGATTTATCACACACTGTAGGTATCTGTGGCTCATTTCTCTGTGAATTCCTTTTGCCAGAGATCTGACATCAGAGATCATTTTTGTAGGGCCATCGCCTAGCATTGCCTAACACACAGTAGGCCCCCATAGGGGTTGAAATTAAATGTAAACACACTTTTCATTTATCCCCCATGTTGAGCGTATCATATGAACTGAAGTAAATTGAATTGAATTAGAACAAAGTGAACTGAATATATTAAGGCATTAGTATGTTACAATAAAATTATCCAGATTATATTTATAGACAAATTGATTAACACACTCTGGCTATGATGTTGTGTGAGTCTAATGATCGAAACCTCCTAGCATTGCTTATTATGTTACCACAGAAAGGGCAGTAATCTTTAAAATGAAGCCTACGGACACCTGGCTGGCTCAGTCAGTGGAGCACGTGACTCTTGATCTTGGGGTTGTAAATTCAAACCCCATGTTGTATGTAGAGATTACTTAAAAATAAAATCTTTAAAAAATAAAAAATAAAGGGGCCACCTGGGTGGCTTAGTCAGTTAAGCATCCAGCTTCAGCTGAGGTCATGATCTCATTGTTTGTGAGCTCGAGCTCTTCATTGGGCTCTGTACTGTCAGCACAGAGCCCACTTTGGATCCTCTGTCCCCCTCTCTCTCTGCCCCTCCCTTACTTGCTCAGGTGTGCTCGCTCGCTCTCTCAAAAATAAAAAACATCGTAAAAATAAATAAAAAATAAAATAAAATAAAATGAAGCCTAAAATAGATCATCAATTTTACCTTAAATCATGACTGACCCAGAGCTCACTCTAGAAGTCCGAGAGATGCCAGCTCTGCCATGGTCTTATTTTTCACTTGTGTGAAATAAATGTGCATTATCAAGTTTTCAAGCCACAGTTGTTGTTTTCCAGGAATCACTCTAAGTAAGCAACATGCTCATTTCATGAGGAATTAGTTTGGTTACAATTAAACAATATAATACATACATCCGTATAATTTGTGTCGCATAAACTGCAGTATATAGCAAAACACAAAGCAAATAAAGCAGGGAGAGCCCCTCAGCTACACCAGCCTCCACTGTGCTGCTCCCATGTCTCCCTCCGGAACCCAAGTGTATGAATCATGCCCAAACGAGGACAGCACTTTGACACTGTGCCTCAAATCTTAGTAAATCTCTGGTTATTTTTGTTCTTCTAAAAGTAAATAGAAGTTCTAATATTTTCTTCTCCATGGGGAGCATCTAACTCCATACTGGAGACCACAAAGAACTAAAGTTTTCTAGTTTGTAAATCAAAATCTGCCAGGCAGCCTGTATTTTCCTTGGTCTTACCTCAGATTGAAACAACATGACATAGGGGCGCCTGGGTGGCTCAGTCGGTTAAGCGTCCGACTTTGGCTCAGGTCATGATCTCATGGTCCGTGAGTTTGAGCCCTGTGTCGGGCTCTGTGCTGACAGCTCAGAGCCTGGAGCCTGTTTCAGATTCTGTGTCTCCCTCTCTCTCTGTCCCTCCCCTGTTCATGTCTCAAAAATAAATAAACGTTAAAAAAATTTTTTTAAATAAATAAAATAAAAAAAAAGAAACGTGATATAATTTTCTATTTTCCTTCCTTTAAAAAAAGTCAATTCTTCATTAACCCAGAAAAAAATGGCACATTGTAGTTTACCAATGTGGTGTGTGATCTTTATGTAAAAATGGTATGTTCCAATAAATGCTACAACTGTTCATAAATTCCAAAGATAACACCATAATTTAAAATCATACATGTAAAGAGAGTGTAAAGCCAGTTGGCCAGGTCTCACAGTGTCACACAAAGAGTAAGAATGGCTGGATGTTTAGCCTGTAAAAGAGAAGACTGTGGGTGGCAAAAAAGCTGTTACAAGTATTTCAAGAACTGTCCTAGGGACAGAAGTATGAAGTCATGTGCTCACCAAGTATGTATCAAACACCTACCTGCTAAGTATCCTAGTCAGCTAGGAGCTGGAGATAGAAAGATGAATAACATGTGATGCCTGCCTTCAAGGAAGCTCAGAGCCAGGTCAGGGAGAGCCACTTAGAAATACCGTATGTGATTTAGATTGAGAGTTCACAACTTTTTTTTCTGTAGAGGATCAGAGAGTAAATATTTTAGGCTTTGCAGGCCTCAAGGTCTCTTACAACTATTAAATCCTGTCCTTGTAACATGCAAACAGCCATGGACAATACATAAAGAATAAATGTGGCTGTTCTGATAAAACTTCATTCGTGGACACTGACATTTGAATTTCATATCATTTCACATCTCATAGATTATTCTTTTGATTCCCCCCTCAACCTTTAAAAATCTAAAAACCTTGTCCCATGCCCACATAAACATGCAGCAGCCAGGTTTTGTCTGCAGTCAGTAATTCGCTGAGGTCTGATAAAGACTGACAGCAATTTGCTGGAACTCAGAGGCAGGGTAGGTAACCCTAGCTGGGGGGCGGGGAGCGGGGGTGGGGGGAGGATCATGGAGGCTTGCTGGAGAAATAACTCAGTGAAGGAGTATACAGCTCAAGAGGGCAGGCCGAAGAACAATATAAACAAAGGCACAGCTTTTTGAAGCAGACTGGGGAGTACAGATGGCCCACAAGCAACATAGTTACAGTGATAAAGGGTGAGCAAGGATGTCACAGAGACAGGTGGGGCCAGATCAAGGAAACTGAACTTTATGCTCTGGACTCAGGAAGTAGCCATTAAGAGATTTAAGCAGGGAGTTCTCATTGGAATGGTCCACGGGTAGAGGTCTCCAGAATGGCAATTCTAGCCCTGGCTGTGGAGTCAGTCTGACGTGTGTTAGGATCCCAGTTCTACCACACATCAAGCATATGACCTCCAACCAATGTCTTGTCCTATCTAGAGTTCAGTCCCCCTCATCTGAAAACCAAAGACAGTCCCTTACTGAGCATTTGTTTTTCTTCATTATTGCACCGTTTGCTTCCCTTATTGCACATAGTGTCACAACAGTAATGAGTTTCATCACTGACTTGTTGTTTGATGCCCCTTCTAGCTTGCAGGAACCTAGCCTCACCTATGTACATCAAGCGCCTAGCATGGAGTCTGATGGAGCAGGCACTCCACAGTAGTTAAGGAAGAAATGAAAAAAATAAAGCCAACATTCTCCCACTTTATCATTCTATCAGTGTCCATACTTGCTTATTTTGCTAAGATAAATACAGTGCATCATTATTTCAAACGAGGATCAAAAGCATGAAGAGAAAAACTGATCTCTATGAAACTATCTATAATAACTTTATTTTCCTGAAAGCGTTACAATCACTTTATATTTTGGTACATGGCTTTTTCCCCCTTCTTCCAGTGATGTATTTCCCCTCAAGAAATTTTTCTTAGGGCACCTGGGTGGTTCAGTCGATTAAGCATTCCACTTCAGCTCAGGTCATGATCTAGCAGTTCACAAGTTCAAGCCCCACATCAGGCTCTGTGCTGACAGCTCAGAGTCTGTAGCCTGCTTCGGATTCTAGGTCTCCCTCGCTCTCTGCCCCTCCCCTGCTCATACTCTGTCTCTCTCTCTCTCAAAAATAAATAAAACACTTTTTTAAAGAGAAATTTTCTTTCTCAAAATAGGCAATTTCTGGTTTATATTGCACTAAACTTAAAGTGAGGCAAAATCTTTCCAATGAAAAATTCATCAGGCTAACTTTATAACTTAAATTGAGACCTAGGATTTCATGGGCCATTTCATGAATGGCCCACAAATGACTGTGTTCTTTTCTGTGTAAATTGCCAAAAGACCTTCATATTTTACTATCTAATATCACATCACATTATAAATTGTGCAAATATGAATTATCTCATCACAAGATTTCTAGGACTCTTGTTCCAGGGCAAACCAGAAAGCAACAAAATCCATGTTGATTTTTAGCTCAAATTGCTCCTTATTGTTCAATTTCATTCATTCATTTTAATACATGTCTAGTGAACACCTATGTGATGCATTCTTAAATCTTTCCTTTTGGAGAGATTCATGTAGCATGTTTTTTACACACTTAAGTCTAGCCTGCCTCGTTTCCGTAGTGTAGTGATTATCACGTTCGCCTCACACTTAAGTCTAAATAGCTTAAGTCTTACCCATTTTTCTTATGATGTGTATGGGTAACGATGGCCTCCATGGAGAAAGCCTATCAATGCCAAGGATAGAATAAAAATAGAGCAATTCGTAAGACTATATTTAAATCATGAATTTTAAATACTAACTTCAGTTTTCGTCATCCTTCTAGTTTCCAAGAAATCCTATCTGCCTCCTGAAATCTAACCTCATTTACTTATGACAGAATTGCTTTTGAGAGTTCAGATGTTAGCCACATTACCATTGTTGTATAAACAACTTAGTTCCTGTTCTCCCTTTGGGTTCTACAATCCTTTAAGACTGATTATAAATTGAGAATATCCAGGATGCTAAAATGATATACAATTTACTCAACACACCAAATATGTTATTTAGAAAAGCCCTGTCATTTTCTAAGGAGTGCTTATAATTACGTTCCAACACATATTTTGTCACCACTCCAGTCTCAAAATTAAACAGGAGATAGTGTACATGAGAAAACAGTTTAATTATATTTCTGAAAAAGTTCTTTCCAGGAAAGCTCTATGCAAAGGTGAGGAGATCCCCTGGGATTTTTTAAATTTTAATTTGCAATTACTAATTTGTTCACTCAAAGAAAAGGGGATATATTTATTTAGGACCACAAATATATAGTATATGAATAAATGTATATTGTACACGTATTCAAATATGTTTATGATATATGTATTCTGATATGTATTCTGGATTTTATCCAAAAACCTGAGGATGGCTTTGCATTTTAGTGAAATCCACACAGTACATACAAGATTTAGAGACATAACATTCAAGCAAGCACATAGTACATAAAGATAGCTGTTGAATCCATTAGGAACAATTCTAATCTAGTGTTTGTTACCCCTTCCCCTTTTTTCCTTGATATGTTTATGTGTTCATCAATTTAAGAGGTAGAGCACACCTACTATGTAGTAGGCTGTTCTGGAGGCTAAAGATACAGCAGTGAATAAAATAGGCAGTCCTCCAACATGGACTGATATTCTGGAGGGGCATAAAGACACTAAACAAGGTGAGTAAAATATAAAGTGTGTTACATAGTAAGTGTCTAGGACAAAAATGAAGCAGGACATTTATGAAGAGTGGTCAGATTCTGGATATATTTTGGAGAAGCAACAGGATTTGCCTCTGACAATGAAAGAGATCAGGGAGCCAAAGATGGGTGCATCAGTTTTGGCATGAGCAATAGCAAGAACAGAGTCGCACAACACTGGGTGGGGAAATCTGCAATATGCCAGGTTTGGGGAGAATGGATAGTATGGGCTACCTTTGGAACATGCTTAATTTATGATACCAATTAGAAAAACAAATGGAAATACCCAGTATATAGTTAACTAAGCTTAAAACTTTGTTTTATTCAACTTTTTAGCCTAACATGGAAAATTGCCTTTTTTTCTTCATCTAAGCCATGATGAGGTATATGTGTTCATCATACCGAGTACATTTGAAAGCTGTTGACTAAGGTACCTTTCTCACTTTTTTTCTTTCCTTCCCTCATTTAGTCTTCATGTTATTTAATCCTTAACTATGCAATTTACTCTCATCCTCACTTTTAATCCTCACCTTAGATTTGTATTCCTTCTTTATGCTACACATCATACAAAAAATACTTGTCTCCTCAGATTATCACACTCCTATTTCCTCTCTTACAAACCTTTCCTTCAACTAACCAGAAGATACTCAAGGCTTAATACCTTTACAGAATCCTTCTAATCCAACCCCAACTTACTGATATCTGTCTTTCTCCAGGACAGGTCTAGAAATATCCCACGTATGACATAGTTTATAAAATCTTCTACTGCTCTAGAATTTGATACATAAATTACAAACTCTCAACACTCCAAAAGAAAAATAGTCTATTGAAAATCATTCTTTTGGTTCTTCCTACTCAAGCTGGATTTCATATCCTATTTGCAGAATATAGAGAAATGAATTTGTAAAGAAAAAAAATTTTTTATCAATTGATGATTATTAGTTTAGTGGCCTCATAGACTTCTACATTAAAAGCAAGTCTGAATAACAGCAATCCTTCTCAAATCTTATCCTCCCCAAAAAAACAAAACAAAACAAAACAAAACAAAAACAAGAGGAGAGAAAACTCCCAGACTCATTTTACAAGCATCGTCCCGGAAAATGACACTGGTAGAAAAGAAAACCACAGGCCATTAGCCCTGATGAATATAATGTAAAAGTTCTCAATAAAATACTAGCAAACCAAATTCAGCAGCACATTAAAAGGATTATTGACCATGATCAAGTGGGATTTATCCCTGGAATGCAAGGGTGGTTCAACATACACAAAATCAGTATGATACATCACATTAATAGAATGAAAGAAAATCATATGACCATTTCAGTAGACACAGAAAAAGCTTTTAACAAAATTCAACATCTGTTCATGGTAAAAACTCCACAAATTAGGCACAGAAGGAACATATCTCAACATAATAAATTCAAGCCCAAAAGGTGACATCATATTCAATAGTAAAAGCATAAAAGCTTTTCCTCTAAGATCAGAAATAAGAGTACCCACTCTTACCATTCCTATTCAAACTAGTATTGGAAGTCCTAGCTAGCATAATCAAGCAAGAAGTAAAAAGTATCAGAATTGGAAAGGAAGTAAAATTCTATTTGCAGAGGACATGATTTCATAAATAGAAAATCCTAAGGACAACCAAAAAACTGTTAGATCTAATTAATAAATTAAAGTTGAAGAATACAAAATTAACATACAAGAATCAGTAGCATTTCTATATGCTAACCCTAAGTTTTCTGAAAAAGAAATCAATTCCACTTATAATACCATCAAAAACAAAGTACTTAAGAATAAATCTAACTAAGGGGCGCCTGGGTGGCGCAGTCGGTTAAGCGTCCGACTTCAGCCAGGTCACGATCTCGCGGTCCGTGAGTTCGAGCTCCGTGTCAGGCTCTGGGCTGATGGTTCAGAGCCTGGAGCCTGCTTCTGATTCTGTGTCTCCCTCTCTCTCTGCCCCAACCCCGTTCATGCTCTGTCTCTCTCTGTCCCAAAAATAAGTAAAAACGTTGAGAAAAAAAAAAATTAAAAAAAAAAAAAGAATAAACCTAACTAAGGAAGTAAAAGAGCTCTACTCTGAAAACTACAAGACACTGATGAAAGAAATCAAAGAGGACAAATAAATGAAAAGTCATCCCATGTTCACGGATTGGAAGAACATTGTTAAAATTTCAATACCACCAAGAACTGTCCATAGATTTGGTGAAATAGGTATCAAAATTCCAATGGCATTTTTTAAATAGAAATAGAAAAAAAAACACTCAACATTTATATGGAACCACAAAAGACCCCAAATAGCTAAGGAAATTCAGAGAAAGAACAAAGGAGGAGGCATCACTCTACCTGATTTCAAGCTACACTATAAATCTATAATCATCAAAACAATATGGTACTGGCATTAAAAACAGACAAATAGACTAACCCAAATAAACCCAAATATATATGGTCAACTAATATTTGACAAGGGAGCCAAAAATATTCTATGAAGAAAAGACGGTTTCCAATAAATGGTACTGGGATAATTGGATATTTGCATGTAAAAGAATGAAACTGGACTGAGGCCTCACACCATTTGCAAAAATTAACTCAAAATAGATTAAAGACTTAAGCATAAACCTGAAACCATGAAACTCCTAGAACAAAACATAGGGATAAAGCTCCTTGAGTCTTGGTAACAATTTTTTAGATAGGACACCTAAAGCACCACCAACAAAATAAATAAAAAATAAGTGATCTACATCAAACTAAAAAGCTTCTGTACAGTGAAAGAAACCATCAATGAAGTAAAAAGACAATCTACAGAATAAAAAAAAACCTTTTTGCAAACAGTATATCTGATAAGGTGTTAATATCCAAAACACAAGAAGAACTCATACAACTATCAAGAAACCATAACCCAAAATTTTAAGAAGTGGGCAAAGGGTCTGAATAGACATTTCTCCAAATATATACACAAAGCCAAAATGTACATGAAAAGATGCTCAACATCACTAGTCATTAGGGAAATTCAAATTAAAACCACAGTGAGGTATCACCTCATGCCTTTTAGAAAAGCCATCATAAAAAAGAGATAACATGTTGGTGCACATATGGTAAAAAGGGAATCTTTGTATGCTATTGGTGGAATTGTAAATTATCACAGCCCCTATGCAGTACAGTATGGAGGACCCTCAAAAACTTAAAAAACACAACTACCATATGATCTAGGAATTCCACTTCTGGAAATATATCCAAAGGAAATGAAAACATTAACTCAAAAAGATATTTGCACCTGCATGCTTATAGCAGCATTATTTACAATAACCAAGACATCAAAACAACCTAAATGTCCATGTATGGATGAATGGATAAAGTTGTTAGACACATACGTGCACATGCATGAATACACACACAGACACACACACACACACACACACACACACACACACACACACAAATGGAATATTATACAGCCATAAAAATGAGGAAATCTCACCATGTGCAACAACATAGATGGGGCTTGAAAGCATTATGCTAAGTGAAGTAAGAGAAAGATATTATCTCACTTATACATGAAATCTTAATAACAACAGCAAAAACACCACCACCACCACCAGCAGCAAAACTCCTAGAAAAAGAGATCAGACTTGTTATAGGGGCTGGGGAATTGGAGGAGGGTTGTTAAACAGTACAGACTTCCAGTTATAAAATAGGTGAGTACTAGTGGTATTATATACAATATGATGACTGTAGCTAATACTGGTATATGATATGTAGGAAAGTTGAGAGTAAATCCTAAGATCTCTCACAACAAGAATACTTTCTTTTCTTCTTTCCTTTTTATCTATAGGAAAAGATAAATGTGAGCTGAATCTATTATAGTAATCATTTCACAATTTATATAAATCAAACCATCCTGCTGCATACCTTAAACTTATGTAGTGTTATGTCATTTACTTTTCAAGAAAACTGGAGGGGAAAAAAGGCAAGTCTCAGTTCTGATTAGTCAGTTATTTTCATGCCATTCTAAAGAACCACTTTTGAAGGTCAAAAGCACAATTTACTAACCCCAGTGGGTATAAAAAACAAAACATGACTTAGAGTTGGGCAAATGCCTTTAATGAGATGCTAGCATTAAATTATGAACTCATGCCAAGAACAAAAGCATAAATATTGGAATCTGGATCAACAGTGACTAACCCAAGAAACATGCTGGATTGCCCACAGGCTGATCCAAACTAAATGCCTCACTTGGGAAATTATTAAATATCGTAACTAAAAATGGTTATTAGATGAAAGTACTGCCCAAATTGGGAAAGCTCTTACATCATCAATTACTTGCACACAGACCCTAAGAGATTTGTGGAAGTCATGAGAGTGACTTCCTAACTTAATACAAAAATGAGTATGTTTGTCATACTCAATGGTGAAAAAGTGAGAACTTCCTGTAAGGTCAAGAACAAGACAAGGATGTCCATGCTCACCACTTTTAGGCAACATAGTACTGGAAGTCCTAGCCACAACAATAAGACAACAAAGAAATAAAAGGCCCCCAAAATGGTAAGAAAGAAGTAAAACTCTGACTATATGCAGATGAGATGGTATTACATATAGAAAATCCTAAAGAACCCACCAAAAAATTACTAGAATTGGTAGGTGAATTCAGTAGTCACAGGATTCAAAGATCAATGTAAATCTGTTTCATTCCTATACACTAATAAGTAGCAGAAAGTTAAATTAAGAAAACATTCCCACTTATAACTGCACCAAAAACAATAAAATATAAGGGAATAAACCTAACCAAAGAGGTAAAAGACCTCTACTCCAAAAACTATAAAACTTAAGTCGATGAGTTGATGAAAGAAACTCAAGATGACACAAAGAAAGGAAAAGACATTCCATGCTCATGGATTGGAATAACAAATATTGTTAGAATGTGTATAGTATGCAAAGCAACCTACAGATTTAATGCAATCCCTAACAAAACACCTACAGCATTTTTTAATGTTTATTTGAGAGAGAGAGAGAGAGGGAAAGGGAGAGACAGAGAGACAGTGTACAAGTGGGGGAAGGGCAGAGAGGGAGAGACATGCAGAATCCAAAGCAGGTTCCAGGCTCTGAGCTGTCAGCATAGAGCCCAACATGGGGCTTGAACCCACGAACTGTGAGATTGTGACCTGAGCCAAAGTCAGACGCTTAACTGACTGAGCCACCCAGGTGCCCCAACCTACAGAATTTTTGACAGAACTAGAACAAACAATCCTAAAATTTGTGTGGAACCACAAAAGACTTCAAATAGCCAAAGCAATCTTGAAAAACTAAACTGGAGATATCACAATTCTAGATTAAGTTATAGTACAAAGCAGTAGTAATTAAGACAGTATGGTACTGGCATACAAATGGATACATAGATCCGTGGAATAGAACAGAAAACCTGGAAATAAATTCACAATTATATGGTCAATTAATCTTTAACAAAGGAGGTAAGAATATACAATGGGAAAAAGACAATCTCTTCAAGAAATGGTGCTGGGAAAACTGGACAGCAAAATGCAAAAGAATGAAACTGGACCACTTTCTTACACCATACACCAAAATAAACTCAAAATGGATTAAACCTAAAAGTGATACCTGAAACCATAAAGATCCTTGAACACAGCACAGGCAGTAATCTCTCAGACATCAGCCATAACAACATTTTTCTAAATAGGTCTCCTGAGGCAAGCGAAATAAAAGCACAAATAAACTATAGGGACCACATAAAAATAAAAAGCCTCTACATAGTGAAGGAAACAATCAGCTAAATGACAACCTACAGAATGGGAGACCATATTTGCAAATGACCTATCCAATAAAGGGTTAGTATCCAATATATATATAAAGAACTGATACAACTCAATACCCCCAAACAGATAATCCAATTAAAAATGGGCAGAGGACATGAACAGACATTTCTCCAAAGAAGACATACAGATGGCCAACAGACACATGAAAAGATGTTCAACCTCACTCATCAGAACAATGCAAATCAAAACCAGCTCACATCTGGAAGAACGGCTAACATCAGCATAAGAAACAAGAGGTGTTGGCAAAGATGTGGAGAAAAAGGAATCCCAGTTTGGTGGGAATGCAAACTGGTGCAGCCACTATGGAAAACAGAATGGACTTTCCTCAAAAAATTAAAAATAGAAATATCCTATGACTCAAAAATCACACTACTGGGTATTTACCCAAAAAGTATGCAAACACTAATTCAAAGGGATAAATGCACTATGTTTACTGCAGCATTATTTACAATAGCCAAACTATGGAAGCAGCCCCAATGTCCATCGATAGATGAATGGATAAAGAAGTGGTGTGTATGTATGTATGTATGTACACACATACACACACAAGGGAATATTATTCAGCCATAAAGAATGAAATGTTGCTATTTGCAACAACATGGATACAGCTAAACAATATAATGCTAAGTGATATGTTAGTCACCAAAAGATAAATACCATATAATGTCACTCATGTGCAATTAAGAAACAAAACAAGCAATCAAAGGGAAAAGAGAGAAACAGACTCTTAATTTAGAGAAAAAACTGATGGTTACCAGAGGAGAGGTGAGTGGGGAGATGGGGAAAATAAGGGATGAGTATTAAGGAGTACACTTTTCATGATAAAAAAAATAAATAAAATAAAATCTTTTAAAAAGTAGACTGGGGATTAAAAAATAGTAACTTAGAAACTCAAGAGTGCACCATTTTATGACTCTGCCAAGAAGCATAAAACCACAATGTCTATATAAGATATTATAAAAATGAATTGCCCTTCCATTTCTGAATTTGCATTGTTGGACACAAAATACTGTTTTCTATCCAACTTTTACATGTAACTTATTCAAACTCCAATCCCAAAACTAGTGAAGATTTATTAAGGCATAAGGTTAAGGGGGAACAGGAGTATGTTTGAAGACAGGGCCTGTGTCAAAGTGTTTCTTTTCAAAATGGGAGATCAGGGATCTGTTACCTTCTAACTCCCTCCATGGGAATTTCCTCCAGAGAAAAGAAATGCATTTACTTCTAATGGTCCTATGTCTCTGACAACTTACAGCCTCATTTTCAGTTCTGAGACTATGGTTTAGTAAATGGACCTCAGACCCAATAAATATATCAGTGGAGAATTTTCTAGCAAGTAAATCAAAATTCAGGCAAGAGAATGGGATATGCTTGAAGTAACAAACCGCTTATTTAATTTGGTTAGCACAACCACCAGGAAAGGAACCTCTGTTGTTTTGTAAAACCTGTTGAAAATATTTCTGGGTAATGACATGTACATTTTCAAGGAATAAAGAAAACTGGCCTTTTGAAGGCTACTCAAGGGGGCCAACTATGGTACCATTTCCAAGGAGTCCTCTAAGGACCCTGAAATACTTAAGGGTTTTGTTAATCATCTTAAAATCTCAAAAAGCAGTCTAAACTACACAATAATACACTAAATCCACATAAAGCTTCCTGGTGTTTTGTAGAAAGTCTTAGTTAGCCCCAGTGTTTGGATTGGTTGAAATATTTCCAAGCTCGGTAGCAATCCCCTGGAAACCCAGGGGTTCAAACAAACCTCTCTGCTATGGTGTCTTTTGCCTCTAAATATAGTAATCACAGATGTTGGTGTACTGAATAATCATCTAATAGAACTCAAACCTTGACAAACAGGTTTACTAATACTAAGATTACCTAAAACAACAAAAAACATAACAGTAGCCATTGAGGGTTTACTATCTTCCATTCGCTGTGCTTAACATTTTACATGAAGTATAGCATCTTATAGTCACAACAAAGCTGAGATAGGTATCATTTACCCCATTGAAAAGCTAGGAAAATAAGACTGAGGAAGCTAAATATCTTGTCAAGTTCACACCAGCGAATAAATGAGTGAACCAGTAATCTAAACCATGCCTTCTACCTCCACTTGAATCATGGTTTTTTTGTGGGCTATGTTTATTTATTTTGGGGAGAGAAAGCACAAGTAGGGGAGGGGCAGAGAGAGAGGGAGACAGAGGACCCAAAGCAGGCTCTGCACTGACAGCAAGTAGACCAATGTGGGGCTCAAACTCACAAACCACAAGATCATGACCTGAGCCAAAGTCAGACGCCTAACCTACTGAGCCACCCAGGTGGCCTTGGATCACGTTTTCTGATGTGTGAGTCTAAACCGCCTTTCCAGAAACAATTTGACTTCTTTGGAAAACTTTCAGAATTGACCCATTTTACCTAAAAAATTCCATTTGCTAGGAAGATTAAAAATTTAACTCTAATCTTGGCCTGTCTCTCAACATTCCTTCAACTCCCCTCAAAAAAGGAAGATATAACAGCACCTGTCATTTAGATCTTTGGAGAAAATATTAACAGCAGGAACTAATTAGCATACCCTGAAAGACAGAGCTAGGAGTTCAGAAAGACTCTTTGGCAAAGATAAAGTTTGAAAGGTGTTCCTAGAGCTTATCTATCCACATTTATTCCTTATCCAGTCCACCAACTGGCAAATGTCTATCACCCCTCTGTCTGTGCCAGGGGCCAAGCAAGTGCTCTCCTAAAAGTGAAGGCAGCTTGTTTTACAGAACTGGAAGAAGTTTTCCTTGCAATTCCCCAAATGCAACTTTGCAAAACAGAGGTTCTCCCCTCAAACCCACTATCTCCTAGAAACTTGTGCCTTCTTCCTTCTTGAAACCCCAGATATCCTGGTCCTGCTTGAGCAATCCCCTATGTAGAATCCCAAAGTTAGAGAAGTGTACCACGTGTCCCAGAGTGCCAAACCCACAAAATATTTGCACCAATGTGTAGTTATGCCCTGTGGTCTGGCAGAACAGAAATAACAGCTACCTTATCCAGAGCTTGCTATGAACTAGCACTGTTCTCAACATTGGACAATCTTTGCCTCGTTTTATTCCTAGGACAAGTCTAGGAAATTTACACTATCGTTATCAACATTTCACAGCTAAGATAACTATAGCTTAAAGACCTAAGGAATCTAAAGTCCATGCCCTTAGCTATTGCACCATACTTTTTAGTTCTTGAAAAACTGAAGATCAATGGCCCGTATTAGGTTACAATACTGTTATTCTGAATTCTCTGATTTCTACTTTAAAACACAGTCGATTTTTTTATATAGCATTCGAGATGCATTTCTTTCGCTCTCCCCAAAGGAACCTATCTCTTTGTTCAAAGGTAAAACTGTATACCTCAACTTTGTAAAACCCTGTAGTTGAGACTGTCTCAAGTTCCCATCAAATCAGATAATTCCAATGAGATCTCCTTGAAGAACATAAATGGACCACCGTGGCTACAAAGTGCAGAACAACAAAAGCCAAGGTCCAGGTAACAGATCTTCATTGAAATTCAGGAGCAGATCTACAAACTTATTTCTCATCTTAGCACACAGCATGACAGGGGGTTTGAAGGATTTGAATTCTGAATTTGTTAGAATAACATCTGCCAAGAATAAGTCCTGAATGTACTACTTGTCCCCGTAGAGAAAAATGAGGAGCTTATCATGCAGGTCTTTGTCAAGATAATGCCTACACCTGTTGTCAGGCTAAAGCTTTAGAAGCTTCTGGATGGAATGCCAGGTTGGCTGTGTGCAGGTTAGGCAGAGTGGCTGAGCTACAAATTACTTGGAAGCAAGCTGATTTTAAGTTGCCATGGCAAAGAAAACGCAGACAATGAAAAGCTTTTACATTAATATTTCCCATGTCTTGTTAGGCTAGGATTGTCCGGCTGAGGGGAGCCTTTTTTTGTACTTCTGACATGAACAGATCAAATAATAAACACTAATTACAGATTAGTATAAGGATTTCTGGCTTCATCTCAGGGGTGCATATATCTGACTAGGTAATTACCTCTGACAGATAGGCTCCTTATCCTCAGTTCTCCTGTAAGAACCTATTTTATCACCTGCTGATGAGACCACAGGGGAGAAAGGTCATGAGGCAGGTTTATAAGACCATTCTAGTCGATGTGTTGAGGTGTCTAGGTACCCACCCCTGGTGAAAAATGTTTTGCAGGGAAATGAACCAGTGGCTCTCAGTCATGGGAATTTGTTACTTCAGGGAAGTGACTGAGTGGTAATAGATGGTCGGTTCACAGATTGAAGTGGAAGGCATTTCTTGAAAATAAGATGCCTTTACCCAGAGTGCTCTAAAAGTTACTCCCAGTACAAAGAGCAAGCTAAATTCTTTATTATACTTACATTCTCCTCCACCTGCTAATTCAGGCTCAAGTTTCTTTACAATTGTAGATAATGTTCAGAAAGTACTCTAACCTCACGGAATTTTCAGAAATAGGCAAACATGTGCTTTACTCCCTCTTACATTCTCTGGAGAAATTCGTCCTTTTCTGACACCCTAATGGACTTTGCCAGTGGTGATTCTCTCCCCTTGTTATTTATTCAGACAGTTAAGAATCTACAGAAGCACCCAGAAGATTAGAGAAATCAGAGAAGTAGAAGGCTCCTAAATAAACCCCCCCAAAATTGAGGATGTACACATGTGCTACTCTTCCAGAAATGATCCAGCTTAATAAAATGATATGGTTTCAACGCTTTTCCTCTTAGCCCTATTGTGAGAATAGGGATTCAGAGGGGAAAAGTAGGTTTGAGACTATGGCAATGACCTGTACTCCCAACACCAAATAGAAATTCCTGGGTTTTGATCAAGTATGAATGTCTCAGTGCAGTCCCCTTTTTGAATTACTTAAATTCAGATATCGCAGAAATGCAAGCATTTCTAGACTGTTTATAAAACCTAAGATTTTCTCAAGGTGCCTGGGTGGCTCAATCGGTTAAGCACCAACTCTTGATTTCGGCTCAGGTCATGATCTCATGGTTCGTGAGTTCAGGCCCCGCATCAGGCTCTGCCTTGACAGTGCAGAACCTGCTTGAAATTCTGTCTCCCTCTCTCTCTCTCAAAAAACAAACATTATAAAAAGAAAAAAGAAAAAACTAAGATTTTCTCTCAAGTAGTCTGTGGTATTTGGTACTATACACACTATAGGTACTATACACATAGAGGATTTTCTATGAATCCTCTAAGGGAAATCTACGTATACTTAATACATCTGTTGGAGCACTTACTCCTAGCCTTGTAGAGGCCTTAATGTGCTTTATAGTACAGATATACATATTCCCATTTTCTAACCATGCTTTTATCCTGTTCACTTAAGTACAATAGCAAAATAAATTCATATGGGACAGATGGCTATTCAAGATACCTTTATTTTTTTAATGTGCTTCTTAAAAAAGCAAAACAAGAAAATCCTTCTGCTTTTCTAACTATGCTTTATGAAAATTTTGCTGTTGTTCCTCACAGAATTGACAAGATTTAGACAAAACACACAGTGGAATGATCAGAATTTAATTAGGTTTACTTGGTATTGCAACAGCTTTCAAATTCTTTCCTCTTATGAAGGAGTGAATCCCTAGATTACAGACACATGAAAATAAAACTTAACCACAGAAGAATTTTTACACTGTACTTCTCATTTCTTAATCATGTAAAGCACCTGTGCCCTTCTAAAAAGGCACAAATCCCTCTTTATCTTTATTATTTTGATAAGTTCACGAGATGAATTCACCTCTAGAACACTCTAAAAATGAAATTGTGATAAATGGCTCCAGGAATATAACCTCTTCTGGATGATACCTGTGATTTGGAAATTCTCTGGGGAAACTAGAATCATATAGAACTTATTTGTGTCCTAGTCATTCAACTAGAGTATTTACTCTCCTCTGAAGGTTCTTAATATTAAGGGTAGGCTGAGAGGTGATCATCTTAATCTAGAAGATTTTTCATAACTTGGGAAAATTGAGTTTTAGAAGCAAATTCTCCATATGCATGTTTTTATATTTCATTGAATGCTGAAGTGTACAAATCAACACAGCAACAGAAGAAAAGTTCCTAGCTTTGAAAATACCCAGCCGATTTAAAGTATTATTTACCCTAATCACCTCTTAAACATAGGCTCATTGCAATTGCTAATATACAAGTTTGTGTAAAAGTCTTTATAGCATGTATTTCATAAAATATAAACCAAAATTTATATGATTAGATTTGTTGACAAAACTCTCCGGGGGCGCCTGGGTGGCGCAGTCAGTTAAGCGTCCGACTTCAGCCAGGTCACGATCTCACGGTCCGTGAGTTCGAGCCCCGCGTCAGGCTCTGGGCTGATGGCTCAGAGCCTGGAGCCTGTTTCCGACTCTGTGTCTCCCTCTCTCTCTGCCCGTCCCGCATTCATGCTCTGTCTCTCTCTGTCCCAAAAATAAATAAAAACGTTGAAAAAAAAAATTAAAAAAAAAAAAAAAACTCTCTGACAGCCTCTTCCATATCCAGTTCTTTAACTCATCGGTAGCAAAGACTAATTGAACAGTTTTCTAAGTGGCCTTGCATTGCCGGACCACATGGGTTACAGACAAAAATGCTATGGCATGGAGATGATGAAGGACTATTTTAACAAACATTTTTGACACGCTCTCCTGGGAGATGGAGCACTGTATACTCAGAGCCAGGATGATGATTTAATATTCCGACATTTCAAGTTTTGGATAGAAACATATCAGCAAACAAGAATGAAAGTTGATGCAGTATTGTTGGCAGATGTGAGAAAACATCACGTATTATATGATATGTTTAATTGGCCTTCTCCTGAATTACATAGACCTTACATTCCCAATCTGTTTATACATAGCTGTTTAATACCTAGATCTCTGAGTTATTGTTTGATTGTTTGCTCTTTCCTGGTAATGGTTATTCCCACCAACCAATTTATAAGAAACAGCTGATGGAGACGGGGGCGGGGGGGGGGGGGGGGGGGGGGGGGACGTCTTGGATTTCAGTGTGGAATAAGCCGGTATCAAGAATCTTTTCCCCCAAACTCTACAGAGATGAAGACTATACAATCAGTTATTAGAAAGGAATTCTCAGGATTGTTCATGTTTTTTATGTTTTCTATCTATTTGTGCCTGTTCAATCAAGGTTTATGTATATTCATTGATTTTTTTCAAGTCTGATTAACTTTAAAAAAGCATAACTTGAATCTTTATGCTCATTCCCCCAGAAACGTCACCCACACAATTAAAGTCATGATACTTAAATTACAGATGTCAGAGTGCCAGGATTTACAATTCAAAAAGGCATCTGAGCAAAATTAAAAGCTAGACTATATATGCAGGCTATT
This sequence comes from Felis catus, assembly GCF_018350175.1. Classification (NCBI taxonomy): domain Eukaryota; kingdom Metazoa; phylum Chordata; class Mammalia; order Carnivora; family Felidae; genus Felis; species Felis catus. The sequence goes on from NC_058374.1 coordinate 102,692,580, forward strand.
ATGGGTTTTAGAATAAATTGGTATATTAGGCCAAAGTTATCAATTTGAGGGGGGCAATCAACTGTAGGTATGCATTTGATTACCTATTTTTCTTAATTCAGGAAACTAGGTTACATACAAAATACATAAATATGTTGTATATAGTAACTAAAGGAAATAAAGGCATGAATAGAATGTGCCTTTAGTGGCTTAGGTGAGAAAATACATGGTGATTCATAACTCTCCCAAGATTGCTTCTTTTCCACTTTTTGTCACTTAGCTGGATAAAGTGGTCTATCATTAAATGAACAAGCTGGAAAACTTCTTCGGTCAAAAGGAAAACAAACTTTGTTATGGAAACTCAGGCTAGCTCAAGATAAAAGATGGTGCACGCGAAGGTCACTGCCATGGTCTCTGATCTTGTTCTTGTGCTGTCAGAGCTACTTTAAATCAGCACTGGCATCTCTGGGCCTTGAATTAACCTGTGAGAGTTGTCCAGTCCATCACCCTATCAGATGAAATTGCTTTAAGCCATTCCCAAAGAAAGATACTACATCCCTCTCCAGAAAAGAGAGTGATTCTTAACATATAAACTATTATTTTATAGAGAGTAGCTATTTAGAAATGTTAAATTTCCAACCAAAGAAGTTCACAAACAGAAGATTCCTTTGGCAATAGCCACACTTTCCCCCAAACAAGTCTTTGGAACATTTTTCTTCCCATTGTATTTATTTGTTTTCTATTGCACAGACTATCTTCCGTGACCACTGTCGTTTTATTTAAAATATTGATAACTACCCTACATGCCTAGGATTCTCCAGGCTAAATAAAGATATTTAGGTCTTTAAATATCTTCTACAACCATCATCTCTAACCTCATAATGATTTACAAAAACTCTCAGTGCCCTTTCCAGAAGTTAATCATTACTGGGCATCCCTGCCTGAGGTCTCCCTGCCTCCCTGGGTCTGCAGGTGCCTCTGCAGCCTCCCTCCCCCACCCCCACCCCTGACTCTCCAGCTTTCCCTACACTTCTACCTTCCTTCTCCTGCTGTCTGGTACACACCCTGCGTTTCTACAGTTCTGCATACTTTTCACCCTTCCTGCTTGCTCTCACGACTTCAACTTAACACGTGTCAAAGATATTCTACGGGAAGAATAACTATTGCAGCATTTCACAAAGTCATTCTGAACACATCTGACACCAAGAAGGCCACCCAGTCACCTGCCTGTAGGGGATAAAGGAAATGAGCTTGAGATCAGAGACATGCATATGACTGCAAATCACCATCACAGATAATATCTTAAACAGTCTTTATCCTATCAATTTATCTTCATCTTCAGCACTTCGGTGACCTCCACCCTCTTACCCACCTTATAATCTTTTAATATTTTAGGTAACTGGTAGCCTCCATAAGAGAATTATCTTTGACATAATCGTACATATTGGCTTGAAGAGACAGCCACTATTGCACCATAACTAGAACCATAACCATGGGCAAGTCAGACAGCAATCTCTCAAATGAAAAAATTAAACTATTTGACATCTGAGGACTCTTCTATCTTCCAATCAATGATTCTATTACTTCTTTATTAAATAAGGTTTAGAAAGTTGGCCTATGAAATGACTGTAAAGAATAAAAATTGCAGTGAAATAGCTTCACATATATAAGCTCATATATGAAGCTATTTAAAGGTCAGCTGTGCAGACATTTTTGACATACTTCTAGCCAGTTATAATCACAACTTTCTTATTTCTATTCTTTTTATGTGCATTTGGTTAAGGATGATGAGCAAAATTCTTTTTACATACATTCTATTGGGGATGCCAATTAAGATTTAGTTTATCTTAAAAGTTATTTATAATGTCAATACATTTATTATTTATTTTTATTTTTTTAATATGAAATTTATTATCAAATTGGTTTCCATACAACACCTAGTGCTCATCCCAACAGGTCCCTGTCTTGGAAATTTTTATAATATCTAATTATGTATAGATCCAGATTATTTATGCTTCACCAATAAATAACTGTTGGGAATTAGAATGGTTTGACTGATACATGATATTAAGTGGATATATATTAACTCTTTCCTTAAAAAGTTGCTTTTTTTATGATAATATCATATAACCATATTATCAATCAATTAGGTGATATAGTCAATCCAAAATCTTTGACATCTCACAAAGATCATTAAAGTTCTCATAAACAAAGCCATGTTATTACATTAAAATAAAAGAGCCTCTACATCCTGTGCATTTTCTTCTATATATTATACAAATATTTAAGCATGTATACATGTAGTTCTAGGGGACCAGAGATAGAACTGGGTCAGAAAACATCTGCAGTGCTCTTGTAATAATTTTCCATTTCCTCAGTACCATCTTTTAATACTAGAGCCTTTACTGTATCCTTTTTCTCTCCAATATATATACACACACTTTGTCTTACTTCTTTCAAAAACAAAAGAAATACAAAAGGCAAAATACACACTACTGGCTCTAGGGAAGGAAGTATAGGCTTGAAACAGTATAAATTTTACAGTGGTGGAAATTTCTAAGAAGCGTTTCCATGTTCTATTCACAGGAAATTTTATGGAAGAAACGAGTATGTTAAATCCCAATTTCCAGGACTAGATGTGCTATGAAAATTATTTAAGGACATGATATACACATACATGATTTCAGCCCTCTTTTGCTAAGCCTGTGATACACTTCAATCCTGCCATTTACCAAACCCCAATGGAACTCATCTTTGAATACCATTAAGGATGTGTATCCACAATGCCAATGGCCATCCCATAATGTTTAGAGAAACATGCTTAATAAGGAGATTTATCCTACTTGCCATTATTCTCCAGTACCCTATCTACTTGCAACAGAATTGTATGTAATCATGTTATTCTCTTTCACATTAGCAAGCCCTGAAAAGAAAGAAAACTGGGAAATGGCAGTTCTCAGACTCAAGGCACTCTTCTTAATAGATGATGGATGATCGTACTAATCAAATCTTTTAGTAACACAAATGTCAACCACAGATTTTACAGAAGGACAGTGAATCTAGATCACGTTATAGAAACTCCAGTATGAGGAGTCTATACTTTTCCCACTATCGTGTCCTTTGATAGGCCTCATAAGCCATCAATTATAAGACAGCCAATGAAAGCTAAGAACATGTTTAGTTAACTAGAGTAATTTAAGATCCTGCATTTGCTAAGTGCTTGATATGAATCAGGCACGGTAGCCCATCTAATCCTCACAGTAACCCTGGAGATAGGTACTATTACCATCTTGCAGAGAAGGAAACTGAAACTTTAAGGGCTTAGGTAACTGTCCACGATTCAGAGGTGGAGTTGGGACTCAGGTCTGTCTGGTTCCTGAATCACTGAGCTACACTGCGCCCTAGCAGCTCTACTTACACGCGGGTTTCCTGTGCTATCACACCATAGAATACTGCCACTCCATCTTAGTAATGCTGGCAGTTACTAAGTTACTAAAATACTAAGCTCCACGTCCAAGTTCTTGAAGTTGAATTCAAACTCTTCAACGTGCTTCACTCTTGCCACCCTGCACAAATTGTGTCATTAGCACAGCAATAGTTGTTACTTTCAAGATCGGTCGCGGTCACTGGGCCCAGTGGTTCAACAGTGGTTTTCAATCAGCAGAGTGCATTAAAATCTCCTGGATTACTTGGTTAAAATGCAGGTACCCAGACTCACCCCAGTGATTCTGACTTAGTATTTCTTGGACAGGGACTCAAGTATCTGCATATTGATAACTCTGTTATTCTGATGCAAAGTCCTGAAGAATCACCCTTTGCAAAACATTAGCTTAGGGGCACCTGGATGGCTCAGTAGGTTAAGTGTCCAACTTCAGCTCAGGTCGTGATCTCACGGTTCGGTTCATGGGTTTGAGCCCCACGTCAGACTCACTGCTGTCAGCACAGAGCCTGCGTTGGATCCTCCGTCCCCCTCTCTCTCCACACTGCCTCTACTGGTTCTCTCTCAAAATAAATAAACTTAAAAAAATAAAAAATAAAAAGCAAGCACTAGCACTAGCTTAACAAAAACCAAAAGGCAACAGGAGTTTTTGAAACCAACAGTTAAAGCAGCTTTCAAAAATTGCTTCCCAGTTCCGAAATGCACACATCTGGGGATGCTGGAATCTTATTGCTTAAGATTTTTGAAACAAACCCCCAGGAATGAAAAAAAACCTAAGAATGACACAGTTCATAGCTCATTAACTCCAAAACATGTATTAAAAAGATGGCCAAGAGCTAAAGTGGCCTGTTTTCATTGTTTTCTGAATGTGGCAAAGATGTGGCCAAGAGCAAAGACTGGACGACACGAATCTTCAGTTGATCCCCCAACAGATATGGTAGACAGAATTACACGTGATTATACCCCTTAGGAAATCAAAAGAAAAACGTGACTTTTATTCATGATGTCTGATTTGTCGTGATCAGAAACCAAGGAATTTTAAAACAGCAAGGAGTGCAAACCTGCATATGAGGTTTGAGAGACAATGGGCAGAATGCCAGGGGTCACGACTGACAATGAGGCCATCAATACAGCAATTTTGTAAGCTACACGGAAAATATCAATTTATTACTGAGAACTCTCCAATTTGTATACATTTTAAATTCGTATTCCTAATAGGCTATATCCACACCACATGAACATGTATCACCACAAAAACAATGTTTTTTGAAGAATGAGTGGGTACTAGTAGATATAGGAGATATGACACCCTATTAATCATTTGTTTCTCCAAATGAGGAATAGTTTACATACTGTCTTGGGAGAGTGTGTCTGTGGCTACCATGTTTTCAATCTTTAAGATATAGGTTTGAAATACCCTAAATAGGCAAGTTTCCACGGGAATATACTTTGGACAATTTTTAAAACATAATTACCTACGATTTTCTAAGAAATGTTTTCATTTTCTAGTGTACCTACAAAAACCACATCATTTGTTTTGCCATTGTGAAAACCTGCATGTAATAGGAAAAACAAGTAATGGTGTAGACACTTACTATAAATTATAGTATCAGCTGTACAAAGATTATGAAGAACATAGCAAATACAGATTATTGACACGTAAGTGAGACTATACACTGGCTTACAGCAAATGATAACAGGAAAATGAAGGTTACTTCTTTACTCCCCACTTGTAATATATAATTTACTTGGTGTAGAAGGGACAAAGAAAGAGTACAGAATTATTAGGTCGATGCCAAGTTTAAAAAGACAAATACATACATATAATATGTACACAGGTGATTCAGTTTAATCCAGATTCATCTAGTCCAGTTACAGAGATCTGAGATCTCATCCAACCATGTCTGGATAGACAATCCTGAAAGTATTTCTTTAGACTTCTGTCAGCCTCCCTCCATCTTCCCCACCTCATCCGCTCGGATTTCCCCTGCCCTTTGGAAAAGAACAAAGACTGAGCAACTCCACCAATATTCACCCCTCTGCCAAGCCCTAACATCTCTATGCTGTTCCATTCTGGGAAAGTGAGAACAAGAAATGACTGCCATTTCAATGTATACCTGGTCTCTGGTTAACTTGAAAGCCACAGCACAGACACATGGAAGAGATAATACATTATTTGGCTGCAATCTGCTCTAATGCTTTAGCATCTGGTCACATGTATTATTTAAAATCAGACAAATATATAAACTGTTCACGTAGCCCAGAGAGCTGGGTGATAAGTACCTGGTAAATGCTAGAGGTATATAGCTAGGTATTAACTTGAATTGCAGTAGACCGGCAGATAGGAATATAATTTAGGATCTCACTGAAGCAGTTGTCAAAATGGAAATAATATTGCTTTTACTGGAAAGGAAAAATTGAAAACAGTGAAAATGCAGCTAGAAAAAAATTACAGGAAGAAGCTCAAACAGTGTGTCAGGTTTAACCTGTGCAGGCAATTGATAAACACTGATAAAGATAGATTGCTATAGCAGTATATAAAACAGTCCGCAGGATGATTCAGTATCCAAATATGAACCCACTTAAACTCCTAAAGATTAATACCAATCAGAAGTTTATGACACATAACCTACCCTTTATTCTCACGTCTCATCTTAGAGGTTGACGCATTTCAAAATTCATGCATTTAAGGATGCCTGACTATGGAGATAGGAACTGATCTATTTGGCTTATTTTATGTTAAGGAAAACTGGTTTCAGCCCACATCACTAACTGGAAGTACCTAGCTAAAATCATCAAAGACGAGTTCCATGGCATCATTTCAAAAACCAGATGATAGGTTTTCCCTCTTGCCATTCAAATGCTAAAATATCTAGACCATAAATTTAATCTTACCAATGGAATATCTACACTACAGTTGTTTTGCTTGTCGTTAGTACTTACTCATTAAATGGGTTAGCCCATCTACATAAAATTACTTCTACAACTATCAAAATTAACATCAAATAAATGAGTCATCTGAAATTTCATGTCTAAAAAAATTTTATACACCACAAAATTTTATATCATTTTTTAATGACAAGTGATTTTTAAAGGACCTTATACATAATAGGCATTAAGCACATTTGTCAAATGAAAGGAAAGAAACAGGTAGAGGAAGAAGAAACTTATAGAAAGCTTATAGAAGCTTATAGAAAAAACATCATTCAATCATGTCCACACTACAAAAATTCTTTTGAATGATTTAGTTGTAGATTAGCAAAATAGCTCAACATTTATAGACCTTACTAGTAATCTTTGATTAATGAAGATATTTCTTCTCCTAGTTTATGCATGGTATATACTTTATTCCATACAAAGAGTATAATGAAAGGACGAAACGTACAGGACTATCAAGGGGAAAAAAAACAAGTGGATGCATATCATATCAAAAGTAATTTCTAGGGGCACCTGGGTGGCTCAATTAAGTGTCCGACTTCGGCTCAGGTCATGATCTCGCAGTTTGTAGGTTTGAGCCCTGCATCTGGCTCTTTGCTGACAGCTCGGAGCCTAGAGCCTGCTTTGGATTTTTTGTTTCTCTCTCTCTCTCTCTCTCTCTCTCTCTCTCTCTCTCTCTCTGCCCCTCCCTCTCTCATGCTCTGCCTCGCTCTCTCTCAAAAATAAACATAAAAGTAATTTCTAGTAAACAATGTCTTCATACCACATTCAGTACAGAAAAAAATATATATATCCAGATTTTCCTACATTAATCCTTATAATAAAGTTAGGGATACTTATTCTTATAGTCCACGAGAAAGTCATGACTATTTTTATTATATTATGGCTGCCAAATAGTAATACTTAGCACACTAAATTAGTTACTATACCTAGGCATTAATTTTTTGGTTCATCCTCAGATATGAAATTATAACCATGTCTAAACCAAACGTTTTAATACTTTAGAAACTGAGGTGTTTCTTATGTTGACCATTTTATAGGTTTCAAAGAGTATGTGAACAGATTTCCAGGAAACAGTAAGTGATCCTTATGAGGGCTAGTTATCATTGGAGATCATCCACGCAGGATGACTGGTTCGTATGGTTCCTGCCCTAAATTGATGCATGTATTCAAGTAAAATACAAAGTTAGGAGAATATACTTGATAATTTTGTAGCATATTTAAATATTAAAATATTGAAATAGTTAATCCTAGTCCAGTCTTTCTCAACTCTGTTAGTACATCAGAGTCACCTTAGATTTTTTTCGTATTTATTTTTGAGGGCATGAGAGAGAGAGAGAGAGAGAGGGGGGCCCATGAGAGAGCACATGCACACAAGTGGGTGAGGGGCAGAGAGAGAGAGAGGGAGAGAGAGAGAGAGAGAATGGCAGACGGGGGGACAGGATCTAAAGCAGGCTCTGCTGACAGCATGAACCCAATGCAGGGCTCAAACTCACAAACCATAAAGAAGATCATGACTTAAGCTGAAGTGGGATGGATGCTCAACTGACTTCACCACCCAGGTGCCCCAGGAAATGTTTAAAATACAGATGCCCAGGCTCAATCTTGAGGCACAGGAAACAATTATTTTTTAACGTTTCCCAAGTGGCACTAATCTAGTACAAAACCGGGTTAAATTAAGTCATTCTTTTTCTGATTAAGAGTAAAGAAATAGAGGGGCACCTGGGTGGCTCAGTCGGTTAAATGTCCGATTTCGACTCAGGTCATGATCTCATGGTTTGTGGGTTTGAGTTCCGAATTGGGCTCTGTGCTAACAGCTCAGAGCCTGGGGCCTGCTTCAGATTCTGTATCTCCCTCTCTCCCTCTGCTTCTTCCCCACTCACACTCAGTCTCTCCAGCTCTTAAAAATAAAGAAACATTTAAAAAAAAAAAGGAAAGAAAGAAATTGAGCTCAAAGAATAGAAGTTTCATTAGATAATCAGGCTAAGGGGCCCAATCACAGGCTAAATGGAGAAAAAGGCTCTGAAGACGACACACACACAATCACGTTGAGGGTGGATGTGAGGGTAGACTTAGCTCTGGAGAACAAAGACATTTGAAAACTTGGGAGAAACGGTTTCAAAAACAAGAAAAGTGAGGGCCAGGGCCTGCAATGAGACAAAACCTTGTACTTTGAGGAATGCCTAGCAGGCTGGCCTGGCCAGATCTTGGAGCACTAGTAGGCAAGGGAAGGGAGTTCGGTCTGAGAGGCAGGCAGAAGTCAGCTCTTGTAGGGGCTTCAAGGCATATAGAGGACTTTGTATTCCAGTTGCACTGGGAAGTGAGCTATAAACGGTTTTTAAATAAGAAGACAATGAGGAGATCTGCCAGCACTTTGGAACATTACTCTGGTTGTTGTGTAGAAGATGGGCAGGGAATCAAAATGGAGGCAGGATCCTCACCTCAGCGAGAAGAAGACGGTGGCTTGATACAGGGAAGATTCCAGCTGCTCCTCTAAATGTCACAAATAACGGGTTCTCTTCATCAAGCCTTAAAGAAGGGGGCATGGGGTATGGGATTCATAAAAGGAACAATCCTGATAGATTTTTTTCTAAGTATATGTGATGTTCTAATCCCAACAACTTCCAACCTAGGAAAAAGTTTACATAATGCTTTCTACAATCAACTTTAAATTCTGTATTACTACGTAGAATTGAAATTGGTGAAGTTTTGTGTTTTTCAGAACATTTTGAATTCAGTCCTGTAACTGAATGAGGTTATATTGTGTTCATGTTACCAACATTAGATTCTGAATTGCTGTTTAAAGCTAAAAGTTGACCTTCTAATTGAGTGAATTTCTAAAGACAAAGTATCTTTCTTGTTACTATCAGTTATATTCCATTTGTCCTTTATAACACTTCAAACAGAACGATTAGTGTACAAGGTCAGTCTGGCCCACAGAACAAGGGAACACTGGGGTAGGAGGGCCCCTGCTACCACACAGCCTGAGCTCCTCTCAACTACAGGGAAACCTGTGCTAACACTATTGAGGGAACTTCACTCTTTAGGTCAATAGAATACCAAGGACTATGCTAAATTCCTATCAATTGCTAGCTTTTATTTAATAATTTATTTGGCCTTTAAGCAAGTATTGTGTTTTAAGATTTTTTGTAGAATCCTTTTATTTATGAGAGGGACAAAGAGCACACACGCACAAGGTGGGGAGGGGCAGAAACAGAGGGGGACAGAGGATCTGAAGCGAACTCCGTGCTGACAGCAGACAGTCTGATGTGTGGCTCGAACTCACAAACCGAACTGTAAGATCATGACCTGAGCAGAAGTTGGACACTTAACCGACTGAGCCACCCAGGCACCCCTTAAAAACAATCTTATGAATTATTATGTTGAATTCTTCTCTTATCCTGGCTTTGTACATTCAGCTAACTTTATTTTCCTGTGTTTACTTTTGGCATGTGTCCCAGTGCCCATTTTGGTAGAAAACATGTAATAGGAAATCAGTAAATGTCTGCTGATCAAATAAACATTTATAGAATATGGTCCCTGTACTGCAGAAGCAAAAAATACAATAGATTTTAAGACATGATTAATCTTAACTAATATAAATCAACATATATAAAATGTTGTCAACAATAGATACATATCAAACATTTGCAGACAGGACTTGAGGTGAGTTTTCTGGGAGAACTCATTACTATTTAAAAAAAGAAAAGATGTGGTATATGGAATGTCATCATGTTTTAGAAATGGAAGAGTTTTATGAGAAGGAAAACTTGGTAGTGGGAGCAAGAAACAATTTTTTTCTGTTCAACAGTGATTAACAATATTTTTGCCACAGCTTTTCTAGCTGTTCCCTCCCCAAACTTCTATTCAACATCACTGTCCAGCTCAAAATGGTACAAATAACCAGTACCATGAAAATCAATCATGGAATTTCAATTTCTGCCTACTTAGTACATGTCGGCAACATTAATACATAGTCCAGTATTGTGCCTGGTCTCCTATGAGATTCTTCAATCTTAGAATCCTATTATTTCCAAGATATTTTTTTTTTTTCTTAAGGGATCGGGATTGAGAAAGAATGAGAAGGAATACTACTCTTTTCTTTGGTCTTTCCAAGTCTTAAAAGGATTATTGATATTGTTATTTAAGTGCAGATGGTTGAAAGACCTTCTAACAAGCCATCAGTGGTGACTTGAATAATGTTTCCCTCTTTAAGTTTCAACCACTGTTTTCAGCAGATAATGTCAAAGAAAATAATATTGTGACAAAAAATGAGGTCAAAAATCAGATGTGATGTTCCTAGTATTTAGAAGTTAAATATAATTTCCCCTAGAAGTCAATTAAACTATTCAATACATTTCCAAGAAGGACAAAACCTTCTTTGGCTTTATTTATACTAGAAACAGTTGACAAGTTGACATTATTACATTTATCGCATCTGCCAGAACATATCAGGGGAGAAGGCAAATTAAGTCTTATCATGATGATTGCTGATGGGTTTTAAGGCATTTTTTTCATGGATAAATGAGGAAAGAGACTAAAATCCTCACATAGTAGCTATTACAGAGTAAAGAAGCCGCTCTCAGACTTGGGCATGCTTCAGAATCATCTGGAGGTCTGGGAAAATGGAGGTTGCTGATCCCACTCACAGAGGTCTGGGGTGGTGCTCAAGAATTTGCATTTCTCCCAAGTCCCTGCGGCAGGGGGCGGGGGGGAGGGGGGGTGGGGGGGGGAGGGGGCCTGCTGGTGTGGATGGTATTGAGAACCACTGGAATTGGAATTGGAATACCATTGGTATTGGAATTAAGGATGCTTTTCTATCTCCTACTTTTCCTGAGGAATAGAACTTAACATAATCCATTTATCCACAAGAATAACATCTTTTAAGCACCGCTTCCATAGATCTTTAACCACAAAGGTTTATAGGCCTTTCATTTGCAGCTCTGCTGGACAGACCAAATGGACTTAAATAAAAACAAAGACTATCTGAGCATCTTTTGCTCTAAAGCCAAGATGACTAGGACATACCCAGTCCCACCCTTTCTCCTATTCTTGGATCTCTGCTTTTCCTCCAAATACCTTATTGGTACCCTCCACATGGAGTCCAAGCTCCCCACTCACACCTCTATGTCTAACTTACCCTGTAGGTTTACATAGTGTGACTACATAGAAAGAAGTGGGCACAGGGAGGGGAGGCAGATTACAGAGCCGAGCCACAATTTCTCCATCAAAACAAAGATAATAATATCTACTTCTCCTGGCTATCGTTGATGAATAAATGAGAGGATAGGCATACAGAATCGAGTATAATGCCCAGCACATGGGAAGCCTGCTATCCTGCGTACAGAACCAATTTCCTTTCCAACCTCTTAGAACTTCCTGCCTCTACAGGTCATTTTATTAATCTCCCTGCCACCATACTTTGTGACACTCTGTCCTCTCCTGAATATTCTGGAGTGTACCAAGAAGAAGGTAAGAGAAAGAAGAAGCCAGGCAGAGTCGCCAGTTTTTCGCAAGGCAGAGAAAAACAAGAGACACAGAGAGATGGCTACTGGCAGTAAAGTCAAGGACCAGCAATCAGAGCTATAGAATTTTCTGGCCAGTTTAGATTACCTTTGGCTAAACAGACTTAGGTACAGGTGACCAGGCCATCTGACAGAATCCAACAGATGCAACCATACAATGCTTAAGCATAAGCTTCAGACCAAGGGCACATTGCTGAGATGTAGGCGTTGGCTTTGTTCACCTTTTTCAACTCACGGTTGTTTCCGTGTTATTACCAAATCCATAGGACAAACCAGTGCCTTCGGTTTCCATGAAGTCCATGCATGAACCTAACAGAACCAAGCCTCTAATCCAAAAGTGGAACAAATATCTGTCTTATATTTTCATTGACCGTTTTAGACAATCTAATAATAACGTATGGATTCAAGTAATCAGCCCAGCAAGTTAGAGAAGCACTATAGTGGCAGTTAGGGACATGTCACCTGGGTGCCAGTTTTAATAAGCAATGTGACCTTGAATAAGAAACCTTCAGTTTCTTGTGTCTATTATCTCATCTGTAAGACATTACTCCAGCTGGGTAATCCACTTCTCATTATGATGCACAATTTATCAAAATGCTTCAAAGAGTGAAAATGTCAAACAGGGCAAATGTAATACTGGTGGTTAAGTTGAAATAACTGTATTAAGTAGAATCAAGTCAATTATCAGCTCTTATATACACACACCATATTATCAAGAATGTGCCAGAATACTCCCATAATGCTTTCACTTAGCATTCATGAAGCTAGTAATATAAACGCCCCTCATGATACAGCCTTTCACAAAAATCCAGGCTTCCCACTTTGGAATAAATGTCTTTCTGAGTGCTTTTGTTGTCTTGCAGATTTCTATGATAAGAAATTTATTTTTTGATTTGTTTCACTCATCAATAGGAGATAACCACTTGGAAAATACAGTAACAATTAAATCTCAAACCTTTCAAGAAAAAATATTAAGAAGTTAGAGGGTCCCTGGGGTTTACTCATAGCACTGGTATATACCCACAACACTGTTTGCCAAGTAAGTGCCTTAGCACTTTCAGAACTGTAGAGCCCTTCACAGAACCTTCTGACGCTAGAGTTGACCCTCCAGCTTGAGTCGATCTACACTCCATCCCTCGAAAGCTCAGATAAGAATTTCTCCCGAGAAAAGTTACCATAATGCTACATACAAACCCTGTGGGACTAGCTCCTCTCTTGCCTGAAATGTAGGCGCCTTTCTAGCGCTGCAGTACCGCGCTTGGCCAGTAGGTGCTGCCCTCTAAACACGTGTGATTTTGCAGTCTGAACACAGGTTCAAGGTTTCAAGCTCTGGGAGATAAAAAAAGCTGGGTTTCAAGTTTGATAGAGTCTTTTCTACACTGGTTATCTAGGATTGATCAATTCTGAAGGCTCTAATTTCTGTTCTTCAAGCTAACTTAAAACAGGGCAGTCTGAAAAACACCGCTCTTAGATGGGCAGCCTGAGAAGCAGGTTTTCACAGGTGTTTGCGCTGCAAACCTAAATAGCCCCCTAAGTTCAATCACATCAATGCCAGAGGCAGAAAAAAACTGCAACAAAAGATGAAAAGAGAGCAAGCTCAGTAAAGCTTATGGCTCCCCAAGAGCTGTTTTGATGTGGAAATCTCTGTGAAAGCTCATTAAGTCCTCAGTATGTGAGGCAGGACTTAGGGAAAAGTCAAAATGAAGATAATAAGACACCATATCCACCCATACTGACATATTTGTGAAGCATTCAGAATACACCAAAGAAATTTCACGTGACTTCCCTGCATATGAAAGGCCCGAATTAGCTCCTCTAGTTAAACCGAAGTCCAGATGAACAGTTACATACCTGGGAGGCAGGTACCTTGGTTATAACACTCACCACAAACAAAACTAGTTAAAAAGCAACTCAAAGCATGAGAGTCCCCAGGATAGAAAGCCAGCTAGGTCCTTCTTGATGAGCAAAAAGCAGTTGCCATACACCACGAATATCCAAGACATCAGAATAAATAATAATAAAAGACATTAAATTGATAGACATATATAAGAAAATCCAGTAAGGTTCTTTTTCCCAGTACTTTCACTCATCGGAAACTATTCATAAGAAAAGGTTTATCCTCAGGCTTCAACCAGAAACTGAATGGAATCAGACCCGGTATTAGGGTCCTCCAGAAAAACAGAACCGACAGGATGTATATGTGTATAAAAAAAAATAGAAGAATTTTCAACAATTGACTCACGAAATTGTAGAGGTTGGCAGGGTAAGTGGAGAAGCTGGAGGCCCAGGAGGCACTGACGTTGCCACTACCATCCAGAGGCAATCTGCTGGCAGCATTTTCTCTTCCTCGGTGGTGGTCAGTCTTTTCCTAATCAGGCCTTCAATTGGATTCACCCCACCTCATTTTAACTTAATTAACTACTTAAAGACCCTGCCTCCAAATACAGTCACATTCTGGGGTACTGGGCCTTAGGATTTCAACATATGAACTGGGGAAACAACAGTTCAGCCCCCTACAGACGTGAATGGGTACTCTAATGATCTAGAGACTTAAAAAGAGCAAGAGACATGGGCAGAGGTTGGTAAAAACCTGTTTCTTGGAGCAGTGATTCTCAGTGTGTGGTTCCAGGCCCAGCAACATCAACAACACCTGGGTAATTGTAAGAAATGACAAATTCCCAGGCCCCACCCAAGATCTGTTACACCTGTGAGCAGGGCACAGCAATTTCTTTTTAAATTTTTATTATTGAAGAATAGTTAATAGTGTTATATTAGTTTTGGTCTGCAATATAGTGATTTGATAGTTCTATACATTACTCAATGCTCACCATGACAGTGTAGTTACCACCTGTCACCATAAAATGTGATTACAATATTATTTATATTCCCTAAGCTTTACTTTTCATCTCCGTGATCTATTTACTGGAACTTTGTACCTATTAATCCCTTCACCTGTTTCACCTATCTTCCCACCGCCCCCACTCCCCCAGAAACCACCAGTTTTTTCTCTGTATTGATAGATCTGTTTCTGTCCTGTTTGCTTTCTAGATTCCACATACAAGTGAAATCATACAGTACTTTTTTTTCTCTGTCACTTAGCGTAATATCCTAATAATATCTAATGGTCCATCCATGTTGTCACAAAGGGCAAGATCTCATTCCTTTTTATAGCTGAGTATTCCATTGTGTATATACATACATCTTTATTTATCTATCCATGGACACTTGGGTTTCTTCCATATCTGGGCTATGGTACATAATGCCATAATAAACATAGTAGTGCATATATCTTTTTAAATTAGTGTTTTGTTTTCTTTGTATAAATACTCAGTAGTGGAATTCCTGGATCATATGGTATTTCTCGTTGTAGTTTTTTGAGAAACCTCCATACTGTCTTCCACAGTAGTTGCACCAATTTGCATTCCTACCAATAGTGTGTGAGGGTTCCCTTTTCTCCACATCTTCACTAACACTTATTATTTCTTGTCTTTTTGATACTAGCTATTCGGAGTATCTCATTGTGGTTTTGATTTGCATTTCCCTGATGATTAGTGATGTCGAGCATCTTTTCATGTATCTGTTGGCCATTTGTACATCTTTAGGAAAATGTCAACTCAGGTTTTCTGCTCACATATTTTTAATTTCATTTTAGAGAGAGCGCGCACACACAAGTGGGGTAGAGGGGCAGAAAGAGAGAGGAAGAAGGAATTTTAAGCAGATTCTCTTAAGAGAATCTTAAGCAGGCTCCACACTAAGTGCGGCGCTCTATCCCACAATCTTGGGATCATGACCTGAGCCTAAATTGAGTCAGGCATTCAACTGACTGAGCTACCCAGGCGTCCCTCTGTTCATTTTAAATCAGATTATTTGTTTTTTGACCTTTAAGTTTTATAAGTTCTTTATATAGTTTGGATATTAACCCCTTAGTGGATATATCATTTGCAAATATCTTCTCCTGTTCACTGGTTGCCTTTCCATTTTGTTAGTTTCCTTTTCCGTGCAAAAGCTATTTATTTTGGTGTAGTCCCAATATGTCTCCTGAGGCAAGGGAAACAAAAGCAAAAATAAACTATTGGGACTACACCAAAATAAAAAGCTTTTGCCCAGCAATTTGTTTTTAACAAGTCCTTCAGCAATTCCAAAGAAGTCTAAAGTTGAGATCTTAGAAGTTGCTTTATTACAAGAATAATGTCACCTAAGAAATTTTCCAACAAACGTGGGATTATATATTGTTTGATCTGTGTGGTTTCTTTAAAAATATTAGGCTGAGTCATATTTTATAAATGGGCCTTGGAATCCATTTTACTGTTATAAATTTGAAGTGAAGCCAGAGTTCCAAGGGTAAGCATGATAACAACACCGCAAAGGAACTTGGCCTCTGGGTACAGATTTCACAGGGTAAAAGCAAACCTATGAGTACCCAATAAAGCTTATTTATCAAATACAGACCAGTCTAATTGCTGTCTGTCTGCCTGGATGCCTCAATTATTTTATGCAATTCCCATGAATGGCAGACTAAATTACAATGATTTGACTTAGTAAAATTCATTCTACTCTCTTTAAAAAAAAAAAAAAACTAGAAATAGAATTGTTAAGTGGTCATATTTTAGCAATTGTCAAATTTATACTATGCTACACCTAGCCCCAAAACACGTCCTAGACCCTCACACCATTAGCCTTTGCCAATATGCTGGCCGGTAAACTTCTGGCCATATTGTCACCATGCCCTTTGAGAGTCTACACTACAGCATTAGGAATAAAAAGACTGAATTCACCTGTGAGGTATTTTCAAGCCTTGGTGGTGGTCAGATCTACAAGCAAGGATACACATGCCAGTTTATCTGGAGAAGTCAGCTTCATCTGAGATATATCTGCTGCGTGGTGGTCGGGTACATGCCACTAGAGGTAGAGCTTATGTCCAGTAAGCTTTCCTCACTGCCTAGCATAGTGCTCAGAATATAAGGTGCTAAATCACATCGCACAATACAACTAGATCCAACAATCATAATTCTTTTTTTTTTTCATTTTAAGTGTTCTCCATGCCAACATGGGGCTTGAATTCATGACCCCAAGATTAAGAGTCACATGCTCTACTGACTGAACCAGCCAGGCTCCCTGCAATACTCATAATTCTTTATGTAATTTATGTGGCAAGAATTTTCCAGGTCTTCAGAAAAAAAAATATAATTTTTATAAAATATAAACTTTTATATTGGCTATCAAGGAAATGATTGTCAAGTAGACCTTTTACATGTACCCTCTTTATGACATTCTATCCCAGAATGACAACTATGAACTTAATATATTTGGGCAGGACCTATATGAGTAAGCTTAAGGGCCACTTGCAAGTTGCAGTATTTAACTGTGTCCAGACAGAATAGAGAGCATTTTCACACTGAGCAATTACATCAGCAGGTCATTGAGAAGTTGATGTTCATCTGGTACCACAAGAAAAAGGGCAGTCTTATGGCTGGAAGCTAGTGTTCTAGACAAATGGTCAGGTACTATAATCTGTATTCTTTTTTTACTCCTCTGAGACTCACTCTTCTCTGGGTTTACCACTAGAACTTTCCCTGGAGTGATTTGTTACCTGTGACTAATCACACTGTGTGGGCCTCTTATTAATGGTAATAAGAAGTGAAATTAACCTAAACTTAGCATCAGGAACTATCTTGAAAGGAAAACAGGTTCATAAGAGTAGGCTCTTATGGTTTTGAGAAGAACAGAGGTCATCCCAGAATGGTAAGGGCCCTGACAATGTGAGGGGTAGTATACCATCACCACTCATGACTTTTGAGCACCAGGTGGTGGTATAACCACCTCTGTCCTACTTTCCCTCCCACAGCACAGTCACCTGGCTGCCTCCCAGTAGCTGAGAAGCCATGAGAGAAAGAAAAGATTTAATCTTGCAATGGTTATGCCCCTTTGCTGCTCCATTGGGATGGCTCTGATTCTCACACTGCAGAAATGCCAATACTAAGTTCTGAGAAGATCCGGGGTTCTCTTAGGTACCATTGCCATCTCAGTTCTTGGCCTCGCATGTGGACAGGGTTTATCTAAAGCACAGGCTGTGCCTCTGAGGTACATCAAAACTCCTTTGATGCCCCTTCCTGAAATCAGAAGAGGATCAGATTTCCTATGTTTCCTTCACTTCTCTTGTACGTGGCCCATCAGAGATTTTAGTTTCAGAGTAGAGGTGTTTGTCTTTCAGCCAGTATACTCAGGGAAAGCATCCATTGCTGCTTCTTTTCCTCCATCTCTGGCCACATTGCCACCTCATAGAGACCTCTTCTTCCCAGATACCTCCTCCTACAAACAATAATCTTCACTCCTTTAACCCTGTTCATACCACCTTCTAACACTGGCCACTACTAAAAGATGTTGCTTCCAGAACAGGTTGAATGGAGAACCTCACATGCTTAGGGAATATTCCAACTCATCTGGAATCAGTTTGGCCTGGGTATTTATTATATTTGAATTTTAAGCAAATGTATGTCAGGGCAGTTGTGGGGAAGCTGCTCTGAACAGGAGATGGCAGTAGCGGCCAAGGTATTTGGGCACCCTTTTCCCAGTCCTTCTAAGAAAGGGCATTTCCTGTCTGTTAACTGTCACTTCTGGGCATAGTTTTGTCTCATCAAACCCAGGGTGGCTAAATAATGTGTCTGAAGTCCCAGACCTTGTGGAGTCCCACAACCATCGAAGAACTAAATATTGCTCAAATTGAAGACTAAACAACCAAACAAGCTGTTATTAAGTCTCACTTCAAAGGAAAGGAGGAGCCCTCCAGAAAGCACAGACACTCCTACTTAGATAGGCATTAGTGAGATACTTGTAAAGGAAGCAAGGATCTGAGATTTAGTGTACATTCTTACTCAGATTTTGAGCAAGTTATTTAACAGAAGTGACTCAGCTCACGCCCATATGTGGATTGAAAGGGTAAAGAAGTCTTCCTCATAAATTTTACTAAGGGTCAAATAAGATAATAGCCAGGAAAACCTTGTAAATTACGACATGCAAGGGAGGCATTTTTGTTGGTTTTTTCCTGTTTTTGTGTGTGTGTGTGGGGGGGGGGGGGGGTTGGGGTTTGTTGGTTTGTTTGTTTGTTTTTGGTCCAGGAAATATGTCCAGAAGCAATTTGACCCTGAGTTCTACTATTTAGCTGATATTTATAATTTCCCAGAGAGTTATGGCACACAAATTACTTTGTAATAGCTCTACATGCTTTGCTTCATCCTAAGTCTACAGTTATGCTCTCACCCAGGCTCCTGTCATCTGTTACCTTGATTTATGAAAGCTTCTGTTCTCTGATCTCCTCATTTCTTACCTCTGCCTCCTTTAAAACTTATAAAATGTGGCTGCAAGGTCAAATTTCTCATCATGACAGTATTACATCCTCAGGTATCATCATTACTGTCTTAATAAAGCAGGCAGTTAGTTCCACAATAGTCTGTTTAATCCACTAGATAATTGCTCAGCCTTCACTATATAATCCCCATCCTGTCCCTCGCTAGGATTTCAGAACCACTGTGTTGTGGTTTGAAACATCTATTAATTTGGCACATGTATTAATTAAAATTTTATTTCTAGTCAAATATGTGATGGATTAAGTGCTGTATATAAATAAGAAAAACATAACTAATCTTAAGCACTTTTACTCAGAGTGAAAACAATGTAACCAGAAAGTTTTCTGATAACTTCCATACACTTACAGACTTTGCAAAAGTTAAAAAAAAAAAAAGCCTAAAACTTAAAGTATTACAGAATTAGTTAAGTATTATGGTAGATTTATGAAGCATGCAACCACATGAAATTTTTCATGTAGCTAATAAGACAAAGATATATTACTTCACTTTACTTCACTTGTGCCCCAGAGTGAATTAGAGCCACAGTAAAATTAGACCTAACTGGGACCTGGGACCTGAATGGCCAAGAGGTATAGAAATTTCCAGCACTGCTTTACTAGCAAGTGGGATATAACAAGACCATACTCTAAAGCCAGTCCTCAGTTTTATTATTTATTTTGCTGCCTTGATCATTTTTCTGCACTCATTTGGCTTGAAGGCACAGACATTCCCTGTTGATTATCTCTACTTGGCAGTGGGTTCTGCTACACATTTTGATTCCTAATATGGTAGCAGGAGAGGGTTTTGTATGAGTTCCAGCGAGTTTCTCTGGGCTTGTGGAATGCAGTGAGGAAAGAATCCTACAGAGATGAAAACATGAACATTTGCATTGATAAAGAGAAAACTAAAATAAAGAAAAAAGGGGATGATTCTCTAAAAAAAAAAATTCCCTTTTTTTTTTTTTTTACTCTGCCCACTTTCATGTCTAATAATGTCTTACAGTTGGGAGATTGGAGGAATTGATGTTGTGCTCTCTAATTGCTTATATTTTCATGACCATTTCAAAAGCCATTTTGAAATGTCTGAGTGGTTTTACAAAAGCAACGCTAAAATAAACTTTCCATCATCAACAAAGTTTAAATCCTTGAAGCACCCAATTACACTACTCTGTAAATTAGCCACATAATGATGAAATCTGAGAAAGTATCACATCCCCACCAGAGGGTAACAGCTAAAGTTGTCTATTCATGGTACAGATTATACCATTCCTCTTAATTTTTGTAGCAATATGAACTCATGCTAAAGAATCCGTGTATTGGTCTCAGAATTTAATACAGTTTTTTCTCTCAAAGTCATAATTCACAGAAATATTCGTTTGGTAAAAATTCTTTAAACAATACATCCCAGATGATGAATTCTCCTTTAATAATGGGCTCATTTTCCCTAAATGTATTTATTTATTAAAGGCTCTGTACTTTAATAAGCTACATTTGCACTGGTGTTAAAATGCCATTATTTCCATCATCATTAACATCCATTTAATGTTTAACTTTTTTATAATTAAGAATTACATTTGGAAGCTATTGCCTCTAAATTGGCTATATCAACATTTGAGGTTGTGTCTATATAGGCTTATCTGCTACCTCTTAAAAAACAAACCAACCAACCAACCAACCCTGGGGCACCTGGGTGCTTCCGTGGGTTAGGCATCAGACTTCAGCTCAGGTCATGATCTTGCAGTTCATGAGTTCAAGCCCCGTGTCAGGCTCGGTGCTGACAGCTCAGAGCCTGGAGCCTGCTTCCGATTCGGTGTCTCCCCCTCTCTCTGCCCCTTCCCTGCTCACTCTGTGTGTTTCTCTGTCTCTCAATAATAAATAAATGTTAAAAAAAAAATTTTAATAAAAAAAATTTTAAAAAGCCCTAAAGAGAGACTCATCTTGAAATCTAAGAAATTTAATATGCCAGTGTAGATACTTTGAAAATATGTTTTTTATAATGTTCGAACATTTTCTTTTTCTGGACAACTAATTCTAAGAAGCCCTTCTGTAAACAAAGGTTCTGATGAGTTATCAATAACCACAAACACAATGTGTTTAGGGAGAAGGAAAAAAGGGAAAATAAGGGCAAACCTATGCCCTTTAGTAAAAGTTCTTTAAGTCCTACACAGAATTTCCACTTACATCTCAATAGCCAGAATCTAGTCTTGACTGCCTTACTTACTAAATAACTTGCTGGGAAACGTAGTCTTTTATTCTGGGTGACAATGTGCCCACTTAAAAATTGTGATGATGGAGCACCTAGGGAGGTGGCTCAGTTGGTTAAGCGTCCAACTCTTGATTTGGGTTCTGGTCATAATCTTACAGTTTGTGGTATCAAGCCCCAAGTAGGGCTCTGTGCTGACAGCATGGAGTCTGCTTAGGATTCTCTCTTCCCATCTCTCTCTGCCCTTCCCCCGCTCGGGAACATGCTCTCTCTCCCTCTCAAAATAAATAAACATTAAAAAACAAATCACGGTGCCAAAACCAAAGAAGTTTGGATTAGGCAATACACTATCTCCATCTTAGTCAGGTTCACAGGTTCCTTGACTTGCTGTCATTGTCAGGGTCATAAAAGCACTTAGCTTCCCCATGCATATTCATATTTATTTATTTAAATTAGAAGAAGTGTTTTTGTTTCACTGATGTAATTATCTATAAATTATATAAAATGTAAAACTGCAAGTAGAAAAATAAATTTAAACAACCTTAAAATCCACCACCCAGAAATAACTTGGGTTAGTTTTTTGGTACATAGTTCCATTAAATCATAATGCCTACTGTTATGTACATATGTTACCTATATACTTTCCATAATAAAGTTGGCATACACAGAGAATACTAATTTTTAATCTGCTTTTGTAATATTGTGAACATCTTCCTGCATCAATAAATTCTCAAAGTTGTTTTAAATGTTTTTTTTTTA
The DNA here is from genome assembly GCF_018350175.1 of Felis catus. Lineage (NCBI taxonomy): Eukaryota > Metazoa > Chordata > Mammalia > Carnivora > Felidae > Felis > Felis catus. Next base: position 102,714,764 of record NC_058374.1, read on the forward strand.
ATTTATTTTTGAGAGAGAGAGAGAGCACAAGCAGGGGAGGGGCAGAGAAGAGAGGGAGACACAGAATCCAAAGCAGGCTCCAGGCTCTGAGCTGTCAGCACAGAGCCTGACACAGGGCTCAAACTCGTGAATGCAAGATCGTGACCTGAGTCGAAGTCAGACACTCAACTGACTGAGCCACCTAGGTGCCCCTCAATGTTGTTTTAAAAGGCTATAGATGACTGCATTATATTATGGTACCATAATTGATTAAACTAATGTCCAATTGATGAGCATTTTGGTCATTTCAAGTTTTACTGTACTGTGAAACACACCACAATTAACATCTCTGTTGCTAAATCTTCACGCTTATCCTCAATTACCTCCACAGAAGGTAGATTTTCTGATCAAGGAACATACAAGTCTTAAAGCTTTGGTATGCCAAATTCCCCTCCAGAAAAGCTGTTAACATTTTACCTTGTTACTCTCTCATCTAAGTACATGACAATCCTTTGACCGATAATGAACATTATATAATTTTAAGTCTTTGCCCAATTTGATAGACCAAAACATGGAGTCCTATTTTTATTTGTATTTCTTTGATTACTATTAAAGTTGAATATTTACCTCTGCCTTAGATTTAGCCTTCTTTATTATTGTGAAAATATAAGGCAAGAGAGAAAAAGGTTCGATGGACTCAAATTTGTAAATACTAACTTCAGACTTGATGGAACAAGTCCCCGGTTGTTAGAGAAGTCATGTATGCTAACTCATGAATAGCAACATAAAAGAACAGGTTATCCTTCCATTCCATGTGGCACTCAATGAAGATGCCACGTGACCACTTTAAGTAGGGTACCCCAATTTGTTCCTCCATTGCTTAAGAAAGAAGCCACCATGATCTTGGTTTGAGTTGTGTTGAGTCTGAAGGACAATGCTTCATGTGTAATTTATCAGTTTTGCCCTATCCCAGTTATTCCTTTGAGGTGACTGTCAAGCTCTTGTCACAGCAGAGTGGCAAGTAAAGATATTCAGAGGGACTCAATTTTAATTCAGGTAGTCAGTGAACCACAAGCTCTGTCTGCTCAACCACTTTCATCTCAAACAGGAATCTCCAGTCTAAATTTGTAAGTGAGCAGAAAACAACTTTGTGCCTTTAAATATCTGATGATGTGTCACATTTTAGTGTATGTGAAGCCAGGGTGATGTACAAAAAGTACCAGATCACAACATGCCAGTCAAACAGTTGCTTGTATCATTTCCTGATGTTTGCTGAGTAGAGAACTTCAAATACCTTAGGCACATGCTATCTGTGAATGGGATTGGTACATTTTCTTGCTTGTGTATTGTATAGATTACTCTGGAATAGCTTACCTCTGCAGCTTTTTAATCCTTTCCTTGTACCAAAAGCCAATTCGTAAATTAAGAGCTAATGTAAGAGAAGTTTGAACACTATAGGATAAACCCCAATGAGCCCGTTAAGAACAAAACTTCAGATAAATTCATGCTTAAATACTAAGGTATAACTCAAAATAGGAGGAATAAAAACAAACTTCATCTTCTACCAGCAAAATCAAAAATTAAACATTGCACCACAATTATATATTTTTCTCTAGAAGCCTAACAATTCTTTTCCATATATGTAGGGAAGGCAAATACACATTTTCGTTTAGAATTTAGGCTGGCCTTGTACACATGGAGCACACCCCAGTGAAAATTCAGTGGGCAATAATATGGAACACTACAAACCCAGAGGACTTTAAGACTCCATTGGGGTTTGCTAAGACTCCACTGTCTTGCTAGTCTCTTTTTCTCCTCTATGGCAGAAGCTATTTAGAGTCAAGCATCATTAAATCAAAATGCAAAGGGGGGAGAAATGAATGTGGGTTAATTGCATTTTGCATGCCACCGCGCCACAGTTGGTATAAAGTATTATTGCGGTATAAGATTGCATTGTGCATTCCAGGAGGACAAGTAACTTGATGAGGCTAGAGGACTGTAGTATACCAGGAAGTAGCCATGGATGAGGATTCTGAGTGTGTGTGTGTGTGTGTGTGTGTGTGTGTGTGTGTGTGTGTTTGCAGGGTGAGGTCGCATATAAAACCTCACACTTCATGCTAAGAAGTTGGAACTTTGTCCTCAAGTGGGAATCTCCCGGAAGAATTGCAGCTACTCTCCAGGAAGGTCCCATTAAATGCAATTTGGCACACTCTGTGTGATCCTCTCCCCTTTACTATACAAAGAAGTCCTATACTTGCAATCTTGGTAAAGATGTACAACCTGATTCCTTATCAGCAGAACTGCAGGGTAACAAAGGGAACATTATGATGTTACATACCCCATTATGATAACAAAGGGAACATTATGATGGGAGCAACTGTAATTGAACAGAAGACCTCTTCCTGCCATCCATGGCCTGGAAATAAAAGGCATACAATCCGTATGAATAAAGGGCAGATAGGCACCAACTCTAAAGCAAAGAATTTTTTGTAAGAGGAGTGGAAAGAAGGCAGAGGCCTGGGAAGTCCACAAGAATCATGGAAAGCTTCTCTGAGGAGGTGATGTTTGCTACACCAGCCAGACTTGAGCCATAACCCACAGGATCGAGTAGCAGTAGGACTCCAGAGAACCATTTCTTCCGTGGGGAGAAATGAGGCAAAATAGACAAGTCTCTAGTCTCATGGTCCACCATAGAAAACACAAGGGCCTCTGTTTTTTGCAGGCCTTGTTAGGGTCCCTGCACCCAAAAAGTCAATGGCCTTTAATCTCCATTTCATTTACATATTTATGTAGAATTGTTTAAATTCATTTTTGAAGCTATAAAAGCAATATTTGTTCACAACAAAGACCAGAAGTATACATACAGTCTCTTTCTCCACCCCCGTGCCCTACCCTTCCATCCAGAGATAACCACTGTTTCAAGTACACCCTTCCAGAAATATTTCATGCATATATATGCATAGATTCTACACTATGTATAAATACCATACTATTTTACTTTCTTCTGTAACTATACCATAATGATAGCTCTATAATGTTGATATAGGAGGCACTTGACAGAGGCAATCTGTTCGAAAAAGTTTCTTGAAGCTCTACTGTAATACACTTAATATTAGAATATGAATTGTCTATATTAAAGAAAGGAGAGTGCTGGAAAGTAGGGAACACTAAAGCCCCACCAAACAATCCCTTGGCTTTAGGAATCTTTGCATAAGAGCACACAAATAGTTGCCTACCATTCCATTGTGAGACTGGATCATAATTTTTTAATCATTCCCCAGTAGCAGCATATAGATCCTATATAGGGTTTTTGCCTTCATAAACAACACTATTTTGAACCTCTCTGAATACTTAGGCAAGGGAACCTATAACAAAAACGCCTCCAAGTAGAATCCCTGAGTGGAAGGGAGTGATAAAAGGCTGCCAAATTTTTCTCCCAAGAAGTTGTTCCAATTTACAGTCAATGGGAGAGACAACTTGTATAATCTAGGATTTCCTTGCAGAAACTGTGGAGCTATGCTGCCACAGAACTAGTTCTGCAAGTTTAAGACTCCAGATCAAATTACCTATGTGTAACTAGGATTCCAGCCATGCGTGCAAGTTCAGCGCTCTCTGAGCTTTTGATGTCCCCAGACAGTTTGCATTAGTAGTGCAGCTAAGCTGGGGAGTGGCATGGCCCATCCACATGAAGTCGCATTTTTGTTTCAGCTTTCTGGAGTGTAAACAGCGATTAGAGGGTTTCCATGGCAGAACTAGGGAAAATTCTATAAGCAATGCAAACTAACAAGACAGAGGGAGCCATGAAGGCCAAATGTGAGCCACTGCTGTCAGGATCGCAGACAGAAAGAAACAAGGCAGAGACAAGTTCAGGAAACTGAATAAGGAACGGTGTGACAGTCACGTGACCATTTTGGTCTCACAAAAGAGAAGATAACGATAGATATTTACCTGAAACCTGCCCTGCTCCCCAAATGAGGCAATGGCAGCAAGGCTGAATGGCTGTAACAGAAAGTTCAGCTCCTGTGCTGTTTTCACTTCAGGTTCAAATGCTTCGCAAAAACATGTAACTTCATTGTCATTACCTTTTCAAAAAAAATTTTTTTAATGTTTATTTTTGAGATAGAGACAGCATGAGTGGGGGAGGGGCAGAGAGAGAGAGGGAGACACAGAATCCGAAGCAGGCTTGAGGCTCCTAGCTGTCAGCACAGAGCTCAACGCAGGGCTCGAACCCATGAACCATGAGATCATGACCTGAGCGCCCCTTCATTGCCATTTTGATGTGTGCGTGTGTATATCCTCTTCTAAATAGAGTTTGGGTTAATATTCACGCTAATATTCATCTGTGGTAAAACAACAGATGATCATTATGTTTTCAAGAATATAAAAAATAAGACCTAAAAAAATGACAGCATTAGTAATTCAATTTCAGCTTTTGTCAAATATCTTTTTAAAATACAGTTAATATACTAAGCCTTCTCAGACATAATTTGTTATTGATTAAAATCTAAAAGTGAAATGAAAAAGACTGAATACGATTTTTTTTTGCTAAGAGAATGAGTTACACCTTCAGTGAGATACAAAAAGAATAGTTCCTCTGCTTATCAGTAACAGACTCCCTATAGTCATGAATAACAAAAATACAACAAAAATCCTAAAATGTACATACATATATGTGTGTGTGTGTATTCTTTCTGTTCTTCAAGTTTCCTATGCTATTATACAACAGTAATATGTTTTAACTCAATCTAAACTGCAAAGCATAGATCATCAAAAGTCTCTGTTTAGTATAATTTGAGACAGCACCAGAACAATAGAACAACAAACATTTCCACTTAGTCTTTCCTTCTTCTACAGTTTGTCATGGCTACCTGTGTTTTCCCCTTAATCATGTTTTCTTAAATTTTACTTTTATCTAGGATTAAGTATTTGAGCATTTGGGTGTTTTGTTTGCGTATGTGTTGTTGTTGCTGCTTTCTTCCAACGACCTACAAAGTGTTTCTAAAAGGATTTTCAAGGAAATGAGAATTGTCATGTCATAGTAAGTCCTATTGCTCAGATCTCCCAAATAATCCCCTTTCTCCACCTCTGCCTCCTTTTCCACGGCCGGACCGGGTTTATGTCCTTCCACCTTCTCCAGTGAGGGCAACAGCCTCCTGAAACTGGGTCCCCTAGGCTCCTGCCTTGACCTTCTTCCTTCCATTCTACACACTACTGCTGATGGCATCCACCTAAAGCAAGAATCTCCTGTGTAAACCTTTAATTGGCTTTAATTAGCTTCTCACTGACTTCATGATGAAATCCAAATTCCTTAGGATGTTCTACAAGCCCCTTCAGGACAAGGTCCAGGCCTGCCTCTCCAAATGCCATCACTTACCCGTTCCTCATTTACCCTATGCACCACACATGGGCACTTTTGCGAGCATCCGACCTGGAGAACTTCTAATTCTTCCACTAAAATGATGCTTCTCAAGGCTTCATGTCCACATGACTCTCCTGAGGGTCTTGTTAAAGTGGAGATTCTGTCTCCACAGGTCTAGGATGGGGCCTGAGGTTCCATACTTCTAACGAATTCCCAGGTAATGCTGAGGCTGTTCTAAATGCACATTGACAAGCCTCAAAAACGTTACTCTGTCAGCCCTCCCTCTGTGAAGAAGCCCTTCCCTACAAAGCTGATGTGTACAAAACTTCCTCTTTCCAAATTTTTTTTAAATGTTTATTTGTTTTTGAGAGAGAGAGCAAAAGTAGGGAAGGGGCGGAGAGAGAGGGAAACAGAGGATCTGAAGCAAGCTCCGTGCTGACAGCAGAGAGCCTGACGCAGGGCTCAAACCCACAAACCATGAGACCATGAGCCAACGTCAGAAGCTCAACCAACTGAACCATCCAGGCGCCCCACTCTTTCCAAATTTTATAACTTCTCTTCTTTTTTTAAAGAAGATTATCTTCTTTTTTTTAAGTTTATTTATTTATTTTGAGCGAGCAAGAGAGCACGCACAAGCAGGGGTGGGGCAGAGAGGGAGGGAGAGAGAGAATTCCAGGCAGGCTCTGAGCTGTCAGCACAGAGTACAACACAGGGCTCAATCCCATGAATAGCGAGACCATTACCTGAGCTGAAATCAAGAGTCGGCCACTTAACTGACCGAGCCACCTAGGTGCCCCTCCACATTGTCTTTTATGTCTCACATTCTACTATAATGTTTTAGTCACATGTCTACCCTTCTAACCTCCTGTGGATCATCTAAAGGCTGGAATGGTGACTCTCACTTCCTTGTATTCCCAACGTTAACATTGGAACCAAATGTTTTGGCATTTTGTGAAAGTATTTTCGAATAGGAATTAACAAAGATTTTTCAAGCAGCACCCGAATGGCCATACGACAAGGTATTGTTAAAGATGTCTTTGCTGGATTGCAAGGTTAACTACTTAGGTCTCAAATTCATGCACTTTTTTAATGTTACTACCATTGTCTCCAGTGAGATGGAGAAGGGGAGGCATAGGACTACTTGATTTCCATTCTTTTAACCAGCATGTGAGTCTAGAGGCTGACTGAGACTTTGAAGAGCCCAGACCTATTGGACGGTACAAGAAATTGATGATCCTTTTGGCCTTGTGGGTGAGATCTCCACCCCCATCACCACTCCCCCACTCCCCTACTCCTGCTGCATAGCACAGCCCTACCTATTTCCAAACACTTGGCCTTGCACAGAAGAATGAAGGAAAGTGAAGGCATGATGAACAGTCTCCAGAGCATCTGGGCAAGAAGTGGCACATCAGAGACATCTGCAGGTCTGAGTAGAGAGAATTGGTAGAAACAAACAACAACTGCCCGAGGTTTCTTCCATCGTGTCACAAACAGGACAGGATGGGCCAGCAGTAACCATCCCAGACGTAGTAAACCAATGGCCCTGGTCGAAGGTATATCAGGGGGACAAAGATAACAATTGCAGCACAGTGGTTCTCCGAGCTGCATGTACATTAGAGTCACCTGGGAAGTGATATTTACAAAACATGAACACCTGGGACGGCCCCACCCCACATCAACTAATTCAGAATCTCTGGGGGCAAGACAGTAGTTTTTTTAAACTCTCCAGTGATTGTAATGTGAAGCCAGAATTGACAACTACTGATAGGGGTATCACCTCATTGGATGCTTGAAGTCCTCTCTGCATGCCTCAAAAGTAAATGTCTAGCCTCAGCTTAAGTACCCAACAAGTGGCCTCCAAGTCTTATATCCATGCTAGGTCACATAAAACTAGCCCAGGGCATTTTGCCTTTTTCCGCATGCAGCATGCATTAATGATTCTATAACAGAATTTCTTTATGTGCACCCATATCTCTCATCACACAGTTTCTATCAATAAATTGGTACACTGATGGGCACTTGGGTGGCTCAGTCAGTTAAGTGTCCAACATCAGCTCAAGTCAGGATCTCGCAGTTTGTGAGTTCAAACCCCACATCGGGCTCTTTGCTGTCAGCACAGAGCCCACTTCGGATCCTCTATTCCCCTCTCTCTGCCCCTCCCCTGCTCACACTTTCTCTCTCTCAAAAATAACATTTTTTTTAAAAAAAGGAAAAGAAATTGGCATGTTCAGAGAGAACGTGACCTATAGAAAGAAGCTGAATTCATTTGGAAAAGAACATTCCAAATCAACTTGATACCTTTTCTTCATAATAAATCTTAATAATGTACCTTGCCTTCCTTCTTCTCCTTCCTATACCCTCTCCCACAAGTACATCAGTCAGACTGCTGAGCTCACAGCATCAGGTGGGAGGTCAGGTAGGGTCACACTGGCTGGATCTGAAGGTACAAGGCAGAAGTTTCAGGATAATGGATTCACTTGTATTTAGGAGCACAGATTCTTCTAGTACTAGTTTTCATACTGCCAGATGGGAAGGGCACGGCACTAGATACATGGCAGGAACTTTATAAATTTTAGTTGAATTTGAATCAGCGCCTCTCAAGTTTTTTTAATGAAATATTTCAGGCCTTATAAGTGTAATATAATGAATATTCATAAAGAATACTAAGTATAATATACAGAACACACACAAGAATTCAAGCATAACATATAATCATAATACTTTGTGTGCCCTTCCCTATCATGTCATATGAGTCCCAAGCCTATTTTCATGTTATATGTTCATCATTCCTATGTTTGTTTTCAGTACATACACAGTTTTGGTTTCGTTTTAAGTTATGTAAATAGTATTACACTCTATGTATTTTATGTGTTTACAAACTTTATGTAAATATTGTGTATCCTTATGCAACTTGTCTCTCCATATTACATTCTTGAGATGTATCCATGCTGATTAACGTAAACTTGTTACTTTTTAATTGCTCTATGGCATTCCATGGTAGGAATATACCCCAACTGATGTTTACAGCTTTTTGTTGATATTTAGGTGGTTTCCAATTTCCTGCTGTCATAAACAATGCAACAATTAGCATTCCTATACATATCTCCTTATGCAAATGTGGAAGAGTATCCCCAGGATATTTACACGGGCGTGGGGTTGCTGGGATGTAGGGAATGCACATCTTCAGCTTTTCTGGACATTCCCTAATAAATGCCCCAGAAGAAGATGAGCGTTCCTATTGCTGACATTGTTATCAACATTGATGTTAACTTTTAAATGTTTAGCCCATTTTAATTGGGGCGTTTTCCCCTAAAATTCCTGCAGAGGGCAGCATATCCCGGTATTACTTCTTAGGATGCATTCCAGTTTATGGGTCCCTTCTTTCTTGACTCCTTGACCTACTCCTCAACCCACTCTTACCTCAGTCAACTCCCTGGCAGTATTTTACAAGGACAGACAAATATAACACTATTTGAAAGTTGAAAGCTCCCTCCCGCTTTTGATTCCACATTGCTGGCACATTTCTGTCCTCTGACAGGACGGGAGGGAAAGAAAGACAAGCCAGTCAGTCTTGAATTAAAATACTTTTTCCAGTTCAAAGTAGCATAAGAGAGGATGTGAGTAGACAGCAAAGTCTTCCACCATCCTGAAGCCGTGGTATGTAACCTAATTGGGAGGCACTGCATACTGTCAGAAAGTGCTTATGTAAATTGGACAGATACTGAGAAGTAGGGAAAGGTATTGCAAAGCAGTGGAGGCTTTGTTTTTCTTCTAGAATAGAAGATATTTACTCCTTTGCCTTCTTAGTTACATTGTTCCTGGCTCCAGAAGGAAGAAAAACAGTGTTCAGTTTCTCAACACCTCCTCAAATTTCTCTTTTTTTGCACTGAGTTGAAGTCCTGCCCCATCCAGAGTTCCATGGTGGGAAGGCAGCCTTCAAAGATGAATTCCTTTCAACAAAGCAGATGTGAAATTGAGTTGTGCTTAAGGATTTAAAATGGATGCTTTAGGAGGAAATTTATTGTTAGTATTTTCAAAGTGGCCCTATAAGCACCACTCTGCTAGAAGTACTTTTTCCTTCTCAAAACAAGGTTTTAAGATTTCAATACTTTTAAATGAATGAATGAATTAATTAACAGTAAAATTTTACTGCTGCCCTTGAGACAGAAAGTAGACAAATATAATTTGCTTTTGGTTACTTTGTTGAGCTATTAAATCTTTTCCCTTTCCAATATCATAGATCAAATTTTCTCCTAATAGAATCTGTTGAATACTCTTCCAGCAAGACTTTTTAACATTTATTTTTATTTATTTTTTAAGTAAGTTCTACACCCAATGTGGGGCTTGAACTCATGACCCCAAGATCAAAAGTCTCATGCTCTACTGACTGAGCCAGCCAGGCACCCCATCAGCAAGACTTTAATAGATGTTCTGGGGAGCAAAATACATTTCAGTGGAAATGCTGGGTTAAAGCATGTTTTTAAAAGAAAATCAGGTTTCTCTAATACAAAATGTCTTAGAGTCATTTATATGTTGATGTGTATTATAAATGTGTAAGGCGAGACTTTTAGTGATTCTGTGTTTCTAACTGAATTGACCATACTTCTCCTTTTTGTGGAACACCTTAACAGGATAGGAGTTAAAAAGACACACTTTGAAAGTGCTAAGATGGGTATTCTAAGGTTGGCTACACCCTGATCGTTGAGCCCAGAAATTCACAAGACCCATTTATATGGCATCCTTGACTGTAGTTCTTTGATGACACAATGTCTGTCGTGACATGCTGGTTGGTATACACATTGTTCCTGTGCTGTTATTGTGGACATATTTGAGGCCAAGCTAACTTTTTTCCCTTGTCTGTGACTTTTTCTACTGCTTCAATGCCTGAAGAATGTCTGTATTCTTGAATTTCAATTATTCCATCAGGAATATGTGTGTAATGTTGAGCACTCTGTTATTAATTTCTCCTAGAACATGGTATACTCTTTCAATCTATAAATGTGGTTATTCTTTGTCTTTAGTGAAATTTCCTCATATGACATTTGTGAATACTTTTCCTGTTTCGTGTATTGGATTCTTTTCTTCAGGGACATCAGTTTTATTGATGTCATGTGCTTTGGAACTCAAATCTATTATTTTCTAATTCCTCTGCTGCCCTTCTGTTTACAAGCCTTTCTTCTAGCTCAGTAATTTTATTTGCAGCCATGTTTATTTTGTTCCTTGCTATGTCACCTTACTTATTTGTCCTATAATACTGTTTGTCTTCAACTTCCTTAATTCTGGAACCTTCTTGTTGTTCTATCATCTCATCTTTGAGCTCACATTTTTCTGAGTTCATGTTCTCATTAACTTGATTCATAGCACAAAGCACTTCTGAGGAATTTTGTTTTGTTCTTTGGGTTATGTTTTCTTTAAGAGTGGGGGTTTTATCATTCTTTTGCATGCTATGTTCCTTTCTTTTAAGGGTTGACTGGTTTTGTTTGTTTTTATTAGGGAGCATTGCCTTAGCGTATTTGGATATTTGCCACTGCCCCCCACCCCACCCCATCTTGTTCATACCTGAACAGCTCTACCTGAACCTTCTCTTTGTTCTGATCTAGTGTTGATGAATTCTCCTTGACTCCATTTTCATTGACTCTAACTTGTTTTCCTCCTGCGCTATGGTTTGAGAACATGGTACAGAGTACAATCTACTTTACTGTAGATTGATGGAGGGGGGTAGAAAAGGGAAGGGGAAAGCTCTGTGGAATCTATATGACATGTGTCTGACATAGAACTCCTGGGTACTGCTCTCTCCTCTGGGATTTGATAGGTGTTTTGAACTATGTTTTAACCCCTCCCTTTAATCAGGATTCATATCTAGTCCAAAAGGTTTTTTTTGGGGGGGGAGGGGGTTCCAATCATTCAACCAATTTTTACTGAGTACTGATTCTTTAGTAGGTACTATTCTAATCAAGACACTGGAAATATAGCTGTGTGAACAAATTATATATATATATATATATATATATATATATATATATATATACCATTTCTCATGAGTTTGTATTCATTGTGGTATCTTCACTGGTACAATATAGCATTCAAAAGAAGCACCTATTTCTGCCTAATAGCCATTCCAACTTCTCCTCAGTCAAAAGACAGGGGAGGGGGCAAATAAGGGTAATCATTCAGTTTAATTCAGTCTAGATTTGAGGGCAATAATGAAGTCTTAAGATTCATCAATTCAGCAGTAAAGCTTCAGAGGGGCAGGGAGGGAAGTCAGGGTCAGAAGCTGTATTCTGCCACTCCAGACTCTTTTCTTTCCTTGGTCAACATTTTGTATGTGTATGTACATGCTCATGTTTTGTTTGGGTGTCCACAATATTAAGTTGCACTCCTTGCCTTATTTGGTTGGGGGGAGGAAGCTAGTGTTTCTTGTTGGCATTCACTTTTTTAGTTGTAAGAGAAGATCTTATGAATTTGCTTTCACTCCATCACCTTTAGCTAAAGGCCTCAATTAGTCCTTTTAACTCTAACTAAACATCCTGCCTATGGTCTGCAAATAGGGACTTTGGAAATTAATCAAGTACTTTAACACACACATAAGAAAGCAGAAAGCTGAAGTGGTTTTGTTGGCTGTGTGCTGGGTTCTCTTCACTGAAAAACATTCCAAGGACTACTTCTAAGAAGTCATTTAGTCTTATCCCTGGACACTGAAAAGTGGATTCCCTCATATCTAAAGAAAGAAATTTTTCAGAAGAGTTCTTCAATTTCATGATACTTTATACTCACAATTGCTTTTGCACAGTCCCATAAGAATTTGCTCTCTCTTGAATACGTCAAACACCTGTTCAGATAGTGGCAGGTAGAGACAAATGTGAGAATCAATGCCTATCCCCAGATTTCTACCAAGTTATGGGCTTCCAGGTTAGCATTAGAAATGCCAACTCCTAGATCTATTTGCCTAACCTAAGGAGTGAAAGAAATAAGCAAAAACTTGGGTCTTTTATTACGTACAGTAAAAGACTACGTATTACCTACAAAAGTCTCCCAAACAAACCACACTTAATTTAGATTATGACAAGGATATTTGATAAATACTGTATTTATAAGGGAATTTTAATGGCACTAGATTGCATCTTCTTGTGTTACTACCATGCCTTTAATGTGACTTCCCCCAACCAGAATTGTAATCTTTCATGCCTTGAAAGCTGGTTACCGTGGAGATGATTATCAGTATTATTATGACCTATTTAGAGGAATTTCTGCAGTGCCAGAAAACAAATAACCATTGAGAATGCCTTACAAACAAATGATGCTCTTTCCTGAAAGTACCTTTACAAACAAATGCCATAGATGTAGAGCGAGTGTGTGTGTGTGTGTATGTGTGTGTGTGTGTGTGTGTGTGTGTGTGTGGTATAGATTTGCTCATAATTAGCACTTGCAAAGGATTTTGTGAACCAGCAGTTGCCTTTGAGCACTCCAAGGGTAAAAATGTTATACAGACAACAGCAGGTTTAAGCATATAGACAGCTTTCCTCTTCCAACAATTGCAAGTGCAAGCCCAAGGTTGTGTTGACTTCTCGGCAGTGATAACATAGCTTCCATCTGCACAGTTTCTTTTTCTTGCTCAGCCTCTTCTTTTTGAGGATTTTCTAGGGGTGCTGGAGTTTAGTTGACAGGTGGTTGTACAGATTGATTTTTACAAAACAACTGATTGGCCATTAATAGTTCCTAAATATACTGTGACTATTTGATAGTTATTTTGACTTCCTCAGAATTATGCCACAAAGTCTACACTCTGACCTCTATTTGGTCTCCCATTTTTCTGTGAAACTTGTATTGGTGACTGTATGCAAATATGGATTTTTAAGTTTTTAAGTTTCAGTGTTTTTCATTAATTATTATGCTGTCCGTTGCTGTTTCAGCAGTTGTCTTTTGTTTTGTTTGTTTTGGCTTGGCTTTGTGGAGAAATTTTTGGTATTACTTTAATATGTACCTGTAAAAATTCCAATGATAAATACTAAACCCTTATTATGATCAAAGAATCAGCAAAACAATAAAAGCCAAGCATTACCCAAAATAGGACAATCAGACCTAATTTCCTCCTTCTAACCCAACAGAATTACGTTTTATGCCATTTTCACATTTGTTGTTAGGTTTTCAAGTGAACTCCCTTTTCTACTTTCATTGCTCACTCATTGTAACTTCCTCCAAGGTAACAGAAATTGTCCATATCTTCCACCATGTTCTCATATTATCCAGCAAAATGCTGGACATAGAATAATAGTTTAACAAACCTTACGTGTCATATAATTTATCCTCCAAGAACTTTCAAAACCTCTTGAGCCATGCTTTCCAACTCAGTGTTCATCTGTTCATGTTCACAATGGCCTTCCAGAAAAATTATGTAGGAATCTCCTTCTTTAAAACCATATATAGTGACTATGCTGTCCACAGAGCATCTTGAGTCAAGATCAGTTAACTCATTTGGGCTCTATTTTCAATTTCAGTATCACAGACCCAACCTTATGCCTGAAATCACATTGCTTTAAACTAAGGGCAAATATCAAATTCATATGAGTTACCTCACTAAACTCTTTACACTGGCCTGACTGCCACACTGAAAAGCCATTGTAAGAAAATGTTCTGTCATTTGACTAAATATGTTATATTTATGCTGGATGATCTGTTATATTTGTATTTATGCTGAATGATACGTTATATTTATATTTTTGCTGGATGATACATATTTATTTTTCAACATTTTTGGGAGGGAAATGCACTGATATTTTAATTAATTTCTAGCTCAATCTCTTAACTCCAAAGAGCCTAGTACAATATATCCAAATTGATCTTCCAAATGTTGACTTTTCTCCATCTAAGAGAGGTGTACAGAAAAGGATCTACCTAAAAGGCATTAATGTCGCTTACTGGCATATGGCCTTTAACTCACGTATACAGTTTCCTGAAAGAGACACTGAAAATACAGAGAGCTTTTTTCCCCCATTTAATTCAGAGCCCATAAATGGTAGTTTTTCTTAGAACTTAATGTCTGCCCTCTTATTCATTTAGTCAATAAGATGTTTAACTGTCCTTTTAAAACAGCCTTCAGATGAAGAAATAAGTTGTGAGTTGTTTGAAGTATATTCACGTCCAACACTGTTTGGAATTAACCCTTCCGAAACTAGACTTGAAATCTTAATTATCCAGGATATTTCCAACAAGATTCAAAATCAGATCTCTGGCTCTGTACAACAATTCCACTAAATTAATTCACTCTGAATTCTCTTGGATGGATTTTTCGAGGCAAATCATGAGCTTGCTTTAGAATATTCCTCTGTGTCTAATCTTCACTCCTAGAGATGACAGTACTTAGAATTTAGTACTAGCAACCCTTCTCACCCTGAAGCTAAACTGGGAAGAATGAGAACAGAATGTTCTAACCTCATCCATACCACAGGCGGTTATTCAAGGGAAAAAACATATTTCATAGCCTTTTCCTAGATAAACTCGCTTTACAAATAGGGCACAATCTTCTGAAGAATGATGTGGGCTAGCTTTTCTCCAAAAAGTTTCCATGGCTTTACTCCCTCTGCTCTAAGAAAACCCACGTCCTTAACTGCTGGCAATCCAATGCAAACCATTTTATTAAGTGACTACAATTATAACAGCTGGTAATTTTTATAAAGGTCTATTCAGTCTAGAGCAGTGCCTCTTAGAGTGTTTCTGACGAGAAACTCGGGGAAAGGGTTTGAGGTAAGTGAGCTGTTCTCACTGAGTCCTGTTTACCATTCTTTTTGTGGGTTATAGTCATCCTTTATGAAAATTATAAAAGGTGAAGCTGCTTTAAAATGGAGAGTCAAAGTGTTTCCATGAGGAGGTGCTGTTAGAGCTGAGCTTCATGAAGGGGGTGTGGAGTAGGGGCACCTGGGTGGCTCGGTTGGTTAAGCACCTGACTCTTGGTTACGGCTCAGGTCATGATCCCATGGTTTGTGGGTATGAGCCCTGCTTTGGGGTCTGCGTGGACAGCGAGGAGCGTGCTTGGGATTCTCTCTTCCCCCTCTCTCTCTGCACCCCCCTTTCTCTCTCAACATAATTAAACATTAAACATTTTTTAATAAAATAAAAACAAAAGAGGTGTGGAGCAGGGGCATGCAGAGGAGGCTTCCTAGGCATGAAGCCCGAAGGGGAGGAGGGCACACATCATGTTCAATGTGCCGAAAGGGCAGGGTGGCTGGAGCAGAGGCAGCATGGAGGAGTATCCTGAGAGATGAAACTGCAGAGGTAGGTATGAGACATCATTCAGGGTCTAATAGTCTAGTTAAGAAACAGGAACATTTAGGGGCGCCTGGGTGGCGCAGTCGGTTAAGCGTCCGACTTCAGCCAGGTCACCATCTCGCGGTCTGTGAGTTCGAGCCCCGCGTCAGGCTCTGGGCTGTTGGCTCAGAGCCTGGAGCCTGTTTCCGATTCTGTGTCTCCCTCTCTCTCTGCCCCTCCCCCGTTCATGCTCTGTCTCTCTCTGTCCCAAAAAATAAATAAACGTTGAAAATAAATTTTTTAAAAATAAAAAAAAAAAAGAAACAGGAACGTTTAAATTTTATATAATTCCTGGACTGAAAACAATATAATCAGCCTTCCTTGTACAGTGAATGTAGTCTAACACTGTATATAGTCTTGTACATAGTCTAACATTGGTAATGTTTGTGAATGTTGGATTAAGATGAATGTTTGAAGTCATAGGACTTCTAGGACACCTAATATTGTGTGATCATGAGTCAATCACTCTCAGGTTCCTCAGTTGTAAAAGAGACTTGCCTCTCAGGGTGGTCATGAAGAATAAACTGAAGACAGTAAATGGTACAGTGCCTGCTAAGAGCTATTTAAAAATTGGAAAGAATACGCAGTACAGAAAAAAGCAAACAAAGAACAAAAAACAGAAACAAAATCATAAATACAGAGAACAGACTGATGGTTGCCAGGGACGAGGGGGTCGGGGGGAAGGGTGAAAAAGGTGAAGGGGATTAAGAAGTATAAGTCTTGGGGCACTTGGCCGGCTCAGTTAGTAGACAGTGTGACTCTTGATCTCAGGATCAGGAGTTCAAGTGCCACAATGGGTGCAGGGATCACTTAAACAAAAAGAGGTACAAACTTCCAGTTATAAAATAAGTAAGTCATGGGGGTGAAAAGTATAGCACAGGGAATGTAGTCAATAATATTGCAATAACATTGTATGCTAACAAATGGTAAATACACTTACTGTGGTGAACATTAGCAAATATATAGAATTGTCAAATCAGTATACTGTACACCTGAAACTAACGTAACATTGTGTACCAACTACACTTCAATTAAAAAAAAAAAAAAAAGAATGTGCAACACAGCCGTTTGATGTGGGCAAGAAGGGACCCTTCTTCTAGACCCTTCTGGAACCCAGAGTGTAGAGAGCCCCAGGTTGGTCCTCCCGTAGCTACACTTCCAAGAGATGAAGAGTCCACAAGAGCAAGAGAACATATTCATCTGGAGGCTGCACCTGACTGTGCATTCTAGACCAGGCCCCGGGCACCTGAGACCCAGGGTTCCCTGTCAAAATGACCCCAAGTTGATTCATGTCTGAAGATTTTTTCCCCAAGTCTGACCACCTAAAGGCTGGTGCATACCCCATAGCCAAAGAGTGGCTAAGGAGCAGGTTTGGGGGACTGGTGAATAAAGCCTGGACATGCAGGCTGGGACATCCTCATGTGTGGTTGTGAATCGTACGATGTACATTGTTGCTGCAGAAGAGGGGCACAGGGCAGGCCCGGGAGCGTACTCTCCCACCCTCCCAGCTTCTGTTGCAGAACCCCAAGAGTCTGAGAATTCTCAATTTAAATCTGGGTTTCTTGGTCATTTATGAATGTCTATTTGTTAAAATATCAGAATAGAAAATACATATTTTTAAGTTTGTATTTTCATTATAACTCTTAACAATTTGGGCATAGAGTATTTAGACTTGCATTTGTAGTCTGAACCTGGGCTCTACAAATGTTACAGGCAGGTCTAATCCTACAAGTTATATAATTCTGTATAATATCATACAGAATTCCATTTCATTTAAACCATCTTAAAATGTATGGATTGCCTATTTATGAAAATCACATTAGGTTAACCATGAAATTCCATTATCTGCAGAAAGACTGGAAAAGGCCCAAGGGAAAAACAAGTTCAAAGAAAGTCCATCTAGTGACCTCTTTCCCTCTCTATGTAAGCATTAATGCTATGCAAATATTGGATTTATGTTTTATGAAATGGTACATCTATACGTGGAGGTGAAGGAGAAGAAGGCATGGGAGCTGATGATTTTTATTATTAACAAAAGGTCAGTTCTCTCTGTGTGACATTTATTTGGGCTCCTCAAAGGTAGAGTCTTGAATTAGGAACTAAGCATTTCCAACTGAGTGAAGGGTGTTTGTCTGCTCTGAAGTTCTCTTACTGTCACTGCTCTGCCAATCATTTAGCAAGAAAACAGACACTGTTTTATGTTATCTTTCCTACTACAAAAATACATGGGTTATTTAAACTTAACTCAGAAATGTATGTCTTTTCTTCCCAACCCAACTGTAAGCTCTCTGAAGAACAAACTGGCTTCTATAGTTTTCTGTATCCCCTCACTCTCTTCCCTAAGGACTGTTCAATAGATATTTATACTTTCCTGATTCATTTGGTCATTTAGCAAATATTTACTGGATTCCTACTGTGTGTTGGGCTCTGTGTCTAGCATGGGATACAGGATAGAACAGGATGCTGGCTGAAAGAAAAATACCTGGCACATTATAGGCACTCAGTACGTGAGTAACTGAGTGAAGGAATGAATGAACGAATGAATGAATGAATGCATTCTGTACCCCAGAGCTAAGGAATAATACCAAGAAAAATGGAATAACCATTTATCTTAGGCCAAAAGTCATCAAGGTGAAAGATGTCAGTCTATGGAATATCTGTGGTTCAAGGAAATGGAAAACTGGGAAAACCAAGACGAGTCCTATTCTTTGTCCCTCTGGGCCATCTCTGTGGCCATGTAGTATATGTCTCTGAAATCCTGCAGAGACTTAAAGCCTTTCATTGCAACCAAATCTTCTATATAAAGAATTTAACCAACTCTAATACCCCAACTCTCACTTTTCCCAGATTTAGGGAGGAAGTATCTTAGGTGATGTCAGTGTGAGTTTTTACTGAGATTTGAAATACTGACATGTGGTGACTGACTTTAATCACAAATTTGCTTCATAAAAAGCAGTAAAAGCACCACAGAATTATATTACCTCATGACATTTTCCTATATGTGATACACTATTGAAGTCATAGCTTATTTTTCTTTTCTTTTTACAATAATGTATGAAAAACATATTACCAAGGTAGAAGTTGATCTCTCCTGTAAAGCTCCCTACCTTCTTAATGTGCAGAGCACCAGCTGATTTCAAGTAGCTTCACTGCTTTATGAAAGAGACCCGTATTTGGCCATCAATAAACCAAAATGAAATCCTTTCATGAAGGAAAAGGGAAACCAACATTCAAATGGAGAAATTTAATAACAAGATAACCAGGGTGTTCAAAGGTTTTTTTTGAAAGGACATGCATTATTCATACCATAAAATCTCAAACCAAAGGTGGGATGTATGAGTTATCAATAATATTACGAGTCTGAAAATTATCATCTCTTTGTCTAAAGGGAGAATCAAAGCAGCATCATTCACCCTCCTCTAGGACCACAAGCTCATCAGTGTCACTGAAAGGCAGGAATGAGGACATCAAGAGGAAAGAAACCCTCCTGGAAACATTAATGTATTTTCTTTTTCAAGCAGAGAAAGAAGCATTGAGACATTTCCAGCTAAGGCACAGAAGGGCCGTTCCATCACTCGCTGGGAAATATACCCAGACATTTGGCAAGTTCTAGAAACAGTTCAAAATGAAGACATGGAGAGAGATTCTTCTACTCCATCTGGAAACATTTCCAAATCTCTCCCTCAATTATTGTAAGGCAGTCTTGGTCCATAAACTTTCTTTCTTTTTTTTAATGTTTATTTATTTTTGAGAGAGAGAGAGAGACAGAGTGTGACCAGGGGGAGGGTCAAAGAGAGAAGGAGACACAGAATCTGAAGCAAGCTCCAGGCTCTGAGCTGTCAGCACAGAGCCCAACTCAGGCTCGAACCCATGAACCATGAAAACATGACCTGAGCCAAAATTAGACACTTAATCGACTGAGTCACCTAGATGCCTCAGTCCATAAACTTTCTAATGCTCAGATGACAAAATGTCTAGAAGACACATAGACATTATCTTTTATTTTTTTATGTTTATTTTTGAGAGAGAGAGATAGAGCACGAGCAGGGGAGGGACACAGAGAGAGGCAGACACAGAATCAGAAGCAGGTTCCAGGCTCTGAGCTGTCAGCAGCACAGAGCCCGACGCAGGGCTCGAACTCACAAGCCGTGAGATCATGACCTGAGCTGATGTCAGATGTTTAACCGACTAAGCCACCCAGGCGCCCCATAAGACACATAGACATTTTAAAGCATATATGTGCAAGAGATAGGGAGTTAATGAGAGTAAAACTGATTCTGGCTAAACTAACCTGAGAACTAAGTGAGCCTGAGGTAACCCACTGCATTGCGCTAACTCTATTTAGTCATATTATATATAAGATATTTTCACATAGTTTTCACTTTCTACTCATGCTGAAGTGCTGGGAAACTACCTCTATGTGGAGAAGGAGTAACATCCACTTGTCATATTATGTGTGCTTAAAAGTCCTAGCAATGTTGCCAAATAACAATGTCACCGATGCTGCCTTGTCAAGTACAAATGTCTAATACTGTAAGAAGGAATGAAGGAGGGAGGGAGGGAGGGAGGGAAGGAAGGAAGGAAGGAAGGAAGGAAGGAAGGAAGGAAGGAAAGAAAGAAGGAAGGGAGGGAGGGAGGGAGGGAGGAAGGAAGGACGATAGATGTCATGTGTGACCTTTCATCTGGCATAAATAAGAGACAAAGTCCAAATCTCCAGAAAAGAAAAAAAGTCAAGTCGAATTTGCCGTTTGCAATTTTGTTTGCTTTACTGCATCCTTTGACTGTTTTTGTTCATCAGTTCATACAAACAGTTTATACTTGGTCATTCCACTAAACTCTTTGTAGTCATCCAGAAAGAATCAAACATAATTACTACTGCTCCTGCTCTCATGTGTTTGCCCTTCCCAGAAAGTACAGGGAAAAGAAGGGTGAATTACAGATGAAGAACTTCACCTCAAAAACCAAAGAGAAAAGACTCAGATTTTGCAAATACAATATACTCCTTCCTCTACTAAATGCAGAGCTCAAACCCTCACTCTGCTCTTTTACATGTCCATATACATGCCACATCGGTGAAATCTATCTTCATTGTACCCTCATTCCCCACTTTTGGTGCACACACACCTATATTTTTAATCAAGAGGCTGGCGGTCGTGTACATCCATTTGGCAATGTTAGAAATGATGGCTGGGATTCAGTGGCTTCCTCCATCATGACCAAAAATGTTTTCCATTTAATTCACAATATAATAGAGTTTTGCATTTATGTTTTTGTCTCCTCAAAGCACTTTGCCACCATTAATGAACTAATCAGCCTATGCTATTTTATGGTCTGTCTCATTAAAATGAAGCTGATTTCCTCTGTGGCAGTCACTTATCTAATGTTGTTTTCGTCTAGCAAACACTGCACTTAACTAATGTAAATTCATTTTTAAATTGTGTGCGCACATAGCAAATTTTCCCAGAATATATTTTTAATTCTATATCCTTACATAACATTACAGGGAGCATTTTAAACTAGAAGGCACATAAGCTCCTCAGTGTAGTCTTCTCTAAGTACTTGCAAATTACTTATAAAAACCCCCTCAAGTAACTGCCACTGACAGAAATTGCTCTGTGAACCCTATTACTATTTAATTATTCGTATACTATTAAGTGATTGGCTTACCGATAAAATAGGCTTACTCAATAAGCGCACAGGGAAAAGCTGCAGTTGGCAAAGAAACTCTCCTAATTCTGCACGGTTTAACTCTGCTGTCTCTGTTATAGCTGGACCACTTGCACAAGTGCTCCATGGCTCATTCCTAGGAATTTGACCTCAAGTGGGAAGGAAATGTCTCTCTACAAAGAAGCGTAGGCACACTTCCAAATTTAGACAGAGATGGGATCCTAGAGATCCCAGGTTGAACAATCATTGGTTGGTCACCTCCCAACTTCTGCTTCCCACTCTTTTGGTAAGAGCCTTCTAATTCCTGTCTGAGGAACCACCATATTCTTCCATTTTTAGCATTGTGCTTAGAATAGAGTTGAGCCTACCCCCAACTCAAGGAAAGGACTTCTGGCCCTCCTGATTGGTTTGGGGATGGATACGTGACACAGGACTAAGCCAACATAGCCCATCACATTCTCTTTGCCACGGGGATTAACAGAGTAGACATTTCATCTTTGTTAGATGAGTGAGGTTGGACTTTTCCTGGGAATTCTGATGTAGACTCTCTTTTCCCTCGGATGGTATAGTGCGATGATGTGAGACTTAATAGCTAGTAAAGTCATTCACATTCTTACGAGAAGAGCCCAGGATGTCTTGGGGAGGCCACCATGTGGAATCTGAGGATAGCTTCACCAAAAACAGGATAGTGATATAGGCAACCCAGGATCTTGCTGATATTATTGAATCTGTTAGATAGGGAACAGGCTGTAACAAAAAGACTCCACAATACAGTGGCTCAAAAACATAGAATTTTTGTTTGAAATTCTTTACCTTCCACATGTGCATATGTGGGTGAATGGCCAACACTGGTAGGCAGTTCTGGGGCTGTGGCTCTTTTAGGAATGCAGGATCTTCCTCACTTGTCGTTCTGTCCCCCTAGAGTATTGTTTTCACGTTGCAAGGTAAAAGCTGCTTCACTGCCCTCCCATCACATCCGTGTTTCACTTGCAAGAAAAAGAATGGAAGAATGGAGGATGTGAAGCTTATATTAAGGCACAGCTTATCAACTTTAGCTCTACTGACATCTGGGAACTGGTAATTCTTTACTGTTGAGGGCTGTCCTATACGTTATAGGATGTGTAATAAAATCCCCGGCCTCTACCCACTCAATGCCCGTATCACCTCACCTCCAAATTATGGCCATCAAAAATGTCTTCAGACATTTCCAAATATCGGAGGAATAAAACAGCCCCCCATTGAGAACCACCATCTTAAGGATACGCTGTGGAGTTTACACTCACCACATCTATTTACTTCCAATAGCCAGAAGTCAGGTATTTGGTCATACTGAGTTGCAAGAGAGTTTGGGAGAAATATTTCCAACTGGATGAG
Organism: Felis catus; assembly: GCF_018350175.1. Taxonomy (NCBI): domain Eukaryota; kingdom Metazoa; phylum Chordata; class Mammalia; order Carnivora; family Felidae; genus Felis; species Felis catus. The sequence goes on from NC_058374.1 coordinate 102,737,445, forward strand.
CTGGTGCCCAGGTAAAACTTCAGGAATTCTATTGCTAACAAGTAAGGGGAAATGGATTGAAGGGGACAATTAACAATCTTTGCCACCCAGCCCTACTTCTGGACTTTTCCATCACATAAGTCAATAAGTTACCTTTACAATTTACACCGTTTTGAAATGGGTTTTAAGTCACTTTAAATTCAGAACCCTAAGTGATACAAGCATTACTTTCCTCATCCAATATCTAAGTTGAAATTTGGTGATTATCCAGAGAAAAAAAGGATAAAAGGAATAATGCTCCAAGTTACTCAGAAGCCAGGTACTGGTTCAGAGGGATTGAACAAAACAGCTGAAATGAGGCTACTTCTTATTAAGAGAAGTCTTTGGCTAAAATGGAAAGGCCATAGTCACAAGGGCCCATGGTCACTGTGGTAGTTAGGAAAGAAGAGAGTATAATTACACAAAATTTTCCAAATGAAAACTGCAGGCATCTTGCATTATCTGGCTTTGAACTGCTGCTCTCTAGTTCTCATTGTAAATACAAAAAGCCTTCAGTGGCTCTTTGATATCTCACACAAAAGGATCATTGCTTACAGCCAGCTGTTTTGCAATTATATTTCCATGAAGTTGGCATAATTTGACATTAGGACTGCCTAAGGGAAGAAGGGGGTGACGATGCGCCAGGGTGTTGAAGTGGAGTACAGAATAGTAATGGAAGGAGCTCCTGTGTTACACGTCTCCCCAATGTGCGTCTTGAAGCCAACAGTTCTGAATTCAAAACACATTTTCCCACAAGAATATTGTTTTCGTGTTATTCGCTTACCACAGAAGTTCTCCGATACTGGAAAAGAAAGAAATTAGTATTTTGCAAAACTACAAAAGAAAATGCTGCAGGGCAGAGAAAGGTTTGTCTGAAGGTTCTGACCGAGAAAATCATCAGTAAAATCTTCAGGGAAGAGGTGATTTTTAAACCAAACTTAAGATGGGAAGAGAAAGAGAGGGCATTTCAGGCTAAAGGACAGCCAGTTCAAAGACATGGCATTTTAAATTCTCTGTGAGGAATAGTGAGTATTGACCATGAGTACAGCATAGAGTTTGTGGAAATAATAAGTTAGGATGGGGCTGTGAAGGTCATGACAGAGTTTGGATTTTTTTAGTTGCCAAGCCATGAAAGATTTTTAACAGGGGAATGGTGTGATCAAATATACTTTTAACAATTATATGAATAGTGTGAAAATCAGGGCAAGATTACAAGAGACATTGGATTTCTGATCTTGAGATGTGACAACAAATTGGAAAGAGGGAACCAAACAGAGAGACAATGTGAGGTAAATTGGCAGGATATGGTGGCTAACCGTTCATACGGAGTAGAGAAAAAAAAGGAATCAGAGACAGCCACAAATTCTCTAACTTTTTGGTCCATGAGTCTGGAATCACAGTACAAGAACAGGCTTAGAGGGAAGGTAATGAGCCCAGCAGGTGTCTGTCTGAAGGATAAGAGAAGAGCTGAGGTGGTTATGGCCGTATAGTACCGCATATAGGCTGCAATTAACATTTCTGCAAAGCTTGTCCACCGTGTCCTCATAATTGAAAGAAAGCCACTTGTTGAATTTTATACTTGTTTCCAAAGTCTTCCTCCAAGACTACTCTATATCCTTTTAGGGGAACATACCTCTACATGCTAAAACTATGCCAGTGACACCAGTGTTGGTGAAGACATTGCATTCCAGTGCCAGAATCTGTGGCCAGAAACCTCGCTTAAAAAGAGGTAGCAAAAAATACTGGAAGCATAAGATTGCACTGTAGGATGTCTGAGATGAGCCGTCTAGAGAAAAATCCTATTCAATGTGTGTTACAATAATATCAAATGTGATTAAACTCATAAAATATGTTCTCAAAAGTCTTGGGGGTAAATGGAAAGAAAAGAGGGAAAAAAAGAAGGATCAGCTCATGCTCAGAGAGGAAAAACAGCGGGAACAGGGGAAAGTTTAATGGGAAGTATGCTATCTTAGTCTCCTCAAACTGCTGAAACAGAAAGGGCACCAAGTCAGAATACCATAGGTTGGGTCGCTGAAACAACAAACATTTATTTCTCACAGTTTTGGAGGCTGGAAGTCTGAGCATAGGGTCAAGCATGGCCAAGTTCTTGGTAGGGGCTCATTTCCTAGTTTACAACTCTCTTCTCATTGTATCCTCATATGGCACTTAGTCCATAAAAAGTGCCTTAACAATGTCAACTAAGATGGTATTGAGAATTATCTGGAAGAGAAAGAACTTCTAGGGTTTCCTTTGTAAAAAATTTTTTTAACATTTATTAATTTTTGAGAGACAGAGCATGAGCAGGGGAGGGGCAGAGAGAGAGAGAGAGAGGAGACACAGAATCTGAAGCAGACTCCAGGCTCTGATCTGTCAGCACAGAGCCCGACATGGGGCTGGAACTCACAGACTGTGAGATCATGACCTGAGCTGAAGTTGGACGCTTAACCGACTGAGCCACCCAGGTGCCTCTGGGGTTTCCTTTTGATTGCCATACCCAACCTGCCCATTTCTACCCCCTCAATAGATAAATTCATCAAAGGAACCAAGCCTTGGTACAGTATGGTGGATGGTAGAGAAGGACAGTAGTTGGAACAGCAGTAAAACAGGGGCATTTATGTGTCGTCATCATCATCTTTCTTAACTCCTTGACCAGAAGAGGATGGGAGATTCAGTATATCCAGGGTGTAGCAGACGGAGGTGAGTAGGGTGGGATGCAACGCCTGAAGGACTCCTACCAATTAATGTAAATAGTCTTGCACTCAAAATTAATGCCCAAATAGGGACAAAAAGAAGAAAAAGATTGGCACCAGGCCATAGGCTGTTGACCCGATGAATTGTTCAGAAGTGGCTGCCCCACTGGCAGAGCTGCGAATTCAGAGTGGTTCATGAGCTGGAAAGGACAAAATGATCACAAAACCAATCAAAGAAGATCCATACCCTGAAAATGGCTACTGAGACCATCCTGGGATGCTCTGCCCACCTTTCATACAGCGGAGTCAGTGCTTCCAAGTCTCCACTGTCTTGGTGGTGAGGTTCAATAAACAACTTAGCAGACTATCACTGTAGGTTTAACACAAGGATTTCCTATCCCTCACTCTGGATAGGACAGATCGAAAAAAGGAAAGAAGGAGTTCTAAGTCTTGGTGGAAATCAGAAAGAAGAAATAGGACTATAAAATTCTCTCATGGTAGAAAGGAGTTAACAGAAAAACTACCGGAGGAGGTGTAGACTCCCCACCCCACCCCCCCCCCCCCCACCCCCGCCTCCAGGTAATACCTGTAAGTATTACTCCGTCCCCAACAAGAGCAACGAATCTCAAAGCTGCGGGCTTTCTTTTCCCCATTTCCTCATTTTCAGCAGCATAAGGAAAGTAAGATACTTCATACGCCCAAGTGTATCAACATTAGCTGACCTCACTACCTGGAAAGAAAGCTCCATAAATCACAGTTTTGACTCACACTATCCTAGAGCCTCCATAAATAGTTTCCACTGACAACTCTCAAGTTTAACTTTTCAGCTCTGTGTAATTTGATCTATTGGCTTCAGGAGTAGGAGGAAACCGCATGGGATGTTGTATTAGTTCCCTCATCTCACACCTCAAGACCACCTCATAGAGGTGGTCGTGAAAGAAACTCTCCCTGTGCTTTCACCACACATGTGATTAAATTCTAATAGACCAGTTGCTCAGAGTGGGTATGCTTCCTTCGAGAAATAAATCTGGCACGTGGGGCAGCTCGGCTTACGTCTGCAGCAAGTAGGGTGATGGTCGACACCAAGTAAGCAAGGCTGGCGAAGACTCTGACACCTAAATACTGACGTAGATGTCAGCCCTTCCACAAAACTATAATAAGAATTAAGAGGCGTTGGGCACATAGTTGAAGCACTTTCCACACAGAGACTCAATTTAATGTTCACAACTCTGTGAACCAGGTACCATCATTCCCACCACTTTACATTGAACAAAATATGACACCAAGAGGCTAAATAACTTGTCCAAGACCATACAGCCAGTAGCAAGGCCAAGATTCAAGTCAGTCTGGCTCCAGAGTTTGTACCTGTAAACATGACACTGAATTGTCTCTCCAACACATCACAAAGCAGCACATTCTAAGTTGGAAGACCCTGGTTTGAGTTCTCAGGGGGCAAAAAAAAATCATCCTTCAGGAGCCCCAGTCTCTTTACTGGGATTGTTGTAAGGCTTAAAGGAGATGATATAATTGTTAAATATATATGTATAATCTTAAAGTGCTTTACAAACATAAATGAACATTATCAAATTAAACTTTGTGATGTATCTTACTTTAAAAATCATTCTCAGCTAGTATTTCATCCATTTTCAACCAAATTTACCATGGATTCTAAAACAGTCGTACCTAAATAAGCAATCTTCTGATTATATGCTCTAGGTCAACCTTTTTTTTTTTTTTTTTTAATGAAAAAGACTTAAACTTTTTGAAGGCTTTTGCTTTGAACAACAGAGTAATCCTTTTTAGGTGCTTGGAAAAAATATGAATTTTCCCCCAAGAGATCACTTCTTGGACCTATTTAAATTTGAGTCTCATCCTCAAACCTTCCTAGATAAACAATAGAATCCTCTCTACAACTTTGGTTGTTGTGTTAGTCTCTTACCGCTGCCATGATAAACCACAACAAACTTCATTTTAAAAATGACATATGGTTATTATCTTATAATTCTATAAGTGACAGGCCTGACACAGACCTCACTGGGATAAACCCAAAGTGTCAGTAGGGTTGCATTCCTTTCTGGAGGCTCCAGGCAAGAACCCATTTCCTGGCCTTTTCCAGCTTCTAGAGGCCACCTGCATTCCATAGCTTATGACCCCTCCTCCATCTGCAAAGCGAGCTATGTCACACACCTCTGACCCTTGAATCTCTTTCTGACCACAACCAGGAAAGGTTCTCTGCTTATAAGGACTCGTGTGATTAGATTGGGCCCTCCTAGATAATCTAGGATAATCTTCTCATCTCAAGATCCTTAGCATTAACCACATTTGCCAGGTCCCTTTTGCCATCTGAGGTAAGTGTTCCCAGGCTCTGAGGATCAGGATGTGGCCATCTTTTGAAGGAGCTATTAGGCCTGCCGATCATAATGGGTGAATTTTAACAAAATAAAACCCCAGTTTCGTATATTAAAAAAACTTGTCAACATGTAAAAGTTTGAAAGTGATTTCATTACAGTGTCCTGAAAAACCTCTAAGTTGTAACAGCTATTATGACGGAAAAGAGATAGAGTTCAGTTAGGCTGACTTCCGATGAAAAGAAAGCCTGACAAGTGGCGAGTGAAGGGTAGCAATGCCACACCGATAACAAAACCAAATGACAGACCTCCAAATTATCCAAAACGAGGTGATGAATCTGCACTCATTGTACCTGCAGTTTATTATTACGAATGAAAAACCTTCTTTCTGATCCCAGTCTATCATTTTCCAGAACTGCAAGCTGACAGTCACATATTATTAGAGACTAAATCGACATCAGAAAAGAGACTTTCCTTTCTACCAAAGTTAGAAAAGTAAAGAGGCCCTACCAGTTTTTCAAAGATAAATTAAACAAGTGAAGTGTCCCGAGTCCTGCACGTGTTTCAGTGGTAACAGGGATTATCTAAACGGCATTGAAGGAAGGTTTGCATTATTGATGAAAGATGGTCCTGAGTTCCATGAGTGCTTGTTTTGGGGGACAGAATAAAGCGGTGCAGCCACAGAGATATGAAGTCCCTGAGGACAGTAGCCCAGTTTTGTAGCTTGCATATTTTTCCATGCCATTTCCATGTTTACAAAAACCTAATGGACATTTGGATGTCACACATGGTGTCCAGCAGTTGTACTCAAAAAAAGCAATAGCAGCGGGGCGCCTGGGTGGCGCAGTCGGCTAAGCGTCCGACTTCAGCCAGGTCACGATCTCGCAGTCCGTGAGTTCGAGCCCCGCGTCGGGCTCTGGGCTGATGACTCAGAGCCTGGAGCCTGTTTCCAATTCTGTGTCTCCCTCTCTCTCTGCCCCTCCCCCGTTCATGCTCCGTCTCTCTCTGTCCCAAAAATAAATAAACGTTGAAAAAAAAATTAAAAAAAAAAAAGCAATAGTAGCATCAGTGAATCTCCTTACAGCCTATTTTATCATTTCCATAAAACCATGTCCTGTTGTGTCATGACCAGAACTTCTAAGCCACCAAGAAACTCCGAATCACAAGGATTTGCTTTGTGGAACAGCCCCTAAAACAGAACAAATTTAATTATAAACAGTCCTACTCTGCAGGACAGGTGATCCTTACTGCAAAAAAAAAAAAAAAAAAAAAAAAAAAATATATATATATATATATATATATATATATATATGTGTGTATGCTTAAAGTATGGGTGTGACTCATAGTTAGGTGACTCATGGCCTTCCCTTTAGAAGACTCATTCATAGTTAGGGAGATAGGAGCAAGGTCTAGATCCCAGAAGAAGTGACTAATGAGTTAATCAAGAGATTAGGGCCATCTCCAAAGGGACCAGAATTCAGGACAGGATTTTCGTGCGATGAAAGAATCAGAGGACACTTAAGAAATCAAGCCAATCAAGGAGTGAGTGGCAATGGAGAAGACTGGAGAAAATGGAGCTGCACTCGAAGACTTCACATGGCTGAACCAAGAAGATCATCAAACATGTCCACCTTGAATACATAAGGCATCAGACTTAGTCAAGATTTATCCAGGCACAAAAGGTGATAAAGAAGATCTCTAACAACCCATGGAATGTGAGAAAATATTTGCAAACTATATACTAGATAAGGGCTAATATCCAAAATATTTAAGGAACTCATACATCTTAATAGCAAAATAATAATTATCTGATTAGAAATGGACACAGAACATAAATGAACGTTTTTCAAGAGAAGACATGCAAATGGCCAACAGGTACGTGAAAAGATGCTCAACTTTATTAATCATCAGGGAGATGCAAATCAAAGCCATACTGAGAGATCACCTCAAACCTCTTAGAAACGCTATTACCAAAAAGATAAAAGATAATAAGTGCTCGCTAGGATGTGGAGAAAAGGGAACCTTTGTGCCCTGTTGGTGGGAATGGAAACTGGTACAGCCACTATGGAAATAGCATGGAGATTCCTTAAAAAATTAAAAATTGAACTACCATAAGATCCAGCAATCCCATTTCTGGACATACACTTAAGGGAAATGATATCACCGTCTCAAAGAGAAACCTACATACCCACATTCACCGCAACATTGTTCACAATAGCCAAGATGTGGAAACAACCCAAGTGTCCACTGATGGATGAATAGATAAAGAAGATGTAGCATGAATATATACAATGTATACATTTATATAAAAAGAAAATGTTTTAAATACTACCAATTCTAATCATTTTTTTCTTTTTTTTTTTTTTTTTTTTTTTGAGAGAGAGAGAGAGAGAGAACCCACATGCAGAGAAGGCACGTGGGGAGACAGAATCTTAAGCAGGCTCCATGCTCAGCACAGAGCCCAATATGGGCCTCGAGCCCACAACCCTGGGATCATGACCTGAGCTGAAACCAAGAGTTGGATGCTCAACCGACTGAGCCACCCAGGCACCCCATTAATTCTAAGTATTATTAATTTTTTTTTCAACGTTTATTTATTTTTGGGACAGAGAGAGACAGAGCATGAACGGGGGAGGGGCAGAGAGAGAGGGAGACACAGAATCGGAAACAGGCTCCAGGCTCTGAGCTGTCAGCACAGAGCCCGACGCGGGGCTCGAACTCACGGACCGCGAGATCGTGACCTGGCTGAAGTCGGACGCTTAATCGACTGCGCCACCCAGGCGCCCCAATTCTAAGTATTATTAATATTATTCTAAATAATATCCTAAAATAAAAATACTATAAATATAAATATATAATATTATTTAGCCAAAAAAAAAAAAAAGGAAATCCTGCCATTTGCAACCACATTGATGGACCTCGAGGGCATTATGTTAACTGAAAAAAGTCAGACAGCAAGACAAATCCTGCATTACCTCCCTTATATATGGAACCTATTTTTTTTTTTAATCAAAACCTATAGGAAACAGAGAGTGGAATGGTGGTTGCCAAGCTACGGGGTGAGGGAAATGAGGACATGTTGGTCAAAGGCTACAAATTTATAAGATGAGTAAGTTCTGGAGATCTAGTATATAGCATGGTAACTACAGCTGGCAATGCTGTATTGTATAACTGAAAAATTCTAAAGAGAGTACAATTTAAATGTTCTCACTGCAAAAAAATAAAGATAATTGTAATTATGTGAGGTGACAGATGTGTTAACTAACCTTATTGTGGTGATCACTTCACAATACGTAAGTATATGAAATCGTCACATTGCACATCTTAAACTTACACGGTGTTATGTGTCAATTACATCTCAATAAAGCTGGACGGGATGGTACGGGGTGGAGATAAGACCTCTGAGTTACTGCCAGCCTTGATTTTGATTAAGATGGGAATTCTGTCCGCAAAGTAAGTTGCTTTGGTACCTGTATCAGGATTGATCTGCACAGGCAAAGGCTAACTCTACCCATTGATGGTGGCCCCAAACCTGTTCCGCTTCTAGCCCTCTGCCCTTCCTTGTAAGTATCATGACATTATGGAATATCTCTGAATCACTGTCAGAATTGGCAGCTTCTGTTTAGGAAAGTGACAGGTCAGCAGTGACCTCTCTGACCTCCCAGCTACCTCTCTCCCCCTTGCTTTCTTCCTGTTCCACAAACATGCAGAAGGATGTGCACCTCGGAGCCTTTGTTTCTGCTCCTGCTGGCTGATGCAAGCTTCCACCACACCGTCAAGTGACTTGTTCCTTCCTGTCATTTGATTCTCAGCTCAAACCTGGCCTCCACAATGAGGACTCTGCTGAGCACCCTTTCCAAATTACCTTGTTCTCCCTAAGGCACTAATCACATCACACGAGAACTTGTCTCTGAATCTGAAATTATCTTGTTGCGTTTTTAATTTGCTTACTCAAACGGCAGATGCAGAGGAATTTTCTTGTCATGTACTGTGCTAAATGAATAAATACATAGTCATTGAGCATCTCCTGAGAAAAGCTATACCTTAGTTGGGTTGATAGAGTTTCAACACACGAACATTAAGAGGCATAAACACTGATTTATGGGTATTTAGCATTTGGGCATTTAGTCAGTGCCAAAAAGCAACTGAAGACTTGACCAGCTCTGTAAATGTAAAGGGGCTTTGGGTGGGGGAACCAGGGAACTTCAAAACCACACAAGGTGTCTAAACCAAAAATCCATATTGGCTGTGAACAGCAAGATGGATTATCAGTGAAAAAAAGCCTCCTCCTTCATTTACAAGTATTTACCCTAGACTGTTTAATTAACCAGCTATTTAGTTGAGGGAGTTGGGTCCTCATCTCTAGGTGTGTTTTTTAATGATATTCTTCATTATGGAGCACCTGGATAGCTCAGTCTGTTAAGCACCCAACTCTTGATCTGATTTCAAGCCCTGCATTGGGCTCTGCGTGAAACCTACTTAAAATGAAATAGGGGTGCCTGGGTGGCTCAGTTTGTTAAGCAGCCGACTTCAGCTCAGGTCATGATCTCACAGCTCGTGGGTTTGAGCCCCACATCTGGCTCTGTGCTGACAGCTCAGAGCCTGGAGCCTGCTTGGGATTCTGTGTCTCCCTCTCTCTGCCCCTCCCCCACTCTCTGTGTCTCAAAAATAAACATTAAAAAACTTTTTAATAAAAATTTATATATATGATATATATAGATATATATGTATATATATTCTTCATTATGATGAAAAATCTTCATTACAAACCGCTTGAGTGGATGTAGCACTCAAACCAAAACCAAACACCCCAAGCCACACATATCCAAGTAATGTAGGCATTTAGGACAATGGGAGGTGACCACACTAAGGGTACGAAGATCCAGATCACAAGGCCTACGTAAATTCCACTTATTCATTCAGCAAAAATCGAATAGCGCCAGGCACCGTTTAGTAAATACTGAGAGAATACCGCAAAGTTCTGTCCTCTGGGAGTTCCGTTCTACTGGGGGACAGGAGGAGGAAGATGAAAGCAACTTGTTCTGGCCCCACTGGCCCCGCTAGAAAGGTCGTCTTCACACGGCCCAGGGGTCTGGCCGGCTCACGCGGCCACCACCGCAGCCACAAGCCTGCGGCCGCACTAGTGCCAGCGTCTCCAACTCTCGCGTTGTTTGGGACCCGCTGCGTGGGACCAGGGGCGCCGCCGCACGGACCTGCTGCGCAAGATCACTTGCCGCAAGATCACTTGCCGCCAGATCACCGCCTGGAGGTGAAGGCGGAGGATGGAAGAGATGCGCCTGCCGGTGGGAAGGCTGAGAATGAGGAAAATGGGGAGCAGGAGGCCATCAATAAGGTAGATGGAGAAAAGGCAGAAGACAAGAAGAGGAGGAGGAAGAGGAAGACGATGGTAAGGAAGAGGATGGAGACGAAGATGAGGAGGCGGAGGCGGCTCCAGGCAAACAGGCAACTGAAGATGGGGAGAGATGGGGCGCCTGGGTGGCTCAGTCAGTTGAGCGACTGACTTTGGCTCAGGTCATGATCTCAGGGTCCGTGAGTTCGAGCCCCGCGTCGGGCTCTGTGCTGACAGCTGGGAGCCTGGAGCCTGCTTCGGATTCTGTGTCTCCCTCTCTCTCTGACCCTCCCCCGTTCATGCTCTGTCTCTTAAAAAATTGAAGATGGGGAGAGAGAAGATGTTGACACCAAGAAGCAGAAAGCTGACGAGGATGACCAGACACCATAAAAGGAAAAGCTGAACTTTAAAACAAACAAAAAGTCCGCCATGACCATTCACCCTCCACGCCCAGACTCAGAATCTAAACGTGGTCACCTTCAAAACGAAAGTCCCTCCCACCCACTGGCAGCGCCCCCACAGTGACACGTGCTCCCCCCACACAATCCAAACCACAACCTGAGTCTGCAGCAGGAAAGGACGGCCAGAATTTCCCAGGCGCTGCTTTTTTCTTAAACATACTTTAGAAAGGAAAATGTGTTTATAATCTTTATTTACATTTTATATTTTTGCTCATATTGTTGGGGTCAGTCGTTTTTAATCTTGGATGAACAAGCTAGCCTTGGGAGCAGTCTCTGTCCTACTTGTGGTGTGACCATGTTCATTACATCTCAAAGGAGAGTAAAAAAAAAACTTGTAAAACGCGCGCACGTGCGCGCGCGCGCGCGCACACACACACACACACACACACACACACATTCTTACTCCAGTAACATTTTTTTTGTGTATGTACTTAGCTGTACTTTAAACAGCTGTTTGTATGAGACGGTTAAAGAGGCCAAAGAGAAAAGGTGTCTTTTTTTTTTTTTTTTTTTTTTTTGTCTGAAGTTTCTGTGGTTTGGGCCTGTTTGATGTTATGTGTAAACACTGTTGTCCAATAATAAACCATAATCTTATTGTGCTGAAAAAACTGCAGACCAGAAAAGGTTGTTATCTAAAAATATGTGGGCATTAAACTAGAGAATCTGTAAAGTTTCACTCAAATCTCCACAGATACTGAAAGGCGGGGGCAAAGGGGGTGGGGGGAGCTATTTTAGAAGGCTTAGCACTGATTGTTTTAGGGGAGTAAAAATGTGGATGATTTTAATTTTTTTCTTCTTTTTATCATTGGGTTCTGAATTTTGTTCTGTAATGAATATGCATTACATATGAACTGGAAAAATGTTTAAGAAAACAGTAGAGAGATTTTACTATCAAACTTGGATGTTGGTTCTTAGTTACCTGAATGTATGTCCTTCATCCATTAGTAGTGAGAACTGTAAATGGGAATCGTCTTATCCCTCCAGTGATTTGCTTATTACTTTACCTTTACCTAATGAGACTTTGGGGAAAATGATAAGGGAATTCTGCTCCTCTTCTCATTACTTCTGTGTGTACTGGCTTATTCTCTACCTGGGGATGATTGGGCACAAGTCCTGAATCAATAGATGGCTCTCTGTCTTTCTCTCCCTCCCTCTCCACCCACACCCTACCCATCACTACACTTAGGCATCATACACACACACACACACACACACACACACACAGAGGTGGCCTCTTCTCTCCCTTTAACCTTCAAATCTCAGCTTATTTTTTAAAACATTTTTTAACGTTTATTTTTGAGAGAGAGAGAAACAGAGCGCAAGCGGGGGAGGGGCAGAGAGAGGGAGACACAGAATCCCAAGCAGGCTCCAGGCTCTGAGCGCCCCTAACATTTAAACTGAGATTTGGGGGCGCCTGGGTGGCTCAGTCGGTTGAGTGTCCAACTTCGGCTCAGGTCATGATCTCCCTCTCGGTTCATGGGTCCGAGCCCCGCATCGGGCTCTGTGCTGACAGCTCAGAGCTGGAGCCTGCTTGGGATTCTGTGTCTCCCTCTCTCTGCCCCTCCCCCTCTTGTGCTCGCTTGCTCTCCCACTCTCAAAAATAAATAAACGTTAAAAAAAATTAAATGTTACCTCCACAGAGAGGCCTCACCTGAGCAATCAAAATATAAGAATTCTGTTGCTGCCTTACACTCACCATACTATCCCTGGTATTCTCAAATCATGTCTCTATTCTGCTCTTTATTTCCAGAGCACTCTTGTTAACTCTTTCATATGTATTTCACTTCTTTACAAGCCTCCTGTTTCCCCCACAAGTTTGAAGTTCCATCATGAAAACAGCAATGATCTGTTTTGTTCACTCCCATCTCCATAGGGCGTAACTAATACTGAGTAAATGAATAAATGAATGAATGAAATGGCTCCTTTGTCCTTTCTCTGTCAAGAGGTCTATTCCCAAGCAGTAGTATGCTGCAACCAGTACTTTGCCAGCTCAAAGAGCCAATTGTTAATATTTCAGGGATTTAGTAAGCTAGTTGTTAAACTACTTAGTAGCTTGCAATTAGCCATGCTGAGAGTATTTCTACCATGGACGTTGGCGAATGTTACATGTTAAGACTTTCTTTTTTTCCCAAAGATGCTTTATTGGCATACTACAGCTCTTGTCCCCTAAATCCACCTATAAATATTGAGATATCATGGAAATAAACCTGGAGAATAGGTTACTTAAAATCTTTCAATAGAGAATGTTTATTTTTTTTAAATATCAAATATTTACTATACAATGATTTTCTTGTTGGGAATACTTGAGTTTTTTAATAAGCTAAACTATAATCTAAAAACGTGTCTCTGATCTCCTGAAGTTTTTGTTTCTGTTTTTCAGATCCTTATGTGAAGATTCACCTGATGCAGAATGGCAAAAGGCTGAAGAAGAAAAAGACAACAATTAAAAAGAACACACTTAACCCCTACTACAATGAGTCATTCAGCTTTGAGGTACCCTTTGAACAAATCCAGGTAATGTCAAACATAATTTTGTCTTCCCATTCAATTTTATTTCTTCAGATCACATAAAGACACAGACCTTGTGAATTATCAGTGCTTATGCCTTCATTAGAATTGCCATTCTTATTCTTATACACATTTGATAATCAAGCTACATCCAGAAGGAAATGATAAAATATACAGCACAGGATGTGCTGATTCATCAGCTAAAAACAGCTGGCATTCTGTTGGGCAGAAATAAAGTAGGAAAAAGAAAATCAACAGAATGACTCTGCTAATTCAAAAAGTGCATACATAAAGGTTAAAAGGCCAAGAGAAAAATGAGCTTTCACTATTTATTCCCAAGCCATAATATGTAATTGTCCTTATCACAGCTTTATAGCAAAAAAAAAAAAAAAAAAAAAAATAGAGATAAAAGAAATATTTTGGTTGATGCTAAATATGCAGCATCTTTAATCTTTCATTTTTAAAGAGTGATTTACAATAGAAAAAATAACTAAGTCATATTTTGTTTAAATTCAGCTTCCTATTTCTGAGTTGGAATGGATGGACATTTTTGTAAAGATAAAACCTTCACTTGCCAGATAATAATTGTTATGATAAGGAGTATTCTACTAAAGGAACCTGTGGATAACATGTTCAAAACAGGATGCTACAAGTAGCCACAATAGTATATGATCTCATTATTTAGCAATTTTTAAGTATATTTAGGTTTTCTTACCTCATATCCATAGTGAGACCATTGAAATTCAAAGTTCACATCCAATAAATATCAGCTATTTCTTGGGAATCTTTAATGGATATCAGAGAGTCAAATGTCTTAAAGCAACACTATTTTTACATTTTATTGAATAATTGATGTGGGCCTATCTTTTCAGTCATATAAAAACTTGCCCATAACATGAAGGAGAAGTAACGAGTAGGCATCAAAACTACAACATGGAAATGTCTAAAGTTAGTCCAGAATGTAAAAAATCAGCAAATATTCTTTAGTTGCATATTTTTCCTTTTTTAAGTTTATTTATTTATTTTGAGAGAGAGAGAGAGAGAGACAGACAGACTGCGAGCATGGGAGGGGCAGAGAGAGAGGGAGAGAGAGAGAATCCCAAGCAAGTTGTGCCCCATCACTGCAAAGCCCTGTGCGGGGTTTGAACTCACCAACTGTGAGATCATGACCTAAGCTGAAACCAAGAGTTGGAGGCTTAACTGACTGAGCCACCCAGGTGCCCTGCATATTTTTACTTTTAATCTAAAGTATAATTTAGAATATATATATATATATATACATATATATGTAATAAATCACACCTTTATTCCATGAAGAAAACTAATATCATAGCTACATGTATTGTAGTGCCTAATTTAAGCACTTTATGCATAACCTTACTGCATCTTTTTTTTTTTAACATTTATTTATTTTTGAGACAGAGAGAGACAGAGCATGAACGGGGGAGGGGCAGAGAGAGAGGGAGACACAGAATCGGAAACAGGCTCCAGGCTCTGAGCCATCAACCCAGAGCCCGACACGGGGCTCGGACTCACGGACCACGAGATCGTGACCTGGCTGAAGTCGGACGCTTAACCGACTGAGCCACCCAGGCGCCCCTTACTGCATCTTTATAATAACCTTATGAGAGAGGTTATTACCCCAATTTTATATATGAGGAAACCGAGGCTTAGAATTTCCTCATGTGTAAAACAGGAATAATAAAGTCCACATCCAAGTGAGCTTATGCATATAAAAACACTTGGAAGGGCACCAAGCACATAGGAACATTCAAAATGGTTGCCATCATCATTATTATTCACAGTGTTCATTTTGTCTTTTTTTTCATATTAACATCTTATTAGAAAATAGATCTAACAGGGGCACCTGGGTGGCTCAGTGGTTGGGCAACGGACTTCGGCTCAGGTCATGATCTCACAATTTGTGACAGCTCGGAGCCTGGAGCCTGCTTCAGATTCTGTGTCTCCCTGTCTCTCTTTGCCTCTCCCCCACTGGCACTCTGTCTGTCTCTCAAAAATGAATAAACGTTAAAAAAATTAAAAAAAAGAAAAGAAAATGGATCTAACAATAAGATTAAAACAATATATAAATCAGTGCCTTCTACTAGAAGTATCTGTGAGGACAGACATGTTTTATCACTGGTGGGGTCCAATACAGTAGTCTCCAGCCTCAAGTGGGTGATGAGCACCTCAGCCACCAGTGTGATAAAGGAACCTTATTCATAATTTAAATAGCCATATGTGGCCAGTCACTACTGTATTGTATAGGGCAGTTATTTAAAAATCACCAGGAATCCCACCATCCTCACATCAGGTCATGGTCTTTCTCTAACTGTTCTCATATGCAAATTGCACATACTTAAATTAATTACTTTCAACAGTTGTTGAAACAGTTACATAACAACAGTTGTAGCAGTTGTTACATAAGTAAATGACATTCCAGAGGACACTGATTCCCTGGCCCCAGTCACTTGTTTACCAGCCTGAACCAGTGAAGCTACTGCTTTGGGCCCACTGGCAAATCCCTAAAATATCCAATTTTCTCCAATTTATTTTGCAATATCTGTTCAGTGAACCCTTTTTTGAGTTCTAAGAACTCATTCCTATGGAAACTAACACCTCGTGGAGTTTTGGTTTTTTTATTCTACAAAACAATATAAAGCAGGGTATTGAGATGAAAAATCCTATTGTAAACTTTCTTGGAGCTACAATTCTACACCTTTAACAAAAATAAATGGGTTTTTTCTTCAACTATAAATTGCAGCAGATGCAAATATATTAAAAATGAAGCACATTACAAACAAGACATATGCTGGGTTTCTGGGGCCGCATTTTAGAGGAGATAACATTCTGTCAGGACAGAGAGAACCTGAGCCCATCACTGACAACAGTAGGCATGGAAATAATGAGCACATCTTTGACTGCATCCCTCCTCCTCTGCTTCTTGGCAGTTTGCTCTAGTCTTCGCATTTTCCTAGAGAAACAATTGAGCATTTTCCATACCAAACTAGGGGTCTAGGTTTCCTTTCTTCCCAGGTTACAAGATTATCTGCTTTCTATTTGTCTCTATCCCTATGAAATATACTGTGAGCAAAATATGCTGATTTTCAAAAGCCCATGTAAATGTTATAGTCCCTCCCCTAAAAAGGTATAAATAAACTATCTATGCAGCTGGAAAAATTAATCCAAGGCCTTCATAAGGATGTTTTGTCTTGAGTGCATTCCTAGGTGAAATCGTCAAAGCCCACTCCAGCCATTCACTCCAACCTCCACAAACCCCATTGCCTTGGTGCCTGACCCCACCCCCATTCCCTGCAGTATGATTTCATCCTGACGAATTTGCTTGGGCAAAGTTCTGAGAACTTTTCTGAGAACCAAACTGATTCTGTTCCCAACACCATCCAATGGATAGATGATTCCCTTGATAAGGTAATCAGTCCGAGGCCACACAAGGGAAGATGGAGTTTGTTTCCTTTATTGCCAGTGTGTTGCATTTTACATTCTAAATTCCATTTTCAAAAGCAGCCGTTGTCTCTGATGTGAAGCTGTACATGGGTGCCACCTCTTAGCACATTGGTACAATAATGTGGTGCTCAGACCACAAAGTCCGCTAAAGGGCCATAACTCAGCAGGAGCCCCATCCTGCCCTGGCTTCCATCATTACATTTTCTGTTCCTTTTAACTCCGGCCATCAAATGCTATGCATTCTACTTTATTCTAAGCCCTTTATCTCTACACTCAGTTTCTAGAGTCGAGCCATCACATATTTTGACTAAGCAAATCCATTACTTGGGAAGCAGAACTAAAATGTGCTTTGAAAAAGTGTGTCTTTCATATCATAATGGCATGGGTTTGCTTTCGTCAATTCAGGCAGTTCAAAAGCGTAAGTTATTAAATAAACTCTCACGATGTAATGGAATCACTGAAGTAAATCTTGTGTGGCCTGAAAGGTTATTTCCATTTGAGATCAGTGCTGGATACACAACAGTCACTCCGTAAATGTTCATTGAGAAAAGGCTTCAATGGGAAAATTATTTTTAGTTGTGACTTTTTAAAGCCTTTCGCTCTATTATCACATTTAATACTCGCAATAATCATGTGACTATTGTACCGAATACCAACACCAGAACTCTTGCTGATGAGGCGATTGAAACGAATGAACCCAGAGGTGGACACAGTTTACAAAGACAACAACGGCACCAAGGGCACAGCACAGACTGTGGAGAACAAACCACCCATTCCTTGTATGACCCCAGGCAGGGAGCATGACATCACCTTACCTAAATAATGGCAGTATTAATCGGATCTGTTGTGAGAAGTAAGTGAGTAGTTCATGTAAAAGACTCAGAATTGTGCCAAATACCTAACAAAAATCAGCATTCATTTCAGTATTTTGAAGACACTGAAGAAGGTGATGATGATGATATAGTGATGGCGAGATACGAATCAGACGCAGGTTTTCATATTCAAGTAATTTTCAGTCTTGTTTGGTGTTTTGAGATCAGTTCTTACTTCCAATTGCTGAGATCTGAAGGAAGCTTTGCAATAGGGCTTTATCTACAGGGCTGGATGATTCATGTTTATTCTGCATCCTCTTTCAGAAAGTGCAAGTGGTGGTAACTGTTTTGGACTATGACAAGATTGGCAAGAACGATGCCATCGGCAAAGTCTTTGTGGGCTACAATAGCACCGGGGCGGAGCTGCGACACTGGTCAGACATGCTGGCCAACCCCAGGCGCCCCATCGCCCAGTGGCACACCCTGCAGGTCGAGGAGGAGGTTGACGCCATGCTGGCGGTCAAGAAGTAAAGGAAAGAAGCCTTTCTGCATCTGCCCACATAGTGCTCTTTAGCCAGTATCTGTAAATACCTCAGTAATATGGGTCCTTTCATTTTTCCAGCCATGCATTCCTGACAATTCAGTGGTACTTCAAATCCTGTTTTAATTTGCACAAATTTAAACGTAGAGAGCCCCTAAGCCCTTCGTCATGCCAACTGCCCTCCAGATCCACTCTTCTTTTAAGCAATATGATGTGTAGATAGAGCATGACTGAAATTATTTATTGTATCACACCGTTGTATATACCAGTATGCTAAAGATTTATTTCTAGTTTGTGTATTTGTATGTTGTAAGCGTTTCCTAATCTGTGTATATCTAGATGTTTTTAATAAGATGTTCTATTTTAAATTATGTAAATCGACTGAGATATAGGAGAGCTGATAATATATTATATGGTAAATATAGTATTGTCTGCATTCCAGCAAAAATATCAACTTGTAAGGCACTCGTACAGTGAAACTGACATCTTAAAGGACAACTTAAACCTGAGCTTTCTATTGAATCATTTGAGTACCAAGATACACTTACACCACATATTTGCTGGGTGAATCCAATTTTGTAGAATTTCTTCACAGGCAAATTAGTATGATCTGAGCAGCGTCCAGACTGACCTCCAGGAAGCATAGCCACAAACCAGAATAGCATCTGTCTGTACATAGCTACAAAGCCTAAATAAGGGCTTCACTCTCACATTCGAGGAAGCAACTGAACAGGAGCCAATGACTTCATATTACTGCATACAGAGTAACAATATGACGGCGTTCCGTGTGTGTGTGTATGCGTGTGCATGCGTGTGTGCGTGTGCATTTGTCTGGGGATGGGGTGGGTGGGAAGAAGCTGAGGGGAGAAGTCAGCATTTCTGAATTATTGCCTGATGATTTAAAAAGAAAAAAAAAGTAGCTCTCCGTTATCACCTTTATACAAAATGTGCATCCTGTGGTGAATTCTGTTCCAGATTTCATACCTATAATAATTCCAAAAGGTTTGCACATTAGACTTTGTAACAAAATATTTTATTACACAAAACCATATTAGAAGGAATGCAGAATATTTTTAACACAGCAATCTGTGCTTATTACACAAAATTACTTTGTGGTAAACAGACAGTATTGTGATCCCGTCAAAAGATGAAAAAAAATAATAATAAACAATTAGCCATAGTTCTGAATGCACTTCAATTAAGCCAAAACAGACAGCTAGTGATCTTTTTATATGCTCTTTTTACTTAAATAAGTTTTAATTTGTCCTTTAAAAACAAAAAAGGTGAAATAATACCAAGAACAAGTTCCAGCAAACTGAAGCAACCTCTTATGTATACTAGACGCTTGACTTAGGAGGAGTTTTTAACTGTTTCCAATGTCATTATGTAGTAAATGGCACTATTACGAAGCTACTAGTCATTCCATAAGAGTCTTCAAGGACTGCTCTGTGTAGCACTGTGACTGCCGTGTGTGCTTAGACACGTAGTTTCCTCAGTGGACAGCACTCAGTTTATTCCGTAGTGATGTTGTAACAATACTGCCATTCCCTCCTACTGCACTGCCCAAGGTGTGTGTAGCACAAACAGTTCTCATTACAAAGGACCAATTCAGAACTGAAAAGCTATGCATAGGACAAGAAAGACACACAGAATGGGGTGGAACACACAGCATTTTGTCAAGCACTGTGCAATATTCCATACTTTCCCCCACTATGGTGGACAACCAGTTCGTGGAGAGGCAGCCTGTTAGCTCACGCTGCAGCCGCTCGCTCCTGTGACCCACTGTAACTCCCAGGCCACAGACAGCAGTGGTGCCTGGAAGTGGAAGCTTGTCTTCGCAAATACCAAAACAAGATGGAGGAAAACCAAGCATGAGCCTCATGTTCAGACGTTAGGATACCATGCCACATTTTTTTAAAACCTACAGAGAATTCAAAAAGGGCTCATGGGAGGCTTCACACGTGGGGCTGGTTGTTTCCTGATAAAACTAGAATTCCCGTCATTCTTCTTTTCTCATCAAAGAAGAGGCAAGCCCTTGGCCGTTCTGCCCAGTCACAGCAAACTCGTTAGAACTGGGACAGACACAAAGGACAAAGGAGAATAGCATCTCCCTCTTCTGTGGATGGGCCATACTTTTTTTCAAACGTAGGTAATAGAAGATGCACATGTCATGATGTGAGATTAAATATCAGTTTGAACGGAAGAGTCAAATGGGAATCTGTCCAATTTAAGAGACCAAACCCTACCAAAGAGAGGGAGTTGATGGACTTTAAAAAATCCCTTCCATACCAGAAACTGACATTTAATTTCACTCTATTCAGCTTTAAGTTGTTCACACCGAAACAACACTTTAAAGCAAGCAGGTTCAGCTGCCGAATATACATTATTTCTTGCATTAAAGTACTACTAATGCATTCTCTTGCAACACTGCCAGACATGGGACTGTCACCATAGAATTAGTTGGTACTATGCCATCTTTCACAAGTCAGTGACCGAACCTGCTTTGAGACCAAGATTCATCCTCAGATATGCCACATGTACCTTTCTGACAAAGCTGTGTAAAGTATTAGAAGCTGATGCTCTAGAAAGATCCTAGTTGCCTTTGTGTATATTTACTGCCTGCTTGAGTGTTTCTATGTGTGGGTTTTCTCTGTATCTTGTAGAAATGTTGGGGTGTTTTCTTCTGCCATATGGCTCGTGGCCCGCGAGCCAACTACTTTAGCTGTATTTACCTTCATTTTTGATGAGGTGGTTTAAATTTTGTTTCACTTTGTGTAGTGACCCCACAGTAGTTTTCTGATTGTTGTTAAAAATGACTTAACATATTACATGGATACTCAATAAAAATGTTTTATTTCCTGTTGATGTTGCCGCCTTTCAACTCTTCTCCTTACTTGACTCTGGCCTGTGGACTTTGGGGGCTGCTGGAAGCAGAGGCAGCTGAGAACAGCCTACAGTGAATGCCTGTCTCGGAGTCATGCCTATGAGTATAGAATGGGTGAAGGGACAACAATGCCCAGATGGCATGGCCGTCACGTCCCAGCGTTCCTCATTCTCAACACGTGTTTCTCTCTTCCTGTTTATGATGGATTCATCCGGCACACTTTCAGGCTTTCTGCTTTGCTTAAAATGTGTCCTCTAGGGTTTTCATTCTACAGCTTAAGTCACACAGCCTCTCCAAAATGGGACTGAAAGTAAGATTTTTAAAATTCCATTTTCAGAGGACGGCATGACACATGAAATACCCCGCCTACTGCAATTACTAGATAAAACAAGTAAACATCCTTCCTCCAGTGAATTGAACATTTATTAGTGCCTACCATATACCATTATTTTACTGGATGACAGAGATGCAACAAATAATGTAATAAGGTACACCTGGCCCCAGGGAGCCACTCCACAGTCTCAGAGACCTGTGAATACACTGTCACAGTACACAATGATGTCTGAGTCTCTGAGAACCTTCTCTAGACCAATCATAGTGGACACCATGGGGTGCCACCCTGATCCCCCTTCAGCACTGAGGCATTCAGCCCGCAGCTGCTGGAAGCTTGCCTGATGGCAGCTCATGGAGATTCCCTCTGCCCTCTACTGAGGAAGCTGCCTAACTAAGGTCACGCGTCCTCCCTGGCCACATTCCGTGGGCCCAGGCAGGCTCTCTCGGAAGCGATATCTCAGTTTCCAGCCCCGAGGGTTTGTTGAGAAGGGCTACTGCAACTGCTGTGCGCTTCACTTTCTCCCTCACCTCATGCCACCCTCCTCCCTCCTTTACAGATGTTATTCCCAAGAGCACTCCACCATAAAACCCCTTCGGCACAGAATCTGTACACTGAGAATCCCAGCCTAGGACACATTGTTCAGGGGAGGAGAGATCAAGAAAAGTTTGAGAGGTAAGTCCTAAGGGAACTGGTAGGAGTTATCCAAGTCAGAGAGTAGGCAAGACTGTGGCAAAATTTATCTCATCAAAGCTGGTTACACCATACTCCCTTCAGCCAGCTTGTGTTAGCCACTGGCAAACAGGGATAGGGACTGAGGCAAAACAGCCACACAGTCACGGGAAAGACCATTTAATTATATACACTCCAAGGAAGAAGTTGACAGAGTTCTAAATGTAAGTTGAGAAAAGGAAATTTAAGGCCTGCTTAGAATTAGGTGCAAAAACAAAGCAAAACATAAAAAGAAATCAGCGTTATAAATACAATTATTTGGTTGTCAAGAGTGAGCATTTTGCTTCTTCTTACATAGCCCTCAAAATCAGGTACAAAACCATTTAAAGAATATTTCTTTTTTAAATCTTTTAATGTTTATTCATTTTTGAGAGAGAGAGAGAGAGAGGGAGTACGCGGGGGAGAGGCAGAGAGAGAGACGGAGACATAGAATCCGAAGCAGGCTCCAGGCTCTGGACTGTCAGCACAGAGCCCAATGTGGGGCTCAAATCCATGAACCGTGAGATCATAACCTGAGCCAAAGCCAGATGTTCAACCAACTGAGTCACTCAGGGGGCACCTGTAAAGAATATTTCTTAAATGAACTACCAAAAAAAAAAAAACAAAAAACCATTACCTCATCCTTTTGTTAATGTTTGTTTTCCCAAAAGATTTTTAGGTTTAAGACACATACACTTAGGGGGTGACTGGGTGACTCGGTTGAGCGTCTGACTTCGTCTCAGGTCATGGTCTTGTGGTTCGTGAGTTGGAGCCCTGTGTTGGGCTCTATGCTGACAGCTCAGAGCCTGGAGCCTGCTTCGGATTCTGTGTGTCTCCCTCTCTCTCTCTGCCCCTCCCACACACACACTCTGTTTCTCTCTCTCTCTCTCTCTCTCTGTCTCTCAAAAATAAAAGAACATTTAAAAAATTGTTTTTAAAAAGACACATACACTTAGGATATTTATTAGGTGTTTTAGTCAGGACAACTAAACTATTCCAGGTATTTTAAAGAGGGAATTTAAGAAAATGGCCACATAAAAAGGGCTGAGAAGGCAAAGTACAGACAGTGGGTTAACCCAGAGGTTAATAGATGCCACGTGTGATTTGTATGCTAGGACTGCCCTAACAAATACCACAGACCTGGTGGCCAAAGCAACAAAAATTTATTCTCTTACAGTTCTGGAAGTCAGAAGTCCTAGATCAAGGTGTTGGCAGAGTTGATTTCTTCTGACGCCTCTCTTTGGCCTGTTGATGGCCATCTGGTCCCATTGTGTTCATGTGGTCTTCCCTCTACGTGTGTCTGCAATCCAACCACCCCTCTGTACGAGAACATGAATCATACTGAATTAGGGTCCACCCTCATCACTTCATTTTAACTTAATGACCTCTTTCAGAACCCTGGTTCCAAATAAAATCAGATTCTGAGGTATTGGGGGTTAGGACTTCAACATACGAATTCAGAGGGTGGGGCACAATTCAGCCCATAAATACCACCAAAGGCAGGGGAAACAAAATGGAGAAGATAGTGTTACCATAGAACCAGAACTCTAAAGGTGGGGCTAGAATGCAGGGAAGGTACCATGGGGCCCCTTTCCTCCTGGACCACCAAAGAGTATCAGGTGTTGGTGCTGGGGCCAACAAAGACGCTCCATGCTGGAGGTTCTGGAACTGATCCAGTAGCAGCCTACTGTGGTTAGTGGAAAGCCAACAGAAGCTAGAAGCAGAAACAGGATCTTTTCTCTTCTCCTCCTACCTTCTAGTTCAACCAGTGCTTCTCACTGGGAAAACCTAAAGAAGGTTTGAGGAATAGTCTGCTGGGTCTTAGAGCACCCCCTCTCCCTCACCAAGTACATAGCAGAGCACAGAGAGGTGGAAATGAGGATGGAAAACAAGGAGGCGAATGACCAATACATTAAACGTCTTAATCCCTTCATGCTGCTATAACAACAGTACCATAGATGGTGGTTTAAGCAACACATATTTATCTCTCACAGTTCTGAAGGATGGGAAGTCCAAGACCAAAGCACCAGCAGACTCAGCATCTGTTGGGAGGCCATCTTCTTGCTGTGTCTCACCATGGGGTTGCTCTCTGGGGTCTCTTTGATCAGGGCACTAATCCCATTCATGAGGCCTCCACCCTCATGACCTAATACAATCTCAATGGTGGTTAGGATTTCTACATAAGAATTTGGGGGAGGGGAACACACACATTCAGTCCATAACATTAGGAAACCTTTTAGCAGCTGCATAGACTTTATAAATACTCTTGTTTCTTCCCTGGAGAATTCAGGTGTTCCTATCTGAACTGCACAACCCATCCCACCCTTGATGAAACAGAAGTATAGGAATCACGTTCTTATTCTATTTATGCAGAGAGTTTACTATTACAGATTTGAAAATTCCAATCATGATTGCCATTATCCCCACCCTGAAAAACATCTTTATTACAAATGCACAAGACCCTTTGATGTTTAGCAAGTGATTTAAGCTGCACACAAATTTTTACTGTAAAACAGTCAGTGACTTTGGAATAAGAAGGTAAAAGAGCAGGAGAATAAAAATGAGATATAGCCTGATTCTAAATGTACAAAGAGATTTTCCAAAGCATACAGAGTAATAATTATGTAGGAGGAGCCATCAAGAGGGAGCAGTAATAAAAACACCATGCAAACCTTCTGATGATTTGTGTGATCTAAGTCCCGAGGTTGGCTGTAAGTTACTTGCATTTTTTAAATCCACATTTCAGACATATTGATTATTTTACCCTCCCCCACCAATATACATTCCTAAAGATCCCACACTCATCCCTTTCCTTTGACAGTAATAACCATCCTTCCAGCAAAGCCTTTTGCTCTGTGCAAAATGTACCTGCTGCTGCCTGGGTGCACACAGGTTGAAAAGAATTTTGTACCAAACGAGCCACTTCCCTCTTGGCTGCCCACTTTACCTCTGTCACTTTCTTACAGCCTCTGGACTGGGAAGGCAGCAAAGCATTGACATCCTATATAGGCAGGATTGTTTGAGTTGTCTGTGGAAGGAACCCAATTTAAATTGGATTGAAGAAGAGAGGGAAAGAAGAAATGGGGAGAGGAAGAGAGAAAGAGAGAGACAGAGGCAGGGAGAGGAACTATTGGATCACCTAACCAGGAAAGTATGATTACATGAGGGAACAGCTAGATGAAGGGCCGCACACAATGTTATCATTCCCATTCATTCTCCCTGTCCTTGTCCCTGTCCCTCTCTGTCTTCTCCCTACCCCAACTCTACTGTCCTCAGTACTGACTTCATTATCAAGCTCCAGGGTCACCATGTGGCAGCACAGATGGCCCCTAGCAGCTCCAAGCTTATATTCTTCCAGCTTAGCATGCTTGCAGAGAGTGCTACTTTCACAGTTTATCATCAAAATTCCCAGACCTGACATACATGGACCACATGCCCTCCTTAAAATGATCATTGGGTCCAGATGACGCCGTGTTCGCTTTGGCCAAACCTAGGTTATGTCTGCAACCCTACAGCCACAGAGATGGCATAAGGACAGTTCCTCAAAGGCAAACCAAAATGCTATTACCAAGAAAGAAAAGTGGATACTGGGCAGACAAAACCAACAGGTGTCTACTCTTTGGCACCTGGTATACCTCCACCCAAAGAGGAGGGACACTGAAGGCACAAACTCCGGCCACAGCAACAGCCTGGTCATTCTTCCCTTTGACCAAAAATACTATTGGATAGAACTTTAAAAGTATGCAAACTTTTGAATCACCTGAAAACATCTATTCACCTTCCAATTTATTGTCAAGAAAACTAATCATCTGCTATGAATTAGGCAGCCTTTTTTTGAAGACATTGAGATATTAACATGATTTTAAATCCTTGAATTCATAAAAATCTTATAGAAACTTGGCAGGAATGAAGGGAAATAGGAAAAAAATCACTCTACACACCCTGTTGTTTTTACATATTGGTCCATATCCATTCATCTTTTAAATAGTTTTACTCATTAGCGTACAAACAATTTAGTATCAATTTCTTTCACTTAAATGTGAAAAACAAGCCATGTCTCTTGTTGCCACATAGTCTTTACAACTTTTTTAAAAAAATTTTTAATGTTTATTTATTTTTGAGAGAGAGAGAGAAAGAACATGAATAGGGGAGGGGCAGAGAGAGGAGGAGACACAGAATCTGAAGCAGGCTCCAGGCTCTGGACTGACAGCCCAGAGCCCGATGCAGAGCTTGAACTCACGAACTGAGAGATCATGACCTGACCCGAAGTTGGAAGTTTGACCAACTAAGCCACCCAGGTGCCCCTTCACGACTTTTATTTTTAATAGCCATTTGACTTTTTTCCAAGTAGATAAACTAAAACCAACTCAACCAGTTCCCTAATTTCAGATATGTAAGTTGTTACTAATTTATTTCTTACCTAAATAACATTGCAATAGATACTTTCATGGGATTTTACTCATTTTTCTATTACTATATCAATATCTACTATTGAATAGATCTTATTATCTATTTATTTTCTTAGGATAAGTTTCCAGAATTTTCCAATTTGGTTTCTTGGAAGATTCCACCAAAATGTACTATCATTGGTGTTAGGTGTTCCAGTTTTCCCACAGTGTCCCCAGCTGTGGACCTTGTGCTTTTAATGTCTGACACCTGTGGAGGGTCATGCGCCTTGGTCATGAGAGGTCCAGAGCTGGAATATGAATCTCTCCATTCGGGGCCCACTGTCCTCTTCACTACTCCAAGCAGCTTGGTTAAAAAACCAATGGCATGAGAAAACCATTGGTGGAGAGCCTGAGGAGAGAGGGTGGCAGGAGAGAACATTAAGGAAGAGAATGGCTCAGGAAAAGGAGGGTTCCGATGTGACTCCCTCCTCTCCCTCAGCTTCACGTTGCATCCAGTAATCAGCACTGTGGAATTTCTTAGCTCCCTCCCTGCTCTCTACTTTCACCATCACGTGTCTCATTCAGACTTGCATCGTATCTCCCTTTCAGGGTCAAGGAGCCCCCACAACGACTCTCCCTAGGTGTACCGAGGGAGAGCCCTCACTGTTGAGAGCACCAGCTTGACAGCAGGCAGCCTGGGCTCCAGTCCTGGTTTGTTCCCTAGCTGCATAACCCTGGACAAGTCCTTTAATTTTGCAAATTAAAAATAATGGATATTAAAATCTGGCATTAAATGAGCACTTAATAAATGGTAGTTATTATTTTTTTTAATCTAGCCTGGATTTGGCAAACTTTACCTGTAAAGAGACAGATTGCAATTATTTGGGATCTTGTGGGTAATGTGTTGTCTGCTGCATCTTCTTTGTCCATGCTTCCTTCCTTTCTTTCCAATCCTTTAAAGATGTAAAAGCCATTTGTAGCTCACAGGCTATGCAAATATAAACAGCTGTAATCTACTGACTGGATTCAAGTTATGTCACTGTTCTTCAAAACCTCTCATGTTTTCTCTTCTTTACAGATCAATGTTTAAAATCTTCAGTGTCGTATCAACGCTGCCCCCAGACACGAACCACCTCCCTCCCTCTCCTTCAAGCCCTGCCCCAGATTCTGGCTACACAATTCTCTGAACCAGTCCACGGGTTCCATACATGCATGCCTTCATGTAGGCTGTCCCCTCCAGCTGAAATTTCCTGACAAAATCCTACAGGTTGGTGAGCAAGGTGGGAAGGAAGGGTGTGAAGAGACTCAGGTAATTTGGGGAAGGAGAGATGTGCCACTAATTTCCAAATGCACTGCACCGTTGCTCTCTCTGTGAAGCACAACTTAAGGCGTCAGGCTGAGTTCATTATTGCTGTGTCCTTCTAGCCCACACATGGTTCCTCCTTTCCCCAAAGGCTTCTGACGCTTAGGCAAACGAGGGTGCTCTTTAAAGTAACAATGCCTGAAAGATTCCCCACTTTCCTTGAACATCTGGTAGAATTTTTTTTTAATTCAGGAGAAAATGAACACATTTCAAAATATTAAAGCAATGCTTCCTCCAGCAAATGTGAGATACTAAGATGATTTATAAATTATAAAGAGTTGGAAGATAGGTGCCTAATTTCCTGTCGGTGTCACAGTTACCTCACTTTCTCACATTTTCCCAAAATATGTGCTGCTGGGCTTTCCACAGCCAGGACTCAGCCCCGGTGACTCAAATTAGGGAGACCTAGGACAGGAATTTATGGGCCGAGTGACTCATTAACTTTTGCACTGCCTCCAGCCAAGATGCTCGCATGCATGCCATGGCCAGGATCAAGCCATAGGCACCCCCAAAACCCACCATAACCTCAGCCTCACCTAGACCTGCATTTTTATCCTGAAAACATCCTCCTGCTTCACCGAGAGTTCCTTAGGAAGAGGTATATCCTCTCTACATATTTATTCCATCCTTACTGTGAAGGAAGTGCTAATTAATCGGGACTCTGTGAGGGAGACTGAACTGGGATCACATTATGAACTGAAATTTGTTTCCCCAAAAGTCATATGTTAAAGTGATAATGTCCAGCACTTCAGAATGTAACTATTTTTGGAGATAGGGCTTTGAAAGTGGTGGTTAAGTTAAAATGAGTCCCTTAGGATGGGCCATAATCTAATCTGACTGGTGTCCTTATTTTAAAAAGGAGATTAGGATACATGAGGGCACACCGGGGGTGTGTGAACACAGAGGGAAGGCAATGTGCAGAGACAGCAAGGGGATGGCCATCTGCAAGCCAAGGAGAGAGCCCTCAGAGGAGATCAGCTCTGCTGGCACCTTGATCTTGGACTAGTTCCCAGAACTGTGAGAAAATAAATGTGTGCTCTTTAAGCCACCGGATCAGTGGCATTGTGTTACAGAAGCCCTGGCTGCCCATCCCTTTGGCCCTTGACAGAATTCAAAATGCTTCAACTCAAGCGAAACCAGCCCTCCCAGGGCTATAGATCAAACGTCCCTGGCCCTCTCTCTTACTTGAAACAGAATATGCTCTCTCTTTCCAAGCTCTATCCCAACACAGACACTTCCTATTCCTCTCCTCTTGCCAGTTGGGGCAGTATAGCGCCCCATTTGCCCAATCCTGGATTGATGGCTATTCTATAAAACTCTGGATTCTGGACACAGGGAGGGTAGGAGGTTTAGACACGGTGTGTGTCTTTTCTTTGTCTCCAATGCATGCTATATTAGGGCTCTCCAGAGAAACAGAACCAATAGGATGTGTGTGTGTGTGTGTGTGTGTGTGCGCGCGTGTATGTACAGGGAGAGAGAGATTTATTTTAGGGAAATGGCTCACATGATGGTGGAGACTCAGGAGAGAGTTGCAGTTCAAGTCGAAAGGCAATCTGCTGGCAGAATTCTTTCTTGCTCAGTAGAGGTCGGTCCTTGTTTTATTAACAACTGATTGGATAAGGACCATCTACATTATGGCCCATCTGCTTTACTCAAAATCCATTGATTTAATTGTTAATTTCATCCAAAAAACACCTTCAAAGAAATATCCAGAGCAATGGTTGACCAAATATCTGAGCTCTATGACCCAGAAACTTGACACATACAATTAAGCACATGTCTTGCTTGTACTAGGCTGCTTTGCCCTGTCCTCACCATACTGGTTAGAAGGGCAATGTCCAAAATAATAGTTACTAGTCACATGGGGCTATTTTGCATTTGAAATGGGTCTAGCCCAAGTTGAGATGTGCTGTACATGTAAAATACACATCAGGTTTCAAAGACTAGGTATAAAAAAAGAATATGAATGTCTCGATAGTTTTTTATATTTATTTCATATAAAGAGATGATCATTTAGGGGGTATATTGAGTACATTCATTTCCTATGGCTGCCATACAAATTAAACTTATTGGCTTAAAACAACACAAATTTATTATCTTACTTTTCTATAGTTCCAAGTCTCACACAGGTCTCTTTAAACTAAAATGACATTTCGGCAGAGCTGTGTTTCTTCTGGAGATTCCAGGTGCGAGTCCACATCCTTGCCTCTTCTAGCTGGTGGAGGTTGCCCACATTCCCTGGCTGGTGGCCCCCTTGCTCCATCCTCAATGTCAGGAGTATCTCCTCTCTTGCCCTTCATCCTTCTGAGCCATCTTTCTGACCACAGCCAGGAAAACTCCATGTTCAAGAACTCACGATTAACTTGGGCACTCCTGGATAATTCAGAATACTCTTCTCATATCAGGGCCCTGAACCTTAATCTTTTCTGCAAACCCCTTTTGCTATGTATGGAACATTCACATTTTAGGGACATCAAACATCTTTTGGGCCATTATTCCGCCTTTCACATTGTGCCATATAAATATTAAAATTATTAATTTCATTTTTTAAAACTTTTCTTAAGGTGGCTACTAAAATATTTTTAATTACATATATGTAGCTCTCCTTGATGGCTCACATTACATTTTTATTGGAAATTGAGAAATACAAAGATCAAGAGACTTATCAGAAGGTATTAATCAAGTCAATAATGATGCTAAGAATTTTGAAGTGCCTCAGTCCTCAGACCTCCTCCTTTTCCACACTCATCTTGGGTGATCTCATACTGTCTAATGATTTTAATGTTATTTATGTGCTGATGACTCCAAAATTTTTATCTCCAGCCTAATGGAGTAGGTCTAATGGAATAGGTCTCCAACTGAGCCCTTGCTCTTACCAATCCCATTCTTCATCACCACCTGCTGCCCATACAGTTTTCCCCCATCTCAGTAAGACCCAAGACCTCAAAGTCTTGGCTACTCTTTTTGCTTCCTGGCCCACATCCAATATATCAGCAAGTTCTATTATATACATACACATATGTCAGTCCAATTTATCAGTCAGCTCTACCTTTTTGTTTAAGTTTACTTACTTACATTTTATTTATTTTTTTATGTATTTATTTATTTATTTAGAAGGGTGGGGTAGAGAGAGAGGGAGAGAGAGAATCCCAAGCAGACTCCACACTGTCAGCACAGCCCGATGCGGGCCTTGAACTCACCAACCATGAGATCGTGACCTGAGCCAACATCAGGAGTCAGATGCTTAACCAACTGAGCCAACCCAGGCTCCCCTGCTCTACCTTTGAAATACATCCAGTATCTAATTATTCGCAACAGCTCCCCAACCTGGTCCAAACCACCATTATCTTTCACCATGGTTAATATAGCAACCTCATATCTGGTCTTTATGCTTTGATCCTTCTCCCTTTTGCTTTATTTTTAATAGAGAAACCAAAGTGATCCTATTAATACATGCAGCTCATGTCATTCCTCACCTTAAAATTCTCCAATGGTTCTCCATCTCACTCAAAGAAGAGTTGAATCCTTACCATGTTCTACGAGGTCTTCCATGGTCTGGCCTCCAGCCATCACTTTGACCTCATCATCCACCACTCTCTCCTTGACTTACGCCATTCATTCATACCTTCCTCCTTGCTGTTTCTCAGACATGCCAAAGATGCTCCCACCTCAGGGCCTTTGCACCTGCTGCACCTGCTGTCCCTTCCCTCTACTTCAACAGTTGTTCCCCAGGGAGCCTATATCTTATTGCTTCATTTTCTTTAAGTCCTTACTTAAATATCAACTTTTAGCATCTCCATGCCATCATCCTCTATTCCCTTTCCCTGCTTTATTTTTCTCCATAAAAATACACCATCTGGCATATGAAATATACTGGGTGCTTCTCTTCAAAGAAATGTATCCGTAAGGACTAAGCCTGTCATCTGCTTCGTTCATTCCTGTATCTCCAGCATCTAAAACAGTGCCTGGCACACATTATTTACTCAATAAATACTGGTCGGTAAATATAAAACTAATTGACCCTAAAAGAATTAGTAATGTTAGGCGGAATAATTAAGAATAAGCTAGAAAAGCATGTATTCAATATTATTTTTTCAAAACTGCATTATTCAGTTCTAGCAGATTTTTAAAGGCATCTTTCAAGACTTCTGAACCATGCTAGCCAATTTTCACATAAGAATCTTGTCCTTCAAAGAGCTAGTGGTTTCAAACCCTAGTTGCCCTTTTGCCATTCAAAATCATTTTTTCTTACACGGATAATTATTTAAATCTAGCCTTTAGAACTGGCAGAAGAAAAAATACAGATAATTGATGTTACAATAAATGGAAAAGCAGCAAAAACTGCCAATATTTTCAGTTCATTTAGCCTCTAATCAAGTGTCAAACAAAACATCCTTCCTGACTGACAGTTTCAGTTAGCAAACCAAGGGGCCAGCTTCTCTCAGGATCCTATCACATCATCAGTCTCAGAAAGCAAACGAATTGCTTACCACTCATGCAGAATGGGAACAGGAGCATTATTTTTCATTACTATACAACTCTATTTCCCTATTGGCTAATATTTTTGAAGCTGTTGATCTCAACTTTCAAGCTGTATTTTTTTCCCTCAACCCCATACAGAAAGCAGTGGTTTGACTTTGAAGTAAATGTTTCCTTTGCTTTATTTTTCTTAACGTCACATTGCCCTTGATGTTATTATCTATATGCAACACTGTTATGTTTCAAGGAAACTTCCAAACCACCAACAGTCTTTGTCTTCTTTCCAGAAAACTTTGAGGTAATGTCTATATACTTTGTCAAGTCTTTACCAGTCTCATGACCCATAAAGACATAAAAAGTACAAGTTGTTCTGCTAAATTGTTTTTAAAATTTCCAAAAAATTGGACCTGAGAGCATCACAAAGTTGAAAAGAAATGTCATAATTCATAAGTTAAGGGTAGTGGTAACTTTTACCCTACCCCATATTAAATACTTAGTCACCATACTATACAGATAAACCAAAGGAAGAGAGTAGAAAAGTCCATGTAGAGACCAAAATATATATAAGAATTTAGTATACAAAAAAACACTTTGGCAGATACTTTTAATAGAATGTTTCATGATTGTCCAATCATGGACAAAATATTTTTTATATTTATATTTATCATTTTTATATTTTTATATTTATCATTAGATGTATATATTTATCATTAAATATTTTTTAATTTTTAATTTAATTCCAGTATATTTAACATACAATGTTATATTAGTTTCAAGTATACAATATAGTGATTCAACAATTCTATACACCACTCAGTGTTTCCCATATCTATTTCACTCATTCCCGCACCTACCTCTTCTCTGGTAACCATCAGTTTGTTCTCTATAAGTTTGTTTGTCTCTTTTTTTCTTTGTCTGCTTGTTTGATTGATTTCTTAAATTTCACATATGGGTGAAATCATATGGTATTTGTCTTTCTTTGATTGACTTATTTCATTTAGCATTATACTCTCTAGATCTAACCACGTTGTTTCAAATGGTAAGATTTCATTCTTTTTTAATTTTTTTTAATGTTTTATTTATTTTTAAGAGAGGGATAGAGTACGAGTGGGGGAGGGGCAGAGATCGAGGGAGACACAGAATCCGAAGCAGGCTCCAGGCTCTGAACTGTCAGCAGAGTCCAATGTGGGACTTGAATCCAGGAGCTGTGAGATCATGACCTGAGCCGAAGTCAGATGCTCAACTGACTGAGCCACCCAGGTGCCCCAGATTTCATTCCTTTTTACGTCTGAGTAACACGCCATTGTATATATATACCACCTCTTCTGTATCCATTTATCTATCCATGGACACTTGTGCTGCTTCCAATATCTTGGCTTTTGTAAATAATGCTGCTATAAACATACAGGTACATGTGTCCCTTTAAGTTAGTGTTTTTGTATTCTTTGGGTAAATACCCAGTAATAAGATTCCTGGATGGTAGGGTAGTTCTATTTTTAATTTTTTGAGGAACCTCCACACCATTGTCACAGTAGCTGTACTAATTCATATTCCCACCAACACTGCAAGAAGGTTCCTTTTTCTCTATAGCCTCACTAATACTTGTTGTTTCTTGTGTTTTTGATTTTGGCCATTCTGACAGGTGTGAGGTTTTGTCTTGCATAGTGGTTTTTATTTGCACTTCTCTGATGATGAGTGATGGTGAGCATCTTTTCATGTATCTGTTGGTCATCTGTATGTCTTCTTTGGTGGAAAACACAATATTTCAATCCTACATCAGGTAGGAAAGCTCTAGCTGCAAATAACAAAATAACAAAAACTAACAAGATTTAAAATAAAAGGATGTTGAGTTTCATAGAGCATGAAGTCTAAAAGGAGGTAGTCTCAGGATTGGTTCAGTACTTAAGGATGTTTTTAAGTACTTGGACTTGCTTTATCTTTCCTCTTCACCATCCTTAGTGGGTTGGCTTTTTGTCCTCGGGCTTGTTGCCTCACTATCCAAGATAGCGGTCATAACTCAAGATATCAAGGACTCATATACCAAAGTAAAAGTAGCCCAGGCCCTCCCTTAGTGTCTCTCTCCTTTTATCAGGGAGTTAAATTGTCTTTCTAGAAGCCTCCCAGATTTTCTCCTCTGTCTCATGGCAAGGCTAGGCCCAGAATCATTCCTTGTTGCAGGGGATGCAGGTTAAGCCAGTATCTGACTTTTAGTCTGCATTTGGGAAGTGGGCAAGGGAAGTGGGGGTTGGAAATGGCTATTGGGTAGCCAATCAGACTCTTAATAATGCATATCAAATACATGCTTCTGGCAATTATGAGAGTAAATGCCACTGGGCTAGCCCTCCCTAGATAAACAACCATAAAACAAGAAAAAATATGTGAAATTTCATACTGTTTTCAGATGTTGGATAACGGAATAAACAGGACTGAGCTCACTGAGAAAGAGAAACAAATAAGGTGGACCATATGACCATCCTGGCTTTCTTCCGGGAGAAACTTTCAGACCATAGCAGAAGGATGGGGAGTCCACACAAAGTCTGGTGGTCTTACTGAATTGAGGAAATAGCGATTGAAGCTC
Organism: Felis catus; assembly: GCF_018350175.1. Taxonomy (NCBI): domain Eukaryota; kingdom Metazoa; phylum Chordata; class Mammalia; order Carnivora; family Felidae; genus Felis; species Felis catus. The sequence continues at coordinate 102,772,372 of NC_058374.1, forward strand.
ACAGCTATTAACATGGCTGGAATATGTGGGACAGGGTGCCAAAAAAAGGGGGATGTGCAGACAAGGAACTCCAAAACTCTGCCTAGGAGTCTTCTAGAATCTTTGGCCACATAGTAAAGTGTGTGTGTGCAAAATGAAGACTCCATGAGTCTGGGCCAAAAAGACCCTCAGGGAAAGAACGACCACCAGGATGCTGTGAGCCAAACAACAACCAAAGCCTGTCAGAGTAAAAAGATCTGTTCAACACCCTGGGAATTTGGTGGAGACTCCCAGAAAGGCTATGCTCAAGGTATGGCTAATGTAGCCCTAGGGTAAATGTTACTCTAGACCTGCTCCAACAAAGCTGAAATACAAACCTGAAAAGAATCATGAAAAGATTCACAAGCACATTAACTGCCTGCTGAACAAAACTCACAAGTAAGGGATAAAAAAAATCCAGATGTTCAATTGTGTAGCACCCATCACATTCATATACAAGTAAATATCATTAAAACATATATGAAGAAAAAACATGACCCATAACCGAGAGAAAATCAGGCAGTAAAAACAAAAACAAAAACAAATCTATCTAATTAAAATATTTGAAGGCAAAATGGAAAATATAAATGTGCTAGAAGAAAATACAGGTGGAAAATTTTAAGCTTTAAACTGAAAGTTAAAAAGTACCCATAAAATGCTAAATTTGACTTCCTACAAATTTAATTTTTTTAATTAAATTAAATTAATTTTTGAAAGCGAGAGAGAGAGTGTGTGTGATCAGGGGAAGGGCAGAGAGAGAGGGAGGCACAGAATCCAAAGCAGGCTCCAGGCTCTGAGCTGTCAGCACAGAGTCCAACATGGGGCTCAAACTCATGGACTGCAAGGTCATGACCTGGGCTGAAGTCAGACGTTTAACCAACTGAGCCACCCAGGCACCCCTGACTTCCTACAAATTTAAAACAACTGTGAATCAATGACAACAGAACATTTTGTGAAATGAGTCAAGAAAAAAATCAGCAAACTGGAGGGAATTTAGTTTCTGTGAAAATGGCTAAAGTTACTAATATATAAATCGTTTCTGAGATTTGTAAGAAAAAGTGATGCAAAATTTAAAAACGCAATGCCTATAAAAAATACTGATGATTGGGGGTTTGTGGCGGTTCATGGGGGTTCTAACGGTTCGTGAGTTGAAGCCTGCCATCGGGCTCTGGGCTGCCAGCTCAGAGCCTAGATCCTGTTTCAGATTCTTTGTATCCCTCTCTCTCTCTGCCCCTCTGCTGCTCGCACTCTGTCTCTCTCTGTCTCAAAGTTAAATAAACACTAAAAAAAATACTGTTGGAGATTAAAGAGTATACTTATCATGAAAAAATTAAAAATAATGTAAAATAAAATAAACTACAATAAAATATTGGTGGTCAATAAACATAAGTGTTCAGCTTCATTAATAATAAGATAAATGCACATAAATACCAAAAACTTATTTCACATAATACAAAGTATAATGTGCTGTTAAGAGTAAAGGGAAACTTTTAAATACCACAAATGAGGAGAGAGGTATTGATCCATTCTGAAGGGTAATTTGGAGTTTGGTAACAGCTAAAAACTGTTTATAATGTCCAACCCTGCAATTCTACTTCTAGGATTATAGTCTAAGAAAATAACATTTTAAGAGCCCAGGAAATTTACAGCAAGCAGTTGATTCTGAGTACAAAATGGCAGCAGACATTTGAGCACTCGCTGACCCCGCCACCCTGGCAGTGCATATACAAGCTAACCAGACAAAACGTCTGTATGTGAAAACGAAGTGACCCATCCCACTAAACCCTGTCACAGTTAAGGGCTCCTTGGGCCTTAACTGAGCATAACACTGCGAGAAGGGAGCCATTAAAGAGCCTGCCAGCTCTGTGCAGGACCATGAAGAACAACGCTGGATAGAAAGGCCTGCTTTGGAGCAGCTGAAGTCGGTAGCTGGGCTCCTAGATCGATTTGTGTCACATGAAATACACTTGTGAATCTGCCCAGAAATATTCATGTGGGACAACCATTTAGCAAGGGGTTCAAGGAGGCAAGAGCAGATGGAAGCAAGACCCAAGGGATTTGAGTTTTCTAGTTCACATTCGCCAAGAAGTGAGATGTAGGAACAAAACCTACCTTCTCTATTATAACCTCTATTGAGCCTAGTCCCATAAAAAAAAACAAAAAAAAAACAAAACAAAAAAACATACTTCCAGTGTGCAGTCCAGAACTGCTAGAAAGTTTCAATTCTCTTTTGGTTTCTAAATTCCTTTTCCATATTTTTTTTGTATAATGTCCTCTGTAGGACATTCCATTGTTTTTACTGACTATACTAAAAAAAAAAAAAATCTACTCTTAGTTTTTAGAGATAGGGGATAATGGGTATATTATTTTTCTTAGTTTTTTATATTACTACATTTTGAAATTTAAAAGTAAAAAAAGAACCTACCCATTAGGAAGAAAAAGTGAAAGTCACTCAGATACAATCCTTACACTACTACGTAAATGCTCTTTTTATATTTCTATCTTGTATTAAAGTTATTCTTGACTTAATACTTATGTCCACTGGACTACATTCTAAATACAAGCCCAGAAAAAACACATTCTCTAAACTGAACTTCTCCAGAGCAGGGACTTTTTCCTTTTATCCATTTTTTTTTATTCAACAAAAGCAATTATTAAGTGCTTCAAAGTGCCAGGCACTAGGTTTCACACTGAGTTTATAACCTAGGCAAATATAATTTGCTCCAAAAAGAATTTTAGGTGAAGAGATTCTGCATTTTTCCTTTATATCCAGGGGTCTCACAAATGCCAGGAATAAAGGGCACACTGGATAAATGTTGATTTAGTTAACTGCTAACTGCCTTGGGTCCCAGGACCTTTATTTCAGCCTCCCCAAATCCCAAGGCATTATTTATTCAATCATCCTTCTTCCATTCAGTGGTTTAATATCACCTATACGTTTGCAGATACTCTGTTCTGTAAGACAGGACAATGAAAACCACACTAACAACTCTGCAAAATAGGAAGGTGGTTGGTGGGAGGGGGCAGAGTGGAGGGATCCTAGATGTGTCTGTAAGTCGCTGCCTTCTCTTCAGTAAGAGCTGTTACTGCTCTGTTTATGACCCCTGTAGGAGCTTAATACATGGAGATCTTTGATGAAAGAGTTAATGAAGGAGTATGTGCTATTAAAAAACAATATAGAACAAGAAGATAGAAATGCTGGTTCTTTAAAAAAACAAACAAATGTGTGTGTGTGTGTGTGTGTGTGTGTGTGTGTAGGTGGGGAAATTTCCACTGATTTTGCTATTGCCCAAAACATTTTTGGAATTCCTTTTGGTAATAGTATTCATAAAAATATCCTAGGGAGAGGTTTAACTAAAACTTTTGGATACAGCTGAGATAGGAAGAATTTCCTTTGGTCAATCACAAGATAAAATTCTACTCAACATTTCTCAAATTGGGATCCCTTTTATAATAGTCTTAAAAATAAACCATCAAAAGAATTCTGCAGCCAGAAAGTTTAGAAGTTGTTTCAACCTATACTCCCCTTGGAGATTTACAAAGCATATTTCTATCATATTATCAGCTGTTGTGCTTAACTATGAATTCCCAAACTAACTTGACTCAAGTCTTTTTTTTTTTAAATGCCTATTAATATCTCTTAGAATGCACATTGGAAAATCTTTTTTTTTAAATTGAGATATCATTGACAAATAACAAGAAAAGCCTCTTTTAAAGTAACACATGACATTCTTGTGTAATTTAAAATCTTCTTTGGAGCACCTGGGAGGCTCAGTTGGTTAGGCATCCAACCTTTGATTTCGGCTCAAGTTGTGACCTCACGACTTCATGGGTTTGAGCCCCTCATCGGCCTCTGTGCTGGTAGTGCAGAGCCTGTTTGTGATTCTCTCTCTTGCCCTTTCCCCACTTGCACTCTCCTCTCTCTCTCTCTCTCTCTCTCTCTCGCTCTGGCTCTCGCTCTCTCTCAAAATAAATAATAAATAAACGTTAAAAAAATAATGATTTTTTTTTTCTAAAAACACATGAACAGGGGCACGTGACTGGTTCAGTCCATAGAGCATGAGACTCTTGATCTCGGGGTTGTGAGTTCAAGCCCCACATTGGGTGTAGAGATTATTTAAAAATAAAATCTTTTAAAAAATTAAAAATAAATAAATAAAAGCACTTGGACATATGTTAGAAAAACATACTTATTTTTAAATCAGTTACTGCAGCAAACATTGCAAGTTGTATTTCTCATATCCCTTTTCCCCTCTGCCTTTAAAAAACAGAACAAATTTTTGTTAAATGTGGCAATGTGCTCAACTAAAAAATACTCACCTAATCTGCATCCCTTTGTGGCCTTGTGACAAAGTTATAGCAAATGAGATCTAGGTTTGGTTTCTAGGAAAGCCGTTTAAGAGGGATACTGCTGGTGTTCCCATGAAGCCTTCTGCCTCTGTCCCTTTATCCCAGCTGGAACACAGCCCAGACACCAGAGGTGCAGCCAGCACAGTAACCAGGAACCTAAAGCTCTGCTCTAACAGAGAGATGAAGAGGCCTGGGTCACCGATGGCATTATTTGGTTGCCATGGGCTCCTGAACTATGCTTGTTTCAGAAAAATTAACTTCTTTCTTTGTTTAAGCCATTGTCTGTTTTCTATTAATTTCCTTTCTTTTAACATTCCTCACTGAGAATCACAATTATGATCACATTTTGCATAATTTTTATCTTGCAATGAGTTGATTGTGTTTCAGACTTAGAATTCTTGGACTTTCATTGTAATTCACTTCAAACCCTTCTTGGTAGGAGGTATAGTATATATAAACCAATAAAAATGTACGTATTTATAACTACTGCAAGCTCTACAATGCTCTGTAGGTCAGCACTGAGACATAAAAATACAAGTTGTTTCTGGGGTGCCAGTCTGGCTCAGTTGGTGGAGCACATACCTCTTGATCTCAAGGTCCTGAGTTCAAGTCCCACCTTGGACATAGAGCCTACTTGAAAAAAAGAAAAAATATATACAAGTGCTTTGTTAAGATTTTCCGAAACCTGAATATTGACCAAGGAATCTAAAACCGTTAGTTGGCTTAATTTTGTAGCAATCGCCTCCTATCAATTCTGTTTGTCAATATAGTTCTATTAATAATTTAAGTAAAAGAAAATAAATTCTGTGGTGAGAATTTTATTTCAGCCTCTGTAAAACTATACATGCCCTTACATATTATTGTCTTGGGTTGGGGTGCCAGGATCCAGATACATATCTTTAACTTCTACTTTGCTCTCTTCACATGAAGAAAATCTGACTCCCCTCCAGTTCCCCCATCACAGCTGGTCCTGGGAATGCTGGGAAATGGGCAGCACTAAAATATGTGAGAAAATGAAGGGGATATAAATTGCTGAGTATTATCATCATCTTGATGGCAGTGCCTTTTTCTCTTCTTTAGACACAGATTTAGTGACTGAGAAGAAAGATACAATTGAACTCTGTAAGTCTAGGCAAGAATGGAAGGGTAATAACCCAAACCACTCTTAAGGTTCTACTGAAGATGGGCTGCTTGGCCGTTATTGCAAATTGCCCTGCAATTTTTAAAGGCAACTGTAAAGATTTGAAATTTTTATCTGTGGGAAACTGATGACACAGAAGCCAGGCTCATTTAGGAAGTTTCACCTGATGGAAAAAGAGTCAAGGAAATCAAGTTCTGTTCTGGAAATTTCCATGCATGTTAGTTCTTCATAACTACAAATGGAATTCTATTGAGTGCTGAAGCTGTCACTTAAGGACCTTCTAAATTACATGCCATAAAAATAAAGATGCCAAAAAGGAATGATATTTAATATGTGGTAAGAGTTACTTGAGAGAAAGTACAGAGGGGTGCCTGGGAGGCTCAGTCAGTTAAGTGTCTGACTGGGTTTCGGCTCAGGTCATGATCTCATGGTTTGTGAGATCAAGCCCTGAGTCAGACTCTGTGCTGGAAGTGTGGAGCTTGCTTGGGATTCTCTCTCTCCCTCTCTCTCTCCGTCCCTCCCCTGCTTGAGATCTCTCTTTCAAAATAAGTAAATGAACATTAAAAAAGAAAGAGAGAAACTACAAAGAAGATGCTTCTCAGTTTTTGCATGCAAAAAGACTCTCCATTAGGTAAGGAATTGATGAATCCAAAAGAGATCCTGAACAACTGTTACACTTACAAACTTCAGTGAGAGACTAACGTTGTTAGCACTGAGATTCACATTGAGAATACAAAAAGCATTTACATGGCAAAACCATGTAACCTTTAAAAGTTTACAATTGAATAGTAAATATAGGACATTTATTAAAGCAAAATAAATAATGATACATACACTAAATATGCTACATCCAAGTGACACGGCCAAATGGACTACGGAAATGCAGGGAAATAAACAGAGTGCCACGGGTAAGGGCTTTGTAAACAGGCAGAATGGGCTTGCATCCCTTTCCATCACCCTCCACTGACGGGACTCTAGGCATGTTAAATAACCCATCTATGCTTCAGTCTCCTCATCTGTCAAATAGGGTTAATAATTGTAACTACTGCACAAAGTTGTTTTAAGAATTAAATATGTATATAAAATCCTTGGTATAGTCAGGCAAGAGTAAGTGCCCAATAAATATTACCCATCGTAATTAATTAATGAAAGAATGATAACTGAAGACTAAGTCTGTAGCTGAGCTGGAAGTCTGTCCAAAATGTTATGAAAGCACGGACCAACATGAGTAAATACAGGGAAACAAGCATGCATAGGACATGCTTTGAACTTGATAAATTTGAATGCAGCTGAGCAATGGTTCTTCACTTTTAAAAATTAACAAAAAAGCCAAAGACATGAGCAGAAATTCAAAGTTAGCAAATAGTAAACAAACACATAGGAACATATTCAGTCTTACTAGGAATCAAAAAATGCAAACTAAAACACAATGAAAGGGAAATTGACACAAGATGGTGGATTAAGCACACAAATCTAATTACTCTTAACCCCAAATCCCCAAAATGACAGGAATGATACAAAGAAAATAGAACAAAATGCCATCAGCAGACTAAAAATGTTGTGAAATTCTTGAACTATAAAAATCACAGTGCGCAGGATTGATGGAGGAAACCCAAAAGAGTGTGAAAAAAAAAAAATCACTGCAGTGATGCTAGCCATTCTGGAGTTTATCCAAGTTCACAGGTAATTAAAACATGAAGGACCTGGGATGATTAATAGGGGGATTATTGGGTAGCTGCTGTAACAGACACCCCCTGAAACCTCACCGGTTTGACACAAAAGAAGTTGATTTCTTTTGCTCACATCACATGCCACGGGCAGCCAGGATGGGCGTGGGAGTTTCTGGGAAGGAAGTTGCTGCATTCTATCATTTGGACTGATGGAAGCTCTACCATCTTCAAACTACAGCTTTGGTATTTCCCTGGGATAAGAAGGAAGGTGGACGCAGCCACACCCTTGGACTGGAGGCAAGTGGGGTGCCCGTCCTGCGTCATGCATACGGTCGGTCCCTGTGCTTTGGAGCATCTTCCTTGAAAATTTCTAAGTCTGGTGCCTGGAACTGCCTGCAGACAGCTGTGTCATCCATAAGACGTGCTTCAAGTCTGGACCTGCTCCAATTGGGGTCACGGTCACCAAAAGTCCCTTTTCCAAGCTCCCCGCATTGACGGGAGAATGCCAGGGGCTACCTGAATATTTTTCTCTCCTTTTCCCCTCTTTCTCTGGGAGCCCAATTACATATGGTTTAGATTGCTTGATATTGTCCAACAGAATGTGAGCCTTTTATTATTTTTTTAAGGCTTCTTGCTGTCTATGCTTTCTTTTGGATAGTTTCTGTTATTGTTGTGAAGTACACTGACTGATCTTCTCTGGTGTTTAATCTGCTGTTAATCCCACCTGGTCTGTTTTTCATTTCAGACACGGTATTTTTTCATCTTTAAAACTTCCTTTTGGATACATATATTCCACTTCTCTTTTCCACATGCTCACATTTTCTTCCATCTTATTGAACATATAGAATATATTTATAATAGGTGATTCAATGCTACTTTCTGCTAGTTCCATCCTCTCAAATTTGTTATATTCCTTTGAATAAGGTTGGATATTTTTTTTCTGGCATACAGATAAGTTATTTGGTGTCAGATAAATGTTTTCAAGCTTACTTTTAAGCCTTGTTAGGGTAGGTCCAGAGCAGCCATTGGTCAAGGGCTAATTTAGTTCCAGTACTAAGACAATACTCTTTGGAGGTGTCTACACAATGTGTTGTATGTAATGAAGTCTTTCCACAATGGCTGATGAAAACATGAACTATTCCCAGACTTACCTGAATTCCAATAATCGTTCTACCTTCTTCTTTCTGATGGTTGCTCTTCTGGTCTCAGAGACTTTTCCTCTCACACAGATCAGTACTCAGCCACAACCTCAGGAAGACAGCTCTGAGCTCGCTTGCTTGCTCTCCCGCCCTCCTGCCTAAATCCCTCCCTTGCCCTTCTCCCTCAGGTGTATTCTCTGACCTACAAACTGTTGACACCTTGGCCTCCTCAAACTCAATCTCTACAATTAACTGAGACTGCCGGGTTCTGTCTGGGTTCCCCCTCCTTGTGCCGCAGCCTGGAAATTGGCTCTCGGCAGTGAGCTGGTATAGTCAGAGAGCCCATCTTGTTTGTTTTCCTTCTCTAGCAATGTATCTCTTGCTGCTTATTATCCAGTGTCTGAAAACTGCTGTTTTTATATCTTGTCCAGATTTTTACTTAAAGCGAGAAGGTAAATCTTGTCCCTTCATTCCTTCTGGTACAGAAAGCTCCTGATGTAACTTTAATTTGCATTTCTCTGATGCTAGGTGCTTGATCAAGGAGCATGTATATTTCAAAATTATGAGAGATACTACTTGCTCTCTCAAAAAAGGTGTTAAAAATTTATATCCCACCAAGAGTTTGGGAGAATACCTATTCTCCTGCATTCATACCAATACTAATGATGGCCAATCTTAAAACATTGGATATGGATAGACAGCAATCAAAATAGGAAACACAGATGCCTTAAACATATGAAAATATGTTTAATCCTGGATAGAATATAGAAACCCAAAGCACAAATCTGGGAAAAAACAACAATTTAGTAGAAATAGAGACCATGCAAAAAGAGAAAACATCAAACAATGTGTTATTAATCAGAGAAGATATTGCATTCATATAACAAAAACAGGATGCTGATTTTTAAAAGAGATTTTTCGGGGCGCCTGGCTGGCTCAGTCAGTAGAGCATGTGCCCTTGATCTTGGGGTTGTAAGTTCAAGCCCCACGCTGGGTGTAGAGACTACTTAAAATAAAATCTTAAAATAAAATAAAATAGATTTTCAGAGAACAAAAAAATGTTCTCATAAGTTAAAAATGTGATCACAAAATTCAAAAAAAAATAGAAGGGTTGAGGAAATTTCCCATAAACAGCATACTCACACACACACACACACACACACACACACACACACACACATACATATATCACACACACACACACACATATATATATATATATATATATATATATATATATATATATAAAGACAAAGATCTGGGAAATAAGAGAAAATTAATAAAAAATACAAGAGCCAATCTAGGAAACCCAGTGCCGGAGTAGTACAAGTTCCAGAAACAGAGAAACAAAGAGGAGGAAATTACCAGCAAAATAATTGAGGGACATTCCCCCAAACCGAGACGTTGGATTGAAAGGGGCCACTGAGTGCTCCCTTGGTACAGGGGATGAAGATAAGCCTAGAATTGTTGTAAAATTTTAAAACACTGTAGTAAAGAAATGATTCTGTCAGTTTTGAGAGGGAAGGCAAGGGGAGAAGGAGGAGGGGGAGAAGGGAAGGGGAAGAAGTCCATGTAACTCTGGACATCTCAGCAGCTACACTAAAAGCTAGAAGACAAGGGAGAAAGGGCTTCAAATGATATCCAACCTAGAGTTCAATACTCAACCAAGCTATCAAACAAGTGTGAAAGTGGAATATGGGCATTTTCAGACATTCACGATCTCAAAGAAATAAAAAATCAATCTCCCATTAACCCATTAGTAAGTGAAACTGATTAATGTGTTCCACCAAAATGAGGAAGTAAACCAAGAAAGAGAAAAACATGGGATTTAGGGAAACTGGACATACAACACAAAAGGGAATCAAATGGAATCTTTAGGAGAAAAGTGAAGGAAGATCCCAAGATGGTAGCTATATCACCAGTATTCAGAGCGATCAGAACAGTGTTACTCAAAAGACTGACACACTGACGACTGTAATTAGCAAGATCCTCTTGCCTTTTTGCCAACCTTATAATCTGAGGACTGAATGCCCAAATAAAGGCTGGCCCAGTTTCTCATATGCACTTGGCTTATATGAACCATGTGCTGATGCTTTTTTTCTCCACTCCACACCTTGACTTGAATCAGTTGAGAATACTCATTTCTTTCCAGAGAAATGTTTTGGCATGATGTATTCCTGGAAATTTGAGGTAGATCACGGTAAACTTAAAACAGAAAATACAATGAAGTCTCTTCCTTTCATCCTATTCCTACGGGACCTCCATTACCTGGTCCATCTATACTCTCACCAGATGCCCCAACTGTGGTAAGTCTTGCTTGCCAAGATTCACCTTCTAACTGTGCCTCCTGACTTGCCCAAAAGGGGTTTCTAAAAACTTTCAGGAAAGTTGAGGACAGACTATGATCCAGTGACTCTGCAAGTTATGTTTTCTGTTTCATCTAACAGTGGCCATATTGCGTTTTCCTTTCACAGTGAGGTTTGTGCTTGCTACTCAGTTTTTCAAAATTAAGCCATGTATTATTGAAGGATACATGTATAGGTGATAATGCTATAAAGAGAAACACCATAATGAATATAAAACTAGAGTAACAGGTCCTGTAGAAGAGTAAAAAGGAGGGACCGAGAGCTCTTTCTAAAGTGTTGGCAATGTTTTGATCTAGTTAGTATGTTTACAACTTTCCATTTTATAATTATTCTTTGAAATATACATAAGCATTTTATACACTTTTATGTGTGTGATGCACTTCATAATAAAAAGAAAACATGTAGTGATATAATAGTGTTCATAAGTGGAAAAGTAGGCCATAAAATTGAATGCATGCTGTGATTACAACTATGTGCATTACATGACTGGGGGGAAAGAATGGAAGGCCGTTATACCCAAATGAGAGTGGTAAATTATGGTTGAAAGATTACACGTGATTTTCTCAAAAACCCAACACTTTCCAAGTGACTTCAAGTGCATTATCTCATTTAGTCCTCACCATTCTGTGAGACAAAGATTTTCACAATCCTCACATTACAAATGGAGAAGCAGAGACTCACACAGTCTAACAAACTTGCCCGTTTCTCACAGTCAAGGAATGCTGGACCTGGGACTCAACCCTCCATTACCATACATCCTCTCTGTGCCACTCATTTCTCTCACCTTGGTCTGGTAACAACCTCCCAAAGCCTCAGCATTTTCATCTTTAAAGTAATAATGATGATGATGGGGTTTTATTCCAAGAGTTGTCAGGATTAAAGTACATACAGCACTTACATACAACCTAGCATGTTGTAAGTACTCAATAACTATTACACATCAGTAATAGTAATGTTAATATTGAGGATTAATTAGATAGTTGAGTTTGATACTACTTAACTAGGTGTTAGACATATAAGAATGAATATGAGCTCACTGTCCAATAGGAAGAGACAATTAAACAAATTCAAGAACCTATAGAAATGATGGAGAGCTATGTATACATATGATGCTATGGGAATGGAGAAGAGACACGTGGATTGGGCCTAGCCAAGTGAAGCAATGGCAGAAAGTTTCCCTGGGGAAATGCCACATACTCTGAGACATACAGTTGAATTGGAGTCTATGTCCATGCTATGCCCTCAACCCTCACCTGAGAAAGGAAAAATGATAATACTGGAGTTGAGGTAAGGATGTTACTATCCTAGAGATTAATATTGCATGTTAAAATGGTCTACAGTGACTGTTAAATCAAAGGAATAAAGGCAAAAGTTCACTGGTTTTGGCAATTAGAACTAGTTTCAGAAAAACTTGAGTATATACCAGGAATCACATAATACCAACGCATTGTTCATTTTGTTACAGGTGATATGGTGATTATATTTTTTTAATGCCTTTCTGTTAGAAATGCAAAATTCAATTTGCAAAATTACCTTAACTTGCATGATTGGCCTACAAGGGAAATGGAATGGGAATGGGGGTGATGATTATAAAAGAAAGTATCAGAAGAAAGAAATTACCAGGAATCCAATGAGAAAAATCTTATTTCTTTTATATATATATTTGGAATTTCCCATAATAAAAATTTCTAATTAAAAAAAGTCACCAGTGACCTTGAAGGAATCTGTTTCAGATAAATGTAGGGAGAAGACAGATGGCAAAGGGTCAAAGAGTAGATGGCTGATGAGACACGAAGACAATGAGTATAGCTTGACTCAAGAATTTTGGCCAAAGCTCAGTAGAGGTTCAAGTTGAGAAAATGAAGATAAGAAAGAGATAAATACAGGGCGCCTGTGTGGTTCAGTCTGTTAAGTGTCCAATTCTTGATTTCAGCTCAGGTCATGATCTCTCGGTTCCTGAGATCAAGCCCTGTGTCAGGCTCTGCTCTGTCAGCGTGGAGCCTGTTTAAGATTCTTTCTCTCCCTCTCTCTCTGCCCCTCTCCCATTCATACTCTCTCTCTTTCTCAAAATAAGTTAATTAATTAATTAATTAATTAATTAAAGCGATAGATACATAGATATACACGGAAATAAACATGGTTTGGCTATAAGGGAAATCTAAATACATTTGTAGGTCTAAAGGAAGAAGCCAGTGGAAGGAGAAAGATTGAAAAGTAAAAGAGAAGAGGTAGTAGATTAAAATCCTTGGGGCACCTGGGTGGCTCAGTGGATTAAGCATCTGACTCTTGATTTCAGCTCAGGTAGTGATCTCCCGGCTCATGAGCTGGAGCCCTGTGTTGGGCTTTGCGCTAACAGCATGGACCCTGCTTGGGATTCTCTCTCTCCTTTCTCTCTGCCCCTCCCCTGCTCGTATGTGCACACATGCTCTCTCTTTTTCTCAAAAATAAATAAATAAAACAAAACAAAACAAAATAAAATAAAATAAAATAAAATAAAATAAAATAAAATAAAATAAAATAAAAATAAAAATAAAAAACAAAATCCCAGATAGCAGGGATGAGTCCTAAGAGGAGAGGTGAATCAGCCATCAATAAGAAAGCAAAAGAAACTGCTTTCAAACTCATGTCAGATGGGGCAAAATCTATACCTCTCCTTCCAGCCCATGCCCTGCCCCACTCATTTCAGAAAGACGGCAGCCATCACCACTAATGGCTGGCATGGAGCTTTCTGACACAATTCCTGACAGTGAAGGGCATAGGCTACCAACAAAAAGGAGGAAAACATGAGTGAAGAAACGTACAAATTACAGGGAGACAGCTTTTCAGAGTGAAAAATCTGATACTGAAAAAAATTCGACATCAGGGTCAATCATATTATTCACCCACAGCCCTGCTGCTCCACCAGTAAATCCCATTAGATTCCAGTAAACAGCCTATCCAAGTCTCAGGTCTCCAATTCAGGAAAGACAGGAGGTCTGGCCCCGGTGGAGGTTGGCAATCTAAGGGTTATTATGGGCCTGAGCCTGAGGTAAAGGTAAGGGTGTAGAAGGGAGCTGTGACCATTTCCCAGAAGTTCCAAGACCCAGATTCAACAGGCCCTGAATCTCAAGGGTCAGTCCAAACCTGGGGCAACATTCTTGGTTCAAAATGGCAACAGGCTGCTTAAAAGGCTACTCACTCACAGAACCCACGTTGTTATCCGATATCAAATTTAATGATGCAAGAATTTTGGCTCACCATTCCTCTGTAACTCAATTTCCTTAAATTGGCCCATGGTGGGAGAAAATCATTCCAAAATAATCGTCATAAGAAAAAAAATTATTTCAATGAGATGAATAATTCCTCTCCTCCATGCAAGCCAAAGAAATATCACCCACCTTTTCCCCTACATCCATCCAAAAAGGTATCTGAATCAGCAGCCCTTTGAGAGGACAATAACCTTCAATTGTTTAGGAACTAGGATTCCACCAGAACAAATCATTTTCTTCACAATGCCAGCTGAGGAATAGAGAACTATTTGTTGCACTGTTTAGTTGCTTTAATAGGGCATCATTAAAATTCCCTCTTCCATTCACTACTTGAGATGCAAAGCCAGGGAAATGGTCCACTAGGTGTGAGTACAGATACTCTAATTAGCGACATTGTAACCAGGGTTTCTGCCCACTGATATGCTAAATCATGTGAATTGCATGAATAGTGAAATAAGAGTGGCAAGTCTTTCAGATCTGCCTTCTGAGCTGAATCAGTACTCTATTTCTAATTAGAGCCACAAAGATTTCCTATATAAAATTTCACATTTCTAACTCTGCATCCATCTGTTATGGACTTCTTGGAGTCGCCTTACCCATAGTCCTCCCAACAATATTCACTCCTGTGTGGGTTTTTTTTTCCTTCCTGGGACAAAATCCATTTCGCCTCACCAGGAATTCTCAATGACAATACCTGGAGAGCAGAGTTATTCTCAGATAACAGCTTGCCCAGTGCCGGGCTTAATTTGTCTTTCCCCACGGGTCATTTATCACAGGGAGGTGACCTGTTGAGGTAAGTCCTAACTGAAAGCCTGTATGTTCAACCTGGATGCCAGCACTGAGCAAAGGGAGTTATTCTGCACCCTGCATACAGGTACACCAGTACAGGACTGGATTAAGTCCCACCAGCCAGCAACACTACATACCCTAACACTGTCTTTGGAGAAAGACTCTTCCAATTCTTGGAGAAGAATAATCATACAGTATTGCAATTTACATATGCCATCTAAGATTTCCACCATGCTGAATGCTTTGCTTCTGTAGTAGCTTCAACAACCTAAATATCAGAACCCAGCATGAGAAGGTTAGGTTCCTAAATTTAGGCATGTTTCTGCTTCCATTTCCTTAGCCTTCCTCCACCCCAGTGGATTTGGCTTTATGTGCAGAATCCACTTATAAATACCTCGTTCAACAAACACAAGTGCGTGTTATGCACCAGGCATAGTGGTAGGCATCGAAATCACTGGAGGAAGACAGCATTTTGATTTTGAGAGAGAATTATACATCACAATGATACAAACCTCAAATGTTGATTTCCAACATTTAGAGTGGATCTATGCGTAAAATTTGGAATTACTCAAGGTACAGAGCAGAACGTAAATGGTGGCCAAAGTGACAATGTAACAACATAGATGACAATGCTGGGGAATGGAAGGAAAGGAATAGTACTGAGGGGAAGTGTTGAGGAATCAAGAGATACTTTCTAGAGACTGTGGAAGAATAAATAAAGGTATAAGCACATGAAAGCTACTGGGGTAACTGTAGTAGACATAACTGATGCCAGCCTGATTGTCACCTCCCCTCCTATCTCCTGCTTCTTTCTGCCTTTTGCTTGTTTGCAGAGCTGGATTGTATTCATTTGTCCACATTATCTTTGGAATCATGTGCTGAGGAACCACTGGGGTAAATCGTGATTCATCTAAATCATGGTAACTCACACTCCTTATCAGTCCTTAGGAGTGGGAATGTGGCTGGCTCAAGCCAGAGACCTGAGGAGAAATCTACACTGGTCTTCCGGGAGAGATATAAAGGAGGAAATAGCCTCTCATATTCTTTGTGACATTATCTGAACTGATTAACCTTATAGCATACCTGTCTTGGAACTTCTTATTGTGAGAAAATACATTTTCCTTACTACTCACATATTTGGAATTGATTTTTTTTTCTTACCAGAAGTGAAAGCAACCTAACATACAATAATCCATTGAGGAATTTAACATGACAATTTAACCGTACTGCGTAGAAGGAAAGAAGAAAGAAGGGAAAGTAAGTGAAGTAAGTTCCCATGTATAAAAGCAGAAGGTCAATATATTTTATATATGATTGTATTACATATATATATGTATTTTATATATATATATATATACATATATATGTATGTATATATATGTGTGTATATATATATGTGTGTGTATGTGTATGTGTGTATATATATATATATATATATATATTATATATATATATATAATCTTTTAAAAAGAAAAGTAGCAGGATATCCTATTTAGAGAGATGGAGGTAGTCATCAGAAGACACAAGTTAAAAACGGGACTGGAGCTGAGGAGGGGAGGGCTAAGTAAATGTTACTTTTCATTATAAGTCCTTTTGCACTATTTTATTTTGAAACCACGTACATGTGTTATTTTTGATAAAAGCTTTAAAATTTACATACGGAAGAAAATGAATTCAAGACTAGAAATTAATTTCATCCTCTGGAGCCACTAGAGAGAAAATAAGATTCTTTCTCGGAGACAAATCAGCAAGTTTACAGGAGCACCAGGAAGAGGTCCAGGGGCCTCAGCGCTTTGCTCCTGCGATCAGGGTGGGAGTGTGCCCTTTGTGCAGATGTGGATTAGGCTTTAGGCAGTGCAAGTGTTTGAAATAGGAGGAGATAAGGGAGCTTGGAGGGCAAAGAGAGAGAAAACTCCCCCAGCTACAGTGCAACCAGTTTTCCTCTCCCTCCAAATGATGCAAATGACACAGACTCTTAGATTGCATTGTGTTGAAATAGATAGCAGGTATATAAGTCGGACAGCTAAGCATGCTGGATTTCTCCCCCTGAAGTAAGGCACCAATTGTCTCCAAGCTGATTTCACGAGAAAATTGCCTTGGTTATCTTGACAGTCTCCTCAGGGACGTGAACAAAGATCACATTTCAAACTGCATCTCCCACACCTCTTTGACACAGCTGACTAAAAGGTACTAATGACCTAACTTGAGCCACCAGCATCATTTTATATCAGCTAAGGACTTTCCTCTCCAACAAATCCCAAACTTCCCAAGCTGCAATTTTGTTCCCAGGGGATCAGAGTTACTGAAACAAATTCTAGGACAGCGACAATCCTCTAACTTCCAGAGTCCAAGAGAAGTACACATTGTTTTCCAACCTATTCATTTCATGTTCCATTGAACTCATGGTCAATAGGCCATTTCTCTTAAGCTGTTTTTTAGTAATACAAGCCATACACATAGGTTTAAGTTCAGCTAAAATAAATCCTAACTTAGAATCTAGCAAAGGTTTCTAAAAACTAACCTATTACAAACATCAAATATGCACTGACCTAGACATACGTATTTCTAGGAATATATGCTACAGAAATAAAGCATACAAGGTTGTACATTGCAGCATCATTTGTTATGGAAAAATAAAATAAGATTAAAAAAAACCACTAAGAGTGAAACAGCAGGAGATTGAATAATGACATATCCACGCTGCATAGTATTATACACTTTTAAACAAAAATAAGATAAAAACTAAACAGAACTTCATGAATTTTCATAGAAAAAAATGTCCATGATACATTGTTAGATGAAAAAAGCAAGTTGCAGAAAGATGTGCACAATATAATTCCATTTTTACAAAGTAAGTGTGTGTGTGTGCATGTGTGTGCGCGCGTGTGTGTGTGTGTGTTTGTGTTTTCATGTAACTGGAAAAAGATATGAAAAGGTATACATAAAACTGCTCATGGTGATCACCTGGGGTCATAGAATTAGAAGGGAGTAGAGTTTTACTTTATACACTAGTGAATATTTTGCATTGTTATATTGACTATGCAATACAAAACAAAATTTGTTGGAAATGTGGAAAAGGTTATCAAATCTTTCTCAGGACCATACCTAATATCACAATTTAATGAAAATCTGTCCAATTTTTCAAAATCCTCGGAAAATATTTTGCAACCTTCTTTTGTAACTTTTCATAATAAGAGTGTCCATTTATTGAAAGGCTAACATGTACCTGAAATGGTACATGTTACTTATACAGTTACTCAGTTACTTAGCTTAATCTTTCAGTAACAGCACAGGCTTTATTAAGTCCGTTCTACAGATGAGATGAAATGATTTAAACAAGATCACATAAATCCAACAAGCAGCCTAGTCAGGATCCCAAAGCAGATCTAACTGGAAAGCTTGCGTTCTTCATAGGACTGCACCCTGTCTGTTAAACACACACCTCTAAGTTAAATCACTCGCTTTACTAAAAATTTAATTACTCTTATAAATGGAAATAGCATATGCTACGGGAGTCCAAAAATTTAGCACACAGAATTGTTAGAAAAAAGAGTTAAAGGAAATCTATCTCAACAGTTCCCTCCCCTTCTACTCATTACGCTAGTCTCCTAAAGAAAACTGTCATTCACAAACAACCATGTCCTCTGGTATCCCAGGCCATACTCTTCCAGCCTTATCTGCTACCTTTAACCAATTTTTCAAAAACTCTCCCAATAGAGTCTCTCCAAATTCTCTAGATTTCTCCAGACGTGAAATCTGAAGAGATACGTTCAATGTTGATTACTTCACAGCTCCGAAAAGCTAGAAACTTACTCATACATTCCAATAGCCTGCAGGCACATTGTTGTTTTGTATGTTAACGAAAACAAAAATAGTATGGACTCATGGTCATTTGATTAACACCTTTTTAGCTTTTCTCGCATGTAGTTTGTCATTCTTAGCCCTGAATTTGTAATATTTGTTAGTGACTCTGTGGGAGGGATAATGGTCAACAATTTTGAGAGGGAAATGTTCATTACAGCCAAAGAGGAAAACTCAGTAGGATTTAGACAATGCAAAGCATAGTAAATAAGAATGGGAAAATACAATAGACACTGGAGAGGCAGTAGCTTGGTCGTCTATCGTGTACCCTGAGACATGACTGGATTTATTACTGATGCTGTATTCTCACACAGCTTCAGTGACCAGAAATGCCTTTCATCCTCTCTCTGGCTGGTGCAAAGATCATATTCCCCAGGGACCTAGCACGTTATAATAATGATTCATTATTTATTCCAGCCCCAGGACATTTCGAATGAGTGTTTCAAACCACTGCTGGTTATTATGTTGGATTTAACTTGCCTGATGCATTTATTGAAACCACAGGAAACACTGAAATGCAGTGGTCTCCATAGTTCTTTGAAAGCCGCATCTTTATTTGACTTTCTTTCACGAATCTCAAAACCTAGCACAATCTTTTCTGTAATAATTAATCAAAATAGATACATTTGCTGACTGAATTAATAAATGAATGTGTTAGTAATGACTAATGACTTTAAAGTTCTACGGAATTAATTCTTTTTCCTAATGAGTATACAAAACCTTTCCCAAGTTTGTGTCAAAATAACCATGAGGATAGGAGCATCTGGTATTGCCTGGCATATTGAGGCATTCAATAAGTATTTGCTGAGGAATGACAAGCTAAATCACCACAGCAAGTTATTCTCATTATTTTTCCTGATGACATTATACAAGTGCCGTGGATCCAAAATTGGAACTTATATCTGTTCTCTTTTTTTACTTACCTTTAATTTCTCTGCCCGGATTTACTGCTCTGCTACCTGAGTCATAATAGTATCTATATATCCTACAAATAAAAAGATACTACCCACCAGAGAGAAAATTCAATAGGCTGCTTCTAAGACATTTTCAGAAAACAAACCTTCAGAACCAGTAAAAGGAAAGGAGACAAAATAATCCCCCCCCCAAAAAAGCATTACCAAAGTACACTTATAGTTAACTGGAAAGGATTCTTTAAACCATCAGAGGAAATCTCACCTTTGAATGTTCTTGAATTGGAAAATGACTCAGGTGATAGCATATAATGAAGCAATTACATTACAATGAGACTTAAAAGCCACTGGTATTAACTGGTACCTGGTTTCGCAATTTTCTTACTCATATTTGGAAGCATTTGCTTATGGAATTCAAGAAGGCACATATTATGAATCTGTCTTTCCTAAGAGGTACTGAATACACCAATGGCTATGCAAAGCCTATGTGTATGGAAGGACCTGGGAGGGAGGTCACAGGTCTTGGCACAGGTGAGAGGTACTCCTCTTCATTTACTTTTTAGCTCCATACTATTGCTGTAGTGGTTTTTGTATTATGGAAAGATAGAACAAATCACTCCCATATGTGAAAGTTGCCAATGGCTCCCCACTGCCCTCAAGTTAACCTCCTTAATATGATGTCTATCTCCTTTCAGGATTTGGCACAAAATTCTCATTCTGGAACCTCCATGGGAATACATATTCACAAGGGGAAAAAAAGACATATCTATCTATCTATCTATCTATCTATCTATCTATCTATCTATCTATCATCTCTATCTGATAGCCCAGCAAAATCAGGCATTTTAGGTATGTTTGCTCTTTTCAATAGGGGTTGTTGAACTGAAGAAACTGAGGGATTTACTTGTGTTTGCTTTCTTACTCTCAAGGTTAATTTCTATCACTCACTTAATAGTCCAAAAGCCTCTGCAACCAATAAGCTGTCGTGTTGTCAGCACAGAGCCTGATGTGGGGATAATCTCATGAACCGTGAGATCATGACCTGAGCCAACATCGAGTCAGATGCTTAACTGACAGGCACCCCTAACCTTTCTAATTATATCAGCCTGCTTCCATTTTCTACATAAAACACTCAATGACTCCTCATTTCAACATGAATCAACTCCAAACTCCTCACTGTGGCCTGTAACAGACTTCAGTAGCCTAGCCTCTGCCTTCCTCTTCCATCTCATCCTCCCTGCCTCCTGTCCACCAAGGTCCAATCCCCTGGCCTTGTTTCTATCAAAAATTCTGAGCTGAGCCCCTACACCCTCAAAATGGTCAAATGGTTGCTTTCTTCCCAACATTCAGACCTCCATTTGGATGTCACTCCTCAGATAAATCTTTCCTGACCAGTATAG
Organism: Felis catus; assembly: GCF_018350175.1. Taxonomy (NCBI): domain Eukaryota; kingdom Metazoa; phylum Chordata; class Mammalia; order Carnivora; family Felidae; genus Felis; species Felis catus. Next base: position 102,793,265 of record NC_058374.1, read on the forward strand.
GTCAATCTCTAGCACTTTACCCTATTTTCTTTCTTTCATGGCTCGACTTTTATTATCTCCTTCCTCTCACTAAAGTGGGAACTCCTTGAAGGCAGGAACTTATCTGGTTTGTTCTCTGCTCTATCCTCATGGATTGTAAGAGCTCTTGGCACAAACTACAAATGAATAATAAATATTTGCCAATTAACTAAGGACCACACACACACACACACACACACACACACACACACAAAAGGATCTACTTCCCCACATACCAGATGCTAGCATTCTACAACTTATCTTTTCGAAAGGAATATTTCAGACCCCAGTGAATAAAATTTGTGTCCCAAAGAAATGAAATGGCTCGCCATAAGCAGACACAAGAAGTCATTCATTTTTCATGCTCCTTGGATTAAGATCTAAAAGTCTGATTTCAACATCCCGAGATCTTCAAACTAAACCTGATGAGTTATTTCCCCTTTCCTGTCAACTGATAAACAGAAACCTCTGGTCAATTCTTGCTATCATTTACTCAATCTTTGATTTTTGGAAGTGTTTGCCTCATCTTAGTGCAGTCACAGCTCCACTCTGTGGAAAAACAGGGAAAACAGGCAATGTAACACAGGTAATGTCACCTATGTGACCACTAAGAAAACTTGGGAAGCTGTACAGAGATTACAGTCTGCAAGAAGATGCACAAACTATCAAAATGATGACGAGTCTTTTATTCTTATTTGTACTGGATATGGTAATCTCTAAAAATTGAATATGAATCCCAGGCCTATAAATGTTTGATGATTTACTTGCTCTCTTTCCCATATTCCCACTTTCCTATCTCTCTTTATTTCCATAGCAGGCTTGAAACTATTCAGCAACTTTCTCTTTTTAGTAGCGCATCTCTGGCAGTAGACACAGCGACGTGGATAAAAATCACAAACACAAAGTTCATTTCAGTCAGACCCAGAGATGAGACAATTAAAAGCAAATGATCTCTTAGGTCTTGCTTCAAAGGGGTGCAGCCCTGGAGACTAGCAGAGGCAGCACTGCCTTTTCTTAAAAGGAAGAGAATATTTTTCACTTTGCTTCAGAATATAAGACCCTTCGTGAAGCTGCCAATAGTTACGACTAACAGTGAATCAAGACCTAATCAATGTCCAACTGGTTCAGCTTCTAAGAGATCCGGTGCAGACAGGAGTTAATGATCTCTCCCAGAAAAGTCCAGAAATATTTTAACCTTTCTTCGCATTTAATACATGGCAGTTTGGGGTCTCCAAGATATCAAGGCACAGCCTGGTTTCTAGTAACACAGCAACACTCGACACAAGAGTTACACCCTCTCCACCACCTGACCATCTAAGAATTTAAAACCACTTGGACCCAGTTTCAACATCTGATTGATGGACACAGTATTCATCTTCCCTTCTCCATCTGCATTGAGTTGAATTTGAGCTCCCCTTCATACTGGGCTTTGCACTGAACTAACTCATTAGAAAGCTTCAACCGTTAGTGAAATTAGAAACTAGGCAACATTTATCTTTGGTGACCCAAGATAACCCTTCATCTCTACCCTCCCCATGTTCCTGCCCCTCTTTACCTCTCAAGTTCTTTCCTTATCAAAACAGCCTCTAATGAAGAGCTCCGAATTCCTTAGCACTAAAATAACTCTCTGCTAGAAGCTTCAAGGATGACTTTTCTCAAGGAGCTAAGGGAACAAATAGGAATTAAAGCTTTGAATTACACTATGTTTTCAAGAGTAAGAGAACAAGCATAAAGGATAGATTAGAACAAAAGGAAAAGTTTCATACAGGAGCCAGTGACTGAATTTTGTTCTCAAGGATGAAAAAGAATTGGTTCAGCAGTCAAGGTTAAAAGACATTTTTAAGCAATGGGATCAAAATGAACAAGGTAAGGTAGAGTGAAAGCACTGTATTAGTAACATGGTTTCTAATTTACCTGTCTCTCCCCTCCAGAAGATCCTGACCATCAGGATTACAAACTCTGCTTATAACTATCAGTGCTCAGTTTTAGAACATAGATATGTACTGAGAATACTATTGATGGCTATTCACTGTGTGGGATATAATAATGAGACAGACAAAGCTCAAGCACAAAGCAATTCACAATATAACGGGTTTAGATAGAAATGTACACATATCACATAAGAGAGTGAAGATTGACTAGGAGGGAGAGAGAATGTAGCATGAAATGGATAAAAAGCCAGCTCACCATAAAGTTAGTCTGCCACTAGCTTCCAAATTGGAAGTAATAGTGCATACGTTATTTTAAAATCCTACCGAGTAATAAGGTCAATGTTACGAAGTCCTGCCTGAGGTAGAGGAGACTGGTGTAGGTAGAAGTGGCTGCCTTCTGTCCCGCCCTAATGTTTCCAATTTGTTGAATAAACCCAACTCACAAAGATCAGGTTATCCCAGCCTAGGACAGATGCTCAAGGGATTTACATTTTCCACATTCACTAACTTATCACAGAATTCCTAATCACAGGAGAATTCAACCACAGCTTAAATCATGAGTGTTCTCAGCGAAAAGGGTGACCACTTCCTTGTTTGCTCTGACTACAAAACCAACCTTCCTTGAAAAAAAGATGAAATCTCAATGTCTCTCTGATCCCTCAAATCTTGCCTCTGTGTCTGAGGGCTGCATGTCTCTGTTATCTGGTTGCCTTGGACACATCACCTCTGAGCCTGACCTCGATGCGGGGCTACATATAACGATCACTCAAAATGAAATTCAGGCAATCTCACAGTCTGGGGAGAGTTGTGTCCATATAGCTGCCCACAACTGTCCCTGCTGAGGCCAGCCTTCACTCAGCCAATAGCATGTAGGCCAATTAGAGCAGGGAGATGTTGCTGCCACAAATAGCCATCCACCTGTGGTGAGATCATGGTCCTCTGTGTTGAGTTTGGGCTCACTAGGAAGCCTCCGATCTCTTTGGCCAGACGTCCAGCTGATTGTTTTGGATGATGTGAATTAGGTAAATATTTTCTTAAGGCTGAACATTTTTAACAGTCTGACTGAATGCTCTTCAAAGCCTGAGATGTTGGGTCAAATGCAATTTTCCTTTAAAGAAAAGAGGCTTACTTACCCTTTCTCTTTTTTCCTTTTAAAGCATTTTGGGCAATACTGAAGAGCAACTGCTTTTTTTTTTTCTTGTTTGCTTTCTTGAGTGTAGAAGTGTGGAAGACCCATGTTAAGATGGCCTTCTGTCTTGGGAAAGCATCTCAAGTCCAATTACATGCCTTCAGATTCCCACCGATGTAATGACATGAACTCTCATGTAAAATGAATGCACAAATGGGATAAAAGCAACCTCAGTAAACACTGAGATTTCTATTACAAGAAAAAAAAATATGAATGGAGTAGCCTATAGTTTCAAATCACAGAAGCATAGATTCAAAAAGACTTCAAAGACCGTCTACTCTAATCTCTCATTTTATGATTCGGGGCATTCATTCTCATTCATTTTATTATTCATTCACCCATTCATTTAAACTGGACAAGATTCATCCCAGGCCAGCATTCACCCCACTGATCCTCCAAGGGGATCTCAAGAGCGTCATCACCTGGGACGTTTTAACAATGAAAATTGTTGAGACCCATCAAAGATCTACTGCATCAGAAATGGTGGATATAGCCCAGCAATCAGTGTATCTTAACAAGTCTACCAAGTTATCCTGGTGCACACAGAAGTCTGAGAATCGCTTCCCTACACTCTATAAGTGGAATGCATTAGTCAGGTCTATTTATTTTAACTGGATTAAACAAAAAAGTGGAATCTGTTCATCCATGCAACTAAAAAGTTCAGAATAATCTATGAAAAACACCACATTTTGCTTTTCTTCAGTGGCTGCAAATGTCCTTCTCCATCAACTACATATTCCCCAGTTAGGGCTGCCCATACCATAGTGCCAAGCTTCCCGTCAAGCTTGATTTCCCACTGCTCTCCAACAGGCACCTCGGCCAAAACCCTCTGCCTTGACCATAGCTTACCCATTCCCCCATTCTCATTTCCTCCACGAAGCTCCCCTGGACTGAAACACTTCCATGCCCTCAGCCTATCAAAAATCCTGCCCCAGCTTTAAGAGCAAGTTCAAGCTTTACCACTTCCCTGAAAAATCCTTTGACTGCTCCAACCCTGTTTTATAAACTTTTTTGTGAATTCCTACAACTTTCAATGTCTGACACATACCATACAGCCCTTAACTACGTTTCTTAAGGCAGGGACCATTTTTGTTGTAAAGAAACCATTCATGCTCATTTAAATAAATGGAGATAGTTGTAAGTTTTCAGAGGGGTTTCATGTAGCCCAATTACAGGGTAATAAGCTAAACTTCAACAGTTTTGAAAGGTCACAAATATTAGACAAGAACATTTATTCCTCAAGTTTCAATACGTGTGGCCTCTCCCTACTTCAATCAATTCTGATTAATTATCTGATTGGTGAATTTGAGAGAAGAAACAACACGTGCTGAGTGTAGTTCCTTCCTCTTTTCTTTTTGGGGAACTTCTACAGGGACCATTCCAAGACAGGAGCTCATGGAGGGAAAAATGGAGTCAAGGCACTGGGCAGCACTGCAGTTTTTTAACTCTGCCTTTGACTAGGTGGGTAAGTTTATTTTAGAGGTGAAGATAGTGAGTTACTTGTTACTGCAGGGTAAAAGTTGTTCTCCAAACAGTTTAATCAGTAATAAAAGTGACACTTTTATCTCTATCTGCCTGATTTATTTGTCCCTTAATTGGTTTTAACTCAAGAGAAAAAGAAAGGGGTATTACTATCGGTCATCCTAAAATTTAAATAATAGGCAGCTTTTCTTTCTTTCTTTCTTTCTTTCTTTCTTTCTTTCTTTCTTTCTTTCTTTCTTTCTTTCTTTCTTCTCTGGAGCTGCCTATTTATCACCCTGCTCTAAACCCATTCCAATTCCTCTTATTCCGAAAATAAACTTCTTTCTAACTTGGGTATCTGGCTCTTCATTAACTTGGGCATTTATGTGGAACTGAGTGTTACTATTAGTGGTAAAGACTGCTAATTTCCCCCCAAATGTATTTCCCTCTTCTTGTTTAGTAACAGAATAAGCACATTTTAGCTGGGCACATGGAAGCTAAGAATAAAGAATACATTTTGCAAGTGGATAGAGTCATATGATTAAGTTCTGTCCAATAGGATTTAAGTGAAAGAGCTGTGCACAATTTCTGGAGGATATCTTAAAAGAGGAGGTATCCTCACTGCTCTTCCCTTCCGATTTCTTCCTTCCTGCTAGTTGAAACATAGTTCTAATGTCTGGAACTGGAGCAGCTATTTTGGACCATGAGGGAGAAGCAGTGCTATGCTAGGCCTGGTTCATACAAGTTCAGGACAGCAGATTGCTGAACTTTGTGGAATTTTGAAAACTGATTATTAAAATATTGATAGCTCGAAACTGGCCATGGTGAGAATATCTCCACCATAGAAATCAAGTAATGCTACAAATCAAGCCAGAGTCCATTTACCAGCATAGCACTGGATAGAGGTACGCACTGAAGATGACAAAGCAATAAGACAGAAGCCTGAGCCCTTGATAGCAATGAAATAGCTTGCCATATAAGCCCTGGACTGCCTATGTTTATGTGAGAGAAACAAAATGGGTTTCTATCTTGTTCAGGTATCATAACTTTTGCTTTCTACCCCTCAAAGCCAAATGTAATCCTAACTAAGATCCATTAGAGACATTGGGCCTAACTTAACATAACCTGATCATAGTTTATGGGTCCTTGGCACAAAGGGAAAGAGGGTGTAGGTTCCATGGTAAAACTCTGGCTACTATAACTAAACCCATCCTTTTAGGAGGGGCTGTGGGTTTACATTTGAAAAAAAAAAAAAAAAAGGATTTGAGTGGAGCAGTCATCCTAAACTGTACTATAGTTGACTATAGTGTATATATAGTATAGTAATATTATACATATTATACATAGTACAGTATAGTTGACTATACTTCCATTTAATATATTAGTACACAGATATATCTGTTATTTAACATCATTTAGTGTCTATTTCCTTTAAGCCTAGTTGTCTGGGGGCACCTGGGTAGCTTAGTCAGTTAAGCATCTGATTCTTGATTTCGGTTCAGGTCATTATCTTACGGTTCATGGGTTCGAGCCCCGCGTTAGACTCCACCCTGATGGTGCAGAGCTGGCTTGGGACTCTCTCTCTCTCTCTCTCTCAAAAATAAATTTAAAAAACTTAAGCTTATTTGTCTCAATTATTTTCTAAAAATATTTTAGAGCCATTATTTATATGCATTCTCCCTATAAGTGATATATTTTCCCCTATGCCCCCAGTGCAGTAGACTATATAACACTCCGTCAGCCCAAGAGCTCTACGGTACTACCCTGAGTTAAGTGTCTTATTTATTCCAATACGGTCTCCCTCCATTTGTTTTATGCTTTGTCAACCAGTTCTGATCAATAATGCCTGACAAAAACTGTTCAAAAGATAATGCTATACCTGCCAAAAGAAATGAGAAAGAGTATCACAGGAAACTATGAATGCCTGTTTTATTGTAGCTCTAAGCACCTGCAAGGAAACAGAAACTGAAGTTCCTTAGGCAATAAGAGATTCATAGACATGCTTTAACTTTATGAAAAGCCTCATAAACATTACTGTATCCAGGGAAGATTGATCAACAATCACATAAGTAAGTAGCTAGAGAAAGATATAATTGAGACATATCTACTCACAGGAACATTTCCAGTGGACTTTGCTATAAGGGTCTTTTATAATGCTGATTCAGTCAGAGTGCCAAAATTCAAGACCACAACTGCACCACTAAGTGTGATATGCATCTACTTAAAATGTGTATGTGTATGTTTCATTTGTGGGTGATACCATATCTCTAACTACATTATAAATTCCGGAAGGACATGGAGAGTAAAAGATAAATAAGACAAGATCCTTGACCTATTACAGGAAACAGACAAGCAAAGACAATACTATAGGATGGTGTGAAAGTGTTATGAGAGAGATAAGCAGAGTGCTCTTGCTTGTTGACCCTCCAATATCAACTCTATTCCATGTGATTAGTCTAATCCACCCATGAGAACCCTCCCTTTACTGGTCATTGGTTTAAAAATAGACATAGGATCCAATCTTGGTCACCAAGACATGGAAATAAGTGGAAAATTTTCTCACTCCTAAAAAAAGGGACAAAAAAAGAGATGCTCCCTCCCTTCCTCTGGATTTAGGGGTCAACCACCTGTGGGTTTACTGTAAGGCACTAGGCACTATTTCAACAGGTGAAAAAAAAAGCTTAGAAAGACAAAAAAGCAAGGTATCTGAGTAGAGAGATTTAAGTACCATAGGAAGAAGTAACAGTTACTCTTCTCATAGCCAGGAGGTAAGCCTTTTAAGAAACCAGCTGCTCTGTATGATAATGATTTATAGAAGTCTCATCTTATCCCTACTGTCTACCCCCCTATAGGGCAAGGACCTTGTCGGAAACAAGGCCTCAGCCACAGTGACTTATGCTGCCCAATCAGCTGCTGTAAGAAAAAGTTCAAGAGCAAAAACTCCAACAAATCTTTTTCAAGGAGGTAGATTGGGTATTTGATGGGGAGAAAAACAAAATCACCAGAAAGAATTTTGGAGGAAATAAAACGATTCCAGGATCCCCTCCTCAAATTCTTCCTCCCTTAAGCCATTCACAGAAGCCTGCTTTCTTCAGTTGCATCTCAAGAACCTATTTCTTGGGGCACCTGAGTGGCTCAGTCAGTTGGGCATCTGACTTCAGCTCAGGTCATGATCTCGTGGTTCATGACTTCAAGCCCCTCACCAGGCTCTCTTCTGTTGGTATGAAGACCACTTGCTTCAAATCCTCTGTCCCCCTCTCTCTCTCTGCTCCTCCACCACTCGTTCTCTCTCTCTCTCTCTCTCTCTCTCTCTCTCTCTCTCTCTCTCTCTCTCCCCCAAAATAAATAAGCTTAAAAAAACAAATTAAAAGAACCTATTTCTCACTTCAGAATTAATTCTAAATCCTGGGGAACCTGAGTGGCTCAGTCAGTTAAGCATCAGATTCTGGATTTCAGCTCAGGTCATGATCTCACAGTCGTGGGATCAAGCCCCTCATTGGGCTCCGTGCTAAGCATGGAGCCTGCTTAAGATTCTCTCTCCCTCTCTCTCTTCCCGTCTCCCACTCACTCTTTCTCTCTCTCTCAAAATAAATAAACACTTTAAGAAAAGAAGAAAAAAAAAAGAATTCCAAATCCTGTCACTTCAGGGTCCCATTCTTCCTTTCACTGGTCATGTAAATTTCTTACCCTCACTGTATACCAAAATCACAAGAAGAATTTTTTAAAAACTACCAAACCCAGGTTCCACTTCCAGACTGATTGAATCTAATATGAAGCCAGGGCTGAGAGCCAAAATACCATTGTAAATAAACTGTTGTCAGGTGCTAAATATAAAGAATTATTGAGGAAGGCTCAGAGCTAAGAACAAAATTCTATCTCACATTCCATGTCTGGGGTCAGATGTAGGGGTCAGACTCAGGAATTGGAGACAGTCAATATTTCAACAGACCCACTTCTTTGATGAAAGAGAAAGAATGGAAGAAAGACAAGGGTTACCTCAGGGGGGGGGAATGCATCTTGCAGGGTGGCAACTATCCCTCCCATCGCCCTTTTGTATTCAGGTTTGAAATCAACCTGGGCTGGCCTGGGTGGCTCAGTCCCTTTGGTGTCCAGCTTCAGCTCAGGTAATGATCTCACAGGTCATGAGTTTGAGCCCTGCATCAGGCTCTGTGCTGACAGCTCAGAGCCTGGAGCCTGCTTCAGATTCTTTGTCTCCCTGTCTCTCTGGTCCTCCCCCACCCACACTGTCTATCTGTCTGTCTCTCTCTCTGAAAAATAAATAAACACTTAAAAAAAAAAACAGAAATTTCTAAAAAAAGAAAGAAACAAAGGAAGGAAGAAAGAAAGAAAGAAATCAACCTCTTCCATGCAACAAGACTGAGACAAAATGTTGCTTCCCATCCCTATGGCTAAGTTGAGGATTGGAGGTTGGCTCTGGTCTAAGAGCTGGCAAATCACCGGTCAGGTATAGCATTTGATCCTCAGGAGAGTGGAAAGAAGAGCAGTAGAGAGATGCTGAAGCTGACAGGAAATGCTGGAAGGCAGGCTACCTGCTACTTTTTGGAGTAGCAAGAATACAAGGCTTTCACACGGCTCTGACAGACTCTAAGGAAGGGAGCTGGGTTTAAGCCATTATGCTTTTGCACAAAGCTATAGGCCCCATGGTGTAAAGGAGAATATTGCACCTGACAGAGATCTCCACCTGGAGCTTGTCCAAGGGTAGCCCGTAGAGCCCAACGATGAACCAGCACATGTGCCCCACGGAAGGAACGGCATTCAAACTTCTTGCACACAGAGTCAAGCAAGGACAGTTAGTGTTGCCCAGAGAAGCAGCCACAGCCTCCAGAGAGAAGAGGTGAGTACAAGATACCCTTACTAGAAGTAGGCAGGTAAGAGGACTCAGTGTCGACTGCAGTTCCTACATCTGAGGGCAAGCACAGGAAAGGGAGCTGGGATGGGAAAGAACAGACCAAGACCCCCATCCCACCCTCCAGCACTTAAGATTATTGGTCTTTCTGGAGGTGGGCAAAAGAAAGAGAAGTCCTTTGAATAGAAAATCAGTTTCGCTTAAAGTTTTATTTATTTATTTTTGAGAGAGAGAGCAAGAGCAAGAGAGCAGGGAAGGGGCAGAGAGAGAGGGAGAGAATCCTGAGCAGGTTCCACGCTGTTAGCGTAGAGCCCCATGTGGGAACTCTATCTTGTGACCGTGAGATCTTGACCTGAGCTGAAACCAAGAGTTGGATACTCAACTGACTGAGCCACCCCGGTGCCCAAAAACTCACTTTGAAACTAAAATGAACACTCCTGGATCTTGAGATTTCAAGGACACCGGTTTTATAAACTGGAAGTGACACAAGTTACGGAATTGGGCTGAGACACCATTAAGGGAGCTCACTATCCCACAGGCAAAGGATTTTGACAGAAGAGTTAGTAGCAATTATGGGAGAAGAACCCTAACGCAAGGAAAGGCTCTCCTCACAAACTGGTGACATGTGTCAATGTTTATAGTCCTTAAATATGAGTTGAAGTGTGGCCTATCTTAAGTAACACACTTATGTTTCCAAGAGGTTCTTATGGAGACAATGGTGGAGAGAAGGGTGGTGGAATGAGGTGGCTGCAGTGTTTGAGGGTGACATTAACTCTTCATCAAGAGCCAGACATGCCTCAAGATAATAGGTAAATAAATAGTTCAAAAGAGGAGCCTCCTATTACCCAACCAACCAGATGGTGCTCCCCACGTGAAATTCTTCTGTCACAAAGGTTGTTGGCTGTGTGTGTGAGTTTGATGGTCATCCTCATAATGATGTGAGTGGAGTGAAAAACATTTAAAAAATAGCTAAATAAAAAATTAACATGGATAGACAGTCAGAGAGACTGATGATAGTTCTGAGTCAAACTCTTGCCATTTTCCCCTCCTTTCCTGTAATGAAATAAGACTCCAGGGGAAGTTCCAGGATGTAGCAAACCCAGGGTCAGTGCCTTACAGCGCCACCCTGATAACTACAGATTGTTAACTCCAGACCGAGAACTACAAAGTTGCCTCATTTCGCTTACCAATTGTGTTGAATACAACTAAAATATTACAAATAATTCCTATCTCAAGACTAGAACCAAATTAATTTTGCACATTTGTAGTTTGCTACACCACAACCACCTATCCCAGAGGCCTCTGTTCCCAGGTCAGCAGACAAGGAGGGACTCCAAGAGGAGCCATTTCCATAGCCAGAGGTAACTGTGATGTGAGGTGTTTTTGAAGGCCCTTTCCCAACCCTCTGGGCCCAAACTTTCTTTCCTGTGGGTCTGCAAAGTAGTGCCTGAAATTCTCAGCATTCCTGTCATTCCCTAAAGGCTCAGGCAGCTCTCTAAACATTCTTGCCCACAAGCACCTGAGGAATGGGCCCCGAGTTCTTGCGTGGGAAGCCAGCAGGAAGTTAAGAGCATAGCGCAGCGAGAGTATTTGGGAGAATGACAGCAAGGCCTAAAGGAAACACAGAAAAGAGTGGAGGGTGCAAGATAAGGAGCTTGGTCTACGTGAGCAGCTGCAGCGGATGGTTGCATCACTCAAGCATGGCTAGTGACCTACCTTGAAATGGAATGTGGGCCAGGGGAAGCTGGCACCATGCTTTGGAACCTGGAAAGCGACCCAGGGCTGTAGTACAAATCCTTAATAAAGAGTTTTAGCTAGTATCCCTTGCGGGAACCCTGGGAAAAAATGTTCTCACTGAGGCCCTAAGTGGATCTCAGAAGCCCTGTTCAGAAAAGCCCAGTCACTGAAAACTGAGACGTGCTGCAATGGCAAGAACCCTCTCCCTTTCCTTTCTCTTCCTCTTGCCCTCCCTCTCCTCCTCCTTCTCCCCCCCCCCCCTTCTCCTCCTCCTCCTCATCCTCCTCCTCCTCCCTTTCTCTTTCCCACACACAGTCTGGGAGCTTACTTGGGTAAATTTTTTGGAGAACTGGGTTGCTACATCTGCAATGTATTCATTTAAACCTCAGACAGACCACTAGAGGGCAGTGTCATCATTAATCACGAAAACTCTCCGGCCTTCCTCCCGCTTCAGTATTTCAGGCAGGCCCATCTGCACATCCTGTGACAGGATGTTTCGGAACTTTTCCTTCAGTTCCCACTGTAAATAAACAACCCCGGGGTGGATACATCCAGATGCACATCACAGCACAGCATGAACTGCCCAGGCCAAAGTTTCTGGTATATCTGTAACAGTCTTGCCGAATTTTGCGGCACACTTCAAATCCAGAGCTTAACCTTGCTTTTTGTCCTTCTAAATCTCTTCCTGAATTGTGGAATTTCTCTCGTATGCTATCCTCAAGAGCAAAAGGAAATTTCTTTTCAAGGAAACGAAGAGTTAAATAAAACAGCACAACCTGTTTATACAAGATTCTGTTTTGTTTCCATATTCCAGTTGCAAGTGTCTGGCTAGCTCAAAAGCAGGGTTGCCCAACTGGTCCAAAGCTATTAGGAGATTAGTCATGTGTGCAAACACAGGGACCAAGAACCACATGTTTCTCTCTACTAGAGGCACCAAGAGCGTAAACTGGGCCCACTAAATTCAGTCCTAGTTAGGTATGCCAAAGAAAGCAAAGTTGCTAGAAGTTTGGGGCCCTTTTTTTGGCATTATTCCCTTCCTGTGAGTTCAATTAGTGCTCCTAGGTATAGACCTTGCATCCTTTGCATGAGGACAACCTAGTATCTGACTTTTCTGAAACTAGTATTTTAAGAACCCATATAAGCAAACCTACTGACTGAAGACCTGGGTGTGATTATAAATCATCAGGTAAAGGATAGAACATGGGCATTGACATTGCTGCCCCAACACTGGTGTTATACTTTTCCAAACAACTGATATCTGCTGACATCAAGCTCGTCCTCAGTTTATCAGCAGAGGCAGATAAGGTGAGGGAAACATTTACAGCCAGAGCGATTTCTGGAATTTTCCTACAGTGCTGAAATACCATCCAGAGTTCAAGTGGGCCACATTTGGACAAAGATTGCTATGTTATTTTTTCTATCTTTTGTATTTTCCCTGCTATATAATAACATTAACACTCTTTACACAAGGTCAGTACTATTTACCTAAGACTTTCCCAAAGGTTTCTTTTCTTTCCTATCCTCTCTTCTCAAAAGGAGCCTGAGTACATGCTGTATTTTTGAGGGGAAAAATAAAATAGAGGAAAAGCATATAGAAATTAGTCAGGTGGGGACTGTAACTCAGCAAATCCACATTTACTGAGGAGAAGACGGAGCTGAAAATTAGTTTCAAGGTTTAAAGATTATGTTTCAACAGAGGCTTCCAGATTTGGGCGAACATCGTGTTTCACAGCAGGTGAGGAGAGAAAAAAGTACAGAAAAACAAACAAAGATAGAAGAAAATGCTATGAAAGACCACTCCTGAGTAAAACATGAGCAGGTGGAATGTTGACAGAGGGCTGGGGTGGACTCAAGAGTCTCGAAGATGGCACCCGTGGCCTTCACCTACTCACAACCCCAAGAACATTACCAAGAAGGCATCACACAGCCTTTTCTTTCACAGTCACCTTCTTTACAGGACTGTGCCCCAGGAAATCAGGGAACAAGCGCCTCTTTGCTTCCAGCTTCCCTTTACAAATCCAAGATTTTGGCATGCTGGGACAAATAAAAACAGATAGGTAGGAAAGGATAAACAGTGGATGAGATTCCAGCTGTAACCGCCTAAATAGAATTGCTTTAAAGCATAACAACTTGGCTTTAGTCTGTATTATTCTGAATGTATAATCAATGTGGCCCCTCTTTTTCCAGGAAAGGAACTTTGTTTTGCTTTTTTTTTCTTCTACACTTTCATCCAGAATGAATAGCTTCCTCATTACGCAGTGTTCACATGCCCTCAGAAAACGTGTTTGGAAGAGAGACTCCCTGGAATCACATGTTAAAATGCCAGCAGAGTTGAGTATGTTCTTCTCTACTCTGAGCTGGTTAAATGAGAACTCATGTCATTCTCCATGCAGGGAACTTCTCAGGTAAGACTATTAAAGCCATGGAACCATCCACTTAGTGTGGCTATTAAAAATCCTATGGCACTCTGGTAAATAGTGTGAATTGGCAGCCAGAATATCTTTTCCCATCCCAGCCTCTGTATTTCCTGGATTTATAGAATCAAATCAAATAGGAAAGATTTAGGCCTTCGCACCCATTTTGAAGATACTAATTGAGCACCTACACAATGTGTTCGTACTGGAGTACAATAATGAACAGGATCTAGCAGTCTTTGCTTTCACAGTAGAGTCTAGAGTATGGGAATATAAAATGGTACACCTGCTGTGGAAAAGAGTTACCACGTGACCCTCCATTCCTAGGTCTATCCAAGACAATTAAAAACATATGATCACACAAAAACTTGTACATAAATGTTCACAGCAGCATTAATCAATAGCCCCAAAGGGGAAACAACCCAAATGTCCATAAACTGATAAAAGGATAAACAAAAGGTGGTGTATACATACAATGGAGTATTATTCAGCCATAAAAAGGAATGGAGTACTGACACAGGCTGTAACATGTGTTATAGCTTACCTTATGCTAAGTGAAAGAAACCAGACACAAAAAGACAAACACTGTATGATTCCAATTATATGATATGCCTAGAACAGGCAAATACATAGGGATAGAAATTAGTAGTTGTCAGTGGGTGGGGAAAGGGAAGATTGGGGAGTGGCTATCAATGGGTATGTGGTTTCTTTTGTGGCTGATGAAAACGTTCTGAATTTATACAGTGGGGATGGCTGCATGACCCTGTGAATATAAAAACCACTGAATTGTATACTCTAAAAAGGTGAATTGTGGGGTGTCTCGGTGGCTCAGTTGGTTAAGCTTCCGACTCTTGATTTTGGCTCGGGTCATGATCAAACGGTGTGTGAGTATGAGCCCCACATCCGGCTCTGCGCTGACAGAGTGGAGCCTGCTTGGGATTCTCTGTCTCCCAGTCTCTCTGTTCTTCCCCCGCTTGTGCGCTCTCTCAAAAAAATTAAATAAACTTTAAAATAAAAAAATAAAAGGGTGAATTTTATGGCATGTGAATTATATCTCAATAAAATGAGGTTAATTATAATGTCATGTGACGAATGCCTCATTAGAACAGAGTGCTGTTTGACATATTTGGAGTAGAGCTGGAGGAGTTCAGAAAGGCTTTCTGAGAGAAGTGGCTCTCAAGCAGAGACCAAAAAAGACAAGTAGGAGTAAGAGGGACAAAGGAGCAGGAATGATCAATACCAAACAGTGGAACATGCCCAGGGCTGGGCATGCGGTTTCGCTGGGCTGAAGAAGGGCTGGCAGTGGGGAGGGGAGAGGCCAGGTATATAGGGGCTAAGAAGCCCCGCCAAAGAATTTGGACTTTATCCTAATTATAAGAGAAAACCTTGGCAGAGTTAAAGCTCAGGAGCAATGAGATCTGGTCTGCTCTTCAGAAAGGTGGTTCCAAGTGCAGCGTGAAGTACAGACTGCAGGGGAAGCAAGGCTAGTGGCTGGGAGATTAGTTAGTTAGGAGGTTACTGCACTAATACAAATCAGAACTGACCAGACAGGGAAAACTGGAAAGGTACTGGGGAAGTTTTTCCAAGCTCGCTGTAATGCCCTGCCAACCCTTCCCACCATCGGAAAGCAAGAAGACGGTTTTGTAAGGAGGTAGTGCTGAGACTGAGCAGGCCCTATACCTGCTTTTACTCCAAACTTTATATTCAACTCCTTTTAGACTTGGTTTCCCTTTTCAGACCACCATGACCATAAAGATCCTTACCATTTGCAATGGAAAGCTGGTCTGCTCATAGAGTATGAAAATGAGTCAGAAACACTTGGGTTCAAATGCCCGCTCTGCCATTTTCAAGCTATGTGACTTTTGGTAAGCCATTTAATTTCTGATCTCAATTTTCTTCAAATGTGAAATGAGATCATATATATCTCACAGTTTTTACTGAGGGCTACTTGTGACTACATATGTAGAAAAAAAGTCTTGGAGCAGGCCTGTCCTGTAGCAGATGCTCAATGAATGAGGTTCGGTACCATTCAAGCCCTCTCAGATGGTAACTCTGTAGTTGAAGTCACAGTCCTACTTTGATGCAATCATGACATTGAAGGCTAAAAAGTATGCCTTGGGCCTGGTGCTGTGAATATTTTAGCAGGCTAGGAAAGACTGTCCCACTATCGGCCTAGAAACAGGTGTTTGCCAAGATGACGAACATAAGCCATTTGCATCCATGGCTCCTTAAATACCATTTCAAAATCAAGTATATTTAAATTAATTCCTAAAAAGAAAGATCTGAGGGCTCCTCAGACAAGTCATCAAATAAGGGCTTGTTTACGCTCAAACAGAAAGGCCGAAGTTCCAGGTAAAGGCTCTCCTTTCTGGCGCTCAACATAACTCCAGGGCAGCAGACCATATAAATAGTTTGAGGCACTGGACAAATGGAATGCTGTCTGGAATGATAATGTGGAAAGAGAAAAACAGTTCATGTAAACACAGCAGGCGATTTAATTTAAAGAAACACATTTAACAAGCCACCTAGAGCTTTCTAGGCACAAGTGTCTGGTTAGGTTTTTATGCAGAAAGGAACACATTTAAAGAACAGGCAAGAGTAGAAAGTATCACAAAATGTCTTAAAACCTTACTTAAGGAGCTTATTGTTATCAGCACTAAAACCGAGGTCTTTATTCTCCTCCTTTACCAGGGTGCAGGCTCGAGGGATAAAATGTAATTTTAATACTGATGTAAACTAGTAAACAATCCCCTTAACTTTTGGAAAGTTTCTCTCTCTCTCTCTCTCTCTCTCTCTCTCTCTCTCTCTCTCTCTCTCACACACACACACACACACACACACACACACACAATCTTCCATATATTTGAAATGTTTCTCTCTCATCCTCTTCCTGTACTATGAAAATTTATCTCCAAAGAAACAACAATCGCCCAAAGTATGTCTCTTTCTCCGTTGACCACTGTAATGGGTTTCAGAAAGCACAAGGTGGCAGAAACACATTAGAAATGCAACTGGAATAAGTGTGGGTGTCATGGAAACTGCAGCAACCATCAAGGTATTTTTTAGGAAAATAAAAGAGAGATTTCCATTATAAGAACAAATATGCTCAATAAAGTTTGGGAAATATGACTGTAAAAAGAAGAAAGGGAATTCTATCACCCAGAGGTATGGACAGATGTTTAATTCTTCTTCCTATTGTCTCCATAGTTGTGATTATACTAGATACGCAATTTTATGTCTTCCTTTTTAAACTTTACCAAGGTAAGCACTTTCAAACCTTATTTATTCATATATCTCCCTGTTTCAAAAAAAGAGTTAAGGCATCTTCATGTGTCCATATTTTTATAAACCCTTTAAAAGATAACTTATTAGAGGGGCACCTGAGTGGTTCAGTTGGGTAAGTGTCCAACTTCGGCTCAGATCATGATCTCGTGTTCATGAGTTTGAGCCCCACATCGGGCTCTCTGCTGTCAGTGCAGAACCCACTTTGGATCCTGTGTCTCCCTCTCTCTCTCTGCCCCTCTCCCACTCATATGTTCTCTCTCTCAAAAATAAATTAAAAATAAAAAAATAAAAAAAGATAATTTATTAGATGGTGGCTTGTCTAATCTAGCCATTTTCCTATTAGCAACAATACTTTAAGTGAAATATTATCAATAATGTCTCAGCCAGTAAATTTACATTTTTAAGATGCTATTTCCAAAAACAAAGCCAGTTATCTGAGAGAATCAGAACTGAACAAATATAATGGTAACCATTTCTTTTTTTCTAAAACAGAAAGTGAAATGATGGTATCCTCTCTGTCCAAACAGCATTTATTTGAAGACCTTTGTAACTCCAGTAAGCAAGCACAGAATATATTGTCTCCTGAACTGGCCTGTATGTAATTGGATCTTTTCTTATTTTTCAAACCGGTATCTACAGTATATAACATGTATTATATGTGTGTGTATAATTGTATATTAATGTATTTTATATTTATAAAATATTGTGTAACAAAGTGTTTTCTTTTTTTTTTATTTAAAAAAAATTTTTTTTCAACGTTTTTTTATTTATTTTTGGGACAGAGAGAGACAGAGCATGAATGGGGGAGGGGCAGAGAGAGAGGGAGACACAGAATTGGAAGCAGGCTCCAGGCTCTGAGCCATCAGCCCAGAGCCTGACGCGGGGCTCGAACTCACGGACCGCGAGATCGTGACCTGGCTGAAGTCGGACGCTTAACCGACTGCGCCACCCAGGCGCCCCACAAAGTGTTTTCTTAAATACTTAAGTTATTGCTGAAGCAGCCAAAACTCATTTATGTTTTTAATGTTTTTCATTTTTGAGAGAGAGAGAGAGAGACAGAGCATGAGCATGAGCATGAGCAGGGGAAGGGCAGAGAAGGAGACACAGAATCCAAAGCAGGCTCCAGGCTCTGAGCTGTCAGCACAGAGCTCGATGCAGGGATCAAACCCATGAAGCCGTGAGATCATGACCTGAGCAAAAGTTGGACATCCAACTGACTGAGCCACCCAGGCGCCCCAAGTCATTTATACCTTTAGAAGATTGACACTAATTAGATCTGCTCCTGGAAAATTAACCAAAGCCAAAATTGATTGCTGCTTTAGAATCATTCATCTGAATTCTGAAAATAACTATATATAATCCTTTGGTCTAGTCACCCACTGTTACTCCCCCCTATTCAGTCAAGTGAAGCCTTCACCAACATCAGACAACTAAGTAGGAGGTGAGATACTTAGAACTCTGTAGCAACTGGGAAAATTCCTTATGTTTCAGTACCTTAATTCATGCCTTTAATACACAGGTCAAACTGAGAAATTAGAAATAATGTGGTGACTCCCCCCCTCCCCCCCCCCACTTAAAAAATTTTTTTTTAAGTTTATTTGTTATTTATTTTGAGAGAGAGATAGCGAGCAAGCAGGGGAGGGGCAGAGAAAGAGGGAGACAGAGAATCCCAAGCAGGCTCTGCACTGTCAGCACAGAATCCGATGCAGGGTTCAATCTCACAAACCGTGAGATTATGACCTGAGCCGAAACCAAGAGTTGGACACTTAACTGACTGAGCCACTCAGGAGCCCCGACTCTTTCCTCTTTTTAAATGAAAACATAATTTGCTCTGTTAAATGAGCAAATTGTTGCCTTCCAAGGGAGGGAAAACTCAATTGTCAGGAACAAATGTTATTACATTCAAGAAACTCCTGAACGATGAGTCCTGGTTTTCTAGTTTGTAAGAACTTACGAGAAAATCACATGCAATTCTCTGAGAAGATCAATCCCATTCATGACTCGTCCAGCGCCAGTCAGAACTCCAAACTAAAGTTCTCACTCGATGACTTCACTTGCTCCTTCCCAGCCTCCTCCTTTCCCAAGTAGCTTTGAAGAAGTTTCTCATTTTATTCAAAGACTCTCAGTCCATTCACAGAAGGGTTTACCTCTGAGCACCAAGGTTAAGTCTTCAGGATCCAATAAATTGCAAGTTGGAAACAGTTGAAAGGGGAAAATGTCAGCTTAAAGAAATTAATTATTAGTGCAGGAACTTACTGCACTTTCTCAACATTTCTTCTCGTTAGGCCTCTATAAGGGACTCAAGAGTCTAGACGATCTGAATATAACCTCAGTGTCAGAAACTTTTTCTGTCTCCCTGATTGGTTAGGTTTCCCAACGATTGGGGTTATCCATTTCCAGAGCCCTGGCGAAGATTAAAAAGCAAGAGTAACAAGCTTGTCTATGGAGTATCCACATTTTAAAAGCCTAGAGATTCTGGTTTGGGAAAGCTAAAAAAGCAAACACCAACTATGATGACTGGAGAAGTTAATCTTTCCTTTGCTCAATCTTATACCCATACTTCTAATAAAAATAATTTAGGCTTTTGCCCTTGGAACTATTTCTTACAGAAACTGCTTACCATGATACAAGAATAACTTCCCCTATTTTTTGTTTATTTGTTTTTCCTCTATTTCTATTCTTTCCCACATAGATTAAACCAAAATAAGATTAGCCAGAACTAATTTGATTCCAATCCAAGCCACACACCCTATGTATTCCATTCCAAATCAAGTTTTAATTTACTGACTTCCTTGGGTCCCAACTGAATGACCTACTGGAATTCATGAAAGAGGTCACAGAATATTATTGCAGGCCAAAAAAAGAATGTGAAAAACACAAACATGCCTGGAAACAGATTGGCCCAAAGACATGACTTGGTTAAGATGTTTTTTTGTGGAATTCAAATGATAAAAGATCAAGTCTTCCAACAGGAAAAGCAGCTAACATAGATGCATTTGCATTTATACATCATTCATTCATTCAGCAAATATTTATTGAGTACCTATTATACAATCAGCCCACACATACTCATGGCCCTTACAATAGTAGAGAAGACTTCAAGAAAACATCTGCTTAAAAAAAAAAATAAATAAAAAAAAAAAAAGAAAACATCTGCTTTTTCTGGTGTCCAGTTTTTTTTTTTCTTTCT
The DNA here is from genome assembly GCF_018350175.1 of Felis catus. Lineage (NCBI taxonomy): Eukaryota > Metazoa > Chordata > Mammalia > Carnivora > Felidae > Felis > Felis catus. Next base: position 102,813,357 of record NC_058374.1, read on the forward strand.
TTCTTTCTTTCTTTCTTTCTTTCTTTCTTTCTTTCTTTCTTTCTTTCTTTCTTAACGTTTATTTATTTTTGAGAGACAGAAAGACAGAGTGTGAGTCAGGGAGGGGCAGAGAGAAAGGGAGACACAGAATCCTAAGCAGGCTCCAGGCTTTGAGCTGTCCGCACAGAGCCCATCATGGGGCTTGAACTCATGGACCATGAGATCATGACCTGAGCCAAAGTCAGATGCTTAACTAACTGAGCCACCCAGGTGCCCTTGGTGACAATTTCTGCCCTGAACTGTATGTGTGAAATCTGTGGACATAAGCTTTACCTTTTTTATTTTTAGAAAAAATTTTTATAGTTTATTTATTTTGAGAGACAGAAAGAGAGTGCATGCAAGCGGGCAAGGGACAGAGAGAGAGGGAGAGAGAGAATCCCAAGCAGGCTTGGCGCTATCAGCATAGAGCCGAGCATGGGGCTCAGTCTCATGAACTGTGACATCATGACCTGAACCGACCTCAAGAGTCAGATGCTTAACTATGGAGACACCCAGGCACCCCGTAAGCTTTACTTTTAATCTTTTATCTTTTGATAATTTAGAAGCTGAATTAAAAACCTCCCTTTTGATTATGGCAGCCAATAGCTTTTGGATTCTTTTAATCCAAAGGATTTTAGACTTTTTTTTTTAAACCTTTTGAAGTCAAGATTGACCTCTAAAGGATAAAGCCAATTTCGTTTGATAACAATATAAGAGCTAATAACATAGTAACTTTAGGTGGTTTTATACTAGTGATAAGTCACTAATACTGTTATAGCTCATGTTACAAACTTCTATATTTTTAACTGAGAATTCCTTTTTTTCTTTTAATTTTTTTAATGTTTATTTATTTTTGAGAGCGTGAAAGAGAGACAGAGCATGAGCAGGGGAGAGGCAGAGAGACAGGGAGACACATGTCCGAAGCAGGCTCCAGGCTCTAAGCTGTCAGCACAGAGCCCAATGCGGGGCTTGAACTCACAGACTGTGAGATCATGACCTGAGCTGAAGTTAGGCACTTAACCGACTGAACCACCCAGGCGCCCCAGAGAATTACTCTTTATGATTTAGAAGACTCCTTCTTAGTTTTAAATCTTTGTTTTGCTTTAACAACATAGCATCTGCCCCATTTGGCTTAAAAACAAAAATTAAATAGGTGATAACGCAGGCTATAGACAGATTAGACTTCCATAAATAGAACAAAAATGTTCACTTCTTGGTTGAAGCATAATATTTTGGCAAACAGGAAATCAGAAAAACTATTTTAGTTCTCATTTCAGCATTATTTAGCTAATTAACTTTGGGCAGGTCTCTCAAGTTATATGCCACAATTTTGTACACTATTAAATGGGTATAAAAATTGTCCTTTAAGTTTTATAAGCAGTGCAAAATCATTCAAAAATATTTATATGGTAGCTGGTGCTACTGGTAGGTGAATTCTGAAAAGGTACAGGGAAAAAAAGTCCATTTCCAGTTTCATTTCTTGTAATGTCTTAAAAGACAAGGTACATTTTTTGAGGTTTCTTGTTTAATATCTAGAATACTGTGTTCACATTCAGTGAATTCTTTAAATTCCTTTTCCTGACATCCATTTGGAGACCGTGAATCCAAAATTATGCAGGCATTTTCCCTATTACATGAAAAGACTGATTGGTTTGCACAAGTTACACAGTAAGTTAGTAGCAGGAACAAAGGTCAGAATCTCTGATCAATATCCTAAGCATGCCAGGACCATTAGGCTACACCTCTGCTAACAGGAAGACTGTGACACCCTGTCTAATATCAACAGAATTCTCTAAGCTGAGCCTTATTTTGGCCATTGGTTCCTTTCAGTTCACATACGAAATCTTTTTACCAGATCTGCTTCTTTCTCTTTCTCCATTCATGCCTAACAAGCAAAGAAACAGATAAAAGGAAACCTGTAAGTGCAGAGGTAAAGAATGTGAATAATCCACAAGCCAGAAAAACCTGACTAAATGAAATTAGCTAAATGGATTTCTTTTCTACAGTTTAGAACACGAATTTTCTTAAATCATATGATGAGTCTCAGGATATACAGCAAGGTACAATGTGAGTGCAATTAAATTTCATTCTCGTGAAAATTTTTTCATAGGGTCATAAAATGGAAATGAGAAAGTACACAAGGTGGTTTTAGTAAGAGAAAGAAAAACACCTGTGAAAAAACAGTAAAAAATCATGAAAATCAGAAAAGGCAGTATAGTCATCCAAAGTAATTTATAAATTGAATGGGGGAGATCTATTGAAAATATAGACACAGTCCTTATAGATTAGGAAGAAAGGAATGGACTATATAGACAAAGCATATGTGGAAATAATAATACCAATAGTTACGCATTTACCATGCGACACACATTCATCCAGGCATTTTTAAAAATTCTTACTTAATCCTTACAAATGCTAGATCCTTAAGAAGTTTTACCAATCCCTTAGGATTAATCTCTCCTTCCTCTGTGCTTTATTTACATTATGTCTATCCTTTAACTGTATGTAAATTTATTGAAGACAGAGACCATTTGATTCGTTTTAATACTGCCTTGGGCATCTATCATAGTACCCCACCCAATAAATAGTACAGTTTAAATGAGTGGTTTTCAAACTTTGGATGCATAAGAATCACCAATAGATTTTGTTAAAAGGGCAAATCGCCAGACCCCAGAAAACGGGACTCAGTCAGTGTATCTGAACTGGACCCAGTGATTAATTCAGATACTCAAACATTTATTAAGTACTTTATGTGGTAGGTGTTATTAACTCCACTTTGTAGACAAGGAAACAAAGCCATGGGTAAAGTACTTCCTAACAGTCACAAAACGTGTAATAAGTAAGACTCAGGGTTAGGCTAAAGTAGCAACCAAGGTCTCTCATTCACTCCTTCGTTGTTTCTTTTATTTACTTATTCAAACAAGTATTTGAAAACTTCCTATGGGCTTTTTCAAAAGGAAAATGCACACAGACAACAAATGCCAATTATTTCTGTACCGTTAGAGGACAGTCCTGGAAAAGCTTCCCCTACCAGTGGAGTCCAGAGTAGCCCTCGGAAAGGGTGCAAATCTAGAAGAGAAAAGGGACGTCCTAGTTTTATTTCTAGATATAGCAGCACTTCACTATTTTAGGGATGGCTTTTTACTTTTTTTCAATGGGGAATATATATTTTTGAAATTCCTTTCAATCTTTCTCTGTGTGGTGGCTTAGTTGGCCACTTTTAAGATGTTAAGATAATTCAAAACCACCTCCTTAAAACCATATTACCTTTGGTAACCCCCACCAATTTAAACTGAAGTCCCAAATATTTTTAGTTGAAAAAAGCGTAATTGCCCGCCTTAATTTTTCTCATTAATCTCACTCATGGGAGAGAAAAGTTCCTACTTCTGAACTTTATTAAAATAGGTTAAACTTTCTTATACTCTACAAATGCCACATGACAAGTAAATTACCTATGTTTAAGCTGAGCAAGGTATTGTCTTACTAGAGATATTAATCAGATATGTAAGATCTAAGAATAGACAAGTATAAAATCCAATATCTAAAAAACACGAAAGGAATTAGACTGTGTACAATTTCAAGTTAATATACATATAATTGGACAATAAAATATCCACATTCCAGTTAAGACTCTTTTTTTAGGCCAGAGGACAAACATTACTTTCCAACTTGTGCAATTCAAAAGGAAAAATGTTTTAAATACCTCTGTAGCATTCTGCCGTGATTAAAAAATCATCCCTAGTGCTAACACCTAGAATTGCCATCCTCTGTTTTGGTGCCTTATAGCACACATATCCAAATCAAGAAAAAATGCTTCTTGTTCTCCAGGAGCAGGTCAGTAGACAAACAACCTCTTGCTTTGATATGCTTCCTGTTCTCTCTTATCAGGACACACCGGTCACTAGTAATCAGGTACACTGAAAAAACAAGTGGAGAGGTAGAGAAAGAAATTGACTTGTTGCCAACCTTCATGAATTCAAGCTGATTCACCCTGTTTGTTTAGTTCCCGTATCAGCTTGGTTAATGACACTGCCCTGGAATATGTTTGTTCAGGAGTCCATGCAGAGACAATTCTTAGTAGGAAAACAGGCCCAAGCTGAGGCTGGGGATTTGGAGAGAAGAGAGACCTAACTGAGAAATACTTAGAGCTTCTCAAATAAACTAACTCAAGAAACTCTTTATTTCTAAAAGATATTTTTCTTTACCCAAGACTGTTCAATGTTCCTTCAATAGTTACATTTAGCAGGGGATATAGATTACATTACATTTGAATCAGCACATCCTGCATTCTAGTTTAGGACAGAATTCTGACTTGCCTCATTTGGACTTCTAAGGACAGACAGCCACCCTAGAAAAGCAGAAATCTAAAACCAGATGGTAGTTTTATTACTTATCCAGAACTTCCTGATAGCCTTTTTTTTTTTTCTCCAATTTCAGGAAAGATTAACTGTTACAATGTTTCTTCACTGGTATAAATCACACTGTAAGAGTTACCTTCATTTTAATTCTTTTCCCATCATAGCTATGAACGGGTGTTGTATCACACATTTTACATGCATCATCTCATTTATTCTTCACAATGACCCAACTAAGTTAGGCACTATTTTATCCTTGTTGCAGATGGTGAAATTATAAAGCAACTCGTTCAAGGTCACACAGCTAATAGTGGTACAACCAGGATCTGAATTCAAGTAGGTCTGAACTTGAAAACTAGTGGTCAGGTGGGTCTAATTTGGAAGCTGTGACTTCCAACTTAGTGTGTATACAAAGAACATTAGATGCAGCCCTCGGCTGTAGTACCATGATCCAGCAGATGATGAATAACTATTGCTAAATATTCCTATGACAAATACTAACCCTCCCTCAACTCCTTCAAAGTTTGCTTCAAATGCTAGGTCCTAAAGAAGTCTATCCTAGTCCTTGAAGAATTTAATCTCTCACTCCTCTTTTGCTTGTATAGATTCTATTCTTTAACCATATGTAAGCTTTTTGAGGACAGAGACATCTGATTCATCTGAGTATTCCTGTAGACTCCAGGTGACTCTGATGTAGGAGTAGAGGAACTATCACACTTAAAGAAACAATGCTTCACTGAACAATGTAACACTGACTTGAAATCATGTTCTAAAGAGGCAAGGATAAAATGAAAAAGTTAATTTCTGCTATCAAAAAATAAGTTTTATAACTTTCTAATTTAGAAATTAGTATTTTGTAATCTCTAACCTTCCCCCTAAACAGACCTGTGTCACAAACTAATCTTAGCAGTAGTCAAACACCTGTTTTCAGGTACTAGCAAAGTATGATTCCACTTCTACTGCCACGTGACATGACATCAGGGTAAATAACATGCTCCTCTCAGTCTTCCTCATCTGCACAGAGACAATCAGTTTTTTAAAAGTTCAGCAAGGGGGCGCCTGGCTGGCTCGGTTGGTGGAACATGTGACTCTTGATCTTGGGGTTGTAAATTTGAGCCCCACGTTGGATATACAGATTACTTAAAATCTTTAAAAAACAAAAAGTTAGTGAGGAAGATGTTATAAACCCACTTGAGACCAAGTAAGAGAACCTCCTCAAGTAGCCTGGGAAAGAGAAACAGCTCTTACCAATACGTTATTTTTAAGAGTTTTTTTCTTAAATCTCAGTTATAAAAGACTAATGCTATTCTGTAAGTCAACCAGGGGTAAATCCTCAAAATTGGATCTAATCCCCCCACATATATCCTTTCCAAATGAAATAAATCTTTAGGCACAAATCACAGGAAATGGATAAAGTGTCCTGACCAATTAAAAAAAAGGGGGGGGGAGGTGGTGAATGGATGATTTCAACACAGGGGGAGTGTTTCTCAAGTAACTAGACAACAACAGCCTATAAAGTACACCGTACTTAATCACAAAGCTCAGAAAAAAAAGTAAAACCCAGGAAGAAAGTTTTATCTAACCATGGGTGACTTTGGGAATTTTATGAGCTATAAAAACACAGATATTTGAAATTCAATATAAGATTTAACATATAAACTATGAATAATTACAAATGCTTCAGATGGCCAGAAGATACTAGAAAACGTGGGGCCCTGACTCCCACTGAAGACTTACTATCATTGGCCACTGAAGACATGATTTAGGGGCAAAACCAAAATTCATCTAACAAATTAATGAAAATATGAATTTATGCTCTATATCCACACTCTCAATTTTTTCAAGATTAAGGGAGTAAATCTTTCCCAACAATTAGATTTATAAGCATGATTTTGATAACATAAACTAGATAGCCCCATGACATGTATTGAGGCTCAAAAGATAAGTGAATTTCAATTCTCATCTTTTGTAAAAGTCCAAAGGACATTCTAAAAGCAGCACTCTTCAACCCTGTGTCAACTTTTTTATTGGGCAATAAAGAATAGAATGGTGTAGGCTACAATTTTTTTCACTGCAATGTCCTTTTACCTAGTACAAAGACTAGCACAAAATAGTATGTATTAAGTATTTGTGAACCAATTACAAAATGCAAGAATTTAGGTTATAGTTGGTTTCCATAATCTGGAATAAAGGAATGGATCCTTCTTTCTGGATGAAGGCATGGGCAGGAATGGAGAAAATCATTTGCCAGTATTATTACATGGTCCCCCAGGTGATGGCTGACAGCAGCTGGGCTTTATTCTAAGCACTAGTAAGGACTCCTGGTGGCTCAGTCAGTCATGGGGCAACTTCACAACTGCTTCTAGCCATCATCCAACACTTTTTTTTTTCATTTAAAAAAATAAAGGAGCTTATATTAAGCAACATGTAACTTAACACTCAACCTGATGCCTTTTAAAAAATCTAGTATAGTTAACATACAGTGTTATATTAGTTTCAAGTGTATAAAATAAAATAGTGATTCAACAATTCTATATGTTACTCAATGCCCAACAACATTAAATGTACTCTTAATCCCCTTCACATATATCACCCATCCCCCCTCTGGTAACCATCAGTTTGTTCTCTATAGTTAAAAGAGTCTGTTTCTTGGTTTGTCTTTTTTCCCCTTCATTCATTTTGTTTCTTAAATCCCATGACTGAAATCATATGGCATGTCTTTCTCTTATTTCAATTATCCTATCTCCATCCATGTCACTGAAAATGGCAAGATTTCATAGTTTCTTATGGCTGAGTAATATTCCCTTGTGTTTTCCATACACACACACACACACACACACACACACACACACACACACACACACACCTTCATTCATTCATCCATCAATGGACACTTGGGCTGCTTCCATATTCCATATTTTGGCTGTTGTAAATAATGCTGCAATAAACATAGGGGTGCATAGATCTTTTTAAATTAGTGTTTTCGTGTTCTTTGGGTAAATACAAGTGGAATTACTGGATTGCGGGGTAGTTCTATGTTTAATTTTTTGAGAACATCCATACTATTTTCCAGTGGCTGTACCAGTTTGCATTCCATCATCCAACATTCTTACTCTTCCTCTCAGGACTGCCTCACAACCTGCTGTGAAGACTTGACAATGGCCAGTACCTCTGCATAGATCCTCATTCAGAATGACTAGAAATGGAAATGTAGAGTCTCTACTAAAATCCATACTATGAGCTTGAGTCAAATTTTAAGGTTGTGGGGTGCAGAAACCACAATTTGCGCACCTTTTTCTATTATGAATTTTAGCTTATTATATCAGCTCTCTTTTCAAGCCCAACTTAATGAATATCTATCTACACATTTCTACACAGTTGGTGGCTGAATTCTAATATGAACACTTTACTCAAAAGAAAATCTTGACTTCTATAATCAATCTCCTGAGATTGTCAACAAGCATGAATAGATTTAAATTTCCAAAATAAAAAAAAAAATCAAGATACATTTAAGACCTATTTGAATAGAAAATGAGAAAAATAAATGAAAATGGCAAAGGAACAAGTATAGTTCTGTCACCTCCTTCAAATTTTCCAGTAAAAGTAGAAGTTGGAATATGTCTCAATGTCCATATATAGCTTTTACAGTTAAGAAGAGCTCTATAAATGCCTTCTGGTTTTTGTATCATTTGATAATCTTTTTAATGTTTATTTATTTTGAGAGAGAAACAGAGAGCATGAGCAGAGGAGGGGGAGAGAAACACAGAATCCGAAGCAGGCTCCAGGCTCTGGGCTGTCAGCACAAAGCCTGACATAGGGGTCGAATTCAAGAACCGTCAGATCATGACCTGAGCTGAAGGCAGATGCCCAACAGACTGAGCCACCCAGGCACAACCTCATCTGATGATTTCAATGACTATCAAAAGCTTTAGTTTTCTACAAAGAAAGGTAACTCTTGATTCTGGGTCCTGAAAGGGAATGTACAAGATGAGACTGAACACTTTATGCTGCAAAACAAGGAAGGACCAAAAGGACACAAGAGCCAACCTGGAAAACTCCTACCAGCTACACATGATATAATCTGGATACAAAAATAATGACTGCAGTGGACTAAAACACATTAAATATATAAACAAACATATGACTTACCTTTGGAGATTGTTTGAGCTGTGGCTCATTATTAAAATAAATGAAGGGAAAAATCAATGTGATCTTACCCATCTTTTAGGGCAATCAAGTAATTGATAAATGAAAAGTTTCTCTTTTAAGAATTCCTACTAAATAGAATGATAGAATTAGAAAACTATATGATAGGGGCTCTTGGGTGGCTCAGTTGGTTCAGCATCTGACTTCGGCTCAGCTCATGATCTTGCAGTACGTGAGTTTGAGCTATGTGTCAGGCTCTGTGCTGACAGCTCAGAGCCCGGAGCCTGCTTCAGATTCTGTGTCTCCCTCTCTCTCTGCCCCTCCCCACCTCATACTTGGTCTCTGTCTCTCAAAAATAAACATTAAAAAAACTTTTTTTTTACATAATAATAGTATCTGAATGTTAATCTTAACATCATTAAAAGTGAGAAAAGACACATTGTATCTCATGTGATTCAATAGAAAGTACACACCATCTATGAATTATTGTCCAAAAGAATATAAATTGAATCTAATAAAGCCTCTGCATCTAATTAACAATTTACAGGAAAAAGAGGGGATACAGGACAAGTTAAACAGCATCATAAAGATGCAATTAGTCAAATCCAGAATGTGGGAAATTCTATAGAGCAAATAATCTAATTTCTTCAATTTGAAAAACGGCATAAAAATTGGAGGTCTGTCTAATTTATAGGCTAAAAAAGACTTGAGACATACTGATCAAATACAGTGGATAACTCTCAACTGAATCTTTATCTGAATGAACTAACAGTAAAAAGGCATTTCTGAGCTATCTAGGGAAATGTGAACACAAAGTACTACCCATGGTGGCAGCCAGGCAAAGGGGCCTTGCTAGTCACTTAATATGGGGTGGGTAATTAACTGACTGTCCCAGCTGCTAAGGTCTGAATCCACCATGGTGTTTAACAGAGGCCTGTTTCCTACAGCTGCCCCTCGCCAAAAAAGGAGCAGAGCAGGAATACATAGTCAAGCCCACTCCTGTAAGATGTGGGTCTACTCTTATGAACACGAACAGGCACCTTTGGTTTGAGGACTTTTACACCTTGCTAAAACTCTTTTTGAACTGCACTGTGGATTAAGACTTCCTGCTCAGCCATCCTTCCCGTTTTCCTTCGTAGTAGTCAAACCTGTACCAACGGCTTCCCAACCTCCCCTAGCTCCTGCTTACTTTCGCGTGTTTTCAAATAGCATTGAAATTGTTAGGTGGGTTGTTTTTTAAGTGTGGTTGTTTTTTAAGTCCTTATCTAATAGAGATACTCAAATATTTATAGGTGAAATGATAGGATGACTGAAATTTAATTTTTTTTTTCATTTTACTTATTGTTGAAGCAGAGGGGAAGAGCAGCAAAGGGAGAGAGAGAGAATCCCAAGCAGGCACCATGCTAAGTGCAGAGCCCAACGCGGGGCTTGATCCCAAGACCCTGAGATCATGACCTGAGCCAAAATCAAAAGTAAGACACTCAACCGACTGAGCCACCCAGGCGCCCCTGAAATTTAACTTTAAAATACCCCAGCAAAAAAAGAAAAAAATGGGGGACAAAATAAGATTCATAAGATATGAATAACTATTTTCTCAACTTTTTTGTATATCTGAAAATGTCCATAGTAAGAAATGAAAAATACCTGACTAGTGATCCTCAAAACTATTAAGGTCATCAAAAATACAAAAAGTCTAAGAAAGTGTCACAACTAAGAGGAGTATAAAGAGACATAACTCCTAAATGTAGTGGGGTATCATCGATTGGATCCTGGAACAAAGAAAAGATATGAGAGAAAAACTAAGGAAATCTGAATCAAGTATGGATTTTAATAATAATGTATCAATATTGGTTCATTAACTGTGACAAATGCACTATACTAATGTAAAACATTAGTAACAAGGGAAATTGGCTGTGGAATATTTGAGTACTCTCCATACTACCTTCATAGTAATTCTGTAACCTAAAATTGCTCTAAAGTATTTAAAAAGCAGAAGAAAATAATTAAAAAATAATAAACTATCTCATCATGTAAGAAAAAAATGATTCGAAATTAATACATAATAGACTTTAAATTTTTTCTTTACTCGTTGGGATGCAACACTTGATTTCTCCTCACTGATCAATTAGCTAGAAATGCTACTGATTTTCTGAGGTCACAGAGAGTAAACTCTGAAGATTCAACCTCCCCATATGCCACTCGATAGGGTCCACACATGGAGGAAAAAAAAAAAAAAAGACAAAACCAACAAAAGCAAAACTATAAGTGATGAAACATACATTTATTTATTCCAATAAAGTTTTAAAATTTGAAAAAAAATGTATTATTGTTACCAAAAACCTTTAGACAATAACAGAGATCGAGCTTAACACAGTAAAACAAAAATTTCATTCCACAGTCTCTTGGACTTAAGAATCCATTTGAGTTCCAGAGATAACACTAAACTAATGTAGTGATGTCAAGCTGCCAGTATCCATGCTGGGGCTTTTCTTGATACAGTCTTTTGCAATATAAGCAACAATGAAAAGATTCCTTTTTTTTTTTTTACAAGTTCATGTTATATTATTTATACACTGTCCAAAAAGAAACCCCCAGATCTTTATTTAAAAATAGAAATGTGCAATGCAAATCTACAAGCTTTGACCTGCATCAGAATTACCTGAAGGGCCTGTTAAAACATAGATTGCCGAGCCTCACCTCATTCAGGTGTTCGGAGTTTCTCTTTCTAATAGGTTTCTAAGTGAAGCCAATACTACTAGTATGGGGACCACACTTTGAGAATTATTGTTTAATAGGACAATGATTACATCATAAAAGTGAATATATCACAGCATAAGCACAAAGCACTGCTTTGTGGCTTTGAGCAAATTACTCTTCCCAATCTGTAGCTTGCACAAGTTTTAAAGAAGTGAATAAAAAAGTATCACAGCACTTAACACAATGCCTGGCAAACACAGCTACTGAATTACTAATTATTTAATGTTCTTGTGCTATACTACATTAGGGTTACAGTTGTGCTCAAAATGTTAACTAAGTGAGTCACTATGCTTAGCAGAACCTCTTAAGCCTTAAGCCGTACACTGATCTTAAAGGAGCTGCAAGAAACAAAAGGCACTTTTAGGCCCCCTATGACAATCATTTAGCATTTCCAAAATGTCCATCCATTCACTCATCCCATTACAATTTTCACTGATTCACTTTAAAGAGTGAGGTTAATGTGACAGTTACTGGCATAATTTTAAATTATTGATGTTATTCATTGTTCCAAATCATCCACACATGAGTCTTTCAATTTTCTACGGAAAACTAGTAATTTTCCAACTTTCTTTAACACTACATATCAAACAAATGCACTTTTACCAAAAGTGATTTTCAGGTTCTTAAAAGAAAATGGAATTTCCTATGGCTCTGATAGCTTTGGTTATACTCCTGTACTACAAGAAGGATAAATCAGATGCCTATTAATTGTTCTTAATAATTTGTTTCCATAAAGCTAAGATGTCCACAGATGACATCATGTACCTTTGTTTAACCACAGTAAATAGTTCACATTTTAAAGGAACGCAAATATTTCTCTAGATATAAACCTGTAACACAAAGGCTGTGGATTTCATGTCCCATGATATGTCTAAACAGAAAAGCAACTGCTTATATATGTGTTAAGACTATAACTTATACTGAATAATTCTGCACATTTTAATGTGAATAACACAAAATTCTTATTTTGCTTTTCTTTCACATGTGTAAAGTCGAAGTCCAATCTACTTTTACTAACTGGTTCATATTAATTTTTTCATATTTCTCATCTATGATATCAAGTAGGTAGTTTCTTCCTTTATTAAATGCATCTTTATTCAGCCACACAAGTTTTTTGAAAGTGAAGAATAAAACTGTGCATTTTGCATTTTGTCCAGTATTAAAAGGGAAGTTTTGCCTTCTAGCTTCCTTTTCAACGTTATCTGGTTAGACATCAAAATAAAATGGATTGTAAAGGATATTATAACCAATCCTATCTCTTTAACATGAAGGTCCAACATCATATAAATTCTTTCCAAGAAGTTGGCCAGGAAGAAAAGGTAACTAACCTATTGTAGAGGTGAAAAGAAAAACCAGACACATGAGATTAGTATATTGGTAGTACACAGCTACTGACAGAATTGTGTGCATGCAGAGTGAATCCAGAAGAAAAAAAAAAAAATAGGGATTTGATGAAGTCTAAGATAAGGGCTTCCAGATACAATTAAGACTAAAAGGTCTTGCAAATTTTTTCAATAGGCTTGCTAATGGAGTAGGTTCTTATATAAGGACTTGAGACATTATCTAAACAGTCTGACTGAAGGATGCTTGCTCACTTGTTAGACATGTATGACATTACTGACAAGATTAATTTAGAGTTCTAGAAGTAAAGAAGACTGATTAGCTTGTGCAGGTGTATGAAGAATGACACATTAGCAAAAGGTTATGTAAACCATTTACTCAAAAAACAAAGACCAGATTTTTACATTCCCAGACCCCTACTTAACTTTTTCAAACTATAAAGGGCCTGAAATTCTTTGAACACCATCAGATTTAGTTGGGAACAGCTCCAATTTTGAATTAAGGAATTATTCGTGTAGTTTTAAAACACAATTAAAAATTTTCAATCAGATTGAACATTTGTACACTTCCTCACTTATTCAAGAAGTCCCACCATTAATGTATACAGATCTTATCAACACTGCATTTTGTTTTTTAAAACATTATTCTTTCTATAATAATATATACTAAAGATTTAAAAGTACTGCATACTCTTTCGGTAAGAGGTACACAAGTTAATTAGAATATTTGCATTATCCCTTAACTTCAAAAATAAAACTGATGGTCAGAGTTTTACTGATAGTTCAGGAATAAAAACATAATTAGTGTTGAAAAATAAATGAAAATTTATTTTTTCATTGAGTATTTATTAAGAATGAATCTATATCGTTGACTACTCCATAACAAAACCTATGCAATGGGAATTATGAAAGCTCCCTACACAGTATTAATGTGGTCAATAAATTATCCAGGTGTTTTCCTCAAATGTTTAATTACCTGAATTAACTGATTTTTCAATGAAACAATAAATTTTAGTTTTCTTATGGTTTTTGCTGATAATAACAGCCATCTGATACTTAAACTTAGAAGAAAAACATAATAAAAACCCTGAATAAAATAGGCAGATCTGTCAAAAAAAATTTCACCAAAAAAGGTAATATACATCTATTAGGCATCCAGAGAGAGATTCAAGACAAAACAGGCACATAATCGGTGTCCACCGTGGGATCATCACTAACATTCTATTATTACTGAAGCAGTATGTGCCTGTATGTGAACTGTTAGATGTAAATGTCTTAAAACAACCTAATCAATAATGTATACAGAGCATACCATTAACAGGTTGGTGTATCTGAAATGCACTGAACTGTTTCTACTTTATTACTGCTATAAATTCCTTAACAATGTTCTTTTCATAAAGCACAATTACCTAAATGAAATATGGTAAGATACTTCCCAATATACATCAGGTCTTCCAATCCACCATTCAGTAAATGCTGCAGCAAATTAAATGGTACCTATTACTAGACTTAAAAGACAATGGCTAGATAATTAATACCAAAAATACACTTTTGAATTAACTATTTAGATTAGACCAACTAATGCTAATTAAGATTGTATTTTGTGCTATTGACACATACTACATAGATTGTACACTGCTAAATGGAAAGGCTGGTCCATGTCCCTTTGTAAAAAACCTCTATGATAACTATAATGATATACCTAGTAGACTACTAAATACTTGCCAGAAGAACAGATATGAAAATTTAATGTATTTATACTCCTCATCCATAGTCCTCTCACATACTCACACGTAATTATTTTGAGAATGGGGATATGATTTTAACATGCTGTAACTGTCCAGCTAAGTAAAATAAAAAACCAAAAAAACAAAAACAAAAAAAACCCAATATGGGCTCAGGTTTTCTTGGGTAGTTTTTCAAATCTTAATACTGAGAATGAAACAACTAACTTCTATACATCAGTGAGAAATTTAACAAAAGGCGGGAAGGCACCTGATGAGCAAGAAGTTTGTTGTCTATTGGTATTATGCTTTCAGTTTAACAGAACAACAAAAGTGGCACTAGTTCTCAGACAAGTAACACAAATTACAATGCTGGTTGACGGGATGCCCTTTCCTTAAGAGAGTGAGCACAGTTCCAAAGCAAAGGAAGTCAAGCTTACTGTTACATATTAGGAATGGTTCAGATACAATAGAAGAATGTTTAGCACTGACTTTGACATGTTATTTTAAAGTTCTGATTCCTGAATGCTAGTTCTTTCTCACTTACTACTGCTCCCAATGAAAAGCTGGTATGTTGGTTTCTTTTACTACAAAATGAAAACATATGCCTGAATCTTGTAACAGGCTATTAACAAAACCATGAACAGTTATTAAGGGCCGATACTGCATGGAACTTACTAAGCACTGACTCAATATTATAAAACTATAAAAAAGATAGTCCATATGTACATATGACTATTGTCTAGAACACCAGATCAATGATCAAACCCAAAGTCTTTCCTGTTTCGTATTACAATGTTGAACATATGGGCATGTCTATTATACTGACTTGTATTGTTTTCAACAAAGTATTTATGGACTCAAATGTTACATTTTAATTTCTAATTATAAAAATCCAGATTAACTGTGAAACTATAAGTGACTTATAATTGAGATAGGTTTTTCACCTTAAGAATACATTGTTTTAATAAACACAATTAAAAAGTTACTTTAAAATAAAAAGAATACATTGATTCATGTATCTGCCCGATACCTAATTTTCTATGTTTTAAACTGTTTGAGCCGGTGTAACAGTGCTAATCTCTAGATTTAGTAAATTCCCTTAGAAATACACAAAATGCCACCCTCTTCCCCTCTAAAGGCAACTGTAGTGCAATAAAATTAATGACAGTTCTAGAAGAATGAAATGGAGATTACTTTGTAAGCCTTAATACATGTCAGAAATCAGGGAGATAAGTCATGTTTATTTTAGTTAATAAACTTACTGTTTTGAAAATAAGATCATAAACACATTAAAACTTTGAATATGCTTTATTATGCCATAAATTCCCAGGAAATAGAAGAAATATAATTTCTGAATGGAACTAATAATTTCACAAATACTAGCACTTTATGTCAACACCCAAGTTTTCTAAAGTAGTGCACATGTATTTAAAGTTAACCTTTTTAAAATCTCAATGCTTTTTTTTAATCTCAATGCTCTTTATAAATTTTAAAAGGAAATTACAGCAGATCCTACTTAATTTTTCACTATTCAGTGTAAAAATCTATGTGTGATATAAATAAACATTTTAAGAACAGGGGGAAGGACTGCATGTGAATTGCTTCGCCTAAGCTGTTAGGCTCCTGTACTAGGTACCATTATGTAAAATATCATTGTTGAAATTTTTCCTAATAAACTGAAGGAAAATTTTTAAAATACCTCACTCTTTAAAAACATCAATAACTGGTATAAGTTTAAAAAGGAAAATGAAATATTCCTTTACTTACATATGGACTAAACAGAAATTTAAAATAATTTACTGAAAAACCAGCACACTAATATATTTTACGGTGATACTGACAGCATTTTCACAACATCCAAAACTTCGATGCAAAACTAGGTAATACCAGTATTTCCGCCACATACCGAAGGGTAAGTGAAGGGAGAGGAGCGTGCCTCACAGCCAAGGCAGTGACTGAGCCTGGCGTGCCACTCTGACATGTGGGCAGCAGGTGGCTGTTCCCAGGCTGGGTAATGTTCTCCAAAATGATGTCCTTATGTAGTAATTCTGCAACTATATCAAGTTTGGTAATCTAACATTGACCTTTTTGGTAAATATATATAGATATATGAAAACTTCCCCAGGGGCCAGATAAATTATTAAATAAACTAAAAGGAAACAAAATGCTAGTAGCTAACATACGTTAATTCTAGGGTATCAGTGGAAGATATAGGAGGATATAGACAGCAGCTATTTCCAAACCTAGGTTATGATCAGAATCATCAGATGGTGAGCTTTAAAAATTCTGTCCAGGCTCTCAACCTAAATCTAGCTAGAAATTACAGCCAGGGAATTCTTTGTAAGCAACCCAAGTGATCCTGATGATTAGCCAAGGTTGAAACTTCTCAAGTGAGAAGCCAATCTAAGTAACCACAAGGAGTTTTAAAATTCAAAATTTACTCTACATTTTGTCCAACTGTTTCACTTCCCTATTTTTCTAATAGTCAATAATGAAGGAAATTGGCAAGTGAAGAAAAAGAGTCAGCAGGGTACCCAAAATGGGTTTCACTATGTTTAACTGGACAAAAGGATTATCTGTATACGGTTTACAATTCAACTATCAGACAGACATTTCTTAACGTTAACATATTTTAAAAGAGGGAGTTTCCTTACTCAGCATGAAAATATAATATAAAACAACTCTAAACATTAATAATATTTAATAGAAAATTTGTATAATTCTTCAAAATTTTTAAAAATTGTTTTTAAAAATCCAATGTTGGGAAGAAAATCCCTTAAATTTGAGGTAGGGGAATAATTCTTTCACATGAGACCACTGTATCACAGTGTTATTCTCCAAGTTAGAAATAAGGAAAGTATTTTGGTACTATTTTTGTTTATGTACTGTTTTGTAAATATAAGTATAAATGTTTTTGTGGATAAATATTTTGGTTTTTATTTAATGCAAATGATAATTAAAAATATGGATTATTTTTTATACACTGAAATTGTACACACTCTCCAGGACTGATGAATAAACAACTTTTTAATATCCCATGTTCACTTATAAACCTTGAAATAATAAAAAAGGTAGGACCTACCCAAGAAATTTTATAATGAAATTGTAAAATTGTATGTTTTTCAGAAGTGATTTAAATTTGTTTTCAACATTCAGATACAAAACTGTATATTTTAATGTACTGCAGCACAATTCAAGTATTCTCTAACATTTTTTCTTTAGCCAACTAGTCATGGTATTAAGTGACTTTTCCTAACAGCTTTCCTTTTTAAAGATGACGGTTACACAAAACGGTGTGACACTCTCTAAATTGCTGAAAATAAGTTGAAAGAACAAATGAAGGTAGAAAAGAGTTTATGAGTGAATCAACAACACATAAAAGTTTGCACACATCAGTAATAAGGCATTTGCAGGTAACTCCCCAAAAGTATGTGAATTCATGTAAACAAAGACCATGTATATTCCTTCAGGGAGAAAACACACTACCATAGATAAAATTTTTCAAATGGTTGTGACTTTAAACCATATATTATTTGAATACCACACAAAACCAAAAGAGGCATAACCTGCCATTTTAATAACTGAAAGATGTTACTGAATTGTGAAATTGAAGGTTGATACTCTTATGAAATAATGAAAAAGAAGTATCTTGAAAATAAACATCCACTGTTTTCTAGAAATAAATATACATACTTAATGTATTGCAGCATAGGAATATTATCCTAGCATTAACCATAACATTCAATCAGTAGTTCTAAAATATTTTTTCCACACTGGGACTTGAATCTTCTACCTTGTTAGCTGACCAACAACTTTCAAAAGAGTTTTATTTTCTTGCTTTAGTTGTTCATTTTCATCTTCTATGTCATCTAGATCCTTAAGGAAACAAGAAAAAAATAAAATACGAGTTTTAAATACTTAAAAATATTCTAAAGTGATAAAAACACTTAAAAATACAAAGAAAATTCACACAAACATTTAATTTGGAAAGAAGGGTAAGTTCTGAAAACCACTTTAGATGGAATATGCCCCACCTGATGGCAGCACCCACTACTCAATTCCTCATTATTATCATGATAACATGCATCATCTCTTGCCAGATTTTTCAGTTTTTCAAGAGAAGCCAAAAATCAGAATTCTTTAGCTGTGAATCTTAACCTATCTCCCCTTCCCCCAAATTGAGGGCTGAACAAAATACATGTGTGGGCAATATGAGGTTCAGGGCTTCAAACTGCAGCCTGTGTCAAATGAAGTAGAAGAAGACTGAGGTACAAGTTCTGAATGTACTCCTACCATCTTGTACAATCTTTAACAAGGATGTCTCTTGTGGGGTGGGAATCTGGGGAAGCGACAGAAGGAAGGCATACAGAAAAGGAGCTCTGGAGCATATACAGTTGATCTGATTCAATTCAGCTTAGGCTTCTCTATATTTTGTTTGAGGAAAGGTTTTAGAGCTTAAAAAAAAATGAAAGCCAGTAAACTAATCACTCTCAAGTTTTAAAGTTATATGATTCCAGGTCTATGTTCCCTATATTAATCCTAGTACCCAGGTATACAACAAATTTGGTAAATATGAAGATAATTCCCTCTAAGTTTTAATGAGAAGAAACTTTTTCAAGGCAGAATGTTTACTGATGGTCGTAAAGGCACATATTTTTAGATTTATCCTTCTAATTCAAAAATCTAAAACTTGGAGCCATCAATTTAAATTATAAATGTACTACTGAATAGTAGCACTCTGATATCCAGTATACTGCCTTTGGACAATTAGGTAAATGATTTTAAAATGTGCAAAAACAGAATCTGTATTTACTCACAAACTAAATGAATGATATTGGGAACCTTAACTGTTGAAAACAACAATAAATATACAGGATTCACAAAATCACTACAACTGAGACCTGCTTAAAATTTAGAATTAAATAATAAAATACATTTCTGTATTATTACTAGATTATAAACTCTGAAGAGCAGGTGTTTTAATTATTCTTTCTAATGTACATAGTGCCTAAGAAAATGCTAATACACACAGACATCAAAAATATTTTCACATTTTATTAAGTCATATTCCAAAACCAACAGAGGACCGCCTGTGTTCTAAACCAAGATGAAAGGCTATCTACAAGAATGGAAGAGCTTACTTAGAATTAGGAATATGGGATACCTGCTGTCAAATACTGTCTCAGCTGATTACTATGTGATCACCACATATGACCATGAGCAAGTTAAACTCATGTTTCCCAGTGTCCTCATCTACCACCTGTAGTTAATGCCTCAGAGCTTTATTAGAATGGGTCTGCACATAATGAAGCGTCTTTAGTTTCTCTTCTTTCATTGTTAGAGTTAAGACTGATTAGGAATCTATTCCTTTTTTCCCTGAAGCAAACTTATTTCTTTCCTCCATCTTACCTAAAGCTTTCCAAAATGCAAAACATTGGTATCTCTTCTTATCACCATTACCTAAGTATGGCCTAGCAGTAATACCTGATTCTTAAGCAAAAAGTAAATTCTAGGGCTGAAAACAAGAAAAAGCAACAAACAGTACTAATTGAGACCTTGAGGTAACCCTAAACCTAAAGTAAGAGATACCTCTATATAACTGGAGGGAAAAGGTGGTGAAAATATACACAAAGACATCTGGAGTTTCTATGTCAAGAAAGTAGCAAGTTTAATTCTTCACTGAGGCAACTATGTGCCAACACCCTTTTTGATGTGTGGTGGTGACCAAGCCTCTCACCTCCAGACTAACAAAACAGTGAACAAATCTGTTCATCAGTCCATCACCCAAAGAATAGTATTAACTGAATATAACTGATAACTGGCCAGAGGAAATCCACTTATAGAATGAAATGATGGTTCTTATTACCACAAATTACCATTTCATTATCAAAATAATGAATTTAAATAAACTTTTCATATATATGTACTTTCACCCAATTGCCGGGAAAAATAAAAAAGAAACCATACAAGTGAAACATGTGAATACTCACTCTATTTAACAAATCAATTTCTTCCTTGAGTTTTCCAATCATTTCCTCTTTATCTTGCATTAGTCTCACAAGTCTTAAGTTTTCTTGTCTTTCTCTTACTACTTCCTGGTAGATATAATTACAAAGCATTAATTGGGAAGTAACTGGTTGCTTTTAACCTTAAATGACACCTATCTGCCACGTCTGATGAAGTACCTTAGATATATGAAGATTTCCAACGCATTTCTTAAGTCACTTGTTAAGGGAGGGAATAACCCATCCAGGAAAGACCCAAAGAATGAGAGGAATACAGGAGTTGTGTATTTCTGATTAAATCTATATTTACACAATTCTTTAACACATACTAATAACCCAATGACTTACCCTCTTTAGTTTATCACCACCCTTAGTAATGAAATACCTTTTTTTTTTTTAATGGATAACATCCTGTTTGAGGAAATTCAAGCTTTTTATTTGAAATACAGGGATTTCAAAATTTTTTTATTGTTTATTTTATTTTTAAGAGAGAGACAGACAGAGTCTGAGCTGGGGAGGGGCAGAAAGACAGGGAGACAGACTCCAAAGCAGGCTCCAGTCTCCGAGGTGTCAGTACAGAGGCAGCAGATGCGGGGCTCGAACTCATGAACCATGAGATCATGACCTGAAGTCTGAGGCTTAACCAAATGAGCTACCCAGGAGCCCCCAAAATACAAAGTTTAAGAAAAGAAGATGGTTTCATGGAAAGTTCTAAACAGAAAAATAATCGTCTTCAATTTTACTTGTGGCTCTGCCAGTTAATGGGTAAAATAAAAGACCTGAAACAGATGACTGGTTTTTAAACTTTTCTTCTTTAAAAAATGTAACACCTTTTTCAAAGAAATACTATTTAGAATCCAGGTCCTTGGGGACGCCTGGGTGGCTCAGTTGGTTAAGCGTCCGACTTCGGCTCAGGTCATGATCTCGCGGTCTGTGGGTTCGAGCCCCGCGTCGGGCTCTGTGCTGACCGCTCAGAGCCTGGAGCCTGCTTCTGATTCTGTGTCTCCCTCTCTCTCTGACCCTCCCCCATTCATGCTCTGTCTCTCTCTGTCTCAAAAATAAATAAACATTAAAAAAAAAAAATTTAGAATCCAGGTCCTTGGGCTGGGTTGACTACTTTGGGGGCAAAAGGAAAGCAGAACTGGAAAACGTCTGAGAATTTAACTTCTTTCCTACTAACCCTTAGAAAAAGCAGTCAGCCGACCTCATTAATCAGAGGCTGCCAAATTACTAGCAACTGTATCCAAACTCCTGTGGAACTTTAAAAACCTTTCTAAAGAAACCCTTGAAACCTATGAAACTAGATGTGTTCCTTGAAATTTTCATTTGTTATTTTTTTAATGTTTATTTATGTATTTTTGAGACAGAGAGAGACAGAGTGTTAGTGGGGGAGGGGAAGAGAGTGAGGGAGACAAAGAATCGAAGCAGGCTCCAGCCTCTGAGCTGTCAGCACAGAACCCGATGCAGGGCTCAAACTCACGAACCGTGAGATCATGACCCAAGCTGAAGTGGGACGTTTAACTGACTGAGCCACCTAGGCACTCCTTAAAAGTTTTTTACTTAAACCCACAGAAACTGGTATCAAAGTTGAGATGTGAACTATAAACAATCATAATGCTATAAAATTTTTTCATTAAATTTCTGCTTAAAATAATCTTTATATCACAGGGAATAATTTCAACTCAGCAAAAACCATATTTTCAACAATCAGAAAGTAATTCAGGACCATTATCAATTTTATGGGCTAAATGTCTACAGGAAAAAACCTGAGATCATATGGTTAATAAATTTATACCAATGTGCATCTGACTTGTTTTCAAAGATACTTCTGAACAGGTTTATTCTGACAATTGTTTCAAACACCAAAAATGGTTCTAGGCTTTAACCAGAACCCAGAAGAAAGTCTACATATGATAAACTGTACATATAATATAATACACACAGTAGTATATATTGTCAGCATAGACATAACATTTTGAAGACAAAGACAAAGACTGTCTTTAATATATTAGAGGTAACCCTTGGCAGAATGGGAGTGTCAATTAAATATTAAGGAATACAAGAATTGGCTCCATTTCTAAAAGTTTTAACATCAACAGCATTGAATAGGAAAGTATTAAGGGAATCAGAAAATGCCTAACCACTAATGCATCTGGAAAATATATATTTAAGACAGTAGTTCAATGCTGCTACTTGACTATATATGGAAATACCAATTAACACTAATGATATCTTCCACTAGTGCCTCTCATTCTTTTCACTTTGTTGGCACTCTGTCTCACACAAATTTCAGATTATTTTCAAATGCTATGAAAGTTAAAAAAAAAAAAAGGAATCTCAATAGCATATTAATTTTATCAATCTTAAATAATTTGTAATTCATACCTTTTCAAGATCTTCAATTTTCTTTTCCAACATGCTACTTGAGACCAAATTACCTGAAGCATTTGCATCCCTATTATATCTGCTGAACCCACTTCTATCTGTTCGGGGATATCTACTTGAGACATCTTCTTCAGAGGCAGTAGTTGTGCTGTGGAAATAAAAAGCTGTATTTTATAAAAGAATCTAACACTCAGCAAGAAAAATGCCAAGAAAATTTTCTATTCACCATAAATAATTACCACTCCCCAAGAATACGTGGTCATAGTAGCCAACTCATATATAACTAAAGAAGTTAATCATTATCCCAACACATTGGAAAAAAAAAAAGGTTAATTCTTTTGACCACTATCTACTGAGTAGCTGCTAAGTACCAGACACTGTTCTGGGTACTAAAGATGTAACAGCAAACAAAGACATGGCCTCTGCCGAAATTTCAGGGAGCTTTCAGGTTAGCAGGGAATATAACCAATTACCATAAAGCAAGATGACCAACACAGTAAGTGTCTGGTACTAGGAGAACAATGACAGGAGACTTAATGAAGACTACCTGTGGTTAAAAAAAAAACAAACAAACACACTTTGTTTTTCCTTTTTTCTTTCTTTTTTCTAAATTCCAAACCATCATGGACCAATACTTTCATAAGATCAAATAAAAATGAACTAGTGGAAAAATAAAAGTAAAAAAAAGGCCATATAAAATATAAGTCCAATGTTTTATTAGCCACACCCATTAAATTATATTTCAATAATATATTTAGACTGAACAGAAAAAAGAATCACAAAAAATCGTGTATTTTCATTGAAGTATGCACATAGGCAATCATAGAAAACTTATCGCACTAATAACTTTCATCATTTCATAACTCTAATTTAACCCAAAGTGATGCGTGAAATTGCAACTCTTCATATTAAATACCAATTCACAGTCTCTGAACTAATAGCATATATGCTAATATTTAAAGTTTTTAATGCAATATGAGGTTGCTTGTTTTTTGTATTAGTTATCTATTACTGCATTAAAAATTACACCAAAACCTAATGGCTTAAGACAACACACACTAACAATCTCACAATTAATATCTGCTGGTCAGGAATCTGGAAGCGGTTTAGCTGGGTGGTTATGTTTCAAGGTCTTTTGTGAGGTTTCTGTCAGGGCTACAGTCATCTGAAGGCCTGACTGGGCTAGAGAATTTGCCTTTACGCTCACTCACATGGCTGATGGCAAAAGGCCTCAGTTTCCTATTGGCTGTTGACCAAAAGCCTCAGTTCCTCAGCAGGTAGGCCTCTCCACTGGGCTGTTTACAACATGGCAGCTGGCTTCCAGAGAGAAAGGAACATGGCAAGCAAGACAGACACTGCAGTATCTGCTATGACCTAATCTTAGAAGTGACATACTATCACGTCACCCCTCTACTGCAGGAAGGGGATTACAAAGATGTAAATACCAGGAGGTAGGGCATCCTGGGAGCTCTCTCAGAAGCTGGTTACCACGAAGCTAACTGACCTGTTCTAGGTTAAATTGATGACAATGCTACCCACAAGGGACAAGATATATCTAAACTACTTCTGTGTTTTGTTTCAATAGCACTCATAACAGGAAACCTGGTTTCACAGATGTATGTTGACAGGAACAGAAGATACTTTAAAGCGATTTCAGCTCCAGATACTAATTTTTAACTTTCACCCCAAATCCAGAAAATTATGCTTTTTAAACTCTGTCTTTAATCGTTCATTGGTAGCCAACACCAGTAATTTATCCATCAAAATTATAGTTAAATCTGAAATAGCTTTTGATGAAAAAAATGGATTCCTGATCTATTAATTTCCTATGTGTGGGTTTTCTTTTAATAAAAAAATTTTAAGTGCATCTTACCAAATTTGTAAGGTATTTGATTTTAACATTTTATAAAATGTGCACTACAAAACTCATCACTACTTTACTGACAATTGTTACTATACTGTAAAACCCATAACAATTTGTGGAAACTTTCTCCCAAAATTTCTAACTTTCATTTTTGTCCTATGATATTATATAACATTAAAAACATCTGACAAGTTTCCTTGCATGGAAGGCTAAGATCATTTTTAAAAAAGAATAAAGCTATCAGGCAAATAAGTCTAATTTGCATATTTACAAAGCTGGGGACCAAAAATGGTTGCTTATCTTGCAAAAACATGAAGCATTCTTCCCAAAGTTCAAGTACTTTTATCTGAAAATTTCCCTTTGAAAATTATTATATACCTTAGCACACAGTAACAGTTGACTAGTTCAGCTTCCAAACTATCAGTTTTTTTAAATATCAAAAATTACAATTCATACTTTAAGTGAACTACTGTTAATTTAGCTGATATAGCACGGCTTTCTCAATGAAGGGAAGCAGGACATTGATTTACATTATGGTATGTGCTCACTTCGGCAGCACATATACTAAAATTGGAATGATTTACATTATGGCACAAGTTCCAACATTTTTTGTCACCGTCTCTCTTTAATCAGAACATACCCCTCCCCACAAAAGCAAAGCAAAACTCCAAGCCACATTTGTTGATTTGTTAACTCTTCCAAGTTTTACATGATTTAGAGTAAGTTGTGTTTGTCAGCAAGGAAGTTGAAAAATAAATTCTTCCTTCATATCACTGTCATATTAAAATCAATGGGTCATCCAATTGTAACAAAAATTACTTTGCTATCCTTATTTGTCCAAGAGTTGGTCTTCTGTATCACTAAACTGTTCCTAAATATATCAAGCTATGGTGTTGTCAGAAAGTATTACATAAACTACCTTCCTTGCTACAGATTTATCCAACATCTTCACCTTTGTCTTGTCATTTGTCTGTAGTTTTTTTTTTAATGTTAGTAACATGAAATGAGACTTTAAAAGAAAGTAACAAAGCCCAATGATTCCATACGAAAACCCGAAGATCTGCTTGTGTCAGTTTCTTAACTGTAATATTTCTTTCAAATAATGCATTTGTGGTTGTGAATGTATTTATGTAATGCATATAAACGCCACTTAAGTTTTGATGGTATTAAGGCTGTGAAGCCAGCACACTGCTACAAATAGGCCACTGTGGTTTTAGCACTTCCCCACCAATTATGGCTAAAATTGAACTCAATACAGACATTCCTCAAAGACACTTTGGGTTTGGTTCCAGACCACAGTAATGAAGCAAGTATCACAATAAAGAGAGTCAAATGAAACTTTTGGTTTCCTAGTGTATATAAAGTTGTATTTACACCATAATGTAGCCTATTAAATGTACAATAACATTGTTTGAAAAATGTTCATACTTAAACTTAGAAATATTTTTAAAATGCTAACCATCATGTGAACTTTTAATGGAGTCATAATCTTTTTGCTAGTGGGGGGGGGGGTCCTACCTCAGTGTCATGGCTGCTGACTGATCAGGGTGGTGGCTGCTAAAGGCTGGGGTGGCTGCAGCAATTTAGCAAAATAAGTCAACAGTGAAGTCGGCTGCATTGATAGGACTCTTCCCTTCATGAACAATTTCTCGGTAGCATGCAATGCTGTTTAATAGCATTTTACCCACAGTAGAATTTCTTTCAAAATTGGGAGTCTAAGCTCTCAAACCCGGCCAACACTTTAGCAACTAAGTTTATGTATTATCTAAATCCTTTGTTGTCCTTTCAACAATCCTCACAGCATCTTCACCAGGAGTGAAGACGTAAAAACCCATCTCAAGAAACCATTTTTCTCTGCTCATCCGTAAGAAGCAACTCCTCATCCAGTAAAGTTCTATCATGAGATTTCAACAACTCAGTCACATCTTCAGGCTTCATTTCTAATTCTAGTTCTCTTGTTATTTCTACCACATCTGCAGTTACTTCCTTCCTCCACTGGTCTTGAACCTTCAAATTATAAAAAACAAAAACAAAAACAAAAAACAACACAGTAACTACAAAGTACAATAAGCAAAGTGCAATAAAACAAGGTTTGCCTGTGTAGAGAACTAATGCTTCCCAACAAAACTAGCACAAACTCTTTTGGTTTGTAACTCTCTAAAATTATCATCATTTGGTTTACTACTAGTGCCACATTCAGAAAAGGTGTATCTTTTCTTATTATAAAAGTCTGGTACCTAGATTTAGATAATACAAATAAAAGAAGAAATTGAAAAGAATGAAAAAGATTTTTAAACTTAGTTTTATTATACATTTACTTTTTAATTATCTCATTTATGAAAGAAGTCTGATTAAATTTAATTAAAGATTTTTTTTAATTAAAGATTTTTAAAGTGAATAAATCCTTGTTGTTTTTTTCAGCTCTTACACATTTTGGGTTACAAATGACTAACATAAAAATAACACACATGGAGCAAAATATACATTCTTCTCAAGTTCACATGGTACATTCACCCAGACTAACCATATTCTCGACTATAAAGCCCACCTTCACAAATTTAAAAGAATAGAAATCAGGGGCGCCTGGGTGGCTCAGTTGGTTGAGCGGCCGACTTCGGCTCAGGTCCTGATCTCGCAGTCCATGAGTTCGAGCCCCGCGTCGGGCTCTGTGCTGACAGCTCAGAGCCTGGAGCCTGTTTCGGATTCTGTGTCTCCCTCTCTCTGACCCTCCCCCGTTCATGCTCTGTCTCTCTCTGTCTCAAAAATAAACGTTAAAAAAATTTTTTTTAAAAAATAAAAGAATAGAAATCATATAATGCCTGCTCTCAGAACACAACAGAATTAAACATGAAATTAATAGCAGAGAGATCACTGGAAAACTGTAAAATGTGTAGAGATTAATTAACAGACTTTTAAATAACACATGAGTCAAAGAAGAAATCTTAAGAGAAATTTTTAAATGTTTTGAACTAAACAAAAATGAACCCACGGCTTAAAATTTGTGAGATACAATGAAAGCAGTGCTTACACGGAAATTTGTAGCACTGAATGCATATATTAGAAAAGAAAAGAAAACCTAAAATCAATACTTTAAGTTTCTACCTTACATAACTAGAAAAGGGAGAGCAAATTAAGTCCCAAATAGGTAGAAGAAATGAAATAAGAATGAAGGCAGAAATCAGTGAAATTGAAAACAGGAAACCAATACAGAAAATCAATGAAACCAAAAACGATTTCTTTGAAAAGAGCAATAAATTCAATAGGCCTCTAGCTAGGAGAGAGGATACAGGTTATTAATATCAGAAATGAAAAAGGGGACATCACTTTAGAGCCCATGGACATTAAAAGGATAATAAAGGAATACTGTGAACATCTCTACCCACAAATTTGATGACCTAGGTGAAATGAGCCAATTCCTTGAAAGATATAGTCTGCTAAAACTCACACAAAAAGAAACAATGTGAATAGGCCTATATCTCTTAACGAAATTGGATCAATAATTAATAACTTTCCAAAATAGAAAGCACCAGGCCCAGGCAGGTTCACTGGTGAATCCTACACCAAACATTTAAGGAAGAATTATACCAATTCTCTCAAATCTCTTCCAGAAGACAGAAGCAAAAGGAATACTTCCTAACTCATTCTGTAAGGCCAGCATTACCCTAATGCCAAAACCAGATGAAAATATCACAAAAAAACTATAGACTAATATTAATATCTCTTATGAACATACAGATGCAAAAACCCTCAACAAAATATTTATAAATAAAATTTAACACTCAAAAAATTGTATTAAGTGGAATTTATCCCAGCTATTCAAGGCTGGTTCAACATTTCAAAAATCAATTAATATAACTGACAGCTTTCCCCTAAGGTCAGGAACAAAACAGGATATCTACTCTCACCACTTTTATTCAACATAGTACTGGTGGTCTTAGCCACAGCAATCAGAGAACATAAATAAAAGTCATCCAAATTGATAAGAAGTAAAAGTCTCCTTATTTGCAGATGATATGAATCCACACACACAAAAAAATACTCAAACGGATAAATGAATTGAGTAAAGTCACAGGATACAAAAATAAATGGACAGAAATCTGTTTCATTCCTATACACTAGTAATGAAGCAGCAGAAAGTGAAATTAAGACAATTCCATTTACAACTACATCAAAAACAATAAAACACCTAGGAATGAACTTAACCAAAGAGGTGAAAGATGTGTACTCTAAAAACTACAGAAAGTCAAGGTGACACAAAGAAAGACATTCCATGCTCATGAATTGGAAAAACAAATATTGTTAAAATATCTATACTGCTCAAAGCAATTTACAAACTTAATACAATCCTTATCAAAATACCAACAGCATTTTTCACAGAACTAGAACAAACAATCCTAAAATTTGTGGAACCACAAAAGACCTCAAATAGCCCAAGAAATCTTGAAAAAGAAAAACTAAACTGAAGGTATCACAATTCCAGATCTCGAGTTATATTACAAAGCGGTGGTAATTAAGACAGTATGGTACTAGCATTAAAAAAAAAAAAAAAGCATAGATCATTGGAATAGAATAGAAAACCCAGAAGTAAACCCACAATTATATGGTCAATTAATCTTTGACAAAGGAGGAAAGAACATACAATGGGAAAAAGACAATCTCTTCAGCAAATGGTGTTGGGAAATTGGACAGCCACATGCAAAAGAATGAAACTAGACCACTTTCTTTCCCCATACACAAAAAATAAACTCAAAATGGATTAAACACCTAAATGTGAAACCTGAAACCATAAAAACCCCTGAAGAGAGCACAGGCAGTAGTCTCTCAGACATCAGCCATAGCAATAGTTTTCTAGATATGTCTCCTAAGGCAAAGGAAATAAAAGCAAAAATAAACTATTGGGACTACATCAAAATAAAAGGCCTCTGTACAGTGAAGGAAATAACAAAAGTAAAATACAGTCTACTAAATGGGAGGAGATATCTGCAAATGGCATATCAGATAAATGGCTAGTAACCAAAATACATAAAATATTTGTATAAATATATAAAGATGTGATACAACTCAATACCCCAAAAACAATCCAATTAAAAATGGGCAGAAGACATGAACAGATATTTCTCCAAAGAAGACATAGAGATGGCCAATAGACACATAAAAAATACTCAACATCACTCATCATCAGGGAAATGCAAATGAAAACTACAATGAAATATCACCTCAAACCTGTCAGAATGACTAAAATCAACAACGCAAGAAACTACAAGTGTTGACAAGGATGTGGATAAACAGGAACCTTCTTGCACGATTGGTGGGAATGCAAACTCGTGCAGCCACTGTAGAAAATGGAATGGAGGTTCCTCAAAGAATTAAAACTAGAACTACCCTATGACCCAGGAGTCGCACTACTGGGTATTTACCCAAAAAAATATGAAAACGCTAATTCAAAGGGATTCGTGCACCTCTATCTTTATTGCAGCATTATTTACAAAAGCCAAGATATGGAAGCCTATCAGGTGTCTATCAATAGATGAATGGATAAAGAGGACACATACAATAGAATATTATTCAACCACAAAACAAGAATGAAATCTTGCCAGTTGCAACAACATGGATAGAGCTGGAGGGTATAATGTTAGGCAAAGTAAGTCAGTCAGAGAAAGACAAATACCATATG
Source organism: Felis catus (assembly GCF_018350175.1). Lineage (NCBI taxonomy): Eukaryota > Metazoa > Chordata > Mammalia > Carnivora > Felidae > Felis > Felis catus. The sequence continues at coordinate 102,843,628 of NC_058374.1, forward strand.
ATCTCACTCACATGTGGAATTTAAGAAACAAAACAAATAAGCAAAGGAAAAAAGAGAGGGGGGAGACAAACCAAGAAACAGACTCTTAAATATAGAGAACTGATGGTTACCAGAAAGGAGGTGGGTAGGGAGATGGGTGAAATAGGAGACTGGGTTGGGGGCGAGGGGCACGCCTGGGTGGCTCAGTCAGTTAAGTGTCTGACTTCAGCTTAGGTCATGATCTTGGTTCGTGTGTTTGAACCCTGTGTCAGGCTCTGTGCTAACATGTCTGCTTCAGATTCTGTGTTTCCCACTCTCTCTGCCTCTCCCCTGCTTGCACTCTCTCTCTCTCTCTTTCAAAAATAAGTATTTTTAAAAATGTGTTTTAAGAAATAGGGGGTGGGAATTAAAGAGTACACTTATGATGAAAAATAAATAAAATGATAAAATAAAACAAAAAACAAAAACCAATAAATGTAACCCATCACATCAAGGCTGACAAAGAAAAATCAAATGATCATACCAATAGATGTAGAAAAAGTATATGACAAAACCCAGTATCTATTCATGAAAAAAATTCTAGACAAATAAGCACAGAAGAGAATTTCCTCATCTTGATAAAGGATACCGACAAAAACCTACATCATACTAAGTGGTGAGACATTTGAAGCTACCCTGCTAAGACCAGGAACAAGGCCAGACTATCTTTCACCACTCCTTTTTTTTTTTTTTAAAGTATGTTTATTTATTTTTTGAGAGAGAGGTAGAGAACACAAGCAGCAGAGGGGTAGGGCAGGGGAGGGCAGAGGATCCAAAGCAGGTTCTGTGCTGATAGCAAAGAGTCAGATGTGGGGCCAAAGTTGGACACTTAACTGACTGAGCCACCTGGGAGCCCTTCACTCCTTTTCAACATCTTGGAGGAACTCCTAGCTAATGCAACAAAACAAGAAAAGGAAATAAAAGGTATACAGATTGGGAACACAAAAATAAAACTGTATTTGTTCACAGATGACATGACATCACTGTTTATATATAAAACCCAAAAGAATCAACAAAAAATTCCTGGACCTAACAAACAATTATAGAAGGGTTGCAGGATACAAGTTTAATACACAAAAGTCAATCAATCACTTTCCTATATACAAGCAATAAACACATGGAATTTGAAATTAAAAACACAATATATTTACATTAGCTCCCCTCAAAATGAAATACTTAGGCATAAATCTAATAAGAAAGTACTATATCTATAAGAGGGAAACTACAAAACTCTGATGAAAGAGATCAAAGAAACACTAAATAAATGGAGAAATATTCTTAGCTAATGAACAGGAAAATTCAATATTGGCGAAGTGTCAATTCTTCCCAACTTGATCTATAGTCAATGCAAGCTCAAACAAAACCCCAGCAAGTTATTTTGTAGAGACAAACTAATTCTAAATTTTACACAGGGAGGCAAAAATCCAGAATCTAACACAATACCAGAAAACAAAACTGGACGATTGGTTATACCCAACTTCAATACTTAACTATTAAGCTAGAGTAACCAACGCAGTGTGGTACTATTGAAAGAATAAATAGAGCAATGGAACAGATAGAAAGCCTAGAAATAAACTCATAGAAATAACCCATGACTGATCTTTGACAAAAGATCAAAGGCAGTAAAATGGAACAAAGATAAAACAGTCTTTTCAACAAATGCTGCTGGAACAACTAAACATCCACATGCATAAAATGAAAAATTAAGACAAAGACCTTATGCCTTTTATAAAAATCAACTCAAAATGGATAACGGACATAAATGTAAAATGCAAAACTTATATAAACCTTCTAGAAGATAACTAACATAGGAGAAAACCTAGAAAACCTCAGTTATGGAAAAGACTTTTAATATTCAACACCAAAGGCATAATCCATTAAAGAAATAGTTGATAGCCTGACTTCATTAAAATTAAAACTTTCTACTCTGCAAAAGAAAATGTTAAGAGAATGGGAAGACAAGCCACACTGAGAGAAAATACTTACAAAAAAACACACCTGATAAAGAACTATTATCCAAAATTTACAAAGAACTCTTAAAACTCAACAATAAACAACGCTATTAAAAAATAAGTCAAAGACCTTAATCGACACTTTATCAAAGATATGCAGATGGTAAATAAGTATATGAAAAGATGTTCCATATTATGTCATCAGGGAAATCCAAATTAAAACAACAATGCACACCCATTAGAATGGCTAAAATCAGAAACAATGAAAACCCCAAACACTACTGAAGATTAGAGCAACAGGAACTCTCATTCACTGCTGGTAGAAATATAAAATTGTACAGCCACTTTGGGAGGCTGCTTGGCAGCTTCTTATAAAACTAATTCTACTCTTAACCACATGATCCATCAATCATGCTCCTTGGCATTTACCTGAAGAAACTGGAAGCTTAGGTCTGCACAAATATCTGCACAGGGATGTTTATAGCAGCTTTATTCATAATTCCCAAAATTTAGAAGCAAACACAATATCCTTTCATAGGTGAATGGACAGATAAACTGTGGTAGATCTGGAATATTACTCAGTGCTAAAAAGAACCTTAAGTGCATATTAGAAGTGAAAGAAGCCATATGAGAAGGCTATATAATGTACGATCTTAATGACACTGTGAAAAAGGTCAAACTGTGGAGTGAGATCAGTAGTTTATAGGGCTAGGGGGAGATTTAAAAGGGGGAAGGATAAACAGGTGGAGTACAGAGGACTTTCAGAGCAGTGAAAATACTCTGTATTATACCATAATGATGAATACATGTCATACATTTGTCCAAACCCACAGAATGTATAACACTAAGAGTGAGCCATAACGCAAACCATGCATTTTGGGTGATTATGGTGTAATATGGAAGTTTATCAACTTTAACAACCATGCCTCTCTGTTGGGGAATACTGATAATGGGAGAAGCTATGAATAAGAGGAGGCAAGGTATATATTAAAAATCTCTATACCTTCCCCTCAGTTTTGCTGTTAATCTAAAAGAGCTCTAAAAAATTTGAGTTAAGGGGCGCCTGGGTGGCGCAGTCGGTTAAGCGTCCGACTTCAGCCAGGTCACCATCTCGCGGTCCGGGAGTTCGAGCCCCGCGTCGGGCTCTGGGCTGATGGCTCAGAGCCTGGAGCCTGTTTCCGATTCTGTGTCTCCCTCTCTCTCTGCCCCTCCCCCGTTCATGCTCTGTCTCTCTCTGTCCCAAAAATAAATAAACGTTGAAAAAAAAAAATTTTAAAAAAAAAAATTTTTTGAGTTAAAAAAAAAAAATCACACAAGCACCATGGCACTTTAACTAATTAATCAATATCCTATACAGAAAGGAGCCCACTAATTATGTACTTGGATGTGATAATGACAATATCAAAATGCAATTCAAGCTTCTAAGTGTTTACTCTCAAGTTCTGTTCTTATCTTTTCATAGGCTGATGACAAACAGTTCAAGGAGCACTTTAAGTAGTACTATGTATGCTAGAGAACGTTTAAATTCAGACTTAAAAGAGGAATAAGAATGTGCAAATATCTACAAAGTGTATGTGGCCCATTTAAGAAACAGGAAAGTCCCATATGGCTAAGACTAAGGCATGAAATGTAAACATAGGCATGGTAAGATATGATGATAGAAAAGCAGGCAGGAAACCTGAAAGCTATTTTATGGAAGAATTTGAACTAATGGTCTCTAAATTTCATTCATTACATAACCATGTTTGGTATGTGTGTTTATTTACTGTTTTTATACTGACTATTAATATAATCATATTATATAAAATCATATAATACATATACATCATTATACAAATATATAATATTGTAACATATTATATATATGTAAACTATTATGATTTACAATATACTCATACTATTAAATTATCATCTGTACAACAAAAAACAGAACCTAAAGGGATGAAAAGAATTTAAAATTTACATTTTAATTATTTATGATACAAAATTTTTTGTTTTCCCAAAACTGACTATAATATTTTTACTGAAAGTACAGGTGAATATGCTCCATTATTTCTTAGGATCTTATTTTAACATTTTGTGATACAGAGATTCAAAGCACTAGCTCTAAGATCAGTTTGCATATTTGATCTTTAATGGCTGTCATAACAGAAAGAGATAACTTAAAATAAGAATTAAAAATTTTAAAACCTTTCACTTAAAACCCAAAATAAGCAGGTAAGAAAAGATCTGATTTTGTAGATTTTGCCAGCTGGACAATCATGTGATCATCTTTGCATTTATATACTTGGTTTGATATTTTTTTTAAAATTCTACCCCCCAGATTTATTTTGTAAACATTAAACTGGATAATAATTCATGTATCCATTTAACATACAAATCACAGTATTGTGCAGCATTCAGAAAGTGAACGAAACATGCTTCCCTCAGGATATCTCCAGTAACAAATGACCATCTGACATATAAAGCAAGGGCATAATAAACAAACAGTACACAGTAATAGCTCTGAAGAAGAAATGTCATAGTGTTCTTTAGATTAAAAAGTAAATATAAAAGTTATAGTATCTTCTTCCTACATATCAACATTATCTGATGTATCACTCCACCTTGGAGTCTACTTTAGACTTCATTTAAAGATCATAGGAAGTCATTAAAGCAGGTAAAATGAAAAGAAGCATTTTAATAAAATGCACTGAAGAAAAAACTGGAGGTAGGGAGGTCAGTTTGGAGGCCATCAAAATAAACTATTTAAGAGATGCTGATGTCTTAGATTGGTGTGTTGGCACTGAAGATATATAAGTGATACAAACTAAATAAGTCTTGATAAATGACTGGATGTAGTTGATGTAGTGGGGGGAAAAAAAAACAAAGAAGGGTCATAAGCAACACTCAGATTTCTGGTTTCAGCGAATGTGGATTCTGACACCAACTACTGAAATTGACCAGGTTTCACAAGTTTACTTTTGAACATGCTGAGTTTGAGAAACTTCTGAGATATTCAAAGTTGTTGGTTATACAGGTAATAGAGCAAATGCTTGGGAGTCATCAGTATATGCACAGGTAGTAATGGAAGTCACTGAAGTAAAGGAAATTTCTGGCACAAATACACAGAACAAAAAGAGAATAAAGTTGAATACAGAGAGCTGACTAACACCACCACATAAAGAACAAGTACAGGAAAGGAAGAACTACAAACAAAACTAGGAAATAGCAGCAAAGTGGTAGAAAGAAAATCAAGAGAGTAAGGTATCTCTGAAGTCATATATTATAGAAGAGCATTAGAATCATTTTTAAAAAACTTTCCCCTTAAAATATTCAGTTACCTAAACCAACAACATTATTTGTGTAGAAATTACAATCCTGACAACCACAAACATCAAAACCTAGAAATATGGATATCCCTTAATAACTCTGTATCTGCCTGAGGTACAAGCTTAAAACAGTATTTCAGAAAATTTAAACAATTAACAATTTCTAAGATTCTTCATATTAGGCTTGCCAATACATAAATGATAGTATTATACAAATTCAAAACAAGGAATAATTATTAGAAAACAAAATCAGTGCTGTATCCCCATTATGTACTAGACCTGTAAGAAATACTATCAAAACTGTGAATATTGTTACTTGATCTTATTGCCAAATTTAGATCTGTGTACTTTAAAAACAAATGCTTTCAACCTATTTTGAGGGACATATATGTACAGTGCAGAATACACAGAATAAAAGACTGTTTCATTAACTCCAAAAAGTCTGTAATACTCTACTCAGGAATGTTAGCACAAATCTCTAACTAATATAATTCCAAAAAGAATCTCTTTTGCCCTTAGCTATAAAAAAATACTAACTATAATGTCCGGAAAAGGGAAAAGAATAAAGTATCTTCAAAGATAAATACTTCCATTTTCTGAAAGTTTTTCCCCACTGGGAGTGTTCACATCTTTTGTGGTAAGTCTAGGGAGGTGTTATGTTGGGGAATAAAACACTGTTTTTCTAAAACTATCATGAGAACAAGATTGGCACAGTATTATAAGATTAGAGCTAGAGGAATTTTCCACTAAAGTAGGTATTTTAAGGCTTAGCAATTATAAGAAATACAAGACTTATAAGTAAAATCCCACTTTTAGAATGGGTATCAAGAATTTAGCAGTATTGGATAAATCATGAAACCCTTAAATAACCAACAAGTACATGATTGGCCTCCATATTTTTACCATGTTTCACTATCTTATTCTCCCCCATCATTACTCCCACTCCTCATAACAGCCCCTTAACTCTGTGTAGGTTTTCTCTTTCCTCTTCCTTTACACACGAGCGCACGTGCATACACACACACACACACACACACACACACACACACACACACACAACTAAAGGTCAAAATCAAAAACTCTCAGACTCTATTCAAACTATGATATATATTAATTGTAGGAAATGAAAAATATAAATCAATTATCTCCAGCAATCCCACCAACCCAGAGATAATTGCCAATACATTTTACAACATAGTAGTTCTTAACCTTTTATACTCAGGTCCCTTTGAAAATCTATTGAAAAGATCTGTCCCAGATAAACAATAAATTATTTTACATAAGTATTAGTTCATCAACAGATTTCAAGTTATAAACACCTGATCTATGTTATGAGACTTTGTTCTGTATCATACTTTGTAATATGTTCACCCTCTCCCCATTTAACATAAATAGGTAATTATTATCCTATATAATTAATAGTTTTCTACATCATCAGTTTAATGTCTGCATTATAACTATACTATATTAATTTTTGGCATATTAAATAGAGTGAATTAACCTAAAGAGATAAAATATGACAACTATCTCACCATATATACCCAGTTGCTCAAATTTTACTACCTGAGGGATAGACAAAACAAATCCAGAAAACATTCTTCCAGATGTAAGTCACTGTACTTGGTAAAAACAGCTAAAATTATATGCACTTCATTTTTATCTTAATGTGTGTGGGCACCTGGATGGCTCAGTCATTAAGCATCTGACTTTGGCTCAGGTCATCATTTGTGATATCAGCTCCATATCACCATTTGTGAGATCGAGCCCCGCTTCGGGTGAACCCCACTTTTCTCTTTCTCTTTCTCTTTCTCTCTCTCTCTCTCTCTCTCTCCATCTGCCCCTCCTAGATTCTCTCTCTGCCCCTCGCTCACTTGTGCCCTCTCTCTCAAAAAGAAAAAAGAAAAAAATGTATCACCCAAACAGCCAAGCATACTACCCTGCATCTCACAACTATTCAAAACGTATTTGATAAAACATCCATTTTATTTTTTTCAGAAAAGTCTTCAACTAAGCAATATGAAAAATGTCTATGTATTTATTAAGAGTAAATAGGAACCACAAAAAATTTACACATGAATGTTCCTAATATGTTCACATAGGCCAAAAAGTAGAAACACCCAAATGTCCATCCTGTGATATTATCCAGGCAGGCTACAACACAGATAAATCTTGCAGACATAATGCTAAACGAAAGAAGCCAGACCAAAAGGCCACATATAGTATGACTTCATTTATATGCATTACCCAACATAGGCAAATCTATAAAAACACATAGCAGAGTACTGGTTGCTAAAGCTAAGGGGAAGGCGAAAATAAGGACTGGCCGTTTCCTGGGTATGAAGTGTCCCTTTTTTTTTTTTTTTTTTTTTTTTTTGGTGGAGAGTAGTTCTGGAACTAGATAGTGGTCATGGCTATACAACACTGTGTAAGTAAGTACTATGAACCACTGAATTGTACACTTTTAAACATCATGAACCATTTGAACTATATCTCAAAACTCTCTAAAAAAGAGATTAAATATGGAATAGCAAGTTCAGATTAGTGATCAATATCCAAGGAAATATAATACATAAAATGCACTTAAAAATGATACTGCACAAAATAGTTACATAATTTCTCTTTCATGAATATAAAGATAACTTTAGATTTTGTTGGAACTGAAGATTATAAGAACAAAAGTTATTTTCCCATACTGCAGCCAAAGTAAAGACAGCTGAGGAGATTCTGTGAAATCTAAAGCCACTGAAGTGGAAGTTACTTTGCAAAAAGAACTATGTTAAACAAACAAAAAAATCCAGTTACTGGTACTGTCCAGTTACTTGGGAGTCAAAATAAGCTAAATCAAACTCTGAATCAAACATCTTACATTCTACCCATACTAGGCAAATTAACATTAACATAAGGTAAATCAACATATGTTGATAAAATCAACCAATTAGTATCTCTTATCTCACACAAGTCACTAAACTTCACTGTACCTCAGTTTGCTCATTTGTAAAATGAGTATAAAGAAACATTTCCCTCATAAGGGTGTTGGGAAAATTAACTGAATTAACATATAAGGAAAGTACTGTTAAGAGTGTATGGTACATAATAAATATTATGTAAATTTTAGCTAATAATATTTACAACATAGATAAAAGTTCACAAATCCACAAGGAAACAATTCAGTCCACAAAATGTACCAGTGTCTCAATAACTTTTAAATGATCATTTTTTGACATTCATGTCATTTGCAAGATCCATTAACCAGAAGAACCACAGTTAGAATACTGTATGCGCCTTACACCATTTGGTAAAATACAGAATATACTAATACAAAAATACGACATCTTGAGAAGGAATAGATTTCTTTAGAAACAAGTCCCAGGACGACTTGTTTCTCTTCAACTACCAAAAGATACCTTTCGTCTTTAGTCTGTAATTCTCACCTACAAAGAATTTCGCTGATTGTTTTGGTTTGATCCCTGACCAACAAACCGAAGAAATTTCTGGTGACTCAGTGGTTCTCAAAACATAAGTGCAATCAAACAAGAACTACTGGTTTTAAAACAATGGTTATAAAGTTCTATTTAGAAAAAAGTTGCGACATCGTAAATCTTGCATGAAAATGGTTTCTGAATAAATTATTCACTTTCTAAACTTACATAGGTTCTATTCAATTTCCAATGAAAGAGTTTAAGAATCAAGTGACAAATAAAGGTTTGAACTTCTCTGTATATTAGCTCAAAAACAACAGATCTGAGATAATAAGAATTTGAGATATAGTATCTTTTAAAAGTGAGGCCTCTCTTTTTCACAGTAAGTGAAGTGTAAAAAGGAGAGTTATCTGAAATCAGATGGGAAGTTGTAACACCACACACGAATGGCTGTGGCTCATAGGGAGGTAAGTTGGTAGATGTGTGACGTGTATATTTTGTGTATTCCTCTGTGGTTCAGTTGAGCTGGATAGTTTTCTATGTTTGCTTAGTGTTTCTGATGAACAAAATTGTGCATAAGCAAACATAAAATTTGTGTTATGGTCAAATTATTCCCTAATATATCAACTGGGACAAATTTTAGTTTTCAAAAACAAGTATTATAGCAGAACTGACTGTTAAGAGAATGTTGGCTCTTAAGGAAAAGAATCATAGTCACATTTAATCCAAATAAAGAATAAGGGCAGCTGGTAGTCTCAGAGGAACATGCAACTCTTGATCCCAGGGTTATGAGTTTGAGCCCCATGTTGGATGCAGACAGTGCTTAAATAAATAAAAATAAAAAATAAAGAAATTCTGGGTCACCAAAGCAGTTACAATGAGCAGTTCTGCACATCACTGAAAGGGAGAAAAGCAGAGAACGCTATTGATACTAGCCATTCTCTTTAAAACATAAAAGCTGAAGTAATATTAACTAAGCAGCACACCAGAATACAAAACTGTATGTCTATTATGCTCACAGTTAAACAAATAAAAAGCCTACAGGGGCACCTGGGTGGCTCAATCGGTTAAGCGTCCGACTTCAGCTCAGGTCATGATCTCACAGCTTGTGAGTTTGAACCCCACACATCAGGCTCTGTGCTGACAGCTCAGAGCCTGGAACCTACTTCGGATTCTGAGTCTCCCCTCTCTCTGCCCCTCCCATTCTCATTCTCTGTCTCTGTCTCTCAATAAAAAATAAACATTAAAAAAAATTTTTTTTAAAGCTACATAAATGAAACCTAAAATTAAGGTTACTAGAAAGGAGGATGACTTAGAAGCACTTATGACTTGGCATAATTACTTAATAAAGTAATTAATACTGAATTAAATATATTTGTGAAAACAAAACAACCAGTTAATTACTATGTGAGAATAAAACTTAGTATTTGTCTTAGCTTGTTTCCCATGTTTTTTAATCAGAACCATTCTTGATGGTTGAATTACTTAAATAAAAATGGTAAATTATACACCCTGATTAATCCTACCCATTGCAAGTCATTTTAGAACTGTCTTTTTTTTTTGAAGTGTATGACAGTTTTATTTAGATATCATATTGAGCAGACTATCTATAAGCACACATCTAATAATCTGTCTTGCCTTTGAAAAAAAATCCTTGTTTTAACCAACGCACTATGAACTTAACCAAGTAAGCATATTAACAAAGTCACACATTGAAGCAAAAAAAAGCCTACAAATACATGCACTGACACTGATCCATCTTTCCTAAACCTTGAATTTCAGAAATTTCATTATCTCCATCTCCAAATAGTTTCTAAACATGTTTCAAAAAGGAAATTAGTCAGGGGGCGCCTGGGTGGCTCGGTCGATTAAGCAGCTGACTTTGGCCCTGGTCATGATCTCACGGTTCCTGAGGCTCTGTGCTGATAGCTCAGAGTCTGGAGCCTGTTTCAGATTCTGTATCTTCCTCTCTCTCTCTCTCACTCTCTGCCCCTCCCCTGCTCGTACTCTGTCACACTCCCTCTCTCTCTCTTTCAAGAACAAAAAAAAAAAAGGGGGGGGTGAGGAAAACACTTAAAAAAAAAAGGAAATTAGTATCAGTTTTTAAGAGATGCTCTAGATAAACAAGTTGATTCAGTAAAATAAGCCTAACTAGATTGAGTGTATAACAAACTCAGTGCTCAAAAAGTACATTCTGGATATTTGTAAGAAAAAGTTACATATTAAATTCATAATTTATAACAGCACACATACAAAATAGTCTTGTGGGTTCTTGTACCTAATGATTTTCTAAGTGTATTCATTTTGAAAAAGAGAGAGAGAGAGAGAGAATGAATGAATGAATGAATGAATCCCAAGCAGGCTCTGCACTGTCATCACAGAGCCCTACATGAGGGTCGAACTCACAAACCCCTACGTGAGGCTCGAACTCACAAACCCATGAGATAATGACCTGAGCTAAAATCAAGAGATGGATGCTTAACCAACAACCGAGACACCCAGGCGTCCCTGTAATGATTTTTTAAGAGTTTGTCTAGCTGTGTACAGGAGATGAGTTATTTGATGTACTGAAAATATTTTCTAACATATGAGGTCAAATTTCTAATTTTTAACCATTCTTCCTTTTTTTAAATCCTCATTAGTCAGCAGACACAAATCACCAAGGAACATCCATTCCCTAGTCATTGCTACAACTTGCTGACAAATTAATGAAAGTAACGAACTATTGATGCACAATTTAACAAATTCCTCTAGATAAGGAATTGATAATTTCAGATACAGATCTTGAGTTTTATGTTTAGTTTTATTTTTTTAGTATTTTTTTCTTTTTAGACAGTATTCAAACAACGAGTTGCTGTAAGTCAGTGAATAATGACTAGAAGCTTTTAAGAATGTATGTTTTAGGGGCGCCTAGGTGGCGCAGTCGGTTAAGCGTCCGACTTCAGCCAGGTCACGATCTCGCGGTCCGGGAGTTCGAGCCCCGCGTCAGGCTCTGGGCTGATGGCTCGGAGCCTGGTGCCTGTTTCCGATTCTGTGTCTCCCTCTCTCTCTGCCCCTCCCCCACTCATGCTCTGTCTCTCTCTGTCCCAAAATAAATAAAAAACGTTGAAAAAAAAATTTAAAAAAAAGAATGTATGTTTTATAACAATATTAAACAGGACTAAACCTTTGAAAGCTGAAAAGTAACAAAACATGCTCTAGGTAACAAAAATAACAAAAGTACCAATACAGGAATAGGTCCCAAGTAAAATGATCTAAAAAGCTTACAATAAACACATACATGATGGAAAACCAATTTTCTTCCTGATTTAACACAATGATACATAACGTTTTTGATGAGTATTTATAAGAAAATTATTCCCTTGTTGATTCTACTTAACACTAGTATGAAAAGTATCAATTATAATTCAATGTTTATTATTTAATAAATAAATACTTATACATTTGTTAAGTTACTGAAGTTTATCTTTATTCCCCAAACCAAAAACTAATGGTAAATTTTTTTTTGGTTTGAGGTAGCCTGAAAATACGCCAAATCAGAGCTATTTGGCAATAATTTCTGGCAAAAGAAAAGATTTCCAGTTTAAGCTATTCATGTTAAGTAGAAATTATTAAGCCATGTATAAATGTTAGAAGCTTAGAGGCACCTGGGTGGCTCAGTTGGTTAAGTGTCTGACTCTCGATTTCGGCTCAGGTCATGATCTCACAGTTCATGAGTTCAGGCCTTGCATCAGGCTCTATGCTGGCAGTGCAGAGCCTATTTGGGATTTTCTCTCTCTCCCTCTCTCTTTTTGCCCCTACCCTGCTCATGCTCTTGTGCGTGCTCTCTCTCTAAAAATAAATATTTTTTTTAAAATGTCAGAAGCTAAAAGGAATCACTGGTTTCATTATACCTAAATCAAAATTACTCAGAAATGAAAATTAAAGAAGCAGTAACAAATATAGTTTACCTGAGACAGTTTCAGACCTACTTAATTCAATTACTGATTATCTTGGCCTTACTCCTTTCTACCACTAATAGATATTATGGCCCATAGTAAAACTTAAAAGTTAAATTTTAGGGGTGCCTAGATGGCTCAGTCAGTTGAGCATTGAACTCTTGATTTCAGCTCCGGTCCTGATCTCACGGTTTGTGAGTTTGAGCCCCATGTGAGGCTCCTTGCTGATAGCACAGACACGGAAGCCTGCTTGGGATTCTCTCGCTCTCCCTCTCTCTATGCCACCCCCCACATCACACTCACGTGCTCTCTCTCTCTCAAAACAAATAAACAAAAAAAATTTTATTTATTCAATTTGTGTATTTATTTATATGTATTAAAATTAAAGTTCCTCTTAATCAATGTTTTATTTTAGATGGAATGTAATAACCAAAACTTTCAACAAAATACTTTAAACTTTAACATACAAATAGAGGAAATAAAAGGTTTTATATGTATGAATTTAAGTAGATGGTACAAGCACATGTGTTCTGAAGTCAGGTTGTCGGAGTTCAAATCTAGACTCTACTGTTCACTAGCTTTGTACCCCTGTGAAATTATTCTACCTCTTGAACCCTACTTCCCTCATCTACAAAACGAACGTAAATACTGTACCTACTGTACCTATCTTTTAAGATAATTGTCAGAATTGAATGCGAGATTTCTATGTAAAGCACCTTGGACATTATAAACACTTGATAAGGTCTACCATGACTCTATGATTGTTTGCACATGTATGACCACATCTTCTGTAATCTTTACGACTTCAACAGGGAAAAAGGAAGCTAATAGCCCAAGAATCTCCATTAAACAACTTCTCATACCTAATTCTGCTTTTCTTCCTATACAGGTACATATACACTCAAACACATTTTCTGGTAAAAGCAATGCTCATTGTGCAGAGGACTTGGTATGGTTTGAATGTTTTAAGATCCCCCCAAATTCGTATGTTGAAATCCTCATTTACATGGTAATATTAGGAAAGTGGGGTCTTTTCGCAAGTGCTTAGGTCACAAAGGTGGAGACTCCATGGATGGAATTAGTTCTCCGATAAAAGAGACCTGAGAGAGCTCCTGGGCTCCTTCTACCACACTAAGGACAAGACAAGTAGTTGTTAGTCTGCAACCCAGAAGAGGGCCTTCACCAGAACCTGACCTTGCTGGCTCTCTGATCTCTTACTTCCAGCCTCTGGAACTATGAGAAAAGTAGTTTCTGTTTAAGCCATCCTTTCTATGGTGTTTTATTATGGCAGTCCAAGCTAATAAAGATAGTATAAGTATTTTCAATGTTCAAATATATAAGGGAAACTGATTCTAAGTTTTTATTTTGCTAATTTCATCAGTCCCATACAAATTCATGGTATGTACAGTTTTCCAAGACAGCAGGGTATCTCAGAATAAATCATGGTCAGACAGAAAGGACTATACTCCCACCTACAAATGTAATTTCTTAAGAGCATGATATTAAGGTTTCTTATTTTTCAACAAGGTGTTTGAAACAGTTCTAGTTAGTTAAGCCATGTCTAACTATATGTGGTAGGTCAAAACTTAAGGATTCTTACCTTTTATATCTGCCTGAAACTGTTCTAGATGGCTCCTGTAAAGTAAAAATAATGACATCAGTTTGGGTGTGTGTGCAAGAACACAATTCCAGATTATATAAATCAGTTAATCATGTCTAATTTTGAAAGAAACTAATATGGAACAAATATCAATACTTTTAAAAATTCACAATGCTGGTCAGACTAAACAAGACTCTACATCTGAATTTTCAGACAAAACCATTCACTTTTTTAAAAGTGTATTTTTAATTTAGAAGATTTTTAAAACTCAGAAAATGGAAAAAGTAAGCATCATTCATCAACCAATCAACTTTTTTTTGGAAGCCAATAAGCATTAAGAACACAATTAGCGGGGCGCCTGGGTGGCTCAGTCGGTTAAGCATCCGACTTCGGCTCAGGTCATGATCTCACGGTCTGTGAGTTTGAGCCCCGCGTCAGGCTCTGTGCTGACAGCTCAGAGCCTGGAGCCTGTTTCGGATTCTGTGTCTCCCTCTCTCTCTGCCCCTCCCCTGTTCATGCTCTGTCTCTCTCTGTCTCAAAAATAAATAAACGTCAAAAAAAAAATTAAAAAAAAAAACACAATTAGAATCATATACATCTCCCTCGACTTTTTTTTTGCCCTCGATTAAAAAAAAATTCACCACATACATATAATGATTAATGCCTATTTTCAAAGACACCTAAAAATAAAAAGTAAGAAAGTATAATCAGCATAAAAGCTGATGGTAAGCTATCTAAAAGAAAGGTTGCTGAAAGTTAACATTAACCATTGAGGTGGGGAAATTATTACCTTGCAAATAACCAGGCATTTTTCTGTTCAATCTTTTAATAACTCAGGCTCTTCAAATATTTTTTGCAATTTCATTTTAATAAAACCAGTCAAAATGAAATGAGTCGTTTTAAAAATTGTTAATTCTTTTCTTCTAGTTATCATTAAAAATCTCCAAGAGAGACTCTACAGTAAAGAACAAATGATGTTAAAATCAGAGAATAAGCTCCCTTTATAAAATGACTAGATTCCAGACTAAAACAGCAAATACTGATTGCATGGTACAATAAAGGACATTATACAGTACAGCAAACCATATGGTTAACAGTAAGATTTAGATCCAAGTTCCAACCAGACAGGCTTCAGTAGCTATGAGACTATGGGTAAGTTGTGTTGTTGTTGTTGTTGTTTTTGTTTTTTGTTTTTTGTTTTTTAATGTCTATTCGTTTTTGACAGAGACAGAGCATGAGCAGGGGAGGGGCAGAGAGAGAGGGAGACAAAGAATCCGAAGCAGGCTCCAGGCTCTGAGCTGTCAGCACAAAGCCCAACATGGAGCTCAAAGCTCAAGTCAGAGGCTTAACTGACTGAGCCATCCAGGCACCCCTATGGCTAAGTTTTTAAACTTCTATCAGTCTCAGTTTCTCATCTCTAAAATAGGAGTAACATTGTGTATTTTATTAGATTATTGGGGATTAAAGGACATGAATGAACAAAAATTTGCACAACTCCTTTACAATAAGCTTACAATTTATATTCCACAACTAAGACTTTTTTTAAGCAGGAATATGAAAAAATCTTTACTAACTTTTCTATGTGGAATTTCAGTAAATCTGTCTCAATTATTCCAAGTCAGTATATTCCCATTAGGAAAGCTTAAACTGCTTATTTGAATATGTTTACCTCAACTTTTCATGTACAGCATAAGTCTTATTTTCTGGAAGACAGGGATTCCCACCTTTGAGTCTTTTTCCTCCAAAACCTCAGCTCAAGTAATATACAATCAATATGTATGCACAATGTATGGAAATAACTCCCCTAATAATGTGACACTACAGAAAAGTACCTCTTTGGAATTTACCAGTTGCAGAAAATAACCAGGGGACAGACAGATACTAGAAGTGTCCATATGCATGAGTTTGACCCCTTACCAGGATTACCTCTGGAGAAGCCATGCTTTGACAGTTGGTTTAAAGATATTTTAACTCTCCTTTGGGCATCAGATGTTTTTACAAGAAGGGACTGTAACAAAGCTTAGCAAGTAAACTTTCTCGAAAGAGTCTTTTATCTGTTTGTCATTAAAGTGGCAGTTCCTAAAGACGGGGCAGAGTATTTATACCTTATACGTCAAACATGTAAAACAAATCTTCTCTGAAAATATCTCTAACAAATAACAACAAAGAATATACTTTATAAAACCTAGTTTTAACATTATTTTTGAAACCAAAATAACTAGGTTAAAATGTTTAGTCACTGGTTATTTAGATAAAGTAAAAAGAAATACTAAGCTTATGTGTATCCATTTAAAGTACCTTTTATGGAATGTAGATGATAATGATTTCATATGAAACTTTTACCCCTAAAGTTTCACAAACAGTATTCAACATTTTTTATTAATCTTTCTCTTTATTTATTTATTTTGGGAGAGAGAGAAAGTATGAGCGGGGGAGGGGCAGACAGGGAGGGAGAGAGAATCCCAAGCAGGCTCAGCACTGTCAGTGCAGAGCCCGATGCAGGGCTTGAACTCAAGAATCACAAGACTGAGACCTGAGCTAAAATCAAGAGCCAGATGCTTAACCAACCATACCACTTGGGCACCTCACTCAACTAACATTTCATAAAAGTTTTCATTTATAAATTTCCCTAATCTTACTCTACATGAACTAAAACTAACACACAACATTAAATGATGTCTAAATATGCATTAGGAAAAAAAATGCTAATAATGCCATAGGTTCCAAAACAACACCTTTCTCTCATTTTGGTTATAATTGAAATATTTTAAAAGATGACATCAGCTTGATTATCCAGACTACCTTTCACTGAAATGGAGTAAGCAGAATTACTAAATGAGAATAGCCTTTACTGGATTTACTGATTTGTGGGTTACTGATAGATTGATTGAAATGATAGGAACAAGATTACAATAAATAATATTTCTGAAGTTTAACATAATCATTTTCCTTAATACTTTTGGTAAAACTCTGACTAATAACAGATTTAGAGTAGAATTTTAACAAATGTAGAAATGTGAAATGAAGATTGTTTTCAGCAACAGTGTGGTGGCATTATACTAATTTTATATATTTTTTTTTAATTTTTTTTTTCAACGTTTATTTATTTTTGGGATAGAGAGAGACAGAGCATTAACAGGGGAGGGGCAGAGAGAGAGAGGGAGACACAGAATCGGAAACAGGCTCCAGGCTCTGAGCCATCAGCCCAGAGCCTGACGCGGGGCTCGAACCCACCGACCGCGAGATCGTGACCTGGCTGAAGTCGGACGCTTAACCGACTGCGCCACCCAGGCGCCCCACTAATTTTATATTTTGACTCAATTATAAATGACTTAAAGTCAGGATCAAACAAGTTTCCAGTTAAGTATACTAACAGAAGTTGTATAATATCGGTTTTCTATATTTCTTGCAGCATTTTTTTTAACAACTAGTCACTTGAAACATATCTCAATTAAGTTTCACACAGTATTTTCTAAATTATTTTATGTTTCTTTATTTTTGAGAGGCAGAGAGAAACAGAGCATGAGTGGGGGAGGGGCAGAGAGAGAGGGAGACACAGAATCCGAAGCAGGCTCCAGGCTCTGAGCTGTCAGCACAGAGCCCAATGCGGGCCTCGAACCCACGAACCGTGGGATGACGACCTGAGCCAAAGTCGGACACTCAACTGACTGAGCTATGCAGGCACCCCTCACACAGTATTTTCTATGCAGCTAGTTTGGTGCAATTGATAAAATCAGAACCTGATCAAATTGTTCCATGTTCATGTCCAAGATCTGTAAACAATTAGAATTTAAGCTTATTTCTATATATCTATTTTTTCAATAGTTAGATTCTGAAACTGACGGAACACACTTAAATTTATCATTATTACTTTTTTGTTGTTGATGTTGTTACAGTGAGACAGAATGAGAGCGAGACACGGAGGGAGAGAATCTTAGGCAGGCTCCATGCTCAGTGCAGAGCCCGACACAGGGCTCAAACCCACGACCCTGGGATCAAGACTTGAGCCAAAATCAAGAATTAGATGCTTGGGGTGCCTGGGTGGCGCAGTCGGTTAAGCGTCCGACTTCAGCCAGGTCACGATCTCACGGTCCGTGAGTTCGAGCCCCGCGTCAGACTCTGAGCTGATGGCTCAGAGCCTGGAGCCTGTTTCCGATTCTGTGTCTCCCTCTCTCTCTGCCCCTCCCCCGTTCATGCTCTGTCTCTCTCTGTCCCAAAAATAAATAAACGTTGAAAAAAAAAAATTAAAAAAAAAAAAAAAAAAGAATCAGACGCTCAACCAACTGAGCCACCCAAGCACCCAAAGCTTATTCTTTATTGGTAGATTTAAATAGGGTCTTTTATTAGATTACACATTTTGTAGCTAAATGTTACTTCACAGTAATTCTAGAAATCAAATTACATTCCTTCATAATGGAATGTTTCTCAAAATGGATAGACTATATTTGTATGAGAACTAGTATAGAAGAAGAAATTGGGAGGAGTGGTAGCCTGCTTCTCGTGTGTGTATTCAAGACGGACAATTACAGATGCAGTTTAAAGTAATCTCTAAAACTCTTGCCAAAAAGAGAAAATATTAGAAAAAAACAAAATCAAGAGCAGGGATCCTCTTTTATAATTCAAAAATTACAATAATTTTTTTAATGTTTATTTATCTTTGAGAGACAGAGAGAGAGAGAGAGTGCAAGCCAGGGAAAGGTAGAGAAGGAGAGGGAGACAGAGGATCCAAAGCGGGCTCTGCACTGACAGCAGAGGAGAGCCCAATGCAGGGCTTGAACTCATGAACCATGAGAACATGACCTGAACCAAAGTCAGATGCTCAACCACTGAGCCACCCAGGCACCCTTAAAATTATAATAATTTTAAGAAGGAAAATGCTTGATGTTTTTTACACATTAATACTCTACGCAAATGTAAACTTTACCTCAGATTTGTTAACTAGAAGCCTCTATATTTCTGTGGCAACAAAGAACAACTCAATAATTACTATACCTATTAAAGTTGACAATTCCAGTCTAAATGGGGGGAAGGGTGTGGAGGAGAAATACCAGTATCATTGAAATGACTTGTAAAAAAACAACTGCTAAGACTGACATTGGTCTTAAAAGTTTCAAAGACTATGTAATTAGACCTTCCGGTAACCTCAAAGCCTGTTACACAACTGATTTAAAATAATACTTTGTCTGAAATAATCTTCCTTGCAATGGGATGGTTTATATTACTACAGGGAAGGAGAAAGACCTATATAGAGCTTAGAAAATGTTGGCAAGGCACCAACTGTTTGTGTAAGTTTAAATAAGACATTCTTGCTTCAGTTAAGCTTAGAATGGTCACTAAGGAAATCCCACGAATTGTCTTTACAGGTGCACTGGCAGATCAGAACTTGTAAAATATAAACAAATATAAAAGCATGTGTGAAATATGATCAGAGAAATACAAGCCCAACTAAATATAGCAAAATAATACTAAAGTTATTCAAACAAACTAATTAATGACAAAGCCATAGCTCTCAATAAAATTATGGCATAACATGCTAACTGGCCCTCAGGACTAAATTAAAGCAGCTATACTGGTATATGTAATGCAGCAAGATACACTGCTGAGGATGAATGCAGAACAAAGTATTTGTAATGTATAATTGATAAAACAGTAAGAAAAATGAGAAAACAAGAACTTTATCAAATTAACAAAGATTAAAACAGGAAAAACTCATCATTCCCCTTCTTTTTCTGAATGATTCAGTCCTAAAGCCATTAGATAGGGCAGAGCTAGATAGGGAGGAAACAGTACCCCAAACCAGGCAATCAGAAGACTGGAGCCCTACATGAAGAAGAACAGTCTCCAAGGAGAAGCAACCCAGCATGAGGTCTCGGAGTCTGAACATGAACAAAGAAAGACCCTAGGAAGGGCAGCCTATCACAGGATGACAGAAGCTAAGCAGGGTAAGGAAGGAATCCTGGGGAGTGGAAGAGGAGGGGTGATCTAGGGCAGCGAGTCACAACTCAAGCAGGGTAGAGAGGGCATCCAGGATGCCCAAGCCTAAAGAGTGTCAGCAGAGTGTTCATGCACAAGGAAAGCCAACATGGGATATCAGCAGAACCCACCTGTAGTGAGGAGGGGATAAATACAGGCAAAGGGTGGCAATGAGAGACAGATTACATACAAGGGATTGAACAAATAAGAAAACATTACAGATAATGGGAAGCAAGTTTCTCGATGTTTGTTTCTCACAAAAGAGAGTTACAAATACTAGAATAAAACCCTATGAGATTAGAATTGAAAGTTATCAGTAGAAATTCATTTCACTATCTAGCCAGATAGGTGTAGGTAGGTAGGCAGACAGAAGACAAAATAGGTATGTACACATATGTATGTATATATAGATATACACATATTTTGTAGGTCTATACTCAGAGAGGGACCAGGAATGGTGACACTTCAATAACATAAACATACCTACAGTGCATATCTTGGCTTCAAAATATTTTCCAGTAAAAGGAATCAGAGCTCCTTGGCTTCTTAAAGAAATAGCTGCTTCTAAGGTTGGTGTAGAAAAGTTAAAGATGAGCCTGTAATATCATATTATGCCAAGGAAGTATTCCAATTCCAAGAATGGAGAAGTGGCAAAGGATACAAAAGTTCAAATGAGCTCCCAGTGGCAAAATATGGGATAATTTGATCAAAATAAATGATGGTGTGACAGGCAGAATAACGACCCTCAAAAACGTCTAGGTCTTAAACCTGTAATCTTCAAACATATTAGGTTATATGGCAAAGGGAAATTAAGGCCGCTAATCAACAACCCTAAATAGGAAGATTATCCTAGATTATCTGATAGGCCCAACTATGTCTTAAACCCTGTAACTTTCAAACCTATTAGGTTATATGGCAAAGGGAAATTAAGGTTGCTAATCAACAAACCTAAATAGGAAGATTATCCTAGATTATCTGATAGCCCAACGTAATCACAAGGGTTATTAAAAGTGGAAGACAGCCCCCCTTCGGGTGAGCTCAAGCCCTGCTTTGGACGAACACGAGTCCCGCTTCGGGTGAGCCGTGCTTCTCTCTCTCTCTTTTTCTCTCCCTTTCTCTCTCTCTGTCTCTCCTGGGATTCTCTTTTTCTCTGCACCTTGCTCACTTATGCCCCCCGCTCAAAAAGAAAAGGGAGGGGGAGACAAAGGCAGAAGAAAGTCAGAGGAAGATACGACTAAGAAGAATGGTCAGAAAGAAGACCTCCAGATGGCTAACACATGAAAAAATGCTCAACATCACTCATCATGAGGAAAATACAAATCAAAAACCACAATGAGATACCACCTAACACCTGTCAGAATGGCTAAAGTTAACAACTCAGGCAAAAACATATGTTGGCGAGGATGCGGAGAAAGAGGAACCCTTTTGCACTGCTGGTGGGAATGCAAACTGGTACAGCCACTCTGGAAAAAAGTATGGAGGTTCCTCAAAGAATTAAAAATAGAACTACCCTATGACCCAGCAATTGCACTGCTACGTTATTTATCCAAAGGATACAGGTGTGCTGTTTCAAAGGGGCACATGCACCCCAATGTATTTTATAGCAGCACCATCAACAATAGCCAAAGTATGGAAAGAGCCCAAACGTCCATTGACGGATGAATGGATAAAGAAGATGTGGTATATATATATACAATGGAGCATTACTCGGCAATCAAAATGAAATCTTGCCATTTGCAACAACATGGATAGAACGAGAGAGTATTATGCTAATTAAAACTAAGTCAGTCAGAGAAAGACAAATATCATATGACTTCACTCGTATGTGGAATTTAAGATATAAAACAGATGAACATAAGGGAAGGGAAGCAAAAATAATATAAAAACAGGGAAGGGGCCAAACCATAAGAGACTCTTAAATACGGAGAACAAACTGAGGGTTGCTGGAGGGGTTGTGGGTGGGAGGATGAGCTGAATGGGCAAGAGGGATTAAGGAGGGCACTTGGTGCTTTAGCACTAGGTGTTAATATGTAGGGGATGAATCACTGGATTCTACTCCTGCAATCATTATTGCAATATTTGCTAACTAACTTGGATGTAAATTAAAAAAAAAAAAAAAAGATAAGCAAAAATAAAATAAACTACACTTACAATTTTGCAACCGAGATAACTACTGTAATACCTTGCAGATTTTTTAACATACACATATATGTGTAATATATATGTAAACACATACATAGTATATATTCACATTTTTAAATAAAAATAGGATTATATTATATTTTTAAAAAGGAAGAAAGGTCAGAATGACAAAATGTAGGAAGTACTCAACCCACCGCTGTTGGCTTTGATGGAAGAAGAAGAACATTGGAAAAGGCAAGGAAGTGGATTCCCTAGAGCCTCCAAAGAGAAATGCAGCCCTAATTTAAGCCCTTGAAGTCGTTGATTTTAGTCCTTGATTTTGGCCAATGAGACCCACGTAGGGCTTGCAATTACAAAGCTGTAAGATGATAAATTTGTACTATTTTTAAGATAAGTTTGTAGTAATTTGTTACAACAGCACTAGAAAACTAGTACAGACAGTAACAGGGTATAACCCATCAGATAAAATAAGTAATAGTGAGTCAATACAGATATACAGATATAAATACAGAAAGGTGATAGAAAGTTTAAAGAATTAAGGTACCTATATGGTTCAAAGTATCCACAAAATACTTATTAAGAAAGGGAAAGTGAAGCCTGAAAATCACATGACCAGAATGATCAGCAGTAGCAATGGGACAAATTACAATTATGTGCCACCTGATAGGATACACAATGAGAAGAATATAGCATCAATTCTGATATTCCTGACAAAGATCTATAACTTGAATCTAATTATGCGTAAACATTAGGTAACCCAAACTGAAGGATATATCATAAAATAACTGACCTATCATCTTTTAAAGTGTTAAGATTAAGAAAGAGTCACTATGGAACTGTTTCAGAGTGAAGGAAACTAAAGAGGTAACAGCAACTAAATGCAACACATGATTCTGAATTAGATCCTTCTGCTATACTTGGAACATCATTGGGACAACTGGTCAAACCTGAATAAGATCTAAATATCGGATGGCAAGAATGTGTCATTTTTAATTTTCTATTTTTATTTTTTAATGTTTACTTTTTGAGAGAGACAGAGAGAAGGAGGGGCAGAGAGAGAAGGGGACAGAAAATCCAAAGCAGCCTCTGTGCTGACAGCAGAGTCCAATGTGGGGCTTCAATTCACGAACTATGAGATAATGACCTGAGCCGAAGTCTGACACTCAACTGACTGAGCCACCCAGGTGTCCCTGATTTCCTGTTTTTAAAAGCTGTCCTGTGGCTATGTAGGAGTCTCTGTAAAAAATACACAGGAAAGGGGAGAAAGGCTCTTTCTTTTCTGTCTGGTGGCACCCATCAGCTCAAAGGTAAGCCAAGATGGGTGTTTACAGGTACATCCAAGAGCTATGGAGGAAGAAGCAGTCCAATGGAACAAGCTCTCTTCTCAGGGTACACTTCTGGTAGTACCAGCAGCTCTCTGTACTCGACAGGGCCCTTGCCCAAACTGGCCCAAAAAAGCACACACACAAGGATACAAGGCCAAGCAAGGTTATATCATATATTGGATTTGTGTGCAGTGTGGGTGGCCACAAACACCAAGTGCCTAAGGGTGCAGCCTACAGAAAGCCTGCTCATCATGGCATTAACCAGCTAAAGCTTTCCCAAAGCCTTCAGTCTCTTGCAGAAGAGTGAGCTGGACACCACTGTGGGGGTCTGAGAGTCCTGAATTCTTACTAGGTTGGCAAAGATTCCACATACAAATTCTGTCAAGTTATCCTCATTGATCAATTCCATAAAGCTATCAGAAGAAATCCTGACACGCAGTGAATCACCAAACCAGTCTACAAGCACAGGGAGATGTGAGGGCTGACATCTGCAGGCTATGAGAATGTGGCCTTGGAAAGGGTAACAAGGTCCACCATGCTACTGGTGGTTCTCGCCATGCAGCAGGGAGAAGACGAATACTCTCCAGCTCCACTATTACTGCTAACATAAGTGATGTTTGTAAAATTCTGAGCTGATACACAATTTAGGACAGTCATAACTGCTTAAAAGTGTCCTTTAATTTGTCTGCTAAAATTCATTGTCTGCAGAATGTTCCATGAATACACTGTCAAATTATGAAAATTAAAATGCAATAATGTTTGAAGACTATAAGTGGTGGTGTATCTTGTATCTAATAAGATAAACGCTTCTGTCTTTGCTTTATCTTATTGGGAAGTTTATAGGTCAGTGTTTAACTGCTGTTTGGTATAACAGGTGTAAAATAACTTCTGTAACAGTGGAATGCAGAAGCTAGCCATGTAGATTTGTTGATGCATGTAACGATACCAACAGCTTCATTGAGGTGATATAATGCTCTACTGGTTTCCTCTCAAATGGCTGTTTTTAGGAGTTTGGTAAGAACAAGCTTTTTTAAATTAGATTTTGCTTAGAAATATGAAGAGTATCCTAATCTTTTTATCATGATTATATGCAGAATAACAAAGTTAACCAAGGCCCACATTTTTAGGGTTAATCCGATATTCCATTTACTTAGTGGCTGCTTCTGAAAGAATAGTTTAAAAGAATGCTACCATTTTTAGAACTGAATAAAACCGCTGCAAGAGGGTTCTCTTACAAATGAAAATAAATCCTGCTTTACCCAAGCAAAATTGCCTTGGTCTCCACAGTACTGCTGAAGTTCACATAAAAGGCAAAGGCTCCTGTTCCATCCCACAACTCTATGGCATCCATAGAATACTGAATTTCATACAAAGCACTCAGTAATGGTATTTATACTGGGGTATATTAAAACTGATGGAAACTGAACATTAGGTAAATGAGAAGAATTTACCTTAAGATTTATAAGTTAGTAACCAATGCTAGGATTGGGAAACTGGTGGCTATCAGATAGTGTGGGGATAAAGAATTAAAGTTGGCGTTGATCAGCATTGAAAGAAAGAAAAGAAAAAAGAAAAAAAAAAAAAGAAAAGAAAAGAAAAGAAAAGAAAAGAAAAGAAAAGAAAAAGAAAAAGAAAGAAAGAAAGAAAGAAAGAAAGAAAGAAAGAAAGAAAGAAAGAAAGAAAGAAAGAGAAAAGAAAGAAAGAAAGAAAGAAAGAAAGAAAGAAAGAAAGAAAGAAAGAAAGAAAGAAAGAAAGAAAGAAAGAAAATTGAGGGTAATAGGACATGAGATTAGCAACTTATTCTCAAACAATTTAGGGGCAAAAGTTTCTGTACAGTACTTACAACATTTTTTCTTTTTTCTTTTTTCTTTTTTTTTTTAATTTGAGAGAGAGAGAGAACACTTGAGCAGGAGAGAAGGGCAGAGGGAGGGAAGGAGGGAGGGAGGGAGGGAGAGGGAGAGGAAGAGAATCTTAAGCAGGCTCCACACACAGCGTGGAGGAGCAGGGCTTGATCCCAGGACCCTGGGATCATGACCTGAGCTGAAACCAAGAGTCGGACACTCAACCAACTGAGCCATCCAGTCACTCCCTTATAACTTTTCATTAAACTTGAGACTGTTTTAAAAGGAAAATCAATAAATAAATCAAATAAAAACAGAAGAAACATAAAACTCATAAATGCCCTCCCACAAAATGCCATTGATTATATAAACTGATAAACCTTTTCTCATAAATAATTTAGTCAATATGTATCAGAAATTTTTTAAGTCCTTATAATCCTTTGTTTTTTGGCCCAATAAATTTATCTCTGGAAATCTGGACAAATAATTCAAAACACAAAAGTTTAACCTACACAGATTAAACTTCAGTATTATTTACAACAGTAAAAAAATATACATAACCACTGAGGATTTCCATTAATAAGAAATTTGTGTTAACTACTATATACATTAAAATAGAAAACTTTAGGGACACCTGGGTGGCTCAGTCATTAAGCATCTTACTTCAGCTCAGGTCATGATCTCACGGTTTGTGAGGAGTTGGAATCCCATATCAGGTGAGCTGGAGCCCCGCTTTGGGTGATCCCTGCTTCTTTCTCTCTGTCTCTGCCCCTCGCTTACTTGTGTGCTCTCTCTCTCTCTTTCTCTCTCCCCCTTCCCTCCCCTCCCTCTCTCTGCCTGCCCCTGGCTCACTTGTGCCCCCCACCCCCCCCCCCGAAAGAAAGAAAGAAAGAAAGAAAGAAGGAAAGAAAGAAAGCTGTATGCCACTGAAAATAATATATGAAGAGCTCTGAATAACATGAAAAAATGGCCATACTGCAAAGAACATTTTGGAAAAAGCATCACAATTACAAATGCACACTCCTTTTCACCCAGAAATTCCACTGCTAGGATTTTATCCTACTGATTTACATACACATATATGCAAAGCAATATGTATTTTAAGTTTTTCACCACCACACTGGTTGTAATAGTAAAAGATTATAAATAACCTAAATAGCCATCAATAGAAATTAGAAAAATTATGGTACATCTATAACATAGAACATTCTCCATTTGCAAAAAGTAATAGGGAAGTTCTTTATGTAATACTGTGGAAGTCTCACCACAATATTAAGGGAAAAGAACAAAACAGTGGTATGTATATAGGGATATGTGTATAGACATACAGACATACATATAAAGATAAATTTGTTTACAGAGATACTGAGAGAAGTGCTGCTTATCAGCTCACACCATGTTATAACAGGGTAGGTACTTCTAGTACCTGGATACGGAGGCGCAGATAAACCTGGATCACTTCATCAGCCCTCCTGTCAGTATCTCTGACTCAAAGAGCAGTTTTGCATCTGTGTTTCCAAACTACTTCAAAATATTTTGCCTCTCTCTGCCAAAAAAAAAAAAAAGCCTTTTTATCATAACCTTGCCAATTAATAGGGAAGTTTATATTTCATTTTGTTCATCAGTAAAATGGGGAGATGTTTGTATTGCTCAGAAACTCCTTTTAAAATGATACCTTAGGAGAACCTGGGTGGCTCAGTCAGTTAAGCAGCCGACTTCGGCTCAGGTCATGATCTCGTGGTCCATGAGTTCAAGCCCCACGTCAGGCTCTGTGCTGACAGCTCAGAGCCTGGAGCCTGTTTCAGATTCTGTGTCTGACCCTCCCCCATTCATGCTCTGTCTCTCTCTGTCTCAAAATAAATAAACGTTAAAAAATAAATAAGTAAAATAAAATGATATCATAATAAAAAACTTTAAAAAAGTCAAAACTGGAGGTGCCTGACTGGCTCAGTCAGAAAAGCATGCAACTCTTGATCTCAGGGTCGTAAATTCAAGCCCCACAGTTAGGTGTAGAGAATACTTAAATAAATAAACTTAAAAAAATGTTTAAATAAAAAGTCTAAATTAAACTCTGAAAAGATGACACAGTGGCCTAGGATCTCAAAATGTCAGCAAATCAATGTAATACTAGATTATATCAAGACCAATCCCAAATTACAATTTAAACAGAGTAATCTGCTTTATACTGAGGCATTCTGACACCATCAACTCCCAATTTTCTTTGCCACAAAAACCCAAAATAACAGCTAATTTGAAACCGAGTTTAAATGTATTTGTATAATTACATAGAAGTATAGATGTTTCTGGCAATTCACAATACTACATATGGTATTTTGTTACTATGTTTAAATATCTGACTTTGTATAAACTAGATACAACTCTTTATTTGCTACATAATTCTAATGAAATTATCAGCCTCTGGCAGAAGTGTCCACTCATACTTACTAATTCTAACTTTATTAAGAGCAAAAAGGTAATTATTTTTCCTGTTACTTTACAACAGATACTGTTTAAACCTGCTTAATGAGATAGCAGATATTCACTGATTGGGAACAAAGAACCACATAGTCAAAAAGTATTTGGATGCAAGGAAAATCAGTGGTTAAATCCATTGAAAGTACTTAAATGGAGCTGATGCAACCAAAAGGAGAAGGAAAAAATTATTAGAAGTTACTTAAAATTATTGTTAAAATAGCAACTGACATCCTGGTATTTTTAAATATTCATTTGTAAAATTAAAAAATTAAACAAGAAATTTTGAGGGACACCTGGCTGAGTCGGTAAACACCTAACCTGATCTCAGAATTGTGAGTTCAGGCCTCATGTTGCACATAGAGCTTACTTTAAAAAAACAAGCAAATTAATTAAAAAAGTAATTTACTTAAAAAATAAATTTTTAAGATAATTTTTAATTTTAATTGTTTTTTTAATGTTTACTTATCTTATAAAGAGAGAGAGACAGAGCACGAATAGGGAAGGGCAGAGAGACACCGAATCTGAAGCAGGCTCCAGGCTCTATGCTGTCAGCACAGAGCCCAACACGGGGCTAGAACCCACAAGCCATGAGATCATGACCTGAGCCAAAGTCAGATGCTTAACCAACTGAGCCACCCAGGTGCCCCAAGATAATTTTTTTAATTGAATTTAAATAAATACTCACTTGTAGCAGATAAGAACTGCCTGGATCTAATAAGCTGGCAGCTTCATTCTGCATCGTGTTCTGTTGTGTAATTGCATCTTCTCGTTTCCGCTCTTTCTGCCCTGCTTCATCGTCTTCATATTCGTCTAAGCACTGAAAGAAAGAATAGTTTCCATTTTATTTCCATATAATATTAACAGAATGTTGTGACAGTATGTGAAGACACATTTGATAACATTAAAGAAGTATCTGTGCACACAGCAATATGTACATTTAATTCCTGTAAACTAAATTATCTGCTTAAAATTCCAACCTCCACATTCATACCCCTGATAACTCACCTTTTCTCTAGACTCCAAATGGCAGTTACAGGGTTTGCCTAAAGGTAAGATTCATTTCTTCTTTTCTTACATTCATTCAACAAGTAAACAAATGATGTTTACCTCTTTTCAGAGAATAACAAAAGATATAACCAAGACGTGGACTTTTTAGACCAGTGGGAAGATTGTGCGTGTGTGCATGTGTCCGTGTGTGACACAGGAGACTAGTATGTTCTGCCATGATCCATGAAACTACAGGAAGCTAAATGTTAACTTGCAAGCAGGGTGAGACCTCAGACCCTTCATAGTTCTTGAGAGAGGTGAGGATTTGAAAGGTATATGCTCTGATCACAAGGAACATAAATAGCTTGAGAAGTATAGACTTTCCACTACGTAACACAGAAAGAAGTTACACTGCCACAATTCCCCAGAATATAAGTAAAACATGATCAAAACTGATTTGGGGGGGTAGCACATGGGTGGCTAAGTCGGTTGAGTGTCCGACTCTTGATTTCAGCTCAGGTCATGATCCCAGGGTCACAGGATTGAGCCCTGCATGAGGCTCTACGGTGAATACGGAGCCTGCTTAAGATTCTCTCTCTCTAGAGGAATCAAAATAGAGGAGAAATACAGGGATCCAAAGTTCCCTCATCCATCAAACACAGTACTATTGAGGCCAGAAGACTTGGAATTCTAGGAACCTTGGCGAAAGAAGGACAGAAACATCCCCAGGGGGCCCACAGGGACAACCTGACAGACCATAGGTGCGTTATTGCAAATTGGGAGATAAAATGGGCAGTGTAGGCATGGAGGGGAGGGATCCCCTTCTGTGGAGAGACAAAAGGAAGAGAAAGAGAGGCTGTGGAAGTGTATTTGGACAAGAGAAAAACCACGGACCGGGGAATAGAAAAAATGGAGAAGTAATCAATTTATAACTCGATCCAGGGTTGCGGGGCTTCTACCAGACTGGGGCCGGCCACCCTGTACATACACCTGGCGGGGGACGGGAGGGTGGGCAGGAGCTAGCCCTGGGCTCAGTAGCTAAGTCAGAGGCACAGTCAGAGAGAAAAATCCTCTCCCTGAGTGCTGTGGGAAGAAAGTAGATAGCTCCAAGAACAAAAGACCCTGCAGGCACCAGCCAGTCAGAGGCCCTTTGTAGGCTGGCTGGGGGGAGTGGCACTACCCCATAACCAGGGCCTGCGGAGCAGGATCCTTTAAGACATTGGGGTTTGAATCCCAGCTGAGCACCCGGAAAGCACAGCAAACTGGAGCCGGACAGAAGAGCCCACTCGCACGTGCACAACACTGTGAAAATGGCCTGAACAGTGTGGTCTGGGACACCTGGTCAGGGAAAGAAAGAATGGGGTGTTGCCATTTTTCTCCCCATCACCAACAAAGTGGGGCTTCAGGGAACAGGACTGCAGCCCCCAGCGGAGGCAGGACTGCCGACACCAAACCACGCCTCCCCATGCCTCATAGCTACATATGTATGGACGCAAGATTCACACTGACTGAACCAGAGGGCCCCACCTCTAGACCAGCGCAACCACTGGTTCCAAGGCACAATCAGATACCAGTCCAGCGGTTTTGCATTTTCTGATTGATTCTTGGTTAATTCTTATTTTAGATATGTAGATAGGTTTTCTTCCTTCCCTTTCTTCCTCTTAGTTCATCCCTTCCCTATTCTGAATATTCTGGTCATTGGTTTGTTTAAGTGGACGTTTTTAATCTATTCTTTTTACCCCTCTTCTGTATCTCCTTCTTCTTCATTTTCCTCTCTCTCTGGATTAAGTTGTATACTTTCTCTAATTCCTGCCTAGTCAATTTTTTCTTCTCTTTTCTTTTTCCCCACCCCTATCATTTCTCTCTTTATATGGTATAAGGCTTCTTCCACCACCACCACCCCTTTTTAAATTTTTTCCAGGAAAAAATCCGTTGTTACTTCAACGAACAAATCAAATCACAGCTGGTGGCAGGTCCAAACCACTATCATGAGTAGGGAGATAAAGCAACCAGTCACAACAACAAAGAGCATGCAACACACTCCAAAAATCACCTCCTAAAGGGCCAGGCACTGGATGGTTTATGACCCTTTTTTAATATAATAGTGTTTACAGGTGCAGGACACACAATAAGCTATTAAAACACATAAGGCACAGAAAACTAGCCAAAATGATGAAACAGAATTCTCAAAAGAAATTCCAGGAAGAAATGACAGCTAGGTAATTGCTCAAAACAGATATAAACAATATATCTGATCGATAATTTAGAATAATAGTCATAAGATTAACAGCTAGGCTTTAAAAAGTAGAGACTCTATTGCTGCAGAGATCAAGGAACTAAGAGATAGTCACAATGAACTAAGTAAGAGATGTTGTAAATGAGGTACAAAATAAACTACAAGCAATGATAGCAAGGATGGAGGAAGCAGAGGGGAGAATAAGTGAAAGAGAAGATAAAATTATGGAAAATGATGAAGCCCAGAAAAAGAGAGATAAAAAAATATACTAGACCACGGGGAGAATTAGAGAGCTAAGTGATTCAATGAAACAATAATATCCGTATCATAAGAGTTCCAGAAGAAAAAGAGAGAGAGAAAGGGGCAGAAGGTTTACTTGAACAAATTATAGCTCAGAACTTCCATAATCTGGGGAAGGAAGCAGACATCCAAATCCAGGAGGCACAGAACACTCCCTTTAGATTCGACAAGAATAGGTCTTCACCATGGCTATGACAGTGAAACTGGCAAAATACAAAGATAAATAGAATTATAAAAGCAGCTAGGGACAAATGGGCCTTAACACACAAGGGTAGACACATAAGGGTAGTTCCAGACCTGTCCAGTG
This sequence comes from Felis catus, assembly GCF_018350175.1. Classification (NCBI taxonomy): domain Eukaryota; kingdom Metazoa; phylum Chordata; class Mammalia; order Carnivora; family Felidae; genus Felis; species Felis catus. The sequence goes on from NC_058374.1 coordinate 102,875,452, forward strand.
AAAATTGGCAGGCCAGAAGACAGTGGCAGGAAATAGTCAATGTGCTGAAGAGGAAAAATATGCAGGCAAAAATCCTTTATCCAGCAAGGCTGTCATTCAGAACACAAGGAGAGAGAAGAGACTTTCCCAAACAAAAGCTGAAGGAGTTCATGACCACTAAGCCAGCCCTGCAAGAGATCCTAAGGGGGACTCTATGAGTGGAATGCTACAAAGACTACAAAGGACCAGAGACATCACAAGCATGAAACCTACAGGTAACACAATGACACTAAATCTGTATCTTTCAATAATAACTCTGAATGTAAATGAGCTAAATCCTCCAATCAAAAGACACAGCGTGTCAGAATGGATAAAAAACAATATTCATCTATATGCTGTCTACAAGAACCTCATTTTAGACCTGAGGACACCTTCAGATTGAAAGTAGGGAGATGGAGAACAATCTATCATGCTACTGGAAGTCAAAGAAGGCTGGAGTAGTCATACTTCTGTCAGACAAACTAGATTTTAAACTAAAGGCTGTAACAAGAGATGAAGAAGGTCATTGTATCATAATTATGTGGTCTATCCATCAAGAAGATCTAACCATGTTTATGCTCCCAACGTGGGGCTACCCAAGTATATAAATCAATTAACACAAACATAAGCAATCTTATTGATAAAAATAGAGTAATCACAGGGGACTTTAGTACTCCACTTACAACAATGGACAGATCATCTAAACAGAAAATCAATAAAGACACAATGGCCTTAAATGATACACTGGACCAGAAGGATTTGACAGATATATTCACAACTTTTCATCCAAAAGCAGCAGAATACACATTCTTCACAAGTGCACCTAGACCATTCACCAAGATAGATCACATACTGGGTCACAAAACAGCCCTTAATACATATGAAACAAATGAGATCATACCATGTGTATTTTCAGATCACAATGCTAGGAACTTGAAAAAAATTGGCAAGAGAAAAAAATTGGAAAGCCTCCAAATGCATGCAGGTTAAAAAACATCCTACTAAAGAATGAATGGGTCAACTAGGCAATTAAAGAAAAAATTTAAAAATACATGGAGACAAATAAAAGTGAAAACATGACAGTTGAAACCCTTTGGGATGCAGCAAAGGCAGTCATAAGAGGAAAATACATTGCAAACCAGGCCTATCTCAAGAAATAAGAAAAATCCCAAACACAAAACCCAACCTCACACCTAAAGTAACTAGAAGCAAAACAGCAAACAAACCCAAAGCCAGCAGAAGATAAATAATAAACATTATAGCAGAAATAAACAATATAGAATCAAAAACAAAAACAACAACATGAGAACAGATCAATTAATCTAACAGCTGGTTTTTTGAAAAAATAAACAAAATTGATAAACCCCTAGCCAGAATTCTCACAATGTAGAAAAGAGAGAGAATCCAAATAGATAAAATCACAAAAGAGGAGATCTCAAACACCACCACAGAAATACACAATTATTAGAGAATACTATAAAAAATTATATGCCAAAGAACTGTACAACCTGGAAGAAATGGACAAATTCCTAGACGACCACACACTACCAACACTCAAAGGGGAAGAAATAGAAAATTTGACCAGACCCATAACCAGCAAATAAATTGAATGAGTTATCAAAAATGTCCCAACAAATAAAAGTCCTGGGCCACATGGCTTCCCAGGGGAATTCTACCAGACACATAAAGCAGAGTTAATACATATCCTTCTCAAGACGTTCCAAAAATAGAAACAGAAGGAAAGGTTCCATACTCATTCCATGAAGCCAGTATTACCTTGATTTCCCAAACCAGACAGAGACCCCACTAAAAAGGAGAATTACAGGCCAATATCTCTGATGAATATGGGTGCAAAAATTCTCAACAAGATATTAACAAATCAAATTCAACAGCACATAAAAAGAATTGTTGACCATGATCAATTGAAGTTCATTCCTGGACTGCAGGTCTGGTTCAATATTCGTAAATCAAGCAATGTCATACATCACATTACTAGAAAAAAGGGTAAGAACCATACGATCCTGTCAACAGATGCTGGAAAAAAATCATTGGACAAAATATAGCACCCATTCTTAATAAAAACACTCAAGAAAGTCGGGATAGAAGGAACATACCTTAACATCAAAAAGGTCATATATAGAAAGTCAACAGCTAGTATCATCTTCAATGGGGAAAAACTGAGAGGATCCCCCGATCCTCTCTCCACTCTCACCACTGTTCTTTAACACAGGGTTAGAAGTTCTAGCCTCAACAATTAGACAACAGAATGAAATAAAGTCATCCAAACTGGCAGAGAACTCAAACTTTCACGTTTTGCAGAAAACATGATACTCTACATGGAAAACCCAAAAGACGCCACCAAAAAGCTGCTAGAACTGATACATGAATTCAGCAAAGTCACAGATACAAAACCAGATTGATACAGAAATCAGCTGCATTTCTATACACCAATAATGAAGCAACAGAAAGAGAAATTAAGAAATCAATCCCATTTACAATTGCACCAAGAACCATAAAATACCTAGGAATATACCTAACCAAAGATGTAAAACATAAGTATGCTGAAAACTATAGAAAAATTATGAAAGAAATTGAAGACGACACAAAGAAATGGAAAAACATTCCACGCTCATGGATTGGAATAACAAATATTGTTAAAATGCCAATACCACCCAAATCAATCTAGACATTCAAAGCAATCCCAATCAAAATTGCACCAGCATTCTTCTCAGAGCTAGAACAAACAATCCTAAAATTTGTATGGAACTACAAAAGACCCTGAATAGCCAAAGTAATATTGAAAAAGAAAACCAAAGCTGGAGGCATCACAATCCCAGACTTCAAGCTGTATTACAAAGCTATAATCATCAAGACAATATGGTATTGGCACAAAAACAGATACAAAGACCTATGGAATAGAATAGAGAACCCAGAACTGGACTCACAAATACATAGCCAACTAATCTTTAACAAAGCAGGAAAGAATATCCACTGGAAAAAAGACAGTCTGTTTAGTAAATGGTGCTGGGAGAACTGAATCACAGCAACATGCAGAAGAATGAAACTGGACCACTTTCTTACAGCATACACAAAAATAAACTCAAAATGGATGAAAGACCTAAATGTGACACAGGAAACCATCAAAACCCTACAGAAAACAGGCAACGATTTCTTTGACCTCAGCTGCAGCAGCTTCTTGCTTCTTGCTTCTTGAGTCTTGCCTAACTCAACACCCGAAAAACAAATAATCCAGTCAAGAAATGGGCAGAAGACATAAATTGACAGTTTTCCAAAGAAGACATCCAGATGGCCAACAGACATATGAAAAGATGCTCAACATCATTCATTATCAGGGAAACACAAATCAAAACCACACTGAGATACCACCTCACACCAGTCAGAGTGGCTAAAATTAGCAACTCAGGAAACAACAGAAATGGTCAGGATATAGAGAAATGGGAACCCTCCGGCGCTGTTGGTGGAAATGCAAAATGGTGTACCCAATCTGGAAAACAGTTTGAAGGTTCTTCAAAAGATTAAAAATAGAATTACCCTATGACCCAAAAATAGTACTACTAAGAATTTATCCAAAGGATACAGGAGTGCTGATTCATAGGGGCACATGTACCCCAATGTTTACAGCAGTGCTTTCAACAATAGCCAAGTTATGAAAAGAGCCCAAATGTCCATCAACTGATGAATGGATAAAGAAGATGTGGTTTAAGGGCACACGGGTGGCTCAGTCGGTTGGGTGTCTGTCTTCGGCTTAGGTCATGAACTTGCAGCCTGTGAGTTCCAGCCCTGCATCAGGCTCTGTGCTGATAGCTCAGAGCCTGGAACATGCTTCGGATTCTGTGTCTCCCTCTCTCTCAAAAATAAAGAAACACTTAAAAATAACTTTAAAAAAAAAGATGTGATTTATGTATACAATGGAATACTAGTTGCAATGAGAAAGAATGAAATCCTGCCATTTGCAACAACGTGGATAGAACTGGAGGTATTATGCTAAGTGAAATAAGTCAGTCAGAGAAAAACCTATCATGTTTTCATTCATATGTTGAACTTGAGAAATGTAACAGAAGACCATGGGAGAAGGGAAGGGGGGAGAAAACAGTTTCAAACAGAGAGGGAGGCAAACCCATAAGAGACTCTTAAAGATAGAGAGGAGTGTTGATGGGGGAGGGAGGCGGGGAAAGAGGAAAATGGGTGATGGGCATTGAGGAGGGCACTTGTTGGGATGAGCACTGGATGCTATATGTAAGTGATGATTCATGGGAATCTACTCCTGAAGCCAAGAACAAGCACAGTGTATACACTGTATGCTACCTAACTTGACAATAAATTATATTTAAAAAAAAATCTCTCTCTCTCTAGGAGTGCCTGGGTGGCTCAGTCGCTTAAGTATCCAACTTCCAGGGGCGCCTGGGTGACGTAGTCGGTTAAGCTTCCGACTTCAGCCAGGTCAGGATCTCGCGGTCTGTGAGTTCGAGCCCCACGTCAGGCTCTGGGCTGATGGCTCAGAGCCTGGAGCCTGTTTCCGTTTCTGTGTCTCCCTCTCTCTCTGCCCCTCACCCGTTCATGCTCTGTCTCTCTCTGCCCAAAAATAAATAAACGTTGAAAAAAAAATTTTAAAAAGTATCCAACTTCCACTCAGGTCATTATCTCGTGGTTCATGAGTTGGAGCCCCATATCGGGATCTGTGCTGACAGCTCAGAGTCTAAAGCCTGCTTCACATTGTGTCTCCCTCTCTGCCCCTTCCCCACTCACACTCTTTCTCTCTCTCTAAAATAAATAAATGTCCAAAAAAATTTTTTTGAAGATTCTCTAACAAACAAATAAAAGAAACTTATTTTGGGAACAGAACCTGTATACAGCTGTTCAAAGTGGAAATTAACAGGGGTCAAAAGTGGAGTAGACAACAATGTAGGCAATTCGATCCTATGAAAAATAATGTATCCTAGCAGGACAACAGAAACAACAAAAGAAATCTTGTAAAGGGTACCCACGTTGAAGAAATTAGTCCTGATTAGAAAAATAATCTCTCTTAGAAATCTCTAAAAAACTTTTTCAGACCAATAGATAGTGTCATATTTAATGGCAAAATATCCACAAAATTTAAAAGCAAAATCAGACTTAAAACATTCATATTCATTCCACTATCAAGATAGCTGTTAACATCACTCTGGGAGTGCTATCTGATTAAACTAGGTAATAAACAATTTCAACTTTAGAAAGAAAGCAAAAATCCCTTTACCTCAGATCATATAATTTCATTGAGATAATACATAAAAATATTTTAGAATTATTAGAGCTTGTTACGATGGTTTTTATGTAAGTATGAAAAAACAGCTTCCCAAAGTAACATCAATAGTCAGATTGTATAATTTTATAATAAGTATAAAAAACAATAACCTTTATGAAACAGAACTATAAAACTTTGCTGAGAAATATAAACTAAAACCTATTCTTAAATGGAGAAAAACCTAATATTGTGAAAATATCAATAATCTGTAAATCAATTTGTAAGTTGAATAAAAATTCCAATCAATCTCTTAAGGGAATTTATTTGGAAAGTAGAGTGGGTCATCTGGATAAATAAATACATAATGCATCTAGAAAACTTACTTTTCTGAAAAGAGTTATGACAGAACATTCACTCGTTAACATTAAAATGTATAAATTCACAATAACTGTACAATTGAGGCCCTTAGGAAAAAAGAATACAGTAAAAGAATTCTTCGATACTGAGACAAGAGATCAATCATTTAATGCAGAGTGCGGGCTGACAAGCAAAAGAATAAGATCTGGGAAAAATAAAGAGTGGTCTTATCTCTAGCCTTCTACTCTAGGAAAGCAAACATCACTCATTCTCCAGTACCTGGACTGCAAAAATGCCTTACCATAAGATCGAATGTCAGTCACACAAAGCTAGAACTCTTATATCCTAGAGTAGCATAGATAGAAAGTAAAAGTTGAAGCAAGTAGCCATGAACTCCCTGGGCACAGGGATAATATTTTATTTCTCCTTGTTTTCATTTGCTGAGATCCAGTCTCTCGATACTAACCACTTTCCCTCCTTCCACTACATCAATAAATGTAGACTCCCTTGCTAGCAAATTAAAAAGAAGAAAAAAATTCAGCAAATGTTAAATGAATGAATGAGTTAACAAGATGAGACAAATTAGGGGGATGGGCAATGGTACCCCAACTTAAAACTGAACATTCTTTCTCATGGCAATGCTGTCACCTACTGACCCAGGAACCTACTCATCACACACACTATCTCTGCAGAGAGTGTGTGCATCTTACATTCTAGGCAGCTTTTAGAAAAGTGATTACTTGATGAATCACAACTTCCCTCCAAGGTTCTTCTAGCAACCAATACAGTTCTTTTGGCAACAAGCATCCTAAAAATTCTTTAAGCTATCTTACTTAACTGGGATAAATACACCTGGAGGAACACTTTGCTAGAAATGGTGAGAAATAAGAATGAAAGTAAAAAAGAACTGAGTTAATGGACCAAGGTGGGTTAAGACATTTTCTACTTCTATTTCTTGCAAACATTAGTATTTCTCAAAGTGCACAGCCAACTGATATCCTTAAGAGAGACAGAATTATGTTTTAAGATTTTTTAAGTATTCTCTACATCCAACATGGGGCTCAAACTCACAACCCCAAGATCAAGAGTCATATGCTCCATCTACTGAGCCAGCCAGGTATCCTGACAGTTATTTTTTTTTTATCTGAAATGTTTTTTTTCTTTTTTTTATTGTTTTCTTAAATCTAAATCCAAGTTAGTTAACATATAGTATAATAATGACTTCAGGAATAGAATTTAGTGATTCACTGCTTACATATAACACCCAGTGCTCATCCCAACAAGTGTCCTCCTTAACGCCCCTCAACCATTTAGCTCTTCCCCACCCAACACCCCTCCAGCAACCCTCAGTTTGTTCTCTGTATTCAAGAGTGTCTTATGGTTTGTCTCCTTTGTTTTTACATTGTTTTTGCTTCCCTTCCTTACGTTCATCTGTTTTTTATCTACAGTTTTCAGTGTACAGATTTTTCACCTCTTTGGTTAGGTTTATTCCTAGGTATTTTATGGTTTTGAGTGCAATTGTAAATGGGATCGAGTCCTTGATTTCTCTTTCTGCTGCTTCATAACTGGTGTATAGAAATGCAATGAATTTCTGTGCATTTATTTTATATCCTGCGACATTGCTGAATTCATGTATCAATTCTAGCAGTCTTTTGGATCTTCCATATACAGCATCACTTCATTTGTGAAGAGTGAAAGTTTGACTTCCTCCTTGCCAATCTGGATGACTTTTATTTCTTTGTGTTGTCTGATTGCTGAGGCTAGGACTTCCAACACTATGTTGGGTAACAGTGGTGAGAGTGGACATCCTTGTTGTATTCCTGACCTTAGGGGAAAGCACTCAGTTTTTCCCCATTGAGGATATTAGTGGCAGGTCTTTCATGATCTTGAGGTATGATGTTTCTATATCTACTTTCTTGAGGGTTTTTATCAAGAAAGGATGCTGTATTTTGTCAAACGCTTTTTCAGCATCTATTGAGAGGATCATGTGGTTCTTATCCTTCTTTTATAATGTGATGCATCACATTGATTGATCTGTAGATACTGAACAAGCCCTGTATCCCAAGAATAAATCCCACTTGATCATGGTGAATAATTCTTTTAATGTATTGTTGAATCTGGTTGGCTAGTATCTTGTTGAGAATTTTTGCATTCATGTTCATCAGGGAAACTGCTGTGTAGTTCTCCTTTTTAGTCGGGTCTTTGTCTGGTTTTGGAATCAAAGTAATGCTGGCCTCATAGAATGAGTTTGGAAGTTTTCTCTCCATTTCTGTTTTTTGGAATGGCTTCAAAAGAACAGGAGTTAACTCTTCTTTAAATGTTTGGTAGAATTCCCCTGGAAAGCCATCTGGCCCTGGACTCTTGTTTGTTGGGAGATTTTTGATTACTGATTCAATTTCTTTATTGGTTATGCGTCTGTTCAAATCTTCTATATCTTCCTGTTTCAGTTTTAGTAGTTTATATGTTTCTAGAAATTTGTCCATTTCATTCAGATTGCCCAATTTGCTGGCATATAATTGCTCATAATATTCTCTTATTATTGTTAGCATTTCTGCAGTTTGGTTGTGCTCTCTCCTCTTTAATTCATGATTTTATTTGGGCCCTTTCCCTTTTTCTTTTTGATCAGTCTCGCTAGGGGGTGTATCAATTTTGTTATTTTTTTCAAAGAACCAGCTCCTGGTCATTGATCTGTTCTACTGGTTTTTTGATTTCACTATCACTGATTTCTGCTCTAATCTTTATTATTTCCCTTTTTCTGCTGGTTTTGGACTTTATTTTCTGTTCTTTTCCCAGCTCTTTTAGGTGTAAGGCTGGGTTGTATATTTGAGACCTTTCTTCCTTCTTTAGGAAGGCCTGGATTGCTATTTTCTTCCCTCTTATGACTGCCTTTGCTGCATCTCAAATGCCACGACAACAAGGATGGACAAAGCAGAGCAGCGAATCTGCGACATAGAAGACAAAATTTTGGATAATAATGAAGCAGAAAAACAGGTAAACAAAGGCAATAAAATCACAATACAAGACTTAGAGAAATCAATGACTTATTAAAAAAGAATAACATCCAAATCATAGCAGTCCCAGAAGATGAAGAGAGAGAAGAAGGGCAGAAGGTTTATGTGAGCAAATTATAGTGGAAAACTTTCCTAATTTGGGGAAGGACACAGACATCAAAATCCAAGAAGCACAGAGAACTACCATTAGATTCAACAAAAACTGACCATCACCAAGGCACATCATAATCAAATTCATAAAATACACAGACAAGGAAAGAATTATGAAAGCAGCAAAGGAAAAAAAAAAGTCCCTAACCTATAAGGGAAGACAGATCTGGTTTGCAGCAGACCTATCCACAGAAACTTGGCAGGCCAGAAAGGAGTGGCAGGATATATACAATGTGTTGAACTGGAAAAATATGCAGCCAAGAATTATTCATTCAGCAAGGCTGTCATTCAAAATAGAAGGAGAAAGAGGTTCCCAAACAAAAACTAAAGGAGTTCGTGACCATTAAACCAGCCCCACAAGAAGTTCTAAGAGGGACCCTTTGAGTGGAGGAAACACAAAACAAAACAAAAAAGACCAAAAGAAACAAAGACTAGAAAGGACCAGAGAATATCACCAGAAACACCAACTTTACAGGCAACACAATGACACTAAGTTTATATCTTTCAGTACTCACTCTAAATGTCAAAGGATTAAATGCTCCAATCAAAAGACATAGGGTATCAGAATGTATAATAAAACAGGATCCATCTATATGCTGGTTACTAAAGACCCATTTTAGACCTAAAGACACCTGCAGATTGAAAGTAAGGGGAGGAAGAACTGTCTACCATGCTAGTGGTTGCCAAAAGAAAGCTGTAGTAGCCATACTCCTATCAGACAAACTAAATTTTAAAATAAAGACTGTAACAAGAGATAAAGAAGGGCATTACATCATAATTAAGGGGTTTATCCACCAAGATCTAACAAACTGTAAATATTTATGCCCCCAATGTGAAAGCACCCAAATATATAAATCAATTAATCACAAACATAAAAGAAACTCATTGATAATAATACCATAATAGTAGGGGACCTTCAACACCCCACTTACAACAATGGACAGATCACGTAAGCAGAAAACCAACAAGGAAACAATGGCTTTGAATGACACACTGGAGCGGATGGACTTAATAGGTATGTTCAGAACATTTCATCCTAATGCAGCAGAATACACATTCTTCTTGAGTACACATTTAACATTCATTATCTAGAATAGATCGCAGACTGCGACACAAACCAGACCTCAACAAGATCAAGATCATACCCTGCATATTTTCAGACCACAACACTATGAAACTCGAAATTAACCACAAGAAAAAATTCAGGAAGACCATGAATACTTGGAGATTAAAGAACATCCTAAAAGAACAGGTTAACCAATAAATTAAGGAGGAAATTAAAATGTACATGGAAGACAATGAATATGAAAACACAACAGCCCAACAGTTACATAAAAAATTTTTTTTTAAGTTTACTTATTTTTGAGAGAGAGAGAGAGAGAGAGAGAGGGAGGAAGAGAGAAAGAACAAGCAGAGGAGGGACAGAGAAAGGGAGAAAGAGAATCTCAAAGAGGCTCTGCACTGTCAGCGCAGAACTCATGCAGGGCTCAAGCTCACAAATTGGGAGATCAGGACCTGAGCCGAAATCAACAGTCAGACACTTAACCAAATAGGCTGCCCAGGCACCCCTCCCCCCCAACAGTAATTTTTAAATAAGTACTAGCAAAAGAGAACCAAAAAGAACTGTAAACATTTTTTAAAGTTTCTTTCTACTAAGTACAAGCTTTTTATCTGAGAGAAAAAGAAACGAAGAAAAAGACACTGATTTTATATTATATTTATACCAATACTGTGGAACTGAATTCCTTATCTCTCTTCCCAGCTCTCATTTCTAGATGAATGTAATCATGTAAACATTATTCTCTCCTTTTACACAGATTACAAAAGAGAAATGCATTAGAACTAGGTTAACAATTATTTTAAATTGAAACCAAAAAAGTCAAATTTTATGAAATGACAGTTTGAAACACAAATAATAAGCATCACTGATTGTCATCAAGTTCTTTGCTTTTCCAAAAGCTGCATTTTGTAGCACTAATATTTCAGCAAGTAAAACCCCTGAGCAAAACAAAGATATGATTTTCATTCCTAACAACACATTACTAACTTTAAAATTCTATATATGTCCTAAAAAATTATTCAGATTATCGCTACAAATCTGACAAAAGTAACCAAGTAAAAAGGAAATCAGGATTTTTTTTATTGTTTATATTTTAGAGAGAAAGAAAGAGAGAGAGTATGTGCAAGTGTGCACATGGGTGAGGGGCAGAAAGAAAGGGAGACAGAGAATCATCCTAAGCAGACTCTGTACTTTAATCAGAATGATTAAAATTAAAGACTGATAATATCAAGCATTACTGAGGATTTCAAACATCCTAGGAATAGGAATAGGAATATCTCCTATATCACTGGTAAAAATTAAACACAGAAAACAGTTTGACAATTTCTTATAAACTTAAACATACATTTACCATATGACCCAGCAATTCTAGTTATTTACCAAGAGGAATAAAAACATGTTCACTCAAAACGTGCACAAAAACTTGTATGAAAAATAATCAACTTCTTTCATAATAGCCAAAAATTACAAATAGTTCAAAAGTCTACCAACTAGTAAACAGATAAACAGTAGTATAGCCATATAGCAGAAAACTAACTCAGTAACAAAATGAATGGAATCTCAAAAGCATGATGCTAAGTGAAAGATACCAGAAAATGAAGACTATATACTGTATGATTCCATGTATATAAAATTCCAGAGAAAGCAAAATCATAATGACAGAAAACAGATCAGTGGTTGCCAGGAGCTGGGTGTGAGAAGAAGGAGCTGATGAGAAAGGGGCAGAAGGAGTGATGGAAATGTTCTATATGATTCTCATGATGGTTTACTCAGATTTGTACATTTGTCAAAATTCATCAAATTGTATTCTTAAAACAGTAGCATATTATTATATATAAATGACAAATAAATATAACATTAAAAACATAGTGGAGATATTGAACAAATGAAATGAGTTTAAAAAACAAAGACTGAACCTTTTATCTGATTAAGCTTCTAAATCCAACTACTAATTACAGAAAATAGAGGGGGGGACATAAACTCTCATCAGATAACCACCATGGAGATGCAATCATGAAATCCAAACTATAGGAAACTCTAAGCAGGAGTCAGAAAACTGTGAAAAAATAAGGCAATATTTTAGTCTTCTAGGGCTACATAAGATCTGTTACCTTTATTTTTTTTTTAACAATCCTTTAAAAACACAAAACCATTCTTAGCTCTCCATCATACAGAAACAAGCCTCTACTGATCTCTGCTATAAAAGACAAAGAGCCAGTCTCTACAACTAATAAACTGCCAGGAGAAGGGAAAAGAGAAAACAAAGGAGAAGAGACCAATAAATTTGAAACTCAAAGGACATATGAACTAATACCAATATACCGACCTACTCTATGTCCTTATTAAAGGAAACTTTTTAAAATTATCATTTAAGAGACTGTTTGAACAATGCATATATGGTAAAAGTAAGTCTCAGGAGTTTCATGAGATTAAGGATCTATTTTTAACCTTTTCAGGTGCAGTGATATTTTCTTTTGTTTAAAAAAAAAAAAAAGATTCCAGGGGACCTGGGTGGCTCAGTGGGTTAAGCATCTGACTCTTGGTTTCGGCTCAGGTCCTGATCTATCTCACAGTTCGAGGCCCCTCATCTCCCATCAGGCTCTGCACTGACAACATGAAGCCTGCTTGGGATTCTCTCTCTCTCTGCTCCTTCCTCCCTCCCTGTCTCTCTCTCTCTCTCTCTCTAAATAAACAAATTAAACTTAAATTTAAAAAGAAAATTACAGGGCGCCTGAGTGGCTCAGTCGGTTAAGCAGCCGACTTCAGCTCAGGTCATGATCTCACAGTCTGTGAGTTCGAGCCCCGTGTCGGGCTCTGTGGCTGACAGCTCAGAGCCTGGAGCCTGTTTCAGATTCTGTGTTTCCCTCTCTCTGACCCTCCCCCATTCATGCTCTGTCTCAAAAACAAATAAACGTTAAAAAAAATTTTTTTAAAGAAAATTACAAGATAGGAACTCAGAATTTGGAATCATAAAGACCTAGATTCAAATCCCAGGTCTGTCACTTAAAATAGTAATAGTTTCTACTATTGACTATTTTCTAGGTGTGCAGGGCACTGTTAAGCACTAACATGTAATATTTCATAAATTCTAACAAAAACCTTAGGAAGGTGTGTACTATTTTACAGAAGAGGAATGTGAGGATCAGAATTACGTAACAGGCTTAAAAACACAAAGTTGTTGAGGGGTCAGTTGGAACTCTGACCAAGAATAACCTATTCATCAGTCATAAAATTCACTTAGCACCTCACAACCAGAATTTTCATTAAGAAAAAGAACAGAACAGAAAATATCAGAGAACACGTTTTTAATGAAGCTTTTGTTTCAGACTGTCTGTGAATACACTGGCTCACTTAGTGTAAGTATATAGTACAGAATTAGAGGTGCAGGGAAAAAAGAGCGGCTATGGGTTGACGATAGCCGTAGCTGGATGACAGCTATAGAAGCGTTTATCTACCCTGTAGTTGTGTGTGTGTGTGTGTGTGTGTGTGTGTGTGTGTGTGTGTTAATTTTTAATTTTAAAGGGACTTTCTGGAGGAATTCTACCAGGTCGCATTCCCACATTTACTTCAGTCACTGAAACAGACCAAGCTTCCCCCAGGTCTCATCCAGCACTGTACAGACTCTCATTCCCATCTTGCTTTGTACATTCCATAATCTAAGTCAATCATGTATTCCTCCTCTCCTTCCTAATCATTACACTGTATCCTCTGAATTCCTGTAGATTCATGAACTGCTCTCCTCAGCTGCAGAATGAAATCTAGCTGGCTCTCAGTAAAAGCCCTTCCCCCTATAGCTGTCTCAACTTAAAGCTATTTGTTTTTTAATTTCTCTCATACCTTCAGTCCTGGTGGTAGGGTTAGTGCTTTCTCTGACCACCATTCTGGAGCAAGTCTCTCCTTTGACCATGAAGCTCTATCTAGCCCAGTGATTCTCATTTAGTCAATATCACTCCCTACAAGGCCTGGAATTTTGTGAAGGCATTTTTGGTCGTATTGATGACTAAGGGAAGCTACTGGTTTATGGATCAGGAGCATGGAATGAATATCTTGCAATGTGAAAAGTTAGTCCAAGAAAAAACTGACCTACATCCCATTCAACTACAGAATGTAATACTGAACAGTCATGAAGGTGAAAAATCTATAATGATCTAGGCTTAAACATATTTTACCTCTAAAAAACAATGGGGGGGGTGCCGGGTTTTAAAATATACATAGATTTTTCCAGGAAAACAACTATACCTTGTAAATGGTATTTTGCTAGTAACCTTATGAAAAAATTGCTTGACATTTCAGAAAATATCACTAACAGCAAAACTATTCATGCTACTTGAGTCATTAATAAAGCACACTTTTATCAGTCCAAAAGAAAGTTTGAAAGCCACAGTACTGTTTTTATAGCTCTAAGTCTCTGCTTGAGGCAACAGACTGCACTATCACAATAGCAGCATTACAACAGGGTATCACACTTTTATAACAAAATATGGCATATACAGAATGTATTCAATGTTTGCTGAACTAAATGGGTGCACAGTGGAAAGACAAGACTAGACTGAACCAAATTACAAAAGACACTGAGACTAAAAAATTGAGGCTTAAAGTCTAAAATACAAAGTGACCCGCCAATCATCATTTAATTTCTTAAACAAATGAGAGGCATACTAGTTTTGAAAGACTAACCTTAGAGTGATATATATGCAAATAAACCTGAGCTGGGAATCTTAAGGCAGTAATTTCCCACTACTAAAATTTGTTACCACAGATCAAAGGTTTTTTGGTTTTCGGGTTTTTTTTTTTTCCTTCAGTTCAAAGTCTTCCCTTTTATTAAAGTCCAAGTTACCACTACATGGTTTGGCATTCAATAAAGGCAAACGTGTTCAAATAAGGTAAAACTTTATCATCAGTATCTCCAGGTGATTGTTTACACTCAAGTAGCATCGTGAGCATTGCTGAGAAGCCCATCCATGAGGTTTACACTTTGCCTAATTCCTCTGGAGTGGAGATTCCCAGTTCATTTAAAGTTAGCCTAAGTTTCTGGATGACACAGAGGTAGATTTCCTTACGAGGTCCTGCTTTGTCCTTAACAATCTGCAGGATGCAAACTGCAATAGCAAAAATTTAACCACCTGCACGTCAGCAAAGCAGTATCAGTGACTTTGGGTTCTGGAACCAGATCACAGCCAACAAGCATGTTCATCCCTTTACACAATTCCCAGGCATCAATATCCGGCTTGATGAAGTATGTCACCCAGCAAGCATCAAACTCCTTATCTGTCCCCTGTGACCCACGGGAGTAGCAGCTAAGGCAGCAAGGCCAGAGGACCAGGGGGCCCAGGGGCCCACGACAGGGTACAGGAGGCCTCCTGGGCTGGGAAGGGCAGCTACAGCTGCTGCTACCATACAGGAGCAGAGAACAGCACCGACCCTAATGATGACAGCATACAGTCCAAGCCAAAAGTTTTTAATGTATCAAAAATTTAGTAAAAAAAATTTTTTTTTATTTATAAAGGGGTGCCTGGATGGCCTAGTCAGTTGAGCATCCGACTTTGGTTCAGGTCTTGATCTTGAGGTTCATGGGTTCGAGCCCTACATCAGGCTCTGTGCTGACAGTTCGGAGCCTGGAGCCTGGAGCCTGCTTCACATTCTGTGTCTCCCTCTCTCTCTGCCCCTCCCCCACTTGCCCTCTGTGTCTCTCTCTCTCAAAAGTAAACATTAAAAGAATTTTTTAAGAAAAATTTAGTAAGTTGATAGAATGAAATAACTAAAACGGATCCATTTCATGGATTAATAAAAATTTTATTAATGTATTTTTAAATGCTTCCAATATATGGAAAACAGCATATTCCAAAGAACTTTTTACTTACATTAATAAAAATCCTTGGACGGTTGGTAGGGTATACCTAAGCACAACAGATAATCATCATTCACAACTATTATTTATCTAGAACTATGCATACCAAAGCAAAATACAATTAAAATTTTTTTGATTCAAACATATTAAAATTTGTTAAAATTAATTTTTGATAAAATTAATGCTTAAGCCGAATTTTCAGACTTTGATCTTTCGACAGAATAAATTGTGTGGTATACTATCTAGTTCTTGGAAGAGTTCAGCTGCATACTGCTTCACATTCCTTTCTTTTTTTTCACATCTGTTCTCTTTCAAAAGCGATGAGTCTTACAAAGAATGAAACAATTCATCTCCAAACAATATTGAATAGTTCACAAAAATCCATTAAAAAATGCTAGTTCCTTTAATTTTCAGAATCCCTCCCCCCAAATTTTACTATTCTCTTCTATCCAAATGCTGAAGTGTATATAACATGTGCTTATCTAATCTTAATATGAAGAATCTACATAAATTCCTTAGGTGTTCTGGTTTTTCAATGAATTTTTGCTAAGTATAAATACTTCTCTATAAAGCTCTAACACTAGGGAATAGGGCAACATTCTCTTCATATGAATTAGAATGAGAAAAAAAATACAACAGAACTAAAATGAAATGTAAATTTTAAACAGCCAAGTAAATTTAACTATATGCATTACAATAAATCATACAAATGTGGCTCTAAAAGCATTCCAATTGTCTTTGCATTTAAAAGAAAATCAAGTAAGGGGCACCTGGGTGGCTCAGTAGGTTAAGCATTGGACTTCTGATTTCGGCTCAGGTCATGATCTCAAAGTTCCGTGGGTTCAAGCCCCACATCAGGCTCTGTGCTGACAGTGTAGCACCTGCTTGGGATTCTGTCTCCCTCTCTCTCTGCCCTTCCCCTGCTCATGGTCTCTGTCTGTCTGTCTCTCTCTCTCTCAAAAATAAATAATTAAACTTAAAAAAAATCTTAGAAAATCAGATAAGCAATCCTAGCATAGCTCTTAGGGAAAAGAAAGAAAAGCTATATAACTCCATGAGAATGAAAAAAGTTTCTACTTAGCATCACACAATTACAAACCGTGAATATGGATAAGTGCTGTAGGTTCCAAGATGAAAGTTACTATATCCATGAAAGGCATTAGGAAAGTTGAGATTTTCTTCAATAAGACCATGTCAATCCTATCAGTACTGCTGCTGCTTTATCTGCCTCCCTCTCTGGTAAAACCCCTTTTCATCCTCCATTAGTCCTTTACCTAGCCAATACCAGTTTGTCATCACTCAACATCTACCTAGCTACTCCTTACCTTCACTCCCTGCTCCTAAGCCAAGAGGTTTATTTTGAAATGGTCAAACAAAAGAAACTTCCCAACACGACAAAAAGAAAACTGAAATAAGATCAAATTAATAAGCATCTCTACATGAAAAGAACTGAGCAAAATGAACAAATGATCTCTCCTCTCATCAGGTGACTGAAAAAGCGACACAGATCTATAACACAATGATTAAAAACTGCTGCTACTACTACTACTACAACTACTACTACTACTACTACTACTACTACTACTACTACTACTACTACACAGCCCTAGCCAGAACGTATGGGAAATAAATGGAGTAAATTAAAATGTATGAAATTTCCAAAACTAATTGTTAAACAATAATTCGATAACTGAATTAGTTATGCTTTCTAACAACTTGATAACATCTAACAGAAGTGTTCTGACTTCATAGATTTCAGAGCTCAGTTTACAAAAAAGTTAGCATTTTAAACAAAAAAGAAATCTTATTTGCAAAGAATCTGAGAATGTAACACTCCAGAAACAGGAAATGCAATCAGATTTTCATTCTGACACAGTTTTAAAGCACCTTCCCCACCATTAAAATCTACACCAATACTATCACATATTGCTCAGCCACAGTCTGATCCAACCACACTATCTGGTGCTGGTATCACATCAGACCTCAGGGCTAAGCAGTGTTAAATTCTCTAAACAGCAATATTCATGATTAGAGAGGCAGCAATCTCACTTTCAGCCATTTCAATATTAATTTTTTTAATTTTTTTAACATTTATTCATTTTTGAGAGATAGAAAGAGCACAAGTGGGGAAAGGGCAGGGAGACAGGGAGACACAGAATCCGAAGCAGGCTCCAGGCTCCGAGCTGTCAGCATGGAGCCCAACACCAGGTTCAAACTCAGACTGTGAGATCATGACCTGAGCTGGTCAGATGCCCAACTGAGCCACCCAGGCGCCCCTCAACTAATATTAATAATTTTAAAACTGTAGTTGAGTACTTTAAACAGAAAATTACATCTTTCCTAATTACAAAATTACTTAATATACATTACCAAAACACTTTTAAAATAGAAAAAAGAAGGAAGCATAAAAAAATCATCCTTAATCTTAACTGTTATCGTTTTGATACAAATTCTTCTACTAGAACTTTTTTTTTTAATCCAGGTAATTACAGGCATAGTGCTGATACCTAATTGTGCCATCTCTTCATTTGCAACAAAAATTTTAGTAGCTGCACATTATGATATGACATGAATACAGCATGATCTGTTTAAGCATATATGATTGTGGGTCATATAAGCTAAATAGTCTTTCATATAAATTCTAGTGTACATCTCTAACTGTCAAGGTTTTTTAAACACGCTGCCAAGTCTTCTGCCAAGAAGGCTTTCTTATCCTTATATTTTTAACTCTTTCCAAGCATAGTAGGCAATTAATGGTTTGACTGAACCCTAGTCAGAAGAATGAACATGTTATCTTTATTGACTTTATATATTTCCTTATGTATCTTTATTTTCCTCACTGATCTCCTCTTTCAATTAAAAAAAATTTTTTTAATGTTTATTTATTTTTGAGAGAGAGAGAGACAGAGACAGAGACAGAGACAGAGTATGAGTGGGGAAGGGGCAGAGAGAGGGAAACACAGAATCCAAAGCAGATTCTAGGTTCTGAGCTGTCAGCAGAGAGCCCAACATGGGGCTCGAACTCACAAACCATGACATCATGACCTGAGCCGAAGTGGGCTGCTCAACCGACTGAACCACCCAGGCACCCCTCCTCTTCTAATTTTTATATTAGTTCATTCATTTCCCTAGTATTTCTAAAAACTCTTAATATAATAAGATGGTAACCTTTGTCTATCATATAGTCAGGTTTTTTTCTAGCTCACCTTTTAATTCTGTTTAAGTTTTCCTTTTGAAATTTTCTCCCTGTGCTTTTATGTTAAGAAAATGTTTTCCCATTCTGAAAACACATACACTTTCTAATTCTTGCAATCTCAGTATTAACTTTTGAACTCATCTCACATTTAATTTGTCATATAGTGAGGCTGGAGACTTTTTTTTTTTAATGTAACAAGCAACTGTTATAGCCATACACATGGAATAATCCAGAACTGTAACAATGGTAATGGGTTGTATGAGTAATGGCTCCTGGAGGAATTTAGCAATGCCCTCCAAATTTTATACTCAGAGGCTCTAAACAACCCATCTCCTCACCATGGATTCAAAAAGCTACCTTTGTTTCAAACTTTTATATGTGGGTATGTTTTTAACTTTCTATTATGTTCCACTGATCTATGTTAATATCCAAATGATATTACTTTTATCATTATAAGTTAATAGCATCTAATAATATCTAGCAGATCTCTTTATTATTATTCATTTTTAAAACTCTCTTGGCCATTCGCAGCCAGTGTATTCTAGAATAATCATTTCAACACATTTGAATTAGGTATAAATTATTTGCAAAAAACTACTGACAACATTTATTAGCTCCATGACCTTACAAAATGGGGACAAGAGCAGTGCCCATATTATAGCGTTGTTGCTATACAGGCTGGCAGTAAGTTAAAACCAAGGAAATGAAAGTAGATATGGACAATGGCAATAGACTCTGACTGGACTGGGAGAGCCAAAAGCAGTCAAGCAGCATTAACAAGATGACTCTTAGTTGTTTAGCTCACAGTGTCATTCATGTACACAGAAAATTTTAAAGGGAAATGATGAAGGGGTTTGGTGTTAAGCATCTGAAATATTTGTGGGATATATAAAAGGAAAGGAAAGACCAAGATACAGATCAAAGGCTAAACCTCTTCTAAAACTGCAAAGGCAGCTCTCACAATATAGATCTAAATAAAGATAGCTTAGACAAAATAGGCAAAAAAAAAAAAAAAAAAATTGAGAGAGTTCTGACTGAGGGTTCTCTAGTTCCTCTGAAAAGTTAACTGTGCTATTCTGCTGACAATCATGGGTAGAAGTTTAGAATAAGGTAATGGCTGTGAAGTGGATTAAAAGTTTAAAATAGCTATTTTAGGAAACATAAAAGTGAGTGAAATACAAATATGTAAAGGATTTTCAGACAAGTGCTGAGGGTCCAGCTCAGAACAAAGACCCTAAGACTTCAAAATGGTACCAGTCAGTTGTTACTAATTTAAAGCTCCTTAGTGCTATGAATCCAATTCTACTATGAACATATTTATTGATATTTTCAACAAGTTGTCAAATAGTTTTTGGAACGAATGTGGAGGATGGTCTTCCCATATTCCTCAATTTTGAAACAGGTAATTCAGAAGCAAGTCTTAGCCAGCAGCATATTAATTATGCAATTATATATGAATATAGTAACTATGTTTAATATCCTCTTCCATCAATATCTGACTCCATTCCAGAATTTTTTTTAAATTATTAAACTTAGCTAAGAAAAAATCCAGGATTGTACTAGTTTTAGGTGAAAATTCTTTCCACAGCTTTATATTATACACTTTCTTCTATTAT
Organism: Felis catus; assembly: GCF_018350175.1. Classification (NCBI taxonomy): domain Eukaryota; kingdom Metazoa; phylum Chordata; class Mammalia; order Carnivora; family Felidae; genus Felis; species Felis catus. The sequence continues at coordinate 102,895,950 of NC_058374.1, forward strand.
CTACAACCCAAGTCTCAATCTAATTAGACTTGTTCTAATGCTTAACAGTCGGGAGTAATAGGCTTGGGTATTTATAACATAAAAATTCCTCAACATGAGTCACACAAACAATTCTAGGAAAACAAACTAGGCACTAATATAAGGGGAGAAACTATCTTCAGAAAGAACTATCAAGACACAAATATGCAAAATATATTCTATCTTAAATGTACCAATGATGACTCTTAAGTATAGTACTGAGGTCAGAAAAGTAAACATCATACTCTTCAGCTCAATAGTTCACACATTATTGATTATACTCCTAGAGAAGCAATGATATGAAAAATCAAAGAAAACAATCCAAATTATCTATATTTAGTTTTCAACTATTATCAGATTTAAACAATCCAGTATTCACAGGCTTTCTTCAGTTACATCCAATGATGTTATGTAATCCCATGATAGTTATTCCTCAACTTCCAAGATATTTGGGCAATATACTCAACTACTCTATGCTTATTTTTTTCATCCAGAGAATGGGAAAAACACCAATGGCTATGCCTCATAGAACTGTACGGATTAAAGAAAGTAATGTATGCAAAAAAGCTTAGAACAATAACACACACAGCACTTAGTAAATTATTTTTATAACCCCCATCAAACACTCAGATGTACATTTAAACATGCTAATAACAATAATAGCTTTTCCTGGACAGTTACTATGTTCTAGGCATTTTTTAATAGTTTTCTTGGATTATTTGTTAATCCTCACAGGTAGGTACTATTACAGATTTATTTGGTCAGTGCTGCTTCAGCTGGAATCACCTTCTCCACCTTACTTCTCTATGCTTCCAACTGCAAATATCCAATTCTTTCACACAGTAGGAATATGTATATATATATATATATATATATATATATATATATATATATGTGTGTATATGTATGTATACATTTACTGTATGTATGTATGTATATATATATATATATATATATATATATATATATATTTACTGAATGAAACTTTGGTTATTTCAAATGTAAAAATCAGACTATAAATTCTGAAATTCTTAATCTTTACCTCATACTATTTATTGATTACATACCACTACACTGATCCTTTCTTTCCTGTTATCTACTTAATTAGATTTTATGGTTCCCAAAGGAAGGGACCTCATCCAGTATTGTTTCTGAATCCTTCAGTCTCTTGTCAGTAATACCTACATAATGGGAGCTTAATAAATACAAATGCATATTTACTAAGAATTTCCTATAAAATTTTAAAATACTTTTAATAGCAAAAATATGCACTCATTCAAGGACATTCCTTCTGCTTAAAAATACAATTTGAAAAATCCTTATGCACACAGAAATAGCTTCTAGTAACCCCTTCCCATTTTATCCCAGTCCATTTCATTACAGATTTTAATGAGAAACAGGATTTTCAAGAACTCTCATACACAGCATGCTCTAACAAACACTATACAAATGCAGTAAAGCCTTGTTTCTTCAGCACGGAACAAGCCAAACTTCCCTACATCTTAAACAATTAATATGGGTCATTCTCAACATCAAACCCCTCCCTCCAAACGATGAAAAGCAGTGATTAACAAATTCAGAGGATCTAAAATTAAGCATAAAAAGACTGCAGGCAGAAGCTCTGAAATTTTTTAAATAGGTTACATCTTTCTAGTTTTTGTGGGAATATTTATTTATAAAATCATTCATAATTTCCTATAAACTACCTATTGAGATTTGGGGAAGCAGGAAAAGACTATAGAACAGAAGTCAATCTACCGCATGTTGAGATTTCCCCAATGCAATGTATTTTTTCCGAGAATTTAAAAATATTTGGATAAACACAATGACAGAGTAACTTGTATACATACTTGAACAAAAGGAATGATAGCACTGAATCCTTTGGAACTGAGCAATTATCCTGGAATCTCTTTTATGCTTAGAGAAACAAAACCACCAAATAGCTTCTCTCTCTCTCCTTTGGCCAGAATTTTCAATAGAGAACATTACCATTTGGTCAATACTACTAAAAACAAATTACTGAATAAGGGAAGGTTATAGGAAAAGGGATCCTAGAGAAGAATAAGTTGAGAGTCATAGTTTTGCTATGGTTTCCACTTGCACAGCACAAAGCTCTGTAGAGGTTCTACAGAGAACTTACCTTTTCAATTCTCTGAGAAATGCATCTTTAGTCTTCTTTTTTCCCTTAGGAACATTCATATAATGCCTCTTAGGAAGCTTTCCACTTCTGTTTAAATTTCCTTGTCCCCTATATACATCCTCTCCCATTCCCAATATAGACCATCTGAAAATTATTTTTTTTAACTTTTTAAGTTTGTTTATTTTGAGACAGAGAGAGAGAGAGAGAGAGAGAGAGAGAGAGAGAGAGAGAGAGAGAACGCGTGCACAAGCAAGAAAGGGGCAGAGAGAGAGGAAGACAAAGAACCCAAAGCAAGCTCCAGGCTCTGAGCTGTCAGTGGAGAGCCTGATGTAGGGCTCAAACTCACCAACCGAGATCAGGACCTGAGCCAAAGTCAGATGCTCAACCGACTGAGCCACCCAGGTGCCTCATCTGAAAATAATTTAAACTTAACATTAAATCATTCATACTAATGTATACTTTCATTAAGAATGGTTTCTCCCACAAAAAAAATTAAAAGTATATGTCTATATAAAACAAACTGATTTTGAATGTAAGCTATCACTTGGTACAGAAGCTGGCACACTACAGGTACTTAAAAATTAAGCAGATGAATGAACAACTTAACAAGCAAACTGATGAATCTACTTTAGCCTTGCACGTTCCCACCCACCAAGGGTCTTTCCTAGATCTGACATTTCTCTCCCATCACTCAGCCCCAAGACTCCAGGGCTCAGTCTTACTTGCTGTACCTTATTCTTCTATGGCAGACCTACAATCACAAGGTGACCCAAAAAGGCAATCCAAACTGTATAGCCAAGAGAGATTCTGCCTTCTCAAGCTCTTTAATACTTTGGATATACATACTTAAGGTATGAAGAAGAGAAAGGACCTAGGAGAAAGACTACTTGGGAGCATAGGGATGCAGCTTAAAGAAACTCAATCCTAGAATAGTTTGATGGGTAGGGATCTTGGAAGAGAGTTTATGAGTATATATATCAGCGCATCTCAGAGTCTGAGGTCAAGAAGAATAACCAAAAATTGTGTTCACAGTGGCTAGATAGTAAAGAAAGTAAACGGAGAACTAAAAATTTATTCTCTATCTAGTTACCATTTAACACCCATAATTAAATGGTGTGTATGTTTTATTTTAAATTTTATTAGATAACATTAAACTCTATTTGTTCCCTTAAATCTCAGGTTTTGTTGATTATACAAAGTAGTTAACCTGATTTTTTAAATTTGTTAGATAGTACAGGATCATGCTAACTCAAATACAGTAACAACAGTAACAGTTAACAATCATATAGCACTTATGTGTCAGACACTGTACTAAGCGCTTTTCAGAGAATAACTCTTTTAACCTTTACAATCCTATAAAATAAGTACTATTAACCCCACTTTACAAATTTGGAAGCAGTTAAGCAACTTGCCTAAAGTCACACAGCTAACAAATGACGGAATTGTGATTTGAATTCAGATAATATGGCTGGCTGCAGAGCCCTATGTTCTTAATCACTAAGTCATATTTACTATTCTGTGGTGACTAGCTTATTCTCTATTCTTACAAAGAAAAAAAAACAACAACACAAAACAGGTCTCAAATACAGCAATATTTTATACAATGTTTATTAACAGGATTAAGAAAGTCTATGGGATGCCTGGGTGGCTCAGTCGGTTAAGCATCTGACTCTTAATTTTGACTCGGGTCATGATCTCACAGTTCATGAGTTTAAGCCCTATGCTGGGCTCCACACTGACAGGGCAGAGTCTGCTTGGGATTCTGTCTCACTCTCTCTCTGTCCGTCTTCTGCTTGCACGCACTCGCTCTCTCTCTCTCTCTCTCAAAATAAATAAATACACATTTAAAAAATAATAAAAAGGAAAAAAAAAGAAAGTCTAATGACTTACCAAGGGAAACTACATTAACTCCTTTCCTGAGCATTTTGAAAACTCACAAATATTTATCTGAGATGCTATTAGATGAAGTTGGGGGATGGAGTATAACAGGAAAAATATATTTTATTAAATCTAAGATGCCATTGATTGAAAACTTATTATTTTACATGCCACTGACAAAAGAAAAAAAAAAAACCTGCCAAACTATAATACAATGTTATTTTAAAACATAACTTAAATAAACAGTAAACAAAGGTATAACTAAGTCAGTAAACTAGTCATTTATCAAGGAAACTTCAATATATGGTTGCTTAACAGATGAAATCATGTAAAAGAAAATTAGTATTTTCTTGAAATCTGCTGTCATTCTGGTAATCTACATATATAGAAGAAATTAAAGACTTGAAAACAGCCTAAGACTAGGGTTTAAATTGTGGTTGTAGAAAACTTCAAGACTACATGAGAAATTGGTTTACCAATCACATGCTTAGATTAGGGCATATGTATTAGTTAGCTGGGGCTACCATAACAAAACCCCATATACTGGGTGGCTTACAGAGGAAAAATTTAATTGACTCACAGTTTTTAAGGCTGGAAGTCCAAGACCAAGGTGCCAACAGATTTGGTTTCTCCTATCAACCTCTCTCCTTGGCTTGCAGACAGCTGTCTTCTCACAGTACCTTCACAGGATCTTTTTCTCTGGTGTCTCTCTCTCTTACAAGGATACCATATTGGATTAGTGTCTCACTCTTATGATCTCATTTAACCTTAATTATCTCTTTAAAGGCCCTATCTCCAAATACAGTCACATTGGGGGTTAGGGCTTGAGAGGGGGGAGGATAAAATTCAGTCTATAACAATATACAAGAGCTGATCTTAGTGGAACCCATTCCTAGAATACAAAACATCATTTCTGCTATAGGAAGCTACTGTTGAGGTAACAGTATTCAGTATAAAGTCGTTTCTACATTAGGATCAACAGCAAAAAAGAAAAAAAGAAAAAAAATCAGAATAGCTCTTCATCTGAGACTAAAATAAATTACTCTGGGATTTTTAAAAATTGTTTAAGGTTCAAGAAAGTTTCCTTATCTCTGGCTCTTGCTATATTCTCATACTAGAATCAATTCACATTTCATATATTACAAAGGCAAATCTTGCTTTCAGGTACTTAAGAATACTCTATATTACTTAAGAATAAGAATCACTATTTACCTTTGATTCACTAGCACCTCACAAAACGTCTGGCATATAGTAGCTGCTTAATAAGTATTAAGGGCAGGGGCGCCTGGGTGGCGCAGTCGGTTAAGCGTCCGACTTCAGCCAGGTCACGATCTCGAGGTCCGTGAGTTCGAGCCCCGCGTCAGGCTCTGGGCTGATGGCTCGGAGCCTGGAGCCTGTTTCCGATTCTGTGTCTCCCTCTCTCTCTGCCCCTCCCCCGTTCATGCTCTCTCTCTGCCCCAAAAATAAATAAACGTTGAAAAAAAAATTAAAAAAAAAAATAATAATAAGTATTAAGGGCAGAGGCAGAGGGCAGAGGCACCTGGGTGGCAGAGTTGGCTGAGCTTCCAACTCTTGGTTTCAGCTCAGGTCATGATCTCAGAGTTCGTGGGATCGAGCCCCATGTTGGGCTCCATGCTGAGCACAGAGCCTGCTTAAGATTCTCTCCCTCTCCCTCTCTCTCACTCTCTCTCCCTCTGCCCCTCTCGCTGCACATGTTCTCATAAACAAATAAACAGAGGCATCTGGGTGGCTCAGTCAGTTAAGCATCTGACTCTTGATTTCGGCTCAGGTCATGATCTCACGGTTTGTGAGTTCAAGCCCCACATCGGGCTCTGCACGGACAGCAAGGACCCTGCTTAGCTCTCTCTCCCTCTCTCTCTGCCCCTTCCCAGCTTGTTCTCTCAATAAGTAAGTAAATAAATAAATAAATAAATACATGTCAGAGTTGGGGATAGTGGAGGGAGAGAAGAAGGAAGAAAATACGTTGGCAGTTTAGGATACAGCACTCTTAACTCTTGCCAGCTTTTAGTTTGGCACTCCATAGATTACTTGAATGAAAATACTTAATACTCAAAGGAGGTATAAAAATACATACAGCAAATTTAAGGTCTAACATAGACTTCAGCTGGTTCTCAGCTTCATGTCAAAACTCATAAAAGTGGAAAGCAAGAAAATCTTATGAACAAAACATCAGCTCCCCCTGAATGAGCATTTAAATGTTATCTGAAAGCAGAAAACAGAAATAGTTTAAAAGACTTTTCAAAGCTTATGGGGTCTACTCAATTGCCAATAAGTCTACTAGTTTAAAAAAAATTTTTTTTTCAACGTTTATTTATTTTTGGGACAGAGAGAGACAGAGCATGAACGGGGGAGGGGCAGAGAGAGAGGGAGACACAGAATCGGAAACAGGCTCCAGGCTCTGAGCCATCAGCCCAGAGCCTGACGCGGGGCTCGAACTCCCGGACCGCGAGATCGTGACCTGGCTGAAGTCGGACGCCCAACTGACTGCGCCACCCAGGCGCCCCAAGTCTACTAGTTTAAAAACTGGTTTTTGAAGCCTACTGATTCTGCCGTTTTAACAGGAAACTTCTACAAAATTGTATTTGCTTTGCCCCCCCAAAAGCATTCATAAAACATAGCATTTATATATAATGCCTACTCTAAACCCTAGATATTCAGAAACCATCCACTGAATTAAGTAAGTCATCGGCTCATTCAGAGTTTATCCCATAAGCTGGAATCTGCAAGGGGAAAAGTGGAAGCACAAGGTAGGCTAGAGATAGGGGAAAAGACATACTTTTTTTTTTTTAATATAAATTCAAGTTAGTTAACATATAATGTAGCATTTGTTTTATGAGTAGAATTTAATCACTTACATATAATACTCAGTGCTGGTTACCTGCTATTTTTCAACTGTCAAGGAGTATCAGAATGTATGTACAAACCAAATATAAAACAGTATCTATATGTTTGGTTGGTTAGCGTCTTAACCATAACAAATACACGAACGATGGTGGACCACTTTTAGTTTACTATTTGTGTCCATGCTTCTCCATAAATTTAGGCAATTAAATATGAAAGCAAATAGTAATAACACTTTGATTTGACACATTTGAATCAATGAACATTAACACACAATAGTTATTTAGAAAGGAAAACATTCCTTCAGCAAAAATGTGCTTATTATGTGGTTTCTTGTCTTTGTAATTGAAATTTAAGATTTGTTTAAATTGCCAAAATCCCATATCATTGAGTTTTAGTTTATTTTAAAAGGATCCAGGGGCGCCTGGGTGGCGCAGTCGGTTAAGCGTCCGACTTCAGCCAGGTCACGATCTCGCGGTCCGTGAGTTCGAGCCCCACGTCAGGCTCTGGGCTGATGGCTCAGAGCCTGGAGCCTGTTTCCGATTCCGTGTCTCCCTCTCTCTCTGCCCCTCCCCCGTTCATGCTCTGTCTCTCTCTGTCCCAAAAATAAATAAACGTTGAAAAAAAATTTAAAAAAAAAAAAAAAAAAAAAAAAAGAAAAAAAAAGGATCCAAAGTTCTTGATCTCATGTCAGAAGTGAACAAGACTTTTATAATGAGAAGAAAACAAAATGCCTACAGAAAATGATAAGTTCACTTTGTCTTAATTCTGACATTTACTGAAAAATGCTCTGTGTAGCATACTTCTCAAAGCCTTTCAAAGAATGATAATAATATGCTTTTCCTATTACACAGTCCAGATCAAATTATATGCCTAACAATTACAAACATGAAGTATTTCATTTACATACCTTCTTTCAGTGTTCAGAACACATTTCCTATTGACCAAATCACTTATGTGAAAGATTTAAACAGGTCACTAGGTAATAAAAATTCCATTTCTCCTTAGTTGTTTTCCTATCCCCTTTATTAAAATACTTTCTTTTTTTAATGTTTATTTTTGAGAGAGAGGGAGAGAGACTGCATGCACGCACAAGACAGGGAGAGGCAGAGAGGGAGGGAGACACAGAATCTGAAGCAAGCTCCAGGCTCTGAGCAGGGCTTGAACTCGCAAACCATGAGATCATGACCTGAGCTGAAGTCAGCACTTAACTGACTGAGCCAGCCAGTCAGCCTATCAAAATACTTTCTGAGCCATATCCTGAAATATCAGTGTCCTCATTATCCCAACTGTAGCGTTGCTTTGTATAATTTGAAGGCCCATAGAGCCACTCGATGTTGATGTGCTTTATAGCATTTCAAAGAGACAGCCCCTTACAGTACCAAGTCCAATTAGGAACAAGAGGGTTGAAGTCAGGTTCTGCTACCACATAACTTTAAACTAGTCCCTCTAACTCCTTGAGTCCCAGTCTCAACCATAAAAGGACCATTTTTATATAACGACATCTAGTGATTTTCAAATGAAATTATTAATACACTTCATAAAATGTTACTTGTTACACAATCTAATGGATACATCATTCCTGCAAATATTTATATGCAAGGCACTGTGTTAGCAAATGGGGACTGAGAAATAAACAAAACAAATAATCCCTCTCCTCACGGAACTTAGATTCTAGGTGGGGAAATAATTAATATATTTAATCTGTTTCCTTCCACTAAAAATGACAATGAAGAAATGTTAAAAAGGTATTAGCACATAATGATAAAAAAAAATGAGGCAACAGAGAGATGACATCTAAATCTTGGACTAGGGAAAGCAGATGGACAATTGCTGATTAGGCAGAGCAGATGAAGCTGAAATCTACATATCAGTCAAAAAAAGGAAAAAGTATACCAACGAAGTGAAGAAAATGTTTAGGAACTAGAAGTATCAGAAGTCCCCTAAAGGCAAGGGGTAGGGTTGGGCAAAAAAAAAAAGGAGGAATGGTAAAAATTCTATGTAAGAAGAAGTTAGGACAACCTACTCCCTACCTTCCTCAGCGAAGCAACTATTTTCTCCCCACAGACAAGGTTTATTCCCCACAAAAACTGAACCAAAGAGGTGTCTGACTGAGACATCAATAACAGTGAAAGGTGCAGGTGAGGAATGAATCACATCACACTGATATAAGGAGTGAACATACATACGTATAAAATAGTGTCATAAAAATAAAAGTATCACTTTATAGTTTCATTTAAAAATAAAATAGTGTCACTTTCAGTCCCCTTTTCACCACATGGATCTCAAAACATTAAAATGAAAAAAGTATAACAAATATTCCCCATATTTTCAGACTTATTCAACTTGCTAAATACAGTATTTATAATGCTTCTTATTCACCAAAATATTTATGTTGTTCAAGTTTATATAGAAAGAGAGAAAAAGGACCAAAGGAATTATTTTTCACAGGTTAAATAACCATCCTTTCAGGGATGCTTTAGGCAGTGAGTAAAAAGGTAATCAATACAATTTTAAATAATACACAAATGGTTATGTAGCTATTTTAACATATATTAGAAAAAATATTGCTAGCATACTGAATCTGTATAATCTTACAGATATCATTGCTTAGCCAAGGCTAAATTTAACTTTGCAGAAATGGCAGCAATATATAAACATCTAAACTTTGAGGCAACACTACTGCAGAGAAAATTACTTAACTGGGTGGTAAAGTTAAAGCCAGATAAAATACCTTCAAACTCCAAGGATTCTTTCAAATCTCATTCTAAAAACACTTTTAATAGGGGTGCTTGGCTGGCTCATAATGTATATTGACATATGTATAATATACATAATGTATATTTGGTCAATGTATATTGACCAAAGGGATGCTTTGGCAGACATTTTCCCACAATAGGATATAACATTAGACAAAATTTATTCTTTGAGCTGCAGTAATTTAAAGTTTATGGGGCACCTGGGTGGCTCAGTCGGTTAAGCGTCCGACTTCGGCTCAGGTCATGATCTCACGGTCCGTGGGTTCGAGCCCCACGTCGGGCTCTGTGCTGACAGCTCAGAGCCTGGAGCCTGCTTTAGATTCTGTGTCTCCCTCTCTCTCTGACCCTCCCCAGTTCATGCTCTCTCTCTGTCTCAAAAATAAATAAACATTTAAAAAAAATTTTTTAAATAAAGTTTTGAAAACAGAATAACACCTTCATGAATAAGGAAGCACTTAGAAAAGGTAGAGGAGAATCAGAAATTATATTAATAAAAACTACCATTTATTGAGATTCTACTATGTATTGAGTTAGACAATAAAAACAGGCAGTCTTTACAAAACTCCCTTTTACAGATTAAAAATCTAAGATTCAGAGACTAAATAATATCACCATGGTCCAAGGGGGGGGGGGGGGAGAAAGGGGAAAAAATTGAGACATAAGGGAAAAATTATTGGATAACCAAGTATCACAATTAAATTCCCAATACAGGGGCGCCTGGGTGGCTCAGTCGGTTAAGCATCCAACTTCGGCTCAGGTCATGATCTCGCGGTCCGTGAGTTCGAGCCCCATGTCAGGCTCTGTGCTGATAGCTCAGAACCTGGAGCCTGTTTCAGATTCTGTGTCTCCCTCTCTCTCTGACCCTCCCCCATTCATGCTCTGTTTCTCTCTGTCTCAAAAATAAATAAACGTTTTAAAAAAAAAAAAGAAAAAGAAAAAGAAAAAAAAATAAATTCCCAATATAGCCCTGTAACATTCCTAACATCCAAAAATCCTTATAAAAATACATAAAGTAAATGACTAAAAACTAGTAGGCAAACAAATGGCCAATAAATTAGATTTGCTGCATTCAACATTCCTAGGAGATACTATCCCCAGAAAAACGTCCAATTTGATAGAATGGATCATCATGTTCATCTTAATCTAGCTGAGGATTTAATTACATTGCTGGTTTACCCAATTAAAAGTCACAGCAAAAAGAATGTCCAAAACTTAAATTGTCATATATCTACTTTTAAATTACACAAGTGAGAAGTTATCGAGCAGTCCGACAAAACAACAATAACAACAAAACTTGGCCATATGCTTTATATTTCTATGACCTATGTCTTTAGGATGTTTAGCAGTTAAATTCTCAAAGTTTTCAGAAATCCTCCTGCATTTTCATTATCATAAAAAGTAGTAATTTTGTGACATTGAAGGCAGACTCTGCTATTCATGCTTTAAAAATGTGCTTTTAATTTTTCTGACTACTAAAGGCTATAATAATGTCACTTGGAAAACAGAAGGCTGAGTGAGCATCTGAGGGTAAAAAGGAATGTTTTCACAGGCACAGTTGGTAAATACCACTGGATCTAGATGAACATTCTTCCCTAACTGGAAGCCAATCACAATTTAACTTTAAAAATCTTTGTTACATGGAGCAATCAGAGATCATATTAGCTTAATTATCCCTTCACATAAAACACAAGGGTTCAACTAATGCTTTAAACATTAGAAACATTCATTCCTTTTTACTGTGTTTCCAAGTAAGTCCATATCCAGAGTCAAGATATAACTAAACTAGGGGCACCTGGGTGGCTCAGTCAGCTGCACAACCAACTTCAGCTCAGGTCATGATCTCACAGTCCATGTGTTTGAGCCCCACATTGGGTTATGTGCTGACAGCGCAGAACCTGGAGCCTGCTTTGGATTCTGTGTCTCCCTCTCTCCCTGCCCCTCCCCGCTCGCTCGCTCTCTCTCTCTCTCTCTCTCTCTCTCTCTCTCAAAAATAGATAAACATTAAAAAATAAAAAAAATAAAAAAGATTTAACTAAACTAGTCAACAGGCCTAGATGTTAGTTCTCTACTTTGGGTACTACAGAAAGCTAATTTTTATAGTCTATGCTTTCCATTTACGTTGTACAAACATTCAATTTGCAAGCTACAATTCAAGTGCTCTAAGGGAAGAACTTAGATGTCACAGCATAGCATCACAACAGAGCTTTAATGTCATAGCAATCATTCATTGTATTACACAGCTAATAAGGCCAGTATGATGATGGGAAGAAATAATTCTACACAATTCTAAAGTAATAAATCCAATAAATCAGTAAATCTACCTGGATACTGGAGTAAATGATCTTAAACAGAAAGAACTAGGTGCCCAGGAGTTGCATTAAGTATAATCATAAGAAATAAATACAAATTTTAAAAATAAAATACTACACTTCTGAAACTTAAAGTATTTTTCTTTCTTCTGACTTAAATTTTTATTCTAAGTGACTAAATAGGCAATATACCATAAATATGAACAAGCAATTTAGAAAATACCAACACCCAATTAAGTAAACATGTACTATGGCAAAGAAAAGCAAATTACAACCAAAAGAGAGAGAACTGGTTAAAGAAACTGTTGCATACAATTTGCATTTGAAGCTTTCTCTTACAAGCCTGAATCCTCAATCCCTCAACTTCCTCTTCCATATCCTGCTCAATCTCTCAATATAGGTGTCTCAACTGGTATCTCAGCTTGAATCTGGCCAGAGGATCAGACTATTCTCACCTCCAGGCTGGACTAGGAAAACAAAGACACAAGTTAACAATGAGAAAATCAAGGAGGAAAGAAATAGTCCCAAGACTTAAATCCCTTAGTCCCTCTCTAGTGGATTTCTGAACCACTGTTCATAGTTCTAGAACAACAGAAAGGACTGATATGATCAGTATTTAAAATTCATGCTATCAAAGAGAAGAAAGCAACCTAACACATTCGAACTGATGAATGGGTGAACAAAAAAATGTATGTATACACACATACACACACACACACATATAAACAAAAGCGGTGTGTATATATGTATGTGTACACACACACACACACACACACACACACACACACAGCCTTAAAAGGGAAATTTTGACACACGGTACAACATGGATAAGCCTTTGAAGAAATTATGCTAAATGAAATAAGTAATAACAAAAGGGCAAATACGGTATGATTCCACTTCTATGAGGTACCCAAAGCAGTCAAATTCATAGATAATAATTAGAATGATGGTTACTAGGAGTGGGGGGCAGGGAGGAAGGGGAAATGGGGAATTACTGGCCAACGGAATTTCAGTTTGGGAAGATGATAAAGTAGCTGTGAAAGGGCGGGCCTACGCCAGCCGACTCCATCTTGTTCTGTGTCCTTCACCTTGACCACACCTCCTCCCCTTGACTCCATCTTGTTCTGTGTCCTTCACCTTGACCACACCTCCTCCCCTTGACTCCATCTTGTTCTGTGTCCTTCACCTTGACCACACCTCCTCCCCTTGACTCCATCTTGTTCTGTGTCCTTCACCTTGACCACACCTCCTCCCCTCGAGTAAACCCTCCCTCACCTGCCGGACCCATCCCCAGGACCCCTCCCCAGCCAATCGGCTGAGGCCATAGCCATTACCTCACCAACTGCCCCCAGGCCCCAATAAAACCTTTGTCCTTTTGAAACTCGCTCTCTTTCCCTGGTATCTCACCGCTGCGTCGGTGCAGGTAGGGGATTGAGCTCGAGCTAGCTCGAATAAAGGCTCTTTGCTTTTGCATCGGACTCGGCTCCCTGGTGGTCTTTGGGGATCACGAATTCTGGGCATAACAGCTGCACAACAATGTATTTAATGCCAATGAACTGTACACTTCAAGACAGAATGGTAAATTTTATGTATATTTTACCATAAGAAAAAAAAAAGGGTGGGGAAGGATAAAAACAATTAAGCTCACAACTACAAAGACCCTGAAAGAGTTTCAAAAGCATTAGTGGAATTTAAATTCTTAACTAAGTAACACAAGAATCTTCAATGGCTAAATATACCTCGTAATACAGACTACAACCTAAATAATGTGAGGTTTTGAGCTGATTAAGGCTTTCAATACAAGTCACTTAAATCTTTCATATGGAAAAAGCTTCAGATTTGTGATTCTATGGAGAATGTCATTTCAAAAGCTCTTTGGAAAGAGTTCAAAATTAAAATAAGATAAAAATATGGACCATCATGCACTTACTTCATTTCCAAACTCTATATTAACATTTTCCTGAAATGTATTTGCAAAGAATGCATATTCTGCAGCAAATCTTTTCATCAATCACCATGTGACTTTGGCAGGGACACTGTGAATTCCTGGGAGGATTTAAATTAGTTTGTGACAGACTGAAACCTGGCTTAAAAGCAAAGAATTGGGATTTAGGATTTGACAAAGAGTTTCTTTTCTGAAGAACTTAAAATGTTCTATCAGGAGTTTTCATATTTATGTTCTTTATCATTAGTAAAGAAAAGAACACAGAATTTCAATTAAAATTATCTTTTGGTAGTTTTCTACACATTACTGTACATTACTACACAATACTTTATCTGTCCAAATATAGTTCTATGTTTGAAATCGCATTCCTATTTTTAGCAAAAAAGGAATAAATTAAAAATTCCAATTACAGGAAATCCTACTTCAATTGCATCATTTAAAAACTCTTAACTCACCTACTTTTGAACAAAAGTTCTCTACTAGAAAGAGGAATAATTTTCTTAAGTGTGCAATTTCAATCTCCTCAAAGGCTTCACGTGATTTGATTATCAGTGCTTATTAAAAATAAATCCGCCCTATCTTTCATTTCAAATTCTTGGGGTTTTTCTTAATGTTCACTTGACAAATAAATTGTAAACAACAGAAACTCATTTAATTCTGCAACATTTAGTTTACACCTAAAAACTGAAATTGCTCTAAAGCATTCTTATCTGTAGTGTGGTAAATTGCAGAACATCAAATACTACTGGAGGTGCTATCTGAATGATACGAAATCTTCCTATAAAAGAGCCAAACTGTCAGTTCAGATTAACGTAAGTAGTCAACATGTTCAAACAGCTGCTGTAAACCTGAGAGAACAAGATGAGAAGATCAACAGAAATGAATTGACAGTGTTTAAAGAACCGAAGGGGAAAAACCAAACGTTCCTTGTGAAGAATATTCCAGTCCTATGACTCAGGGAAATACTATCCTACTGGCACAACAACGATTAGAAAAACGGATGAAAGTCTACCCATAATGGCAGCACCCATCATTTCCATAAATAATGTTTGCTTAAATATGACTGCATTTACAAGTTATTTTAATCACAAATAATATTCACTAAAGCACCAGCAAAGTGTGGGGGGTGGGCAGAAAGACATGGACTAGTTAATCCACTGGTTATATACTATGATCACATATGGTAACAGTAATAACAAGGTAGTCTCTGTGATCGATATATTAAAAAGAGGGAATACACTCCCATGTAACAGACAAAGCTTTGCATCAATTCTAAGACAATGACTCAAAGAGAGCCCTCTTATCCCTCTGTACAATGCCCTTCTCCTTCCCATAAATCAACTGACCAAGGAAGGCTCCGGAAAAGTTTGCTTCCCCTCTTAACATGGAAAACTGCTAAAAAGCCTAATTTTAATGCTGTTTTATGACCCCATGAAAAGGGCAATTATCACTTGGGTAATGGGGAGTGCCAGCACTTAAATGCCCTTTCTTCTTTTCTGTAACAATCAAGGAATCCTTTCAACTTGTGAAGTATTACTACAGTACTGAGGAAAAAAAACTAAGGAAGCAGAAGGAAGTTCCTTTGTTTTTATTAGTCACTTAACATCTCTATTAGTTTTCTAATGCATTTAAGCTTGCTAAATATGAAGATCTCAGACCTCACCCCAGATTCTTTCAACAAAATCTGCATTTTACAAAAGCCACAGGTAACCTGTCTGCACATTAAACTCTGATGTGTACTGATCTAAAATGGCCACACCTGCCAACCTGACATCCCAGTTAGCCCAGGCCTAATTACATACCGCCAAGCTCCTAACATTTTTAAGGTTTAGAATGGAAGTGTGAAAGCAACTCAAAATCTGAATACGAATGGACACTTTCTCCAGTATCAGACTAAAATGAGACAGGACTTCAATGCAAGTTCTTACTCCTGGCTCTCCTTAGGATCCTTTTGGGAGTGTCACAAAAATACTGATGCCCAGGACCCACACTACAGGATTAAATACAGAGCAACAGTCCCCTAGGTGGCTTTAACATACATCTAAAAAAGGATAACCAATAAACCAGAGCCTGGCTTCTCATACTTTTATGCACCTATCATTTGTGGATCTGTAAAAATGCAGATTTTAATTCAGTAAATCCAAATTGAGGCCTGAGACACTGCAGTTCCAAGAAGATTCTGAGAAGGAAGAGCTCAGCCTCTGTCCATTTTGTGTAACAACTCAAGAACAGGTTGTCAAAAACAGATTTCGAGTTTTTGCTCTCCTCTTTCTCAATGGTCAAGTGTGAACACGAATGATCTCCAACTCAAAATATTCACATTTGTGTCAGACACTGTTTTAGAAAAACCAGTATAAAAATTAACACAATACATAAAATTCCTACCCTCATGGAGTATTTCATCTAATACATGAAAGAGACAAGCAATTAAGATAGTGCTGGTGGAGATACCTAACCTAGTCCTGGGATGATGGAAAAAGATTTAAGTACCATATGACAGAAATGAGCACATTTAGGATGGAATTCCTTCAGGGTCACAGGACAGTGCATGTGAACGGCTCAAGGTGAGGAAGAGCACATCACATTTGAGGAATCCAGTATTCACTATGTCTAAAGTCCAGAACACGAAGGACTGAGAATCTGAGAGATGAAACTGAAGGGGCAAAGTGAGCAAAGGCCAAAACATGAAGTATCTTGCAAACTAAGAGTCTAGACTTTTCCTAACTCCTTTTCCAACAGGAAAATCATATGAATGTTCAATCTGTGTTCTGAAATCTAGCTCTGACTATAAGATGGGGAACAGACTGGAGGCAGATACATTAATTAGAAGCTACCACATTGATCCGAGCTCAATGGTACTGGTGGCTTGAACTACTTGCAGTAATAATGAAGATGGGAAAAAAGTAGACGACATGTGGTAAAATGAATGGATGTGTTATGGAGGTCGAGCATGAAAATAAGGAAGATACTCATGTTAATTCAGAGCATTCATATCAATAACCTGGAAAAACTAGGTAGATGGTCATACTACTCACAAGTTAGGGAACACAAGAACATAAAGTTCAGCAGGAGAAGATCATAAATTTTTAGGGAAAAAAAGCAGAAATATTTAATAGGCAGACTGGCACACAAGTCTCAATCTCAAGAGGAAAATAGACACTGGAAATACAGAGTCATAAATTAACAGCGATGAGATCTACTTCTAGCAAGTTGGGAGTAACAAAAACCAGATTTACCTTTCTGTCTGAAAAAACAACAACAAAAAACAGATCAAGCATATGTAATAATGTTTTTCACACAATGAACATAAGGAAGCACACACAATAATGACCCCTGAGAGACAGAAAACAAACAAGGCGAGCACTGCTTAGTTTCCAGACTGCAGCACAATGAGGAAGAACCGGGGCAGAGCTCAGCAATCTCCTGGAATTGAAGAAATGGATGTGGGAGTCCTGGAAGATCAAGGTGAACTCTTAAGAGGAGAGAGAGGCACAGAGATCTTCAGAGATCTGTCCCCTCTCTAGATTTAAGCTAAGTACTGATCATTGCAAGCATCTGAGGAAGCACCCTAAGGCTGGGGAGAGAACCATCTGTGAGGATTAGAGGGAACAAATCTCAACAAAGCTGAAACAGGCAACACCACTGTGCTGAAGGAATCCAGATTTAAAAAAGAGTACATACTGTATGATTACACGTATGTGAAATCCTAGAAAATGCCAAGTAATCTATTGTGACAGAAAACACATCAGTGGTTGCCCTGGAGGGGGGGGAAATTACAAAAGGGTAATGGGTAAACTTTTGGGAGTGATGGATGTGTTCAATATCTTAACTGCAGTGATGGTTTCATGGGTGTATACAAATGTCAAAATTTGTCAGGCACCTGGGTGGCTCAGTCAGTTAAGCATCTGACTTTGGCTCAGATCATGATCTCATGGTTTGTAAGTTCATGTCCCACATCAGGTTCCTCACTCACAGTGCAGTGCCTGCTTGTAATTGTCTCTCTCCCTCAGCCCCTACCCTGCTCTTTCTCTTGGGCTCACTCTCTCTCTCTTTCTCTCAAACATAATTTTTTTTTTAAATGTAAAAATTTGTCCATACTGTACACTTCAAATCTATATGGTTTACGTATGTTTATTGTATCTCAAAATTTTTAAAAATTATCAGCATATACATAGAAATGAACCTACGGGGGTGGCTGAGATTACTGAGCAATCATATATAGATTCAGAAGAAGATCTAGGATAGAACCATTAAGAATACCAACATTTAAAGAAGTAATAAAGCAAAGAGATTGTGGAGGAGTGTGCGGAGAATAAAGGAGAAACATGGAGGGTATGGCATCACTGAAGCAAAGGAAAAAGTTCTCTCTCAGGGAGGCTCTTAAGGAAAGAGCAGTCTATAACGTCAAATGTAAGATAAGGTCCAAGAAAAGTTCAATGTGCAAAAGGGAGGAAGATTATGAGGTAGGCAACATGGTGTAGGAGAAAGAGCACCAAGACACACATTCTTTATGCAATAATTTATCATTTTAATGAGAAAGACTAAGAAATACAGTGAAATTTTTATTTCAGGTTAACAGTTAAGAAAAATCATGATCCCTAGATGCCAAGAGACTGTAACATCTGGCACTAGCACCCTCCTAACTGATATGTTATATGCAATATAAACAACACTAATTAATTGTCCTTAATTGAGCCTTTAAAGGAAATTAAATCAGGATCAAGCTAGGAGTTATTAGTGCATATTCTCATTAAGTGTGAGGAAAAATCCAACTTGGAGGTCTATCTTCCCATCTAAATTTAATAGGAAACTAAATACTTGAAATTCTTCCAGTTTTTCTTTTTTAATGAGTAATAGGGTTATTTATGTTCTTCCTATCAACCAACCAGCCAAGCAGAACAAGATTTTTTTGCCTGTTAAAATAAAAATTTATGTTTACATACAAATGCACATCATCAGTACACATAAGAATTTAATTCAGTAAATTAAAGTTAGTGAACAATCTTTAAAACAAATGCAGATTTATCTATGTTATAGAACACTAAAATACGAAGAGAATAAACTAGTCATCCTTCAAAGTAAACACCAGAAAGTAGTTATGGTTTATTGCTCCTTTTAAATGTTTACACAGATTCAACTTACTAAATGAAAATGTTATTAAAAAGGTTGTCAGTCTCTTGAATGTCTATTTTTTTAGTTTCTTGATTCTTAACATATATAAATTAATATCTTTTTTTAATCTAAACTCAAGCTACTAATATCTGTAAGATTTTGTAGCAGGAGCATTTTAGATACTGGATAAAATAAGCCAATACAGAAGGCCAAATACACCATAGGCGTTCACAAACAGGCGTTATTTGTTCTTGTCTTTAAAAACACCGCCTCTCTACCTCATTTTAGTAGCGTCATCTCCATCTGTACAGTAGTAACACATGACTGGAGAAAACCCACTAGTTCAAATATTGTCCAGACCAACTGATCCCTAAGTAAGATTAAACGGTTAAAAAATTTTTTCCACAGTAAATTCCATTTTACAACTATGCACATTTATAGCTGCAGCCGATCAGAACATTTATCACATTCCTATGTAACTATAAGAGAAAAATAAGCTATAGTAGCTTGAGATTACACATTAATTTAAAAACTTATCAATGATAAAGAACATCAAAAGTTTTTAAAAAATTTTTTACTGTGATATTTAAAAAGGTTTGTCTGTGGCCCATCCTGTTTCCTTTTTTTTTTCTTTTATGATATTTAACACAAGAAAATATTTGGGTTTAAAAGACTACATACATACTCCCCAAACACAGTGTTACAAACTGTTCAAAAGTAGAGAGGTTAGGGGAAACCGGGTGGCTCAGTCAGTTGAGCATCCGACTCTGACTTTGGCTGGGGTCATGATCTCACGGTTCCTGAGTTCAAGCCCTGAGGAGTTCAAGCTCTGTCAGCACAGAGCCTGCTTAGGATTCTCTTCTCTCCCTCTCTCTCTGCCCCTCCCCCAACTCATGCTGTCTCTCTTTCTCTCTCTCTCTCTCTTTCTCTCTCTCTCTCTCTCTCACACACACACACACACAAATGAGTAAACTTTAAAAGGAGAGAGGTTAAAGAGAGAGGTAGGGGTGAGACATGGAAAGAAAAAGCTCTTATTAACCAACTATTTTATTAAACAAAGCTGCGGGGCGCCTGGGTGGCTCAGTCGGTTAAGCAGCCGACTTCGGCTCAGGTCATGATCTCGCGGTTCGTGAGTTCGAGCCCCGCGTCGGGCTCTGTGCTGACAGCTCAGAGCCTGGAGCCTGTTTCAGATTCTGTGTCTCCCTCTCTCTCTCTGACCCTCCCCCGTTCATGCTCTGTCTCTCTCTGTCTCAAAAATAAACGTTAAAAAAAAATTAAAAAAAAACAAAAAACAAAAACAAAGCTGCAAGAAATAATAGTAAAAAGAAAATGCTGAAAACAATATATTCCTCATTATGTTTAGTGCTAGGCCCATGTTAACAGTTCAGGAGACATAACTACCCTTTAAAAGGCATTAAAAGCAACTACCACAGACATATAAGTTATAAATGCAAGTACCTGGAGCCTGCAATCACCTACAGTGAGCAGCCCAAAGTCTCTGATGAATTTACCCTGGTCAGGAAT
Source organism: Felis catus (assembly GCF_018350175.1). Taxonomy (NCBI): domain Eukaryota; kingdom Metazoa; phylum Chordata; class Mammalia; order Carnivora; family Felidae; genus Felis; species Felis catus. The sequence continues at coordinate 102,916,497 of NC_058374.1, forward strand.
ATCAGGGGAAATGAAGTGAGGGAAACAGGAAAACAGCACAGATAAATGCTTTCTCCTAAGGTAAACTTCAAAGTGCCATTGACAGGAATCTGGTCCTTTCCTGATTAGCTCAACATGTTAAGAGGCAGAGAATGAAAATACAGTTATTAAGTATCACAAGACAATTCAAGATGACAGAGACAGAAACAAGCAGCAGAAGTGCTAAGGGAAGGCACTGAGAAAAGGAGAAAAGGAGAAAAGGAGGAGAGGAGAATGAAAAAAAAGCAAAGCTTAAAAAATACTTCCTGGGAATAACCTTCATACACACACACTCTAACCACCACTAGCATCGCCTCTCAACACAAGAATACTTCTGTCTGTCCTATACTTTCGTAATAACCCACACCAAAGGTTCTCAGGCTCCAGCACTCATCAGTATTAGTTATCCAGGGAGCTTGTTAAAACCTAAGTCCAGGGTGAAGTGTAAGAATCTTAATTGCTAAGAAGAACCTAACTAATGAGGCTGCCAGACCCAGAATCACACTTTAAGAAGCACTGCTCTTTACTTACCTTTGTATATAACACTCATCCTACTCAGGACCACTTATTTCGTATCTGTCATCTGGGAAGGGAGAGACTGTTAAATCCATCTCTGTAGACCTATTACCCAGCACAATTGGTATACATATCATAGTCTCCAAATATTATTCAGCAAATAAAGACCACTGTGAAAAACCTGGAATGCACATAGAACAGAAATAAATGTGGGGTGGGAGCCAGGCGGAGAGAGGTAGATGTACTAAAAAGAGAAATGAAAGTACAAAGATGTAAAACACAAAAGCACAATATAAATTTACAAGTATTTACAACAAGAACTGCCCAAGTCTTAATGAGAATGGCGTCAAGGCAACTGGACACTAATTTCATAGGGAGGTCCTAAGTCAGAGAAATGTATGTGACAATGAGGCAGAAAAAGCAAAAAAGTTAGAAGAAAAATCAAACAGCATTTGATACCATTGAAAAGACCATATTTTATGGTGCCTTGGTGACTCAGTCAGTTGAGCACCCGACTTCGGCTCAGGTCGTGATCTCACGGTTCATGAGTTCAAACCCAGCGTGGGGCTCTCTGTTGTCAGCACAGAGCCCACTTCAGATCCTCTCTTTCCCCCCACCCCCACCTCTTTCTGCCCCAACTCCATGCTGTCTCTCTCTCTGTCTCAAAAGTAAACATTAAAAGAAAAAAAAAAAAGATGATATTTTAAAATGGAAAAAGTGGTAAATTAAATTCAAGTGGAGAAGACAATTTGTTATGGACATACTGCTATATCTGTGATCCTAATCATCATCATTGCTAAAATTCATTAAGCACCCAGGAGTCAGACAATACATTAAGCAGTTACATTTAATCAACCACTCCAGATAGCTGTTCTCTAGATTTTACAGATAAGGAACTAGGCTGTAAGTGATGAAATCATTTGCCTTTAGAGTCAGATGGACCTAGACTTGAATCCCCAGAATGGCCTTGGGCAAATATTTTAGCCTTTTAACCTCTTGCTTAACTGTTATTCTTTCCATTAAGTCAGTTTTTTTTTTTTTTTTTTACAGATGTTTTATTTTTAACTTACCATTTAATGAGTACCCTGCATGCTAAATAACATGGTGGTCAGGAGCATCAAGGTGTAAACTCAATGAACTGAATACTACCTGGGTTTAAATTCCAGACAAAGTCTATTTTTTCATTTATATAATGGGGGTAATAATACCACCAACCACTAGGGCTTAGAAGAGTGTATAGCAATAAGAGTGTATAGGATCTATTATTATAATCATTACCATTATTACTATTAATTCACATATCAACAGAGATGAAAATTAGTCTTTTTTTTTTTTTTCAACGTTTATTTACTTTTGGGACACAGAGAGAGAGACAGAGCATGAACGGGCGAGGGGCAGAGAGAGAGGAAGACACAGAATCGGAAACAGGCTCCAGGCTCTGAGCCATCAGCCCAGAGCCCGACGCGGGGCTCGAACTCACGGATCGTGAGATCGTGACCTGGCTGAAGTCGGACGCTTAACCGACTGCGCCACCCAGGCGCCCCGAAAATTAGTCTTATAAGTGGGAAAACTGAAGCCAAAAGAGAATAGGGCCTGGAATCTGTAATTAACTGTATCAATTTAAGTGTCTGTTAAATTTTGTTATTTTATCTATAATCAAAATGCTATTAAATTATTTTTTAAGTTACAGTTTATAAACTTTAGAGAATTGAGTCTTCTTATTTATAGGACAAGATTTTGTGTATGAGATTGGTAGGGGGGAAGACACTGTGTAACAAAATTAACCTCTTAGTAAGAACTGAAAGGGAGTGAAAAAGAGAAAAGAAAGCAGAAGACAACAACACCTTCTCTTGTTATGTCCAGAACTCATAAAATAGGCTCTTGAGATATACTTGATCTATTTCTACTTTCTCAGATGCTGTATTTCTCATTTTAGGGTACATACACCCTTCCCAGAAATACACCAAGACACCCTGGCATGCAGAGGAACAATACATGTATGATCTATTCCTATAGCACCAAATATATTCAAAGATGTGGGGCAGGGGGTGCGTAGAGGAGAAGACACTTCAAAGAACTGGACGACTCATACCAGTATAATAACTCGGGCCACCTGAGATATACAGGACTGTATCCTCTCTCCTGCCCAGGACTCATTTGGTGGCAGTTTGAGAAGCACTGACTTATATAGTAAAACTATCAGTAATACAATTTTTCTACAATTACCAAAAAAGGTCAATATGATCAAATCTAATAATGCATGTGCATCATTCTTCAAACTGTCAAGACTTATCTATATAAATCAGTATTAATGTCCTCTTCATTTTTAAAAAACTATGACTCACCTCCTTGAGGAAAGGGTTCATGTAACAAATAGTTGTTTTCCTCTCCAAAGTCATTTTTATAATTAACATTTATAAAAGATTTTCTACCACTATATTTTTAGAATACCTATGCAAATTGTGATTGCCAAGCAATTTAAAGAGAACAGATCTGTGTTCTTTTCATAAAATTATAGGATTCATTATCTAGGTTCACGTCTTTACTTCCATACAAAGTTTTTTCAACCACGGACAGATACAAAAATATTAAAAGTTGTATGTTTCTATTGTGATTTTACCCATCCCCAGATCCATATTGTCCAATGGAAATAAACTATAAGTCACGCATGTAATTTTAAACATTCTAGTAGCCATAGGGGCGCCTGGGGTGGCTCAGTCTGTTGAGCATCAGACTCCGGCTCAAGTCATGATCTTGCCACTGACAAGTTCAAGCCCCTCGTCAGGCTCTGTGCTGACAGCTTGGAGCCTGGAGTCTGCTTCAGATTCTGTGTGTCTGTCTGTCTCTGTCTCTCTGTCTGTCTCTCTCTCTCTGCCCCTCCCCTGCTCATGCTCTGTCTCTCGCTGTCTCAAAAATAAACATTAAAAAAAAATATTTAAACATTCTAGTAGCCACTTTAAAAAAATCAAAAGAAACAGGCAAAATTAATTTTCATAATATATTTTATTTAATCCAACAGATGAAAGTATAATTTTAATATGTAATTCATATAAAATGTTTAATATTTTAATGTTAAGTTTTCATAATTCTGTATTAATAGTTTTTCAAACAGTCTTCAAAACCCAGTGTATATTTTATACTTCCAGCACATCTCAACTCGGACTAGTCACATTTCAGGTGCTCAGTAGCCACCTGCGACAGTGGCTATCACACTAGACAGAGAAACCCTATATGGTGACACAGAAAGTTTCAGTGACCTGAAGGCTACAATTCCTGACATTCATGCCTACCTAATCTGCTAAAGGAATTAAAAGAGAAGACCTTTAACTCTCTCTTTTAATGTATATCAGAGTAAAACTGTGAAATTGACTGCAAAAAGATATAATTCAACAAAATAAATACAAAAAGTATAAAGATTACTTTACCGTCTAAAATTAACATATAAAAACATAAATATGAGTATCAGTTGGTGATTCTCAAACATGGCTACAATTCAAACACAGGCAAACTGACTTCAGAATTAGGAAACTCCACCAGGTTATTTGCTGGTACCATGTTCTTTTTGTCATAAACCCAAATGACTTTCCTTTCAGTAACTGCCAATACACCCCCCACTTTTATGCCACAACCACTTCCCCGGGCAGCCTGAACGTGCAACAGGCTCTACTGCAGCCCCTTCCTTCTGCCCTCAAGGCAAGTACACAGAACTTTTCTTTGAAACACATAATTCTTTCCTTAGGAATTTCTTAGATTCTTTACCATGTTTGTGTGTATTCTGAAACTTCCAAGACAGCAATGCAACACAAAAAAATTTCCAAGTTTATTTATATATCAGAACTTTTCTCCTTCTCCTGGACAAGATCCCACCCCACCTCACCCCATCCCTTGACTCCATTAACTAAAGATGCTCAGTGCTCAGCCCTCAGAATTTTGCTCTTTTATATCTAAGCTACCTCCCTAGATGATCTACCTACTCTCATAAGGTTTTAACAACACAGATCATTAGTTCTCAAGGTGTAAAGGTCCCCAGAGCAAAATCAGCATGGGGACATGTCAGAAATGCAAATTCTTGGGCACCAATCCAGACCTATTGAATCAGAAACTGTTTGGGTGGACTCCAGCAATGTGTATTTAGAACAAGCCCTCTAAGAGATGCTGAAGTCTGCTAAAGTTTGAGAACCACTGCCATCCAGACTTACTAGCTCCAAATTGTTTATCTCTAGGCCAGACCACTTCCCTGAAATACAGACTCAGCCTATCTAATAGGACAGCCAAAAAAAGCATCTTACAGTGTTTTTTTTAAAGATGGAATCACATAAACTAGAGAATTAATATAAATAGTAAATATATATCTACAATTAAGAAAAAAACCTGCCCTTAAGAACTTCTATTTCAACTCTTAACCATAATATTTCTAACTAGAAAACTTACTAACAAAAAATTTCAAATTCACTACAGCATTCATTATCAGCCTTGAAAGAAAGAATCTCTGGAGATATCCATACATATTTGTTGGTAAAAGAATATCTCTAGAAGGCACACAAGAAAACAACAGTGGTTATCTATATACACCATTTAAAATTTTGTCATGGGCATGTAACTTTTAAAAATCAATACATTATAGGGGTGTCTGGGTGGCTTAGTCAGTTAAGCACCCGACTTCGGGTTAGGTCATGATCTCATGGTTCATGAGTTCTAGCCCCACGTCTGGCTCTGTGCTGACAGCTCAGAGCCTGGAGCCTGCTTCAGATACTGTCTCCCTCTCTCTCTTCCCCCTCCCTCTCTCTCTCAAAAATAAACATGAATTTAAAAAAAATTAAAAATAAAAATTAATACATTATATTAAAAGTAATATTTCACTTTTAGTTATAAGAAGATAGTTTTCTTATATTTTCTTTACTAAAATTTTTAATAAAATTTTATTTATAATTAAAATTCATTTATAAAAATATTTATAAAAATTAGTTATAAATTTTTAGTTGTAAGAAGACAGTTTTTTTATTTTCTTTATTAAAATTTTTAAATAAATTTTATGAAATTTGTATTATAAATATATTTATTGCATATGTTTTATAATACAAAAATTGTATATATTTTATAATATAAGATTGTATATTGTAAGTATAAAATATTTATAAGTATTAAATAAAAACTCATTCATAAAATTTTATTTATAAAAATTAGTTATCAACAATAAAATTTTAGTTTTAAGATAGTTTTCTTACATTTCTTGTTTGAAAAAAAAAGTTTTATATTGGGATGCCTGGGTTACCCAGTTGGCTGAGTGTCGACTTCAGTCAGATCATGATTTCACGGTTCATGACTTTGAGCCCCACACTGGGCTCTCTGCTGTCAGAGTGGAGCCTGCCTCAAATCCTCTGTTCCCCTTTCTCTCTGTCCCTCCCCCACTTGGCACTCTCTCCCTCTCTCTCAAAAATAAACATTTTTTAAAAGTTCATATTAGTAACACTTTAATTTAAAGACCTATTAGGGGCACCTGAGTGGTTCAGTCAGTTCAGGTTATGAACCCAGAATCATGGGATTGAGCCCTGGGTCAGGCTCTGCACTGCTCATGGAGCCTGCTTAAAATCCCCTCCCTCTCCCTCTGCCTCCTTCCTCACTATCTCTCTCTAAAATTAAACATTAAATAAAGACATATTAAACTGAGAAACTTTTAACTACAAAGTTTGATTCTGCCTTTGCATCATCATATGCATTAAACCAAAGCCCCCTTCCCCCACCACTTTCCCCTTATTCTCCCAAAACTGTCAGTAAGAATCTATGAAAAGCCCATCTGTTATCAGTAAAAGATAATCAGTTAGGGTCATACCGTAAGCAGGGCTCAGAGACCATAGGGTTCAGAGAATTATAGTATCAGAGGGTTACAGCCTGGATAATCACACTCAAAAAGCAAAATGAAAAAGAAAAAGTAAAAAAGAAAAGTACTTGAACAAATGTCACCACTCAAAAAAAAAATGCTAGGAAACATTCTCAAACTGAAATCACTAAGTTGTATACTTGAAACTAATATAACACTGTATGTCAACTATAATTTATAAAAATAATTAAAATTTTTAAAAGTTCTCTGTATAAGTTAATTATGTATACAAGTGTTTGTAAAAAAGAAAGAAAAAGAGAAAGAAAAAGAAAAAGAAAAAGAAAAAGAAAAAGAAAAAGAAAAAGAAAAAAAAAGAAAAGAATTCTCAAGTTAGAAAACAATCTTCTCAAAAAAGTCCCATTTGGAATGCAGGAAATGTTACCTGAATTACAGAAAAATGTCAGTCAGTAAGCATAGTAGAGCTTATAAGATCCAGGGATTGGGGATAGGAAACAGTGATAAAAATCATTTGTAGGAATAATACTTCACATTTGACAAAATAATTTTTACAGATAACCTCTCATTTGACTCTCACAAAAACCCTAATAAGTAAGCTGTGATATTAGAATAACTAGGTTATGATGTATTCTAACAAATACATCAGAGTCACACAGCCACAGAAAAGTGAAAAATATTTTAGTCCTTGTGACTTTCTACTGTATCTCCATATGGAGAAATATAGATAGTCTGGGATTACTGATCTCTTGCTTCCTTCATATCCTCTTTCTGACCCATTCACCAACGGACTCCACTACCAAGTTGAACTAGAATTCAGTTCAGCTTGCTTCTACAAAGTAAAAAGCATCATTCACACATAAAGGCCAGAGTAGGATCCCAGCTCTTAAGAATCCAGAGTAAGAAATCAACAGAGGCTTAAACCAAATCACGTAAAGTCCTTTTAAGCATCTGCAAATGGTAATAAAATGGCATTCCATTCCAATCAGGCCTATTCCTAGAGAACAGAGGACAGTAATAAATATGAGAAATAGCTCTCAAATGTGAGCCAACACTTAAAACCATAAGATAGGAAAAATGGGTAGGATACCAACAAGAATCTCAGCAGATCTCCATATACCATGTGAAATACAGAGTAAGTGACAACAATGATCCTCACATTATCAAACACCCGCTCATCATTAATTTAACTATTAAGATTTATTCTTAGTATTTATCCTTCATATTAATTCTTAATAATTATTGTATATTGTTAATTACTAACAATGTTAATTATTAAGAAAGATGGATGTGGGAGTGAGATAAACCTGAATTTAAATCCTTACACCATCAGTTACTAGCTGTGTAAAACTGGGCATGGACACAGGTGGCCCTTTAGAAAAATGGAGAGTCACTCACCCATCTTTGTGTCAGGATTAAATAAACTTAAACTACTTATCCAGCAATCCCAATCAAAATTGTACCAGCATTCTTCTCAGAGCTAGAACAAACAATCCTAAAATTTGTATGGAACTACAAAAGACCCTGAATAGTCAAAGTAATATTGAAAAAGAAAACCAAAGCTGGAGGCATCACAATCCCGGACTTCAAGCTGTATTACAAAGCTGTAATCATCAAGACAGTATGGTACTGGCACAAAAACAGACACACAGATCAAGGGAACACAATAAAAAACCCAGAAATGGACCCACAAACATATGGCCAAGTAATCTTTGACAAAGCAGTAAAGAATATCTAATGGAAAAAAGACTGTCTCTTCAGCAAGTGGTGCTGGGAAAACTGGACAGCGACATGCCAAAGAATGAACTTGGACCATTTTCTTTTTTTTTTTTTAATTTTTTTTTAATGTTTTATTTATTTTTGAGACAGGGAGAGACAGAGCATGAACAGGGGAGGGTCAGAGAGAGGGAGACACAGAATCCGAAACAGGCTCCAGGCTCTGAGCTGTCAGCACAGAGCCCGATGCGGGGCTCGAACTCACGGACCGTGAGATCATGACCTGAGCCGAAGTCAGCCGCTTAACCGACTGAGCCACCCAGGCGCCCCCCATTTTCTTACACCATACACAAAAATAAACTCAAAATGGATGAAAGACCTCAATGTAAGACAGGAAGCCATCAAAATCATAGAAGAGAAAACAGGCAACAACCTCTTTGACCTCAGCAGCAACAACGTCTTACCAGACATGTCTCCGGAGGCAAGGGAAACGAAAGCAAAAATGAACTATCAGGACCTCATTAAGGTAAAAAGCTTCTGCACCATGAAGCAAACTCAGCAAACTAAAAGGCAACCAATGGAATGGGAGAAGATATTTGCAAATGACATTATCAGGTAAAGGGTTAGTATCCAAAATCTATGAAGAACTTAGCAAACTCAACACAGACACACACAAAAAACAAATAATCCAGTGAAGAAATGGGCAAAAACATGAAGACACTTTCCCAAAGACATCGAGATGGCTAACAAACACATGAAAAAATGCTCAACATCACACTCATCGCCAGGGAAATACAAATCAAAACCACAATGAGACACCACCTCACACCTGTCAGAATGGCTAAAATTTACAACTCAGGCAACAACATGTTGGCAAGGATGTGGAGAAAGAGGGTCTCTTTTGCACTGCTGGTGGGAATGTAAACTGGTACAGCCATTCTGGAAAACAGTACGGAGGTTCCTCAAAAAATTAAAAATAGAACTACCCTATGACCCAGCAATTGCACTACTAGGTTATTTATCCAAACGATACAGGTGTGCTGTTTCAAAGGGGCACATGCACCCCAGTATTTATAGCAGCACTATCAACAATAGCTAAAACATGGAAAGAGCCCAAATGTCCATCAACTGATGAATGGATAAAGATGTGGTGTGTGTGTGTGTACACACACACACACACACACACATATACATACAATGGAATATTACTCAGTGATCAAAAAGAATGAATTCCTGCCATTTGCAACAACATGAATGGAACTAGAATGTATTATGCTAAGCAAAGTAAGTCAGTCAGAGAAAGACAATATCTTATGATTTCACTCACACATAGAATTTATGATACAAAACATATGAACATAAGGGAAGCAAAAATGAGATAAAAACAGAGAGGGAAACAAACCATAAGAGACTCTTAAATACAGAGAATAAAATGAGGGTTGCTGGAGGGGTGTTGGGTGGAGGGAAGGGCTAAACAGCGATGGGCATTAAGGAGGATACTTGTGGGGGATGAGCCCTGGGTGTCATACATAAGTGATGAAATCACTAAATTCTGTTCCTGAAATCATTATTACACTATATGTTAACTTGGATTTCAATTTTTTTTAATTGAAAGAAAGAGTGCTTATCCAAACTATCTGCCATGTAACAGCTCCTAGTTAAGTAGTATCTGTTTGTATTTATAATGACAACATAATATCATTTTTTATTTCCTTATCAGTGATTAGCATTTTTTAAATATCATTTTCTAAATGCTTCCCTACTCCACCTTCATACTTCAAACACCAAGTTTATTAACTACAAGAAATCTAAGAAAAAGTAGAACATTTTAAATGAAAAAAAAAAAAAACAGACTTGAATTGAATTATGTTTTAGTTAACATGAAGCTATTAATAAATCATGTAAATCAATGTTTCTCACAGGTATTGTTGATGGTCCACTTTCATCAGAATAATCTGGTGAAGATCTTTAAAATACAGATTTCATAGGTCCTATCCTAGACTATCTCCCTTAGTGATTCTATGGCAACTAAAGTTTAGTAACATTTGTTTTAAACAGTCTCAAATGAACTGATACAGCAAGTTAGAAGAGAGGTAAGTTATACTTACTACAAGTAGTGGTCTACTACCATTCCAATTAACTTAAGAATAATATGATTAAGTTGTGTGTTCATAATGTGATACACTGACAAAAATAAATCCAACTGCAAAACATATACAAAATACCCATTCTGAGAAAAGTACTAAGTGTCGGCAAATATGAAACTGTTGTAATAGCTCACATCTTAGTCTCTCTGGGCTGCTATGACAAAACCTCATAGACTAAGGGGTTATAAGCAACAGAAATTTATTTCTCTCACAGTTCTATTGGCTGGGAAATCCAAGATCGAGGTGTTGGCAGATTGGCTGTCTGGCGAGAGCCCACTTCTTGCATCACAGACAGGTCTCTTCTGCTCTCCTCAGAAGAAGAAGTAAGGTAGCTCCCTGGAACCTCTTTTATAAAGGCACTAATCCCATTCAAGAAGGCAGAGCCTTCATGACCTAATCACCTCCCAAAGATACCACCTCCAAATACCATCACAAATGAATCTGGGGGAAAATATTTAGTCTGTAGCAGCTTATAATAAAGTTGCCCACTTCACATTCTAACTGGAAAAAATGCCCATCGAAACTAAACAGACCTAGTGAGAAATTTACTATTTACCTACTTTTCATAAGTGATAATTTTCATAAGAGCTGTATAAAACAAATCTCCTTAAAATAGTCACCAGAGTGTACCACTTCAAGGGTTGAATAGCAATTAGCAATTTTTTAAGTGAGTTTTCATTACTCAAAATGATTTGGAGATAGAAAAAGGATCAAAATGATCCTCTTCTTTACTACACCTCAGCAAAACCCTCCCTCAATAAATAAAAAATAATTTAATTTAATTTAAATACACACACACACAATAAATTAAACACTCAAAAAGGAGGTCTCTTTCTGTCCTAAGAGTCGTGTCTAAATTCTGGCACTATATGATCATGTCGTGCTTTTAGATTATTAATTACCAAGAACTACCAAGTTTTTACACTGAATCTCTATTTACCAGAACATGGCCTGAAAGTATATTTTTGTTCATTTTGTCTCTGTTTTGGGTCCTATGATGCTTTTTTTTAGGTCAATGTTTTCATCTTTTTTTAAGATTTTATTTTTTAAGTAATCTCTACATTCAACAGAGAGCCCAAACTCAAAACCCCAAATTCAAGAGTCATCTGCTCCACCAACTGAGTCAGCCAAGCATTCCATAAAGTCAATGTTTAAATGTAATACTAAAGACAAAGTCCTAAATGTGATACCAAATTTATTTGGACATCAAATTATTTCAAGGTCAGAGTAAAAACATTTGTTCCTTAAAGCTCCAAATTTTATACTTTAGAAAAAAGAATGGGAACAGAAAATATATTAATAATTTGTGCAAATGTAGTCAATATGCATCTACTACTTAAGTAAATTGAAAATTTTTTAACTTTGTAATGAACGTTCAGTCACCGCATTTATCACTTACAACTAGAAAACAACTCTTTAATTTCCAGGCAGAAGAGGCAGTTCAGCACACACTTTTCCAAAACTCAATACTGATATTTGACGGTTCAACTTTGATATATACGTCCAGTAAATAATAAAAACAAAAACAAAAACAAAAACAGGTTAAAACTGGGCACCTGGGTCAGTTAAGCAACCGACTTCAGCTCAGGTCATGATCTCACAGTTCGTGAGTTCGAGCCCTATGTCGGGCTCTGTGCTGACAGCTGGAGCCTGCTTCAGCTTCTGTGTCTCTGTCTCTCTCTATCCCTCCCCTGCTTGTGCGCGCGCTCTCTCTCTCTCTCTCTCTCTCTCTCTCTCTCTCAAAAATAAACATTTAAAAAAATAATAAAAAACAGATTAAAGCAATGAAAGAAAAGATTTAATTTTCCAAACCGAGATAGGTCTCCATGGAAAGATGGTGGCTATTCCTAAGATTCTCCAAAATAAAAGTATTTTTCAAAGAAACTTTATAAATGTAAAAATTATTAATTTTTAAAATTCTTCTTATAGTCTACAAAAACATAACTAAAATACATACCTTTAAATCACAGCTATGCTATTAAGTTCTAATCTCTAAAATAATTTTCATCAGTCCAAAAACAACAAGAGAATAAGTCTAACTGAAAAAGATTTATTTTGCTGACAGATTATTCTGTGTGGTTCAGCTTCCTTACATCCTCCAACTCACATCCTTCTCACTTCTAACCCACATTAAATAGCAATTTAAACTGCCAAATATTTGAAGATCTATAGATAGCTGGCTCAATAAACTTGTCTCAACATATTTCTATTGTATTGTAAAAATTCCAAGTCAATTAAAATAAAAATTGTTAAGTACAGGAAAACTGATTCCATATTTCATGTCAAGTATATACAAGTAAGGAATTAAGATGACCTCCCCTCTTTCATTTGTGTTTAAGAACAAGAATTGAAATTTTATTATGCCTAATTAATCTATTGCTCACACTGCGCTGACACACCAACTCCTCTCTCCAGACTTCATTCCATTCCAAGTTTTAGTCTCTGGGTTTTATCATTTATGACAGTTTACAACTCCCAGTCTTGCTTCAAGAGTGCTCAAATTTTGGAAGCAATTCTGGAAGTAGATTACACAGTTCAGTTTTCTAAAATCAAACCACAGCAAAACTTAACATCCCATAACAGAGCCTCTATTTTTCCTTCTATGGAGCTAACAGCAATATATCTCACAATACCCAAGAGCTTTAAACTATTCACAGACATTATCTTGTTAGTCTTTACAACATTTCTATAAGGGAGCAGATAGGTAAAAGCATCAGATAACTTGGAAGCTTCCAATCCTTTTTAAACTCCTCAATCAGTTTCTTAGAGATGTTATTTGATATACTACTAAAATAAGCAACCTGTAAGATACAAACTGCATCTTAATAATTTAAGAAAGCAACTCAAATGTATTAGCAAAGGGCTTCCTTTCCCTTGTAGGACTCTAACTAAAAGTGGTTTTAATTAATACAGAGGGGGTTTTGTGATCCCCTTTCTCATTCTCACGTGCTAAAACAAATGCAATAAAGCTTCCATCTCCCCAAAGAGAAAGAATTAATCATTTAACCTACCTTATTGGTACAAACCACATCTCAGAATAACTAAATAGTTGATCAAAGAAAAGTTCTCTTTATAAAATACTCCAGCTAATAAATTATAAGGAAATGACAAAATTGAATATCACCATTTTGCAACCGCTAATAAAATGGATCCTGACCAAGAGTCCCCCAAAGCATGGTCTGGGCACCTCTGTGGGTCCCTAAAACTTTTTCAGAGAATCTGCAAAGTCAAAACTATTTACAGTAATACTAAAATGTTACCAAGGTGCCCGGGTGGCTCAGTAGGTTAAGCATCCAACTTCAGCTCAGGTCATGATCTAACAGTTCGTGAGTTCAATCAAGCCCCACGTCTGGCTCTGTGCTGACAGCTCGGAGCCTGGAGCCTGCTTCAGATTCTGTGTCTCCCTCTCTCTCTGCCCCTCCCCCACTTGTGCTCTCTCTCAAAAATAAATAAACATTAAATTTTTTTTTAATATTAAAATGTTACCTGCTTTCCCCCCCCCCCATACACTCTTTGGTGTACATGAAGTTTCCAGAGGCTACCTGATACAAGATATCACAAAAAGTAAATGATAAAGTAGATATGAGAATCCAGCAGTTTTCTTTTAGGCCAAATAATAAAGAGATTTACAAAAATGTAAAACAATGCCACTCTTCTAAGTTTGTTTTGGAAAACAGTTTTCACAAAAATGTTATTCATGTAAACATGGGTAATTGTTATTTTAAAATAAATAACTGATACTTCTAAAATGTCTTAGTTTTGAGACAGTTGGGTGGCTCAGTTGGTTAAACGAGTCCATTCTTGATTTCGGCTCAGAGGGTCATGATCTCACAGTTTGTGAGACAGAGCCATGTGTAGGGCTCCGCACTGCAGAGCCTGCTTAAAGTTCTCTCTCCCTCTCTCTGCTCCTCCCCTGCACATGTGCATGTGCTCTCTCTCTCAAAATAAACATTTTTTTAAAAATAAAATATTTAGTTTTAATTTCTAATAAAGTAAGCACCAATAGATATGATATTTATACATCAACAGAAACTCTTTACAGTCTTTAATAATTTTTAGGAATACAAAGGGGTCCTGGAACTAAAAAGTTTTGGGAGAGCTGATCTAAGCAATTCAATAATAACTGCTAACATCATAAAAAGAGAGATGACCAAACAATTTATTCCTCCTGACCTAAGCACCAAATACCACCTATGAAGTATTCTTGCCCCTGGTCTCCCCAAAATAAACCTGAACATGAACCAGATCAGCTTCTAGTTTAAATCAAAATCTAGAGGCACCTGGTTGGTTCACTGGGTTAAGCGTCCAACTCTTGATTTTGGCTCAAGTCATGATCTCACAGTTCGTGAGTTCAAGCCCCAAGTCAGGCCATTCAACAAAATCCAGACTGCAGTAAACACTATAGGACAAACTTTATTCAATGAATAAACTTATTCAATGAATAAACTGCCAAAGAATAAAAGACAGAGAATATAAAGATTAAAAGAAACATGAGAGACAGAGAAACCAACTACAGTGTATAAACCTTATTTAGGCAAAATATTAAAAACATATATAAGTAATCATGGAAATGCAAACAATTGATATTTGATATTAAAGAATTATTATTTACATGTAATAGTAATATTGTGGCTATCATTAGGGTCTTTATCTTTTATAAACCTATACTATTGACAAATGAAATGACAGAATTCAAGGACTGTCTCAAGATACTGAGGACCAGGGGAAATGAAAATTACTGAACATGGATAGCTATGGATGTCCATTGGGATCATTACATTATTTTTTTTACCTTTGTTCTTTTGATTTTTCTATAATAAAAGTTGTTGTTTTTTAATGTTTCAAGTTAGGAGAAAATTTATTTCCACAGACAAGTTCAATCATTTACTCTTAAACCAAAGAGTATTATAACCAGTGTTTCCCCCTCATTAAGCTACTTGGTAATGTTTCGTTTCAGCTTCACAAGGCAGCCCAGAGCAGTCTGTCTTTCATTATTCCATCACCTCACTTCTGAACACTTTACCTCCAAGAATATTAAAACAAAACAAAAAAACAACTGAGAGAGAACAATTATAAAGAAAGAGATCAGGACAAGTTGAGGACTTCACACTAGAAGAAAATAGTCTCTTCCCAATAGAATACCAACATGTTTACACAGGCACTTACTGTCCATTACGGCCAACAAATGAAGGAAAAGTTCAAAACAGAGCAAGGGAAAGGCAGGAATGAGTGCATTTTGAAATAATTTCACTCCTGTTTTTTCCTATTTCAGACACATTAAAGACTGATTAGTCTTCACATTCTGATTTGAAAAGCTTCAGTCCTAGAGTTGTTCAAAAGCGACCCCTAAAAGTTACTGCCTTTAGTTATATATAGGATAACCCATCCAATGGAGACTATGCAAAGATTAAGGATAGAACATCACTTATCTTAAATCGAGAGTTTCTTACACAATATTACTAGTTTTTAAAAGTAATTTGTATAACAAATTTATGAATTACAAACGCCTCAGAACTTTCCCTGCATGGAAGGAAAAGGAAAACCATAGGGTAAGGCCATGTCCTCTTTTCTAACATCATCCACATTTCAAATATCCTATCTTATCATTAGGTCTTACATTCTAATTATTGGTTTGGGAAATACAGTCATCAGACTCTTATTACTTAAGTAACTAAGAAATACATTTAAATATCATCTCTCCATCTAATCATCTAATAATCATAAGTATGTTTAATTTTTAAGACCTCCGAAAGCAGCAACTCTGTCCTTAATAATCTAACCTGATTGTTGAATAACTGTCATTCAAGTGTTAAAAAAAAAAAAAAAAAAAAAAAAAAACAGATAATAATGGAAAAAAATAAGCTGAAACTGTTAAATAAGTTATTCTATACAGGTATAAATATACATATATCTTTGTTTTTAATGATTACTTTTCAATAAAAAAAGTCTATTTTTAAACTATGGATGTAGTTTATTAAAAAGTTAACAAATGGTGTTTGTTCGAAATAAGAAAGCAAATTTTTATTATTTTTCCCTCACTTTAGCAATGTAAGCAGTTTACACAAAAACAACAAAGGTTTGTTTTTGTTTTTTACTATTTTTAATGTTTATTTATTTTTGAGAGAAAGAGAGCGAGCGAGCAAGGGAGGGGCAAAGACATGAGTACAGAGGATGTGAAGCAGTCTCTGTACTGACAGCAGAGAGCCTGATGCAGGGCTCAAACTCACAAACCAGGAGACCGTGATCTGAGGCGAAATCAGAGGCCTGACTGACTGAGCCACCCAGGTGCCACAAAAACAGCAAAAAGTTTTAAAGAACTGATAGTATGTAACCAAGGTCTAAAAGAAAAATGCAAGGAAAATTACAAAAGGGTTTTTCTGTATGTTTTTAGGACTGTATTCTCATCAAAGATTACTATGAAATCACATAATTTAAACTTAAAAAGTGGTAAGTAATAAGAAAAGAAAATGTGTAACAGATTGGAAAAACTGTCTTTGTTCACAGAGGGCATGATCATCTATGTAGAAACCTGAAAAGAACCAAAAACTACAAAAAATGGCAGAAAATATAGCAAGGTTGCAGGCTACCTGATTAATATAAAAAACCAGGGGTGCCTGGGTGGCTCAGTCAGTTAAGCTTCTAACTTCGGCTCAGGTCATGATCTCACAGTTCGTGGGTTCAAGCTCCACGTTGGGCTGTGTGTTGACAGCTCACAGCCTGGAGCTTACTTTGGAATTTGTCTCCCTCTCTCTGCCCCTCCCCCGCTCACACTCTAGCTCTCAAAAATAAATAAATGTTAAAAAAATTTTTTTTAATCCATCATTTCCCATACGCCAGCAATGAACAATGGAATTTGAAATTAAAAACACAATACAGGAGCGCCTGGGTGGCGCAGTCGGTTAAGCGTCCGACTTCAGCCAGGTCACGATCTCGCGGTCCCTGAGTTCCAGCCCCGAGTCGGGCTCTGGGCTGATGGCTCAGAGCCTGGAGCCTGTTTCTGATTCTGTGTCTCCCTCTCTCTCTGCCCCTCCCCCGTTCATGCTCTGTCTCTCTCTGTCCCAAAAATAAATAAACGTTGAAAAAAAAAAAATTAAAGAACATCTTTATTTAAAAAAAAAAAAAAAAAACACAATACATTTACATTAGCATCAAAAAAAACCTCGGGGCGCCTGGGTGGCGCAGTCGGTTAAGCGACCGACTTCAGCAAGGTCACGATCTCGCGGTCCGTGAGTTCGAGCCCCGCGTCGGGCTCTGGGCTGATGGCTCAGAGCCTGGAGCCTGTTTCCGATTCTGTGTCTCCCTCTCTCTGCCCCTCGCCCGTTCATGCTCTGTCTCTCTCTGTCCCAAAAATAAATAAGCGTTGAAAAAAAAAAAACCTAGATACCAAATACAAATCTAACAAAATATATATAATATCTATATGAGGAAAACTACAAAACTCTGATGAGAGATGTCAAAGAACTAAATAATGAAGAGATATTCCCCATTCATGGTTAGGAAGACTCATCACTGTCAAGATGTCTGTTCTTCCCAAATGATCTATAAATTCAATGAAATACCAGCAAGTATTTCATAAAATTTATATGGAGACACAAAAGACCTACAATAGTCAACACAATACTGAAAGAGAAAAACTAAGTTGGAGGACTGACACTACCCAACTTCAAGACTTACTATAAAGCTACAGTAATCAAGACAGTATGCTACTGTTGAAAGAACAGATGGACAGGAGCAATGAAATAGTGAGCCCAGAAATAGATCTACATAAATACAGTCACGCAAAGGAGCAAAAGCAATACAATGGAGCAAAGACAGTCTTTTCAACAAATGGTGCTGGAACTACTCAACATCCATATGCATAAAATGAATCTAGACATAGACCTTACAACTTTCACAAAAAATTAATTCAAAATGAATCACAGTATACAGAAATAAAACTGTAAAACTCCTAGAAAATAACAGAGAAAACCTAGATGACCTTGGATTTTGCAATAACTTTTTAGATATGACACCAAAGCCACAATTCATGAAAGAAATAAGTGACAAGCAAGACTTCATTAAAATTAAAAATTTCAGGGTGCCTGGGTGGCTCAGTCAGTTAAGCATCTGACTCTTGATTTCTGCTCAGGTCATATCTCTCAGGGTTCATGAGACAGAGCCCTGCACAGGGCTCTGCACTGACAGCAGGAGCCTGCCTAGTATTCTCCATCCCTCTCTCTCTGTCCATCCCCTGTTCATGCATGCATGCGTGTGTGTGTGTGTGTGTGCGCGCGCGCGCCCGCACACGCATGCTCATGCATGCTCTCCTCGCTGAATAAACTTAAAAATTTTTTAACTAGATTAAAATAAAAATTTCTACTCTGAGAAAGATACTGTCAAGAAAATGTAAAGATAGGGCGCCTAGGTGTTAAGCATCCCACTTAGGCTCAGGACGTCCTCACAGTTCATCCTGTGATGATCTCACAGGTCATGGGCTCGAGCTCCACGTCAGGCTCTGTGCTGACGGCTCAGAGCCTGGAACTTGCTTCGGATTCTATAACTCCCTCTATCTCTGCCCCTCCCCCGCTCATGCTGTGTCTCTCAAAAAATAAATATTTTTAAAAAAATTAAAAAAGAAAAAAGAGGGGCGCCTGGGTGGCTCAGTTGCTTGAGCGTCCGACTTCAGCTCAGGTCACAATCTCCTGGTCTGTGAGTTCGAGCCCCGTGTTGGGCTCTGGGCTGATGGCTCAGAGCCAGGAGCCTACTTCCGATTCTGTGTCTCCCTCTCTCTCTGCCCCTCCCCCATTCATGCTTTGTCTCTGTCTCAAAAATAAATAAATGTTAAAAAAAAAAAAAAGAAAAAAGAAAGAAAAGACAAGCTAGACTGGGAGAAAACATTTACAAAAGAAAATATAAAAGACTGTTTTATCTAAAATATACAAACTCTCCAAATGCAGCAATAAAAAAACAACCCAAAAAAACAAGACCTTAACAGACACTTCACCAAAGACATACAGACAGCAAATAAGCATATGAAAAGATGCTTATCATATGCCATCAGGAAAAGGCCAATGAAAATAAGACACCACTATAGGGGTGCTTGGGTGACTCGGTCAGTTAAGCATCTGACTCTTTCCGCTCAGGTCATAATCTTACAGTTCGTGGGTTTGAGCTCTGCATGGGCTGTGCGCTGACAGTGGGGAGCCTGCTTGGGATTCTCTTTCCCCTCTCAGTCTCTCTCTCTTCCCCTTCCCCACTTGTACCTATGCTCTCCAGCTCTCTCTCTTGCGATAAATAAACTTAAAAAACAAAAAATACATAATTAAAAAAAAAAGAGGAGTGCTTGGGTGGCTCAGTCATTAAGTGTCCAACTCTTGGTATCAGCTCAGGTAATGATCTCACGGTTTCATGAGCTCGAGCCCCACATCAGGCATCAGACTCTGCTGACATTGAGAAGCCTGCTTCCCTGTCTCCCTCTCTCTCTGCTGGGCCCCCACCTGTGCAGTCTCTGCCTCTCTCAAAATAATTAAAAAAAAAAAAAAAAAAAAAAAAAAAAGAAGAAGATACCAGTACACACCTATCAGAATGGCCAAAATCAGAAACACTGACAATACCTAACAGTGTTAAGGCTACGGAGCAATTGGAACTCTCATTCATTACCGGTTGAAACACAAAACAGTACAGCCACAATAGAAGACAGTTTAACAGTTTCTTAGAAAACTAAACATATACTGGTGCAGCCACTCTGGAAAACAGTATGGAAGTTCCTCAAAAAAATTAAAAATAGAACTACCCTACGACCCAGCAATTGCACTAGTATTTTATTTATCCAAAGGATATAGGTGTGCTATTTCAAAAGGGCACATGCACCCCAATGTTTATAGCAGCACTATCAACAATAGTCAAAGTATGGAAAGTGCCCAAATGTCCATCGATGGATGAATGGATAAAGAAGATGTGGTATATGTATACAATGGTATATTACTCAGCAATCGAAAAGAATGAAATCTTGCCATTTGCAACCACGTGGATGGAACTGGAGGGTATTATGCTAAGTGAAATTAGTCAGAGAAAGACAAAAATCATATGACTTCACTCATATGAGGACTTTAACAGGCAAAACATATGATCATAAGCGAAGGGAAACAAAAATAATATAAAAACAGGGAGGGGGACAAACCATAAGAGACTCTTAAATACAGAGAACAAACGGAGAGTTGCTGGAGGGGTTGTGGGTGGGGGGAATGGGCTAAATGGGTAAGGGGTATTAAGGAGGACAGTTGTTGGGTGTTATATGTAAGTGGTGAATCGCTAAATTCTACTCCTGAAATCATTATTACGCTATATGTTAACTAACTTGGATGTAAATTTTTTAAAAATCCGTTTAAAAGGGGGTGGGGGGGGAATAAAGTTAATACCAGGAAAACTGTCTTTCCCTAAGATATTCCAGTGACATACGGTGGAGTTAAATAGAGAATAAAATACAAAATAAATGAATAAACTAAAAAACAGAAAACTATACATACTCTTACCATTCAATCCATCAATCATGCTCCTTGGTATTTACCTAAAGAAACTGAAAATTTGGGGCACCTGAGTGGGTCAGTTGGTTAAGTGTCGATTTTGGCTCAGGTCATGATCTCACGGTTCGTGAATTCCAGCCCCATGTCAGGCTCTGTGCTGCCCCTCCCCTGCTCACACACTGTCTCTCTCCCTCTCAAAAAATAATAAAAAACATTTTAAAAATTAATTAAAAAAAGAAACTAAAAATTATGCCCAAACAAAAACCTGTACATGAGTATTTATAGCAGCTTTATTTATAATTGCCACAACTTGGAAGCAACCACGATACTCTTTAGTAAGTGAATGGGTAAAGTGTGTTACATCCAGACAATGGAGTATTATTCAACACTAAAAAGAGCTCTGAAAAGATACAGAGGATGCTTAAATGCATATTAAAAGTGAAAGAAGGGGCGCCTGGGTGGCGCAGTCGGTTAAGCGTCCGACTTCAGCCAGGTCACGATCTCGCGGTCCGTGAGTTCGAGCCCCGCGTCAGGCTCTGGGCTGATGGCTCAGAGCCTGGAGCCTGCTTCCGATTCTGTGTCTCCCTCTCTCTCTGCCCCTCCCCCGTTCATGCTCTGTCTCTCTCTGTCCTAAAAATAAATAAACGTTGAAAAAAATTAAAAAAAAAAAAAGTGAAAGAAGCCAGTGTGAAAAGACTATATACTGTATGATTCCTATTATATGACATTTTGGTAAGGATAAAGCTATGGATAGTAAAAAGATTAATGACTGCCAAGTGTTGGGGGGGAGGGTCTGAATAGATAGGGCACAGATGACTCTTAAGGCAGTAAAACTACTCTGTATGATACTATAACAATGGATACATATCATTACACATTTGTCCAAACTCATAGAAAGTACAACACCAAGAATGAACCATAATGTAAAATACAGACTTGGGGTAATATCGATGTGTCAGTGTAGGTCCATCAATTGTAACAAATATACCAATCCAGCAGAGGATGCTGAATATGGGGGAGCCTATGCATGTGTCGAGAAAGTAGATATACTGGGTATCTCTTTATCTTCTATTCAATTTTGCTGTAAAACTAAAACCAAAATATAATCAAATGGGTATTTAATTTTAAGTTAAAATGCCTATCTTATGGGGGGTGCCTGGGTGGCTCAGTTAAGTGCCAGACTGTAGACTTTGGCTCAGGTCATAATTTCATTGTTCATGGGTTTGAGCCCTACATCGGGCTCCACACTGATATTGTGGAGCCTGCTTGGGATTCTCTCTCCAGTTCTCTGTCTGTCTCTCTGTCTCTCTCTCAAAATAAATAAATAAAAAAACTTTAACAAAAAAGTCCATCTTAATGTGATACTATTACAAATTTTTTTTCTTGAACAAAAAAATTCCAATTAGTAAGAGTGAAAATTCTTCATAGAAAAATCAATGGGTTTCAAAATACCAAAAACAGCTTATTCAGGAGCACCTCGCTGGCTCAGTCCATAGAGCATACAACTCTTGATTTCTGGATCGTAAGTTCAAGGCCTGCATTGGATGTAGAGTGTACTTAAAATAAAGAAATAAGTAAACAAACAAAATTAAGTTTTGTTTAAAAAATAGCTTATTCAATTTCATTCTGAAAAATTCCATTTTACATTTTAAAAGATGGGAGTTTCCTGAGATGCAAATGTTGCAAAGGAAGCAATTTAAAAAACATCAAGATAACATCAATTACTTAGGACTGACTCTTATACCTAAACAAAATTTTTGGCAGTTATTTTCTAGCATTTATGTTCAAATATTCTTTGGAATGAATAACAATATTAAAAACTACAGTTCACAATAAAAAATGGCTATCATAAATTGAACTCCAAATTTTAAGTCTATCTCAAGATTTTGTGATGTTAGAGTAGAATCTAGGAGAAAGCAGTTTATATATGAAATCACTTATCAAGACATGTACCACATTCTTAATAACCATTCTTAATTGTACACAGCAAGCAATGAGCTAAGTGTTGATGATACTAAGATAAGTAAACTCTTAAGGAAAACTAAGTTGAAAAAGAAAACATTACATTCAAATAGTCATGTCAGAACCAGCTATAGCCTCAAGTTGTTTTGTGTTTGCTCTTTTAAACTTGAATTCAGCAAAATGAAGTGCTGAGAAATGTAAATGAAGTCTCTTTTCTCTAATTAATGTACCATCTAAAATATTTCACCCATCTCAAAATTGAATCCCTTCTCTGAAAGAATGACGTGGATAGACTTCATTGACAGAGAAAAGGTTGCAATCAATATGCTAGAAACATAGGATCTATGTTCTGTGTCCAGAAGGTGGAAGTGGCTTCTCTGAATTCAAATCTATTGCCATCTAGAAATGAAGCCGGGGCGCCTGGGTGGTTCAGTCAGTTAAGCATCAACTTCGGCTCAGGTCATGATCTCACAGTTTGTGAGTTCGAACCCCACGTCAGGCTCTGTGCTGACAGCTTAGAGCCTGGAGCCTGCTTCAAATTCTATGTCTCCCTCTCTCTCTGCTCCTCCCCCGCTCATGCTCTGTCTCTCTCTCCTTCAAAAATAAATAAAAACATTTAAAAAATTTTTTAAAAACAATGAAGCCAGGCAGAAAGAAAGCACTTAATGTTTACTCTATGGCATCTCATTGAATCAATAAAAAATGAGCATCCCTTTCTAAGGATCTTTGGAAACTCAAAGATAGATTTGATTCTTTGTGAAAACACTTGATCAGATAGTGGAAACCCACATAAAAAACCACAAACGTGGACAAAAAAGTGATATGATTAATATTTTAACACAAACATGTTCTAATGGATATCATCAAATAAGCAATAGTATCTTCTCAAAGCTTTACATATACCTTATGAAGTTGTACCCATTTTGCAAAAATACCATCAGTAACCAAAGTATTTTTTGGTGCTTTTCTTTTGGAATTTCCATTAGAGCTTTGGCACATACTTCTGAAAAACGGTTCATTTGATAAACATTTATTCATCACCTCATTTGTGTTATAACTTCTTAATAGTAACAAATGTTTGTCACTTGAAGGTAGATGATAACTTTTTTAAAAATCACCCCTGGTCATCTGGGTAACTCAGATGATTAGGTTAAGTAACATAATTATTATGTGATCAAAAAATGAAATGTTAGAATCCTAAATGCATGTTGATTAAATGAAAGTAGCTAGTGTAAAAAGGCTTTATATTGTAGCATTCCAACTATATGACATTTTGGAAAAGGCAATACTACAGAGACAGTAAAAACATGAGTAGCTGCCAGGGGAAGGAAGGAAATATGAACAGGTGCAGCACAGAGGATTTTTAGGACAGTGAAAATATTCCCCATGATACTCTAATGGTAGATACATGACATTATGCATTCAACAAAACCCCCCCAAAAAACTGTACAAAGAGTGAACTCTAATGTCAACTATGAATTTTAGTTAACACTGGTTCATCAGTTGTAACAAATGTACCACAACAATGCAAGATGTTAACAGGGAAACTGGGGACTGAGAGAGAAATGGGAATTCTCTACTTTCCACTCAAATTTCTCTATAAATGTAAAACTGGTCCAACATGTTACTAGCAACTAATGTGAGTCGTTCAGATGATCTAGAGTAGAACTTTGAAAGTAATATCAAATCAAACCACCAATTGTGGTGGTATCCCTCTACAGAGTGTTTGAAAATTCAGATTTTCTAGTATATACTTCCAATTATGAACCTTCTAATTAACGTAATTAAGATGTAATTCTGTCAAAGTTCAAGGAGAAATTGACAAGCCAACAGCAGTAAACATCAGTATATCTTCTAAGAAAACAACATATCAAACAAACCAGAAATAAGTAAGGTTAAATGATTTGAAACACAATTTGGGAGATCGGCTAAATAGAAAATATTTAGAATTCTATACCCAGAAAATACACCATCTTTTCAAATACTCCTGGGACATCTACAGAAACTTCCTATGCATTAGGTCATGGAGAAAATCTCAACAAGAAAGACTACACAAAGAACATTCCAACAACAAAATCTCCTTAATTCTACCATCCAGAGATAATCACTGTTAACCAGTGCATGGATATCTTTCCAAACCTTTTGCTATGCCTCTGACTCTTGCATGTACCTTTTAGCTCAAAATAAGCAGGAAAAAGAAAAAAAACTCTTAAAATATTTAAATTAAAAACCTGAGAGTTAAGTTAAATATAAGGATGTCAACTATACTCAGGCTAGTACTAAAAAGTGACACCAACCCTACTATAAACTTGGAAGCCCAGGAAAAAAAAAATCCAGAGGCAAAGTTGGCAACTAATTCTTCAAATGAGAAATTCAGTATGGCATATTATCTCTATACTTCCACTTTTCCCATCTAACACAGGAATAGCACTGACCGCCCTGGAGTTTTTCTAAAATTTACCAAGTTAATACCCATAAAAGACTTAGAATAGTGCCGGTCCAGTGAGCACGCAAATGTTATCTATTTGTTAACATGGCTTGCTTATCCTGCAAGGCAAATGCTCTTTCCTTTACCTACAATCAAAATAGTAAGATATTCTAAAAACCAGTTTGCAGCGTAAGTGATTTCTGGTTTAGTTATTGTCATTGAAATTATCATGTAACCGGTAATAACTTCCCCTGAGGACAGTAACAGTAAATTAAACAAGACATATAGCACATTAATGAACTATATTCTACCATACTGTTCTAATGGTTTCGCATACAATGTCTCCCCAGCTGGTGGTTGACAACCTCCCAACTCATTCCCTTACCATGTTCTCCCCTGTGACCTATTCTATACATCAGTGCCCAGTAGCTAGCTGATCTTGTTAAAATCCTGGTGTCACAAATATGAACACAGCCTCCTGGTAGTTCTCCTATAGGCTAACATATCAAGCCTAAAATTTTCAGCCCCGTTTTTAAGACCCTTCAAAATTCTGCTTCCTAATTTCTCTATTATTACTTCCTAATATAACCCTTTATTCCAATCAGCTTGCTAACTCTCACCATTGTACCTTTACACATCCTGCTCTCTTAGTCTGAAACATGACTCTCCTCTTCATCTGTCCATTTCTTACAGTCCTTCAAGATCAGCTCAAATCTTACACTCCCTCCACAAAACTTCCTAGACCATTCAGTCTTCTAGGGATCTATCACTTCTCTCTACTAACAGTGGGGCGTAACATTTAACACTTTATTATACATTTCTTTTTTAATGGTTCAAAGTTATCTTACACAATCTTATTTCTCCAAATCAGATTATAAATTGCTCAAGGACAAAACGATGAACTAGAGTTCATCTAAATCCTGAGAGTGCTCCAAACAGAACAGATGTAACCATTCAAATGCCCCAAAGGCCTACTTCAGTGTCTAACATGTAATATGTACTAAGACTGTAGTAAATGTATTATAGCTGTATCAGAACACCCAAATCATGAAGCACCTGGGTGGTTCAGTAGGTTGAGCTTCTAACTCTTGATTTTGGATCAGGTCATGATCTCATCATTCATGGGATCAAGCCCTGCATTGGACTTTAGGCTGACAGTGCAGAGCCAGCCTGGTATTCTCTCTCTCTCTCTCTCTCTCTCTCTCTCTGCCCCTTCCCCGCTCACATGCTCTCTCTGAAAAATAAATAAATAAATTAAATAAATAAATAAATAAATAAACTTAATAAAAAACCAAATTGTGAAATATTCTGCTGCCATTAAGAATAACAACACAATGGGGCACCTGGTTGGCTCACGGAGGATGTGTGACTCCTGGTCTCAGGGTCACAAGTTCAAGTCCCATATTAGGTGTAGAGATTACTAAAAAATATAAACTTTTTAAAAAAAGAATAACAACACAGCTATATCTCTACTGGCGTACTAACATGTTCACAAGATACTGAAAACAAAAAGGTTTAACAGTATTTGTAGAATGATTAAATTTCTGGATATATATTTTTTGTGTGTATGCCTAAATATATACTCAAAAATTGCATACCAAAACTATAAAGTAACAGTTACCACTGGACAGTGGGAATTATGTTTATGAAATAAAATATATGTAGCAATTAACATCTCTTTCAAAACGCTGTTTAATTTTTTTATCTCTTTCAAAAAGTTTAAAAGGAAATAACATGCATAATAGAGTCATATTTAAGTTTATAAAAATGTATATAGGATATAATTCTATTGCTTAAAAATAAAAATGGAAAAACATGTCAAATTGATATATCTATAGCTAATCTTTGCACAGTCCTGTTTTTGCTATTTTATTTTTAATTTTCTAAAAAATAAGTGGGCATTACATTTATATCATCAAAAATAAAGAAACACTATTCCTAAAACATAGTTTAGAGAAGCACTTGGTTTCCTCTAAGATAACAGAGAGAAGGGATGAAGGGGAAGGGGAAAATCTGTGGAAGTTGAACAAATAATATGTGAGAAAAGTTTCAAAGGCATTGCTCACCCTTTAGCACCTGTATTCCAAGCATCTATATTGCAGGTTACCTCAAAGAATGTGGGAATGGAATAAACACCAGCTTTTAAATCAAGTACAGGGCAAAGTCTAAATCCAGGGACAATATTAAACTATAAACTTCTCCATGGTAACAGTACAGAATCTGGCCATTTAGTATCATCAGAGCCCCCAACTCCACTCCATCCTGCTCCTCTAAAAAAGTCATTCCCAAATCTACAGTACAGAATTATTTTCATAATAAAGAGAATTACTTGGGTACGACTTTGTTTAAAGGCTATCCTCTCATCTCTTTCCAACCCACATGGAAACTTGAATTTATTTATTCTATTATATGCACATAATTTTTAAAGGACTTTCTATTGTTTACTACCCTTGGATCCCTACCTTCAAACAAGAAAATCCTCCTAATGACTTCAAGCTAGACAGGCAAAAGTTTTTCATTCCAGAAGGTGTCAGAGTTATTGTATACATGTATGGACAGAGGAAGGAAATACCTAGCCAACAATACTAACAGAGAACAGCAGAATAAAGTCTGAATTCCTTGGCATGGCATTTAAATCCATCCCAATTGGTCCGTATCATTCTTCTTCAGCTGTTCTCCATTCTCTCTCCACCATGAATTCTCTGCACATCAAAGTTTCCTCTGTTAGAACATATCCCTCCCTCTTTCCAACAATGATAACCAATGTATGTGCATCGGCACCCAAACAAATCTGGAGTCAAATCCAAGTTCTGTCAGTATGGCCTTTGGGCAAGTCACAACTTCTTTGAGGCATCTTGTAAAATGAGAAATATATATATTTTTTTTTAAAATTTTTTTAATGTTTTTATTTATTTTTGTGACAGAGAGAGACAGAGCATGAGCAGGGGAGGGGCAGGGAGAAAGGGAGACACAGAATCGGAAGCAGGCTCCGGGCTCTGAGCTGTCACCACAAAGCCTGATGCGGGGCTCGAACCCACAGACTGTGAGATCATGACCTGAGCCGAAGTAGGACACTTAACTGACTGAGCCACCCAGGCACCCTGAGAAATATATTTTTAAAATCTACCTTGTGAGTTAATGTGAAGATTAAAAATAATGCAAGGAAGGGGCACCTGGGTGGCTCAGCTGATCGAGCGTCCAACTTCAGCTCAGATCATGATCTCATGGTTCATGAGTTAGAGCCCCACATCAGACTCACCTCTGTCAGCTTGTCAGAGCCTGCTTCAGATCCTCTGTCCCTCTCTCTCTGCCCCTCCCCCACCTGTGCTCCCCCCAAAATAAAAAATAAGTATAAAAAAAAAAGAATGCAAGGAAACCTTCCCATTCAGTGCTAAGCATACAGGAGGTGTATGTATGTGTGTGTGTGTGTATATATATATATATATATGTATATATATATATATATATATATATATATATATACTGCTATTATTTCCTGGCTTTGTGCCCTCACACATGCCATTCTCTTTACCTAGAATGTTACCATGTTTTCCCTCCCCCCTTGGGAAATCCTTCATACCAGTCTAGTCATAGGGCTTAATACTGCTTTATCCTATATAAAGCCCTCCTTGACTCCCTCATGTAATTGATGGCTCCCTTTTATTAGCTAGTTCAGTGCTTTGCTCTTTTATCCATCATAGTTCTTCTTATACCAAATTCTATTTATCTGTTATGAACTGAATATTTGTGTCTCCCCAAAATTCCTATGTTGAGATCCTAATCCCGAATGTGACAGCTTTAGAAAGTGGAGTCAGGTCATGAGGATGGGGCCCTCACAAATGGGATTAGTACCCTGATAAAAGAGATCCCAGATATCTCTCTCACCCCCTCCACCATGCGAGGACAGAGTAAACCAGGAAGCAGGCTCTCTAACCAGACATCAATTCTGCTGATGCCCTGGACTTCTCAACCTCCAGAACTGTGAAAAATACCTTTCTGATGTTTATAAGCCACCCAGTCTATGGTATTCTGTTATAGCAGCCTGAGCGAAGAAATTATCTTTTTCTCTTAGAGAAGACCGAAAGTTCATTAAAGACTGGGGAGTATGTAATTCATCTTTGTATCATCCAGCACTGAAGCTGGGGCACAAAGCAGGCACTCAAATGTTTCTGAGTAAACCAAGTAAACGAGAATCTAACAAAACTGCTGTAGCATCAAAGGGTGAGGAATGACAGGGGCAAATATTACAGAGGAGTCAAACAGGTTGAAAGTAGAAAAGCCAGGGGCACGTAGGTGGCTCAGTTAGTTGAGCATCAAGAGTTCAGCTCAGGTCGCGATCTTGAGATGAGTTTGAACCCCACATTGGGCTTGTTGCTGTCAGCACAAAGCCCACATCTGATACTCTGTCCCCCTCTCTCTGCACCTCCCTGACTTGCACTCTCTCAAAAAATAAACATTTTTAAAAATTTGAAAAAAAAAGCAGCAGCTATCTCATTTGGCCATTAGGAAGTCACAAGCAACCTTGAAGAGATCAATTTCAATTAGGTAGCAGGAAATGAGCAAGGTAATGGGGGTGAGCACATGAAAACAAGGCCTTTAAATTGAGCAATTAAGAAAAGTTAAGTGGAAGGTAAACCAGAATTAAGAGAACATTTCTTCATGGCAAGATGAACCAAGAGGGAGAGGCCAAGTATTTAAGAAAGAGAGAAAAAAAATAGGCAAGATTTACACAGTAAGCAGGGTACAGTTAGCTCTGGAGGACAGAGGGTAGGTGTGTGCTATACTCAGCTAAAGGGAAGAAGGCTGAGGATAAATTTTCCAGCTCAAAGCATTGTTATGTAATTTTCTAGTATCAGTGAAATACCTCTCAATCCATCCATTCCTTTCCTTTTCTGCTACCATTGCCCTAGCAATCAGTATATTTTTTAGTATTAATACACTCTTAAGAAAGTATTCTCATCTCTAGTGACATCTGCTCCCTAGTCCTTTTCCATCTCATTACTTGATCTTATCAAGCCACCATTTCACATATTTTGGACAGATGAATGCGGATGTGCACATAAACATACAGATAGATGTATCCATGTGGGTATATACATATACACTAAAATATTTGTTGAGAAAACTGGATTTGTTCTAACGCAACTGATACATTAGGAAGTTGAGCATAATACTAATGTTGCATTTGCATTATGTCCAACTGAAAGAAACACTAAGCACAGATAATGCAACAAACACAGTGTCCCAGAAACACACAGAATGCACACATCTCAAACATCTGCCAGTTCACTCCTTGTGTTACAAGCCATACCCATCCACATGTGGTGTTACAGTTTCAGTCCAATTTCAGATAACCCTTCCTCCAACACTTCACAAATTGCCACCCTTTTAACACCCACTTCTATAAGCAAACTCAGGTCTGTTTTGAGGTCAAGTGTCATAATCAATGTAGCATTTATGCATTTCTTAATCATTTAACATGTGTAAAATTGTGCTGCTAGTCTTAAGTTTGTATCTTTTTACATGTGACTGAAAACATTTTGAGTGTTATGCCCCTACACTCCATTTTTCTATATGTCCTGTAGTTTTGTGTGATTTTGCATATATGATGAGTTTTAGGAACTTTTATGTTGAGTTATAACTTACACTTATAATTACTGCAGCTCTAATTACCAATTTCCCAATGAAATCAAAGACTATAGAGAAGATTAAAAAAAAAGAAAAAAGAAAAATGGGCTTCCCTCACAATTATCTGAAGGTCCTAGTACCTATGAGACACTTTGAAAGACCCAAACGCTTGTCTTGAAGAATGTTTCAGGAAACAGAATACATGAAAAGAAAAAACTATATTGCTGTTTATCTTAAGACAACTTACTTATCTGCCAATCAGCAGGTACATAATAGGGAGAAGTAGTAGTAGAGTCCTTTACCAATGAAGTGATGCCTAAGTATTTTAATATCAAGTAACACAAACATATCCATCCCTAAAGACAGAAAGTATAATGGTAGTTGCCAAGGGATGGGGGAGGGTTGAATGGGGAGTTACTGTTTAACAGGTATAGAGTTTCAGTTTTACAACACGGAAAGAGTTATGGAATGGATAGTGATGATGGTTGCACAATAATATGAATGCATTTAATACCAATGAAAGTACACTTAAAAATGGTTAAGATTTTATATTTTTATCATTTTACCACAATACAAAAAATAATAATAATAATCCCTATATTATACA
Organism: Felis catus; assembly: GCF_018350175.1. NCBI lineage: Eukaryota > Metazoa > Chordata > Mammalia > Carnivora > Felidae > Felis > Felis catus. Next base: position 102,947,854 of record NC_058374.1, read on the forward strand.
CCGGAAACTAATCATTTAAAAATCCATACTTATTTTCGAAGAGTAACACCATAAAAATACTCATGATTAAATACTAAATACACAAATCTATATGATGTGATTCCAATTTTTATGTAGATACAGAAAAAAAAATCAGAAATACGAATAAGATAACAGGTGATGTTTCTCTACCTCTTCTTGTATTTCCACAAGGAAAAACACATTAGTTTTAACAGAAGGAAAAATTAAAGATTATATAAGTTTGGTGTGGATCGACTTTTGCTTGGTTGCACTACAGGATGTCAAGAAGTCTTGTCAAGAACGTGAAATACAGGGGCACCTGGGTGGCTCAGTCGGTGACATGTCTGACTCTTGGTTTCAGCTCAGGTCATGATCTCATGGTTCCCGGGATTGAGCCCTGTGTGTGGCTCTGAGCTGACAGCACAGAGCTTGCTTGGGGTTCTCTCAACCTCTCCCTCTCTCTCTGCCCTTCCACTGCTGTGCTCTCTCTCTCTCAAATTAGATAAATAAACTTTAAAAAAAAAAACTATTTAAAAAAAGATGATCACAGAATAAACGTTTATTATCCAATTTTCACATGCGAGGTTTTGAACTTGGAGCAGTTTCTACCTTTGAGGTATACAATTTTGTTACTTTAAGAAATTAAATATTCTTACAATATCATTCAGACATGGTGCCTAGTATATTTTTAAGTAACTCAAGGAGAACATGATAGATGGCTAAGGCTTGACTCTATACCAGTAGGTGTATGGCTATGAACACAAATGCCTGAGATTTAAACTGAAAGCTCCCTCAGCAATAACCAAATACTTTAAGAATCAATTAGCTAGCTAAGAATGCCTATGGATTTAATATGTGAGAGTAGTAAACAAAAGAGAAAAAGTCATACACTTGGGAATATTTTGATAAGATAGAAAAAAATCAGTTTTAAGAGTGTTAACTAATTATTAAATACATTTAAAAACATAATTATACACTTTCTCTTAAACATATGTAAAAATGAAAAATGAGGGGTGCCTGGGTGGCTCAGTCAGTTAAGCATCTGACTTCAGCTCAGGTCATGACTCACAGTTCCTGGCTTCAAACCCCATGTCGGGCTCTGTGCTGACAGCTCAGAGCCTAGAGCCTGCTTCTGATTCTGTGTCTCCCTCTCTCTGCCCCTCCTCTGCTCATGCACTCTCTCTCTCTCTCTCTCTCTCTAAAACAAATACACTTTAAAAAAAAAAAAAAAGAAAGAAAGATGAATGAAAGTGAAGTTTAAATTCTATATTAAGTGTTAGAGGTTTTTCTTTTTTTTTTTTTTTTTCTGTTGTCTAGGCTTCTAACAAAATCAGGACAAGAAGCAAGGCAAACACAACATTTTGCACTAACTATATGATATTACCTAAATGTTCAGGGTGCTTTGAATTTCCAAGTAGCTCAAGCTGTCTCTGTTAAAATGTCTATGAAGTTTTTAATTAACAGGAAAAAAATGAATTTTCAACATCCCAATAAGAAATTTCCATTAGACATCAACAATTAGTTATCACTATAACCTACACAGTAGCTGTAATTTATCATTTTAAGAACATTTTTAACACTATTTTGATTCATGTAACAATCCTGTCAGATAATCTGTATCAATTTCATTTGACAGATCAGTAAACCAGTACAGGACATTAAGTACACTCAAACTTCAGAATTACAAGACTCACTCAAGAAAATGTTAAAACTCTGCAGTCTCGGGTAACCCCTCCCTGTTCCCAGACTGAAGTGGATCCCAGAAATCTGCATTTTAAATAAACAATGCAGGTGATACTGGTACAGGTTGTCCCCATCCCCATACCCACCCCCCCCCCCCCCGCCACATCTTTTAAGACACTGATTTAAGTAACATGACTAAGGTTTTAGGTGGTTTAATACTCCATTTTTACTTTGAATCAAAGTTCCCAAATGTTTAGATAGTAGAGCTTTGCAGATCTCCATGAAAGACATGTAAAATTTTAAATAAATTAGTAATTTTACATTCAGTTAAATTAAATACCTCTTATACTAAACTCCTATACCACAAACAAGTGGTAATAGGTGTCTAAGTTTTAAGAAACATAAAACCAAGGTGCCTGGGTGGCTCAATTGGTTAAGCATGTGACTCTTAATTTCAGCACATGTCATGATCCCAGGGTAGTGGGATCGAGCCCCATGTCAGGCTCCATGCTGAGCATGGAGCCTGCTTAAGATTCTCTCTCCCGACACCTGGGTGCCTCAGTCAGTTAAGGGTCCGATTTCAGCTCAGATCATGATCTCACAGTTCATGGGTTTGAGCCCCTCAAGGGGATCTGTGCTGACAGCTGGGAGCCTGGAGCCTGCTACTTAGGATTCTGTGTCTCTCTCTCCCTCTCTCTCTCTCTCTCTCTCTCTCTGCCCCTCCCTGGTTCGCACTCTGTCTCTCTCTCAAAAATAAACATTAAAAAAAATCTTTTAATTAAAAAAAAAAAAAGATTCTCAATCTCTTCCTCTGCCCCTCTCCCCCACTCACTCTCTCTCTCTCTCTCTCTAAAATAAAAAAAAAAAAAGTCAGTTAAGTGTCTAGCTCCTGGTTTCAGATTAGGTCATGATCTCACAGTTTGTGACTTCAAACTCCATGTGGAGCTCTGCACTGACAGAGTGGAGTCTGCTTGGGATTCTCTCCCTCCCTCTCTCTCTGCCTCTCCCCTGCTCATGCTCTCTCTCCCAAAATAAATAAATAAACAATAAAAAAATTTAATAAAATAAATTTAAATAATACCCAGGCTTTTAACAACAACAAAAAAACAAAAAACTGAGAAAATGCTACAATTATTTCATGTTCTCTGTGAAATGCAGGAAAAGCAGACACTGAATTATTTGACTCTGCTGCATTTTATACGGTGGGAAGATAAAACTTAGGTTCCATGGGTTGGTTCTAAATACATAATGAAAATTTAAGATGAAAATATAAAAGCACTCAGAGCACAATTTTGTGAATATACCAAAAATCCATTGAACTGAATATCTTAGAGGATTAATTCTATGGTATATGAATTTTATCTTACTTTTTAAAAAGAAAAAAAGCACTCAGAAGATTTCAAACTCCTATATTTGCCAATCATTTCAAACTTCTAAGACATGTATTAGTATTACTATTAAATAGCATAATTATTTTCTGGCCTATATCACAGGTGGTAAAAACCAATGTAGAAATAATAACATAAATAAAGCCACCAACTTGATAGCGATTTTAAATAAGAATTCTGATGCCACTGTTCCTGTTTATTTGCTGCCAATTTTTCCCAATAAAGTCCCACCTTATCTGCCTTTCATTATAGGGCTATTCTCAAATTTATTAGTAATATAAATGACTAATTTTACATTTTACTCCTAAAATAATCTTGTCTTTCTTAAACTAGGTATATAGTATATAATACACTGAAATATAAAACAGTTATTAAGCACAAGGCTTTAAAAGCAGACTATCTCTACTCTGCTTCTTACCGTGTAGGTAACTTCAGGCAAGTAAGTAACTTACTCTCTCTGCCCCATTTTCCCAAAGGGCTGTAGTGAGAATTAAATGCACCAACACATGTACAGTGCTCAGAACAGTGCCTAGCACTTAATAAGCACACCATAAATGTCTTCTACTTAGTTACATAATTATTTTTATGGAAAAAGATCTCTCAGCTTAGACAACTCATTATAAATCCTGATAATATTCCATTTTCAATTTACCTTACCAATGAGTTCACATTTAGGAAAAGTGGGCTTAATATCTAAGTAGCCTTGGTGTTTATGCTATATCTACCCTATTCACAAGCCCAATTTTCTCCAACCCTGAGTCACTATTAGTTCCTCTTCTGACTCATCACATAGAAAGGTAGACAGTCTGGTATATAATGGGCATACCAAAGGCATTTCTTAATCTACCTGGATTCACATGGTTTACTTAGTCGAACTTGTCCCATATAATGTTCAACAAATACGCTGAATAATTATGACTTAAAATTGTGCTCACTTAAAAATGCTTTCTATATATTAAATGCTCCTTCAAACTATGGAGTAGGTGTTTTAACTCCATCTTGACAGAAAAACAACATATCACTTATGTAAAAACAAAGATTCATATTTTCTGATCTAGCCAAAAATAGATTATGCTGATGGCCTGGTGTTCAAAATTTTGCCAAGTAAACTATAGAGGGTCAGAAGCAATCTCTGAGCCTACAAATTTGACCTTAATTTCTAATCAGTTCCTTTTACTCTTTTCTCCATTCAGAGGTTTAAATTATTTAAGATAACCTCTAATAAAAAGTTATAGAAAAAATAAAAAGTTATAGGAAAACAAGCTACATATTGCAAAATTGGCTAATTCTTAAAAATTAATTCTTTTAATATTTTATTAATTAAAAATGAATTCTTAAAAATCTCGCTCTCCCAAGATGCACACACACACACACACACGCATACACGCACACTGAAAATACTGCTCTACCACTTATTCACTTTCCATGTGATCCTGAGTCATTTCAGCTCTTCAAGCCTCCATTTTCTCCTCTGGAAATGAGGATATAAAGAGAAACAGTAACTACCACATGGGATTGCTGTGAGTATTAATTAAAACAACATAAAGTACTGTAGCCAACCACTATGAAAATAGTAAGTTTCAATACGTGTTAACTTTGTATTTAAATCAAAATTTCAGTATCATTTGACCTTACCTATTGAAATATTTTATTAACCACCTCCGTTAACCCACTCATGCAAACCTATTCAATGGCAATAACTTCACAAGCACTCTGAAAACAGGGGTGGTACTGCCTAGGAACCCTTCCTCAACTATCCCCGTCTTCCTTAGGTTAGGTACCCTGCTCAGCCTGCATTAAACACTGTACTTACCACAGTTCCCTATATTACTTGAGAGGCCCTGTGGGCAAGGCCTGTGTCCTATTCATTTCTGTATCCCCAGACTGCAGCCCAATAGTTCTTAACCCTGACTCACAGTAGAATCACATGAGAAGCTTATCAAAATATTGATGCCTGGGATCCATCCCAGACCCATTAAATCAAAAGGGGCTCAGGGAGGGAGAGGGCAAGTATTCTGCATGAGGAGCTTTTTTTTTTTTAAGATCCTCACATGATATTAATGCACTTCCACAATTAAGAACCACTGCACTCAGATTTAAAACACCGTAAGTATGTATACACGTATGTGTGAATGGATGTATAAATATATAGGTACAGAAATGTAAGTCTCAGCCCAAGAGCCTCATCACCAGTAGCTTCTCTCAGCCCCAATCACCTCTTCCCCCTCAACACAAAACTTTTTTTTTTTCAGATTTTTAAGTGATCTCCATACCCCAATGTGGGGCTCTAACTCACAGCCCTGAGATCAAGAGTCACATGCTCCACTGACTAAGCCAGCCAGGCACCCCTACACATAAAATATTTCTAATAAACAATTTGCTGTGTTAAGATGGCTTTTCAATTGTTAACTCAGTACTTAAGTTTTTTCATATAATTATGCCTTATCCTTCTTCCAGGATTATAGCCCTGCTCCTTGAGAATATACACTGCCTTACTCTTCTTGTTTTTTTTCCACAGCCCTTGCCATACTGCCTGAACACAGACATGTAATAAAGATCTGACTGATCTAATAAACGTATACCAAAATTACTGGCAAGAACAGCCAAATTATCCAATTTGAGCTATTCCCCCAAAAAAGTAGACAAAGTAAAAATTTAGGGAAAAAACATTTTTTTAATCTCTAACTTAGTAATCAAGAACAACTAAAGTTTGTCTCACTAATAAGCATCTGTATATTTGCACTTTTTATTACAGTCATCACAAGTACTATCCCACCCAGCTTCCCATCCCCATCCATCACATCTAGTTTGAGACCTGCATCCTTGCTAATATTATCTTGGTGCTGTTTGTGATATCTTTAGCTGTTGTCAGGTAGCCTTTACAACAAATTTTATAATATTCTGTAATTAGCAAGATAAGTTAATGAAAGTCACAGTGAATGTGTCAAACAGATGTTTAATAAATACTTCCTGATGGAACTTAATGTTTATCAACCACAAAAATCGGCTTTTGCATGTGAATTATATGCTACTTTCCTAATAGAAACTTGGTTGAGAATACTGTCTGAAAATAAGAGAGTCTTTCTCAACATCACATATAATACAAGTCTATTTTTGAATGTTGACAGATTAATAATTTTCTGCTTTTCTGATATTTACACACCTGAAAACTTTATAAAATATGATATGACTTCTTAAACCAACAGTGCTACATTACACAAGAAACTCCATACCAACTGACATTCTCAGTGTTGAAACTACTAGGAGAAATGAATGGCACACAATTCTAAAAATACAACCTGAAGAATATAAAGATGGCCCATCTTTAAAGTTCTGTGTCATATATTTACCACTATTAAAATAATCTGAACGACTTAAGCTGTTTTTACGAAAATATGAGGAGGCACTCAACAAGTATGCCTGCTAATTAGGTACTGCGTTAAAACATTACCATGTTTTGTTGCGTCCTACAGCAACAGATAGAGCCATAGTTACCACAAAAAGAAAGCAGTCCTCAACTCTCTATTCAATAAAAAAGGTTAAAATTCCACAGACAAAAAAAAATGGTACCCTGGGTTGTTTGTTTTTAAGGAAGATTAAATTTAGGAGTTGCCAACACCCAAACGAAAAACATTCCAGAGTATTAGACTCAATTGTAGTGGGGAGTGATCTACATTCTCAGCACTATGTTCCCTAACCCAAAGCAGGAGCATTAACAATGGATGTTTCTTAGGATCTCGCATGATACACCACACTTATTTCCCCCGGTAAACATAATGCTTGTTAAAAACAAAAACAAAAAAGGTACTGGAGAAGTAACAATTCTAGTACAAGCAGCCTGACAAAAAATAAAGTTTAACATCTGCCAAGATATTTCCCAAAATAAGACCCCTGTCAGATGAACAATGAGGAAAAGACTGAAAATGACTAATTCTTTTATTTGGACCATCAGCTACTTTTAAAAATAAAGTTGAGGAATGTAGCTTTTCCAGAGCCCTGTCTTTAGTTTCCCCTTAATCTTCATATTTTTAACAACAACAACAACCAAAAAAAAAAAAAAACCCTAGAAATTTGATTACCACTCTCATGAATTCCTTTTAAAGCAATTTAATGAATAACAGATCTTTTGTGCAAGTAGCAAACCACAGAGGACAGTTTTGCTGGCTGATAAAATCTCGCTGAAACATGCATATAAAAATATACCCTTCAAAGACAAACTGTGATTTTCCAGGTATGGAAATCATATTAACACTTAAAAAGTTGGGTATGTTTGACATATACCCTAGCTTACTCTGAATGTTTTTACTTGAACCACAATTGAAGTTAGCATATTCTTATTAATTATTAACTAGGTATCAAAGTTGAATACATTACAAGGCCACGAGTAAAAAAAAAAAAAAATTTTTTTTTTAAGAGTAAAACCTAATGAGCCAATGGGAAAATGATACAACTTCTTTGGGTGAAACAAGGTTGTGGAATCACTTCCCAAAACTCGTGCACTTCTATTCAAGTAACCAAAATTTGCTTAGAAAAAAATTTTTTGAGGGTAGAGATAGGTGCGGTTACACACTAAGTAAAAATGTTTCACCACTCACTCTAACAGAAAGACGTTGCTGCCTGCAGGAATGTTGAGACTGCTCAAAAATACAAAACAAAAACAAAAACCCTACCACAAATGTTTTCCAGAATACACAGAGCCAAATACTTAAATACACGGAAAGATCGTCTTAGCAAAAAGAACTGTGGGTTGCTACAGCATTCCTATTGTCCTAAATACTCAGAATAAACTGTACGCGCGCGCGCGCGCGCGCGCGCGCGCGCGCGCGCGTGTGTGTGTGTGTGTGTGTGTGTGTGTGTGTGTGTGTGTGTGTGATGGGGAGCGCTCTTCCCAAAAGCTAGCTTAGATATGAAACAGTGCATACACTCATTCAGATACACTCATCTTGGATACACTGAAAGATAAAGCTGTCTCGCATAGTGCTAAGGCCACGTTTCTTTACAGGTGCTATTAAACACTGTCAAGAGAAAAGAGATAAACAATCTGATAACTTCCGAGGGGCACGTGGGAAACTAAACAGCGCATGTCGTCATCACCATTAATCAATTTTTCTAACTGATGAAGCAGAAACAAACAACCCTAAGCGGGCAAGTCCTGGAACCACGAGTAGTCTTTCCACCAATGTAAAGAAGGATCCTGAATCGGAGACCTCAGCCAGGAAGCCTGAAAAGCACGTGTCCTACTTTGCGTTTGGGGAACTTCCCAGGAAGCATTTGCTCACAGTAAAACTCCATCACCCTCGGCCTGCATAACTCAGCGAAAGGATAAAAGTACGAGCTGGAGTGGGGAACCTCTGCCCCCCGGGGCCCCGGGAAGCTCCCTCCGCGGCCCCCCGCCCGCTCACCTCTGCCGCGGGGATGTTGACCACGCCGGTGGAGCGACGCTTCTCGCGCAGCTTTCTCTTCTCGATCTGCCCCTTGCCCTTCCTGGCACTGGGGCCCGAGCTCTTGCCCTTGTCCTGGGCGCCGTCCCGCTCCTCGTCGTCGCCCCGGGCCGGCGGTGCCCCCGAGGCGGAGACCGCGGCCGCGGCGGTGGGAGGCGGCTCGTCCTCGGGCCGCCGGGGGCCGGGGGCGGAGCGGGGCAGCGCCGCGGGGCCCACGGCGCAGTTCACGCCCCCGGAGCCGGGGGCGGCAGGTGCGGCCGCGCCGCCGGGGAGGTTGTTGTTGAGCTCGTTGGCCGCGGCGGCGGCCGAGGTGCCCAAAGCCCCCGCCGGGGGCTTCCCGCTCGCGTCACTGCTGCCCCCGCCCGGGGCGGCCGGGCCCGGGGGGTTCTGCTTGGCGCGCATCTTCTCGCGCTTCGCCTTCCACTCCTCCAGGAAGTCGGTGGTGCTGCCGCCGCTGCCGCCGGTCCGGTAGCCACCGGTCGCCATATTCCCAGCGGGGCCGGCCGGGCTCTCACCTCAGGCCGCCCGGCCCGGCTCCGGCCGCCGCCGCCTCTGCCCTCCCGCGGCCCGGAGGATGCGAGGGAACGACCCCCGGGCGCGGGGGCGGCCGCGGCTCCCCCAGCGGCCGGCGGGTCTGAGGGGAAACACAAAAGGGGGCGGGGAAGGGAAGCGTTAAGGTCCTCGCCCTGCCTGAGGGGCTGCCCCCGCGACCCGTCTCGGAGCCCCCCGCCCCCGCACAGCGCGGCGACCAGTCCCCGGCGGCAAGTGGCTGCAGAGTCCCCACCCTGCAAAGTTTCTCCGACGCACCTACACGGCGGGCCCTGCGATCGCCGCCCCTCGAGGGGAGGAGAAAGGGACTGTCCCCACCCCCGGCCCGCCCGCCCCATCCCCACCGGGGTCTGCGCCTGCGGCGGTAAGGGGACCGGGGCCAGACCCCGCCACCTGTCGGCTCGCCGCCTCTCCTGCCCCTCGCTGCGGCCACCGTCGGCCCAAGGTCCCCGCCACCAACACCTTCAAGCCTGGGCGAGGCGCGAAGCTCCTGGGCGGCTCGCAGAGGAGGCTGGACGCGCACACACACCAGTTGTCCAGCCGCTTCGGGAGGACGGGCGCGCGGGTCGAGCGCGGACAGCCCCTTACCTGGGGGGAGTTTGGGGGGGACGAGGCGCGGGTCTGGGAGTCGGCGCCCAGGTGAGCCGACGCGGCGGCGCGGAAGGAGCTGCGGCAAACTCGCGGCCGGAGCTCGCGACTCTCCCCGGCCAGGAGGGAGGGAAAGAGGGAGGGAGCGAGGGGCGGGAGGGGAGCCGAGCGGCGCCGAAGCGCGGGCGGAAAGGGCCGAGACGGCGCGCGAGGGGCGCGGCGCGCAGTGAGGGGCGGGGGGGGGGGGGGGGTCGTGCCCGCCGACGCCCCGCCCCCGTCGCTCAGGTGCGCGCCGCCTCGTCCAGCCCGCCGCTGCAGCCCGCCCCGCGCCCGCCTGTCCGACCGCACATTCCTGGGCTCGCGGCCCCGCGGCGGCTCCGACTCCGGGCGGGACGGCCCAACACGCCCTTCACCCCGGTCCTCTTCTCCGCCTCCCCGTCTCCCACCACTCTTCCTTTTAAGTACAAGACATATTCTTCGAGGGAAAAGCTCGAAGGCTGCTGGCCGAGGGGGAAAATGCAGTCAACTTGTGATGATTCAGGCCTGACTAGCCAGGATGGGAAAAGAGTCGCGCGTCACTTTTCCTGGTCGCTGCCCGCTTTTCAGATGTACCAGGGTGGCAGGCAGAAGAGCAGTAAAAAAAAAAAAAAAAAGAAACAAACCCAAACACTTCCTTCTGAGAAAAGTCTGTGTTCTCTGGGTGAAAGGGTCGGCTGAAAGAAAGAGGGGCTTACATTATCAGTGAATTATCAATTATCTTAGGCTTGCCGGAGAAAACTAAAAACTCATTTAGCCAGTGTATTGCATTGGCATCCCATTCCTATTTGGAATTCTCCTTTTAGCCCTGTCTCTACACCTCTTTACAGAGCGTGAATTTAGCAGCAAAGCTCCCTACCCAGTTATGAAAGCTGCGTTGATGCTGATTTCATGTGGGCTGGTGCCGTGATTGACTCTTACTTCTCTGTTCTCTTAACATACCAGGCAGTGTATCTTATCCTCAGATGCAAGTCATTTAACATTTCTGGATCAGGGCTGCGTGGACTGCCACTGTCCCACACCTGAAGGGACAGACCTCACTACATACAAGTGGTGTCAGGGCACATCATTGTCCTGGGCTACAAATGCCAGGTCACCATTTTGTAAAAAAAAAAAAAAAAAAAAAAAAAAAAAGTAGGCGAGCCCTGAGTCACACTCTTACCTAACATAAATCTTTATTCCTACTTAGTATTCCTGTTTTGCCCAGGTGGCACATGGTGGGTGGGCAATCAGTGCGTGCCTGCCACAAAAATAAGATCGGGAGACAGTGATTCACATGCTATTTATTTCTCAGAGGGAAAGTCACAGAGTTCTGGTCTTTGGTCTGGCTTTTGGGGTGAAACGTGCATAACAGTGAGAGGGCTCTGGAAAAAAAATCCTTAGAAAATCAAAGGCCTTTCTTGGGAATTGGTTTAGAAGGCTGAGCCTAGCTGGTAACAACCTGGGTTTGCCACCTGAAATCCCTCCTTTACAGAGTCACTACAGTATTTTGTTTTCTGGGTTTTAAGGGGGGTAGAAGGAGAGTTGGGCATTAAGCAGATTCACATTAATATACTTTGTAACTTACCAAAGGATTTTCACCTGGAAGGGCTGCTGGACATAGCAGAAAGAGGATACAGTGTGCCTGAACATAAATACATAAGTAGCTGAGAGAGCTTGGATGTGGTGTTTGAATTCTCTGAAACTCCGCTTTCTTTACTACAAAATCAGCAACAACAGCATAAATTTTTAAGCTGTTATAAGACTTGACACTATGTACTTGGTTCAAGGAAGGCATTCAGTAAATATAATCCCTTTTATTAGTAAACGGATATCAAGCAGTCTTTGGTCTCTAAAAAGTGGGGGGGGGGTGGAGTTGAGGGGAGAAGGCAGGCAGAAAGATTACGTACTGAATACACAATATTCACTTGAAAATGAGACATAGAATGAACTAGAATAACACTTACCACTGCACTCTCAGACTAGTTCTCTTAGTATTAATAGGCTCTGAGTCAGGAATTGGATACTCCTGACTCCTGTGGCTTTGGGCAAGTTGCTTAACTTTTGTGCCTCTGTTTACTTACATATAAAATGGGGATAATGATACTTCCTACATTGTGAGAGTGTTGTGAAGGTATCTGAGATCTTTGGATAAAAGGTAGTATATGAGTACCAGAGTAGTTATTATTAGTCTATAAAGTGCCCTAGGAACCATGGATGAAAGAGATTATTGAGGTACAAAGCACTGTGTATTATTATTGTTATCATTTATTATACCTTTTGTCTTTACCTTACCATTCTCACTTCCAAAGATGTATTTTACAGCCAGACTGCTTCCAGCCTTGCATCAAGATATTTAGCTGAGTCAGTCCTAAATTGCAAAATGTTTGCATATCATCAATCTTTATGTTTAGCATTCTGATGAAATAATCCTCAAAGACTCAGAGCTTGGTTTCTCAACCATGGCACTATTGACATTTAAGAATAGATAATTCTGTAGGGTTTGTCCTGTCCATTGTAGGATGTTTAGCAGCATTCTTGGCTTGCATCCACTAGATACCAATAGTTGGCCCTCACCCCCAGTTGTGACTTTGCCAAATGTTCCCTGCAGGGGAAAATCTTCCCCAGTTGAGAATTTCTGAGCTGGCTCTAAAATAACTAATTTTGGTGATACACTTGCCCTTAAATAATAAAGGGAAATATGATGATACTAACAAATAAAAAAATTCATATTAATAGGTCAGAATGAAACTTACTCTAAATGTTAAATCTTACTTAATGTTTTTCAGAGAGTGGATTAGCTATGGTGTGAAATAGCCTTTTTATATGTGTTGAAATAATTAATAGAATATTGAGCCGTTATGCCTTCAAAGCAAATATTTCTGGAACATATGCAATTCATCCTCTAAAATCAAAATATTACATGTACATAGTCTTTAAATGTAAATACTTTAGTTCTGTAAGAATTATAACAAAAGGCAGCAATCCCCTACTTAGCCTTCCCACTACCAAAATCCTACCCAAATTTTTGAATTCTTATATCTCTTTCTGCTAATATGAATCTTCATATTTATTTTTAATGTGTTTGAGAGAGAGAGAGAGAGAGAGAGAGAGTGTGTGTGTGTGTGTGTGTGTATGGGGGGGGGGGTGCAAGAGAGAGGGAGAGAGAATCCCAAGCAGGCTCAGCAACGTCAGCACAGAACCCAAAGCTGGGCTCGATCCCACAAACTATGAGATCATTACTGGAGCTGAAATTAAGAGTCAAACTCTCAACCCAGGTGCCCTTCATATTTATTTTAATGCCTTTATCAGTTATTCTACTTCTTGATTTCTTCATTTTTAGACACACTTTGTTGACTTTCTAATACAGAAAAAGAAAATTCAACCCTCTTATACTAACTACACATACACTTTTCTTACTCCTAAACTCCTGATATATTTATATCATAATTTTATTAAACATTTAATGTTTATTAATGTTATAAACATTAAATGTCTATTTAATAAAATAAATGTTAATGCACCACTGAGGCATGCAGTGTACTAAGATTGCATTTTTTTAGAACTTTTTTCTTGTTACACAATTGTTTCTCTTTCCTTCTCAGTTAAAACTTGGCGTTTTAAAAATCATTGCATCATATTCTATATACCAGTCACAAATTGAAACCTAAACTTTCCTCCTCTTGGTGCAATTAGTCACATCAGGTACTCTATCAGTTCTATTTCTCTTTTTCTTGGTGATGTCTCTCCTGGAGATCTCCATCCCCTGCTGTGTGGTCTGGACTGATTTTAAGACTCATGGCTCTGTGATCATCCTAGGATTATGTTTCCCTAACATCCTGGGGATCATTTCCTATGCAGATCTCTTGTTTCCTGAATCCCATATTGTCCTCTCTCCTTTTTTTCCCATCATTTTAGTAGAGTACATCTTCAATATATTCTGGAGACAGGATTACACATTCTTGGAGGCCTTGTGTGTTGGAAACATTTTTAATTTATCTTTCCACTCAATTGTTTGGTGGGACATGGAATTCTAGGTTAGAGATCACTTTCCTTCATAATTTCAAAGGTATCACTGTATTGTCTTCTAGTTTCCAGAGTTGATGTTGAAAAAACCAATGGCATTCTTATTCCTTTGTATTTTCTCTCTGAAAGTTTCTGGAACTTCTTACCCAGTTCTTCTGGAATATCTTGAAGATTTGCCCTGATTTAGCCTTTTTTCATTATTATATAAGGGACTCAGTGGGCTCTTTCAGTCTGCCATCTGCCCTATAGTTGGGAAATTTCTTTGTCCTATACCTTTGGTGATTCTTCAGTTTTCTCTGTTCTCTCTAGAGCTTCTATTAAATAGATGTTGGACTTCCAAACATTCTCTAACAAGTGTTTAATCTTTTTCTCTCCCAGTTTCCATCTCTTTGGCATGTTATTCTACTTTCCGTAAAATTTCCTCCAGCTTGTATGTCAACCTTTCTACGAATTTTGTTTCTGCCTTTTTTTTTTTTTTGTAAGATATGTTTCTTATTCTCTAAATGTTCTTTTTCCATATCAGCCTATTCTTGGGTCATAGATTCACCATCTTTTCTCTCCCTAAGGAAATCTCTTTAACTTTTCTTCTGCTGGTCCTGCAATGGGCCTCTTATCTAGATGTTCCTTTTTTTCTTTTTGATTGTTTTAGTCTTCATCTTTTGTGTTAGAGGATTTCCTCATCTGTCCATTGTTCATTCATATTGAAGACAGAAGTACTGAAAAGCTGACTGGATGTTCTTTTGTGACAAGGCAGAGCTTGTTGACTGACAGTCCTCATTTAGAAGGCTGATGTTTGGACCCAGGCATTCTGTGGAGACATGTATCAAATGTCAGCATCTATGGGGCTTTTCTCCTGCCAGATCAGTTGCCCTGAGAGAAACTGCTTTTCCGCCTGTGTTACCAGTTGTCAGCCATTTCCAGCGCCAAGTAGGGACAGAAGACTGGGAAGTCTCATTACTCAATATGCAGGTTTTGCCCCATACCTATGTTCAGTATTCCTGGTGGACTCAAGTTCAGTACCTTCGTGATTCAACTACTGCAAAGCGTGAACTTCCAGTCCTCTGCCAGGATCAGCAGAGACAGACAGCCTCCTTGCTACTGGGCCTTACAGAAGGGACTTGAGGATCTAACCGTTCCTTATGTGGATTTTCAACTAATTCTTCTCTTTTCACCACCTTCTTTTGCTTTCAGAAGTACACGCATCTGCCTCCAACTTCTGAGCTTTCTTCCAGACAAAAAGGATTACTTCTTGTTGGCTTTGTCTCTTGTGGGTGGTTAAAGTCACCGTACTCTGCTCTACTAATGTCTGTTTTCCAGATTCCATCTTCCCACATTTTGTTCTCATCTCCCATCCTTTTTCTTGTGACTGATTTATTACTTTACTTTTGTCTTAGTGAAATTACTTGAGGGAATAGAAGTAAACATATGTGCTCAGCCTGTTATGTTTAACAGGAAGCCTAATCTATCCATTTTGCAGATTTCCAGGTACTTTGAAATCTAATCTGTGATGAGGCCAGATAAATAGAGACCTCTACATTTCCTTATTGAATTACATCATAAATCCCTATTGACTGACACTATTAGAAAGAATTCTATGAGATGTATTGTATATTCTGTAGGCTGTTTATGAAGATGTGGCCCATTATATTACATAGTGTTCCTATTATTAAAAAAAACTAGGAAAAATGTCTGACAATATGAAAATAGTTTTATGGTTTTATAATGGCATTGTACAGTGACAGACAGTAGCTACACTTGTAGTGAACACAGCATAAAATATAAAGTTGTTGAATCATTACATTGTACACCTGAAACTAATGTAACATCATGCGTCAACTACACTTCAATAAATAAATAAAAATTTTAAATAAAATAAAATAAAATAAAATAAGATAAAATAAAATAAAATAAAATAAAATAAAATAAAATAAAATGATGGTATCAGACAGAGCCTTTCACACTGCAGTCATGACCCCTTGGTGGGCCATGATTGAGTTAGTGGGCTGTTAGAATTTTTAAAAAAGAAAGAAAAAGAAAAATATTAGAGAAAAGCCCTCCTTATAAAGGTGCATGTTGTCTGGTGACCTGTTGGATTCGGTTTGTGTACGTGAGGGCACTGTCAGGGTGTGATGTTCATTCCGTGTGGTTGGCTAAGTCAAATAAGCATGAAATCCAACATTATAAAAAGGTATGTAAAGACATAGAGTAGGAAAAAATAAATAAGCAAAAAATAAATGAATAAGGATATGGAGTAGGTTTACATAACCAAATGCACATTATAATTCCATTCTGTGGAAGAAAAAAAGGAATAGTTGCATATTCCTTTTGTTACTGGCTTTGTGGGTTTGTTTGTTTTTTTTTAACCATCGCAAAACTGTGTCATGTAGCTAGTGAGTTTTCCCTTTTTCAATTGACTGCTGGTAATCTTAGGCCAGACTTGTGGCCTCCCCAGGAAAGACCTAGGTTTTGTGGTACCTGAAGCTTATATAACTTAGGGAACCTTCTCTAAGAAAAAGAACTGGTCCTTGGCCTTAGCACCATCTTCTTGGAAACCCCCATGCCATGAGAGCCAAGTGGAGGAAGAAGCGAATGCGCAGGCCTAAGTGTAAAAGAAGAAAGAAGAGGGACACCTGCGTGGCTCAGTTGGCTAAGCGTCGAACTTCAGCTCAGATCATGATCTCATGGCTGTTGGGTTCAAGCCCCGCATCAGGTTCTGTGCTGACAGCTCAGAGCCTGGAGCCTGCTTCGGATTCTGTGTGTGTCTCTCTCTCTGCCCCTCCCCTGCTCGCTCGCTCTCTCTCTCTCTCAAAAATAAATAAACATTTTAAAAATGTAGAATAACATTTAAGAAAAAGAAGAAACTTGAGGCAGAGGTCCAAGTAAACCCCTAGCTTGTGTACCCATGGAGCCACAGCAGCAGAAATGAGGAAAGTTGGAGTTCAGGAAGACTGGTACCAATTGTTGGACTGCAGGCCTACTCTCTACAGCTTGGTTGAATGGATCTACATCCATCACCATCTGACTGAAAGACCACCCGTAAGAGACCCACCTTGCTCATACCAAAACCTTCCCTTTTGGTCCTTTGCCCTGGACCTGTGACTTTGGGGACGAATTTTGTTTTCATTTGTGGCTGAATGTAACGTGTACAATAAAGAAACTGGTGTTTCATCTGAAGAAAAAAAGAAAAGAATGAGTGAGAAAACATTTAGGATAAGCAAGAAATTTTTAAAAATTATAAGTTTTAACAAATTGAAAAATGCCATAAACATTGCAAAAATCCAGAAAAACAACCTAAATTATTCATTAATTTATTCTGACACATTTCTATAATACTATTTTGTCTGCATTTTTTAAATGTTTATTTATTTGAGAGAAAGAAGAGCCAGGGAAGGGCAGAGAGAGAAAGAGAGAGAGAGAGAGAGAGAGAGAGAGAGAGAGAGAGAGAGAATCCTAAGCAGACTCTGTGCTGTGACAGTGCAGGACTGGATCTCACGAACAGTGAGATCATGAACCTGAACCTGAGCTGAAATCAAGAGTCGGACGCTTAGCCAACTGAACCACCCACGTGCCCCTTGTCTGCATTTTTATAATTGGTTTTATTATTATTTACTGATGCCTAAAATAGGTGACTTCACACACAGATGTACCTTCTATTTGCAGTACAAATATATAGACTAGTGTACCACAGACACCGGAACCCTGATATTTCATATTATTCCCATCAAAAGGAAAATAATGTACTAGGAATTTTTATCTTTATAGCTCGTCTTACAGACTATACTCCTGATAGGAAAGAGCTTCTGTTTTGATCAGACTTGCCAGAGCCTAGAAGGAACAACTTCCTTGTCATGGTCAGCGGCCAACTTCCCAGGCACTCTGACTCCCTGAGGATCTTAGCTGCTGGCTGACTGTCTTCTCCTATTTATGTCAGTTCTTAGTGATAATATGCAAAGATAATCTGTCCAATCTCCTGGCACCTCAGATACTTGACTTCACTTCCAATCATCATTTCCTCTTTACCCCTCTTTAGTCAGACATCTCCCATGTCAGTCTCGTGACTTTGTCATCACCGGCTAGTACACCTCCAGAGTCTCAGTTGAAACATCCCATTTTCTGACCATTACCTCCTACTCCTCCGGCATGCTTACTCTGGTGCCCCCACTCCAACCACTTTTTGTTCTACCGACCTTACCAATTTTTCATTGTCACATTTTTTCATGTCCTAACTTCCTTACTCAGCTTACATTTCTAACATGTATTGTTATTAGCCTCCTCTGTGCCCACACCTGCTCAGCTAAATCAGGTTAATTAAAAACAGCAAGGGGGCACCTAGGTGGCTCAGTCACTCGAGCCTCTGACTTTGGTTCACATCATGATCTCATGGTTCCTGAGTTAGAACCCCGCATCGGGCTCTTTGCTGTCAGCACAGAGACTGCTTCGGATCCTTTGTCCCCATTTCTCTCTGCCCTCCCCTGCTCATGCTCTTTCTCTCAAAAATAAATAAAAAAAAAAGTTGTAGGGCATGCTTTCTAACTCTACTTTAAAGGAATCACTATGTAGTCAGACAAATATCATAGGACTTCATTCATGCGTGGAATTTAAGATACAAAACAGATGAACATAAGGGAAGGGAGGCAAAAATAATATAAAAACAGGGAGGGGAACCAAACATAAGAGACTCTTTAATACAGAGAACCAAACTGAGGGTTGCTGGAGGGGCTTTGGGGGGGGGGGAATGGGCTAAATGGGCAAGGGACATTAAGGAGGGCACTTGTTGGGATGAGCACTGGGTTATATGTAGGGGATGAATCACTGGATTCTACTCCTGAAATAATATTGCACTATATGCTAACTAACTCGGATGTAAAATAAATACATACATACATACATGCACGGCTATAGTCTCAACTGGACAGTCCATACTGTCTGGAAATCCAGCAATCCTGCAGTCCTAATAAATGTGCTCTTCTGTTCTCCAAAATGACTTCTTCACGTCAGTCCCTCAAACCTCCAATACTTCTTCATCCCACGCTTACTCTCAGTTGATGAACTTGCCATCATATTCATTGACTAAAGTAAAACTGATCAGAGTGGAGCCCCTCATCCTCCTTAGACAGCTCTACCCACTTTGCTGTATCTGGATTGGCCCTGTGCCTTCTTACTTATATTTCTCTTTCTTTACTTTTTACTTTAGAAAGAGAGAAAGCACAGAAGCAGAGGAGCGGCAGAGGGGGAGAGAGAGAGAATCTTAAGCAGGCTCCACTCTCAGCACCGAGCCTGAAGCAGGGCTCGATCTCACAACCATGAGACCTTGACCTGAGCCGAGACCCAGAGTCAGATGCTCAACTGACTGAACCAGCCAGGCACCCCTGCCTTCTTTTAGATGAAGTTCTCTACTCCCTCCAAAAGCAGTCCTGTCGCTTGTCTTTCCCCTTTCAAGGGCTTTGTACCTACCATTGTACTCTCCCCTCATGCATAATCAATTTTTCCTTCTGTATTAGATTATTCCCTTCTACATATAAATGAACTCTAATAATCCCTTCTATATGACTTTTCTACCACCCTAGCAAATTGCCACAGACTTAGCATCTTAAACAACACAACTTTATCATTGTATATAGTTCCATGCCAGATGTCCCACGTGGGTCTCACTGGTCAAAAATGAGGGGACTGGCAGGGCTACATTCCTTTCAGGAGGATTTCTGGAACAATCTATTCCTTGCCCTTTCCAACCTTTAGAACCTCCCACATTCCTTGGCTTCAGGTCCTCTTTGCCCATCTTCAAAACAAGCAATGTATTTCTCTGTGCCTTTCATAATCACAAATCCCTAGGATTCTCTTTTCTGCCTCCCTTTTCCACTTTTAAGGATCCTATGATTGCACTGGAAGCACTTGTATATTCCAGGATAATCTATTTTAAAGTCAGCTGATTAGCAACCTTGACACTATCTTCAACCTTGATTCTCCTTTGCTATAACTTAGTATTTTCACAGGTTCCAGGGATTAGGGCCTAGGAACATTTTGGGGACCATCATTCTTTTTTTTCTTTAAGTTTATTTATTTATCTTGAGAGAGAGAGGAGAGAGAGGGTACGAGCAGACTTGGGGAGAGGGCAGACGGAGGCAGAGAGAGACAGCAAGAACCCCAAGCAGGTTCCCGGCTATCAGCACAAGAGCCTGCCATGGGGCTCGATTTCACCACCTGTGAGATCATGACCCGAGCAGAAATCGAGAGTCATACCTGAACCCACTGAGCCACCCAGGTGCCCCAGGGGAACCATTGTTGTGACTACCACACCCTCTTAAAGCAAAAAAAGTTCCCTTGACTCTGAAATCTAATCTGGTCAATGTCTCATTTCTCTTTTGGTGTTTAGTCAAAATTCTTGAAAGGGTCATCTTTACTCACTGTTGCAGTCTTGTGAGCCTGGGTCATTAACCTGTGGGGTCTGTGCTAATTCCAGGTAGTGTTATAATTGAATTGTAGGACATCCAGTTGGTATTCAGAGAGTGGAAGAACTGGTTAGTGTCAGAACCCCCTTCCCCCCCCGACATTTGGTGTCAGAAGTGTTGAGAGTAAAGGAATACACTATTTCCCCTTTTATCCAGTTAAGTTGAAGATGTGATTTCCTGACAATCCAGTGATTGTACTCTTAGGTACCTACCCTAGAGAAACTTTGACATGAACACAGGGACACATGGACGTAAATGTTTATTCACTGCAGCACTTATTGTAATAGTGAAAAAGTGGAAATGTACCTATAGTTAGCAGGATGGTGGATATATACAGTTTATTAGTGCAATGGAACATTTATAACATCTCAGAAACGTCATTAAAAACAGATTCAGGGGTGCCTGGGTGGCTCATTTGGTTGAGCATCTGACTCTTGATTTCGGCTCAGGTCATGATCTCGCAGTTTGTGAGTTTGAACCCCACACTGGGCTCCATGCTGACAGTGCACAGCCTGCTTGGGATTCTCTCTCTCTCTCTCCCCTCTCTCTGCCCCTCACCCACTCTCTCTGCCCCCCCTCTCAAAAACAAAATAAATAAACTTAAAAAAAATTAAAACCAGTTTCAGGGGTGCCTGGGTGGCTTAGTCGGTTAAGTGTCTGACTCTTCATGGTCATGATATCACAGTGGTGGCATCCATGATGAGCATGGAGCCTGCTTAAGATTCTCTCTCTCTCTCTCTCTCTCTCTCTCTCTCTGCCCCTCTCCCCTGCTTGCTTGCTCTCTCTCTAAAGCTAAAAAAAAATAAAAAACAGTTTCAAATGAATATGTGAAGTATACCAGTCATATACATTCTAAAATGTATAAGAAGTAAATGTATGTATATATTTGACAAATACATACAGTAAAGCCTTGGTTTGTGAGCATAATTCGTTCCGGAAACATGCTTGTAATCCAAAGCACTTGTATATCAAAGTGAATTTTCCCATAAGAAATAATTGAAGCTCAGATGATTCGTTCCACAATCCAAAAATATTCATATAAAAGTGATTACAATACTGTACTATAATACAAAATAATAAAAAATACAAAATATAAAGAAAACTAAACAAATTAACCTGAACTTACCTTGGAAAACCTTCGTGGCTGGTGTGAGGGAGACAAGAGAGAGGAGGGTTATTGTGTAGGACAACTTCCACTATCACTGACAGAATTACTGCTATCTATTGGCTCAGGGGAATCTTTTTCTTTTCGTGCAACTTTAACAAGGAACCTATCCAATGACACTGGCTTTCGCCTCCTTTTAAGGATTTTGCAGAAATGTGACAGTGCGTTGTCACTAAACAGATTCATCACTCGCACTGCTACAGCCTTATTCAGGTGGTGCTTTTCTCCAAATTTCCAAATGTGTTTCCCACATTTACACACATCCCTAATCTCATTTGAATTGGCAGATTCCTCTGCCTTTTTCGTCTCCTCCTCCTCTGCAGATGAGATGCAGAAGTAGACTTCTTATAAAATCTTGCAATTTCGGCCCCTTGCAGACCTCATTCGTATTTTTCAATGATTTCCTTCTTAATGTCCGCCATAATCATCTCCTTCTTACCACCTTTCTTTTCAACCTTTTTCAGCATGGGGGCCATTGTATATGTTTGCACAGATGTTGACTACAGTACAGTATTAATAAGCTCTTGTCCTATACTGTATTTAATGTAACTGGCAATAAGGCATCAGAGGAAAGGGTCTATATCTGCAGGCAGCCTGACCTAGAATGAAGCAAGGCATTCCTAAGCTTCCCCTTGTATGGAAAAGCAAAAGACTGTCCATACATGCTTTGAAGCGACAAAAAATACACTAGTGCCAGTTGTGGACACTTGCCAATGTTCTGAAAAATCATTGATTTCTGCCAAACACCACAGCCTGAGAACGAGCATCCGAGCATGGGAGACAATCCCCACAATCCCGCAGCGAGAGAGAGAGAGACAGAGAGAGAGAGAGAGAGAAAGAGAGAAAAGAACCATTGGCTCAGTTGTGGTCACATGACATTTGCCATCACATACTACTCATATTGCAAGACATCACTCATCTAGCAAGTTAAAATTTATTAGAAATGTTTGCTCATCTTACAGAACACTCGCAGAACAAGTTACTCACAATCCAAGGTTTTACTATAATTTCATAATATAAACACAAACACACCAAATTCAGTTCATTAGTTACTCCTGACGACAGATGGGAGGAAAATATAGACGAACTGTAATTTGCTTTATGTTTTATTTCTTTAAAAATAAAAGAAAATCTAAGATAAATTTTGCAAACCATTAACATTTGTTAAATCTCAGTGGGGGTGGTAGGCTCTTTGTTCTATTATTTTCTGTACTTTCGCATGTTTAAAATATGCTAGAATTTAAAGTAATTTGGGGGATGCCTGGGAGGCTCAGTTGGTTAAGCATCTGACTTTGGCTCAGGTCATGATTTGACGGCTTCTGAGCTCAAGTCCCACATTGGGCTCTGTGCTGTCAGTACAGGGTCTGCTTCAGATCCTCTGTCTCTCTCTCTACTCCTCCCCTGCACCTTCTCTCTCTCTCTCTCTCTCTCTCTCTCTCTCTCTCTCTCTCTCTCAAATAAATAAACATTAAAAATAAATAAATAGGGGTGCCTGGGTGGCTCAGTTGGTTAAGCGTCCAACTTCAGCTCAGGTCATGATCTCGTGGTTGTGAGTTTGAGTCTCACATCGGGCTCTGTGCTGACAGCTCAGAGCCCGGAGCCTGCTTTGGATTCTGTGTCTCCCTCCACCAACCCCCCTTTCCCTGCTCACGCTCTGTGTATCTCTGTCTCTAAAATAAACGTTAAAAAATAAATAAATAAAATTAAATTAAAGTAATTTTTAAAGGAAAATGCTTGGACTTGGATAAATTGTTTCATAAGAAAATGCTTCATTTTAAAGGGCCAAAACTTTAACAAAATTGGACTTGCACATCATGTCTTGGGGCAACCTTAAAACATCCCTGGTTTTTTATCCCAAGCAAAAACACACAAAATTGTAGAAAACTGAATGAGGCCATGTACCCTGGAAATATTTGAAATGGTTTATTGCTTGGGGCAAAGGACGAAAACTGAAGACATGCCAATTTCAAAAGGCAGGATCCCCTTTAGAATCACTGATGTTTCTTCTAATATCTGGAAACAAGTCCGTAAACCGGCTCCTCAACTGCTTTCCTTCAATAGGCAAACAACTGGATGAAACTGCTGACGCCTCTCCTTTCAACCAGCTCTGTCATTCTTTATTTGCACACCGGTACCACTCAAGAAGTATTCCAATTTTTCGGATCCCCTTTTGGCAACTTGAAAAGCCACCATCTTTTGCCAAATGGTGAAAAAATGTCTTTGTCAAGGAAAACTTTGTCTCCAAGGACAGAGCGTTTGGTTCTCTGGACTCAGTAACATACCTGGCCAGGCGGCTCTGCCGAAGGTGCACCATGCGTCGTCATGACTCATTGCCCTCAGCATCAACAGGAATTGATATGTGCCAGCAATTCTCAAAGGAGTCTTGTTTACTGCTGTGAGAGTCATCGACTTCATCAGAGCCTGGTCTTGACCTCGGCCTTTTCAAGAAATTTTAACTAGAAAAGAGATCAGAGTAGGAAGCTATCTCTGTTATACCCAGTCCACTAACTTTGTGATTGTGGGGCCCCTGGGTGGCTCAGTCGGTTGAGCGTCCGACTTCAGCTCAGGTCACGATCTCGCGGTCCGTGAGTTGGAGCCCCGCGTCGGGCTCTGGGCTGATGGCTCAGAGCCTGGAGCCTGCTTCCGATTCTGTGTCTCCCTCTCTCTCTGCCCCTCCCCTGTTCATGCTCTGTCTCTCTCTGTCTCAAAAATAAATAAAACGTTAAAAAAAAATTTTTTTTTAAAAATGAAAAAAAAAAGTATGTGATTGAACTTCAAGCTTAAGTTGTATGTGTGCTCTAAAGAGAGAAGATAGAGACAGAGAAAGAGGGAGAGAGAGAGAGAGAGACAGAAAAGGAGGCAGAGACAAGACTTTTCAGAACAATTTAATTGAGAGTTCATTCCTGGTTGTGTTACATAGGTATTTTTGACCATGAGACTGAAGCAAAAATTTTTTTAAGTTTATTTATTTATTTTTGGGATAGAGAGAGAGAGAGAGAGAGAGAGAGAGAGAGAGAGAAGGACAGAGAAAGAGCAGCAGCAGAAGGGCAGAGAAAGAGGGCGAGAACCCAAAGAGGCTCCATGGTCAGCACAGAGCTGACTTGGTGCTTGATCCCATGACTTTGAGATCATGACCTGAGCCGATATCAAGAGTCAGACACTTAACTAACTGAGCCACCCAGATGCCCCTAAAACAAATATTTTAATTTATGGTTCTACCTAGGGTATTATGGGTACTGCTGAAAGGAACCCCCCAACTCTTAAGGCCCTGTGCCATTTCATGAAGCGAAGACAGAATGCAAGTAACGATGTAAACTTTTCAGTGAGGATAAGGACTTTCTGTGGTCTAAAGCCCATTGAGAAAGTCTTATTAATTTCTCTACAAGCAGGAATTTTCAAGACCCCAAAACACCAGAGAATTCTTTTGAATGTTGCTTCTGCTTAGATGACTTTAAAATTAAAACATGAACTGGGATGCCTGGGTGGCTCAGTCGGTTAAGCATCCAACTCCTGGTTTCAGCTCAGGTCATGATCTCATGGTTAGTGAATCTGAGCCTGTGTGGGGCTCTGGGGCTGAGGGCACAGAGCCTGCTTAGGATTCTCTCTGTCCCTCTCTGTCTGCCCCTCCCCTGCTTGTGCAATTTTTCTCTCTCTCTTTTTCAAAAATAAATGAACAAACATTAAAAAAAAAAAAAGACACGAATTTATCATCCTTTTTTGCCCACAGAAAGCTTCAGTGATATACCTAACAAAAGATGGTTCCGTTGTTTTACAGTGGTGATGATGAACCATGAATTCAACTTAGTCTCGGGGTATGTCCTGTGACCTATACGAGCCAATGTTTTCAGTATTTATTGCCATTAAAAAAAACTGAAATCAAGTGGATGACATGTATGACACAACTCAACTTATTTTTTTTTTAACAAACCCAACTTCTTATTCATATCAAAAGCATCCTTTCAGTGGAGTTTACTATTGGGTAAAGTTAAGGTTGCCGTTTATTTTATTGGCATTCAAATAATGAAGATAATATTTTGCTTACTTACATTTATAGCAGTAATTCATTGGTTTCCACACATTAGGGACTGTACTATGACTTCATATATAATGTCTAACAATTCTAAACAGTCCTATGAGGGGAGCACTAATATTCCCTTTCACAGATCAGAAAACTGAAGCCTAGAGAGAATAAGTAATTTGTCCAGTGTCACACAGCTGGTACATGATAAAGCCAAATATTTCAGCACATATCTGTGTGATTCCAGAGCCCACCTTACATTACATGGCAAAGGAATTCATTTTCAATGCTATAAAGTAAACTAAATGCAAATAGCCCAGTGTCTGTGCATTTTTCCATGAAAGATTTGTTTCAATTTCATCAACATTTTAGGACTTCATGATCAGTGATTCTTAGAGCTCAGAACAACTGGACTAGAGAAACCAAAGAGCTTGGGATGCCTGCGCAGGCCCTTCCCTCTCTGTCTTTGCATCATAGTGTCTGGCATACAGTAGGGGTTCTATGTATAAACATTTATAATATGTATAAAGGCATGTAGGCAGGTTGGCTATCCTGAGGTTGCCCTGGAAGTAAGCTGTGTCCCAGGGCTTACTTGGGAGGTGGGGACCGTTCTGGTTGGCGAAGTATTCCATGGTGTACGTACCATAACCAGCCTTTGATCCTCAGCTTTGCAGATTCCAAACTCCGCTTTTATCAGCAATTAAAGAGCATATTAATTTTCAACAACACATTCACACTAACGTAGCCTGATGTCTAAGCACCAAGTAACTCACTGATTTATAATGAAAACTATGAAGGTCAGAAACAGGAATGTTAAAGTCATCACCAACAGCATGTGTTCTCCAAGAAGGCCGACCTACATGGGAGTGAGCGCATAACTGAAGGTTTACTTGGTAAATATGGAAAAGGAACAATGGAGGTTAATTAGAGGAATCCAGCGTTTATTGGCCTCTGGTAGGAGAGCCAGAGCACTCAATCCCACAAACAAGGAGAGTCTTGCCAAACTGAAGAGAACAGAATGACTCTCCCCAGGACCTTTGCATTCCATCTCTTGTTGGTTAAGGAAGTTGTTAAATTGGCTGGTGATGGACACATTCTTTCTTTGTGTATACTAACGTTTAATCCGGTTATGGTCACCTTTTATTGGTGAGACCTCTTTCAGGTGAATTTGCCTATCTCCACAAAATCCATTTATTGAACTTTTTAAGAGCTTAATTCTCCCCGGGGAATGTTATTGGTGGGCATTCTACTATAAGTAGGCTAATGACTAACATTCTCTCAGGCCACTCAATAAAAGCCTGAGTCCTTAGATCTTCCAATAGAAATTGTTCCTAATTTTAAGGTGAATATGGAAGCTACATGAAGAAAAGGATTGCGGTCATTCATGAACATTTTGGGGATGTACCTACTGTGTGTCAGGCTTGTTCCATGCAAGTTACTGTGTAAACAATGGAGAACAACGATGAATGACAGCTCTTGCCTTCAAGGAGCATGCAGGCATGTAAACATACATGTAAACAAAACCAGATGCCATAAAAGAGTAAAAAGACTTGTAAACAGGGCACCTGGCTGGCTCAATCCAGAGAGCATGCGACTCTTGATCTCAGGGTTGTGAGTTGAAGCTCCATGTTGGGCATGGGCCCTACTTAAAAACAAGCAAACAAACAAACTTGTAAACAAAACAATGGTGTTTAGTTTTAAATAGAAACAAGAACCAATTGTTGTGGAAACAAACAGGGAAGAGATGGCTTCACCAAGAATGAATAGGTTTTTTAAGTAGACAAGGGAGAAAAGTGCATTCCAACAGCTGGAACCACCTAAGCTAGAGCACAGACATGTCAGGTGCCCACAAGGAATGGAAGGTTGGGAGTGGAGACAAGTGGAGATCGAGGGGACAGAGGTGTAGGGATGAGGCTGCTTGAGCTCTTCAGGGCCAAAGGTGCAGGAGACATTTCCTCCCTCCCCAACACTCCTTCCCTCATCCCTGACTCTTGCACCTCTGGTTATTGTCTGTCTCTTTCAGAAGCTTTTGTTTTCTCAGTTCATTCTTTAAATCAGTAATTTTTAAAACTTGAGGCACGTGGCTGGCTCAGTCAGGAGAGCATGTGACTCTGGATCTCAGGGTCATGAGTTTTAGTCCCATGTTGGGAGTAGAGATTGCTTTAAATACATAAATAAATAAAAGAATTTTTTAAAGTTTATTTATTTTGAAAGAGAGAGCAAGCAAGCAGGGGAGAGGCAGAGACAGAGGGAGAGAGAGAGGATCCCAAGCAGGCTCTGCATTAGCAGGTAAATATTTACATGGGGGTCGAACTCACGAACCCTGAGATCATGACCTGAGCTGAAACTGAGAGTAGGACGCTTAAGACTGAGCTACCCAAGTGCCCCACTGAGCCACTTATGCACCCCAGTAATTTAAAAAAATTTTTTTTAATGTTTTTATTTATTTTTGAGACAGAGATAGAGCATGAGCAGGGGAGGGGCAGAGAGAGAGAGGGAGACACAGAATCCGAAGCAGGCTCCAGGCTCTGAGCTGTCAGCACAGAGCCTGACGCGGGGCTCGAATTCACAGACTGTGAGATCATGACCTGAGCTGAAGTTGGACGCCCAACCAACTGAGCCACCCAGGCACCCCTGTACCCCAGTAACTTTTTAAAATGAATTTTTTAATTATGTAATACATGTTTGTGGAATAATATCCAAGAACTATAAGGGCAAAGTATGAAAAATCTAGTTTCTCTCCTACCTACAATGACCATACGCACAACTCTGCTCTCTGCTCCCAGGGACAACCACTGGCACCAGATTCCAACATATCCTTCCAGAAAGTCCCTGGATAGGCAAGCATTTGTGTGTGTGTGTGTGTGTGTGTGTGTGTGTGTGTGTGTGTATACATTTGTGTAAGTATATAATTTTTTACACCAAGAATAGAATACTACTGCATTCTTTCTTCACTTTATTTTTTTAATGTTTATTTATTTTTGAGAGAGAGCGAGAGCATGAGCAGGGGAGGGACAGAGAAAGAGGGAGACACAGAATCCAAAGCAGGCTCCAGGCTCTGGGCCATCAGCAGAGAGCCCGACGCAGGGCTTGAACTCACAAACTGTGACATCATGACCTGAGCTGAAGCCAGACGCTCAACCAACTGAGCCTCTAGGCGCCCCCTGCTTTCTTCACTTTAAAATGGATTTTAGGGGTGCCTGGGTGGCTCAGTCGGTTGAGTGTCCAACTTCTGATTTCGGCTCAGGTCATGATTCCAGGGTGGTGGGACTGAGCCTTGTGTGGGGCTCCATGCTGAGCATGGAGTCTGCTTGAGATTCTCTCTCTCTCTGCCTCTCTCCGCCATTCACGTGTGTGCGTGCTCTCTTTCTAAAATAAAACAAAATGGATTTTAGAGATCTTTCCATATCTTTTCATTCTTTTATTCATTCACCTGACAAGTATTTATTCAGTGTCTACCTTGTGCCAGGCACTCTTAGATGATAAAGACTTGGCAGTGGGCAAAATCTCTAGCTTCATGGAACTTACATTCTAGTAGAGGGAAACAGGAAAGACAGACAAATGGCAAACAAGCAATGAAATATGTATAATATGCCAGATGGTGATGAGTGCTGTGCAGAAAAATAAATGCACAGATGCAGAGTGCTGGCATGCTAGAAGTTGGAGAGTGGCTGCAGCCATCTAAAGGTGAGAGAGAGAGAGAGAGAGAGAAAGAGAGAGAGAGAGAGAGAGAGAGAGAGAGAGAGAGAGAGAGGCCTGGTTCTTTTGTTGGTACAATAGCATTCTGTCAGATGAATACGCCATAGTTCCTTTAATCAGTCTCCTACTGACATTTACTTTGTTTCTAATATTTTGCTGTTACACTACTGCAAATCTTACACATAGGCCATTTGACACATCTAACAGTATATTTGTTTTTTTTAAGTTTATTTATTTATTTTGAGAGAGACAGAGACAGTGCAAGCAGGGGAGGGGCAGAGAGACGGAGAGACAGGATCCCAAGCAGGCTCCACAATGCAGAGCCCGATGTGGGGTTCAAACCCATGAAGCCATGAGGTCATGACCTGAGCTGATACCAAGAGTCAGATACTTCACCGACTGAGCCACCCGGGCGCCCCTAAAAGTATATTTGTAAGCTAAATTCCTAGAAGTGGGGTTGTCATTTTAAGTGTCTGTGCGGTTTTATAATTTCAACAGATATCGCTAGATTACTTTCTGGAAAGTGCCAATTGACAGTTCTTTCAGCAATGAATGGGAGGCCCACACCTTCACCAATCCTGTGTTGTCAAGATCTGTGATGTTTGCTTATCTGAGGAGAAAGCCATGAAATATTTTTAGAAGCCTAATTTGCATTTTACTTTTTACGATTGAAGTTAAATGTCTCCTGTGTCTAAAGGCCTTTTTTATTTCTTGTAAATTATCCATGTCCTTTGCCAAATTTTCTATGTGTGTGAGGAGTAGGGGTAGTGGTCACTTTGTTTTGCTTATTTCTGATTTGTAGAACTCTTCTTAGTAAAGAATTTATAGCCTTTGGGGATGTGGGTAGCAAATGTTTTATCCGATTTGTCAGTTCTCTGATTGTGTTTATAGTAAATGGCTTTTATAATGCAGAAATTTTTACCATTATATAGCCCAATTAAACTACCTTTTTATGGTTTCAGAAATTATTTTTTTTAATTTCCTGTTTTTCTTCTAGTATTTTAACTGTTTGTTTTTTAACTTTTAAATATTTGATTCATTTGGAATTCATACTATGTAAGGTGTGAGGCACAGCTCCAGTTAATTTTTTTCCAACTGGTTACCCGGTTGTCCTAAAACCATTTATAGAATAACTCCTTTCTTTTTTTTAAATTTTTTTAATGTTTATTTCTGAGAGAGAGAGACAGAGAGAGAGACAGAGCATGAGCAGGGGAGGGGCAGAGAGAGGGGGAGACACAGAATCTGAAGCGGGCTCCAGGCTCTGAGCTGTCAGCATGGAGCCTGACGCGGGGCTCGAACCCGCGAACCGTGAGATCATGACCTGAGCTGAAGTCAGACACTTAACCGACTGAGACACCCAGGTATCCCACTCCTCCTTTCTCCATGACTTTTTTTTTTAAGATTTTAATTTTTGGGGGGGCGCCTGGGTGGCTTGGTCGATTAAGCGTCTGACTTCGGCTCAGGTCATGATCTCACGGTCCATGAGTTCGAGCCCCGCGTCGAGCTCTGTGCTGACAGCTCAGAGCCTGGAGCCTGTTTCAGATTCTTTGTCTCCCTCTCTCTCTGCACCTCCCCTGTTCATGCTCTGTCTCTCTCTGTCTTAAAAATAAATAAACGTTAAAAAAAATTTTTTTTAAATAAAAAAAAAAAAGATTTTAATTTTTTTTAAGTAATCTTTACACCCAACATGGGGCTCGAATTTCCAACCCAGAGATCAGGAGTCACATGTTCTACGGACTGAGCCAGCCAGGCATCCCTTCGTGACTTTTCTTTTTATTTCTTGAGAGAGAGGGAGAGAGAGCACAAGTGTGTGAGTGAGCGCAGATGAGGCGCAGAGGGAAAGGGAGAGAGAGAAAGGCTCTTAAACAGGCTCCAGTCTCAGCCCAGAGCTCAATGTGTGGCTTGATCTTATGACCCTAGGATCATGACCTGAGCCAAAATCAAGAGTCAAATGACCGAACCACCCAGGCGCCCCACTCCATGACTTTTAAATCCCACTTTTGCATGTGATAAATTCCAATAAGAATATGGGTCCAATTTGGGTTTTCCAGACAAGCCCATTGATTTCACTGTTCATCTTTTCAACGATGGTCTATTTACATGCCAGGCACTGTTCTATGCAGGCATTAGTAACATTTTTAAATGTTAGAGCTTATGAAATAGATTTTACAACCTATCTTATTTTTCTTATTCTTTTTAGACTTTCCCAGGCTCTTTTTATTTGCTTATTTTCCACTTGAACTTTAGAATCAGTCTGTCTAGTTCCAAAATAAATTATCTTGATGTTTTTATTGGGATTACACTGAATTTACAGATTAATTTAGGGCAAATTGACATCTTTGTCATGCTAAAATTTTCTGAACAAGAACATAGCATGTCATTTGGTACATTTTTGTGTGTGTCCCTCATTAGTGTTTTAGTTTTCTTCATATAAATTGTTCACACTTTCTGTATATTTTAACTTTTTTCAGTTTCTTTCCTTCTAACTGGCTATATAAAAGCTTTTATGAATTTTGAACTCTCTTATTGTTTCTAACAGTTTTTCATAGGATTCTCTTGCTCTTTCTGGTAAGCAATCATACCATCAGCAAAGAATGATGATTTTACTTCACTTTTTCCAATTTTTATTTTTGTTTGTTATCTGCTTACGTTGGCTAAATAACAGTGGTGAAAAAGAAGACTCTTAACTTATTCCTGATATTAATGGGAATGCTAGTCTAAGATAAGCTTCTTTGTCATAGCTAGAAGCAGAAGTCTCCATTCAGAAGGTTTTAATCATAAAACTCTGGGGTGCTTACCAGAGATCAAACTTTTATTTATTCATCTTGAGAGAGACACAGAGACACACACACACACACACACACACACACACACATACAGAGAGAGAGAGAGAGAGAGAGAGAGAGAGAGAGAGAGAACAAGGGGGGGAGGGGCAGAGACAGACACGGGGAGAGACAGAATCTGAAACAGGCTCCAGGCTCCAAGCTGTCAGCACAGAGCCCGATGTGGGGCTCGAATTCACAAACTGTGAGATCATGACCTGAGCCGAAGTCAGCCACTTAACCTACTGAGCCACCCAGGTCCCCGCCCCCCCCCCCTTTTTAAGTTTATTTCCAGAGATCAAACTTTTGGAAAGGGAAGAGGTTTGTGTATACATTCTTTCTAGTGATGGGGATTTATCATAACGATATTTGAGAAAACAAGGGATATAAGAAACCATGTCAGCACAATTGCTAATTACTCTTTGCTTCATTCTTTTTTTGCTAACGTAACACTATGCTAACATGTTTAAACACATGAGGTTGTTTGAAAGTAACCTCCTCAGGGGTCACAGGCTATGTGCAGAGGCAAAATGCCCCAAAAGAAAACCTGAGTGATACAAGCTTCAGTGTCTTGCTCTGAAATTGGTAATTCTTTAATGGATGTACTGGAGGAGAATAAAATTGCCAAAGAAAAAGAGTAGGAAGGGAGTATGAGATCCAAATAACCCAACAGGATGCTAACTCATCAGCCTCTAATTAGCCAAAACTTAGCCTTAAATTAGAGGCTATTTCTTTTTTTTTCCCCTCAAAGGTAAAAAAAATCTTGGCTTCTGCTTATCTAATCAATACTCAAATTTTCCCATTTACAAAAATTGCCTTGAAATTGTTCAAAGGCTTTCATTTATCCTCCACAATGCCTTAAATGTAACAGATGTTTAAAAAGATGTGTTGAATGAGTGAATGTTAGGTAATCAGCACACTCTGTGTGGTTTTATACTAGTGATATAACGTAATGTCTGTTGAGCAAAGGAAAGGCTTTAGTTAGTCTGACATAGGCATCAGCTTTTTAAAAGTTTTTTTTTTAAGTTTATTTATTTATTTTGAGAGAGAGAGAGAGCGGGGAAAGGGCAGAGAGAGGGAGAGACAGAGAGAATCCCAAGCAGGCCCCTCAATGTCAGCACAGCGTGAGATCAGGACCTGAGCCAAAACCAAGAATCAGATGCTCAACCACTGAACCACCCAGGTGCCCCGGCATCAGCTTTTAAAAGATGATAAATGTAGATAGTTTGAAAATGTCATATTGCTATGCAAATATGTTTATGGATTGCTAACAACTGGATTTTTACTGAGACTTTATCAATCATTATGGTTAAAATTTACCCTATCTTTGGCTATTTTATTTTGTTTTTCTTTAAAACACCCTTAAGCCATTGTAACTCTGTAAATCGGATGTTAATTAACAACATGCATGTTAAGGTAACGACATTTCTAAAGCCCCCAAGTGCTGTCTTTTTAGAGCTTTCAGACATTGATTATTTTTAAGTGGCAATGTAGGAGTTAAGAGTTGGATAATGTATGTACTACTCTACATGGGATAAGCTGAAATCAGGAAAATTTTCATAGTCTGGAAGAGGTTTGTCAAAACAACCCCTTTGTTTTAAGTCTCTAAGTTTTTTTGGAACATCTAATTGGTTCAGTTGTCACAATACGGGATCACTGTCCTGGATGGGTTAATTCTTACCTCAAGTTCCTGGCTGTCCTGTGGGTCAACAGCTCTCAAGCATTTTGACCACGATCCACTGTAATAAATGTATTACATCGTGATCCTATGCATACGTGCATATACGCTTATGGCTTCTTAAGATACCACTTAAGCCATCTGCATGTTTTATGGTCTGATCTTTTCAGTTTTTAATCTAGTTTCTCCTATGCCATTCTGCTCTGTTCATCTAAAAGTTTGCTAGCTGTGACTTGCTAAATTGATTTCATAACTCTACAATTTGAAAAACAATGCTATAAATCAGGGCTCCTCCAATTGCAATGCTCATCCAAATCACATAGGGATCTTGTTAAAAATGCAGATTCTCATAGGCCTTCACTCATATGAGGACTTTAGAACAGATGAACATAAGGGAAGGGAAGCAAAAATAATATAAAAACAGGGAGGGGGACAAAACATAAGAGACTTAAATATGGAGAACAAACAGAGGGTTACTGGAGGGGTTCTGGGAGGGGGGGAATGGGCTAAAAGGGTGAGGGGCATTAAGGAATCTATTCCTGAAATCATTGTGGCACTAAATGCTAACTAACTTGGGTGTAAATTTAAAAAATAAAATTAAAATACATAAGAAATAAAAAATAAAATCATAACAAAATTGTTAGTCTTTAAAAAAATGCAGATTCTGATTCAATAGGGTCTGAGAAGCTGTATTTTATTTTATTTAAAAAAGTTTTTTTTTTAACGTTTATTTATTTTTGAGACAGAGACAGAGCATGAACAGAGGAGGGTCAGAGAGAGGGAGACACAGAATCTGAAACAGGATCCAGACTCTGAGCTGTCAGCACAGAGCCAGCCCGACACGGGGCTCGAACTCACGGACCGCGAGTTCATGACCTGAGCCAAAGTCACCTGCTTAACCGACTGAGCCACCCAGGCGCCCCTGAGAAGCTGCATTTTAAAGAAATTTTCAGGTGCTGCTGCTGCTGCTGGTCTGTGGGTCACACAGACCCACCACCTCTGGTTTAATTGGCCAAGGCAAGGATCTTAGGCTCTTAGTCTAAAGCACAGAAACTATGCAACAAGGATCTTTGGCTGCTTAGTTGAGAGAGAGCTGTGGCCACGGTGGGTCCAGCAGCATAGACTCTTATCTAGTACAGCGATATTCAGTTCAGATATTAAAGTCTATAGCATGTGTTTAATGAACACTTATTTATTTTATACTTACTATGTGCCAGGACCAATTCTAAGACAAGCTAAAGTGCTTCTTTTTGTATCTCACGTTTTATTAGGTGAGCGGTAAATGTGTTAATTTCAGGTTGTGGTAAGTGCCATGAAGAGAAATGAACCGTGTGAAGGAAAGATAATGGCGGTGTGGGGCATCTCTCCCTCTCTCCCTGCCCCTCCCCCACTCGTACTTTCTCTCTTTCTCAAAATAAATAAACTTCAAAAAAACAAATGGACAATAAAATAAAATAAAATAAAATAAAATAAAATAAAATAAAACAAAACAATAAATGGGCACAATCCTATCGGTGGAAACAGCAAGCCATGGCTGTCATGTCCTGGCCAGTCTCCATACTCCACTCTTGCCATCTGTAGTGGATTACCACATACCTAGCGGTGTGGTCCTCTCACACTGAAATTTCATGTCATTTCCCTGCTCAAAACTCTCCAATGGATCCCATCACCCTTAGAACGAAATCCAAATTTACCTCAGCCAACCACATCCCGTACAGTGCCACCTACCTAACTGACTTGATCTTTGACTCTCCTTTCTTACTCCCCTCTAGGAAGGGTGTGCCTCGCTGCCTTCATGCCAACCCCGGACATACTACCAACTACTTTCCCCTCAGGATCTGTGCCCTCGTTTGCTCTGCCCCTGCGGTCCTTCCTCTAGATCTCCCCTTAGCTTTCTCCCTTCTTCCATGTCTCTGTCAAGTGTCACCAACCCGGTCAGGCACTGTCTAAACACCCCATCTCCACACTGTCAGTGCAGAGCTGGATGTGGGACTCAAACCTAAAACCGTGAGATCACGACCTGAGCTGAAGTCGGATGCTTAACTGACTGAGCCGCCCAGGTGCCCCACCCATTTATTTTTTTAGAACAGGAGACAGATTCAGGCAGTTTGCTGAAGTGATACACAACTGAAAATACAGAGATGTGCATTTATATTATGAGCTTTGGTTGATATGTGATACCTAATAATGCAAGATACTAAATTCAACGAAAGATAAGTCAGTGAAAAATTACAATCTTTTTTGCTCCGTCCTTCCATAAACCCAGCTTTCCAGGTGAGCTCCGCCCTGCACACCATCACCTGAACCCCTCCATGTCCAGCTACCAGAACAATTCACCTGCCTAGACTAACCAAGCATCCCAGGTGCAGAACCGGAATGTGGCTTTTGTTGTAAATAATGAGGTAAATGTATAATGGTTAAAAGTACCATCTCCCTCATCTCTCATAGGTGATGACCTTTTCCCTCTTAGCCCTCCTGCCCAAATTTGACCTTTCTGCTGTATTCCTGACCTTATCTCCCATATTATACCAGGCGGAAGATGTCATCATGTGGCCAATGCACCATTATTTATTGTATCATGGAGTAAGAACAAAAATACTAAAAACATTAAGTAGACATATAATCGAATACAAGATGGGTCTGAATTTCAGTGATGTTTATATGTGAAAAAAAAATTGTGCTTTTTACAATTAATGAAATACATGTTGTTATTACCATCATCCATCCAGTCAGTTACCTGGAGGTAATTGTGCTCACCTCTCTCAACGTCCACATTCTATCAGTAACCACTCCCTGGATTCTACCTCCCAAATCTCTTAAATTCCTACCCTGGCTCCCATTTTGGAAACTCTTACCTATTTTAAACTGGATGACTTATTTAACTACTAAGTCATTCTCCACAATAAAAGCAGAATGACATTTTATTCTTTTTTTTTTTTTTTTTTTTTTTTTTTTGAGAGAGAGAGAGAGCAAGCATGAGCCTGTGCAGGCAGGAGGGGGGCAAGCCAGAGGGAGGGCAGAGGGAGAGAGAGAGAAGCTTAAGCAGGTCTCACACCCAGTGTAGGGGGGTGGAGGGCTTGATCCCAAGACCCTAGGATCAGGACCTGAGCAAAAATCAAGAGTCAGACACCCAACTGACTAAGTCATCCTGGAGCCCCCAAGAATAACATTTTAAAACATAAATCTGATGATTACACTGTTAGATTAAAATCCTTTGTTTGTCTCTACTGTGCTTCAAGGTAAAGTCTAATCTTAGCATAGCCTAAACATACTTTGGAATCTTGTCTCTGACTCCTTTTCAAGTAAGTTCAGGTACATACAAACAAACTAGCATAAACAAAGTTTATTCTCTCCTTCTGTAGTGGCTTCCTTTGCTCCCTTTCTGCCTTGAAACACCTGCTTATTCTTCATGAATCAGCTGAAATGTCACCTCCTCAGTAAACTCCCTTGGATTTCCTCTGTGTCCATTCTTGAGGAAGCTAAAGTGCTTATTCCTCTGTAATAGATGACTCACAGGCTCCTACTTTAGCTATCATCATATTTTGTAATTGTTTGTACTTCTGCATTATGAGCCCCTCAAGGTCAGCCACCATATTTTATCCATTTTCATATCCTTTAGCATTAATCCTGCCATACAAGCAGGCCCTTAGCAAATGTTTTCCAAATGAATAAGCAAATGTGAACCTGAAAAAGAACCACCCTTACTAAATAATATGAGATCTCAGAGGTATGAAATATCCATCACTCCAGCTTTGAAAAAGGGGGCCAAAGAAAAGGCTTCGCTCTCTTGCCTTCCTCAGCCCCCAATATAAAGTCCACTGGTGTTGCATGGAGTCCCAGGAGCATGATGGAACCCTGATCTTGGGACCCCTTGTGTCTACAGTGTTCCTTGAACCCATGTTTGTGAGGCCTAGCAACCCAGATGACCAAAGAACGTGGAATGTCTTTTTGTTAGCCATCTCCATATTTAAGAAAAAGGAAGCTAGATTGATGGTCTGTTTATCTATATGGCTTATCATCAGAAATTACTTTGCAAAAAAAACATTTTGCAGAACTATCAACCACCATTTCAAAAAAAATCATAATTGGTAATTTGCAAAGTTAGTCAACAATAAGGTGAGAAAGCAAAAGCCCCTGGCAGATTTTTCTCTAGAACTCTCCCTCAAGGACATATGGTCAGAAACCAGAAAAGTCTAAGAAAACCTTAATGTTTAAGTATATAGGCTCTCCTTTAAATTCATGCAGGACCAGGGGCATCTGGGGGGCTCAGTCTGGGTAAGTGTCTGACTTCAGCTCAGATCATGATCTCATGGTTCATGAGTTTGAGCCCCACGTTGGGCTCTGTGCTGACAGCTCAGAGCCTGGAGCTTGCTTCAGATTTTGTGTCTCCCTATCTGTGTACCCCTCCCCTGCTCATGCTCTGTCTCTGTCTCTCTCTCAAAAATAAAATAAACATTAAAAAAATAATAATAATAAAATAAATTCTTGAAGGACCAATATGATATATATATATATTTTAATTTTATATCTTTCTATACCTTAATGTCATATAGAGTGGCAGTACCTTGTGTGGATTTAATACATGTTGATTGAAAAATGTTTAAAAGAGAAACTGACTTTGAAAATTTTTGCAACTTTATTTTGACTTCTCTTGTTTTTTCAAACCCAGATAAATAACAGAGAAAACATACTCACTAGTGTAAACCACTAAAATCATGACCAGTATCCCTATTGTCCTATGTTACTCAACATAAACGTTACAGTAAATATACAAAATAATGTCCAAAAGTAGCAAGTCAGAAGGCAATAGGCCTGTATTGCAAGGAAGGTGTGGCCCAAATTTCTTATTCTTATATAGTATCATTCTGGTTGTATGGTCTACAGACTTGTAAAAGGATTGAACATTAAGAGGGAGTACATGGATATTTAAAAAGTCAAGGAACATGAAACAAAAGAGCTATATTGAGAAAGACAAGTATATTAAAAAAATATATTATATTATGTACATATGACATTGCCATTTTTGTGAATGGTTGAATATCATCGATATCATATGGTTCTACGTAATAGCAAAAAGGAAGGGAAAATGGAGGGAAAGTTTTTTGTTTTTTTTTAAAGTAAAAGATATGCTGATTCCATGTTAATGTTTTGAAGAACTCAACAAAAATGAAGATGGCTTTTCAGTATCAGAATCAGCCAGGAGCTGTGTAGCATATTGGTTAAGATCTGAATTTCTTTTTTTTTTATGTTTATTTATTTTTGAGAGAGAGAGTATGAGGGGGGGAGGGACAGAGACAGAGAGACAGAGGATCCAAAGCAGGCTCTGCGCTGACAGCGGTGAGCCGGATGTGGGGCTCAAACTCACGTACTGTGAGAGATCATGACCTGAGCCAAAGTTGAAGGCTCAACTGACTCAGCCACCCAGGTACCTCCAAGATATGCATTTCAAAGTTAGACTTCCTTTCATTTAATCCTGCTTATACCACTTACTGTGTGAACTTGGTCAAGTCACTTAATTACTTCCGCCTCAGTTTCTTCACCTGTAAAAGGAAAAAGTAGTAACACTTCACTGGGTTTTGGAGTAGAATGTTGTAATTTCAAAATGAGTACCACATAATAACATCAAAAATATTACTCAATGTAGCATAAAATCATAGCTGTAAACTTCTATGTGACAAAAACAAAAAAAAGAAATAGAATGAAAGAAAGATGCTGTTTGGGTTTTGGTAAACAAAGGCCTATTTCATTGATCACTGTAATGAATGGAAGGCAAGGAAAGTGCTGACAGACTAGTAGAGGGGCGCCTATATCTTAAGAGATAGCTCAGGTTCTATCTTCCTTTATCAAATCCCTATACAGCTCTGACATCGTGGTGTTGTCATAGACTTCAACTCTATGGAGATATTCTTCCAACCAGATGCTCTTAGAAGTGATACCATTTAAAAGGCCAGGAAGAAAGACCAAGATCATTTGCTGAAGTGGACTCAGACAATTTAGGAGATAAGCAGACAGAATATGAACAAGAAAAGATCAACTCAAAAAATTACAAGAGGCGTTTGTTTAGAAAGACACTCCTAGGGATCCATATGTTCAAAGAGAAAAAATGAATTCAAAGATGGTATCATTGCAATGCAATTGATTAACGAAAACGATGACATCAATCGTTAAAGGAAAAGTACTTTTGTAAAACTTGAAAAGGTAGAACTGATACACAACTTCATTGACCAGAAATGTATTTCCCCGAGGCTCAAGAGCTTTAAAGCCACATAAAATATTTCATTTTTCCTGTGATTCATAATGCTGGCACATATTACATCACATTAAATTAAAGAACAGTGTGTCCTTCCCCACATCATCTTCCCATAGAGAAACTGAGGATCACTAAGGCAAGTGAAATTGCCAGGCATACAATGTTCACCTTTAGATTAAATATTTTTATTCATTTCTGGTTTGGTGTCTCCACACCTCACTTTGGAGTGTCTGATTCCAATCATTGTTTGCTCCCTTATTTTTTCAATATTTCAGTAGTCTACAATAGTTTCATTTTGGTTTCAACTAGGCAGATGGTGTCCAGAGGTCCCTTCTGCATGCATTTATTTTGATTCTGAGTAATGAGTCTTCTGTATGGCAGAGCGGTTAAATAACAGTATTTGATTTTGGTTGGACTCAGCTCGGATGCAAGATGTGGCTTAGTCAAGTCTCTAAACCTCACTTTTCCTCAATGGTAAAACTTATGGCTGTAATAATGCTTACAGCATTTGGTTGTTGAGAGCATTAATTGCATATAAGACAACCAACATAGTGCCTGGCGCATGGTAAAAGCTAAAGGCATGATAATTATTTTTGAGCTCTTTATTAGAGAATGTTTGGAGAATTATAGGACTTAAGCGATGGCATTTACTTATTAGGATGGGAATTCAAGTCGTTTTTGCTTCACGAAGTGTCCTTAAGCTGTAACAATCTCTTCTGTGTTTGACACTAATTGCACATTTTGAGATACCTTTATTATTATTTTCTATAGTAAGGTAGAAATATTTATGAAATAAAAAGACTAGAAATAAGACTTCTACTGCTGGAGAGAGGGAGTAAATATACTTTTCCCTACTTCTGCCATTAAATACAACTTATGACTGCACAAATATAAATGACTCTGAAGGGTGGAGAGAAGACAGACAAGCTAGGAACCCGGAGCCCAAGGAATGACCTGGTGGTGAATCCCCTGGGTTTCCTTTTTGTCTCGTTTATCCTGGACTGGGTGCTAGAGAAGCCCACAAAACTAGACACATCAATAAGCACAGACCGAAAACAAAAACACCTGCTCTCTCTAACCAAAGAACCAAGAAAATAGGAACACAGTAAGATAGAAAACTTTGAGGGGGCGCCTGGGTGGCTCAGTCACTTGAGCATTCAACTCTTGATTTCAGCTTAGGTCAGGTCGTGAGATCAAGCCCCATGTCAGGCTCTGTGCTGAGGGTGGAGCCTGCTTGGGATTCTCTCTCTCTCTCTCTCTCTCTCTCTCTCTCTCAGTCTCTCTCTCTCTCCCTCTCTGTCTTCCCCTGCCCCTACCCCACCTCTCAAGAAATAAAAAAATATTAAAAAAAAGAAAACTTTGAGAAAACCACTCTATCCTAGCCAAACACCAGAGAAAAATCTCTCTCCACCCCTACCTACACCAGGAAAAGCAAAATGGGGAGTCTAGATTTCCATCCTCCTCAGGCTGAAATAAAACACCCCAACCGCTCCAACAGTGTGATAAAAAAGAAAGTGAAGGAGGGAGCTGGAACTTTACCCACATTAGGAAATGACGTGCTCCACAATGACCGTATGAATCATGTGGGGAGCCTGGACTTCCATCCCGCAGTAATGTGATGTTTTTCCCATTTCCGTTACGGTGGTGTCATGGGAGACCTAGTGGAAATACAAGAACTTCACCATTGCACAGGGACAATGGCTACAAGGTCACTTTCTCCACCCCACCTTGGTGTCAACAGAAGTCACATGGAGAGCAGTAATAGGGCACTGCTCCTCACCCCAGCCATGGAGATTTCAGTGGAGGTCTAGCAGGAAGCCAGAACACATACCCCTGCCTAGCAATAACAAGGAGAGCCACAGAGCTGTAAATAGAGAACTCCTACCCCCACCTGAGAATAATGAGGTAGCATTCCCAACTGCACCTCTTCCTTGCTGGAGTGCTATCAGAAGAAGCCAGCTAAATCAGAAGGTTTAAATAAGATTTAGAGTCTTTTTCTTTTTAAAGTTTATTTACTTATTTAGATAGACAGAGAAAGTGAGCAGGGGAGGGGCAGAGAAAGAGTGAGAGAGAGAATCCCAAGCAGGCTCCGCACTGTCAGCTTGGAACCTGACACAGGGCTCAAATTCACGAACCAGAAGATCGGGACCTGGGCTGAAACCAAGAATTGGACACCCAACTGACTGAGCCACCCAGGTGCCCCTCACAGTCTCATAATACTTCAAATGTCTCCATTTCGACTGAAATTCAGTCAACATACCAAGAACCAGGAAGATCTCAAACTGAACTAAAAAACAGGTGCCAACTACCAGAAGAACTAATGCCAATTAGACATAAATTCTTGTTTCTTCCAGAAAATAGAAGAAGGAATGCTTTCTAAGTCATTTTATGAAGCTATTACCCTGACACCAGACCAAAGACATTACATAAAAAGGTAACTACAGAACAATATACTTCATGAATGCAGATATAAAGATCCTGAACAAAATATTGACAAAATTCAGACATCCACATATACACACATGTAAACATACATCTGCACACATATATGCATACATACATATAGACATACATAGAGAATTACAGACCATACTGGTGGGGTTTATTCCTGGGAGGATGCATGATTGGTTTAATATTTGAAAATCAATGTAATTTGCCATATTAACAGGGTAAAAATGAGGAAAAATGCATGACAATATCAATTGATGCAGAAAAATCATTTGACAAAATTTAGTACACATTTATGATAAAAATGCTCAGAAAAACATGACTAGAATGGAACTTCCTTCATTTGATCAAGAGCCTCTACAAAAAACCTACAGATAACATTATACTTTTTTTTTTATGTTTATTTATTCTGAGACAGAGAGAGAGTATATGCATGTGTGCTCGTGAGCAGGGACTGGCAGAGAGAGAGGGAGAGAGAATCCCAAGCTCTGTTAGTACAGAGCCTGATGCAGGCCTCGATCTCACAAACTGTGAGATCATGACCTGATGTGAAATCAAGAGTCAGATGCTTACTTGACTGAGCCACCCAGCTGCCCCTAGATAAAATTAAACTTAATGGTGAATGATAATGCTTTTCACCTAAGATCAGGAACAAGGTAAAAACATCCATTCTCACCATTCTCATGCAACACAGTGCTAGAGTTTCTAGCCAGAGCAATAAAGCAAGAAAAGAAAAGCAAAAAGCATACAGATCAAGAAAAAAAATGAATAAATAAAACTGTCCCTATCTGCAGATGACATAATTGTCTACATAGAAAATCCTAAGGAATGTACAAAAAACCTCCTACAACTAATAAGTGGGTTCCTTTAGGTCATAGGATACAAAATCAGCATATTAAAGTCAACTGTTTCTATCTACTATCAATTAGCATGTGGATTCCAACATGGGGCACCTGGGTGGCTCAGTCATTTAAGCATCTGACTTTGGCTCAGGTCATGATCTTGAGGTTTTTGAGTTCAAGCCCCACAATGGTCTGTCTGCTGTCAGCACACAGCCTGCTTTGTATCCTCCGTCTTCCTCTCTCTCTGCCCTGCCCTTGCTTGTGTTCCTTCTCTCTCTTAAAAATAAATAAAATTTAAAAATAATAATAGTAAAATAAAATACAATACCATTGGGATGCCTGGGTTAAGTGTCTACTCTTGACTTCAGCTCAGGTCATGATCTCACAGTCATGAGGCGGAGCCCCTTGTTGGGAAAGCCTGATTGGGATTCTCTCTCCCCTCTCTCTCTGCTCATTCACATGCTCTCTCTCTCTCAAAATAAATTTTAAAAGCTACCATTTATAATCACTCAAAAAATTGAAATATTTAGGTGTAAACATCACAAAAACAGGTACAGGACTTAAATGCTAAAAACTACAAAACACCGGTGAAAGAAATATAAGATCTAAATAAATGGAGAGACAAACTGTGTTCATGGATTAGAAGACTCAACATAGTAAAGACAGCAATTTCCCCTGATCTTATATGAAAGTTTAATGCAATTTCTATCAAAATCCAAGCAAGATTTCTGTAGATATAAACAAGACCATTCTAAACTGTATATGGAAAGGAAAAAAAAAAGAATAATTTAAAAAAATTCTTGATAAAGAATTAAGTAGGAGGAATCAGTCTTTTCCATTTCAATATTTTTTTTTTTGTATACTTTACTAATCAAGACAGTGTGGTATGGGTGAAGAGACAGACACACAAATCAATGGAATAGAATAGAGAGCCAGAAATAGACCCACATAAATATGCCTAACTAATTTTTGACAAAGCTACCAATGCAATTCAGTGGAAGAAAGATGTTTTTTTTTTTTTTAAACAAAAACAAAAACAAAAACCAGTGCTGGGGCACTTGGGTAGCTCAATGGGTTGAGTGTCCGACTTTGGCTCAGGTCATGATCTCATGGTTCGTGCATTCTACACCCATATCAGGCTCCCTGCTATCAGCACAGAGCCCGCTTCAGATCCTCTGTCTCCGTCTCTCTCTCTGCCTCTCCCTTGCTCACACCCTCTCCTCTGTTCCCCAAAAATAATAAACATTAAAAAAAATAAAAAATAAATAAAAAAACAGTGCTGAAGTGACCTAACCCTCAGACCTTACCCAAAAGTTAACTCAAAATGGATCATGGACATATATGTAAAATAAAAAATTATAAAACTTTTAGAAGAAAATACGTGAAAAATCTTTGAAATCTAGAGATAAGAGTTCTTAGACCTTACACCAAAGACATGATCCATAAAAGCAAAAATGGATAAACTGGATTTCATTAAAATTAAAACTTTTGCTCTGTGAATGATTCTGTTAAGAGGATGAAAAGACAAAGACTAATTTTTGGAATATATAAAGATGTCCTAAAACTCAACACTTAAAA
Source organism: Felis catus (assembly GCF_018350175.1). Taxonomy (NCBI): domain Eukaryota; kingdom Metazoa; phylum Chordata; class Mammalia; order Carnivora; family Felidae; genus Felis; species Felis catus. The sequence goes on from NC_058374.1 coordinate 102,992,493, forward strand.
AACAATTCTATTGGAAAATGAACAAAAGGCATGAAGAGACATTTCACCAGAAAGAATACACAGATGGCAAATAAGCACATAGGAAGATGTTTAACATTATTAGCCATTAGGAAAATGCAAATTAAAACCACAATGACATATCACTACATACTACCAGAATGGCTAAATTTTTTTAAAAAGTAATGAAAACACTAAATTCTGGTGAGGATGGGGACAAACTGGATCCCTCATACATTGCTGTTGGGAATGGACAATGGTATACCTGTTCTGGGAAACAGTTTAGCAGATTCTTAAAAAAACTAAACATGCAACTACATACACAGTGACTCAACAATTGCACTCCTGGGCATTTATCCCATAGAAACAAAAACTTATGTTCATATAAAATCTGTACATAAATGCTTATAGCAGCTTTCCTCCTAAGAGCCAAAAACTGAAACAACCCAGATATTCTTCAATGAGTGAATGGTTAAAAATCTGTGGTACATCCATAACATGGAATATTCTTCAGCAATACAAACGAATGAACACTTGATACATGCAACAGTACGGATAAATCTACAGAGAATTAGTATGAGTGAAAAACTAAATCCTAAGAGATTATATACGGTACGATTTCATTTATAAATCATTCTTTTTAATGTTTATGTATGTATTTTGAGGTGGGGGAGGGGCAGAGGAAGAGGGAGAGAGAGAATCCCAAGCAGGCTCCATGTTCAGCATGGAGCCCAACACAGGGATCTATCTCACGACTGTGAGATCATGACCTGAGCTGAAGTCAAGAGTCAGACGCTTAACCAACTGAGCCATCCAGGCACCCCTATAACATTCTTGAAATGACAGAATTAAAGAAATGGACAACAAATTAGTGGTTCCCAGGGGACTACAGAGGGAAGTGTGTGTAGCTATAAACGCACGCACAGGAATTTCTGTGGTGGTGTAATTGTTCTGTTTCTTGACTGTGTTAGTGTCAATATCCTGGTTGTGATATGGTACTTTAATTTTGTAAAATGTTACCATTAGGAAAAACTGGGTAAACAGTACATGGGACTTCTCTGTGTATTTTTTATAACTGCATGTGAATCCTTACTTTTATCAAAACAAAAAAGTTTAATTAAAAAAAGAAACAGGGGCGCTGGCTGGTTCAGTCAGAGGATCATGTGGCTCTTGATCTCAGGGTCATGAGTTCGAGTCCCACATGGGGTACAGAGAGTACTTAAATAAAACACACACACACACACACACACACACACACACACACACACACACACTTTAAAAAACCCCAAAAAACAGAAGTCCTGGATGCTGACTCTATGTTGTCCAGGTGATTTTGGAAACACATTAATTGCTCAGTCTCAGTTTATTCATTTGTAAAATGGAGTTAATAATATCTCCACTATATCCTGAAATTGAGCAAATATAATTAAAAAATAAATATTTAAGAAATTGCACCTAGCTATATACTTGAATCAGACTTCTGGAACAGAGGGAACCTTAGTAAATTTCCTGCTTCATTGGTTTCCAAGTAATTTTTTTCTGGACATAGCATCCATGAGTTGGACACTGCAGAGCGATGAGAAGCAGAGCAGGATGTGCTTCCCAAACATCCTTCTCCTTCTCACACTCCACCCATTCCCCCGCCCCAGCCTTGTTTTCATTTGTTTCCAAACAATTCTGAGAGATTCTGCAGAAGTATTTTTTACTTAAGCCATTTTGATATCAACTCTCTGGTCCTAATCTTTCATTTTACTAACTGGAAGCTGGTAACCAGAGAGGTTTAGTGACTTACAGAAGACGTTAAGTTACTTGGTGGTGGAGATGAGACAGGAACCAGGGCTACTGACCCTCAGTCCACCATTGTGTTACTAAAGCATGGTATTTTGATTGATTGCTCAATATTTTTGTCAAAAGAGCAGTCTCTTAAGCAGCTAGTAATTTGCTAAAGTAATAACATTTAAGGTCGTCTAGAGCTATAACTTTATACAGTCTTCCTTAAACAGATGGGTTGAGTTTGTAGACGTGTTGGTAGTGATCGTAACAGATATTGTTCACGGGTGGATGGAATTCAAGTATCTTCAGCGCACATCCATTACTGTACATATTTGGAAAAAGCTTGTTGGTGCCACCTGGTGGCTTGAGGGATAGATATTATACTGTGGTAGTGATTGAGAAGACATTTTAGATCCCCCGTTTTGTTAATGCTATTTCAATGAATATACTGGTACTCACTGCCAACTTCCTCAGCCACTTTATTTCTTTGATGTTTTAGGTGAAAATGCTTTTCAGAATGCAAAGGAAGAGGCTCGTTTTTGGTTTAGTTATCCAGTTTATCTCTGCCAATTAAAACCTTTCCTCTTCATAGAGAAAATTACTTAGATGAACTTTTCTCTCTCTCTCTCTTTCTCTTTAAAGGTTTTATTCTTATGTAATCTCTACACTCAGTGTGCGGCTTGAACTCATGACCCCAAGATCAAGAGTCAGATGCTCCACCAACACAGCCAGCCAGGTGCTCCAAGATGAATTATTTTCAAGCCCACATTACTTGTTAACTGCAACTAATTTTCAAATCAGAACAGTGAATTCTTAGCACATATCTTAGTATTCTTGCAAAGTCAATAGTCAGGTTATAGTAGGGGCTGAAAAAGTACTAACATCTTCTTTTTAAAAAATCTACAATTCAGGCTTTTTATGAAATCAAGTATTATTCTGTGTAAAAAAAAAATCTGTGACCATGTTAAAGATTAATATCATAAGGGCTACAGTTAGAATTAAGTGCACAATTTAAACATTAGAAGGGATTTAACTCTCTGAAGTTTTCTAACGAACATACATTTCTTTCAGTGAAAACTTAGATACGACCCTTGTCCTGACACCAAAGTAATAATTTGAGCAGACCAAACCAATATCAACAACTACTGGATGTTTAAAACACTTACTTGTTTCTAGTATCACCATAAAACAATTCTCTTCCTTTATATATATAAGGGGTCATGAAAGGAATGAATCATAAAATAATTTGTTTGCTCAAGGTGTTACTAACTTTAGAAATTGCTGGTCTTCTGGGTTGGCCCACTTAACAAAGTTGTTTTTAGAACAACAATGACAATAATGACTAAACTCAAGTACACGAAAGATATTTGGTAGACAGGATAAGGGAAGTTGTTAACAAGTCTTTGGAGGGAGGGAACCTAAATAAATAAAGACTAGCAGGACACAAAGCAGCCATTGGGAGGAATGGGGTCAGTGACAGAGAAGAAAGTGTTAGGAACAGAGGTGAGGTTCCACCACGGCAAAAGCAAAGAAGGTCTCCAATAATGCTTGAAGGGACTGAAAAGTTAACTAACAGGATAAGTTTGAAAAACAAATTTAAGTTTAAAAGTTTCAACCTGCGCAAATTATGCTTTCCATTGTTCCAGATTTATTTTATTTTAATTTTTTTAACTTAAAAAAAATTTTTTTTTAACATTTATTCACTTTTTGAGAGACAGAGACAGAGTGTGAGCAGGGCAGGAGCAGAGACAGCGGGAGACACAGAATCCAAAGCAGGCTCCAGGCTCTGAGCTGTCAGCACAGAGCCCGATGAGGGGCTCGAACTCATGAACCGTGAGATCATGACCTGAGCCAAAGTCGGACGCTTAACTGACTTGAGCCACCCAGGAGCCCCAATTTTTTTTAACTTTTAAAAACATGTTTTATTTATTTTTGAGAGAGAGAGAGAGAGAGAGAGAGAGAGAGCGAGAGAGAGCACAAGTGGGGGAGAGGCAGAGAGAGATGGAAACACAGAATCCAAAGCAGGTTCCAGGCCCCAGGCTGTCAGCACAGAGCCCGACGCCCGCTTAAACCCATGAACTGTGAGATCATAACCTGAGCTGAAGTCAGACACTTAATAGACTGAGCCACCCAGGAGCCCCTCCAGATTTATTTTAATAACTGAATATTTTTAACCACTGAGTAGAGGTATATTTTCATATGCCAATACAAAAAAGATTAAGAAAACATGGTGTTAATGTAGCCCATTCCCAAGGGCTAGGATCACAGATGAACTTTATGGGTAGCTCTCATTAGTTATGTCAGGCAATATTAAGTTTTTCATGTAAGTCACCCACTGACAAATTGAAGCTATTTCCTTTTTTTTTAAATTAATTTATTTATTTTTGAGAGAGAGAGAGAGCAGACGGAGGGGCAGAAACACAGGAAGAGAGAGAATCCCAAGCAGGCTCTATGCCAAGTGCAGAGCCTGATGCAGAGCTCAAATCCACCAACCATGAGATCGTGACCTGAGCCAAAATCAAAAGTCGAAAGTTTAACCAACTGAGCCACTCAGGCATCCTGAAGCTATTTCCTCCTTAAAAAAACCAAAAATCTGAACACTTTTGGGATACCTTCAGATCTTTGCAGTTAAAACAGTTCAGACTGATGGAACAAAAGAGGTTTTGAAGAAAAGTCCGGGAGGCCTTTAAGGTTTTTTTTAAATTTTTTAAAAGATTTTAAAGTAATCTGTGCACCCAATGTGGGGCTCAAACTCACAATCCTGAGATCAAGATTCATACACTCTTCTGACTGGGCCAGCCAGGTGCCCCCCAGGGCCTTTTACATTGACTTCTTAAAGGTACATGAAGTGGAATACTGTTCAGATCCTGGCTTCATCGTTGATGCCCGGAGTTCATGGCCGGTTTCTTGTAAACTGGGAATCATACTGCCGTAATCATAGATATATTGTGCATATGGTACTTATGAACACTTGGCACGCAGTAGGTGATCAAGAAATGTTAATTTCTTTTTTCTTTGAGACTAAATAAACTAGACAATATTTAGTAAGGCAATCAGCAAAGAATTCAAAGTTTTTTCCCACGGTCTTTGGTTTCACTGGCCGCACAGACTTGCACTGGCAAAGAAGTCATGAGCTGTTTTTAATAGGTTTCACATAAAATTCTTAATACCCTAAGAATCTATTAATACACACGATTATAACAAATAGATTCTGTGCCTGGGGATACATATTTTTAAATCTTCTAATAATTACAAGATAGTGAAACTCACTTGTTCCATTTTAACTTGAGATTACAAATTTCTTAGTTAAGAGCCAACATGTAGCTTTTTAAAGAATAAGGGAATACTAAGTATGTAGACTACAATAAGAGCACTTCTATATTTAGGATCAGGATCAACCAAATGTGAAATGGTGCTGGTGTCAAAAGAGATTTTTGCACCAAGGTTTGCGAAAATACTCTTGTTTCTATTAACATTTGCAAAGATGTGTAAATGAACAGATTGTAATTTTAAGGATGTTATTCAAGATTCACTACCCCTTCCAATATTATTACTATCCAATACCCAGAACATAAACATGCTATAATTGATAAAATGTCACGATTGAGATGCAGGGACCCTTAACAACTGTTTAATATTAACACGCTCTCACATTAATCACTTGTCCTTATAGATAAGTACATTTTTAACTCAGAGGTTTATGGATGAACTTAGCAAAAGCAAAGGTTGGCATATTGGTAAAGGGCAAATTCAACCCTTTTAAGAAAACCTGGCAATACTTGAAGTGAAATTATAATGAAAATTTAAAATAAACTTTCAAAACTTTGACAATTAGTTATATGTAAGAAATAATCCTTAAGTACACCTAGGTATAGACATTTGCCATTTGAAACATTCCTTAACATTTCCCTTACTTAGCCACTCAACGTATTTTGTCTCATTTTTTTCCAAGTAGATAATTTAAAATCTTAAAGCACCTCAATATTTTTCTTTGCTTTTTCAAATTTATACTGTTGTCTCTTCAGTTACCTCTACTATTATTCTACATGATCTTTGATCATTCATTCGTTTACTCAATTCCGGGTGTGTCTGGCTTTGCCTGTGCTCCTAATGCATATATTCTAGCCAAGGGAGCAGGAGAAGCACTTAGAAGTGCATTTCGTTCTTTCCTTTTCCTTTCTTTCTTTCTTAAGTTTATTTATTTTGAGAGAGAGAGAGGGAGAAAGCGCAAGTGGGGGAGGGGCAGAGAGAGGGGGGAGAGAGAATCCCAAGCAGGCCCCACAGCATCAGCACAGGCTCGAACTCACCGACCGCGAGGTCATAACCTGAGCCCAAACTAAGAGTCGGACACTTAACCGACTGAGCCACCCAGGCGCCACAGAAGTGCATTTTTCAAGTGTACTGTCAGCAGTCACCGGAACTTGCCTTTAGCGTAGTCTTGTACTTCTCTCTTCCTGTCTCAGGCGAAGAAGTACGGCACTGGGGACAGGAGTTTCCAAACGTTCCAACGCCCGCGATCCAGACGTAAAAGAAGGAGCGCACGTATAGGGGACGTGTACGTGTGAGCTCCCCACGTACGGCCACGAGCGTACGCAAGGAGGCTCCTGTGGGGCGCGGATGGAGAGGCCTCGCTACGCCTGTGAGCCTAGCTCGCTCACGCCCCTCCGCTCTTGCTCGTCCTTCCTTCTGCTCTGAGGCGCCCTAGCCCACTCGCCCGAGGATTCTCTGGCCTGACAAGGAGAAGCCCACTGCAAGGCTACAAGATCAATCCTAAGTCTGCCATTCTGTGATGTTCACGAAATCTTTGTATTCAGTTTGATGAATGATGCAATGCTTCATTAAACTTACATATTGCTGGGCTATTTTTTCATTAGACTCAAGGAGCATCTTTTTTTTTTTTTTTTTTTTTTTTTTCCGCGTCACGGAGCTAGTTTTATCTCCTAGCATAGCATACATATTGTTCTTTTATGCTTAAAATAGCCTCGAAAATGGATTCAATTTATACAAGTGTAAGGGGAAGAAATGACTCATATCAGGGCCTTAGACAAAAATAAGATGTGCTGCTGACTTCTGGTCTGGTGGGAGGAATTGATGGACTCACAGCCAATTATAACTACTGTGGCAGAGGCAGAAAGGAGCGCCGTGGGAGCCCAAGAAAATGGGGCTTCACCAGAGGGTGGCTGTGTTAGCTGAGTCTTGACAGCTGCGTAGCAAACAGTATAGGTCGTGGGCGAAGGCGTGGAAAGTCTGAGGCCTGTTCCAAGAGGGCAAATATGCCTAGTGCGGGTGGAGCATGGCGAGGGGCAAGTCAGCGTGCGGTCAGAGAAGCGGGCCTGGCACCGCGCGTGGCATACAGCAGGCGGTCAGTCAACGATGGAAGGAACGAAGATGGATTATGCCAGTCTCATGCTCCAAATCTTCCCGTCTTACTTGTAATACAACCCTGGGACCTTACTGTGGTTCACGAAGCCCTACGTTTCCTGCCTCCTTAACTCCCCCACCCTATTTGTTACCTACCCTGCGTCCTTCTACTCTTACTTTTTTCCCTTCCTCAAGCATGCTAGATCTGTTTCTGGCTCAGGATTGACATCTGCAGTTCCCTCTGCAAATACCACTCTCCTTCCACATAGGCACACGGCTCATCGGTCACTTTCCTCAGGTCCTTCCTCAGAGATGCCTTCCTCGGCCACCTTACCTGGAATAGTCCCATGCTCAGTTACTATCTACTTACTCTATTTTGGTTTCTCCATGTGGTGCACACTACTGCCTGGGAGTGCTTCCTTTGCTTACTTGTTAATATTCTTTCTTCCCTACTAGGTTATAAACTTAGTCACTGAGGACCGGGACTTCATTTTGTTGACCACCATATCTCCAGTGTCTCTACATAGTAGGTCTCAATATTATTTGAGGAAGGAAAGGAGAGAACAAGGGGCCAATCGGTGAAAGGCTTTGAATAGCATTTCTAATTATTCTGCAGGCACACTCTCAGAGGCCGTACTTATTTATCTCTGATGAATACGTTCTCCTTGTCCTTTTCTTCATTAAATACGAGTATATTTTAAAAACTGAGAATGTACTTAATATATTATGATGCATGAGAAAGAAAGAAATCAACGGACAACAAATATTTAAGTCAACAAATATTTGTTGGACACTTTTTATTGCCAGGTGCTGGGCTACGTGGCGGGAAGAGAGCAATGAATAAGCAGGTGTATTCTCATTGATCTTAGAGGCAAGTAGGGAGAGATACAGTGAAGTGTGTTACGTGTTTTATAAAAGGGAAAAGCATAGGTATTCTTGTCTAGTGAATGAAAACTTATAATGTTCAAGTTGAGGGGCGCCTGGGTAGCTCAGTTGGTTAAGCATCCAACTTCAGCTTAGCTCATTATCTATCTCATGGTCTGTGAGTTCGAGCTTTGCGTCAGGCTCTGTGCTGACAGCTCAGAGCCTGGAGCCTGTTTCAGATTCTGTGTCTTCCTCTGTCTCTGCCCCTCCCCTGCTCTTGCGCGCGCTCTCTCTCAAAAATAAACATTAAAAAAATTAAAAATTAATTAAAAATAAAATGAATGTTCAAGATGAGACCTGACAGGTGAGTTAGCTGAGGAAAAGGAAAAGGATGAAGACTATCTCAGAATGTGCAAAAGGAGGTGTGAAGAAATCAAAGAAGTTGATGCCTGAGGCCTTGAGCTCTCAGTTTTCCAGTACTCATGTGCCAAATGGACAGACAATGGACATTTGAGACAGTTGTAAAGAATTCATGAACCTATAGGAATAGGGCCAGTGGTTATAGTACCGAGTGAAGTGGATCTTCAGTGCAATGGAAGAGGAGAGAAATGAGGGCAGAACGGGGGCTGAACGTAACTGCCGTCTTCAGGGAGCAGAGGCATCTGAGCAGAACATGGAGAGGTGGTTGGGATGTGACTGGAGGTCACATTATAGGAAACAAATATGAGGTGATAAAAGTATGCAGGATAAACTGGGTAGAAAGGTTAGTACTTCGAGCCGAGAGAAAGGGATACACATGAAATACTATTTCAAAGTGGGGAAAGAAAAAAAGAAAAAAAACCTTGAGTGGTGATTAAATATGGTGAACAAGGCAAGACAAGAGTTTTGGATCTTCGCTTTTATTTTCCTACCTTCCAGTCTGCTTATCCCACTACTGAGAAGTTGGTCTGAAGTTATGACTTTTAAGAAATTGGGGCGCCTGGGTGGCGCAGTCGGTTAAGCGTCCGACTTCAGCCAGGTCACTGATCTCGCGGTCTCGGAGTTCGAGCCCCGCGTCAGGCTCTGGGCTGATGGCTCAGAGCCTGGAGCCTGTTTCTGGTTCTGTGTCTCCCTCTCTCTCTGCCTCTCCCCCGTTCATGCTCTGTCTCTCTCTGTCCCAAAAATAAATAAACGTCGAAAAAAAAAAAAACTTAAAAAAAACTTAAGAAATTGAGTATTGAGTGAGCCTGATAGGTTTCAGGTTATTAAAAAATCTCAATTTATTGGGGTGCCTGGGTGGCTCAGTTGTTAAGCATCTGACTTTGGCTCAGGTCATGATCTCATGGCTTGTGAGTTTGAGCCCCGTGTCAGGCTGTGTGCTTACAGCTCAGAGCCTGGAGCCTGCTTCGGATTCTTTGACTCCCTCTCTCACTCTGCGCCTCCCCTGCTCATGCTCTTTCTCTGTCTCTCAAAAAAAAAAAAAAAAAAAAAAAAAAAGTTAAAAAAAATCTTAATTTATTTTACAAACAACTTTATGACAATTTAAGTGATTTAAAACAAGAAATCTCTCTGTTGCCTTACATGGGTGTCTTACCTAAACCAGTCATGAACTGTGTGATCAGTAAGTTGTAGTAATTAAGAGTTGAAATAGAACCAGTACATTGTACGTGGTAGGTGTTTAGTAAATACCGGTTAAATGACTGAATATTTTCTAATTATTTAAGTTAGAACAGAATCAAGGTTTTCTGGATAATAACATTCTCACTTACTTGAATTCTAATGTGTGTGCATTCCTGAGTGGAAGAGGAAAAGTGGCGGAGGGGAATGTCTTACTGCAGGCCAAAAAAGAGTTTCCCATAATCTCTAGTGTGTTCTTACTTGTGCCAGAGGCCACTATCTAGGAATTCCATGGGAATGTGAAAGTCACCCATTTTGTGTGTCCTGCGGGGAAAAAATTGAGATCTGCCGCATTAAAAAATCACCTCCAAATTTCATTACTCTACAAGTTAGTTGTTTTCCTTTTTCAATAACCCTTTATGATTTGCATGAAGATGCATACAAATTAGTTGTATATGTCTGTTAATTATTTTATGTAATATTAAGTTGGGAATTTTATTTTTTAATTTTAATTTAATTTAATTTTTGAAAGAGAGAGAGAGGGTGCGAGTGGGAGCAGGGGAGGGGCAGAGGGAGAAGGAGAGAGAGAATCTCAGGGCTCAGTCTCATGACCATGAGATTCTGGCCTGAGCCGAAATCAAGAGTTGGATGCTTAATGAACTGAGCCACTCAGGCCCCTCTGGAAATTTTCAATAAAATGTTTAAGGCTCTCTATGGCAGATTCAGTTATTCTTCTACTACATAAGGTAATCCAGCAGGTTTACAACTCAAGCTCTTTGGCAAGGAGTTGAGAGAATTGCCTTTGATATGGCAGAGTTTTGTTTCTTTACACTTCTCCGCCCTTGCAAAACCATCCTGCTCCCACTCAACAGCTGACCCAAAGATGACTCATGTTCTTCACATAAACACACCTTTAACTCTATGTACTTTCTACTATTTGGACTACCTCTCCTTCTCCATGCAAGTTGTATCCATTAAAAAAAAAATTAATTAAAAAAAATCACATTACAGAAAATTTAGAAAATAGAAGATAAATATTATCTATAAAACTAATCTCTAGTACAAAATGCTATAGTTTGGTCCACTGGCTCTAGTCTTTTTATTTTTTAAGTAATTTTTGTAGTAGCAAAAATTACTTCAATTTTGGCTCTCAGTAAGAGATACTAGGGCACACATTAATTAGTCCTACAAAATCAATATTCATTTTAAGTATAGTAACAGAGGAATACAGTTGTCAAATTACAACAAATAATTCTGCAATGGCATAACGATGTTGTAGAAAATAAACATCCTCTGTGTAGAGCGTAATGTAAGATTTGTTAGGTTTGAGACCCTGCTTAGCTCCATTAATGGCACTTGACTCTAACTAGGTCCACATTATCTCATTAAACCCAAGTATATAATAGTAGTATATAATATTTTTGATCACTTAATAATTTAATACTTTACATGTACTAATTCATCGAATCCTCATAATACTATTAGGTAAATTTTATTATCAGTTGCATTTTATAAACGAAGAAACTAAGAAACAGAGAAGCTTAGTAAATTGCCCACCTCACTCAGCCAAGAAATAACAAAGTGAGGATTCAAACCTAGGAGCCAGAGGCTGACATTAACCACCATCTCTATTTGGCTCAATAATCTATTAGAATAATCCACAGATTATTAATGAGACTATTAGGGACGTCTTGAAGCACAGTCTGACTGTGCTTTTCACCATCTGATACATCAAATGCAAGTGTTCTTCAATAATTTACCAAATTCCACAGTCCACTCTTATTTTCACCTTGTACAGGTTCCATATTAGCAACAGGATCATCTTTGTGTCTTGGGTCCCACACCTTCACAGGTCCTGCTGTGAATACAAGTCAATTGGCCAAATTCAATAGTGATTGATGACATTTCTGCATTCTCTTCCTATGACTTTCTACATACAGAGCAATATTACAGACACTCTAACACTTGACACTATAACATGTATTTCTGACTTCTAATTGGGAAAATTGTATTTAATATCAGAGATATTACCCATATGTTACTGTCTGACTTGATTTCCAAGTTAATAGGTATACAGAAGAGCCAACAACTGTTCCGAAGTTATCAACAAGGTCTGACTGACAAGGCAAACACAAATGTTACGTAATCCAGATCAGGTCTTATTATCTTTGAGCCTAAAACTAATGTACTATTTATTTAGAATAATATCAGCGTCATCTTTTTATTTTTTTTCCATACTACCCATTAATTAATTAACTTTTACACTGTGGATGTGCTTTGGGGGGAGGCACTGTTTTCTGAGGGGGGTGTCTGGGAGGAGTAGGTTTGGGGGTTGGACTGCAAATGAATTGCAAGGTTGGAGGGTTGCACTGGCATCCGAGCAGGTACCTGCTGCCCCCACCACTGCCCTCGGTGTGGGACTACTGGTGAGTGTGCTCCCACGTGTGTATGGTACGAGAACGTGCACCCACCAGGGGCCAATGGGTGCACGTGTTTGGTTCAGAGAGAATGAGGCAAAATCTATTTTTCTTAAGATTTTATTATTTTTATGTATTTTTAAAGTCTATTTCTTTATTTTTTAGTAATCTCTACACCCACCATGGGGCTCAGACTCACAATCCTAAGATCAAGAGTCAAATGCTCTACTGACTGAGCCAGCCAGGTGCCCTGGTTCCAGCCTTTTTAAAAGTTACTTTTTAAATTATAAAAGTTATATGGAGGTTTTGCTTCCAATAAAGGCAGAGTAGTTTATATTGGACTAAGCCTCCCGCAGATAACATTTCTGGGCTCTGGACAAAATGTAAAAAATAGCTGGAGAGCAACCAAAAGCAGGCCTAAACTACAGAGGACTCAACCCTGGAAAAAGGAAACCACACTTGGTGAGAGCCATGTTTAAACAGTTTCACCCCTCTGAGGGCATTGCCCAGTGAGTGCAATAGAGGGTAGCTAGAACTTAAACTGAATTAAGAACTTAAACTGAATTAATCTTACTGGATTAAGGCAACAGAGAACAGAGTTTCGGGCTACCAGAAGATCTGAAATTAAAGGGGGGAAATTCTGGAAATGAGAGTCATAGAGATGGGAGTCCCAAAATCTATGAACGAATTTCCTTCAAATATTTGGATGAATTGCATACACCTGGTCTAAAAAAAACAAAAAAACAAAAAAAACAAAACAAAAAAAAAAAACACCAAGGAAGGAACAGTTAGAAAAAATGGAGCAGAGATTTCAATTGTTGTCAACATAAAAGAGGCAGAGTTTGGATATTGAATCCTACTGTGTTATTCCAATTTGGCCTACTGTAACAAAAATATCACAGTTCTCACAGTTCTTTTTCTTTCTTTCTTTCTTTTTTAATGTTTAGTTATTTATTTTGAGGTTGGGGGGGTAGGGCCAGAGAGAGGGGGAGACACAGAATCCCAAGCGGGCTGTCTGTAGGGAGTCTGACGCCAGGCTCAATTTCATGAACCTTGAGATCATGACCTGAGCCGAAATCAACAGTCAGATGCTTAACCGACGGAGCCACCCAGGTGCCCCTATTTCTCACAGTTCTGAAGTTAGAAGTCCAAGATTGAAGGGCCAGCATGGTGGGTGAGGGCCCTCTTCCAGGCTTCTTGTATCCACATCTGATGGAAAGGGCTAAGGAGCTCTGTGGGGTCTCTTTTATAAAAGCACTAATCCATTCATAAGTGTCCTATCCTCATGACCTAATCACCATCTCCGAAAGGCCTCACCTCCTAACACCATTACGTTTGGTGTTAGGATTACAACATGTGAATGTAGGGGAAACAGACATTCAGACAATAGACCTACCAAGTCAGTGGGGCTTGGTAAACATTTCAAGCTTTTAATCAAAACTCAAAAGGGGCTACACCTTTTTGAAGTATTTCCTGGGACTAAAGATTTGCTCTAAGACTAAGAGTAAAATTGAAATAGAGCCATTCTAAAACTATAAAGAGTAAGTTTACACAAGTTCAAAGTCATAAGCCACTAAAGTCATCAATAACTTAGCTCCTTGCTAGAACAGAAATTAGAACCCTTCAGAGGAAGATAAATTCATGTGTTATCCACAATGTCTAGGATAAAAAATATTAAACATGTAGAGTGCCTGGCTGGCTCAGTTTGTGGAGCATGTGATTCTGGATCTCAGGGTTGTGAGTTCGAGCCCCATGTTGGGTGTAGAGATTACTTAAAAATAAAATCTTAAAAAAATAATTAGGGGTGCCTGGTGGCTCAGTTGGTTAAGTGTCTGACTCTTGATTTCGGCTCAGGTCATGATCTCACGGGTTCGTGAGATTGAGCCCTGCTTGGGATTCTATCTCTTTCCCTTCCCAACTTGTGCGTGCATATGCCATCTCTCAAAAAATAAAAAAAATTAAAAAATAAAATTTTTAAGAGAAAAAAAAGAATTAAACATGTGGGGCACCTGGCTGGCTCAGTCAGTACAGCATGTGACTCTTGATCTCAGGGTCATGAATTCAAGCCCCATTTTGGGTGTGGAGCTTACTAAAAAAATTAAAAATTAAAAAAAATTTAAAAATTAGGGGTGCCTGGGTGGCTTAACCAGTTAATGTCCAACTTTGACTCAGGTCATGATCTCACAGACCATGGGTTTAAGCCCTGTGTTGGGCTCTATGCTGACAGCTCAGAGCCTGGAACCTGCTTTGGATTCTGTGTCTCCTTCTTTCTCTTCCCTTTCCCCACTCACATTCTCTGTCTCAAAAATAAACATTAAAAAAAATTTTTTTTTTAAGTTAGACCTGTAAAGACTTAGGAAAACATGACTAAGATTAAAGAAAAAGTTGTCAATAGAAACAGACCCTGAGGGGCGCCTGGGTGGCGCAGTTGGTTAAGCGTCCGACTTCAGCCAGGTCACGATCTCGCGGTCCCTGAGTTCGAGCCCCGCGTCAGGCTCTGGGCTGATGGCTCGGAGACTGGAGCCTGTTTCTGATTCTGTGTCCCCCTCTCTCTCTCTGCCCCTCCCCCGTTCATGCTCTGTCTCTCTCTGTCCTAAAAATAAATAAACGTTGAAAAAAAAATTAAAAAAAAAAAAAAAAAGAAACAGACCCTGATATGATCCATATGACTTTAAAGGACTTTAAAACTGTTATAAATATTTTCAAAGACTTATAGAAAATATAACCATAGTGAGTGAGCAGATAGAGGAATTTCAGGAAAAAAATGAAAACTACCAAAAAAATGAAATTCTAGCACTGAAAAGTATAACATTTGAAATGAAGAATTCTTTGGATGTGTCTAACATCAGATTGGAGATAGCAAAAGTATCAGTGAATTTGAAGAAAGATCAACAAAAGTGTCCAATCTGAAGAAAAAGAGAAAAAAGATGAATAAAACAAAGCCTTAGTAAGTTATTAGACAATATCAAGCAGCCTAACATGCATGCAATTGTAAACCAAAAGAAAAAGAGGGAAAATATGTAATGGGGAAGAAGAAATAATAGCTGAAAATTTCCCAAATTTGGTGAAAACATCAATTTACAGTTCCAAAACTTTCAGTGAACTCCTTGTAGCAAAAGCACAAAGAAAATCACACCCATGTACCACCAAACTGCTGAAAAACAAAAAAAAGAGAGAAAATCTTAAAACAACCAAAGGGAAAAAATTATGTAGGGGGAAAATGAAACGAATATTTCTCTCATGAGAAACAATGAGGACCAGAAGACAATTGTATGACAACCTTAAAGAGCTGAAGAGAAGGAAATATAAGTTGAACAAGAATTCTATATCTAATGAAAATAATCTCCATAAATGAAAGGTAAATACAGAAATAAAGATAAAAGAAAAACTGAGAGAATTCATCACTAGCCAGCCTCCACTGCAAAGAATGCAAAAAGATGTTCTTTAAAAGTAAATGACATGATATGACAATTTCAATCTACAGGAAGACATAAAGAGCACCTGAAAAAGTAAATACAAAATACTATCTATATTGGTTTCCTACTGCTGCTATAACAAATTACCACAGAGTGGGTTGAATAAGATAAATGGATTGTCTTAAACCGGGAGGTCAGAGGTCTGAAATGGGCTTCACCAAGCTAAAATTAAGGGGTTAACGGTTCTCCTAAGGAGGCTTTAGAGTAGAATCCATTTCCTTGCTTTTCTACCTTCTAGAGGCCACCTGCATTCCTTGGCTTGTGACCCACTTCACCATTTTCAAAGTCATCAATGTCAAGCTGAGTCCTTCTCCTGCTGCCATTTCTATTGTTGTTTTTTTTTTTTTCTGCCTCTCTTTCCCCATTTTAGGGATCCTTGTAATTACTCTGAGCCTAATTGGGTAATCTAAGATAATATCCCTTTCTTAAAGTCAATTGATTAGCATCATTAATTCCATCTACTACCATAATTCCCCTTTGACATGTAACCTAACATATTCACAAATTCTGGGGATTAGGACATGGACATATTTTGGAGACCGTCATTCTGCTGACCACATCAACTCTTTCCCCTTATTTAAAGGACAACTGATTATTATTGTAAAAATTATCACATAGTCCTGTGGTATTTATACATAAGTAGATATAAAATGTATGATAGCAATAGCACAAGGAATAGAGGGTGGTAAATGACATAAACTGTTGCAAGTTTCTGCCGTTTTACATAAAGTGTTATAATACTAACTTGTAGTGGACTATGACAAATTAAAGATGCGTATTGCAATTCCTAGAGTTTCTTCACTGCGGCTCCATGGAGCCCAGGTTTCTACAAGATGTGGCTCAGAGTTTTGTTGGAGATCATGGTTTGATGAACTGCCTGAAACAAGCAAAGGCCAAGATGTGTTAAACGTTTGTCTTCACATCTGGAAACAAAAGGTCTGTCTTTAAAAAAAATTTTTTTAATGTTTATTTATTTTTGACAGAGAGAGACAGAGCATGAGGGGGAAGGGGCAGAGAGAGAGGGAGATACAGAATCTGAAGCAGTCTCCAGGCTCTGAGCTGTCAGCATAGAGCCTGATGCGGGGCTCTAACTCATGGATGGTGAGATCATGACCTGAGCCGAAGTTGGACACTCAACTGAGCCACCCAGGCGCCCCAACAAAAGGTCTACCTTACAGGAACTTGTGTTGGCATCTGAACTGATGATGCCCTATCAACAGCTGGCTGCAGCCTCCTGTTAAGAAAAAAAGATCCAGGTGTTAATGACACAGCATCTGTTTTCTTTACAGAGAGACTCTTGTGTCAAAAACTCCTAGAGTTGAAATTTGGAAAGATTGTGTATCTAGGTTAAAAAAAACAAAAACAAAAACAAACAAACAAAACCTTGCCATTTTGCAACTGTGGTTTGATGTGGTTCATTAATTTTGAAAAATTCTTGACCATTATCTCTTCTGTCCCATTTATCTCTCTTTTCCTCCTGGGATTAAAATTACACAGATAGGAGACTATATGATATTGTTCCATAGCTCTTGTGTGTTGTGCTGTTTTCTTTTTCTTTCTTTTCTTTCTCTCTTTTTTTTTTTTTTTTTGAGCTTCACTGTGGGTAACTATTGACCTGTCTTCAATTCACTCTTTCTTTCTTTGACCATGTCAAATCTACTGATATGACTTTAGAAGGCATTCTTCCTATCCATTACCATAATTGTCCATTATTATTTCCATTTAAACTTTTATTTTTTCAGGTTAAAGTTTGTTTTTTTAAAGTTTTTTTTTATTTTGAGAGAGAGACAGAGAGAGTGAGCAGGGGAGGGGCAGAGGGAGAGAGAATCCCAAGCAAGCTCTGCACTGTCAGCTTGGAGCCCCATTCAGGGCTCAAACTCACAAACCACGGGATCATGACCTGAGCTGAAATCAAGCGTTGGATGCTTAACTGGCTGAGCCACCAGGTGCTCTACATTTATTTGTGTTTTAAATAAGCTCTATGCCCAACATGAGGCTTGAACTCATGACGCCAAGATTGGGAGTTGCGTGTTCTGCTGACTGAGCCAGCCAGGTGCCCCAGTATTCATTTTTATTTTTTTTATTTTTTTATTTTTCATTTTTTTTAATTTTTATACATTTATTTATTTTTGATAGAGACAGAGCACAAGTGAGGGAGGGGCAGAGAGAGGGAGTCACAGAATCCGAAGCAGGCTCCAGGCTCTGAGCTGTCAGCACAGAGCCTGACGCAGGGCTCAAACTCACAAACCATGAGATCATGACCTGAGCTGTAGTTGGATGCTTAACCAACTGAGCCACCCAGGTGCCCCTCCAGTGTTCATTTTTATTTTTTTTATTGAAGTATAGTTGACATATAACATTATAATATTTCCAAGCATACAGCATAATGATTCAACATTTGTATACTCTGTTGAAATGATCACCACAGTAATTTTACTTACCATTCATCATGATACAGAGTCATAATTTTTTTCATATGATGAGAACTCTTAGGATTTATTCTCCTGGCAACTTTCAAGTATGCACTACGATATTTTTGACTATAGTCACCATGCTGTGCATTACACTCTCCTGACTTATTTTATAATTGGAAGTTTGTACTCTCTTCACCCATTTTGCACACCTCCAAACCAAACTCTCCTCTAGCAAACACAGTTCTATTCTCTGTATCTTTGAGTTTTATTTTGTTCTTTAGATTCCACATGTAAGTGGTATTTGTATTTTTCTGTCTGACTTATTTCACCAAGCAAAATTCCCTCAAGGTCCATCAGTGTTGTTGCAAATGGCAAGATTTTGCTCTTTTTCATGGCTGAGCAGGATTCCATTGAATATATATTGTGCATATATATATACACACACCACATGTGTATATACATTTATGTATATTCCATTGCATATATGTGTGTGTATGTATAGACACACACACATACACACACCACATGTTCTTTAGCCAGTTATTCATCGGTGGAGACTTAGGTTGTTTTCATAGCTTGGTTGTCATCATGCTAAAATAAACATAGGGTTGCATGTATTTTTTTGAATTAGTGTTTTTGTTTTCTTTGGATAAATACCTGGTAGTGGAATTGCTGGATCATATGGCAGTTATACTTAAGTTTTTGAGAAAACTTCATACTGTTTTCCATTCTCACCAACAGTGCACGAAGGCCTCCTCTTCTCCACATCCTTGCTAATACTTCTTCCTTTTTTTTTTACACTAGCCATTCTACAGTTAGGTGTGAGGTGGTATCTCATTGTGATTTTGATTTGTATTTCCTTGATGATTAGTGATGTGGAGCATCTTCTCATGCATCTGATGGCCATCTGTAAGTTTTCGGTAGAAAAATGTCTATTTGGAGTGCCAGGCTGACTCAGTCAGTAGAGCATGAGGCTCTTCGTCTCAGGGTTGTGAGTCCAAGCCCCACATTGGGTGTAGAGCTTGCTTAAAAAAAGGAAAGAAAGAAACTGTCTATTCAGATTCTCTGCTAATTTTTTAACTGGAGTTTGGTGACTTTTTTGGTGCTGAGTTATATATGTGTTATACATTTTGGATAAGTGGTTTACAAATATTTTCTCCCATTCAGTACATTGCCTTTTAATTTTGTTGGTTTCCTTTGCTGTGCAGAAGCTTTTTAGCTTGATATAATCCACTTATTTTATTTTGGCTTTTGTTGCCTTTGCTTTTGGAGGTCAGATGCAAAACAAAAATCATTGCTGAGACTGGTGTGAAGGAGTTTATTGCCTACGTTTTTTTTCTTCTTTTAAAAAATTTTTTTAAAAGGCTTATTTATTTTGGGGGGGGGGCAGGGGAATGGGCATAGAGAATCCCCGATGAGGGGCTTGAATCACAAACTGTGATATCATGACCTGTGCCAAAACAAGGAGCTGCCACTTGCCACCTAACCTACTCAGCCACCCGGGCACCCGCCTATGTTCTGGGAGTTTTACAGTTTCAGGTCTTGCATTCAACTCTTTAACATATTTTTTTTCTTAACTCTTTAATACATTTTGAGTTATTATTTGCAGTTGGTGTGGTAGAGTGTTCTAATTTCATTCTTTTGCGTGTGGCTGTTCAGTGTTCCCACATTATTGAAGAAACTGTTCTTTCTGTATTTTTCATAAATTTTTTCATAATTTTTTTTCATAAATTGATTGACCATATGTATGTGGGCTTATTTCTGAGATTCCTTTTCTTTTTTCTTTTCTTTTTTTTTTTAAGTTTATTTATTTGAGAGAGACAGAGACAGCGTGAATGGGGGAGGGGCAGAAAAAGAGAGAGAGAGAATCCCAAGCAGGCTCTGTGTTGCCAGCATAAAGCCCACCACAGGGTCAGATCTCATGACCTGAGCTGAAACCAAGAGTCAAACACTTAACTGACTGAGCCACTCAGGTGCCCCTATTTCTGGGATTTCTGTTCTGTTCTATTGATCTATGTGTCTGGTTTTATGTCAGTACCATACTGTTTTGATTACTATAACTTTGTAATATAGTTTGAAATCAGAGAGTGTGAGGCCTCCAGCTTTGTTTTCCTTTCTTAATTTTGCTTTGGCTAATGGAACCACAAAAGACCCCAATTAGCCCCCTGAGCTGAAATCAAGAGCAGACACCCAACTGATTGAGCCACCCAGGCACCCCTATCTCTTTTAACTGTTAATACAGGATACCTACATTCGGGGTTCTCAGAAGAGATTTCATTTTCAAATTCTCTATTTCCAGTCAGGAGATGGACAACTGATATTATAATGCTACGTCTCAAAATACATACATCCCTCAACCAGCAGTATCAGCATCACCTGTTAACCTGATAGGAATGCAAATTCACTGTCCCACTCCAGACCCTAAATACTGAATTAGAAATAGGAGTGAAGCCCAAGATCTCCAGGTGACTCATATCTGAGAACCACTGTTTTAGAGGAATGATTAAGTTAACTATTCCTGGGACATTCCCAGGACAAGAAAGATGGTGGATACTACTAGTCAGCGGGATTAAAGTAATCTGATCCTTCTCGGAACTACATCTTAGCAACTACAGAAGCACATTTTACATTCTCGATTTTACTTTTGAAAGCAGAAATAAAAAATGACCATCTGAACAAATGCTACAAAAAAGAGACATAAATGAAGGCAATGCATTAGGTGTACAGACCAATTGTAAAACCAATGGGAAAATTCTTTTGAGAACTGATCTAAAATATCAATTTTGCCCAAAGAACCAGTGTGCTTCTTTTAGGTAGTATTGATGTGTATTATAACCCATTTTTCCATTTCTAACTTGGCTGTCAGGAGTCTTAGCAAATGTTTTGCATTTAATTAATTTTCCCCTGAGGAGACTTGTTTCCTATTCTTCTCAATTCAAAATTTACAATCTAATTCTTATTTTTAAATAAATAGTATTTGTAGTTTTCATTATAAAGAGCTACAAATTATTATTGGGAAAGGGCATAGATAAAAATAGTAAGGTTGCTGGGGCACCTGGGTGGCTTAGTCGGTTAAGCATCTGACTCTTGATTTCGGCTCAGGTCATGATCTCACCGTTTGTGAGATCGAGCCCCACATCGGGCTCCTCACTGACAGTGTGCAGCCTGCTTGGGATTCTCTCTCTCCCTCTCTCTGCCCCTTCCCTGCTTGCACTTTCTCTCTCTCTCTCTCAAAATACATACGTACATACATACTTAAAAAAACAGTAAGGTTGTTGAAGAAGCAAGTCTACCACTCAGGAGCAAGGCTAGTGCATGGTATGTGGTCAATACATGTCTAAACGAAGTCCCTAATTTAGCTCTCTGTTGCTTCTCTGATCTCTCCTAATCTTCTTGTTCACATGGCTGTAACATTAACCTTCTGGTTTGTCAGACACTCGAGAATACCTGCATCTCAAGTCCTTTGCTTTCCTAGCTCCCTCTGAAAAAGCTCTTCTCCAGATACCTGCAGTATTTTTCCCTTCTCCTTCTTCCAGTTTTGGCTCAAATGTTATTTTTTAAAGATTTTATTCTTTAAGTAGTCTCTACACCCAATATGGGGCTCGAACTTACAATGCAGAGATCAAAAGTCACACATTCTGAGTCAGCTAGACACTCCTCAAATGTTACCTTCTCAGTGAGGCCTTCTCTAACTCGCCCTCATCCCTGAAATCTCTTGTCATACTCTACTTTTTTTTCCAGAGAACTTTATCTTCTACAATAGTGTATTTGCCTACTTTCAATCTTTTCACTATTTGAATGTAACCTCCACAAGGCAGGCTTTTTTTTTAATATACAGTTTTTATTTTTAAATTCTGTTTTCATGTTTATTTTTGAGAGAGACAGAGTGCAAGTGGGTGGGTGGGGGGGGAGCAGAGAGAGGGAGACACAGAATCGGAAGCAGGCTCCAGGCTCTGAGCTGTCAGCACAGAGCCCGATGTGAGGCTTGAACCCATGAACCGTGAGATCATGACCTGAGACAAGTTGGCCCGACTGAGCCACCCAGGCGCCCCAAGACAGGGGTTTTATTGCTGCCTGCTTTGCTTCTCAGTGTATACCTACCAGGCAGGGCAGTGTCTGGCTTGTAAGGGCTAACAGGAACTTGTTGAGTGACCAAGTCTGCAGGAATCATAATGTTTATGTTCAATAGCTTAACAGACTTAAAAAAAATCTAGAAGCCAGCTGAGATTTCTTCTTCCACAAAATGAATATATCACAATTTAATTATTTGGGTTTATTCTTTCCTTTTTAAAATATTCAGCAAACATCTATGTGCAAGGCACTGTGCTAAGTGCTGAGAACAAAAATGACAAAGACCCTGTTCTTTCAAGGAGCTCAGTAAAACAAACAGCTTAAAAAAAATTTTTTTTAAACCAGAAAACCAAGATATGTATAGGATGTGGTACACAGGAAATAGTGAAATTTAGCTGCCTTCTGTCTGGTTTTTCTAACTGCTGATTGCAGTAAAGCAGGTACTTGACACAAGAGGTGCAGTCTAGACAGGGAGCAAGAGTGAGAGGCAGGACTGTAAATTTCAGACAAAAGAACAGGGAAGATAATAAAGCTCTTCTGCAGAAAACCATTAGTCACAAGGTTAGTCCGAACTGAAGGCTGGTAAATAACCCAGATGACCTGAGGATATTTTATGAGAAGCATCATGTAACCTTTAAAAGCATCCAAAGCTAGTGATAATCCTGACATTCCAACAGGCATAAATTTTAATGAAAACAAGAAATACTGAGTAATAATTACCACCTATAAGTGTGAAAACATTTACTAGCCCATACTTACCACTTGCCTCTTCTGTATGGCAAATAAATTCTATGTCACATATATAAATTCTCTGCCACTTTCCCCATCTTTCCTCTGGTAACAGCAACTGGGGTCCATAAGTGGATTAGTCACACCGCCAGAGTCAGTGTCCCTGGAATCTGTTGGCACAGATGTGGCATGGTTACACAGGTGTACCTTTTCCTTCTTTGCAATGGTGGAAGCCAAGTCCTCTGAAATCCACCTATTTCTCTTTCTCCCTTCCTGATCCTAGAGTAAAAAATGAGGTGTTCATGGGAACTGGGTAAATTATTCCAAAATTTTGTTTTAATGTATTTTAAAAAGAAACAAACTTTTTAAATAAACACTACAAGCTTCTTTGGAAATTATATTGACAAAAATAAATTCTATTCCTAAGTAAATTAGTACTTAAAAAAATCACAAATTAATGTAACTTCTTCAAAGCAATAATGTAATTGCAATTTTGAGCATCCACTGAACTCTAAGCATTCAAGGCATTTTATACAAATATGTCGTTTACCTGAAAACATTGAGCCCAAATGGTTAAGTAGTTGGACTAATGGCACACACAAAGCTGAGATTTACATCTAGATCTGACTGAATCCAAAGCTCTTTCCTCATCATGTTTAAAAATATAGAATAAGCAGCAAGTGAGAAAATCATGCTGCTACTCTTAGGCTTATTATTAAGTCTTGAATAACTTCTTTTGGGGTGAGGTCATATCTATTGAGTTAACATAAACACAATTTTTACCTGTTATATATCGACAGTCCACATTTTCATTGGGAGAGAAAAATTTGCTGCTAAAACCATAGCACTATCAATATCACCTATCTTATTTGGAAATAAAAAGGTTCTTGGAAATTAAGCTCTAATCATAAGTTAAAAATGTGTATTAAAAAAAATTTTGGGGGGGAGGGGCGCCTGGGTGGCTCAGTCAGTTGAGCGTCCAACTTTGGCTCAGGTCATGATCTTGCGGTCTGTGAGTTTGAGCCCCGCATCGGGCTCCGTGCTGACAGCTCTGAGCCCGGAGCTTGTTTCGGATTGTGTGTCTTCTTCTCTCTCTGCCCCTCCCCCACTCATGCTCTGTCAAAAATAAACGTTAAAAAAAATTTTTTTTTAACGTTTATTTTTGAAAGACAGAGTATGAGCAGAGAGGGAGAGACACTGGAGTCACAAAATCCGAAGCAGGCTCCAGGCTCTGAGCTGTCAGCACAGAGCTCAACGTGGGGTTTGAACCCACAAACTGCAAGATCTTGACCTGAGCTGAAATCAGACGTTTAACTGACTAGACCACCCAGGTGCGTCTAAAAATGTCTATTTTTTAAGAATGCAGAAGTTCTTTTGCATGTGGGTGTGTGAAAATATTTTTAAAACTATGATGGTCTATTGGACACAGAATTCATGTCAGGAAATCAACCAGCTGCTTGAGCATGAAAGCCTAAAAGTCTAAAAAAATTCCACTATAGGACAAAATGGTTTAGTAATAACAAGTTCTAAGGAAAGACGGAGAAATTTAGTGAATGCGGGGTAAGGATGTGGAATTAGAATAAGAATGTGAAAAAAAAAAATCAAGAAACACTACCCCTGAAGTATTTTAAGCCTAGACATATAAAATAGACCCACAGGTAACTTATGCAATTTAATGCAAATAAACCATCCAACCGACTAACTGATATAGCAGATAAAGTCCTGCATTGAGAGTTGGGAAGAACAAGGACAACCACAACAAAGGTTGGGTAAGAGCTCTGCTTTGTATTAGCTTGGAATGCTAGATCAGTTATCTCTGGTTTCTCACTGAGAAGATGGAGATGGACTTTATTTACCCAGCCTGTTGTAGGTATCCTATTGAAATAGATTTGTATTGAATCAGACCTGTGAGAAATACTGTGTGAGAAAGGGAAAGGAGATAAATTTCTTTTCTACTTTCAGTCTCCCAGAAATAGAAGCACAAAGGACAGGCCCTATTAGCTGTATATTATTTAAAACAAAATCTACTAATAGTGATAATTTCTTAAACACTCCCTCCTTTTCATTAGCCTTTTATTATTTTTTTAAGTTTATTTACTTATTGAGAGAGAGAGAAAGAAACGCAAGCAGAGGAGGGACAGACAGAATCCCAGGCAAGGTCTGTGTTGTCAGCACAGAGCCCCATGACTTGGGGCTAGAACTCATGAACTGCGAGATCAGGACCTGAGCCGAAACCAAGAGTTGGATGCTTGACTGACTGAGCCACTCAGGCATCCCTTTCATTTACCTTTTAAAATGAAAACCTAGTTAATTTTTGTGACCTACATATTTATTGGAATTCAAGCAGTGGCAAGTTGTGACAGACCTGCTCAGAAAAGCTCACTTATAATAAACTTTAAACAACTTGTAATAAGGGCACCTGGGTGGCTCAGTTGGGTAAGTGTCTGTCTCTTGGTCTTGGCTTCGATCATCCCAAAGTCCATGAGTTCAAGTCCTGTGTTGGGCTCAGTGCTGATAAATGCGGAGCCTGTTTGGGATTCTCTCTCCCTCTCTCTGTTCCTCCTCAGTCTCTTAAAAAACAAAACCAAAAATAAACAAAAACATCTTGTAATAAAATTTCAAGTTATGGTAATAAGCAAATTATGTGACCTTATTATAAAATCTTAAACTCCTGACTCCTCGATGCTTCTGTTTTTATTTATTTTCATTTTTTATTTTTTTGAGAGAGAGAGAGAGAGAGAGAGAGGGTGCAAGTGAACAAGGAACAAGAGAGAGATAAGCGGGGCTCGAACTCACCAACTGTGAGATCATGACCTGAGCCGAAGTCAGATGCTTAACTGAGCCACCCAGGAGCCCTAAATTTATTGCTTTGTAATCTAGTCATTTTGTAGGCAAAGAACAGAAATAAGACACTCTCCGTCACTTACCTCAGAGAAAGAGCAATCTGTCATTTCCAAAGCATTTAACCCCAGAGAACCTTTCCAAAATGAGTCAAGCAATGCATTTAGGTATCTAGAGCTATATACAACAGGAAAAACAATTTTATTCTATACTCAATCCTTTTTGGACAGCAGCTTGTGTACACGCAGTCACGCACAGAGATTACATGTATACAGTATAACACGTGGACATCACAGAAAAGACTGTTCATCACTCAGACTTCATGTTTGTGGCCAAAGATTTTCACCAATGGGTAGTTCATAGTTGTTAGTGGAGTCTGCTGTATTCTGCTTCTAATGATGAAGTGGAGGGCAAACTACAAGACTATTGTGTCCTAAGGGAAACACATGGTCCTGGTCTAAAGAGAACTGGGCTCTGGATGGTTTTCTTCTTATGACAACTTATGACATGGAGAATCATGACTGTTCAGATTGGCCAGGAAAGACTAAGTGATAACAAACTTCTAAGCAAAAGAGTAAAGCAGTCGAGTGGATTGGTAAATACCTACTTTTTGTATGAGACCTCTCTGACACAGTTCTATAGCTGCTTGTCATTTGGCTTTGAAGTATGTGCACGTGAAATTCTTTTATGCAGGACAAACAACAGTAATGTTCTTAGTTCTGTGAGCATGCTTAGGGAAAACAAGTACTGAAAATAGAAAAAATAGAATTGAATTCTTATATTAATGTAAACAAAGGCTTGCCACAAGTCCTTTACCCAAGTTCCCCAAATTAAAAGTGCCTCTTTTATGTAGTTATAGATGTGTAAGTAGATGAGGGGCTGAACTTGGGACAAACCCAGGTTGAGGAATGATGTGTTATTTTACATTTCAATGGAGTATTATCTTTATATGTATTCCCAAGCCTATGTCTGCAGCTAAGAAAAAGCACAGGTTTAATTTAGAAACCACAAAATGTCTATGTGAATGAAATCTCATGCTACAAAGCTACTATCTTGACACTTGCTATTATTTTTTACCCAGTTATTATCATAAAAAAACTAGTTCTCAGATTCTGCATACAGACAGCTTTATGTAAAATATATAAACATTTGTCGAAATTGGTACACAGATTGCATAAATATGGCAATTAAGATTGCATTTACAGATGTGCATGTACAATGTTGTGCAAATTATCACAATATTACAATTTCGAAAATTATTCAAATTGGAATCCAAGTAAAGCAATTAGTGAAAAAATACCCATGCAGAATTTAAATATCTCAGAACAAAATTTAAGTGTCTTCAGTAAAAGGTCACACATTTAAAATAGTTTTATTCATTTTATTTGTATATGTCAAAATACATTTTTATTTCCAAAATAGTGGGTTTTGCAACTAGTTTCATGCAGAAACAAGGTCTGCTCAATACTACCAATAAAATCAATATAGCACAGTAGCTGTTCAGTTTTAGATACAAAGAATAAATAACCTAAATACAAAACACTAAAATATTAGAAACATGTATTTAATCATTCTTCACAGGCATCCAAACTTCACAAATATAATCCTTAGCATGCCTAACTGTTGTGCAACCAGAACATGTTGCAGTCACTCAAACTGATCAATTATCTGTATATTTTACGTCCACATAAGACCATGGAAATTCTCTATATTCAGACCCACCATTCATACAGTTCAAATATAACCAAAAATAAAATTCCCATAACTATCCTTGTACCTTTAAAAATCAAGAATCCTGAGCTTGGTAGTAAGAGCATAACCTTATATCTTCATAAAACCAATCAAGAGAGAGAGGACTTAAAATCCTGCTTACCAAAACACCCTTTCCCAGCCCCAAAGTAATCTAAAATAGGCAGTAGAACACAATGACCTTTTAAAATGAAGGGGTACAAATTCACATTTAATATAGTATACAATACAATCAATAATACAATTAGCTACTATAAGCTTTACAATGTACAATTTATTCAAATGGCTGAACTGTTCAGTGGTTAAGGAGACAGTTATGTGCCAGAAAGATGTGGTATTTTTTTGCATGGTTTGATGAAAATATAAAAGCTATTTGTCCAAATAAAAGCCATCTTCACTATGTACTTGGTTTTGCTTTTTTTTTTTTTTTTTTAAAAGGCCACTGAAATGTATAAAATGGTCTGAACATGATGGTGGTATCAAAGTCAATGCCTCTTCACATGGCAATAACAGTGCATTTAACATTAACTCACGGTTAAGTCTGCAAATGATTTCATAGCATTACTTTGGCTAGCACAACAGTTTTAGACAGCACTCAGATAAATATAGGTATGTGAAATGTGAAGCAATTATCTTATGCAACTTTAGTTGTGGTTGAATACTATCAAATGAAAACTGAAAATAAAAGTAAAAGCACTTTACAGTAGAAAACTTTTGTAAAGATAGGGCCCCACATAATGTGTTACTTTTTAAGTCTTTATATCACATTGTTAGCAAATTTTGTTTTTAACACTATTATGGAGTAGCCTACTTTGCATTAACAGACATTTGAATTAAGAAAATAGTCAAGCATGCCATGTGGTGGTCTAAAAATCAAAACAATACACTTATTTATATATACAGCATCACTCAGTACCTGCTAAAATGAATGTGAAGATTATATACTACAATAATAAAAAACAAACAAAAACAAAAAAGTGACCAACAAAGGCAGAAAATAGGACTTAAAAGAATCTAATCTCAATTGACTTTAAAGCATTCATATAAGAAATAAATGCATATTGCACAAACAGTGAAAGCAAATGTTCCACCAAGCAATTCAGTTCCAGGCGGAAGACAACAGAGCATTAGCCTAATACATGACAATGATATCAGGAGAACAGGTGTTCTTTTCTGTAAATGAGAAAGCTGTGAAAACATAGATGAGTCTGCCACATGAAGAGTTAGAAGGAAAAAATACAAACCCAAACTTAGATGTAAAGCAAAAAAATATCGAAAAACTGGAAACTGTGGCACATCAAAAAATGTTGAATAACTGTCTTCTGTGAGAGCTGAAAGTTTTTGTTGACACAAAAGTATTTATGTACAACTAAGGCTTACTGGTTAAATATCTCTGAGGCATATCTGGCCTTGAACACTTTCCTTAAATGCTGGAGCTGTAAACAAGTTTTCTCAGTCATTAAAAAAAAAAATCTTCTCAGCAGCTGCATTAACATGAAACAATGGTCTTGATACAAGAAAAAAAAAAAAAAACCCAGAAAATTAAACAAAACAAAATTCCTAGATAAGAGGGCATTTGGCAGGATATCCGAAAATGACAGTCTCCCTGGATTCTTCCCAGGCTTCCAGTGACTGTCAATTATGGTCCACTGGGTTGCTCATATGTGCAATTCCATTACTTGCTGCTTTTTTTTCCTTTTTTTTATTTGGAAAGTTTGCTTATAACTCTGATCAAGGCCCCATTTTCATCCTTTAGCCTCTGGTTGTCTGCTTTTAGGTCTGGTAACATCTATGAGGGTAAAAATAAAAGAAACGGTTTTACTTCAATAGGAAGACAAAAATGTTACCCTTAGTGTTTTTATATTTTCACCACAAGACACATGAACAAGCTTTGTCAGTTATATAAATTTCTAGTGGCTAAAACGTATAAGAAAGAAAAAACTTGATTTGTGACGCTAATTAGTTTAATAAATGATGGAATGAGAAGTTTATTTTCCCAAAGTTATCATCTGGAATGTACTAAATCACTTGATATTATGACTCACAAGCACACTGTATTAGAGCAGCCAAGAAAATGAAGCCTGTTTTTGTTAGGATAGGCTCTCAAAGGGAGTTCCTCTAAGACTTCTATCAGCACCTAAACCAAACCCTTTTACTTTATTTACATCGGACCTTAAATATTATTCCACAAGAAAACCAGCCTATTTAGGGAAGTTTTGAGGGAGTTAGACTTGTTCTAAATTATTAGAATTCCTTAAAGGATTCAACTGTAGTACTAAGCTTAAGCATGTACTACAGTGTCTGATCCAAGATAGGTGCTCATTAAACGATAACAATTATTCCTATTATTGGAATAGTATAAAATAACTTATAAGCCAAAATATATTTATGAAAATATCTAAGCACTGAAAAAACAACCAGTATTTGGAACAAAGAGAAAAACACATGCTCAGGTCCTCAAAGGAAATCTATCTTCTGTTCTATAGACAAACTGAAGGAGGGGGTGGAAATGTTAGCAGTAAACTGGATTTTCTACTAAGAATGACTTAAATTCCATGTGCTCTGCCAGATTTGCTAGGAAGTAGAACAGTTTATACTTTGGACACTAACATACTTTGCAAGATACTGGAAATAGTTTTCTACTACCTTTCCTCAGCTTTCAAGATGTACTAGATTGTAAAAGTAGACAAAAGTAAAACTTCTACTTGGCAAAATTACCTTAAGCAAAATCTTTATGAAGAGTTTAAATTTATATGGAATGAATCAATTCTTGTTTTCAGAATATATGGTTATACAATACAGTAATGTGAAGTTTATGTATCAGGATACCACTGTAAAGGACTAAGTGAATATTACCTGAAGTGGTTCTGAGTGAAAATGACATTATTTTGAAAAACAGATAAAACGTGTTTAATAGTCACCTTCAACATATTAATTATATGTAAAATACATGTTACATTGTTTACGTTCCTTTTTCTTTCTAGTCAAGAATTTTAAATGGTCATAGTTTTAATCCATAAATTATCTGTAGAGCCAAAAATGTGCACAAGCTTTTGCAAAAGTGCAGACAAGTCTTTAAATCCCTAAACTGTTCTCTAAATTCACTGTAGTTTATCAGTCAGAATATACAATTAGTGACACTTTCTAACATTCTGAGAAGCCATGCATAATTAACAGTTATATGATAAGCTACAGACACAATGGCATTAATTTGTAAAAGTGAGCTCAAGACACGCTTACTAATACAAAAACACCTGCCTGGCTCTACCAAGAAGAAATGATGAAACTATAAGTTATAGGTTCACAGACTGCAGTTGCCTACAGAACCCTGAGCGCTTGGCTACCACTCTTGTCAAGGCCCTATTCTCAGTCAGCAGTCGTTCATTTAACTCTCTCAGAGTCTGAATTTGCTTTATTTGGTGCAGGTTCTGCAGGAATTAGAACATAAAGAAATAGAAAATAAAAAAATAAGAAAATGGAAAAGAGGACAATAAAAATACAAAGAATCACTGATAAATGAATATAAGAGGAAAAAAATTAAGAGTCTTAAAAGGATATTCCATGAGATTCACAAAGGTAAATAGTGTAGTCCTAAAATTCCATATCAAACAAAATACATAAACAAACAAAATCCAAAAAATTTGTCTCCAAAGTCATTCAGTAATAATATTCTAACAAAGAACCAAATTCAGCAATACAATAATTAAATCTTGACAGTCTAATTCTATAGGCACATTTTCCTAAGTATCAGTTCATTAATTCATAATGTGATAAAGATATTTTATGCAAGACAATATGATAAAAGGTAATCAATTAACTGTGCTATTTTTGTTCCCCCTGCAAGAAGTGTTCCTTCCAACATTCAAAACAAATTGTTACTTCTACAGGTAATTCAGAGTTCCATAAAATATAGCTCTGCTGGCCCACTACCGTAAAGTCCTTTATTTTCAAAGGAAAACACTTTTGTATCGATCCCCACTCCACCATTTACTCTCCAAGAAACAGAGTATGTGAAGCAGCACTCTCAACAATAGCCAAATTATGGAAAGAGCCTAAATGTCCATCAACTGATGAATGGATAAAGAAATTGTGGTTTATATACACAATGGAATACTACGTGGCAATGAGAAAAAATGAAATATGGCCTTTTGTAGCAACGTGGATGGAACTGGAGAGTGTGATGCTAAGTGAAATAAGCCATACAGAGAAAGACAGATACCATATGGTTTCACTCTTATGTGGATCCTGAGAAACTTAACAGGAACCCATGGGGGAGGGGAAGGAAAAAAAAAAAAAGAGAGATTAGAGTGGGAGAGAGCCAAAGCATAAGAGACTGTTAAAAACTGAGAACAAACTGAGGGTTGATGGGGGGTGGGAGGGAGGAGAGGGTGGGTGATGGGTATTGAGGAGGGCACCTTTTGGGATGAGCACTGGGTGTTGTATGGAAACCAATTTGTCAATAAATTTCATAAAAAAAAAAAAAAAGAAACAGAGTATGTGAAATGTGAAGAATAAATACTAAATCCCAAATCTTACAGTCATTATTGTCTAATTTCTTCTACACCTGACTATCAAAACAGCCATAAAAATTGATTAACAAAAAGATTTGAATTATAAATGTTCTCCTGGCTCACCTAAAACCTGGATTTAGGAATAAAGAGAAGCACGGCATATGGATAATTCACAAATTACACAATCAGTGTTGAGAACAATTAACATGAACACAGTATGTTATTAGTTCTGTAAAATTTAAGTTCGTAAACAGCACTGTCTCTCATAAGTAGTAGCATGGTTTACTTACTTTGAGCTCTTCTTCCATTTCAGATATTCTTCTTTCTAGAGCTCTTCGTTCCTAGATCAATTTAAGGTACCAATATTTATCACATAATTATTATATTCTTAATTCTCTAAGTTGTGAAATAGTGACACTTTAGAGTCAAAAATCAAATCAGGAGCAGTGTGGAAAAAGATGTGATGCCAGTGATGTGCAGAGAGCTTTCCAAATTTCTTTCAAGAAATAAATATGAAGATTATTATTTTTATTAATTTCTATAAGCTCTTTCTTTAAAGCTTTGACTTTAAGGTAAGATGCTACATAACATGTTCAAACTGTTTTTTCAGTTCATTTAAACTTAGGCATAGAATAAACCAATACTCAAGACTGAGGATTATGTAGAGAGGAAAAAAAACCCCACACATAGATGCAATTATTCTACAGTGACAGAAGCAGAAACGCAAGAAGCAAACATGCCTAAAATATGTGTCAACTTTCAAAAGGATCTAAGAGAAGTTCATCTCCTCCACCTGCAAGGTCTACTAGCCATTATTTATCCAGTTGGCTTTACAGTTTTGTACTGAGCTTGATACTGTGTGCAGCACTGATGCCGTGACTCTAATGAAGCAGCAGCTGCAGCATATATTTTCATGTTCCTCCTTTCAAAGAGTGACAGGCAAAGGCAACATACAATACGTTACTGCAGTGTACTGTTTTATTCTGCCTTAAATAATAAGCATTCTAGGGTGTTATGCAAAAAGCAAGCAGCAGTAATTAATGTGCTGTAAAACTTTGGTTAGGTCATACCGCCCAGAAGATACTGACTCTTGCCGGTCACCTTTCAGATACAAACCATTTAAATTTAGTTTAATCACTATGAATTCCCAAGACATTCTTTCCCAGATTAATAATTAATGTTGATATTTAGTAAAGCAGTACATTTACTGTAAATGTTAATGTTTTAGGTTATATGATGTAAAAAAAAAAAATAGGATCCTACTCATAGTCTTTTAAGTACCATGTTATTCTATGTTTAACTTGTTTAAACACTATTACATAGACAAAAATGTTATTTCCTATGAATAGGACTTTCTGCTAGTTAGTAATACAGCCATGACTAATTCATAAAAACCACTGCATTTCCCAAAACACTAGGATATATAGTGTCATATTTGATCCTCGTAACTTGGTGAAATGTCATAAATAGCCTATTTCCTTCTGCCCCAACATCCTTAATTTTATTAGGTACCTTCAAGATTTTAACTATTTTCTGGTAAAAAAAGACAAGAACACTTGTCTATATCTAACTGTCTTATCACCAAAATAGCAATTATAAAGATGCAGGCAATTTCTTCTGTTTGGCAAACTTATTAACATTAAAAAATATGGTTACGAGAAAATGTATGTAAAGTGCTTAGCCCAGTGCCTGCCTGGTACACTGAATAAATGCTAGCAGTTATTATTAATACTATGATTACTAATGTCTGTTAAAATGGAAGTAGATAAGCTACTCAGTAATTTATCTGCATTCGACAGGCAGGCAAAGGAGTCAGATGAGAATGTCAGAGTATGAATATATGTATCATGTATGCGCAAGCCAAGAATAAAAAAGGACAGACATCATTTCTCTCTCTCTCTCTCTCTTTTTTGTTTTTGGTCAAAAAGGTAAATTGGCTATTTTTATAATGGAATGGAAGAAAATGTTTTATCAACTGCTCCTGATTATTTATTCTTTGACTTAGAGATCACAGCTACCCAGGATATAACTTCTCTAACCACAGCTCACGTGAACTAACAGATACTTTTTGGGCATTTTCCTTTAACTTTTGATCATTTATACATTCTGAACTGCTCAAACTAAACTTGTGGAGTTATTCCTATGGCCACTGTAAGACCCCTGAGCAATAGCAATAATAAATGAAGAAATACACGTGACTATATCACAGCCAGCTAAAAAATTACAGAAAGACAAAAAAGAGCAAAAAGCTTTTCTAATAATCATTTTTTGTTTAAAATATCCTATTTAAGTTAAATATTTAAATTCAAAATTAAGTAAAGCATCATTAATTTAAAAAGAATTTTAAAATTTGATGTTCTTAGAATCTTATATAAACTTTAAATTTTGCAAACAATTAAACTAAATGTATACATGACCAAAATGTTTTAAGTATATCACCACAGAAAACCAAAGGAGATAAATGGCATATCAAAAACATCAGATTCATTACCACAATGTGTATATTTCAGAATGAAGGCAAAGATTTTTTTAATCCATAAAAGGAATAACATGGTAAATTAACTCTTAACACCTACAGAGGCAGGGTTATTTCACACCTACAGAGATCCCATAGAACTGTATAAAGAAGCTAAGCCAGAAAACATTCCTAATTAAATTAACATTAATCTACACTAATTAAAACTATCAACCATAAAGCCAAAACTGAAAGAAAAAAATCCTCCACTACTGCTTATATAAAACAATAAAAGGGGAAAAAGATTACTTACTCAATAAAACGGACACTTACCCTTTTTTCCATTTCCAATAGTGACCGATCAGCAAACCTTTCTTGCCTCTGTAACAAAGTAAGAAATATAAAAGGGATCTAAGTACAGTAAATGTGGGGGGTGGTAGTGGAGGAGGACCACAGTAGCTCTCCTCTAGTGGTATTCAAATAAGTCATACTAGTCAGGTAGAGGAATACACAGGTATAAATAAAAATCAGTTTTGTATTGAAACAATAAAAAGTTAAAGGAATGCTTAGAAACAGAATGGTGTCCACAGCTCTCATGGACTACATTCCACTTTCCTCAGGTCTTTACATAGTACAGTACGGGGTAAGGAAGGAGGAGAACTGTGGAACAACACCAAA
The DNA here is from genome assembly GCF_018350175.1 of Felis catus. NCBI lineage: Eukaryota > Metazoa > Chordata > Mammalia > Carnivora > Felidae > Felis > Felis catus. The sequence goes on from NC_058374.1 coordinate 103,027,425, forward strand.
AAGATCCTACAGTTTCTCCTCCAATGCTCAAACTCTCTCCTTTCCTACACCACCAGGAGGAGTGGCTAATCCGAATGGTCAAATTCTAAGACCTTGACTGAAATGTAGTTCGGACTAGATTGAGTGAAATATCCATGCAGACAAACCAGTGAACTGGCCTAAATTTTGTTTTCTCTCCCAGCTTAGTCTTGCCCACTCTCTCTCTCTAGAGTTTTTGTTAACAATCACCCATATTCCAAAACTGGTAAGTAAGGTTCATACTCCTGGTCACTTAGAAGAGATCCTAGCTACATAGCTTTTCTTCTCCTGGTGAACTTAGGACTCATTTTCCTGCTTCCTGTACAATGTGATCAACTCAAAGTTGACAAAGTCCCCTGAGATTTGGGGGATGGAAAGGACCCTTGGGATTTTAAGTCATATGGTGCATGTAACACCACAAAGCTCTGCATATGAATACTGAGTAAAAGACCCAGTTAAAAAACAAGTTCTATCCTAGTTCTTTCTGACTTACACTGACTTCTGTACATTTATCTCCCTTGGGATTCCTGGTCACTTTGCTGGAAAAAAAAACAACCAAAAACTCATCAAATGGCTCACTTCCCAAAAGCGAATTTGCTGAATAATCAATCTTACCAATTTACTAGAAGTGTTTTTTTTTTTTTTTTTAATGTTTATTCATTTATTTTTGAGAAAGAGATACAAGCAGGAGAGGAGCAGAAAGAGAGAGGGAGACACAAAATCTGAAGCAGGCTCCAGGTTCTGAACTGTCAGTGCAGAGCCTGATGTTGGGTTCAAACCCATGAACCATGAGAGACCTGAGCCAAAGTCGGCCGCTTAATCGACTGAGCCAACCAGGTGCCCCCCAAAATAGTTTTTGACAACTTTTTTTAAATGTTTATTTTTGAGAGAGAGAAAGAGAGCAAGTTGGGGAGGGGCTGAGAGAAAGTGAGACAGAGGATCTAAGTAGGCTCTTCGCTAATGGCAGAGAGCCTGATGTGGGGCTCAAACCCACACATAGTGAGATCATGACCTGGGCCGAAGTTGGATATCTAACCAAATGAGCCACCAAGGTGCCCCTTTGACACCTTTTTTAAAAGAATGATAAGTAACATTTTTTTAAAGTTTATTTTTGAGAGAGAGTGGGGGAGGGGTGGAGAGAGGGAGACACAGAATCTGAAGCAGGCTCCAGGCTCTGAGCTGTCAGCACAGAGACTGACATGGGGCTCAAACCCACAAACTGAGAGATCATGACCTGAGCTGAAGTCAGATGCTCAATGCACTGCGCCACCCAGGTGCCCTGTTTTTTGGCAACTTTATTAACAAGAATGCTCTTTTATGACTATTAACTACAAAATTTACTTAAAAATATATTTCATCATTAAATGTTTTTTTTCCTTTTTAAAGATTTTAAGTAATCTCTACACTCAAAACAGGGATTGAATTTACAACTCCAAAATCAAGAGTTGCAAGCTCTACTAATTGAGCCAGTCAGGCACCCCTAAATGTTTCTTTATACAATTTTCTGTTCTGTCAGCCCTTTCAGTATTCATGCTTTAGTATTATTCAGACTTGCAACCGTTACTTTTTGATCCTTTTATCACAATTTCTTTTTTGTGGTTATGGTATATAAAAGTTAAAGATCTAATCATAGCCGGGTATCCTTCCCTTTCTCTGTTGTTTTAAATGGTTTTATGCTTTTGTGCTTACTCTTTCTGGAAAAAGAAAAGTCGACATTTTAATTACTTATTGTTAGAAATCAAATATAAAATATATATGTATCAAATATAAAAACTTTTCAACTAATTCTGATTTCTTTTTGTTTTTAAATTTAAATTTATATTTTAATTGCTAGAAATACAAAACAAAGGCTAATATAATGTGCCCCTTGAAGATCTGCAAATGAATCCTAAAAATGTTTAAATGACTGAAAGATGCAGGCGCATCTGGCTGGCTCATTCAGGAGAGCATGTGACTCTTGGTGTCAGGGTCGTGGGTTTGAGTTCGGTAGCAATTACTTAAAAAAAAAAAAGAAAAAGAAAAAGAAAAAGACTGAAAAATTTTAAAATGACATTCAAAAGCACCCAAAAGAAATCAGAAATAGCTGAAACAATGCCATTATATGTAAGTTAATGAAAGTTTAGATGGAAAATTGGCATTTTATTGAGGAGTTTTCTTCATATAGGGACATTTTAGCAACTTTATGATTTATGTGCTAATTTCTTATGTTAAAAATCAATTTTATCAATTAGTTAATATTTCTGGTAAATCTTGTAGTTAATAAGCTGTTAAAATCATAATTACTAAATCTAGTGAAATGACATTTGACAAAATATTCATCAAACCAGCTTTTGGTAAATCAGCCTATTTCCCTCTGTTGGAGACTACATGGAGGAGGGTGGCTGGACTAAGACAGGACTTAAAGATTCTAGAGTCCCTTGGCCAACTATTATCAAACATATGATTAATAGGATGATATCCCTTGGAAAAAACTCCATGCAACTATCAAACTGCCACCACTATGTTATGGAAGTAATGCTCAAAAAAGAAAATTAAAAAATCAGGTGGAATGATTCATAGTAGACTTAAATACTCAGGATAAATACTCTAGAGTTGAACAAAAAGCTTAATGTTTATCAGATCTGCTTTTACATATATCCTTAAATTTTACAAATAACATTTACATAGGTTTTCCAACTAAGTTAGTAACTCTGAATACTTACCGATGTCTTAAACTCTGAATTACCCTTCCCATTATTCATTCAGTATACTGGGCATGGTACTCAGAATGTCTGCTAAGGCAGAAGCTGTCATACTTTTTAATCCAGTGACTTTTCTGGCCACAGTCCACAGGATCAGAAACTGGTACAGGACCCAAAGGCAACTTGCTATTGGTTGTCCAGTGTCCTATGAAATTGGACTTTTCACTAACAAGACCGTGAGCTGTAACAGGACTGCTCCATGCTGATAATAACTGGCTAATTCTATCAGTTCTCCTCTCTTGTAGAATTGTCTCAAATGAGAGACATATAGGAAGAATGAAATGACAACAGGGTACGCAGAGAGCAGAAAAACAGAGAAGGTAGTAAGCAGTAAAAACACAGATTAGTTGACTCACCAGTTACAGGACACTGCTGTAGAAAGCAGTGAACTTTTTTTCTTTTTAAAGCAGTGAACATTTTTATTTAGAAAACATTATGATCAAATCTCTAGAGCTAAAGCTATTTTCAGAAAACTAGTTATGATATTTTTATATGAGGAGGTTTACAAAGCTACTAATGCAACCCAAAGAAAGATGACTTTCCAGTTTACCATAAAGCCTAAGCATAAACCAGCAAGTTGTAACTTGTATGACATTCTAAGTTTTTATGACACCTCACTGTGAAATGTGTTCTTGTTCTGACTTACTTCTCTGTATATCCTTATAGTAAACCCTCAGCAGCTGATGGAATCTGCAGAGCTGAATAACCTCATAAGGTTATCTTAACTCCTGGAATTTTAGCAAAGCCTCCACTGTGCATTGCCAATTGCTTCACAATGTAATAGTGGTTAACAACAACAAGAAGGTACCTAGTAACAAGTAGAAGTTCACATAGAGAACTTAAAAAATTATAAAAAAGGTAAGTATAAAAGAATGACCAATGAAAGTATACAGTCTCATTTATACAACTGGAGATGCCATTTTTAGGTCAGTGACTTCAAACTGGATTCCAAAAGTTGTACTGCAGAAATTTGTTTATACTAGAAGGTCTCATGTTAAAATTAAACAAGTTTGTTTTCTTAAAAATTATGGGACCCCTTAGAGGCTTTTAACACATGAACAGTATCCTATAAAACTTCCAAGATGTAGTATAGTATCTCCGAAGATTCTTGGGTTACAAAACTCTTCTCTTTGAATGAGGACAGGTAGAGAATGAGGAAGGAATGTGTCTATCACTATCTCCCACAATTATAGTATTCCATGAAAAAAGCTTAGGAAACAATTCCTAGATCAAATGTATCCTACATCATATATACAGCTGTGAATTTTGTTCAGCTATTCCAATTTTCTTGTCTAAAATGGTCTCGTGTAGGCTGCTGCATAGTAGGTAAAAAGCGTTAACGACAAACTATCTTATTCCAGCATTATTATATCAAATTACTTTTTAAGGAACAAACAGAAAATATTTATAATGAATAAAAGTGATTATAGCGGTGCCTGGGTGGCTCAGTTGGTTAAGCGCCAGACTTCGGCTCAGGTTGTGATCTCACAGTTCGTGAGCTCGAGCCCCACACCCTGGGCTCTGTGTGGACAGCTCAGAGCCTGGAGCCTGTTTCATATTCTGTGTCTCCCTCTCTCTCAGCCCCTCCCCCACTCTCACTCTGTTTCTTTCAAAAATAAAACATTAAATTAAAAAACAGTGATTACAAAATTATTTTACGGCCTTAAGAAGATTCTGTATAGATGCTTTTAAAACCTTGCTACATTTGTATTCTGGAAATAAGCATTTAAGCCCTGTATGCATCACAACATAAGCATTAAAAGGCTTAAAAACACCTCAACTTTCCACTACAAGGCTATACATCTGTGTGTGTGTGTGTTTAAGTTTATTTATTTTGAGAAAGAGAGAGTACACGCTGTGCACGCATGGTGTAGGGGCAGAGACAGAGACGGAAAGAGACAATCCCAAGTGGGCTCTGCATTGACAGCGTCCGACACGGGGCTCTATCTCATGACTGAGATCATGACCAGAGACTAAGTGTCAGATGTTTAACCAACTGAGCCACCCAGGTACCCCTATACTTTTGTATTGTTAATTCATTCTAGAAAGAAGTAAAATGAAGTCATCATTAAACTGTATGATCTTGATTCCTTCTTACTGATAAGCTATTATCAGTAACCAAACTTATCTTTCAAAGAAACATCTGAGAATATTTCAGTCCAGTTTTTTAGACAGAATAAATCACAACTATTACCTTCAGGGTAACGAACAGAAAAAGGTACAAACCTGGGTGGCCTTTTCCAATTGTAATTTAAGATCTGTCAGTTCCATATTTGTATCATGTAGCTGTGCTTTCAGCTTTTCATTTTCAGCTAGAATTTGTTCATAAAGCTGTAAAAAGTAGGGTAGAACAAATTACTTTTCTGCTCTCCTAATATTTTAAGATTTCACATTGATTATTTGCAATATTGAAACAGATTAATAAGAGACAGAAGCCATTAAAGGAGACATTAAAAAAGTATTTTAATGCTTTGTGGTTGCAAGGCAGAAATTTTTGGTTATGCTATGCAGGTGTTTGTCCATATAAACTCTTTAACAAATTAGATCATGTTACAAATTTAAGACATCACTAAAAAATCTAACTTTTCTATTTCCATTAAAAAAAATTCATTTATATGATAAAGAGGGACTACATATCTACAGACCAATGATAGTTACAGCTAAGGGTTGAATAGCTTCCAAGTGATCTTCATTTGGGGTCTGTGAACTTCTCTGCCTACCATTCTCTCTTGAATTCCTGACACTGAGATGGAGCATCAGTTGTATTTATCATTTAATGAATGTATTTTTCCTTTAATGAAATTTAAAGGAAAGTGAAATATTTCTTGAATACTTTTGTAACACTTGAATCTACTATTTCTTTCCCCTTCATCTCTACTACTACCACTATAGATGGCTAAAATCATCTCTTATTAGACTATTTTAATATTAAAACTGTTTTCCTGACCTCTTTCTAATTTGTTCTATTAGCAGCAAGAATTAACTTTTCCAAATTACAATCTCAATTTCATATGCCAACCATTCCATTAACCCTCAGACATTAGAAACCCTTGACTAGCTTCTCAGGGTCCTCAGTATGAAGATATCCTTAAAACACCCTGTGAAACAGGTATGGTCTGGTCCTGACGTGCACACCTAACTGCAATGTCACACCTCCATCCTTTCTGCTCTACTAGCCATACTGAAAATTTAATTACTTCAATGCATCCTGTGCTGTTCTACCATCAGGTCAATGTCTTTGCAGTTCACTCCACGTAGAAAACTTTTTTGTCCCATTCTGCCAGTTTAACTAATCACCCTTCTGGGATTCACTTCTGAAGTTTCACTTCTTCAGAACATCTGTTTCTAGGCCCTGTAACTTTCCTTTGTTATACACTTTTAGAACACAGATCCTTTACTTCAGGATAATTGTTTCTATTTTCAAATTATACATTTACTAGTATGACTGTATGATAACTTCTCTCTCTTCTACTACATGGAAGATATCCATAAGTGTAATGACAGCATCATCAATCTACTGCTGATAAGTAGAAACTCACCACTTAGCACAGTTCAGGGTTCAATTCTTTACCGAATGAATGACAATCTTATTCATAATGTAAATCGACCTCCCACCTTCCTTCTCTTGCTGACTTAGTTTGTAAGAAAGTGATACAAATAGCTGCCAGATAGCTGGGGAACACATACAAGTATCACAAGGCTTCTTTTTCCCCCAACAAATTTCATCAGGTTTATTCTAAGCTCAAAAAATGTAAGAACTATGATAGAATCCTAGACTGTTGAGTTTCCAAGACTTACTTCCTAAATACTTCCATCCTTAATCTGTAATAGCACTTAAGCTACCACAAGTTTTTTAGTTACTTAGGAAAAACTCTATTCTCCTAGGAAAGCTCTATTCCCTTTTTTTGGCCACCTCTTATTAACAAATAGGTAAAGAAAAATGTGTGCGCATGCACACACAAACATCCCCAATACCCATGCCTCTTTTCAACTCAATCACAGTATCACCATACTAGCCTGAGACACTTAAGTGTGAAATAAAGTCTCTTTCCTTTAAAAACAACAACAACAACAAAACAGCTATTTATTTATAGGCTATCTACCATTTAGCGCCCCAAACTGAAAATTAAGTTATTTCAAGATATTGATTTCATGATGAGTTCCAGGAATAATATCCAAACACAAATATATCAAATATATCAATAGATCAACCAACAATTATTTTTTGATTAAATATAGTTGAATAACCCAAGTACCTTTTTAAAGTCAGTTGAGTCGTCCTTTTCTAGCCTGCTACTATAAGGTTTTCTTTCTTCTAAGTAACTGTATGATCCAGAGCGACCCAATAAGGAATCATACCGATCACTAGCTGATGTGGAACTGGTTTCATATCTTTAAAAGATGAATTAAAGTCAAAATCTTTATTAAAGGCTTTTACAGCTCACAGTAACATGCATCCTACTACATTTGAACTTGATATTCCAAAACAGCAGATAACATTCTCCCTCATCTATTATCAATCAACTTTTATGATACATTTAATAAGTGGAAAGTTATTTATAATATTATTCATTTCCATTATTTGAGGAAGAGATTCAATATATCTATATCCAAAAGTCAGAACTGGTTTCACATCACGATAAATTATTTCAACAATTTTAAATGGTACATTTTTTTTACATTTTAAAATCTCTGAAATCAGAACATAGAACATGGCTTATAATTGATGGTGTATTATACTTTTTGGTAGCACTTTTCCTTTAAGTGGCCTACAGTTGTCTAAAAATTTTAGATTTGATAAACTAGTCTATCCAAACAGATAATAGGTCTGCCCTAAACAGAAAGAACATATCTCATTTGTACATGAGAATTCTCTTATTATCTCGTTCTGAATTCAGGTTACCTTTTCTTGATAAAAGCTATTGCCTCCATATTTCAATGGAAATGTGTAGTATACAAAAATTTGTTCTTGGTTTTACAAGGCTTTGGTTAACAATTATGGGCAAGAGAAATGGAATGGAGGTTAGACTCAAGGACACTGTGGAAGTTCTCTAAAAGGTAAATAATTTTGAGCTAGATGACAGTTTTTAGTGTCTTCACAGTTTTTCTTTTGTTTAAAGCAGGGATTGGAGAGAAGATTCAGAATACCTCATCAAATAAATTTATGGTGGGTTTCATCAGTCCCTGCTGATAACAAAGTTATCACTGTTGTAAGGGTTTAAGAAAAAATTTTCTTTCTTAGTGAGTTACTGGGACTATTTAACTAGAAGTAAAGGCTTTGACAAAGAAAGCTGGTAACAGTTATTAGGTCGTCTAAACATCCACAGATTTTTATTATTCAGATAATCCTAACAACTCACAAAATCCATAAGTATCTAAAAGCAACATGGAATGAAAATCTAAAAATAAAAATAAGAAAAAAGTCAGTAAAAATATAAAACATACCTAGAAATGGAATCCGTCTAGAAAAAAGAGAAAAACACAGGCATACTAAATTTCTATACTTTTATTAAAGCAACTTGATAGATCAAGTAAATTTAACATAACATTTATGCTATTGTCACACTACTAAACTTCTCTATTTACTATCTATATGTTTTAACTGTAATGTGATTATTCTTAGAAGTTCTAGAACAGAATCACTATATTTTTCATGCATAATAGCCATGCAACTAATTACACTTGGCAATTTATGGTCATCTTTTATGAATTTCTGAAAATACCATCATACAATATTTTTAATTAGAAGAAAAAAAAGAGAGAGACTAAGACACATATTTATTACTTATACCTACCCTGCAGGAGAAAGTAGTATGTTTATATTAAGAAACATCAAGTTTACTACATGATATCCCAAAGCAACTATTTTTCTCATTTTTCTGTTTTTGAAGCAAACAAATGAATACTTGAAGTATTTTATGTATAATAGTATACACATATTTTGTTTAAAACTTACTTTCTAGAAATCTAGCTATAAATTCCTCCAAGTTTAGCAATTAGGGGATAGGAAATTAGGATTTAATTTTCTCAAGTAAGTGGTATGCTATGTCAATGTTTCATAACTTTTCTTATCTAAATAGTGAAATGATTAATAGGGTCTTAGTAGGGGACAAAACTTTTTTGGTGGTCATCCTTAGCTTTTTCCCTTTCTACTGAAGCACTAGCTGAATCTATAATTTTCTGTAAGGTAACTATTAAGAAATGGTTTGCTAAAAGAAAGAAAAAAAAAGAATGGTTTGTAAAATTTCAAAATTTAGATAATTGTATTTTTCCATTATATTTATCTCTGAATGCACTGTAAAATTATTGAGTTCTTTTGGGATTATTTAAAGTCTAACTTTGACTAAAAATGCCTTACTAGTCTATTGAAATTGAAAACCAATTGTAGGGGGCGCCTGGGTGGCTCAGTCGGTTAAACGCCCGACTTCAGCTCAGGTCATGATCTCATGGTCCGTGAGTTTGAGGCCCATGTCGGGCTCTGTGCTGACAGCTCAGAGCCTGGAGCCTGCTTTGGATTCTGTGTCTCCCTCTCTCTCTGTTCCTCCCTTGCTCATGCTCTGTCTCTCTTTCTCTCTCTCTCTCAAAAATAAACCAGCATTTTAAAAAAATTAAAAAAAGAACCCACCCAATTTTAATTTTGCACTTGCTTCCTATTTTTTTCACACAATGCTTTACCTCATTGATTTATTCATTAGTTTTATAACAATTAACAATTCTGAAGCGAAATTACAATTTTTGAGAGATTCAAATTCATACATTGCTAAGAGAATAGACTTTGTAAGTTCTCATCACAAGAAAAAGAATGTATAACTATGTGTAGGAATGGATGTTAACTAGACTTATTGTGATCATTTTGTAATATATACAAATAATGAATCACTATGTTGAACACCTGAAACAAATACAGAATTATATGTCAATTATATCTCAAAAAAAAAAAAAAAAAAGAACAGAACAAAAAAAAACCCAAGAGATCCTATTAAAATTCAAAAAAATATCCATGTGTACATATCAAATGAAAACATCACCTCTCACCTCACCAATTTGCACTCTGGTTCACTGATTTAAATTTAAGAAAAAACAAAAACTCCAAGCAGTCACAGAAATCACTCAAATTTCATTTCTTTGTCTTTAAAAATCGTGTGATCACTGGTCATTATTTACATTCTTAAAATTGGGATAAAAACCCCGTAACACAAAATTCACCATCTAAACTACTTTTAGGAGTATAGCTTAATAGTGTTAACTATATTCGCATTGCTGTGCAACACATCTCTAGAACTTTTTTATCTTGCAAAACAAACTTTACACCCATTGAACAACTCCCCATATTCTTCTACCCCCAACTCCTGGAAACCAGAACTCTACTTTGTCAGAGTTTGAATAGTTTAGATACCCCATGTAAATGGAATCATAGCATGTCTATTTTATGACTAGCTTATTTCAAATGGTAGATGTCCTTATTTCATAGAGTAACATCCTTGCTCCCTGTGTTATAAAATTATTTTTTCAAAGTAAAAATAACCTTATTGCAGTGCCAGAAGGTCATATAAAAGTATCACAGCGTAAAAAAGTTTCACTGTAACTCCCTGTGCCTCCAACCCTCTTAGATAACTACTGTTAACCTTTTTTGGATACACATGTAAGTGAGCTTCTGATTTGTACTGTTATACTAATCTCAGTAAAGAATGAATTTATTACAGTTCCAAAATCTTATATAAAAATGCCTATTTTAATAGTAAACATACCAAATCTGAGCATTATTAACTTCTGCTAATTTCACTTTTTATTTTACCTGTCATGTCTTTGGTTGTTAAGATTGAATGCATTTTAAAATTTACTGGCCATTTATATTTCTTCTTTTATAAAACTTACTAATTTCATATATCCTGTCTCTACTTTCCTTTTAGTGAGTCTTTTAATAGTACAAATACTAATCTTTTAAATGTTGAAAAGAGGATTAAGATTATTCACTTTATAAACAGAGTAAATGTGCTCAACTTTAATAAGGGTATCTTTTCTATCATATTCTAGTTTTACATGTTTAAATAATCAAATCTGTTAATCTTTTCTTTTTCTTGCCTTAGTGTTATAAATTCTTTTTTATTTATTCTTAAAAAAATTTTTTTTATGGTTATTTGAGAGAGAGAGAGAGAGAGAGAGAGAAAGAAAGAGCGCACGCGTGCGCATGAACAGGGGAGGAGCAGAGAGGGAGGGAGACACAGAATCTGAAACAGACGCCAGGCTCTGATCCTTCAGCAGAGAGCCCAACACGGGGCTCGAATGCGTGAACTGCAAGATCGGGACCTGAGCCAAAGTCGAAGGCTTAACAGACTGAACCACCTAGGCACTCCTATACTTAAAATTCCTGATTTATTACTAATGTCCTTTGCGAGGAAAAGTTTTATTATCTAACAATTTAGTGATAGCAAATCACAATAACCAAAGCAACATAAGTCCCATTTTTAGAAATAATGAACGTTATAATAATTATCATACATAATTCTATGTAACGGATGTTATGATAAAGTAATGCAGCTTTCTATGATAACATTTAATCTTAATTTCTTTTAATTTATATCCTGAAGGTAGACAGCTTGAGCTTCATATGCAATTGAGAATTTTTAAGAACTTTTTGGCCTTATCCAATTTACTTATCTTTGAAGCAAAAATGTACAGGGCACACACCATTTTGTAATGTAGTTAACTTGGATTCCAGAACCCTAATGGAAGTTCTGTCATCAAACACACTATTGAGGTGTTGATGACACTATTTATTTCAGAAAATGTACAGAAGAATTTTGCTGCTAATACTTTTACACAGAAAAGTAAGGGCTGATGCTACTTTTTTAAAAAAAAATTTTTTTTTAATGTTTATATCTGAGACAGAGAGAGACAGAGAACGAGTGGGGGAGGGTCAGAGAGAGGGAGACACAGAAGCAGAAGCAGGCTACAGGCTCCGAGTTGTCAGTACAGAGTTGGACGCGGGGCTCGAACTCACAAACCGTGAAGGCATGAACTGAGCCAAAGTCGGTTGCTCAACTGACAGAGCCACCCAGGCGCCCCGATGCTACAAGTTTTAAAAAGAGAGTACCATACTGGTGGAAGCACTTTTCTAGTCTACTGTAGAAGACACTGTTAGTATGTTAACCTCCATTCTTCCTTTTCCTCATGGTGTACCAGTCATTTGGTTTAGGTGAGATGGTATATGGCCCACATTAGTAGCAAAATGCCTGCACTATCTTAGTGGTGGGCCTTGTCTGGCTTAAGCCAATTATTGTAATCCCAGCAGTGTGAGGTAAACTAGCTTGAGGCTGAAGCTGACACAGGGTTGTGTAATATAACTGGAGCACAATAAATTCTCTTTAGTTTGAGTTGGGTTTTCTGTTACTTGTAACTGAATGTTAGCACAAAAACAAGAGCTAAATAATCCTTTATTTAAAATGAAAAATGGGAATGAGAGCTGGTGCAGCCACTCTGGAAAACAGTATGGAGATTCCTCAAAAAACTAAAAATAGAACTACCCTACGACCCAGCAATTACACTACTAGGCATTTATCCACGGGATACAGGTGTGCTGTTTTGAAGGGACACATGCACCCCAATGTTTATAGCAGCACTATCAACAATAGTCAAAGTATGGAAAGAGCCCAAATGTCCATCGATGGATGAATGGATAAAGAAGAGTGTGGTAAATATGTACAATGGAGTATTACTTGGCAATCAAAAAGAATGAAATCTTTCCATTTGCAACTACATGGGTGGAACTAGAGGGTATTATGCTAAGCGAAATTAGTCAGAGAAAGACACATATCATATGACTTCACTCATATGAGGACTTTAAGAGACAAAACAGATGAACATAAGGGAAGGGAAACAAAAATAATATAAAAACAGGGAGGGGGACAAAAGATAAGAGACTCATAAATATGGAGAACAAACAGAGGGTTACTGGAGGGGGTGTGGGCTAAATGGGTAAGGGGCACTAAGGAATCTATTCCTGAAATCATTGTTGCACTATATGCTAACTAATTTGGATGTAAATTATTAAAAAAAAATAAAATTAAATTAAAAATTAAAACAAACAACCCAGTTCTCCTGTTTATTAAGAATTTACAGCTCTGAGATATAATACTAATGATTATTTTAAAATTAAGTGTATGTTCAAATTAAGAAAAAAATAAAGCCACTCTTTGGGATTTCCTAATAAAATTGCTTATTTCTGTGAAAGAAATAGATAAAATGAAAAAAAATCTATTTAAATTGTTTGGAACTAAGAAAATGTTTCTTCTTAGAAACAATTTTCTACTCAATGTTGATTAACAGTAAAACTTAAAACCCAACTAATCTGAATATGCTTCAAAGTCATAACTCTGTGAGTCAGAAAATCTTTTCCCTTCTAGCCCAGCCTGGTGGGATGCAAGGTCTATGTGATAAGGCAGTGAGAAGTGCCAGCTCAGGATGGTTTACTAACCCATTCCCTCTTTTTTATCTATTGTTTTTTCTTGAAAGATGGGAATTCATAGGGTAGCAATGGGAAAGGAAGACAATGGTCAAGTTTACATAATATAATAAACACAAGACACAGGGGAATTGGGGGAGTGCTGACAACTGATAGGCAAAAGATTTAAAAGTTATGGATAAAGTTTTACCCTGCAAATAATTGTACCCTTGGAAGTAATTAATTTCTCAATATCTGTCTGGCTACCTAATTATAAAATAAAAGTACCTTTCAGGACAAAATAGGAAACCTGGCCCTGAAAGTAACATCCACAGTCACGTAGCACAGGTAACCAATTTCTGGTCACTTCATATTATTGTAGATTCTTGCTGATTGCAAAGAATTTAATAGTTCTATTTAGGAACTCCAAGTCAAAAATAAAGATGCTATGACCAGAATGCCATTTCAGATTAGATAGTGTTGAACTTAGAAGATGAGAATCAACTCATATTTTACAGCTCTTCTCCTATGTGAATCGAGCTCTTTAAAGCATGTCAGCTTTCTCTACAGCCAACCAATAGGGAATAGAGGGAGGAAAATAACTATTGGGAAGAAACTTTCCATATTTGCTAGTTATGTAACCTTATAAGTCATTTAAACTTGCCTTAGTTTCTTCATCACTGAGGAAAAGAAAATGCCTTTTTGAGAAGATTCTTGGGATGATCAGTTGTGATAATATAAAAATCCTTTAGAGTGTATTTCTAAACAAATGTAAAGAAAGCTAAAAAGACCTACTGTCTTCCCTAAAATATAACTTGTAACTATATATAACTATATAACTTACATTTACAAAAATAAAATCTGGGTCTGGTAAGGTACCCACCTTCTGGGTATCTTTTAGATACTTTTTGTTTTCAACTTTGAATATTAATTTACATACAATAAACTATCCACTTAGAGTACATGGTTTGATAAGTTTTGACAGTTGTATATATTCAGAAAACAACTACAATCAGGATCCAGAATATTTCTATTGCCTCTAAAATATTCTTTGTGTCCTTTCCAGTCCGTCTACCCCAGATCCCAGAGAAATGCTGAGTACTATCCCCAAGCATGCAGGTACAGTATGCAGTAACAGTTTTGCAGGAATAAATACAAACACAAGCAAATGGTAATCCTTGAAAAATATGAATGCTTCTAAACACAAAAAATAATGCTTTCTTACCTGAGTTTCTTTCTTGTTGGATCCTTCTTCTGTATCTGATTGTTGCTCTTGTTCATTTTCATCACTCTAAAATAGATTGTCACTTTACTTTAGAAAAGTAGAAATATATTTCAAACAGTTGATATTTAAATATTTTAGGGCTTTTCTAATTTAAAATGACCTTGAGAAAAATCTACCCAGCAACAGATCAAAAGGAAAACTGATTTTTAAGTGGGAATTTTCCTACCCTGTTTAGAGGAAGTCTATTTTGTCCGCATGACACAATTTAAGTAGGTTAGCATACATGGTGAAAAAAGACCATCTACCTAAAAACAAAATGTAAGAAACATTCACAATGGGGATGAAGAAACTGGAGCCTTAGCAGAAGAAAGAAGGTATTCCATTTTATATTGTAATGATGCTACATGTGCTTTAATAGTTAAATGAACTATTTAGACACTCAATTATAAGGAGGCAGCAAAAATAGGAAGTCCATTGTATTAAGTAAAAAGAGTTAGATTCTATAAGCTTGCAAGATTTATGCAGAAATCCTATCACGTGTAGGTAGTTCATCCATCTGGAAATTTCTTGGAAGTTTACAGCACACCAAATAGAAAATCAAGGTCTCAGATGGCTAAAAGCCTAGAATCCCAGACTATGGGAATATTCTAGTGTAAGGCCTTGAACATCTCAACAAACCTTAAAGGGCTGAAAAAAAAGGAAAGGGAAATTTCCATTCACAGATATCTAGCTCAGGCTCACTATAAAAATGCCACAGGCTTAAAAAAAAATGCCATAGGCTTTAAAACAAGATCACCCTAGTTGCATATTGGTATAGCTATTTTCAGCGTGACTGAGGGTAAATTTATTAAAATTTTTTGAGCCATACTTACCTTACCCATAGGGGATAAAAACTTTATAGAATTATGGAGCACGTAGGTGGCTCAGCTGGTTAAGAGTCTAACTTCAGCTCAGGTTATGATCTCATGGTTAATGAGTTCAAGCCCAGCACTGGGCTCTTTGCTGTCAGCACAGAGCCTGCTTCGGATCCCGTCTCCCTTTGTCTGCCCCTCCCCTGCTTGCACGTGTGCTCATGCTCTCTCTTTCTCTCAAAAATAAATACACATTAAAGAAAAAAACTTTATGGAATTATTCTAAGGATTAGAGGAAATCTTTGTATATAGGCTATCATACTGTCACCTAGCAAAAATAATGTGTGAAGTTACTAAGTGACCAGGAAAAATCAATGGTGCTGCTGCTAGTATTATTTATTAATATAAACATATTCATATAAAAATATGAATTCCACATAATGAACTGATTATTTTTAAGCACTGCAGTTTCATGGCAAAAAACAGAAACTAGAAATTTACAAAGTGGGGAGGTTCAGAGGTCCAAAAAAGTGATAATAAAAAAAGGGGGAGGGAGCCTAATAATAAAAGAGATTAAAAACCTGCCTAACTATGCACCACCCTTTCTTTGACAAAGCCCTTTGTTCTTTTTGTATATGATCTGATATAGGTTCAAATGTGGCTACAAAGGAGAAAGAAGACCTGTGCTTGATGGCTGATTAGAATACAATTCAATGTAGGCTTAAGTTAAAAAGATGAATATTGCCAATATGAATCCCAGGAAGGATTTTTACAATGGTAGTTAAGGGTAGGATTCCAGAAAGTGAAGTTCTGAAGGGAGAACTGATCTGAATAAAACTGGGGAAAAAGAAATACTATATAATAAACACAGCTTTGTCTATGAATCTCCTAAGACAGATGACTTATTAAGAAGGTAATTTTAAGTAATAAGAACTAGTATGTTAGGGTGCTAAGACTGTGAGGTTTTATTTTACTGCTACTAAAATGTTAATGGGCAATCAATTAAAATCAACCAGACATCAGATACTTTCTGATGAAGAAAGATACCTTGCCAGAAGAATTCTGAAACAATCAGATCAGTTCTCTACCTGGTAGCTGCCAAACAGTAAAATGGTAGTTATCAATTTAAAGGAAATATAAAAAAACACATTAATGTGTTAAACTACATTTCAGGGATATGACAACCCAGTTCATTCAAAAATAACTGTTAAGGAGGGGTGCCTTAGTGGCTTAGTTGGTTAAGTGTCCGACTCTTGATACTGGGTCAGGTCATGATCTTGTGGTTTGTGGGTTTGAGCCCCACGTCGGGCTCTAACAGCTTGGAGTCTGCTTGGAATTCTCTCTCCCTCCCTCCCTCCCTCTCTCTCTCTCTTTGTCCCTATCCCACTTGTGCTTGCTCTCTCTCTTTCAAAATAAATAAATAAACAACAACAAAAAATAATTTTAAGAAAAAAAATGGGAGGGAGAAACTGATTAAAAGAGGCTTTAAAGACATAATTAATCACCATGTATAATCCCTATTGTATTCCAATCAAACCAGAAGTACAACAACAAACCATTTATGGTGTATACGAGTTAAATGGACATTAAAACTGACTGGATATTCAATATTAAGGACTTATTGTTAATTTATTTAACAAAAAAATGCGGGCATGGTTTTGTGATCATTTGTTGCATGGCAACACATATTGTGATTATTTTTATTACTTAAAAAAATACAATTTTAATAATTTTTAAAAAGGAATACTTCCTCTTAAAAATACATACTAAAGTTTTTTAGATGAAATAATCTTCTGCAGATTTTCTTCAATAATATGGGAATTGGTGAGGTGGTAGGGATTTAGCTTAAACAATGGGTGGGATAATTATACTTCTCTGCTACTTTTGTAGGTTTGATTTTTCTGTAGTAAAAATTAAAAGAGAGGTGCCTGGGTAGCTCATTTGGTTAAGCATCGGATTCTTGATCTTAGCTCAGGTCTTAATCTCAGGGTGGTGAGTTCAAGCCCTGTTTTGGGCTCCACGCTGGGGGTGGAGCCTACTTAAAAAAATAAAATAAAAATTAAAAGAAAAAATGGAAAAAAAACCCCAAGAGTCCAAATAAAACAACTCAAACAGATTATGTTTGCCCTTCTATAGTTATATGTTCTATTCAAACAGCATAAATTTCACATTAACTGTGCTACCCCACAGTTCTTTCTCCTGTATAATATGAATAGCAACGTCAGACATATATACAATCAGGGATAAGGGAAAAAAATAAAATTTTGTAAGCCAAAACACTACTTCTATCAAACATCACTTGAGATCTGTTATATATATTGTAGCATCATATTCATGAAAATGGGTTAAATGTAAAGCATCTTAAGGAGTTCTAGGAAGATGGTGAAGTAGGATCATGAGCTCACTTCCTTCCATGGACACAGAGGCAACAGCTACATATAACTCACTCTGAGAACAACTTGAAAATTAGCAGAACAGGTCTTCCAAAGCTAAAATCATAGAGAAGCCACATTAAGAAGGGTAGGACGGACAACCCACAAATGAGAGGGATGATACAGGTACAGAGGTCCTACAAGGGGGCCAAGCCTCACATTAGGCACTCCTTACCCTGGGGATCTGCACAGGGTAGATGAGCCTCCGTAACTTCTAGCTTTGAAAATCATCAGGGCTTAACTGCAGAAGAGCCAGAGGGCTGTATGGAAACTGATGCTTTACTTGCAAAGGGACACTGTACTCTGTCATTTGGTCTGAGACTCGGCACAGAAGCAGCAGTTTGAAAAGCACCTAGATTATGAAGATTTAGGGACTAATTTTAGGGCATGTGCTTGAGGGGCAGAGATTTATAGGAGCTTTCTCTGGGAAAGAAGGTACTAGCTAGCACCATTTCCAACCCCCTCTGCCTAGCTGGCCAAAGGGGCCAGTTCTGACACCCTCTATCTTACCTTATGCTCACCCAACCCGAGCTTTCCCTGTGGACGGTCCCCATTCATTCCACCCGTATTGGCAGGTACCCCTTCACAGTGACTCCTGCTGTGCAATACCTGGTGAACAGTCGTGGTCAGGACTGATGTCCCCAGAAAACAATTACTGCCCATCACACCTAGCAGGCAGCCTGGTGGTGACTGGAGCACATTCAAAGGAGGAGAGCCAGCCCTGTAGCTTCAGCCAGCTAGGATGAGGGCCAGCCCACCCACCAACACCCCTGGAGCACTCATGGCCTAGTTAAAACAGAAGAGTGCACCCAGGTCACACAGGGGATACACTGGAGTGTCTGGTTCTGTTGACGGGTGGTCAGAAGGGTCATGTTACAGGGCACCACAAAACCCTTTCTACACAAGGCCACTACTTTCTTTTTTTTTTTTTTTTTTTTTCAATGTTTATTTATTTTGGGACAGAGAGAGACAGAGCATGAACGGGGGAGGGGCAGAGAGAGAGGGAGACACAGAATCGGAAAGAGGCTCCAGGCCTGAGCCATCAGCCCAGAGCCTGACGCGGGGCTCGAACTCACGGACCGCGAGATCGTGACCTGGCCGAAGTCGGACGCTTAACCGACTGCGCCACCCAGGCACCCCAAGGCCACTACTTTAAGACCAGAAGGCATGGCTGACCTACCTAATACAGAGAAACAAACACGGAGAGTAGGACAAAATGAGGAAACAGGAGTTATGTTTCAAATGAAAGAATAAGACAAAACCTCAGAAAAAGAACTAAATGAAATGGAAATAAACAATATACCTGATACAGAGTTCAAAGTAATGGTCATAAAGGTGTTCACTGGGCTTGAGAATAATGGATGAACTCAGTGTGAACTTCAACAAAGAAAAATATAAAAAAGAACCAATCAGAGCTGAAGAATACAGTAACTGAAATGAAAAATACATTAACATCAACAGCAGATTAGAGAATGCAAAATAATTAATCAGCCATCTTGAAGACAGGGTAGTAGAAAGCACCCAAGCTAACAAAAACAAAAAGAAAAAATGAGGATAGGTTAAAGGGACCTCTGGGACAACATCAAGCATTATGTGAACTAACATTCACATTATAGGAGTCCCAGAAGGAGAAGAGAGAGAGAAAGAGACAGAAAACTTATTTTAAGAAATAATAACTTAAAACCTCCCTAACCTGGGAAAAGGAGCAGACATCCAGGTCCAGGAAGCACACAGATCCCCAAACAAGAGGAATTCAAGGAGGTCCACACCAAGATATATAATAAATAAAACATTAAAAATTAACAGTAAAGAGAATCTTTTCTTTCTTTCTTTTTTTTTTGAGAGACAGACGAGGGTGGGGAGGGGCAGAGGAAGAGGGAGACAGAGAATCCTAAGCAGGCTCCACATCCAGTGTGGAACCCCAAGCACGGTCCCATGATCTCACAATCATGAGAAATCAAGAGTCAGACGCTTAACTGACTGAGCCACCCAGGGGCCCCAATAAAGAGAATCTTTAAAATCAACTAGTTTTGGGGCGCCTGGGTGGCTCAGTTGGTTAAGCGTCCGACTTCAGCCAGGTCACAATCTCGAGGTCCGTGAGTTCGAGCCCTGCGTCGGGCTCTGGGCTGATGGCTCAGAGCCTGGAGCCTGTTTGCGATTCTGTGTCTCCCTCTCTCTCTGCCCCTCCCCCGTTCATGCTCTGTCTCTCTCTGTCCCAAAAATAAATAAACGTTGAAAAAAAAAAATTTAAAATCAACTAGTTTTGTACAAGGGAAACCCTGTAATGTTATCAGATTATTTTTCAGCAGACACTTTACAGGCCAGGAGGGAGTGGCATAATATATTCAAAGTATAGAAAGGAAAAAAACCTACATCCAAAAGCTTACTTTACCTAGAAAGGTTATTAATAATTGCAGGAGAGATAAAGAGTTTCACAGACAAACAAGTTAAAGGACTTTATCACCACTAAACTAGCCTTATAAGAAATGTTAAAGAGACTTCTATAACTGGAAAAGAGATAGCCATAACTAGAAATAAGAAAATTATAAAAGGAAAAAATGTCACTGGCTAATATATGAAGATTAAAAAAACAAAAGTAGTAAAAATTAATTATATCTACACACAGTAGTTAAAGGACACACACAGAAAAAGAGAGGAAATAATATGTCATATATATAAATATGGAGGAAGGAGTAAAAAAACTTTTAGAATGTGTTTGAACTTGGGGTGCCTGAGTGGCTCATTTGGTTAAGCATCCGGCTTCAGTTCAGATCATGACTTTGAGCCCCACATCAGGCTCTCTTCTGTCAGTGTGGAGTCCACTTGGGATCCTCTATTTCCTTCTCTTTGCCCCTCCCCTGCTGGTGCTCTCTCTCTCTCTCTCAAAAATAAATAAACATTAAAAAAATGTGTTTGAGCTTAAGCGATGACCATTAACAAGATAAACTGCTACATACATAGAATGTTATAAACCTAAAATAGATACACAGAAATTGAAAAGAAAATAATTCAAGCATACCATGAAAGAAAGTCATCAAATCCAAGGGAAGAGAGTAAGAGAAGAAACAGAGAACTATAAAAAGAACCAGAAAACAATGAACAAAACTGCAGTAAGTACATACCTATCGATAATTACTTTAAATATAAATGGACTAAATGCTCTAATGGAAAGACAAAGGATGACTAAATGGTTAAAAAAATAAGACTCAACTACGTGCTGCCAACAAAAGACTGATTTCAGATCTCAAGGCACACACAGACTAAAAGTGAAGGGATAGAAAAAAAATATTCCATGCAAATGGGGGGGCGGGGGGAGCCGAGATGCAATACAAAGATCAGACAAACGAGACTTAATTTTTTTCTTTTGTGTTTATTTTTTTCATTTTTGAGAGAGAGAGACAGAGAGAGACAGAGAGAGCAAGCGCAAGCAGGGGAGGGGCAGAGAGAGAGAGAGAGAGAGAGAGAGAGAGAGAAGACACAGGATCCAAAGCAGGCGGCTCTGTGCTGTCAGCACAGTCTGATGCAGGGCTCGAACTCTTGAACCGTGAGACTATGACCTGAGCTGAAGTCAGTGCTTAACCAACTGAGCCACCCAGGCACCCCAGACAAAAGAGACTTTAAAACAAAGACTGGTAGGGGTGCCTGGGTGGCTCAGTCAGTTGGGTGTCCGACTTTGGCTCAGGTCATGATCTCGCAGTTCATGAGTTTGAGCCCCGCCTCAGGCTCTGTGCTGACAGCTCACAGCCTGGAGCCTGCCTCAGATTCTGTGTCTCCCTCTCCCTCCACCCCTCCTATGCTCAAGCTCTGTCTCTCTTGGTATCTCAAAAATAAATAAATGTTAAAAAAAAAAAAAAAAAAAGAAGAAGAAGAAGACTGTAGGGGGACTTGGGTAGCTCAGTCAGTTAAATGTCCCACTCCTGATTTTAGCTCAGGTCATGATCACATGGTTCATGAGATCAAGCCCTGCTGGGGGCTCCGTGCTATCAGTGAGGATTGGGATTCTTGGGATTCTCTCTCCCTCTCTTGCTGCCCCTCCCCAACTTGCACTCGCTCTCACAAAATAAACATAAAAAAATAAATAAATAAAACAAAGACTGTAGAAAGAGGCAAAGAGGGCATTACATAATGATAGAGATCAATTCAAGAGGAGAATAGAAGAATTGTAAATATCTATGAACCCACATAGAAGCACCTAGAAACATAAAGCAAATATTAACAGACATAAAGGACATAACTGAAAATCATACAACAGTAGGGAACTTTTAGTACCCTACTTATATCAATGGACAGAGCATCGAGAAAGAAAAGTCAGTGGTTTTGAATGACACATTAGACAAGATGGGCTTAACAGATGTATACAGAACACTCTATCCAAAAACAAAATTCATGGAAGTATTTTCAAATGTACATGGAACATTCTCAAGGACAGATCATGTTAGGCCACAAAACAAGTCTCAATAAATTTAAGATTGAAATCTTATCAAGCTCTTTTCTGACCAAAATAGTATGAAACTAAAATCAATGACCACAAACACGTGGTAAACAGTATGCTACTAAACAACCAATGGGGTCAATGGAGAAATCAAAGAGGAAATAAAAAATTGCCCAGAGATAAATGAAAAGGGAAATAATGGTTCAAAATCTTTGGGATACAGAAGCAATTCTAAAATGGAAGTTTATAGCGATACAGACCTACTTCAAGAAACAAGAAAAGTCTCAATCAAACTTTACACCTAAAGGAATTAAGAAAAGAACAAATGAAGCCCAAAGTTAGTAGAAAAAAGGGAATTATAAAGGTCTGAGCAGAAATAAATGAATACAGACTAAAAAACAACAGAAAAGAGCAATGAAACTAAGAGCTGGTTTTTTAAAACTCGTCCAGCCTCATCAAAAAAAGAGAATTGAAATAAAATATAATATGAAAGAGAAGTTACAATGGACACCACAGGAGTACAAAGAATAAGAGACTACTAAAAACAATGACATGCCAAAAAATTAGACATTCTAGGAGAAATGGACATTTCTAGAAACATATTATCTTCTAAGACTAAATCAGGGAGAAGTAGAAAATCTGAACAGACTGATTATAGTAATGATATTGAATCCGTAATCAAAAAATGCCTGGTAAAGAGTGAAGTCCAGGATCAGATGGCTTTATAGGTGAACTCTACCAAAGATTTAAAGAGCTGATACCTGGCACAAAAACAGACACATAGACCAATGGAATAGAATAGAAACCCTGGAACTAGACCCACAAACGTATGGCCAACTCATCTTTGACAAAGCAGGAAAGAACATCCAATGGAAAAAAGACAGCCTCTTTAACAAATGGTGCTGGGAGAACTGGACAGCAACATGCAGAAGGTTGAAACTAGACCACTTTCTCACACCATTCACAAAAATAAACTCAAAATGGATAAAGGACCTGAATGTGAGACAGGAAACCATCAAAACCTTAGAGAAAGCAGGAAAAGACCTCTCTGACCTCAGCCGTAGCAATCTCTTACTCGACACATCCCCAAAGGCAAGGGAATTAAAAGCAAAAGTGAATTACTGGGACCTTATGAAGATAAAAAGCTTCTGCACAGCAAAGGAAACAACCAACAAAACTAAAAGGCAACCAACGGAATGGGAAAAGATATTCGCAAATGACATATCGGACAAAGGGCTAGTATCCAAAATCTATAAAGAGCTCACCAAACTCCACACCCGAAAAACAAATAACCCAGTGAAGAAATGGGCAGAAAACATGAATAGACACTTCTCTAAAGAAGACATCCGGATGGCCAACAGGCACATGAAAAGATGTTCAGCGTCGCTCCTTATCAGGGAAATACAAATCAAAACCACACTCAGGTATCACCTCACGCCAGTCAGAGTGGCCAAAATGAACAAATCAGGAGACTCTAGATGCTGGAGAGGATGTGGAGAAACGGGAACCCTCTTGCACTGTTGGTGGGAATGCAAATTGGTGCAGCCGCTCTGGAAAGCAGTGTGGAGGTTCCTCAGAAAATTAAAAATAGACCTACCCTATGACCCAGCAATAGCACTGCTAGGAATTTATCCAAGGGATACAGGAGTACTGATGCATAGGGCCACTTGTACCCCAATGTTCACAGCAGCACTCTCAACAATAGCCAAATTATGGAAAGAGCCTAAATGTCCATCAACTGATGAATGGATAAAGAAATTGTGGTTTATATACACAATGGAATACTACGTGGCAATGAGAAAAAATGAAATATGGCCTTTTGTAGCAACGTGGATGGAACTGGAGAGTGTGATGCTAAGTGAAATAAGCCATACAGAGAAAGACAGATACCATATGGTTTCACTCTTCTGTGGATCCTGAGAAACTTAACAGGAACCCATGGGGGAGGGGAAGGAAAAAAAAAAAAAAAACAGGTTAGAGTGGGAGAGAGCCAAAGCATAAGAGACTGTTAAAAACTGAGAACAAACTGAGGGTTGATGGGGGGTGGGAGGGAGGAGAGGGTGGGTGATGGGTATTGAAGAGGGCACCTTTTGGGATGAGTACTGGGTGTTGTATGGAAACCAATTTGTCAATAAATTTCATATAAAAAAAAAAATAAAGAGCTGATACCTATCCTTCCCAAACTATTCTAAAAAACAGAAGAGGAAAGAATGTGTCCTTATAGAATTCATTCTATAAGGCCAGGATTACCCTGATACCAAAATCAAACAAAAACACTACAGAAAAAGAAAATTATAGAACAATATCACTGGTGAACATACATGCAAAATCCCTCAACAAAACATTAGCAAACCAAATACATCAAAAGGATCATTCACCATGATTGAATGGGACTTATCTTAGGGATGCAAAGGTGCAATATAAAAATCAGTCAATATGATACAACATATTAACAAAATGAAGGATAAAAATCATGATCATCTTGGTACAGAAAAAGTATTTGACAAAATTCAACATCCTTTCATGATAAAAATTTTCAACCCAGTGGGTTTATAGGAAACATACCTCAACATAATGAAGGCCATAGATGAAAAACCCATAGTTAACATCATACTTGACAGTGAAAAGCTAAACGCTTTTCTTCTACGATCAGAAACAGGACAAGGATGTCTATCTACTCTCACCACTTTTATTCAATATAGTACTATTGGAATTCCCACCCACAGCAATCAGACAAGAAAAGGAAATGAAAGACATCTAAATTATCAAGAAAGAAGTAAAGCCATCACCATTTGCAGATGACATACCATATATAGAAAACTCCGAAGATGCCACCAAAAAAATAGAGTAAATGAATTCAGTAAATTGCAGGATACAAAATCAATATGCAAAAATGTTGCATTTCTATACATTAATAATGAACTAGCCAAAAGAGAAGTAAAGAAACTATGATGAAAGATAACACAAAGAGATGAAAAGATATACCATGCTCATGGACTAGAAAAATACTGCCAAAATGTCCATCCTATCCAAAATATTATGGTGCTGTCACAAATACAGACATACAGATCAACAGAACAGAAAAGAGAAGCCAGAAATAAACCCACGTGTATATAAGTTAATTAATCTTCAACAAAGCAAAAGAATATATAATAAGGAAAAGACACTCTCGTCAATAAATGGTGCTGGAAAACTGGACAGCTACATGCAAAAGAATGAAACCGGACCACTTTCTTATACCATTCACAAAAATAAACTCAAAATGGATTAAAGATCTAAATGTAAGACCAGAAACCATGAAACTCCTAAAAGAAAACATAGGCAGTAAACTCTTGGCTATCAGCCTTAGCAATAGTTTTTTGGATCTGTCCCCTCAGGCAAAGGAAACAAAAGCAAAAATAAACAACTGGTGCTTATCAAATTAAAAAGCTTTTGTACAATGAAGGAAACCATCAGCAAAATGAAAAGGCAATTTACTGAATGCAAGCAGATACCTGCAAACGATATTATCTGGTAAGGGGCTAATATTCAAAAAATATAAAAACCTTGTATAACTCAACCAAAAAAAAAAAAAGTCCAATTAGAAAATGGGCAGAGGACTTGAAAAAACATTTTTCTAAAGAAGACACATAGAGAGGCACCTGAGTGGCTCAGTCAGTTAAGTGTCAGACTCTTGGTTTTGGCTCAGGTTTGTGAGTTGCAAGTCCCGCATCAGGCTCTGTGCTGACAGCGCAGAGCCTGCCTGGGATTCTCTCTTTCCCTCTCTCTCTGCCCC
The DNA here is from genome assembly GCF_018350175.1 of Felis catus. Lineage (NCBI taxonomy): Eukaryota > Metazoa > Chordata > Mammalia > Carnivora > Felidae > Felis > Felis catus. The sequence goes on from NC_058374.1 coordinate 103,053,340, forward strand.
TACCCTGCTCTCTCTCTCTCTCTCAAAATAAATAAGCTCAAAGAAGACATAAAAAGAGCCAGAAGACACATGAAAAGATGTTCAATATCACTAATCATCAAGGAAATGCAAATAAAAACCACAATGAGATAACATCTTGCACCAGTCAGAATGATTAGCATCATAAAGAAATAACAAGTGCTAGCAAGGACATAGAGAAAAGAGAACCTTTGTGCACTGCTGGTGGGAATGCAGATTGGTGTAGCCACTATGGAAAACACAACGGAGCTTCCTCAAAAAATTAAAAATAGAAATACCATGTGACCCAGTAATTCCCCTGCTGGGTAATTTACCTGAAGAAAACCCAATCACTAATCCTTAAAGACTATTCATCCCCATGTTCATTGTAGCATTATTTACAATAGCCAAGGGAAGGAAGCAACTGTTCATCTACAGATAAATAAAAAAGATGCGGAAATAGATACAATGGAATATTATGCATCTATAAATAGAAAAAAAGAAATCTTTCCATTCACAACATGGATAGACCTAAAGGGTATTATACTAAAAGAAATAAGCCAAACAGAGAAAAACAAATACCACATGTTTTACTTTCATGTAGAATCAAAAAGCCCCCAAAATTAACAAACAAAAAACCAGAAACAGACTCATAAATACAGAGAACAGACTGATTGTTGCAAAAGGGGGTAAGGGTGGGAGATAGGTGAAATAGGTGAAGGGGATTAAGAGGTTCAAACTTCCAGTTATAAGTCAAGGTGATAAAAAGTACCACATAGTGAGTGAATATAGTCAATAATATTGTACTAACTTTGTATAATGAGACGGTAACTATACTTACTGCGGTGGGCATTTTGTATATAATTGTTGAATCACTATGTTGTATACTTTGAAAGTAATATATAATAATAATAAAAATATGTAAAACATCATTCTTTCAAAAATCTCCAAGATAAAGCAGCACTTCAGCCACTATACACTAATATATATATTATTTTTAATAACATCCATTATTATTTTTATTCCAAAATTGGGACAGAACTGCTTTTTAGTAATACCAAAAATCTAAGTACTCATTAACTATCCTAATAAAGAAGAACTTTTCTGATTTAATAACCGGACTCAAAATTCAGTGATGAGCTAAAAGCACACGTAATCTGAGGCATGTAAGAAATTGTTAGTATGTACTTCTAGAAAGATTAAGTATACTATCAAGTAGCTATATTTTAATAGGTTCTCACATCTTGTGTCCAAAATGAAACTCCCGTAGATCTCCTTTTCTCTCTTGGTCGTCGTCGTTCTCGGATTGATTTCGGTTGTGATTTATCTTCTCCTTCTTTTTCCTCTTCTCTCTTTTCTCCTTCTGTTAAGGATTATAATGAACCACATGGTAGCAACGTATTTTGACAGTATTTTATAAGAAAAATGTAGTAATTATATTTCAAAATCAACCTCCTTTATAAAGGCTTCTAAAATTTTCCAGTCAGAATTATTTTTGCCCCCTCAGCATTCCTATAAAACACTTGGTTTAGACATGTATTTGTATCTCCCATTAGACAGGTTCTTGATCAAGACAAGAACTAATTTTTATTATTTCATTTTCCTAGTGCCTGAAACAAAACATCTGCCAAAAGACATACTTAATAATATTTGCTGAACAGAAAATAATTGAATCCTATGAAGAAAACAGGGCTCGAGTTATTAATGTTTGATAGGGGGTTACTATACCCAAAGTTAACACTTCGAAGAAAACAAACAGTTCTTAATGATGGAACAGCTAGCAGACATAGAACGAGTTTTTCAGTTTCTGTTTCTACCAATCCTCATTCGGTAGCAGAATAAATACAGTATTCATTTCATTTCTATTAGATAGTATCTAAGAACAAACTCTTTTTTTCTGGAAAAAATATTTATCTTTTAAAACATGTCAACATAAAATGTAGTCTTGGGGTGCCCGGGTGACTCAGTTGGTTAAGGGTCTGACTTTGGCTTAGGTCATAATCTTACGGTTCATGGGTTTGAGCCCCACATCAGGCTCTGTGCTGACAGCTGAGAGCCTGAAGCCTACTTTGGATTCTGTGTCTCACTCTCTCTCTCTCTCTCAAAAATAAACAAACACTAAAAAAAATTTTTTTTAAAAAATAGTCTCAAAATTTGTTTCCTTCTTACGATAGTTAAAATAGCTTTAGACTTATATTCTATAAAGGGGCCTTCACGGGGCGCCTGGGTGGTGCAGTCGGTTAAGCGTCCGACTTCAGCCAGGTCACGATCTCGCGGTCCGTGAGTTCCAGCCCCGCGTCGGGCTCTGGGCTGATGGCTCAGAGCCTGGAGCCTGTTTCCGATTCTGTGTCTCCCTCTCTCTCTGCCCCTCCCCCATTCATGCTCTGTCTCTCTGTCCCACAAATAAACGTTGAAAACAAAAAAAAGGGGGGGGCCTTCAAATAGGTTTTAAAAAGTAGACATCTATATGGAACAACGTAATGTTAGAAATTATTTCTAAAAGTCTCCTTCCTGTGCCATTAGCAAAGAGTCACAGCAAAAGAAATTTCAAAATTATAGTGCCAACAAGTTTTTTTAGAATTGTTTTTGGAATTGGTTTAGAGCAAAGATCTCAAACTCCAATGCATATAGTGGCCATCCAGATAATATAAATGGATAAAATGGGCCAGGAGGGCACTATTCCAAGGGGTGAGGGGCTGTAACTTACTCCTTGCCTCTAGCCAATCATTGATATGTGAGAATTAGAAACAGTGTTGCTAAATCTTCCCACTTTTCAATAGAAGATGAAAATCTAAACTTTTATGCAAATATCCCTAATTTTCAAAGTTGGCTCAAGGTTTTTACAAACCATTATGTGAGCCTCACGCTTAGTATTTTAAAGAACTGAAATATCTCAATGACCAAAAAAAGAAAAGTCAGCTGAAAATTGGGGAAAACTTAATTTTTCTGAAGTTTATCCTTCATGATTACTGATATTATCATGACTAATACTGTGGGATTTTCTTTTAAAATATAAAACGCCTACAATTAGAAATAATTTTATTTAGTACCAATCTCTTAATTAAAGTAGGAATTATTAAAATTTAAATAGGAAGTTTATATGAAAAAATAAGAAATGTTAATAGTGATTATCAATATGCCAACATATCACTGAAAAAGAAATCTATTTCTCAAGAAATAAGCATAAAAACCATTTTGTTTTAGCAAGGACACTACATGTTTTAAGTGATTTTAGTTTAAAACAATTCACATATAAAAAATTTAAAGATATGATCCAATAGGCAAGAAGTAACTTCAGGCACTAATAAACAGCTCCTAGAAATAGTCTCCCACCAGTTCTTCTATGCTGACTTTTCTATGTTGGTGTACATAATGCTTTTTGTGAAGTCTTAAATTATAAAGATATATGTAACAATGCCAGACTACATAATTTCCTATTTTTATTTTCTACTCTTCTTATTTTTGACCATCATCTTCTTTTTGAAAGAAAAAATGGAATGACTCCCAGTTTAGAAAAGTTGTTTCTTTTCTGTAGAACTATAAATTAGAAAAAAAAAATTCAAAGGATCATTTGAAGGAAACAAAGGTCTTCTTACCTCTTTCATTTTCTTTTGTTAATCCTCTGGAGTAAGCGGAAGTTATACCTACAAGACTATTTGGCCTGTTTAGTTGACTTGAAGCATAGAGTGAACTGCTCATGGTAGAAAGTGAAGAGGATGGGGTGGTAGAACTTGAAGTGGATACTGGTCTGTAACGCTGGTAAGTCTGTGAAATATTAAAATTAATTCCCACGTAAAATATTTAACAGTTAAAAACATCTAAACACAGGTTCATTTTGAAAGAAAAATAACATTCTAATCATCTCAAAATAATTCAGATTTCTGGTCCTTTGGAGTATTTTGTATATAGTTCATCGGTATATAAATCTCTTGTATACTGAAAGTCACAAAACTAGTCATACCATTTGACCTAGCTGTGTTGGTGGTACACTATTACCTCATCATATGTTCTGGAGTACTTTTGTTTATATTCATCTTCTCTAGATGTTTCTGACTCCTTCTTTTCTTCTTGCTTCTCTTTATCCTGTTTTTCTTTTTCTTCTTTTTCTTTTTCTTCATTTTCTTGTTCTCTGGTTCGGGTAGAACGACTTCTTCCTATTGTTTTTTCAGCTTCCTGAAGATCAGTCAGTGTTACTCCCTGTACATTAAAAAGGTAAATTTAAGAATGAGAAGCAGTATAGCTTGTTTCAAAGAAATATTTTATAAGTAGACAAATTTAATATGAATGTATTGGAAGTCAAATACACGTTTGGAATTGGTTTCCAAATTCGAACAAAATTTTTAGTGGGCAAGTCACATTCATTCTATGAAGAATCATCATGAGCAAGCACAGTAATAGGTACTGGAAAAGACAAAATACATGTAAGAAATAGTCTATATTTAAGAAATTAAAAAAAGGGGAGGAGATGACAGTACTATCACATGAATATGAATATAAATATTCCTAAGAAGTACAAAGAAGGAAAAGCTGATATATACATTGTTTATACACTGAATTTATATGTACTTCTGTTTTATATATATATATGTAAAAACATAAATATATACATACAACATGTATAACATATATATGTATATATATGTATAATACATATGTATAAACACATACATACGTATTTACTGAAAAAAATTTCAGTAAAGAAATAATTTTTAAAGGATAAGCCTTAAAGAACAGGTGAGATTTCAAAAAGTAAAGGTACAAAGGCAGGAAGAATATGTTAAGACCTTAACAAACAGTTCAGCTTGAAATGAAATACTAATAAAAGTAAGGATCAAGGAGTTGAATCTGGACTTTGGAGCACCTCAACTATGGGAAAGGATAGACACAAAATGATATAGTAGATATAATTAGAATGGCAAAGAGTTTAAGGAGATGCTAACTAGACTGAGTGACATTTTCCTGGTACTTGCACATTAGCTGTTTGAAATACCTAATACAATAGACCTATTCCCCACAACTCCAAATATTTACAGAATTCTTTATTAATTATTAGACATCATATTAATTCATTAACACGCATCGAGTACTCTGTGCCAGACACCATCTAAGAAACAAAAAGTAAATATGCAAAGAGATACAAAGGTGTATGCCAATTAGATTAAATATAATACTAACATTAATTAGATTAAATGTAATATACAAAAGGCTAGGAAAGAATTACTAAAGCAATCTTTAAGATTTCCTCACATTATATACTAACATCAGTCTTTTCTTTTTTCTTTTTTTTTTTTTTTTAAGTTTTTAAAAAATTTCTTTAAATAATTTCTATACCCAACACGGGGCTTGTACTCACAACTCCAAGAACAATAGTCACATGCTCCTCTGACTGAGCCAGCCAGGTGCTCCAATGACATTAATATTTTCATAGAGAAGTGAAAAAGAGAAAGGCAATTTGAAGCTTTATATATTATACACATTAAACATACCTGTGTTGATCTTCTAGACTGTCTTGCTTGTCTAGATCTTGCTTTTCTTTGGGATTCAGACTCTTCATCTCTAACAGGAGTGAGGTATGATCTACAGTAATAAATAAAAATTGTTAGTTGGATATACAGTATCTGTGAATTACATACGAATGTATGAATGAATACACGGTAAGCATTTTAGTTTAAGAAAAAGTCTCCAAAAATGGTTTCATTCATCACGAAAATTCAACAATGCAATCTGATAAAGTTTTAGATTGAAAATAATCAGTATTAACTTATATTTTTCAAGTTCTTCCTAACCACAGTTTTGTTTTTTTTCTTTTGAAAAGCCATGTGATGAGTCCTCTTAGTCCCTTTGCTGGTTCCCTGCAATACCATGCTAGATGATACGTGAGGGCTAAACTCTAGACTGTCAATGTCTTTTCATGGTTAGAATGGTTAGGAGTGAAGGCAACATTTAACATATGGGATGACTAGTGAGCAAGCAACACTCCCTGCACTCCTGTCACTGCATTTATTAATGATGCTTTTGGCAGACATCATACTCTTGTTCACACTTTGAGTCATCTAAAAATTCAAGTATTTTTATTCATAAACTGCTTTAAAATCAGCATCCTACTCTTGGTTACTGATTTTCTAATATAAAAAGAACTTGACCTTTATCTTCACTATATCTGATCTTATCAATTATCAATCTTATCAATCACTTCACTATATTTGATCTAAGCCTATGCCCCATCCTGTCTAAGGATATGCACAATTTCAAAAGCATATGTCCATGTCAAGAGATTAATAACTAATTAAAGGGTTGAATAAGAAAAGACAGAGCCATGCAAGACACAGAAAATAACTTCCCTCCAATGATCAATGTTACTTGGGAAGTTCAACTGTTAATACTTTATTTAGTTATATTACAATCTAATTCACATTTCTCATACAATACTCAGAAATAGAATATTTCTATTGTCTATGCTGTTAATTAATTTATCTAGTTTATATCACCTGCCCCTCCCCTTTAAAAAGCTCAACTTTTTAAAAGGGTTCTTTTTTTAGATTTACTATGCTTTCCAATTTTTAACTCGTTCTGTTCTTTAAACTTCCTGAAACTATTCATATATCCATAACAAACTTTAGAATTTATTCTCGGTTTTATGCCTTATCTTTTATTCTTTCTATGTGTCCTTTAAAGCTCTAGGTTCAAAGAACACAACACACCTCCAACTCCTTAGAATCATTTCAGTTTCTTCACAATTCTTTTAGAGAGCCCCATTCCTTTTGATTTCTCTGTCTTTCGCTTCACACTCTTAAGTTTTTAGAAATCTGTCTGAAACTAGAATACATGATTTATTATTCCTAGGATTCACCTCCTTGAATCCTAAGATGACAAGGTCACTTGTCAACCAAAATCCTCGTTGCCTCAATTCCATCAACTAACTCTTACTTATTGGTTAAAGTACTAGAGGACAGGTTCTCTGTGTTGCTTCTACTCTAATTACAGATCAACTTTAAGCAAGGTAAGTCAAGAACTTCTCAGGAGGGTATTTTTACTTGACTGAGACATCCAACAAACTTAGAGAAAGATGAAAATCCTCTCACTACTTTACTTTGACTTAAGTTGTTTTTTTCATCTGGTTTGAGAAAATATCACCTATTTTCTCTATTTGGTTGAATAACCTAGGGCACTATTTCATAATGACATAACTTATTTTTTTTCTCTTTATCCATATGTTTTCATCTCTAGGTTTCTAGAATATCCTGGGGGTGCCTACGTGGCTCAGTCGATTAAGCATCTGACTTAGGCTCAGGTCATGATCTCATGGTTCATGAGTTTGAGCTCCACACTGGGCTCTGTGCTAACTGTTTGGAGCCCAGAGTTTGCTTCAGATTCTGTGCTTCCCTCTCTCTCTGCTTCTCCCCCGTTTGCTCCTTCTCCCTCTCAAAAATAAACATTAGAATATCCTGAAAGATTATGTCTTTTTGCTACTATACTAGCACTACATATATCTCATAAATCGGGCACACCCCACATGATTCAAGCATTGAAGAGTTCTATTTTACCAAATTTGGTTTCTATGAAAATACTGGTACAGATTTAAGTTTATAACCTTAAGTTTCACTTTTTTTTAAGTTTAATTATTTGAGAGAGAGAGAGAGCATGAGTGGGAAAGGGTAGAGAGAGGGACAGAATCCCAAGCACGCTCTGCACTATCAGCACAGAGACTGATGCAGGGCTTCAACTCACAAACCATGAGATCATGACCCTAGCCGAAGTCAGGCACTTAACCCATTGAGCCAGCCAGGTGCCCCTAAAATTTTAATGTTTTAAAAAATTACATTTCTAATTATTTGGTCTGTTGCTTTTAATTTGTCCTCCTGAAAGTGTAGGGCAAGAAAAAAATTCACTATATACAACTTTCTTTCTTTCTTTTTAAGTTTATTTTTATTTTCAGAGAGAGACAGAGAGCAAGCATGGGAGAGGCAGAGAGAAAGGGAAACAGAATCTCAAGTAGGCTCCATGCTATATCAGTGCCGAGCTCAATGCAGGGTTTGATTCCACGAACCATGAGATCATGACCTGAGCAGAAATCGAGAGTCAGATGTCTAACTTACTGAGCCACCCGGGTGCCCCGGGTACATAAAGCATTTTAGTTACCAGCATTTCTTTAGTTTGACTTTCTTTTAGAGATTCTGCAACATATGACTTCATCTGTACCAATGCACAGATCCAGAGAGATGAATACAACTGGTTAGGATGCCTGTCCTCTTGATGGCCCAGAATGCTCAAGCTACACTAAGCTTGATACTTCTCTTTCTCCTACTATTTCTTAATTTTCATCTTGTCTGTATATGAACTCTTGTGAATTTTAAGCTTTTTATTTAGATACAACCATTATTCCCTACTTTTGTAACAACTCCAGTGATTTCTCTGGGACAAGTCATTTTAAAGGTGAAAAAGAGTAATAATAAACTTGTTATTACAGGTTTAGTTTAAGAAAATTAATTCCAGAATAGAGTGAGGAGCTTGTTTATTCTGGAAGTTGGTTATACATATTTGGAAAATGTTATACATTCTAACCATCTCCAGGAAAATCACAACATGTTAAAGGCTCCGAGAACCACCAAGGAAGAAACCTGTTTAACCGTAACTATGTATTTCCTAAGATTATTAAGTAGAACATACTTTTATGGTACACCTGTTACATGTGGAAAAGTGCTCTGTGAAACATCAATTTGGAAAATATGGCCCAATGGCCATTTTTTTTTAGCAATTCATTTGGTACTTACTTATGCATCCACTGTCCCTATGCAATGTATTGCTTTTTGGACTTCTCCCAGACGAGGAGAAGAAAAGAATAAAAGAAGATGAAACCTTAATGTGGTAGCAAATCTGGTTAAACAGAAAAACTAGAACAGCTCAGATGGCTGCATGTATCACTTCAGTATTTCAAGGGCTGCTCTGAAAGTAAGCATGAACATGGACTACTGAATCTGACTCCTCTATGTAATGGTCAAAATTTTCACATATAGTTTACGACAGGGAAATCTGCATTGCCATTTGTTCTTTTAATCCCCATGTTCTGCAAACAGAACTAATCAACCAGCACACTCTCTTCAAATGAGCCTCACTACTTTTTCAACAGTTTCAAGTTGCCATAAAAGTTAAATCTCCCTATCATATCTGGTTTAACATATGTAGGTTAAGGGGATAAAAATTACTAGTCAAAAGACTTATACTATCGGTTTCTGTTCATTTAAATTTTCCTTACATTTGCTCCAAATCAGCATAAAAATCTAGCCTATCAATTTGTAATATACAATATGTTTCCTATTATTTTAAGAGTCCCCATCTGGCATTCAGTTCCTTCTCCTCTCTTGGGGTTCTTGTATAGAGCAGACCTCTGTGAATTAAACGTAGACAAGAAAGTTAATTCACATATTTTGTGTTTAATTAAAAAGAGCTGATCAAAAAGATAGCAGAATATATCAAACTCTACTGCTGCCTCTCCCCTCCCGCCCCCCCAGTTTATTTATTTTGAGGGAAACAGAGACAGTGTGAGTAGGGGAGGGGCAGAGGGAGAGGAAGAGAGAATCCCAAGCAAGCTCTGCACTGGTAGCCCGACGCGGGGCTTGAACTCATGAAACTATGAGATCATGACCTGAGCCAAAACCAAGAGTTGGACGCTTAACCGACTGAGCCATCTAGGCCCTCCTCTATTGTTGCCTTTAAAAAAAAAGAAAGAAAGAAAGAAAGAAAGAAAGAAAGAAAGAAAGAAAGAAAGAAAGAAAGAAAGCAAGCTTATTTATTTATTCTAAGAGAGAGAGAAAGTGCAAGAGCAGGGGAGGAGGAGAGAGAGAGAGGGAGAGAATACCAAGCAGGCTCTGCATTGCCAGCAGAGCCCGATGTGGGGCTTGATCCCACAAACTGAGCTACCCAGCTGCCCCTCAAACTCCACTGCTGCCTTAACTTACTATATCATACTACATCTCTTTCTTAAAACTATATAGGGTGCATAATTTTACTCCTTAGTAGTCTTAGATGGCTTACAATTTTCTGAGCTACTGAAAGGTTATTATTTTTAAAATAAGGATTTTCTAATAATTCCAATTATTCTATTTATTATTTCACTGATTTATTGGTTGAAATATATTTATTTATAATATTTATATTTTGGGTAATCAACAAATAATATCTTTAAAAAACTGAAAACAACCCTTCTTTTTCATTCAGCTTTTTTCCTTGCAGAGGGAAGATAAATGAGCAAATGCAAGCTGGCTGAGCCAAGGGAAAAAGGTGGAGGAGAATAATTATACAAAGCAACAGTTCCACATGAATTCATGTTACAAACTTGAACTTGTTAGTAAGATACTGCTTTGTATTTTGAAAAGACTGGAGAATTAGAAACACTTAAAAAATGAAAGAATTTGCTATCATGCTATTTAAAGCTAACTTTTCTTCTCTACTTCCCACTCTGCTACCACTATTAATCCATTGGAAATCTTAACAAAAACAGAAAATCCTCATCCAATCCTAATCAATAAAAACAAATTCAAGAATAGAATAGTGGAATTTAATAGTGAGTTTCGTAACTTTAAATAACATCTGAAAGTATATATGTGAGGATACCTAAAATAGCATAGATGTATTAACTTATCTTTTTAGCCACAATACATACTTAAATCATAATATATACATTTTGAGGATAAATATTCAACTATACACATTTCAAAACCATTAACAAAATTTAATTGAAAGACAAACAGAAGAGGTCAACAATGTATTCAAAACTGCAAACAATTACTTGACGTGAAACAAAACACAAACATTATTATTGCAAACATCACTGAAAATGAGTAAGACAAACAAAATTTCTGTAATATACACCAGGGAAAATGTCAACAGATACATTTTGTTTCTTATGCTATAAAATTTGTTCTGTTCTATTAATATCTCCAAATATTTAATTCTCAATTTAATGTCTTCCAGGATTAATTCAAAGAAGCTGAAACTCAACTTTCTCCAACAAGTCTAGAAGTTAAAAATTATATAAATAAAATACTTATGTTACAGAAGAAGAAATTCTGACCTGGAGAGCATTCTAACCTTAGGATTAAAGGAGTAAAAAACCAACGATTCCTAACCTTTTCCCCTTAACTTCCCCTACTCCATAAAAGCAAAGTCCTCAAGTTGATTTTCACTCAAAAATAATGATGGCTGCCTATGATCTTCTAATTTCTGTTGGCTATGTGGTCTGACTTGAAAACACCTCAAAAGCCTAAAACTAACATTAATGTATAGAAAAATGAAGAATTATTAAAATACGGTATGACCTATACTGGTGTTCAAATCACAAAATGCTAACTGCTTATAATGGTTTTATAGAACTATCACTAAATCTTACCATAGAAATAGTAATAAAACATAATCATGCTGACAAAAAATAAAGATGCAATGATAGGAAAGAAAATGTTTAACATTTAAAAATTTAATGTTTTGTTACTTTTCATATATTCACCACGAATATTACTGTAAGGACATTAATAACTTACTACAGGCCATGTACTTTGATAAGCACCAGAGACAAAGCCTGTATATGAACACTACATGCCAGAACTATGACAGAGTTAATCTGGTTGGTATTTTAGTAAACAAACAAAACAAAATAAAAATCAAAACACCAGTTATGTAGCTAATTTAATCTCAAAGGAATAAAATACAAAAAAGGTCACATTTAGTTTTTTAAGATTTTTTTTTTCTCAAGAGGAAAAACAAAATTCAAAGCTAGTAACTATGCATGCTATAGCAGGAAAAACACTTGACTGATTCTCCTGTAATCTTGGGCCTCGCCTTAGTTCTCATTAAATAAAAGTGGAAAAGTCACTTAATATCTCTGGGTCTTAGTTTCTTATGTAAAGCAAGGGTATCACAAAAGAGGTAAGTTCCTTTCCACATCTGAAATTCCAAGCCAATTAGCAGCAGCATGAAGAAGTGAGCAACGCTCCTAACATTTAAGCATACAAAATAAATTCATAAATCCTTTAAAATATTTAATTAATGAATCCCTTTTATGTACTGAATTAAAACTAAGAGAACGTATTCAAAGTGCTTAAAAATGATTTGGTTTACACATATGCCCAAGAAGCCTTTCTTCAAGAGAATCTTAAAATGAAAAGTCTCGAAAGTAACAAAAACAGTTTAACATCCATCAAATTTTTTAATAATAGGAGGAAACAGAAGAATGAAAAATCTGTTTCTGTCATGTTACATCTAGTCTTCCATAAGTGTGACTGGGTGTGTTTAGATCTTCATCACAAAACCATCTTGAATGAAAACAACCACTAAAAAAAATGAAGATGGCTAAGAAGGCAAGTGTCTGGCTCACTTCCTTGAAACAAAAACATGTATTCTGTCAGAGGGAGTCACCAAGCCTAAATGCTAGTAACTGCCAATTACATCAGTTCATGTAGTTCTGAGCTGATACAGGTTATTTCACTTATTAACCTACTGAAGAGATGGTCACCAACTTGACAAGGTTAAGAGGCAAAACAAACAACTTTCAGCACTGGGCAAGATACATCAGCAGTTCTATTAGGACCTTTACACACCTGCGTCTCTCCCTGACCTCTGATGTGGAGGAGACAGTGCCAGCAGTAGTTGTAGTCAGGGTTGTGGTTGAGGCTGCAGCATTTACAACAGTTGGAGCAACAGGGATGGTCACTGCCGTAGGAACACTGTCCTTTTCTTTTTCAGTACTATCCTCAGCCCACAAACGATTTGAGGTACTATCGCATCATAAGCAGCAACACAAAAAGAGAAAAGGAAAACAGCTAAACAATGAAAGCACTTTCTAGCAGCTGAAACATGTGACTACAGGGATGGATTTTTTTAAAACATGAGGCAAGACATCTTTGAACTATGAACCAGAAGTCTCACCCAGAGCTGTCAAAGGGAGAAATTTACATTTTAAGCAGCCTGATTCAAGAAAAGTTAATAATTCAAGAACTTCGTTTTTCCCCAGACATGCATAATTGCCTCTTTTTGGAACCAATTTTTGCTTGTAAATAATTTTAAAAGGTAAATGAAAAAATCCAGAGCCCCACAATCTTCTAAACAAAAATGCATGCACATACATAAGCACACAGTAGGCCTGAACACAAAATGTTATCTGTGACTCACCTGCTTTGTGTGCCTGTTGAGGAAGAACCCGTTGTAATCTTTGTAGTAGTGCTTGTGCTGGAAAGCAGGCTTTTCTGAAGCCCAGCTGCAGAGGTAACTGTTGGTGTTGATGTGGTGCTTGGAACACTAGAACTAATCAAATCATCTTGTCTTCTACCAAAGGAGCAACTGAAGGAAAGAGTCATATCTATATAGGATGTGTCTGTATGTGTAGTCTACAGTTAAGGTCTATACATTACACAGATACACAAGGCTAGGAAAAAATCTAAAAAACTGTGTTCCTAAATACACCACCGGCTCCAGCACCAAGAGTTGCATCTACAACTTGCTAGAGTCTAGATGATTTCACTAATTTGGTAGTGTATCATTTTACTGCCTCCCACCTCCCTGGACAGGACTCAAACATGTTCTGATCTGATATTTTACGTTTCTGGAACTATTAACAGACCATATGGTCATGCCAGGCTGGGTCTGAGCAAAACACTTAGGTCTGGTTTTACTCAGGAAAAGTTAAGATCAACCTTTTTGAAGAAAAGTATTTTAGCAATGAGTCACATCCTTAGGAGTGACCCATGCCTATATTATAATTGCTCTTTTACTCTTCTTTTTGGTTGTTTTTAACAGAGAAAATATTTATGGTTTTTGTCCCCCCTCCTCTCCAATATGACATTACCAACATTTCAATTCAAGAAATTACCATCTCTCTGAGTTCTAAGAAAAGTGGAAACTTCCAGGTCACTAAATAATGCCCAGATCAATTAAGACACTGATCTATTTCAACTTCTCTAGTCATTTATATAAGGAGTTCCTTCTAAATATGCTACAATCTAAAAGATGCTTCCTAATATATCAAATCTAATTATACATAATACATATAAAAGTAAAAACAAATTTTCATCTACCTCTAAATATATATTCTGGACTTTTAAATGACGTTTTATTTAAACAATGAAAGCACGTATTTTCTTAATGATATTAAATTGAGGGCTCCAAACAAACTGTCTCATATTCTTATAAAAGAATGCATAAAAGTTACTTAAGAATTATATTACCTTTTATGGTAAGCTGATCCTTCATTAACTGAGCTATTCTTTTTGAGATCATCTTCCCATTTTCTTCTTGTATAGGAGCTACTCGTTCGTAAACTTGAAGAGTCTCTGTGAAAAGAGTATCTTTCAAATTCTGGTATATAATTTTAAAACAGGATTAAGAAAGCTGTCTATTAAAAAACATTAGTAGGAGCAGAAACTAGTAAAATCCCTTAAGAAAATACTTTGGAATATTTATTAAGAAATGAAAGTAATTCCAGTTCTAAGATTCTATCCCTAAGGTATAATCCTAACTACAGTGGGGAAAATTAAGATATTTACAGAAGTTTTACTTATGATCATAAAATACCAATTTAAATGTCCATATTTGGAGAGGGGAAATAGTTACTTAAACCTCAACAGACCTACTCTATGGAACATAATGCACTGATGAAAACCAACGCTTACTGAAGATATGTATGAACACATAAGACTACGTATGAGATGTGAGGTAAAAAAAAAAAAAAAAAAAAAAAAGTCAAGACACAAAACTGGATGTTATAACATGACTACAACTATATTTTAAAGTTCTCATACCCCATGTGCTGAAAATAGGAAGAAAGAAACTAAAATGTTGACAGTGATTAAGAGCTTTTTCTCCTTTCTTTCTCCTTTTCTGTGGGTTTCAACTATTTGGAGAGTCTGTACTAGATTAGTTTGTGACCTCATCTGGCACCACTGTCCCAACTACAATGTGTTTTGTTTTGATTTTGCCATTTCATGAATATACAAATCTGCATCTCCTCAGGACCTTCTATTTGGTGTTCTTCCCACAATCCATATATCCCACAGAGTTACAACAATGCTCATGTTTTCATTGTCATGCTAGGTAATAAAGATTTCATAGTAAAAACATAAAGCAAATCATAATGAATCCACCTGTTTTCTTTCTCTTCAATGTCAGACGTACTGGCTAGTCGTCTTGGTATTGTAGGTGCAACATATGCAAGCCTAGTTCCTTTACTATCTTTCTCCTACACAACAGGAAAAAAAATGAGTGAAAAATAAATCTGTGATTACAGGAACTGCTAAAAGTACTAAGGAAAGAGTATTCAACAATGTATAATTATACAATTACAATTATACAACCATAACAGTTTACTTTATAGTATTTCCACAGCTTCTACCTATACTCTTTAAAATTAATGTCTATTAATAGTTAAATACTTTAAGTGCCAGAGGACAGCCTGTTCAAACCGATTTTCTTTTCTTTCTCCTTTAATCTAGAATTAGACAATATTTTAATATAAGGAAAAAAATTCCCATTTTAATGACTTTTTCTAAATTTCCCTAACAGATTATGTAAGGTAATACAGTATAATACAATAAAATATTCTTATTTTTTTCCAGAGAAATAAGGTCTCGAATATAGTTAACTGGTAAGTCCTAATTATTTATGCTATGTAAGTTATTCATTACTTTGATATAACGTTAAAATATTCCGAACAAAAAATACTTAAGTTATATTTATCCAAATCCAGTTGAGACTGCAGGAGCAATGGTATGATACATTCCCACTGTACTGGCATCAAGTACTTGGAAAATAATTAGGCAATCAACTTATACAAAATAAAAAACTTTAAAATTACTTGATGAGAAATTCTATTTCTGATTTCTGACACAAAGAAACAAACACTTTAAATAGAGGGACAAAACTATATGAAAAAAAAGTACAAGCGTTGGAAATATAGAAAAGAAATAATCCAGCAATATAAAATATATCTGAATAAACTGCATACATTCTATTTGATATAATTTAATACTATCCTTCAAATACAGTTATTAAAACTACTGATTAAAAGGAGGTTGCTTTTGATGTAGCAGACATAAAACTGCAGATGCTAGATAAATGCAACTTACGAGTATAATTACATTCTAGAATAAATTCTAAAATAAATGCCCCCAATATATTTTATTATAAACTGTCTAGTGGAATAAAGCATTTGTTTAATTAAGTATAGTTTCATAATTTATTTTTTGAGCAAATCTGATCTTCCCAGTACTTACAGAAGCATACTTTGTTTTATTGCACTTAACAGATACTGTGGTTTTTACAATTTGCAATTTGTTGCAACCCTACATCAAGCAAGTCTATCCAAGCCACTTTCCAACAGCATTTGCTCACTTTGTGTCTCTATGTCACATTTTGGTGATTCCCACAATATTTCAAGGCTTTTCATTATTATCATATTTGTTACAGTGATTATAACTTGCTGAAAGCTCAAATTATGGTCAGCATATAAATATTTTTAAATTAAGGTATGTACATTTTCTTTAGACACAATGCTATTATACACTTAGGAGGCTACAGCATAAATATATATAAAATTTATGAGTATATATATGAGTATAAAATATACATAAAATTAGAGTGTATGTGGACATATATATATATGTGTATATATATATATATATATATGTATGTGTGTGTGTGTGTGTGTGTGTGTGTGTGTGTGTGTATCCACACACATATACATACGGGAGAGAGAGGGAGGGCCTAAAAAGAGAGAATCTGAAGCAGGCTCCACACCCAGCACAGAGCCTGACGCGGGGATCAATCTCACAACCATGAGATCATGACCTAAGCCAAAATCAAGAGGTAGACGCTTAACTGACTGAGCCACCCAGGTGCCTTATATAAATATATTTCTTATATACAGTGGGAAACAAAAAATTCATTTGACTTGCTTTATTGCAGTGGTCTGGAGCCAAACCCACAATATCTCTGAGGTATGCCTATAATTCCATACTGACATTTGTTTAAGGTAGGTCTATTTGTATTATCATGTAAAATTCATTAAGTCAGGTGAATTAAGTTGATACACAAATTTAATAATGACACAAAGTAGAAAATCTATCAGATTTCATGTTCCTGGAAAACAAATGATTAGAGTGTTGATAGAAACCAGATGATGAAATAAGTCACCTTTTCTTTATTATCCAAAGAGGAGGAGAGTCTGGGACTCGAAGCTGAACGTATAACACCTGCAGTGTCTTTTTCTTTCTGAGCCTCTTTAGATGCTGTGATTTCTGCAAGTGCGCCATAACTGCCAGTCTTTCTAAGTCCTAACCTCCAAGATGCAGGAGACTCGTCTTTTCTCTCTTCTTCTTTGGGAGAAATTTTTGTAGCTGAGGTTGGAAACTGTTATTTTATTTTTAAGGAAAAGAAAACGTAATTATCAACACTGATCAATCCTTAAGCTGGAAATAACAAATTTACAGATAATATGTCTGAAATTATAGTTAATAGTTTCAGGAGAAACACTTTTACTAAGTAGGTTAATGTCTTAGTAAAAAATGTAAAGATCTAAAACTGGAAAAAAAATAGAACTATCTTTCCAAAAGTTAGATTTAAGAAAACACACTCCACACTTTATAGCACACAGAAAAATTATAATGCAAATACAGAGGACAGAAATGAGCACACCATAAGGACTTTAAAACCATGCATCTCTGGAACCAATATTCATATTAAACTTGTTATATTGTAACCTCATAAATCCTTGCACATAGGAATGCCTCACCATGGATTTTTCACCCTTATTGGGCACAAGAACAATGCCAGTTTTGCGCAAGCCCTGCCTCCATGATGCAGGATCTACTGATTCCACCACAGGCATGATAGGAGCAATGAAATCATACTAAAGCCAATTAAAATAAGACAGGTAAAGAGATAAAGATTGAAAGCACAAAACAAAAAAGGAAGTTATAAACAAAACATACTTTTTTCTGTTTAAAAGAATTTTGTAACAAAACCCAATAACTGGGTAATGATCCAATCTTAAAAGTAACTGGGAACAAATCTAATTTAGCATAAGAGAAAGAATCTGAAAGAATCTAATAAAGAAATTTCTAAAGCAATTAAAGGCATATGGAGCAAATATTATAGTACTTGAATGAACAGACTACTGCATTTGAATTTTATTTTTATTCATTTATATACTTGGGTTAAGAATTTTTTTTAATCCAGCATAATCAACAAAAAGTAATAAGTGATGTTATCTTCCGCTTAGAATATTTAATTCAGTATATTTTTAGTATCATAGCCTTAAACTTACTTTTTGATTTTACCACCAAATATTAATTTTAACATTTCAACTAAAAACTATTCTTTTGTACAAATATTTCATTTTCAAGGTTTCCAAGGGCCCTAAAAATGAAACATTTGTTGTCTTTAGTTCATTTCATGAACTTCATTGTTTAAATATTTAACCACAGTTAAGAACAGATGGGTGAATATAGCAACTAACTAGTTGCTATAAGCATAGGATATGGGTAATAAAAAAAAAGAAAGAAAAAACACTTTCTTCCATATTTATTGCCAAAGTTTGATATAATTAGCATTTCAGAGTGCCTGCTTGTTTAAGCACCCAGAATGTCAGAGGGCTACTTCATAGACAAAACTATTATGATGGTAAGATATCTCTGGTACTTCTTGTAAGTAATTCCTATCAATAAGTTCATAAATAGCCTCATGATATACAGTGCACTGAGGCATTCCAGGGATGCCAGAATAAAATCACAAGGGCGCTGTGGTATACTTTCAAGTTTTGAGAGAAAGCACAGTGACATCTGTTGGACACAGCACAAATTGCCACTGTTAACTTACTTGCACTTAACTATTTAATAAAAGAAACAAATACTTCTTTCGGCCAAGTGGCACTGTGAAAAAAATTAACAAAACATTAAGGATTCCACTGAATCTCTGTAACATTTTATACAACAATACAGACACTGAGATGACCAGTTTTTGATTTCTGCGTCTAAACTCATAGGGACCATCCAAGAATAGAGATTGGCCAACTTTTCTGTAAAGGACCAGACTGTGAATTTTAGGCTTTGCAGACCACAGAGTCACTGTTGTAACTATTCATCCACAGTGTTGTACAAAAGTACAGGTAATACATGAGAATAAATGTGGCTGTGTTTCTAATAAAACTTATTTAGATATACTGAAATTTAAGTTTGGGTTACAAAATATTCTTTTGATTTTTCCCCTCCAACCATTTAAAAATATTAAAACCTTGGGGTGCCTGGGTGGCTCAGTCGGTTAAGCATCCGACTTTGGCTCAGGTCATGATCTCACAGCTTGTGAGTTCAAGCCCCGCGTTAGGCTCTGTGCTGACAGCTCAGAGCCTAGAGCCTAGAGCCTAGAGCCTAGAGCCTAGAGCCTAGAGCCTAGAGCCTGGAGCCTGCTTCGGATTCTGTGTCTCCCTCACTCTTTCTGCCCCTCCCCCACTTGCTCTGTCTGTCTCTGTTTCTCTCTCTCAAAAATAAGTAAAAACAGGGGCGCCTGGGTGGCTCAGTCGGTTAAGCGTCCGACTTCAGCTCAAGTCACGATCTCGCAGTCTGTGAGTTCGAGCCCCGCATCGGGCTCTGGGCTGATGGCTCAGAGCCTGGAGCCTGCTTCCCATTCTGTGTCTCCCTCTCTCTCTGTCCCTCCCCCATTCATATTCTGTCTCTCTCTGTCTCAAAAATAAATAAACGTTAAAAAAATTAAAAAAAAATAAGTAAAAACATTTAGAAAAAATTTTAAAATATATATTAAAACCAGGGGTGCCTGGGTGGCTCAGTTAGTTAAGTAGCCGACTCTTGATTTCGGCTCAGGTCAAGATCTCACAGTTCCTGAGTTTGAGCCCCGCATCGAACTCTGCACTGACAGCGCAGATCCTGCTTGGGATTCTCTCTCTCCCTCCCCCTCTGCCCCTCCCCTGCTTGCACTCCGTCTCTCAAAATAAATTAAAAAAATATTAAAACCATTCTAACTTGTACAAAAACAAGTAATAGGCCAGTTTCACCCGACTACGGTTTGCTAATCCCTGCCTTGGAACCTCCCCAAAACTGGAAACAAAGTTACGCCTCCATGATAAAATAGATAACCTAACATTTACTGAATGTTATAAGAGAAGCTAACATTTAACAGATGTTTACTCCTGCCAGTCCCTAAACTAAGTGCTTCACAGGAGTTATCTTGTTTAATCCTTACAACCACCCACTGAAATACTATTAATACTGCTATTTTAGAGTTGAGAAAAATGAAGCAGTATTAGCAATTTAAAATGGACATTTCTTGCACTGTAATGACTGATCTACCCCCATTCTGCCTAGTGTGAATTTGGATTTATTGGTTTATGTGTTTAAAAGTACCTTTCAATTTTACTTGGTCTGTAAATGAGTATCTCTGAAATATTCAACTATACCTATTCCCTGAAACTCTTCTTTTGGCTTTTGTTAACAGGACACTGTTTTGACTTTCTTACTCTTTTGCCCACCCTCCTTGGCCTTGTTGCTTTTGTCAGCACAGTCCTACAACACAAGCATTTCAAGAGCCTGTTCTCAGATCTCTCATCTTCTCTTTCTACTTTCTTCTGAAGGCTGGGAACAGGGTCTTTTCTACTTCCTCAAGCTCAATATGAACTGTGCTCAGCTTATTTTCAAATTTATTATTTCTAGTTGAGTCTTATTCCTAAATTCCCAGTCCTAAATTTCTAATTACCTGGAGAATGGACCATCTAGAACTACAACTGGAACCTGAAACTCAACATACTTAAAATCAAACACCTTTATTTCCAAACTGGCTCTCCCTCAGTTCCCTAATTCTGTTAGTAGCACCAATAAATTTCTTCAATTCCCTGTTTGAAACTTCATAGCCATGTTAGACTTCTTCTCTGTCATCGTCCTTCATTTATAAATTAGCTGCCAAGTCTCTGAAACTCCTCTCCTTCTGAGGAGAAACTCTTCTCCTGCTAAGAACTGCCACTTGTCTAGTTTATTTTTTTATCATCTTGGGCAACTTCAATGATTTTCTAATACATCGTCTTTCAATTAGTCTCTCACCTTCAAATACACCTGTACGTTGCTACCAAAATTATATTCTATAAAGAATAATTCTTTCACGGCCTTGTTTAAACATCTTCTGATTCGCTACTATCCATCAAACTAAAAATGTTACCAGAGAAATGAAGACATTCCACAATTTGGCTTTACTATTCCTGTTTTACTTTGTATATGTACTCTAGATATCAAACTAAACAATTTATTTTCCTGCAAAAGATTCTACATTGTCCCTACTTTGTTCACATTGTTTCTTTTTTTCCTTTCAGGAAACTGTACAAACTCTCCTGCTAGTTGAAATACTACTTACTCATTCAAGATCTCAAATGTTCTAATTTTATTACCTCAAATCAAATATGATCTCTTTCATTTTTAAACCATCATTCTGTATTTGTACACTTCTACTGGCATACTGCAATATACCACAGTACACAGTTTTTTATTAAATTATTATTATACTTAATTGGATTCAATTAACCAAAGCCTTTAATTCCAAGAAAATTCTGAATTTTTACCATCTAGTAAAGTAAATACAGTTTACCCTATCAGAATTTATGTGCATACAACAAAGTAGGCAATCTTTTTCTGAGATCCCAAACAATATTTATTTTTTAAGTTTTTTATTTTATTTACTTTGAGAGAGAGACAGAGCGAGCGAGCAAAGCAGGGAGAAGGAGGGCGGGGGAGAGAGAGAGAGCAAGCAGGGAGGAGGGCGGGGGAGAGACACAGAGAGAGAGAAAATCTCAAGCAGGCTCCATACTCAGCACGAAGCCCGATACAGGGCTCAAACTCATGAACCATGAGATCACGACCTGAGCCGAAATTAACAGTTGGATGCTTAACTGACCAAGACACACATAGGAGCCCCAACCAAAAATATTTATTTTGACAAAAGAGGGGTATATAAACTTACTGTTACAATTTTAAAGATTAGAGATGCTTGAGTGGCTCAGTTGGTTGAGCATCTGACTTTGGCTCAGGTCAGGATCTCACAGTTGATAGGTTTGGGCCCACACTGGGCTCACTGCTGTCAGTGCTGAGCTGCTTTGGATCCTATTCCCTTCCCTCTATATCCCTCCCCCACTCGCACTCTCTCTCAAAAATAAAAATACTAAACAATTTTTTAAAGATTACTTATTTTTAAAAATAATCTCTACACCTATCGTGGGGTTTGAATTCATGAACCCAAGATCGAGTCACATGCTCTCCCAACTGAGCCAGCCAGGCACCCCTACTGTTAAAATTTTAAATCATAAAACCAAACTGATGGTATTATAGAAAACATCTCCACAAATCATAAGCCTGATCTTACTGCTACAGAAATATTCTTTAATTTTAGCTGAAGAGTTAAGAACTTAAGGGAAAATCATTTAAAGCAAATATATCTATGTTTCTCTGTAGCTGCCACCCTGAGTTGTTAGAAAATATAAGTGATATTTAATACTGCTTTAGAGCTTCTGTTTTGTGATCTATTGCTTACCATGAGTGTATGAGTGTGTATTTATATATAGTTTATGCAATGGTGGAGAAAACAAAACTTAGCATACCTCTGTGCAAATATCAAAAGCAGAGTAGTGAGTGAGAATCTAAAAATAGAATTCTTAACTGCAAAATCTTTTAAGATGCATTTACAGATTAACAATTCATCTAAGGCAATTCATCTGTTAGGTCTCTAAGTTACAAGAAAATTCCTGAAACTAACTTAGAAACATTAAAATGCTAAATTAACATTACAAAGTACCACTGAACAAAATAAAAGGCTTTAAAAAGTCATACAAAATAAATAAGATTGCTCCATCCATTAAAATAATACTTCAAATTTTCTGTATACCACAACTTTGTTGATTTGAATAAAATTTGGCTACAAAACCCTTAAGGTTTTAAGACTGAAACAATATAATCTTCCAAGTAAGTTATGATGCTTGAAATTGAGAATAAAGTGGAGTTTCTAAATATGCAAATCATAGAAAACACTTGTTATTAGATCAATTTAATTACAGAATCAGAAGTAATTCTGAACAAGGATTTTTACAGCAAAGAGGTTAATCTAACAGATATTAAGAGCAATTAAGTTATTAAATTTGGGGCTATGCTTGAGAAAAATATAGTTGATTGAAAGAAGTCCACTGTAATTGTTTGACTATAGCAGGAAAGAGACTGCTTAGCTAAATACTCAAAAGAATGAGAGCCAGTTTTTCTTGGCCAGATATTTCAGAGGGATGGAGCTTCTTGCGAACTTCTGATAATCCTATAGTTTTAACAGATAATAAATCAAAAAAGCTAAAGTTTGGTAATCACTGAAGAAGTAGAGAAGAACTCTAGAATTAAATAAGTTTAGTTAAAGCAGCCTATGTTGACTCCAGTTATACCATGATAATCATCTTGAAAATTCTGCAGAGAGATTGCCCCTGAAAAATTTCATTTTTAAGCATATATAATTATGATCTTATGAACATGAGTTCTACCTAACTTCAAGAAGCCCTCAGCTCTGGAATACAGAAGGTAAGATAAATCATTCATATAGTTTCCTGATATTCAAACTGTACCAGTGAAATCCATGCATTTCTACTACTATGAACCCACAATACCAATTTCCTTAGGAAGAGTTTTAGAAGAGGATCATTACTAGCGGTATGGATTTTCTCTAGTTTATTATTCTAAAGGGTTCACATTTTGATCACTTGAAGCCAAATCCAAAATTAGCAATACTGACAACATAATAGAAACCCTATGGGAATTTAAAATCAAACCCACCCAAACCAAATAATGTCAGATAAGCAACAAAATAAGAAGTCCAAAGGCACAGACATGACAGTTAAATACAATGTACAATCCCTCAGTGGACCCTTGATTTCAAGAAAAAACAAACAGAAAAACATTAGTAGGAGGACAACTGAAAAAATCTTCACTATGGTTTGTATATAATGATCACAGATCAGAGTATTATATCAAAGTTAAATATCTTAAATAGGATCATTTTAGTATGGGAATGAAGGATAATGTTTTTGTATTTAGGAGATACATATTCAAGTATTTAGGGGTAAAGTGTTATATTGATTGCACTCAATTCTTAAATGTTTCCACAAAAAAGTGTGTGTATATGTGTGCATACGTGTGTGCGTGTGTATGTAAACAGAGAGGGAAATGAATACGCTCATTAAAGACAAGTAAGGGTTGGTGGGGAGAAGCCTTTAAAAAGAGAGAGAGGTGGTAAAAAAAAAACCAAAAACAAAAAAAAACCCCACAAAATAAAACAAAACCTGTAATCTTTAATTTGGGTCAAATGAAGTACAGGTTCTGGAGTAGCAGGGAAAAGCAAAATCTTTAAAAATATCAATAAACTAGTTGGAAAGCACTGTTTGGTGGAGAAAAGGAAGCAAAAGGACAGAGCCCACGTGGAGAACAGAATAAAGAAGAGGAAGAAATGAAACTAACATTGTGGGAGTACTTTGTCACTAGCCAGGCTCTCTCTCAACCAACACTTACAATGCTAACTTACTCTTTTGTTTTTGTTTTGTCTTTCTTTCCCCTGACAGATAAGAAGACAGTAACTTGCTTAAGGTCCTTACAATTAATAAAGGGGGAGAGGGGTTCAGGTGTGGATCTCTGCTTTGTCTGACATCAGAGATCATGCTCTTAATGGCATACCATACTTGCAAATCTAGTGCTCTGTAGAGTTAGAAAATCTAGATTCCATGTAAGAAGCACAACAGATGAGGGGCGCCTCGGTGGCGCAGTCGGTTAAGCGTCCGACTTCAGCCAGGTCACGATCTCGCGGTCCGTGAGTTCGAGCCCCGCGTCGGGCTCTGGGCTGATGGCTCAGAGCCTGGAGCCTGTTTCCGATTCTGTGTCTCCCTCTCTCTGCCCCTCCCCCG
Organism: Felis catus; assembly: GCF_018350175.1. NCBI lineage: Eukaryota > Metazoa > Chordata > Mammalia > Carnivora > Felidae > Felis > Felis catus. The sequence continues at coordinate 103,078,295 of NC_058374.1, forward strand.
TTCATGCTCTGTCTCTCTCTGTCCCAAAAATAAATAAACATTGAAAAAAAATAATAAAAAAAAAAATTAAAAAAAAAAAAAAGAAACACAACAGATGAGGGGCACCTGGGTGGCTCAGTTGGTTGCGCATTTGACTTGGCTCAGGGCATGATCTCGAGGTTCGAGAGTTTGAGCCCCACATTGGGCTCTGTGCTGATAGCTCAGAGCCTGGAGCCTGCTTCAGATTCTGTGTCTCCCTCTCTCTCTGTCCCTCCCCTGCTTGCGCTCTCTCAAAAAGGAATAAACATAAAAAAAAAAAAAAAATTAAAAAAAAAAAGAAAGAAACACAACAGATGAACAAGGGGAAGGGAAGGAAAAATAAGATAAAAACAGAGGGAGGCAAACCATAAGAAACTCTTAACTACAAAGAACAAACTGAGGGTTGTTGGAGGGAAGGTAGGTGCGGGGCGGGAGAGGGGGGCAGGTGGGCTAAATCGATGATGGGCATTAAGGAGGGCACTTGTTGGTATGCACACGGGGTGTTATACGGAAGTGATGAATCACTGGGTTCTATTCCTGAAACCAATACTATACTGAATGTTAACTAACTTGAATTTAAATAAAAACAAAACTAAACAAAAAGGAAAATCTAGATTCTAGCTCTGTCCTTGACTTGTGGTAGTATTTTTTGTGCTTAACTCACACACATGTGAAATTAACAAAATGTACCTTTACTTATCAACAGGGATAAAGGACACAAAACCCATGTTTCTCAAAAATTCAGTACAAATAAAAAATACAAAGCCATTAGTTTTTATGTGCAAACTAATACTTTAAAAATTATATTAAAAAAAAGAATGTAATATGGTTCAAAGAAAATCTCAAGTCAAATTAAAAAGGAAAAATACATTCTTGTTCTAAGCTTTACTTTTGGAATAAAGTATACAAATTTAAGAATTGTCTTAATGCTTTAGTACTTAAACAGAATAGATGTATTTTTAGCAAACAAAAATTTGGCTTACCTTTTTAATAGGTGACGTAGGTGTGGCCTGACCAGATGACACAGGTGTTGTAACAGCTACAGGAGCTGCTTGTGTACTAGATGTATTGGCATTAGTTACAGAAGCCATAGGTTTTGTCTTATCTATCACAAAAACACAAAAAAACATGGAGTCAAGAGTTGGTATGGACTACTTCAATGTCCAGATAAACAGTATTTTATATTCATTTTTGCTTAAGGTTTTGTTAATTCAAGTCTTTTACCATTTTTATCCCTTTTAACAAGTGATTTTTTTCAAGGAGTTCCTAGAAATGCCTCAATATGTATGCTGAAATACATAACAGAACATGATGACAAACAACAAAGCTTCTAAGAATAAAAAGCAAAAACGGAATCTGACTTTTGTACTTTTAACACTATAAAAATATAAAAAAAAAATTTAAGTTGAATGCATGAATACAGTGTAAGTATAAAGATTAAGTACATAAAATATTAAGTGTAAGTAAAAAGATTACAAGAGCTATGCAATTTTTCTAATACATCTACAATTTACCTTGCTTATTTAAAACTCACAGTTCGTCTTTATTCCAAGAAATTTAAAAACTGCTTTATGTTAATAATCAGCTTATTTTCCTGTCAAATAGTATGCGTAAGTGTCATAAGGAGCATGCCTGCTCACCACTAAAAAGTCTACACTTAAATGAGAATATCAGTTGAATTAAGATTTAAATCTCTTTTCATAATGTATTGAGACAATTTCTTTTTTTTTTTTTTAATTTTTTTTTCAACGTTTTATTTATTTTTGGGACAGAGAGAGACAGAGCATGAACGGGGGAGGGGCAGAGAGAGAGGGAGACACAGAATCAGAAGCAGGCTCCAGGCTCTGAGCCATCAGCCCAGAGCCTGACACGGGGCTCGAACTCCCGGACCGCGAGATCGTGACCTGGCTGAAGTCGGACGCTTAACCAACTGCGCCACCCAGGCGCCCCTTGAGACAATTTCTAATTAACAATGAATTACTTAGAAAAAGATTTTTGAAAATTTAATGAAAATCAATCTGATGCTAGAAAAAATTCAGACTGTATTTGAAAAATTTACCTATAAATTTAAATCTATAAATTAACAGTAATTTATAAATGGGGCAGAAAGGTTTACTTTTCAAATGGTCAAAGATCATTTATCTAGTTTTAAAGTATTTCTTTAGTTTCAAAATGGGGGAGGACAGGTGGTATTCTACACTTTTGGGAAGAAGTATAGTACATACTTTAAAACCCTAAGAGATACTCATTTTCATTATACCTCTCTTCCTCCTTTAGGTCACTTTTCCAAAATGATTTTCTCCCTTATCATTATTTTATGCTGTTATACTTTATAAGTAGACAATATTAAAATATTCTTATCTTTAGGGCAAGTATAAACTTTCACTAAATAGTTCTGATTTGCACTGATTCATTCAATTCTATTTGTGACTAAGAAAATATCCACAAGAGGTTAATAGGGTGAAAAGCATCATATCTCAAACTATACCAAAGGACAAGACTAAAGTGACACATTTAAAAATCACTAAAGTCTTAGCTTTTTGAATAAAGTAAATGAGCTAAACTCAGTCTCATAAACTTTATTCTCAATGCTAAACAATACCTCTTTATTCAACAGAAGCCAAGCCTATTTGGCATAGTTAAGTACAAATCATGCATAATCTATTAGACCATCATCCTGGAAAACAGTCCACCTAACCGGAGAGTAACTCAACAAGTATTTATCAAATGTTTCCATATTTCAAGTGCTAGGTACTGGGTCCTTAAGTTACTGTCCTACATACTGGGGATATATCAGTTGATGAAAAAACCAAGTATCTTACAGTCTAGTAGGAAGAATAAATAATAAACATAGAGCTTACAGTCTTGTAGGAAGAATAAATAATAAACAAGATAAAAATTCAATGATTTTTTTCTCCTTTTTCTTTCGGTTTAAAAATTTGCTTTCCAGTTAGTTAAATCTACACATGTAAGCTAAAATGTATATACATGTATGTAAACATTTAGCCTTCGTTTAAAGAATAATAATGAAACAAACCTCAAGTGCCCACCATCCAACTTAACATTATTAATATTGTTAAAGTCCTTCTATAATTTGATTTCATTGAAGAATAAAAGTGTCAAGTTCTAGAGGAAAACAAACAAACCAACCTGAAAGCAAAAATATGCTTCCCTCCTCATTCCCTCAACTACCTCTAAAATTTATAAATCATTTGGAAGGAAATTAAACTTTTGGTTGAGTTCCTAATTTCAGCTGATTTATGAGGAAAATAACACTCATAAAAAACAAACTCAGTAAATAATTTATGAAAGAAAATTCAGCAAAATAGTTATTTTACATCAAATAGTTTCTCAAGGAAATAACCTTACAAAAAAGTAGAAAAAAATAGTTTAGAAATTGTCAAATCAAGCTGTAGCTCTACAGGGAAATGACTGCTTTCTGAAGCTTGCCAAATAAAGTATGATAAAACCTTGTTGATATTAAAAGAGTGAGACAGAGCAAACCATACAGCATTTACAAGGATTAATTCTTGAGATAGAGTCAAATTTTCCTGGCACAACCAACCACTATCAACAGGAAGAACAAAATTATGATAGTACAATACTTCAGAGGGATATTTAAAGTTAGTTCAGTGAGAAACTGAGCAGAGAGTGATTGGTATGCTTAAACTCCAAACGCAGAATACAATGCAATTTGATGGCAATTAGTTCTATTTATAGTTACAAAATAGTACAGTTTAAAGAACTATCCGGATCATCTGGTCTAATTCTTATTTTACAAGAAAGAAAATTTCAACCAAAAGAGGTCAGACTTGCTTGTTAATGGCAAGACTGGCCTAAATCTGAAGTCTTGTTTGTTTTAAATAGTTCCCTAATGTCCAACACGGAACAGTAAATTGTATAGAAGGGGCCAATTAAGAATGTATTAGATAACAAACCCGCAGAAATTCCTGTGAGATGCTTGGATTCTTGAATTCTACTATGTAAGTAGTAATAGACCTCACACATTACTTAAAAGATCTGCGTGCTAGTTCTAGTTTTCTTGTGCATATGTACATATACTTAGTTTTGTAATGACGAATTTTACTACATTGGGGGCCAAAGCAGATCTCAAAGGGGGTAGATTAACCGTATAAAAATAACTTTAAAACTTGTGAAATATCTGAGTGAATTTAAGTATCAATGATGTCATTTCATTTCCTAGTTTTCATAAAATAAGGGAAACAGAACAAATTTAACTGAAATGGTATTAAGTAAGCATTTATATTGATCATATTTAAACTAGTAGAGTTGAATTTTATAAAATTATTATGCAAAGCTAGCATTTATTATGAAGCACTCTTATAGAGTATCCATATAAAGTATTATTATCCTATTTTTATGGAGAAATCTAAGATTAAATAAGTTAACCACAAATACAATTACACTCATGAATCAGCCTGTGTTCTTAAACACTGTGCATGCCCATTCTCATATAATTTACTTTTATAATTAGAAACATTTTAATTAGCAGGTTATAAAAATGAATTATAATACTCAGTGATTACCTGTTGCTTTAGTTTCCAATTTTACCCAGACTGTCACCAAGGCAAAAGATATGCTGACTCACCTGACCAGCAATATGACAGCAATAAATTTAAAAATTATATACCTGGGGAATAGAATCTAGCCATTTATATGACTATAAAAAACTCTTTGTGTATTACCAAAAAATAATTTTCCTGTAGGATTAGTAAGTTTCAAAAAAAAAAAAAAAAAGGAATTTAAAACAAACAAATGGAGCATCTGTATGGCTCAGTTGGTTAAGTGTCTGACTTCAGCTCAGGCCATGATTTCTCGGTTTGTGAGTTTGAGCCCCAAGTCAGGACCTGTGATGACAACTTGGAACCTGCTTCAGATTCTGTTATTTCCCTTTCTCTCTGCTCCTCCCCTGATTGCATTTTGTGTGTGTCTCTCTCTCTCTCTCTCTCTCTCAAAAATAAACAAACGTTAAAAATAACTAAATAAATAAGACACACACACTACCTGGCAACAAAGCTGGCCTTTATCTGCTTAGCAACATTTTGGTTTTTTGTTTTTTAATTTTTTTACTGTTTATTTTTTTCAGAGAGAGAGACAGAGACAGAGACGGAGAGACAGAAAGACAGAGCACAAGCAGAGGAGGTGCAGAGAGAGAGGGAGGCACAGAATCTGAAGCAGGCTCCAGGCTTTGAGCTGTCAGCACAGAGCTGGATGCAGGGCTCCAACCCACAGACTGGGAGATCATGACCTGAGCCAAAGTCAGAGGCTTAACCGACTGAGCCACCCAGGTGCCCTGCAACATTTTGCTTTTAATGAGACAAAGGTAATCAGTATCTTCTTTGACATGTGTTTATTTAGTAAACTTTAGCTTCCCACATTTTCTCAGAGGAAATATTTTGCTCAGTGAGTAAAAATAAAATGATCTAAAACTGTTATTTTGTCTAGAGGAAATATAGGGAACCCAAGAAATTTTAGGGCTTTAATTTGTATTTACCGATGATGACCATTAGGTCCTGATAATGATAATTCTTCCTGTTTTTTTTTTTTTTTAAAAAACGTTTATTTATTATTGAGAGACAGAGAGAGACAGAGCATGAGCATGGAGGGGCAGAGAGGGGGGAGACACAGACTCTGAAGCAGGTTCCAGGCTCTGAGCTGCAAGCACAGAGCCTGATGCGGGGCTCGAACTCACCAACCGTAACATCATGACCTGAGCCGAAGTTGGACGCTTAACCGACTAAGCCACCCAGGCGCCCCGATAAATTTTTTCTTTGATCAAAACATCTTAATGGAAATGGAATATTTTGTGTGTGATAAATTTACAGGTTAAAATGGCAGGTTATACAACTCAAATATGGCAATACTGGAATTTCATGGTGCTCAGAAGATTTGAGTGATTAGCTGATGCAGAGTAAGTTATTATTTATTATTATAAAAGCATCTGGTAATTACTTCTGAATGTGTCAGTGTGTAAAAATAGACTGGAAGATAAAATGAAAATACTCAAGCTAGTGACTGACTTTGGAAAGAAAGGAAAGGGAAGTAGATTAGGGCTACTGGTTAAAGACAACTGTAACTTTTTAAATTTTATTAAAAGAAAAATTTGAAGCAAATATAACAGTCAATAGCTGTTCATTCTTGGTAGTTGGACTATGAAGGTATACTTTCCTGTATCTTCAAAATTTCTCTAAACAAAGCAAATTTCCCCACATCCCATAGGAAACTATCTTGATTCAGTCTCAGCTTTCTAAAACTTTACTCTTGTTTAGGGAATATTTGGGAAGATATCAGGACCAGCTTTCTGGACTTTTGGGCCTCAGAAAAGTATCAGGAGCATTAGTTAATTGTTGGGAACCCATTTACACCCTACCTGCACCATCCTAAGGAAATCTTCACCTTCTTCAAATCTAAAAATACAGGTCAGCAAAAAAACAAAACAAAACAAAACATAGATGCAAGTGAGAGCCTCCAGGTCATTAGACAATAAATTCACAACCACACTCAAGTTTCTAACACCCCCTGAAAGGTAATTTACTGGCTTCTCAGGTATCTGAACAAGTAGCAAGTCAATCAGAAAAGCTACAAAATTAAAGCCTGATCTTACCTTACTTTACAGTGCATCAAAATCCATAGAAAATCAAGTTCTGCTTCAAATTTTACCTGTTTCAGCTTCTGATTCTGAGTCGTCTTCCTCATCTTCTTCACTAGAGCAGCTAGACTCATCTTTCTTTCCTTCTTCTTCATCATCAACTTTTTCTTGTTCCAAAGATTCAATACGGGATGCATTTTTCTCTGGCTCAATAATCAATGTCTCTTTGCTGTGCAAAGAAAATAGCTTTCAAATGAGTATAAACACAAAAGGCCAAATACGTTAATTTTTCTCAGATCCACAAAGTCTAATAATCACGTTCATGGCCATGATGCCAATTCATTCATGACATTAACAAAAGTAACTTTAATATTTTACTTACTTTTTAAAGGTCTTCTGTGACTGATTATTGTCCATATTGGCTGTTGATTCAATTAATGGAGATTTCTTCTCCCGTTTTTCACTATGGAGCTTTATAAAAGTTACGCAAAGGAAAATAAGAATAGTATTAAAATAGTATTAATGAGTAAAATACAGAATTTAAAATAAAGTAGTTTTTCAAACATGAAACAAACCCAAAACAAATAAAAGATTTAAGTTTTAACTGGAAAAAAAGGAGGGGAGGGAAGGCAGCCTGGATAAAGAATAAAAAGGACTAGATAGTTAAAAAGCTACGTGAAGAACAAAGTTGAATTTTTTAGATCTCTCCACTGTTAGATCACTGAAAAAGTCAGGCTCCATGAGCCACTTAATATGCCTGATGATATTTTACTTAAAAATGTTTCCTACTTACATAACTTCTTCAATATCTAGGGCCTATTTTACAAATCTGAGATTTTCTTCTAAGCAAACTGTTATGAAATTACAAAAACATGTTATTCTTGAGTAGACACATTACAGAAGTATTCATTTTGTGAAAGGGAGATAAGAGAAATGGGAATAAGCAATACAAAAGACTGAACACTACCACTATTCCTTTACTCTTTTTCACTGTCATTTAGTTTGACTGACAGGACTAACTTAAACCAAAAGCATAAAACATCACAAAAATGCTTTAACTGTCTGAAAGTTAAGGCTTTGGAAGAATTCTAATTAGAAGAATTCACTAATAGAGATAATATTTAGATATTCATCAAACATACCAGATTTTGTTTCTTTTGCAACTCTTCCAAATATCCTAAAATATCTTCATCTGCTACATCAAATGCTGTCTGGCCCTAGGTAGGAAACAAAGAGGATTGGTAATGGTAAAAAGTCAACAAACTATAAAACACTTCTGGTTGACTCTGTATAATTATACAGAAAAGTTAGAAAACATTTGTTACATATGTAGTTTGTTACGTATGTAGTAATACAACAGCATATGACTTAACACAGATGTATGAGAAACCCATGTGAGAGAAAAGCAGCCGATACACCACCCCTTATTTTTGGTAACAGCTTTACTGAGATATGATTCACCATACAGTCATTTAAAGTGTAAAATTCAACTGTTTTTAGCATTCACAGAATGTTACAACCTTCACCATAATCAATTTTAGAATATTTTCATCATCCTGAAATGACCTCCTTACTTTTCTCATCCCTCTTCCCAGCCTTCCAGCCCACGGCAATCACTAATTCTGTTACTACAGATTTGCCTGTACTGAACATTTCATATTAATGGACTCACACAAAAAATCATTTGTGACTGACTTCTTTCACATTGTATGTTTTCAAGTTTCATCCATGTGCTGCGTGTAGTACTTACTACTTCAGTCCTTTTTATTGCTGAATAATATTCCACTGCATGGCATACCACATTTGCTAATCTATTCATCAGCTGATAGACATTTGCGTTTGCTTTCTGCTGTTTAGCAAGTAATACTTCTATGAATATATGTGCACAAATTTTTGAGTGAACATATGTTTTCATTTTCTTGGGGATAGAGCTATAAGTGAAATTACTGGGGCATGTGGTAATTCCACATTTAACCCTTCGAGGCTTTTTTTCTTTTAGATATCTCCATAAAAATTAAAGTCTTGCTACAGTAACAAAATGTATATATATTTCTAAACTGCTTAAAGTTCAGCCAGCCACAGGTATGACTTAGTTTCAAAATTAGTTCAGATGAACATATGTCAATCTATTTTTATTCACTGTGGAAAAGAAAATTTCAAAGAGCTGTTGACCATAGTAAGGTTTTCTCCAGTTGACTACATTTGTCCTTATAATAATAACTGAATGGGATAGGTTTCTAGAATGTCAAAAAAAGTTCATTATTTAGAATACATTCTACTTTATATGTTGGCCAATATATGATCCTTTCTCAGAAGAAAATTCAACTTTTTTTTTCAACTAGAAAATATATCATTCTGAAAGGCAACTGAAATTTCTTTCATATCAGGGGTCTCACAGCTACAACAAAACCAGATTGGTAGATAATAAGTTCTAAAATTACATAAGCTCTTCCATTAAAAAACAAACGTACAACCTTCAATTCTGTAACAACATTAGGATGTTGCCACCTACTTGGATAGGAATTACATTTTCTGGCACTATAAAATGAAGTACTAAGCTACCCAATATCTGAGCTGGTTTTCCATTATCTGTTTATAAAATAAAAAATACGGTCTATGAAGTATATCATAAAAGTACATGGGGGCGCCTGGGTGGCTCAGTCGGTTAAGCGGCTGACTTCAGCTCAGGTCATGATCTCGCGGTCCGTGAGTTTGAGCCCCGCGTCGGGCTCTGTGCTGACAGCTCAGAGCCTGGAGCCTGTTTCGGATTCTGTGTCTCCCTCTCTCTGACCCTCCCCCATTCATGCTCTGTCTCTCTCTGTCTCAAAAATAAATAAACGTTAAAAAAAAAAATTAAAAAAAAAAAGTACATGAAATGCTACTTTATCAAGATACAGCAATATATGTATTTAAAATTTACAGGGTTCAAAAACACTTGTATATCTGCCCTTTCTTGTTGCAAAGTCTTCCCAGCAGGAATTTAAGAGGCAATTTAGCCTTTCCCCACTCAGTCCAGGAGACAGATTTAGCTTTGATAAATCTTCCCCCACTCCCCCGCTTTCAACCTTGAGTATTAAATGCTAAGAATTAAAGTCCTGAAGAATAAATGGCTCTGAAACAAAGTGGCTCAAATTTTGAAGGTGCCCTTTAGATATGAAATACAGACACGTTAATCCATTTTGCTATATCACAGTTTCTTTGTTCTACATAGTTCTACAATGTTACACATGCTATGCTTGTTAAGCAAATTGTTTTCAAGATCATGTTGGGTGAAAGTAACAAACACAGTGGCTTCTTTTTTAAGTATCGTTTTAAGTATTTATCAACCCTTCTCATGAATGAAATACTGCACCTTAAAAATTTTTTTGAATTGCAATTAAATTTTAGCAGCAGTTAAATGCAATGGGGTTATTTTAGTAACTGAGGAATTTTCCTTTATAAGAATAAGAAATTGGATCACCTTACTAACCTTTCTTTTCACTTTCTCCCTTGATAAATGAGTCTACTTTGCAAACAGCAGCTGATAGAGAATAAAAACTGGAGTAAAATGCAGGCTATAAACAGAGAAAAGTTTCTAATTTCAGAAAAGCACACCCCTCAACTTAACCATGCTCATTAAATAATATATAAGACAGTTATGAAGCTATCCAATTGTAAAGTTATAAACATGACCTGGATCTATGCTTCATTAATGGGGTGCTAACTAACAGTAGCACACATAAGCAGAATCACTCAAAGTAACCAAGAAGCAACTGAAGACAGCATAATGATGACGTATGAAAAAGTAAGACTCAATCAAGAAAACAATCTTAAAAAAAAACTACTACTTAATAAATCAGTTTGTACTACATCTGTAAATTACCAGAGTCACACTAGAGCCACTGTTTAAGTCTAATTTTCAGGACTCTTCATTCTTTCCTCACTTATTCTAACTGAATTACTTCTGCAAGTGTGATCTCTCTTCATTTTCACAACAATCAGTGAAGTAGTCAGGACGAGCTTCATGGCTCCAACTGTACAGATGAGGAAACCTAGACTGTGAGTATATGGTATTTGCTCAAGCTCATGCAGGTAATGAAGGGAAAGTGGGAACAGAATCTCAGTCTCTACTGCTCCACTGTCTTTACAGAAAATAAGAATAAGCTCAGATAAACTCAGGGGAAAAAAATCCTTGTGTCCATTAACAGCAGAAGCAGTTTTGTTATTCATTTAAATCTTTATAATGACAGCTATCAAAACAAAACAAAAAAAACCTGTCTACAAATCATTGTAAGATTGCACAAAGAGAAAATTCCAATTAGAAAAACATCTTAGTTAATATTTCAAAAGGGACAATATTTGGGTACATTCTAGTAAAATAATTATTTTAAAACGTTAAGGAAGCAAAAGAAAAATCTTTATATTTATGAAGTCTGTATATTTAAAATCTTTAAAGTCACATAATTTATGAATTAAAATGAAAGGAAATGTCTTTACAAATAAGTTAAAGAAACCGGACCAAACTCTCTATTTAAGAACATGTCTCCCACTTCTATGTAGAAAGACTTTCAAATTTTCTATATGGTTTGTTGCATTTTTTAAAGTTTTTTAATGTTTCTTTTTTTTGAGAGAGAGAGAGAGAGAGAGAGAGAGAGAGAGAGAGAGAGAGAGAGAGAGAGAGAGAAGCGTGTGTGAATAGGGGAGGAGCAGAGAAAGAGAGGGAGACACAGAATCTGGAGTGGGCTCCAGGCTCTGAGCTGTCAGCACAGAGCCTGATGCTGGACTCAAACCACGAGATCATGACCTGAGCCAAATTGAGCCACCCAGGTGCCTTGATTTGTTGCATTTTCTACATTACACATTTACCAAAATTTTATTTTCTATTAGTAAAGAATTCATCTAAACTCTAAAGTTTAGTTGTAAAAATATATTTACATTTCTCTGATATCATTTTAAGAAATCTACTAAAAATCTTCAATCTATAAGTACTGAAAAAGGTATCAAATGACAAGATAAATTCATTTAAGCAGGATTATACAATAAAGACTAATTTTGATTAAACATGAAATATGACATAGTTTTAAAAAATGTAGCCAGTGATAACAGAGAGAGCCTAACTCACACAGGCAAAATTATAAAATTAAAATAAAAAAATAAGTCTTGTAAAAATACCTTCCATTACTGTAGAATATAATCTCCCTTCCCACCCCACAAAAAGCTTACATTTGGGTATACTTATGGCATAAAGGTCTTTAAAATGCTGTATATATTAGGTAGCTCCTCACTATCAAAAGTCTTTAAAAGCTTGATATTTTAAAAGAAAAATCCAATTTTGATAAAAGTTTTAAAATCCTGTTTTCACAACTCTTGAGTTAGTATCTGGAAAAATAAAGCATGAGAAATAAAAAAACTAAGTAAAAACTGCAGAGAAACACAGCAGGTAAATTATTCTTAATTACACTTAATTATTAGGGCTTTAGGAAAATACTCAACTTCTCTGATCATGTTCTCAAATCTGCATAACTCAGATAACTTTATAGGGTTGTTTAAAAGGATAGCATTAGATAATGATATATGTGAAAACAAGTTTAAAATTATAAAACTCTAAGAAATTATGAAGCGTTAATTCTTTTAAGATCATATAAAGATACACTGAAAAGATGAAATGAGGGGATAATACATTAAAATCCAGGATGAAAGTGCTATCATATTGGGGTGCCTGGATTGCTCAGTTGGTTAAGTGTCTGCCTTTGGCTCAGGTCATGATCTCATGGATTGTGAGTTAAGCGCCATGTCGGGCTCTCTGCTGCCTGCAAGGAGCCTGCTTCGGATCCTCTGTACCCCTCTCTGTGACCCTCCCCGGCCTGTGCTCTTTCTTCCTCTCTCATAAATAAATTAAAAAAAAAAAAAAAAAAAACTTAAAGAAAAAAAAGAAATTGTTACTACAGTAACATAGAAACAAAAAGAGATAAAGCAAAATGACTTATATGCAGTCTTTCTCCTAGAGCATAATTATGATAAACTGAGGGCACAGGAATTAGACACTTATAGAACAGATGCAAGATAAAATAACTTTTTTCATACATACTATATATATTGTCTATGTATCACTACCAAAAAATAACGTATTTAAACTAGAAAATGATACAATGTTCTCAGAAAACCTTTCCATTAATAAGCTTCTCTCTTCTGGTCCTTATCTGGAGACCACTATCAATGAATGAACCAATTATCAGCACTGCCCATGTCAGTGGACAAGTGGCCTTTAAGAGACATTGTTTGGGAGACAGGAATGCAGAAAAGAGATTAGAAGATAAGAGATATTTACTAATTTCTTCAGAAAAATCCCAACTGCTGGGGGAATTTCTACATAGAAGGAGAGGAAATATGAATTGTCAAACTAAAATTGGCTGGCCTTTTATACTTAAAATTAAATAGTATCAACATTTACTTGTCTTCTAATGCTGATAACAAAACAGAAAACTGTTATAAATAAAAAAGGGCAAATTATCAAAGTTTTGACTAAAAATTTAGATAGAAGACTTTTATACTTATGTATAAAAGCACACCTATACTTATGCTCTCAAACATTTTTTCTCTTGACCTCCCTGAAGATTTTCACCACTTCCTAGGACTGTCTTGCCTGTACATTTCTTACTTAAAATACATTTACAGGTACATATATGAAAATACATTTATAAGTACATATAAGTACATATATGAAAAATACATTTATAAATACATATGTGGAAAGCACATATCTAAATACATATATAAAATACATATATAAGTACATATATATGAAAGGAGTTCAGAGGGCTTCTTTATCACTTTATGTCAGCAACTAGAACATGAATTTCCACTACCTCAACTTCCAAACACTTAGCCATGGGGAAATCTTGGGCATATGGTTATCATTTTTGCTCTCTTCCCTTTGCAGATTCCCAAGGAGAAACTGCTGTTATCAGAATGTAATCAGCACCAGCACTTATATTAATGGACACAATAGATCAGATGGCACCATCTGAATAAAGAGGAGATCGTTTTAGGAACCTCTGCTAAGTAATCTACCACATTATCCTATAAAATGCAATATATAAAGGATATTCTATGGAAGCTAAAGGTAATCAAGCTCACTAGAGGAAGTGTCTTGAGCTCTGCAACTGTTGGCATATGATAAGAATCATGAATACGAATAGGAAGAAAACTAGTAGGAATACTGGTGACACCGGTAACTGACAGTGCTTGGAAGGGAGTACAGAAAAAAAAAAAAAAACCCTAATCTAGTAAGGAATCTGACAACCTGAATCAGTTCATGATTTGTAAAAAACACTTATGTGATATTCACTCCTTCCTTCCCTCTACCTAACTGGGTGATATTAAGTGAATCTTCTACCTCATAAACTGTTTTCTCACCTGCAAAACTAGGAGACTACATGTTACATCTCAATAATTTTATCTGGAATAAAACTTTATGGGTTTTCTATATTCTCACCTGCTTTAAGACCTCACTGTCCGAGCCATTTAAAAAGCTACTGTAAGCAAGCTGTCAAGACCACCAGCTAAAAAGAAATAGAAATATACTTCTGTATGTGTTCTAACCCATAGTGATGGGAGAAAACATTCACAGAGAAAAGCAAAATTTTCTTAATTTATGAATTCTGAAGTACCCAAATCTACTCTATTGCATATGGTAATAGGATTACTCAAAGAGTAATACTTCTTTCTTTGAGGAACAAGGTCAAAACCACCTTGTAGGTAGCTGAGAAATAATTAATTAATAATAAAAACCAACAAATGGCTGATAAAATGTTGTTTTGTATGGTTCATAAAACTTAATTATAAAATTTACATTGCAATATTTTTGAGACTTCTAAAACACTTATTTCCAAAAGTTAAATATTTAAAATATATTTAAAAGGCCTACCACTTTGTTGACCATCTCCATATCACACAGATTGTCCACTAAAATTCGACATGCTTCTTCTTTACCCCAGTGAGCAGCAGCATGAAGAGGTGTCCAGCCATCATAATCTTTAATATTAACATCATAGCCTGCCTGTATTAGAAGCCTAAAGAAATTATAGTGAATTAGATGATCATTAAAAAAATCTAAACGTGAGCAAACATAATCAACAGCTTTATACCATGCAAGCTAACAAAAATCTGTGACATATTTCTTTTCCTAGTTCCCATCTCTTTTCCCTTCAATGAATTAACTAGGAGAAAAGAATTCTCAGAAAACACTGGTAAAGAGAATCTTGAATTACTGCCATAATAATGCATTCATTTTAACTAATTTCTAATAAGTGTAATGGTTTGGTGGGACACTGATTAATTCTTGTTAATATGAATTGTAATTGAAATTTTCACAGGAAAGCCAGTAATTTTTCAATGTAAACTCAAAAACCCTTGGATCAATTTGTATATTAAACTGATTTATTGCAGTGAATGCCTTCAGGTGTCCATATAATATATTACCTCAGGCTAAATGTGTTCTAAATATATACTGGGATCAAATAAATTTCTTTTGAAGTTTTTCTATGGTCTTGCAGTTGAGGAACTAGTTTGTGAAAGCTTTCACAAACTTAATGACCTACCTACCATGGGTAATTTTCATAGGAAACTGACAGTCTGCTAGGAACAACACAAAGCAGGAGCAGCTGGGCGGCTCAGTCAGTTAAGGGTCCAATTCTCAATTTCGGCTCAGGTGATGATCTCATGGTTCAGGAGATCCAGCCCCAAGTCAGGCTCTGTGCTGACAGCATGGAGCCTATTTGGGATTCTCTCTCTCTCTCTCTCTCTCTCTCTCTCTCTCTCTCTCTCTCTCTCTCTCTTTCTCTCCCTCTCCCTCTCCCTCTCTCTCCGTCTCTCTCTACCCCTCTCTCCCCACTTGTGCTCTCTTTCTCTTAAACTAAATACATACACATTAAAAAGAAAAAGGAAAAAACAAAGCAAAACAAATATTCCAAGGGATTGAGTCTACTTTTCTGCAGCAGTAAAAAGCAGATATTCTGTCAACAAAGCTAGAAAAGAGGAATACATTTTAATACAATGCAAAGACTTTTATAAATTGTTAGTATGCCCTCCTAGCTGTATATTCACATCGACCTTTATTTTATCTAGAAATTAAGCTCAGAGAACAAAAATTGGGTCTATAAATTGCACACAGCACAGTCACACACGCACAAAGAAGAACAGTAAATACTTTATAACTCATGAAATCACTTACTCTCCAAGAAGTTGAGCTTGAGAAGGGCTTCTTTTTACCTACGAGAGGTGGCAGTGATAGCTAATACATAACCCTTCATTTATTTATATTTCAAGAATTGATACCCTATTTCCTCAGAATATTTAATGCAGCTGTTTCTAATTCTGATTCTAAAACAAAACCATCTGAAGAGCTTGTTAAAAAAAAAAAGATTCCCCAGCTCCACCCAATCCTATGCAATTAAGCAGCATATTGGGAGATGGGCCCTGTCAACCTATATTTTTAGTAAGTCCTGTGTCATCTGCCTGCAGACCAACATTTAAGAGCCACCAATCTAAAGAACGAGCTAACTGGGGCGCCTGGGTGGCTCAGTCAGTTGAGCATCTGACTTCGGCCCAGGTCATGATCCCGTGCTTTGTGGGTTTGAGCCCCGCATTGGGCTCTGTGCTGACAGGCTCAGAGCCTGGAGGCTGCTTCAGATTCTGTTTCTCCCTCTTTCTCTGCCCCTCCCCCATTCTGTCTGTCTCCCAAAAATAAATAAATGTTAAAAAAAAATTTTTTTTAAAGAACAAAGCTAACAGAAGTCTAGAGATTTAAGTTAAAAAAATCCATTAACATATATATGATTAGAAACTTTATTAATAGAGACAGAATACTGGAATATAATGAAAATAATCTCCCATTAGAAAACAGAAACTATAATAATGTTAAATATTCTGAGAAACATAAAAATTAGAAGTATTTGGAAGTCTATGTGGAAAGGAAAGACAGAAAGGTAGTTACAATTTATTCCCCATAAACATACGGCTCTCTGTATATGCCAGGCCACATAAAACTCAAAAAAGTAAGACTGTACTTATTATATTCAAGAAGATTCTAGTGGAGGATGAAAGTCAAGTAAAACAATAATCAACCCTCAAAGACAGGTTCTGTGATGAAGATGTAATGGCAGTACAGAACTGAAAAGTATCAAACTCAATTGCAAGGGTTTATGTATTTGTGGGGGAGCGGGAGGGGGTGATGGGTAGGGTTACATTTGAAACCAGTATTTTCTATTTATTTCTCATGTCATATACATATTTTTACTTATTTTTTTAAGTAATATATTTACAAAGTTCAAAAATAAAAAAGACTAAATGGCTACATAGGGAAGTCACTCCCACTGCTGACCTTTAGCCCAACAGTTCACCAGGTTTTCCCCCCTTAGATAACCATATTACTAATTTTGATTGGATCCTTACAGAGAGATTTTATGTATATACCAGCAAATAACAAAAAAATATTTTTTCTTAAAGATTTTATCTTTAAGGGGTGCCTGTGTGGCTCAGTCAATTAATCATCTGACTCTTGATTTCAGTTCAGGTCATGATCTCACTGTTTATGGGATCGAGCCCCACACCCGGCTCTGTGCTGACAGCATGGAATCGGCTTGCGATTCTCTCTCTCTTTCTCTGCCCCTCCCCTGTTCATGTGTGCACATGCACACACGCACTCTTTCTCTCTCTCAAAATAAACATTAAAAAAAGAGAGATTTTATCTTTAAGTAATCTCTACACCCAACATGGGGCCCAAACCCTCCACTCTGAGACCAATACTCCCATACTCCACTGACTGAGCCAGCGGTTGCCCCTAAAATTTAAAACAATAACACTACCTATTAGTGTTTTAATTGGTACAAGAGTATTCCAGTCAAAGGATGTATCAGAATTTAGTCAACATTCTCCTACTCCTAGTATAAACAATGCTATTAGCACATACCTTATTTCCTGTGAGAATATCTGTAAAAAAAAAAAAATTCTAGAGGTAGAGCTAACTGTTAAGCCAAAGAATAACTGATACTTTGATAAAATCTGCTCAACTGTCATACTTTCACCAGTAATGTGAGAGTGCCTTTTCCCCAATCTTGCCAACAGTGTGCCAAACATTTTAATCTTTGCCAATATGATAGATGAAAAGTGGCAGTAATTCATTGTAGCTTCAACTGCACCTATTATGAATAAGGTTGAGTGTTTTTTTTTTCATAGGCTTAAGAGCCTTGAACTTAGTCAAAGGATCGAATGGAATTTGCCTCCAAGTTGAAGAGATGGTGAATGAAGGTATCTAAACAGAAACAAAGTAGGCATTAAGACATCATGACAGAACTTCAATTAGATATATATAGTTGGATAATGCGTGCCTGAGGAGCAATGGTAGCAGCTTAGCTTAAAAGAGGATGACTAATGGTCTTATGTACTAATTTGAGGAGTTTAAAATATATCCCAATCCACATTGAGAATCTTCACAAAGAATTTTAAGAGCCTACATAACCTAATTACAAAGACCCCTTAGAGCTGTCTAGAAAACTATTTTACGGTGCAATCTACTACTTAAAAAGTATTACCTTTACTATTTGTAATATTCTTAATGTTTTCAATTTTTCCTTTAAAAAATGCTGTTGTCAAGTCACTAAGGTTCATTCATGACCTGCTACTGGGGTCTGAAAGTTTGCTACATTTTGGATTAGAGAGAAATACACAGGGGGACAAGAAAAGTAATTAAAAGTTAACTTCACTATTCTAGAAGGCTTCAGTTATTGAAGTAAGTAGGGATTGAAAAAAGGAGGAACTTGGGAATAGCTGACCCACTTACACTTCATTGTTTTTACTGAGCAGGGGGAATAAGAACAGACTGATATTAGAAACTCTTGTCAAACATAATATAAAGGGTGTAGAAGATTTTGCCGAGGGCTAGTCTTACTTCCTTTCACATACATCTAATAAAAGTTACACACAGCATTATTTTTTTCATATAGCTGATAACACCTTTGCGTTGCAGAAGTAAAAAAAGGAAAACAAACAAATTTATTGTGACATAAAGGAGTTTTGTTTCAATGAAATTTGCTGACCAGTATATAGCCCTGTAAAATCTCAGTTGCTTAGGTCTTGATATTTAATATTATGCTAAAAGCACTCTGAGTCCCAGTGTTACGCAGTAAAAAGAAAACTGCATTTTAGATAAATTACATGTAAATACTCACCAGGAATCAAACCTTGTGAATTTGATAGGTTTATAACATAACACTGTTCTTAGTCTCAGTAACCAGAGTTAGCCACTCTGGGAACCTCAAAATGACTCTGTAGTAATTTATCAGCCCAGAAGTTAACACATAATGGTTGCCTGATGCTTTAGCTTATTGGGAAATTACAACCAAAGAAAAAAACAGTAGAATAATCAAAATTCAAGAGAAAAGAAAGGGCTTTAGAAACAAAGCAATAATGTTCAAGGTAGTTTTCTCTTTTTCATGTAAATAGACATTAAATAACTTTTACAAACTTTCAAAATAATGTCTGCAGGTATCTTAAGAAAAGGAACAATGAAATAAGGAAAATAAAGTTGAAATAGGACTGTGAAAAACAATACTTACTTTAAAACTTCTGTATAGCCTTTCGCAGCTGCAACGTGAAGTGCTGTGCCTCCAGATTTTGCATGCCGGACGTCATTTATTTGACCACTATTTAGCCATTGTCTTGCATCTCTAAGCATTATCCGTTCTTCTTCCTTTCGTGCTGCTTCTATATCAACCCCTGATAAAATAAAAATTGCTTTTATTTTTTTCTTTATAGAAAATGTTCTTCCTTTGTGGGAAATAAAATTACCCGAAACATATCAAGTTTTAAATAAAAATTAAAAGTGAAAGTATATTTTTTCAAAAATAGGCTGCTAATTAACAAGCTAGTTAAATAAAGAAATGTGGGAAAGCTGTAGATATTTTATTAGCCTTCTCTACTGATTATTTACTTTTTGCCCCACAAATATTATTTTGGCTTTCCTTTTACCAACAAATCCTTTTTAAAAAAAAATTTGAATATTTCCTTAGGTATATTCATCCTTTAGTTTTAAGAAATTAAGAAAAAACCCATATATAATTAAGCCTTAAATTCCGATCTATCTGCTTTGGCCAGTTCTCTAAACTCTACCCTACTAGGTACAAATGTTGATTGAACACTTCAACTTGGTGGTCCTGTTTTTATCTAAAATTTACCAAATTTTGAAACAATTTCTTTATAAAACTCTTTCCTTTTCCATCACAGTTCATTTTCACTATTAGTATCAGCATTATAATTTTACTAAGTTATATAGATGTTCATTCATTTAAAAGCATTTATTAAGCATGAAGTTAGGTTGAGATGGGAAGAATTCAAAAAGGAATAGGACACTCTACTTCTTTCTTAGCTTTAAAAAAAATCCTGACAAAAAAAATAGAAAAGATAATCTGAAATTCCTAAATTATCTCATGTTGTCTCATAGCTTCAACTGCCGGCTAATAAACAGCACATACCACAATGTGTTTATAGTATGTCTTGCTCCAGAAGTCTATGAACTTATTAAAAGTAAAATACTATTTTTTTAGGGGCGCCTGGGTGGCGCAGTCGGTTAAGCATCCGACTTCAGCCAGGTCACGATCTCGCGGTCCGGGAGTTCGAGCCCCGCGTCGGGCTCTGGGCTGATGGCTCAGAGCCTGGAGCCTGTTTCTGATTCTGTGTCTCCCTCTCTCTCTGCCCCTCCCCCGTTCATGCTCTGTCTCTCTCTGTCCCAAAAATAAATAAACGTTGAAAAAAAAAAATTAAAAAAAAAAATACTATTTTTTTAAATTTTGTATTCTCACTGTCTAGATGAGGACCTAACACAAATTAAAAGGGGTCAGTAAATGTATACTAACTAAATAATGAATAAATGAGTAAAAACAATCTCACACACACCCCACACCCACACACCTCCTTAGCTAAGAACTCTCCTGTAATTCATATCCATGTATCCAACTGTCTAGTCAGGACTTTTTTCTTTCATTGATCCATTTATCCAATCACCCACCCATTCAAAATGCACTGATTGCCTACTAGATGTCAGGTGCTTTTATAAGATTTACTGGGGATAGAAGTGAACTCATTATATTGAAGGAGATATACATATGTGAAGAAAAATAAAGCACAGTAAAGGGACAGAGGGTCATGAGAAAAAGCTGTTATTTTATAAGGTTTGGTAAAGAACAGTCTCTTTGATAAGGTGACATTACACCAAAAATAGAGTGATAGGTACACTATATATTTTGGGCGACATTCCAGACTGAGGGAAGTCCTAGTAGGCTCGACACAGAAGCCTGATTGGAACATTCTTCTGTTTAGAAGGCCAGGATGTCTACAAAGTAATGAGAACAAAGAGCAGAATGATATAATCTGACTTAATTTTAGAGGATCACTTAAGCTGAAAAGTTAAGAGAAGAAACTGAGGTACCAAATTGGAGGATACTACAACAATTCTGTCAAGAGATGACAGAGTTTAAACCAGGGTGGTAGCAGTGAAGGTTAGTAAAGGGGTTAGATTCTGGATTCTTCAAGGTACACCAACACAATTTGTTGTTAGTGTGGATGTAGGAAACAAAAGTCAAGTATGAATCAAAGGTTTTCCGCCTGAGCAACTGGAAAAACTAAATTTTAAATATAAGAAATGTGACGTTTAAGATGCCCTAACAGACATCTAATTGGAGATATCAAGTTGTCAGTTGGATTATCTGTGCTTGGAGAACAGAAAGAGTCAAGATGGGCAAATACTATAATAAAATTATATGCCATAGGTATCTGAAACTTCATGCTAAAATCTTAACTCAATTTCCCTAGCCAGTCTGCTTGCTCCCTGTCTTATATTTACTATACCAAGTACCACTACTTACCCAGCACTTTACCACTTTACCAATTAGTTCAGACTTTGAGTTGCCATCTCAGACTGTCTTCTTGATGGTATCTTAGTTCATCACCATCACTTCATGTCCTATATCC
Organism: Felis catus; assembly: GCF_018350175.1. Classification (NCBI taxonomy): domain Eukaryota; kingdom Metazoa; phylum Chordata; class Mammalia; order Carnivora; family Felidae; genus Felis; species Felis catus. The sequence goes on from NC_058374.1 coordinate 103,099,926, forward strand.
CACACTTTACTACTATTACTGACCTGTAACCATCTTATTTAAGATGCCTTCTACTGTTATTCAGAAAAGAAATTATAAAGTTGTAATTGTAATACATTAAATATAAACTTTTTAAAAAGTTTATTTATTTATTTTGAGAGAGACAGAGACAGAGACAGAGAGAGACAGAGGGAGAGAATCACAAGCAGGCTCCACACTGTCAGCACAGAGCCTGATGTGGGGCTTGAACCCAGGAACTATGAGATCATGACCTGAGCTGAAATCAAGAGTCAGCTGCTTAACTAACTGAGCCACCCAGCTGCCCCTAAATATAACCTTTTTACTAAATGATTTTCCTCATGCTTTATTCTTTTACTATGTCTTTTAAAACATGAACCTCTTATATTATCTTTATCATTTTTGTCTTTGCCATCTTGAACATTTATATTATCTTTTACTATTCTAAATTTCCTCTGAACTTGAAATTAGAAAATATCTTTCTCAATTTATCTAATTTCATGCTATCCTTAGCTACTTGCAAAGCAATTACCTTTTTTCTGCTTCCAAATCATGCTCTTATATGAATATTATGTAAAAACAAAACAACTCAAGTTTAAAATTAAAGTATGTGTGAAGGGAAATTTCTTATGCTTAAGAAAATCTAGTTAGAAAGAAAAACTCTTCTGTCATATTAAAATTTTTTTTTAAATACTACTGATATAGACCCTGCTTTAGTTCATTAAAATTTAGAAAGAAGGAAAAAAAGAAGCCCTTATTATAGTACATATTACTTGTTTTCTAGTTCTATTGTTTTAAGTAGCTAGTGACCTTGAGAAAGCCATAACTTCTTTGAATATTAGTAGAATGAGTTAAGAACACGGATATTGAACCTAGACTGCTGGGTTTCAATCCCTTACCTGTGACTTACTAGCTCTATTATTTGGGGCAAGACACTTAAATCTATGCTAATATTCAGTTGAATTGTAAAAAAGAGGTAATGAAAGCACCTTTCCTACAAGGTTGTTGTGAGGATTTAATTAATATATGTGAAATGCTTAAATCAGAAGTAAGCACCCAGGTGCTTCGCTAGCAGCTATCACTAGCAGCTCTAAATGCCTATGATTCTGCTCTCTTTCCTTGCTTTATGGTCTAACAGAAAGAAAATCCTATAATGCATTTACCTGGTCCTTAGCCCACCTACTATAAATACAAGATTTTTGAACAATGAAAACAATATGTATCAAAACTAAATTGGATATAATAAAGTGATGAGATTAACATCTGTCACTAGTATTGAAAACCAGTAAATGTAAGACTGAAACGTAGCCAAATCTCTTGGTAAGAAAAAATAAGAATAAACTGGAGTTTGGTCACAGCTAAGAGACACAAGAGTGACTTGTGTCCCAAGCTAAATACAGACAATTGCATTAAAATATAAACCAGAAATACTTTTAACTATTGTTCAACCTTCGAGATCAGGAATTGCATGCTCTGACTGTGCCAGTGGGGCACCACAAATCATTTCTAGTGTCAAAGGCAATTTCCTTAAGGATGACTAGTTACTGATCAAATATATTATATGAGGAATTAGAGCTGGAAGAAATAGAAAATTTTAAATATGAAATAAAAACATAGCAGGATAAACAATTTGAGTAATCTTATCAATGCAAGAGGTATATTTAAGGTGCTCTTTTTAAAATTATTAAAATCTATTATGAGAGCTATCCCTTCATTTTGTTTCTCTGAATAAAGTTATGCTACAGAAATTCATGTATTCCCATTACATGAATAAAATGAACATCATGAAGTATCTTCTAGGAGACACTCTTAATAAAATGCAGTATGCCAGTGATGGAGAGTGTGGGCTCAAGATACCTGTCACACTATTTGGGACTAAACTACAGTACTTACTTCCCACCCATATGATCTTTGGCAAATCACTGAGCCTCAATTTGTCATCTGTAAGATGGGGGTAATAGTAGTAGTAATCTCTGAGAATTGTGCAGATGAAATGAAATCAAGCCCATTGCTCAATTCCTGGCATACATAATCAGACTTATTAGCGTTAGCTTTTCACTGTTCAGTTCCAGGGTCATCTCATCTATTATTCTCCCAGATTTACATTTTTCCATCCTGGTATCTCCTGAGTTCCAAAAACGTACCAAACAATGTAATCTGGATGTCCTTTTGCTGCCGCAAACTCAATATATCCCCAAACTCACATACTCTCTAAATCTGTTCCTGCTTTGTCCCACATTTTCCCATATGAGTTTAGCCATCATTAACTCTTTTTTTTTTTTAAGGGGGGGGTGTCTTTTTAAAGTTTATTTATTTTGAGAGAGAGACAGAGAGAAGGCAGGTGAACAGGGGAGGGAGAGAAAATCACAAGCAGGCTCTGTGCTGTCAGCACAGAGCCCAATGCGGGGCTTGAATTCACGAACTGCGAGATCATGACCTGAGCTGAAAGCAAGAGTCAAATGCTTAACTGACTGAGCCACCCAGGTGCCCCTAACTATCGTTAAGTCTTAAACTAAAAACTTCAGGAGGTAAACAAGTGGCCTCAATTCTTCCTTTATCTCCACATTCAATTCTTCATCAAACTGTTTTAATTTTACCTTAATATCAAGACAGCCCTGCTCTTTTCTATCTTAAATGTAATTGCTTTGTCCTTATCATCTTTCAGCAGAACCAATTTAAGAGCCTTCTTCAAGGAAGATAAGCCACCATGTATTTCCCATTCTAAATCATCCTCCAAAGTGCCATCAGCTGTACTACTAACAACCAAATCTAATCAGGCTCATTTCCTTCTTGGAGATCTTGGATGCATCTAATGCCTATAAAATGGATGTCCTTCACCATCTGGCTACAGCCCAATCTTTTCAGGTCTCATCTACTACTCATCTACTCCATTCTGACTTTCTATCTCCACTCCAATTCTCATGTGTTCTCTGCATATGCTATATCTCCAATTCCTTTTCTTTTGCACATGTTGATACGCCTGCCTGACATGCCTTTTCTGTCCACCAACTCCTTTCTCTGCTAAGCAAACTCATTCTCAAATGTCATCAATCTGAAACCTTTACTGACTACTGCAAGTAGTTACTCATAGACTTTTCTGTTCTCCCACATTTTGTCCCTATCTATATTTTAGCACACAGCACACTACATTTTGAAGCTGTTTATATATCTGACACTTCTGCTATCCTGTGAAATTCTTAAGAGTAAAGACTGTCTTGTTTCTTTATTTGTTGCTGTTTCTTATTTTAATTATTATTTTTTTAACATTTATTATTTTTTGAGACAGAGCAGGAGCAGGGCAGGTTCATAGAGAGACACAGAATCTGAAGCAGATGCCAGGCTCTGAGCTGTTAGTGGGCTCGAACTCACAAACCATGAGATCATGACCTGAGCCGAAGTCCCGAAGTCGGGACGCTTAACCAATTGAGCCACCCAGGTGCCCCTGTTATTTTTTAATACCCAGCACTCAGAACATTTGCTGGCACATTAATCAACACTGAAATCACCGTAATTAAAATTAGTCTTTGCAAGAAGCTTCCTTCATATATAAGGAAACCAAAGGCAAGAAGTTTTCAGTACATCTCCATGCCTTTCCTAGTTCTTAATAATTACTAACTAATATTAGTATAAAAAGATTTATTTTAACTACTGTTTAACAGGAAATGGTGAGCTATCTAACTAGGCATTCATCACAGCCAGGTGGGCTGATAAGGTAGTATTCGTTATAGGTTGTGATGCTTGTCTCTATTTGTCCAACTTCCTCAAGTCCTGAATATCCCATTATTCCAGAACACTGCCTAGAATAGAACATGCCTGTTAAAAGCTCTTCTGTGTTCTTATCCAAGTTCCAGTTTATAATTACTTATCTAATGTGTGCCCTGTTTCTCCTGGGCTCCAGGGGATCTTCAACTGCTTGTTAAAATGCCTCAAGTATATTTAGGCACTTAAATATCCTCTCAGCTTCAGTGTCTTAAGATTTTTTTAAACATTTAGTAGTTACGAATTTTCCTAATCCCAAGGAATAAAAATCTCTTTATCAGAGACTAACTTAGCTTCTACTCCTTTGCTTCTATTTCATGATGAACGACACTTCAGCATGAGCCAACCTTCTAAACCAATATCCCATACTTTTAACACCTTAAAGTAAGGTGTTAAAAAAGAGTTCTTTTTTTGATAATACTCATTTAACCACTGCCTAAACAATGGATTTTGGTGGAAATCACACTAATTTTATTTAGCAGTACATACTAATTTTTTAAAATTTATTTATTTTATTTGGAGAGAGAGGGGGGCAGTACAAGCAGAGGAGGGGCAGGGAGAGAGGGGAAGAGGGAGGAATCCCAAACAGGTTCTGCACTTCAAACTTCCACACATGAACCAGATCATGACCTGAGCCAAATTCCAGAGGTGGAAGCTTAACCAACTGAGCCACCCAGGTGCCCCATACATATTAATTTTTAATTGTGGTAAAATACACATAAAATTTACCATCTTAATAAACAATTTTAAGTATGCAGTTCAGTAGTGTTAAGTACATTTACATTTTTGTGCAACCCATCTCTAGAACTCTTTTCAGCTTGCAAAACTGAAATGCTACACCCATTAAACAACCACCCCCATTCCCACCTTGTAACAGCCATCATTCCACTCACTGTTTCTGTTAGTCTGACTCTTGAAGTACCTCACGTAAGTGAAATCATACAGTATTTGTCTTTTTGTGACTGGCTTTTTTCTGCTTATCATAATGTCCTCAAGGTTCATCCATACTACAGTATGTATCAGAATTTCCTTTTTAGTGAATAATAGTCCACTGTATGTTCATAACCACATTTTGTTTATTCACTTACCCACCAAAAGACACCCGGTTTACCTCCATCTTTTGGTTATTTGAATAAGACTGTTATAAAAATGGGTGCACAAATATCTTTTGAAACCTTCCTTTTAACTTTTTGGCTATATACCACCCCCCACTCCCCACCCCCCAAAAAAAAGAACTGCTACAGGGCACTTGGGTGACTCAATTGCTTAAGTGTCCCACTCTTGGTTTCGGCTCAGGTCATGATTCTCACAGTTGTGAGATCAAGCCCTACGTCAGGCTCCCTGCTGGAGGTGGAGCCTGCTTAGGATTCTCTCTCCCTCTCTCTCTGCCCTACCCCTGCTAACTCTCACTCTCTCTCTCTCTCTCTCTCTCTCTCAAAAAAAAAAAAAAAAGGATTTGCTAGATTATATATAAAGATATTATATATACATATAAAATATACATATTATATATTATATCTCAAGATACAATTCATACACCATTTACAGGACACCATTCAGTGGTTTTTAGTATATTTGCAGAGTTGTAAAACTATTACCATCACCAGTTTAAAACACTCATTATTCCTAAACAAAACTTTACCCATAAACAATCATTCTTCATCTATAAACTGATGTCTCCTACTAAATTTATATTTTTAGCCTATCTCTCCCTGATCACATATTCAACTGCTTAAATATCAGCAAAACAAACTTGGCAAACCTGAAAATGAATCCCTAAACTTTTCCCACAAACCCTACTTCCCCCACAATACTCACATCTCATTTACCCCTTCTTTCTTGCATACCAGACCCCTTAATCACTCAATAATCCTCTTAGCCAAACCTTCAAAATACATCTAAAATCTAACCTCTTCTCTTCACTTTGTTCACTACCACCTACTTCAGCCCTTACTTTCCTACAATCTATCCTCAACACAAAAGCCACAGAGATCCTTTCTAAAGTAAGTCTGATCATAACCACCTACTTCTGCCCTTACTCTCCTATAATCTATTCTCAACACAACAGTCACAGAGATCCTTTCTAAAGTAGGTCAGATCATGTCACTCCTTTACCTCAATTCCTCACAGGCTCCCTACTTCACTCAGACTAAAAGCCAAAGTCCTTCCAATGGCCCACAAAGCTTTATGTGATATGGTTCACAGTTACCTCTGTGACATCATCTCCTTCCAGCCTCTTCCTTGTGCTGCTTGCTTCAATCATACTAGCTTACTTGTTCTTTCTCTAAATATACCATACACCCTCCCCTCCTTACACTTGCTGCTTCCTATCTGGAATGTTCTTTCCCAGACTCACATGATTCATTCCCTTACCTATTCAGATCTTAGCCTAAATACCCACTCATCAGTGAGGACTTCTTGACCGCTCTATTTAAGTTTGCAATGTATCTCCTCACCCTGTGCATTTCCCTACCCTCTTTACCTATTTTCTCTCCCAAGTTTTTATTACCATATAATTTTATGTCTGATCCTACACCTTATGATATTTTTTTCAATTTTAACAGTATTAAAAAGATGTACAGTTGAGAATCATTTATTTTTTCAAATAGACTCATACTACATATATTGTTATGGAAGGTGATTTTTTTCCTACTAAAACTATGATTTCTCCTTCAATATCAAAAATTATTTTATTGAAAAAGTCAAGTACCATATTCTTCCTAAAACAGTTTTAAACATTTCTTCCATTTAGGTTGCTTTTATATTACCTTGCCGATTAACTTCATTTTGAAGTAGCTCTTCCATTGCCTCCTCCTCAGCAATATCTAATGGTGTATCTCCTTCACTGTTGACAGCTCCTACATGTGCTCCCTGACCAATCAAAAATCTGTAAAATCAAAGAGAAGACAGTTAAGCAATGATGGTATCATTAAGACCAAATGCATAACCAATGAGGAAAATTCCTATGTAAGAGCAACAATAAGAACCAAGGATAGTAGATATACTAAGTTTTAAAAAAGTACCATAGAACATGTTTTCCTGTTTTAAATTTGTATTTCCTAATATTTATATAATGTACACACATTGCTTTACTAATACAAAAATGTTAACATTTAATGATAATTAGAAAGTCTTTCATAAGATCAGTTCAGATGACCTCCACTAAGATTTTTCATGATCTCCATATCGACTGCTTTCCTAACTGGTCTCCATTTTCCCAGTCTCATGCCATATCCCACAGTTCTTAACCTGGGGTTGACAGACCATCAGAAGGCCACTGAACTGATGCATACATCTTAAAATATTGTTTATGCTCAACACAGTTTTGAAATTAAAGTATTGGTCTCTTTGTTTAATGTGTTACTAAATAAGCACATATATAACTATACCATAAATGTGTTTTTCTAATATTTTGATAAATGAAATCCAATATAAGTGGTTTTCGATGTACTTTGTATTTTACTTTATACATCCAAAATACAATCTTGAGAAAAGTAACCACAGGTGTCATCAAATCTGACAAAAGGGATCCAGATATAAAAAGGTTAGGAATCTCTTCCACTGTGTCATCTATACATCACCCAGAGTCACCTATTTAAAATGACTGGGGTCAATTTCCTATTTAAAAGATCATGGCTTAGTTGTACCATACTAAGAGAAAACATACATGATCCTCAATGATCTGGTTTTGTCTTCTTTTTCAGATTCATTTCTCTTCCATACTGTACCACACGTTAAGTTCCAACAATATGGAACTGCTCATAATGCTAGACTAAACTATGCTTCTTTGGCATTCCTGATTTTACTTTTCTGTATATAAAGAATGGGCTTTTTTTCTCTATGTCCCTAACCACCTTAACTCTTACTCATATATATATTTTCATGACTATAAAAATATTCTCATTGTAAAAATAGTAAAAAAAAAAAAAATCCAGTTTTAAAAAAAGGAAAAAAAGAACTCATAACTTTATATTTCTCCTTCTACTATTATGTTCCCTCACCAGAGATAAACATTATCTATATTTTTTCCAGTAAGTTTACTATGAGTTTATATGTGTGTATGTAAACATATATACAGAGTCACTTTTGAGGTTCTTTTTGTAAGACAAAAACTAATGAGATTATTTATTTATTTTTTATAAATTTCTTTTTTTCAACGTTTATTTATTTTTGGGACAGAGACAGACAGAGTATGAACGGGGGAGGGGCAGAGAGAGAGGGAGACACAGAATCAGAAACAGGCTCCAGGCTCTGAGCCATCAGCCCAGAGCCTGACGCGGGGCTCGAACTCCCGGACCGCGAGATCGTGACCTGGCTGAAGTCGGACGCTTAACCGACTGCGCCACCCAGGCACCCCCTAATGAGATTATTTTCAGTGCACAGGAACCCAATGTATTATAATAGCTGAAAAATATTCCACAGTATGGCTGAATCATACTTTTCTTTCATACTGTCCTCCTAATGGACATGTTCTTGAATATACACTTAACACTATCAATCTTTAAAAATTTTCCCAACATGATGGGGACCAAACTATTTCCTAATCACACATGAGGTTGAAAATATTCGGATATGTTTACTGGCACTTGTATTTTCTCCTTTTGTGAATTTATTTACATCTTTTGCTTGTATTTCTAATGTGTTCATTAATTCAACAAATACTTATGGGGTGTTTTTATAGACTGAATGTTTGTATCCCCCCAAATTTCATGTTGAAATCCTCACCTCCAATGTGATGCTATTAGCGGGGTGGGACTTTTGGTAAATAATTAGGCTTAGATGAAATAATGAGGGTGGTGCACCCATGATGGGATTACAGTTCTTACAGAAGAATAAGGGACTACAGCTCACTGTTTCTCTGCCATAAAGAACACAGCAAAATGGCAGCCATGTGCAAGGCAGGGAAAGGACTCTCACACCAGACACAGAATTGGCCAGCACCTTACCCTTGAACCCCGGAGTCTCTAGAACTATGAGAAACAAAGGTCTGTTGTTTACGCTACCTAATCTACGGTATTTTGTTATCCCACCCAAAGCTAAGACAGGTGTCTAGTAGGTGCTTGGTACCATGTTACATGCCAAGAATACAATCGTAAGCAAAAACAGGCCTTTTCTTCAAAGAGCTTACAGTCCAGTAAAAGAGATTATTCAAAGAGTTAGATTACTGTAAAATTTTGGTAAGTCTGGTAACAGAGAATTTTGTGGTGTCTAAGAGTAAATAATAGGATAATCTGATTCAGTGAGGTCAGGAAAGGATTCTCTGAAGAATATGTAGGTGTATGGAAGGAAAGTGTGTTCCAGGTTAAGAGAATAAAAGGCACCAAATAACCCTGTGACAATAAGTATGTATGGTCTACAACGGCCTGGTTCATTTTTCTGAAAGAATATATCAATCTCTATGTACTTCTCAAACACACACACACACACACACACACACACACACACACACACACGAGTGTCTATTTTTCTAAGATGGTCTATGATAAGGAATGTGTTTCAAAAAGATCACTTTGTGCAATACGAAAAATGAATTAGAATTTAGTATCAAAGTAGGCAGATCAGTTAAGGAGCTACCACAGTTAGTACAAAAGAATTATGTTGGAAGCTTGAATTTAATGGAAGAAATGGGTAAATCCAGAGATGCCCAGGAGATACTGAGAGATCAGTTGGAAATGAGAAGGGAGTGTGAGGAAGGTATCTAGGATAAATTGAAGGTCTTGACTAGTATGATGTGATAGATGGTGATGCTAATTAATGATATACAAAAAACTAAGTTACTTCCTACATCCGATTAATAGATATGTTACAAATATTTCTTCCATATTGTCCCTGCATTTAAGAAAATTTTTCTTACAGTATTTTGTATTTTACTAAGTTTAAAGGTTATGTAAAGTCAGGTCTGTCAAACTTTTGCTTTAAGAGGGCTTTTACCATCTTATTACATCGATCTATGTAGAGATGTAATTTTTACAGACACACACATAGAGAAAAATGAAATAATATATACTATAAAATTAACAATGATTATCTCTAAATGGTAATTAGGAGGGATTTTTATTAGCAGGTTTTTTTGGGGGGGGGGGGTAAGGATTTTTTGTTATCCAAGTTTTCTGCAGAAAGTTTATTTTGTATATGTGTATCAGAGCACAAAAGTAGCTACCATACCATTTTGTAGCCTGATGATTTTACACTTAATAATACATTGTAAACATTTCTCCCTCTACAAGGTAATGTTTCAATTTTTATGATCTTCATGGGACTTCTACAAAAAAGTCATACTTGAATTGAAGCAACTTTTTACGTTTCAGAGTTTTAAAAAAATGTACTAAAAACTAAATAATATATACTACAAAAAAGTAAATGAATCTGGAGCAAAAGAGAAAAAAAGATATAAGTGGTGTAATAAACTATGCTATATGCGCCACGAAAATATGTAATTAATCTGCCAGGCAAAATATCAACCAAACAATCAGGCAGATTTATATAAAACCACTCTGTTTTGCTTAGTTCTGGAGAAATCACTCACAGGACATAAAGAATGAGAATAAAGGAGCACCGCAGAGTAGCTGCAGTGCTTGCAGCAGAGGGAGCTACAGGGGAAGCAGAGTCCCAAGGAAGTATCAGGTCAAAGCCAAATACAGACAACCCCAAATTTATATAAACAGGAAGGATGTTAAGAGACACTAACAAGAGTAAAGTTCCATAACTACTGGCAGGAAACTGAGAGCCTGGAGCAATCCCTGAGCCAAAAGATTAGGTGTATGTATATGTATTCATACAATTCACAAAAATCTCCTGTACTCTAGCACTGTCATTTGCAGATATAAATTTTAAAAAAGATACACAAAAAATAAATAAGATCCCATAGCGTTAATTCTTACCTACCATGAATAATCTCAAAAAGCCATTCAAAGATTGGTTATGTGGAAAAAAACAAACAAACATAAATATTTAAATTCTGAAGACTTGCAGATAGGCTCCCAACTCTGCCTCCTGACAGCTGAGTGTGACACTCACTAACTTAAAACATTTGAAGACAAGACATACTACAGGGCTGTGTGAAGTTTAAATGAATTACTAAAAATAAAATTAAAACTCTATCTTTTATTCCATCATGAAAAATCATCACATTTAGAAAGCAATGTTTAAGATAAAGTGAAAATAGTACAGGCTATCTGGAATACCAGAAATTGAATTTGAGGGGCCCTGGAGATACTGAAAACAGATGGCTATATTTCCTTCAGGAGAAAAAAAAAAAAAAAGCTGGAGTACTATAAGCAGTTCATGTGACTGCTAATTAGGAAAATATATATTTACTTTAACATTTCTTGCTAAAAAAAGAGCAAAGATTTCACACAGAAGTCCCAAACCGAAAATCAGAAAACTGGGCTGTTTCTCAACTAAGTTTTTTTGAACGCTTTAGAACGAAAAAAAAAATTTTTTTTAAAAAGAGCAAGGTTTTATTGCCTTAACAATGGTTAATGATTTCCTCAAGCAATACAAAGGAGTGCAACATAGGAGATGTCTATAAATGATGAAATTCTTTATAAATGGTTGAAGTGAAAAATGTTAAACTGCCAGGTTTATTGAGATTCATAATCTAGCAACTGAGTCAATAATTTTTTTTTTTTTTGAGAGAATATAAGTGGGGGAGAAGAGAGGAGGAACGGAGGGGGGTGGGAGGAGCGAGGGAGGGAGGGTGGGAAGGTAGGGAGAGAGAAAATGAGAGACAAAATGAGAAAGAGAGAGAGAGGGAGGGAGGGAGGGAAAGGGAGAGAATCTAAAGCAGGCTCCATACTTAGCACAGAGCTTTGATTTGGGGTTTAATCCCATCACCCTGGGATCATGACCTGAGCCTAAATCAGGAGCTGGACACACAACTGATACCCCAAGTTAACAGATAATCTTGGACAGATAAATTAATAGACCTCAAAATCAAGACATGATCCAAATGGAGTTTGACAAAATTATTCATACACGTCCTAATTTAAAAATCTGACAAAAGGTGTAAAGTTGTTAATCAAGTTATTGGTTCCAACTTGAATATGGTACATTAGATAAATTTGCAGGATTCTATTCAGGTTAAAATTATTCAATGTTAACTGAATTTGGAAGATAAATGTTGACAGTGTCTATTAATTGTTTTGGTTTATGAGTTTTGCCAAAAACCACCCATAGAAGAGATTGAGAGAAAGGGAAATAGTTCATTTGAAAATTTTGAGATTTTAATTGTCTTTAATTTTAGAAGCTAATGAGAACACAGTGGTCAGAGACAAGGAGGAAGTAACTCCATCAGCAAGAGCTGAATATGTACTGTCCAAATTTAATGTATATTGGCTTTATTCACTGTAGGAAAACGAGTATGAAAAGGTCATTATAACTTATACATCAACTTTTCATGTATTCAATACATAAATCTTTAAAAAGGAGAGAGTTAGTTCAGGCTTAAAAAGGAAGGAAATTCTATCACACAGATAAACCACAAGATCACTGTGCTAAGCAATATAAGAGAGTCACAAAAGGACAAATAGTGTCCTTTTAAAAGTGTCAAAATCACAGAAACAAAATAGAAAGTTGGTTACAAGGGCTGGCAGTCAAGACAAGGGGAAATAAGTGTTTAGTGTGCAGAACTTCAGTATTACAAGATAAAAAAATTCTAAAGAGCTGTTGCACAACAATGTGAATATATTTGACACTACTGAACTGTAACCATTCAAAATGGTTAAAATGGTAAATCTACCATTTATCGTTATTTATGTGTTTTTACCACAATAAAAACATTTTTTTTTAAATCAGAAAGTTGGAAGGATATCACTGGAGTAGTTGTTTCCTGAAAAGTCTTTTCAAAAGGAGTCACTCAAGCTATCTAATGACACAGAAATTATGAACTACCTGAACTTTTCAAAGATTAGTAAGTAGAACATCACACTATTAACTTCAGAAATAAATGCTATTTCTTTTGGAAGTCTCTGAGCAACAAAAATCCTAAAATAAGTATAAACAGCCTTAAGTGTTTTCAGTGGGAATGCACTTCTGCTATTTCATTCTTGTAGTTCTATACCACAAAGAAAAATAGTTGAAAATAGTGGTAAGAATCCAAAGAACAGTTCTGACTTGGGACTTCTAAGAAGTTTTTTTTTTTTTCTTTTTTTCTTCTTTTTTGGCTTAAATAGTTAGGAACCTTATTGGTTCACACGACTGGAAGTTCACAGGTAGACTGAACTTCGGGTTTGGTTTAAACTCATTTCAACAATGTCATCAAGTACCCAGGATAGTATTAGTTCTATCCCAAGGTGATTTCCTCATGGTTATAGGATGATAGTAACAACTAGAGCTACGTGCTTCTTTGTCTAAAAATAAAAAATGCCTTTTTTATTTTTCTAACGACTCTCACTTAAGAATGAGAAAACATTTCCCAGAAGCCTCCAAGGAATCTTATTGGCATGTCTCATTGGCCTAGATGCACAGTTATGTGCCTATTCCTAAACCAGCCTATTTCTAAAGGAATGCCATATGCTGACTAGTTAAGCATTGGTTCCTAGACTAATTATAGGCAAGAAGGATCAGATTTTCTTCACTGAGTAGATTTACCAGGTCCTGCCTCAGTTGCCCAGGTTAATTCCTTAAACTACATGACTGATGCACAATGTCAGGAGGTGGGATGTTGAAGAGATGACTTCAGTGTATATTGCACAAGTGGAAACCAACATTAAGGGATAAAAGACAAATGTTAAAATACAAACATGAAATAGGCCAATTCAGAGCTGGACTTTGGCTGGAGTTTGCCTTTTTGGTACAATTTGGCCAGCATGACTCCATGTGAAAGAGAAGCTTCATCAACCAGTAGCTCACATTTTTGACTTAATATTTCTTCTATATGTATGATTCTGCAGATCCCCTTATCTAAATACTTCTTTTCCTTATTTTACAATCATTTCTCAAAAATTAAATTTCCTGCCAGCATCCTGAAAATGGAAATATCTATCACACATTCATATACTATGAAAGTACTAAGCATTTTACAAAATTAAGAATTTTAAATTTTAAACTGTCAATCATATTTACAGAGTTTGGTTTAGATATAGCTCTACACTAATCCTTGGAAGACTAAGCATTTCACATTTAATACAATTTCCATTTATTTTATTTTTTAATTTACATCCAAGTTACTTAGCATAGATGTGCAATAATGATTTTGGGAGTAGAATCCAGTGATTCATCCCCTACATATAACAGGTTTATCAATTTTGTTGATTCATTCAAAGAACCAGCCACGGGTTTCACTGATCTGTTCTAGTGTGTGTGTGTGTGTGTGTGTGTGTGTGTGTGTGTGGTGTGTGTGGTGTGTGTGTGTGTGTGTGTGTGTGTGTGTGTGTGGTGTCAAGCAATGATTTCTGCTCTAATCTTTATTATTTCCCATCTTCTACTGGTTTGGGGTTTTATTTGCTGTTCTTTTTCCAGCTTGTTAAGGTGTAAGGTTAGGTTGTGCATCTGAGACTTTTCTTCCTTCTTAAGGAAGGTCTGTATTGCTATATACTTCCCTCTTATGACTGCCTTTGCTGCATCCCAGAGCTTTTAGGCTGTCGTGCTACCATTCTCATTGGCTTCCATGTACTTAATTTCCTCTTTGTTAGTCCATTCATTTTTCAGTAGGATGTTCTTTAATCTGCAAGTATTCATTGTCTTTCCTAATTTTTTCTAATTGATTTTGAGTCTCACAACATTGTGGTCTGAAAATATGCATGGTATGATCTTGATCTTTTTTAACTGTCGAGGGCTCATTTGTGACCCAGTATGTGATATATTCCAGGGAATTTCCATGTGCACTTGAGAAGAGTGTGTATTCTGCTTTAGGATGAAATGTTCTGAATATATCTGTTAAGTCCATCCAGTCCAGTGTGTCATTCAAAGCCATTGTTTCTTTGTTGATTTTCTGTTTTGATGATCTGTCCATTGCAGTAAGTGGGTGTTGAAGTCCCTTACTATTATGGTATTATTATCAATGAGTTTCTGTATGTTTGCGATTAATTGATTTATATATTTGGGTATGAAAGGTTTTCTTAAAAACAGCAGCTCTTCATTCAGGACTTGACAAATGTTATTCCACATCCATGGTTTCTGATAAGAAATTTGTTGTCATTCAAGTTTCCCTCCTTATAGTATCGTTTCTTTCTCAATGCTATCAAGACTTTTTTCTTTAGTTTTCAGAGGTTTGTATAGAAGATGTCCTTGTGTGGAGTGCTTTGTTTTATCCTGTCTGTAATTTTGTTTTTAATGTTTATTTATTTTTGAAAGAGAGGGAGAGACAGAGCATGAGTTGGGGAGGGGCAGAGAGAGAGGGAGACAAAGATTCCAAAGCAGGCTCCAGGCTCTGAGCTGTCAGCACAGAGCCTGATGCGGGGCTCGAACTCATGAACTGCGAAATCACCACCTGAGCTGAAGTCAGATGCCCAACTGACTGAGCCACCCAGGCAGCCCTGGAATTTTTTTTTAATGTTTATTTATTTTCTTTTTATTTTAAAAAGTTTTTTAAGTTTATTTTTGAGAGAGAGTGAGCATGGGGGTGGGGGGAGCAAAGAGGGAGACAGACACAGATTCCGAAGCAGGCTCCAGGCTCCGAACTGTCAGCACAGAGCCCAATGTGAGGCTTGAACCCATCGAGCCATGAGATCATGACCTGAGCTGAAGTTGGACACTTCACCGACTGCACCACACAGGCACCGCATTTTATTTTTGAGACAGAGACAGCATGAGTTGGGGAGGGGCAGAGAGGGAAAAAGAGAGAGAATCCCAAGGAGGCTCCACACCACCAGCACAGAGCCTGATGTGGGGCTTGAACTCATGAACTGTGAGATCATGACCCGGGCCAAAATCAAGAGCTGGGTGCTTAACCGACTGAGCCACCCAGGCACCCCTATCTTGTCTGGAATTTGCTGGCTTCTTGAACCTGTAGGTTTATATATTTTGCCAACTTTAAGTTTTTAGCTATCACTTACCGTTTCATGCAATAATTTTCCAGTCATGCCTTGTTAGTCCTCTTCTGGGACTCCAATGGCACAAATGTTAGCTCTTTGTTATAGCCCCACAAGTCCCTAAGGCTTTATTCATTTTATTTTACTCCATTTCCTCTCTGTTGTTTAGATATGGTAATCCCCACTTATCTATTATTCAGTTTACTAATTCTTTCTTCTATCACCTCCATTCTACTCTTGAGCTTATCTGTTTTTATTTTGGTTGTTAGATTTTTCAGTTCAAAAATTCCCATTGGATTCTTATTTATTTATTTTTTTTGCAGATTTTCTTTTTGCTGAGACCCTTAATTTTTTTTGTTTCAAGCATGCTCATAATTGGCTTGTTGAAGTATTTTTATGATAGCTGCTCTACGATCTTTGTCACATAGCTTTTTTTATTTTTTTTAAGTAGGCTCCACACCCAATGCAAGGCTTGAATTCATGACCCTGAGATCAAGGCCTGAGCTGAGATCAAGAGTTGACACTTCACCTACTGAGCCACCCAGGCACCCCTTTGTCAGATAATTTTAAGAGTAGTAGCTTTGTCATCTCCATGTTGGTCTCTACTGGCTGTCCTTTTTCATTCGAGAATTTCCTTTGTATGACAACTGATTTTTAATCAAAATCTGGACACTTTGGGTATTATGTTAAGAGAGACACTCTAGATCATGCTTAAATCTTCTATGTTATCTGGCTTTGTTTGGCTCTGCTGTAGCAAAGGAAGCTGGGAGGTACTATCTCATTACCATAAAGTGGGAGCAGAAGTCTAGGTTCCCCACTCAGCCTCCACTGACACCAGAGATGAGGTGGTGGCTTCTAGCCTAGCCTTACTTCTAGTTCACCATCAAGCCTTCACTGACATCTCCCTTGATGAGAAGAGTATGAATGCTTCACTACTACTCCCCATGTGGCCTCCAGTGACAATAAATAAGGGGAGGAGGTAGGCATCTTTACTGGTGGGTGATGGTGAAAGTATTCATTCTCCACTAGGTCTCTTCTGACACACACCAAGAGGGAACTGGTTGGTATCTACTACAGTGTGTGTTGCAGGGGTGGGGGGCGGTGCTAGTTAACCATTTGGCGGGGATTAAAGTCTTGGCTGGCTATGCATGTGGCCTAATCTGACATTACTGCAGGAGGGGTGTTGGTGCACCTCAATATAGTCTGGTAAGGGTGGAGGTCTACACTCCCTACCTATCCTTTGCTGGTGAGAGTGTGTGAGAGAACAGTTTTTTTCCTTTGGACTTTGTCTGGTTAAATAGAGTGGTGGTGGTTGTTGTTGTTATTACAAATTTTCTGTCTTGCTAATGTGCCCCTCTATTATTATTATTATTATTATTATTATTATTATTATTATTATTATTATGTTTCTGTTTTGCTAGTGTGCCCCTCTCCTAGTATTTGGCTAAAGAAATTAAGCTTTTTGTTGGGACTTCTTTTTTTGGGATGCCCATTGGTGCTTCTGGGTTATCAGCTTCTCCAGCTCAAAGTGTGGGATATATGACACAACATGAAAAGCCAGAAAATTCTCTCCTATGTCATTCTTTGGGTCCCGTGATGCCTAGCCATTCTGCTTTCTCTCGACCTCTCATGAGCTTATGTTTTATATGTAATATTCAGGTTGTAGTAGTTCTTAGAAGGAAAAACAAGGGAAAACTGGGTCTAGTCTATCTTCTCAGAAGCAGAAATTCTCTCTCATTTTTAATTGTTGAATTACGATGCTTAGAACATTACCAATTTTAACCTTAGTTTTTTATAATTTATCAAAACCCTAAAGGCAGAAAGTATTATTTTTGTATATAAGTTATGTTATCAGTCCAATTGGTTAGTTCTGATACCTTGCCAAATACTTTGCTTAACTTCTGACATCATGGTTCCATAATTCTGCTATAGATACAATTACTTATGCCAATAGCAAAGACCAGGCTAATACTTGTGAGAAAAATGAATCTGTGAAAGTGGGGTCTCTCTTCCAGTTGTCTAGGAACCTGGATTGTCATTAGTTAAAAAAAAAAAAAACCCTCAAAATGTGGGAAAGTATTTAAATTCCTCTATTCTCTTTGCAAAGCCACCTTTAAATACAGGAAGTCCTCAAAGTTCGCTCTTTAGCATTTCCTATTTCTCTCAATTACTCCCCAGAGCAATGACTCTATACTGCTTTGATAATACACTAAGTCCTGAAAAGGCATATTTATTAAAATTATATATACTCCTGTCTTACTTTATTAATGCAACTTTCCATTCCCAGAGGCAAAATTCCTACTCATTGTGCAACAATTCTAACATGCACATTTCCCTCACGTTTTAATATCACTGAAATCTACAATCAATCAATGTTACAATCCATGATGCCTTATAATGGCTTTCGGCTAGGTGGCAGACACAACATGATTGTGATGATCTGTCCTCATGTGCCTTCAGTCACAGTTATTCATATGGTTTTCACTTCAGTCAATTCATGTGCATCCTTGTTACCTTATTTATTGAACTTAACTATTGCTTAAAATGTTTTCCTGGATGTTGTCTGAAACTTGTTGATATCTATCTTCTGGAAAGATAAAGAAAGCATCAAAATCAAAACTTGCAGAATGCATACAAATGATTTAGAATATAATCCCAAAGGCAATAAGAGAACATTCCTTAAATTTTTTTTAAAGTTTATTTATTTTTGAGAGAGAGAGAGAGAGAGAATGTGAGAGAGAATGTGAGAGAGAATGTGAGAGAGAACGTGAGCGAGAGTGGGGGAGGGGCAGAGAGAGAGAGGGAGACACAGAATCCGAAGCAGGTTCCAGGCTCTGAGCTGCCAGCACAGAGCCTGACACGGGGCAGAAACCCACGAACCGCAAGATCATGACCTGAGCCGAAATTGGACACTTAACCGACTGAGCCACCCAGGCATCCCAGTAAGAGAACATTCTTTTTTTTTTTTTTTTTTTTTAACATTTATTTATTTTTGATAGAGTGAGACAGAGCGCGAGCCAGGGAGGGGCAGAGAGAGAGTGAGACAAAATCCAAAGCAGGCTCCAGGCTCTGAACTGCCAGCACAAAGCCCAACACTGGGGTCAATCTGCGAACCGTGAGATCATGATCCGAGCCAAAGTCGGACACCCAACTGACTGAGCCACCCAGGCACCCCAAGAGAACATTCTTTAAAAACGTTGCATCAATAAAACGCTAAATTTAAAAAACGATACTGTGTGAAAAACCCAGGTGATTAAACATACACAGACACAGAAAGTACCATAATTTCACTTTTGTAAACTTTTAAAATTGGTATATAAAGTAATTACACTGTGTTACAACAATGGCATCTTAATTAAACTTCATGAAATCCAGTATATGCATTATAAACACTCCCAATATAGTCCTGGCTTCCTACTGCATCATTTCCATTAGCATCTCAAATAGGGCCTATTTAAAACCACATTCCACTACAGTCTCTCCTCTGCTTCCCCCAATCTTGCTCTTTAGATCTCTTAATAAGTTTAAAGGCATCATTGTCCCAGTTACAAAGGTTAGACAGGGAGGTAGAAAAGTGTAACAGCTTAAAGTGCAGACGTGAAAAGTTAGACTAGGTTCAAATCCTAGCTCTGCCACTTACTTACTATGATTACTTTTTGACTCAAGTTTCCTCATCTATAAAATAAGAATCATAATACAGGGCCATCATCATTCACCCAAACCCAAATTTCAAAACTTTTCATATTTTAAAAAGGTACCGTTGTAGATTATGTAACACCCCCACTGAGTCACATTACTGTTTTTGCAAAAAACACATTACTGTTTTTGCAAAAAAGAAATGTACAGTACATTGTATAAACAGACTATAAATAGCCTCATATCAGTTCAGGTCATGGTTTATTGCCAAATGAGCCTGTATCTAAAGTTACAATTAGTCTGTCATTTTTCCAAGTTTTTGGGGTTTGGAATTGTGCATATAGACCTGTGGGGTGGTGCTAATATTTTCATGTGATTGTTAGGACGATTGAAATGACATATACTTAAAGGACTTAGAGCAATGACTAGTACAAGTTAAGCACTCAATGAACATTAGGTATTATTATCAAGCCTTATCACCACCTTGATTCTTCCTCCTACCTTACTACCTAGATCCAGTGAATCACACCAAGCCTTATCAATTCTATTTTCCAAATTTCTTTCAAATATGCACCACTTCCAATTTCATTGCCATTGACCTAGCTCTCTTGTCCAACAATACTAATCTGTGAAGAACAGTCTTCCTAAAATACAGAGTGAGGATCATCATGTCCCTAAAAATGCATTGCCACTAAAGGTCAAACTCAGCAACGTACACTAATTCCTCTATGCTGCAGATTCAGTTCATTTTCCCAATCCAATCTGCTACCTTCCATATACCTCTCATGCTCTTCTTCCTGAAAAACTATGGCTCCAAAATCCTCTTATCCAATGGAATCAGAACCAGTATTTGCTTGGTTAACCATAAGCTCTAAATAAGGATTAACAGGGGTGCCTGAGTGGCTCAGTTGGTTAAGCAGCCAGCTTTGGCTCAGAACATGTTCATGGGTTTGAGTCCAGCGTCGGGCTCTGTGCTGACAGCTCAGAGCCTGGAGCCTGCTTCAGATTCTGTGTCTTCCTCTCTCTCTACTCCTCTCCTGCTCATGCTTTGCCTCCATCTCTCTCCATCTCCTCCATGGATAAATGTTAAAAAAAATTTTTTTAATTGGAAATAAAACATAAATGAATATATGAAAATAAATGTAAATAAGACATTTATTTCAACATAGAAGATACTGGAGAATGTCTCCAATGACTTAAGTCCATGATACTTTTCTTGCATAAAGCATACTCATAATGCATTTCCTAAGACTTCAAAGTGTCTTTTAAAAAATAAAGGAATGATTGGGGTACCTGGCTGGTTCAGTTAGTTGAGTGTCCGTATTCCACTCAGGTCATGATCTCACAGTTCATGAGTTCGAGCCCTGTGTCGGACTCTGCGCTGACAGCCCAGAGCCTGCAGCCTACTTCATATTCTTTGTCTCCCTCTCTTTACGCCCCTCCCATGTTTGTGTTCTCTCTGTCTCAAAAATAAATAAACATAAAAAAAGTAATGATAAAAAACAGCATTATGAATAGTAACAATTAACTTAGCTAACATTTACTGAATACTAAATATGCTGTATATTGTGCCAACTGTCTTATATATGCTATTTAATCTTCTCAATAATCTTATAAAGTAGAGATATGCATTAATACTTTCATTTTATAGATATGGAAACAGAGGTTCAGAGAAGCTGGTAATTTGCCTAAAGTTAATAGCAATCAATTGGCAGAGTTAAGATTATAATGGAGTTTTTGATTCCTAAACGTTAGGTCAGTAATATAATAACATTTTTCACGGGCATGGTGGTGAAGTTTATGTATTTCTTAAATTGGTTAAGAATTTGATTCTTTTACCCAAGATAGCAACATTATTGAATTCCAGACGTAGGATTCAACAGGTGCAGACTGTGAAGCAAGATGTCTAGTTTGTTGAAAGGCTCAACAAGGGGATCAGAGTGGCTAAAAGAGACAGCCTGAGAGGAGTGAAGAATATAAAATCACAGGAGTAATATGAGGTCAAACTATATAGCCTTGTAGGCTATCAGAACTCTGGCTTAAACTCTGAATGTATTATGAACCCACTGGATGGATATGAATAAAAATGCGGTATTACCCCACTTATAAAATATTATTTACTTATTTTATTTTTAAGATTTACTTTTAATTTTTTAATCCCTATACCCAACGCGGGGCTTGAACTCATGACCCTGAGGATCAAAAGTCACACACTCCACTGACTGAGCCAGGCGCCCCCTGCCCCATTTGTAATATTTTAAATGGATCATCCTGGCTGCTGTGTGGAAAACAGATGGTGGGAAGAGGATGGTTATGGTTAGAATAACTGGAACTCTAAGTCCAGTGAAAAATGACAGTGTGCAAGATTATGAAGAAATTAAAGAGGTGACAAAAATAGTAAGATACTGGATATATTTTGAAGAGTAAGCCAAGAGAAATCTTGAGGATGTTTATGGAATAAAGGTTATAATGAAGAAGAAAAGCCAAACCATAAATAAGCCACCACAAATATTTAAAAGTTAGCATATCTTTAAATAGCTGATTCTTTAATGATCAAATGACAAATTTCATGAAACTTTTTCCATGCTGCAAATAAGACCATGAGAATGTTACTGAATGTAATCCTACTTGCATTTTATAATGATATAAAATCTTCTATAGTGGTAGCTGTGAAACGACTCCAAACACAAAGAAAAATATGTGAAATATACTAATTAATCAACATTTCATTCTATGTACTATAACACTATGTACTATAATTTTTCTCTACTACTGAAAAATTTTATGGCAAACACCAAAGCTACTCAAGATAAAAGCACTTCCTTTTTTTTTTTTTTTAATGTTTATTTACTTTTGAGAGAGAGAGCAAGCCAGAGAGAGAGCAAGCGCACAAGCAGGGAGGGACAGAGAGAGACAGAGAGAGAGAGAGAGAGAGAGAGAGAGAGAGAGAGAGAGAGAGAGAGAGATGGAGAATCTGAAGCAGACTCTAGGCTCTGAGCGGTCAGCACAGAGCCTGAGAGATGGAGAATCTGAAGCAGACTCTAGGCTCTGAGCGGTCAGCACAGAGCCTGATGCGGGGCTGGAACTCACAAACTGCGAGATAATGACCTGAAACGAAGTCTGACACCCAACTGACTGAGCCACCCAGGAGCCCCCAGATAAAAGCACTTCTTTTTATTCTATTTACTTACTTAAACGTTTATTTATTTTTGAGAGAAAGAGATAGAGCATGAGTGGAAGAGGGGCAAAGAGAGAGAGAGGGAGAAACAGAATCTGAAGCAGGCTTCAGGCTCTGTCTGAGCTGTCAGCATAGTGTCTGGCAGCGAGCAGGGGGGGCTCAAACTCACAAGCAGTGAGATCATGACCTAAGACGAAGTCAGATGCTTAACCGACTGAGACACCCAGCCACCCAAGATAAAAGTGCTTCTTAAACATCTGTGGTGGGAGCTTAATAAAGGAAAAGTGGTAATGAAACTAAAATACCAAAAGATATCAGAAAAATAATCACATCAATAACCAAATATTAATAAAACATATTATTGTTTATGGAGTACAACTCTGCAATCCAAAAGAATGAAATCTTGCCATCCGCAACTACATGGATGGAACTAGAGGGTATTATGCTAAGCAAAATTAGAGGGAAACAAATATATGACCTCACTCATATGAGGACTTTAAGATACAAAACATGAACATAAGGGAAGCAAAAATAATATAAAAACAGGGAGGGGGACAAAACATAAGAGACTCTTAAATACAGGGTTGCTGGAGGGGTTGTGTGTGTGGGGGGGATGGGCTAAATGGGTAAGAGGCATTAAGGAATCTACTGCTGAAATCATTGTTGCATCATGTGCTAACAAACTTGGATGTAAATTATAAAAAATAAATAAATTATAGGATAGAAAAAATAAAGTTTTATTATTAAAATTTTTTTTCACATAAATATACAAATACCTATGATTTGCAAAAATAAAAGGGCAATTCCAAGGCTAAAACTAGAGTCATTCAAGTAAACAGCATTCATTGGTTAATCACAGGGACAGGCTGAATAAACTACAATGATTACGTCACAATGGAGTACTACACCTAAATAGAACAATGAGAAATACCTCTATACCCCACTATATAGTCATCTCCAGACCAGACTATTAAGTGAAAAAAGCAAGTGAAGAAATATGTGTATGGTATTCTATCATTTAGCTACAAGAGGGAATATTTTAAATGATGCTTACATTAAACAACAAACTGGGATAAAATATAAAATTTGAAAAATAGTGTAGAAGGAAATAGGATGGTAGAGCAGGAACTGCCATTAGAACATGGTATCTTATGTAAATTATAAAACAAACTGAAGTTTAAAAAGCAAACTCCAAACAATAAAGTTAAACAATCAACCTAATAGGTATATCTACTTGGTAGCATAAGCACAAAGAAAAGAACTATTTCAAGTGACTTCAATGCATAGTAATTTGATGGTATATTTGAAGCGAGATACCTTAAGTACAAAAAGAAATGACCTCCTAACCTCTGCCAAAAAACAAACAAAACACAAAACTTCAAACTGCTTCTGGTAATCCTATTGTTGTTGTTAGTGGTATTGTTGTTATAAGTAGTCTAATGTATGTGTAATACATCATAATGAAGCAAATTAGTAATTGCGTGTTATTTTAATCTTACAGTTCCTGGCAACAGAAGTATAGGGAGAAAGGAAATACTGATACAAGATAGAAGAGGTTAAAGGAAAACACCTTGGTACCAAATCTGAATCTGAAGCAATGACCAACTCAGTAGCAATGAGTACTTCTAGCACCCATTACAAGAACAGGGCTCTTTGGGGAAATGGCAATTCCAGACCCAGGGCAGAGGGAAAAAATGAGTCTGGAGCACCTTGTAACACTAGAGAGCAAGAAAGGTTGAAAGATCATTTTCTTTGGTCATATCCCAAGGTCTTAGAAGCCAAGAGGAAGATATTCTTGATGACCAAAGATACATAATTTACTAATCAATAAAGATGGTAACATCAATGTATTAACCACATTAAGTATATTTCAGTGTCCTCATGTGGTCTTTTCTGTGTGCATGCACCAGATGTCTCTGTTTTTTGCATCCAAATTTCCCCTTCTTTTAAGGAAATTGGTAAGACTGAATTGCCCCCTCCCCCCTCCCCCCAAGTGCCTCATTTTAACTTAATTATCTGTTTAAAGGCTGCATCTATACAGTCACATTCCAAGGTTCTGGGGGTGTTAGGTAGGGCTTCAACAGCTGAATTAGGTACAGATACAATTCAGCATACCAAAGGAAAAGAATGATGTTAATGCATACATTTCAAAACCGACTCATCAGTATTCAGTAAAACAATACATATGCTGAGCATTAACATAAAAGTCCCGAAACTCACCACCTTTATTGTTCCTCTAATCCACTCTGGAGAAGGGGCATTATTAAACAATCTCTATTTTTGGTTTTCCCTAAGAATTCTACCTTATTCAAAGCAGGGAGAGGTTGAGAATAATTATTTTGGTGAAAAGGTAAGACAATTGAGCCAGAATACAAAGAGCTATCATTCATCTATTCACTTGGCTCCTGCTAGGCTACAAACCAGATGTTAAATTGTTAAATGTCTAGAAACTAAACTGTAATCTCATATTCTTTGTGTACTAATTCCAACAGAGGTCGAAATGATTTATTTATTATCTATTTATTTATTTATACACTTTATTTTTTAAAAAATTTTTTTTTTCAACGTTTATTTATTTTTGGGACAGAGAGAGACAGAGTATGAACGGGGGAGGGGCAGAGAGAGAGGGAGACACAGAATCGGAAACAGGCTCCAGGCTCTGAGCCATCAGCCCAGAGCCTGACGCGGGGCTCGAACTCACGGACCGCGAGATCGTGACCTGGCTGAAGTCGGACGCTTAACCGACTGCGCCATCCAGGCGCCCCTATACACTTTATTTTTAAGGTAATCTCCACACTCAACATGTGGCTTGAACTCATAACTCGGAGATCAAGTCGCATGCTCCACCGACTGAGCCAGCCAGGAGCCCCCAGGGGTCAAAAATTTAGAACTCACTGTATCCAAATCATACTTAAGGCATCAGAGTAAACTATGTGTGCTTCATTGTTTGTTTCATCTCTCATTTCAATAGGGATGAATTAGAACTATTCTGTGCATAAAGCAGTTCCTAAAGAAGCATGTAAACATCTGATACATTGCAGAGATGCCAGGAATTATCAGAAAAGTTTCTGGAAGAAATGACATACAACTGCATCTTGAGAGTTTGGCAGGAGCTGGTAAAGTAAAGAAATAAAGCAAATGAACCACTATAAGCAAAGACTCATTAACGTGAACCAGCAGTGAATGTTGGGAAATTAAAAGTAGTCCAGTATTAAGACAGTGAAAAATATCGAAAGCATTATGAGAAATAAGAGGTAGGAAGAAGCCAGATCCTATTTTATAAATAGTATTAATCGTTGAGGCTAAGTAGCTTGGCCAAGGGCACATAGCTTGCAAAAAACAAAATCAGGATTTACAACAAATTTAACTTCAAATATTTCATTTGGCAGAGTGACCCAAATTTCCTAGGTCTTTCCTGGCTTATAACTGTTATCTCTACATCATTATTAATAGGGCCTTCTTTTACTCTATAAATACTCTGACTTGGGGGTATCTTTACCCTAGCTCTTAAGCCACCATGCTATTTTTTTCTAGACCAAAGAAAAATACGTTTTCATTAACTTCTCATATTAGTGAGATTAACTGGTAAAAAAGATAATGCTGATAAAAATAATCATGTATTTGGAAGGGCTATGGACTATCATCACCTTAACGAATAACCCAGTCAATATTTATCAGAGTTAAATTGTCTTTTATAAACATTCTTATTATTTAATAAAAGAAGGCAGAAAGAGCAACAAAGAAAAAGTCATAATTCTTCTAATTTTGTTCAAAGACAGTATGCATTCAGATACTCTAGTTATACCACAGCCATAAATTCAAACTGCCTAAAGAAAGGTAGATCACCACAACTCTACTCAATCTTGGCTAAACCAGGTCATTTCTGTTTGTATTAAGTCCTATGAAGCACTTGTTCCATAGCCTACCTTCTAAAAAATGAAAAGCTGTGGTTTTTCTACTGAAAATATTAACACCTGCAGCAGACTGCTTACTCCCCCTCATACTTATTTACTGACATGCAAAACACTGAATATGCCAAGTACTTGCTTTTCCCAGGGTAGACATGGGCAAGTGACAAGACCAGACCAACACAAATCCCTAAAGCGGAAATCTGATGCAGTCAGAGGACTCTCTTGGATAAGTTCCCCTCTTTGACATACACAAAATATGGAGAAGATACTTTTCACACTCTACCCACTTTTTATTTTGCCCTCTGATGTGCATACGTAATAATACAACTGAGGAGTTGCGGCAATCATCCTGTCACCAGGAGGGGGACAAGGCTAAGAATAAAGTTCATATTTGGGGAAGACAGAAGAAAAAAAACCTGAGAGATGCCCTTGGAGGTCTCACCAAGCAGTTTAATGAACTTGAATGCTCTTCCTCTAAACTGTATCATATACTGTAGCACAAGGATGCTTACTTTTTTTTTTTTAATGTTTATTTTTGAGTGAAAAGGAGAGCATGAACGGAGGGGCAGAGAAAGAGAAACACAGAATCTGAAGCAGGCTCTAGACTCTGAGCTGTCAGCACAGAACCCCACGCAGGGCTCAAACCCACAAACAGCAAGATCATGACAACCTGAGCCGAAGTGGATGCTTCACCACCTGAGCCATCCAGGCGCCCCAAGGACTCTTACTCTTTAGGTCATTTTAAATTTGATACTGTTTAATTGCAGCTAAAATCATCCCAACCAACACAATGGTTTATCAATCAAGTGGAAGAAATTATTCAGGGTGATTATTATTGTCTTTTCAAACTCAGAAGCATGAATTACAAAAAAAGAAACACAAAGATTAAACATCCTAAGAGAAAAAAGTTGGGTTTTCATTTCCCCAGAGACAGTGTAACGGTCAAAAGTTAATACACATTGAGTATTTCCAATGTATCAATTCTTTGTTTGATGGATTACTCAGTTAACCCTGACAACAATCCTAAGCAATATTATTCCTTTTTGAAAGAGGAAAAAAACAGAAGCATATAAAAGTTAAGCAACTTGCCCAAGGTCACACCCCGAGAATGGCTAAGGAAACATTCAAAATTCACATCATTTGACTCCAGAACTTGAGTACAAATATTTACAGACAGCTTAAGATAAATGCACATTAGCTATTTTTTCTATGAAGAAGAGATCCAAGTCCTCTGTTGAGCATGAAAAAAACAGACAGGAATTAAGGAACTTGAGAACCATGATTATAATTATGAACGAACATTACTGTTTTTGCAATGACAAAAGGCTTCCTCATTTCGCACATAAAGAAATTAAGGCCCAGAAAGGAAAAGGTGAAAATAAAGTGTAATTAGTGTAGTAACGCAGTAATAGAACTCAAGTAACAGATTTTCTGATTCCTAGGCCAGAGTACTTCTCATTTACCAACCAATGCCTCCCCTTTAAAATGATGTATCCTATCTCCAATACACATGGGGAGAAAAATGAAATAAAGGTATAACAATATTTAAGGCTTACTAAGAGAGATTCACAAAATAGAACTCCCATATTTGATATTATCAGTTGATAAGTTTTGATGTGAGCAGATAGACAATAAAACCTGTTTATGGTATTGGACACACAGTAACACAAAAATGAAATAGTTCAGTGAAAAAATTATTTTGTCAGGATAACTATACTTCCTTGTTAACTGTTTGAAGAATCAGATTTTCTTGGAAAGTACCTGCCCATTAAAGGTAGGTAAGAATGATGACCATTTCTCACTGAATTTTCTAAAAAACGTATTTTTAGAAAACAATCTTAATAGCAATGAAGTATAAATGTTTTGACTAATTGGAGAACTCTGTATCATATTCTCCTTATACCAAAGTAACTTAACTGAGAATTATTGTTAATTTCTCCTAACAACTCAGATTACACAGGGATAGGCTAGATTGCTAAATTTAACTTTGAATCATTTGACAATGCTCTACATGTACTCAAAATAAAAGGAGATGGGAATGGAGAAGTGTACCATTACTCATATCAATACAAAGTACCAAAAGCCAAAGAGGGTGGGAAGACAGGAAGATAAACTCCCAATGAGAGACTCAATATATGAATTCCCAAGAACTGCTTATTCTTCTTCCTGGGAAGAATAGTTTTCATGAATTAAGGTAATATAAGAGCTCACTCATATATCAGTAACACCAATTTCTATAAAATCTCAGGTCTCTAAAATAGTGTTTGGATATTTGGATAAAAGTAAACACAGAACTGGCTTACTCTGCAATATCAAGATATCCACAAGAAGCAGCTGCATGTAGTGGTATCCAGCCTTCATTATCAGGTTGATTAATATTTGCTCCATTTTCAACCAGAAACTTCACCATATCAACATTGTCATCAATGCAAGCCTAAAAACAAAACAGAAAGCACAATCAGAAAAAATATGAAGCAATGCTCCTAATAATACATCCATAGAACAAAATCCCTACTTTGCAACTTTTATAACATAAATATTCTCTGTCAGTTTGCTGCTATTTTGATTGTATTGCCATCAAACAGGTCAATGGTACTAATGTGACTAGACAGTGCCAATCTCACGATAAAAATAAGTACATATTAAAATGATAACAATCAAAACATTATATAAGTACCAATAATAAAGCACTGGCTTTATAGCACTGGCTCTCAAAATGCGATCTGTCGAGGGGGAGGAGGGATCCTTTCAGGAGATTGACAATGCCAAAACTACTCTTAAAATAATACTAAGATGGTATTTCGCCTTTTCATTGTGTTGACACGTGCACTTGACAGTGCATAAAGCAACAGTGGCAAAACTTGCTTGTGCTTTAGCACAAATCAAGACAGTGGCCAAAAAAACTATACTAACAAGTCACTGTATTCGCCACTATGCACTCATTGTTTTTTCTTTAAGCTATTTTTTGGGGAGCTTGAGTAGCTCAGCGGTTAAGTCTCCAACTCTTGGTTTCAGCCCAGGTCATGACCTCATAGTCTGTGAGATCAAGCCCCACATCAAGATCTGTGCTGACAGCAAATTCGCAGATTCTTGGGATTCTCTCTTTCTGTCCCACCCCCAAAATGAATAAACTTTTAAAAAGCTATTTTTTACTTATGAATGTCCTTAAAGTAGTATAAAATATAAATCTTATTAAATCTTGACCCCTGAATACACATCTTTTTAGTACTCTTTGGAACAAAATATGAAGCATTCAAAAAACACTTCTTTCAAGTATAATGACTGCCCTGAGGAAAAGTACTTGCGCAACTAAGATGCAAGTTGAACTAGCCACTTTTTCCATGGAATACAATTTTTACTTAAACGAGAAACTATACTTAGTCTAACTTGGATTTCTGTCATACTTTTTCTTAAAAATGAACAAAATCTGTCAAGAAAAACAACAGTATTTGTTGTCCATGATAAATTGAACCCTTTAGGAGCAAATGAACCAGTTATTTTAACTTTAAAATGTTATTTATATAACACAGGTACAGTACTGCTATTTTAAAACGAATTAATAAAATACTTAAAATCCTCAGTGTTAACCTCTAGTATCACCAAATAGTAATATATTCACACTACGGAAACAAAAGTTCTTTGGGGTCTTTCAATAACTAAAATTTGTTTTAAACATTTATTTATTTTTGGCAGAGAAAGACAGGACACCAGTGGGGGAGGGGCAGAGAGAGAGAGGGAGACACAGAATCCGAAGCAGGCTCCACACGCTGAGCTGTCAGCACAGAGCCCTACACGGGGCTCAGACTCATGAATCGCGATATCATGACCTGAGCTGAAGTTGGATGCTTAACCGACTGAGCCACCCAGGCACCCCTCCAAAAAATTTAAGAGTATAAAGTGGTCTTGAGACAAAGTTTGAGAACTTACAGTAAGAAGGAACTTTTATCAATGTTTACTTTGTGCCAGTAAGTACAACAAGTACTTTATTTTACTGATGTATATACATTATCCTCACAAAAACCCTCGTGAGAAACAAGAATTTTGCTTTATCTGCAGCACCTTAATATGGTTCTTGGCATGCGGTAGGGGCTTAACAGATGAATGATGAGAAAGCTAAGATTCAGAGATTAAGTAGCTTGAATAAGCCAGACAGGTGCGAGATGACAGAGCTGGCACTCTTAACAGTTGTTTAGATTCTAAAAAATATAATCTTTTTCCACACTTAACACTGCTTTCCACAGATATTCATAGTTTATCAACATATTTCTTGCCTATCTGTAATCTCAGCAACAGGATATCATAAGTTCTAGGCACTTACACAGCGTGCTGTATGAATGAAACCAGTTTTTCTTTGCCCACCATAGAAGCGAAAGAAAACACTTTTATTTTTTAAAGTTTATTTATTTTGAGAGAGAGAGAGAGAGAGAGAGAACAAGCAGGGAGGGGACAGAGAGAGGGGGACAGAGGATATGAAGTGGGCTCTGCACTGACAGCACAGAGTCCCATGCGGGGCTCAAACTCACAAACCATGAGATTGTGACCTGAGCCAAAGTTAGATGCCTAACTGACTGACCCACCCACGTGCCCCCAAAAAACACTCCTAAATAGCACTTTCTTAGGGGAAAAAATGACAGAGTTGGTGTCAAGAAAAGCAATATGGACAAAGTACAAAGTAGGAAAAGCACTGACAGGGAATCATAGCTTTTGGTTCTAGGCTCTAGCTTTGGCAATGCCACAAATTTTATAGTGTTAGACAAGTATTTTAATCTTTTCAGGCTCTAGTATCTTTATTTATCAAGTGGACAGAAGAAGCTGGTAGGTTATATATCTCTAAAATTCCCTAACATGTTTATTTTTTTTAAAAAATGTTTATTTACTGGGGCGCCTGGGTGGCGCAGTCGGTTAAGCGTCCGACTTCAGCCAGGTCACGATCTCGCGGTCCGTGAGTTCGAGCCCCGCGTCAGGCTCTGGGCTGATGGCTCAGAGCCTGGAGCCTGTTTCCGATTCTGTGTCTCCCTCTCTCTCTGCCCCTCCCCCGTTCATACTCTGTCTCTCTCTGTCCCAAAAATAAATAAACGTTGGAAAAAAAAAATTAAAAAAAAAAATGTTTATTTACTTATTTTGAGAGAGAGAGAACGTGTGCAAGCCGGGGAGGGACGGAGAGAGAGAATCCCAAACAGGCAGAATGCTGTCAGCACAAAGCCCAATGCAGGGCTCAATCCCACGAACTATGAGCTGTGAAGATCATAACCTGAGCCAAAATCAAGAGTTGGAGGCTTAACCAACTGAGCCACCCAGGCACCCAAGATTATATGTATCTGATTCTTCCCCTTGGAACAAGTTAAAAGGATTCTGATGGCAAGATTTCATAGTGCCCAGAATAGTACCTTACACATAGCAGATATTAAATGAATATACATAAGTAACATTCATATGGACTTCAAGTATATACTGCTTGGGGAAAAATCTGTTTTTCAAGAAGCAGGGGTTTAAAGAAAGGGTTGGAGAGATTTGAGAACCACAGCTATCTAGTAACAAAACAAGAAACATCCATATTCTATTTATTATATTAGAAAGTCTATAAAACATTATTTGAGATAGCTAATGACCCTTTTTGTTTTTAATGTTTACTTGTTTTGAGGGAGAGAAAGGGTGGGAAGGGAGGAGCAGAGACAGAGGAGAGAGAGAATCCCAAGCAGGCTTTGTACTATCAGTGTGAGCCCAAGGCAGGTCTTAATCCCACAAACAGTGAGATCATGACCTGAGCCAAAATCAAGAGTTGGAAGTTTAACCAACTGAGCCATCTAGGCGCCCCAAGAAAAGATACTGATTTAATTCTATCACCCTTTTCATTCCTCCTGCTTTAATTTTTCCAGACTCCAAAACAGTATTCTTTTATCATCGATTGAAAAATATAAAACTCTTATTTGATAAACACATCTAATACAAATCTGATTATTTATTTTAAAAGAGAGACAGAGAGAGAACGTGAAAGCATGTGAGTTGGGAAGGGGCAGAGAGAGAGAGAGAGAGAGAGAGAGAGAGAGAGAGAGAGAGAATTCCAAGCAGTCTCCTTGCTGTTGGCACAGAGCCAATGTGAGGTTTGAACCCATGAAGCCGTAGGATCATGACCTGAGCCGAAACCAAGAGTGGGACGCTTAACTGACTGAACCACCCAGGCACCCCACAATCTGTTAAATTTTTAAAACAGGACACAAAAACAGTTTACCTAATATGATTACAATTTTACTAAGAAATATGTACAAAAAAGACTAGAATATACACTGAAGGTTAACAGTCATCACTGGCTGTGAGACTAAGACCAATTTTTATTTTCTTCTTTAAATTTTTCCTTATTTCCAAAATGTTTACACTGAATAGGCAGTATTTACATAAGAAAATTTAAGACTTATTTTTTTTGTTTTAAGATTTTATTTTTGGGGTGCCTGAGTGGCTCAGTAGGTCGAGCATCTAACTCGATTTCAGCTCAGGTCATGATCCCAGGGTTGTGGGATTGAGCCCTGCACTGGGCTCCACGCTGAG
Source organism: Felis catus (assembly GCF_018350175.1). Taxonomy (NCBI): domain Eukaryota; kingdom Metazoa; phylum Chordata; class Mammalia; order Carnivora; family Felidae; genus Felis; species Felis catus. The sequence continues at coordinate 103,132,922 of NC_058374.1, forward strand.
CAGGGAGCCTGCTTAAGATTCTCCCTCTCTTTCTCTCCTCCTCTGTCTCTCTCCCCTGTTCGTGTGCATGCTCTCTCTCTCTAAAATAAAAAATTTTTAAAAGATTTTATTTTTAAGTAACCCCTACACCCCACATGGGGCTCCAACTTGACCCAGAGATCAGGAGTCACATGCTCCACTGACTAAGCCAGTCAGCCTGTGCCCCAAGACTTGATTCTTAAGAGAAAAATGCTAAATCTACTGTATTATAATATGGAGAAACAACCAAACCGTTGGTTAAAGTGTAAAATTCATACGACTTCAAAAAACCATTTGACAATATCTACTCTAGCATAAAAATACAAAAGAATTGATAAATAAATAAACGGAGTGGAGTGTATGTGTGTTAGGAGATTCTATTCATAGGATCCTATACATCAATGAGAAAAGAACATCAAACTAAAAGAACCACTGCTACCTTCAACAACACAGATGATCTTCACAGACATAGATGAGTGAAAAAAGGTAGACAGAAAGGATACATACTGTAGGTTTCTAGGCAAAACTAATCTCTGGTGTTGAAGTTCAGAATAATGATCAAATTTGTGGAGAAATAAGAGGAGCATGGGGGTGCTTTCTGGAGGACTGGAAATGTTCCCTATCTTTCTGATTTTTACTTAGGCATATTCGTATGCAAAATTTCACTGAATTGCACACTTAAAAGCTGTGTATTTTACTGCAAATTATATCTCAGGTTAAAAAAAAATTAACAGGCTACTATTTTTTGAAAGCCTACTCTATGTATTACCTCCAATATAAGACACTTTACTTATCTTTCTCTAAATTGTACATGCTAAAATAGGTCTTCCTTTATTTTCTATCCCCTGGTCCCTGAAACTCCACAATCAAATGGAATCTCTCTTTTAACTGATAACCATTAAATATGATGAACACCCTCACCCCAGAATTCTCACATACTCTCTTTTGGGCTAAATATCCCCAATTCCTTTAGCTACTCTTCTTATCATGTATACTAAAAAGCATATATGCCAAAGGCCTAGAAATATAGGGAAGCCGGAAGGATCACACTGCAATATAGCAGGCTTGCCCATAAATATCAATGATCATATTAGGGCATAACAGCAGTAGATAGAGAAGTACTACAATATCATTGGGACATAAAGATAACTTCTCAGGACTAAGATGGTCCATATAGGTCTCATTAAGAAGTACATGTCTGGGGCACCTGGGTGGCTCAGTTGGGTTGAGCATCCGACTTCAGCTCAGGTCCTGATCTCGCGGTTTGTGAGTTTGAGCCCCGTGTCGGACTCTGTGCTGATGGCTCGGAGCCTGGAGCCTGCTTCAGATTCTGTGTCTCCTTCTCTCTCTGCCCCTCCCCCACTTGTGCTCTGTCTTTCTCTATCAAAAAAAAAATTAAAAATTAAAGAAAAAAAAAAAAAAAGAAGTATATGTCTGAGGGGCACCTAGCTGGCTCAGTAGGTACAGCATGTGCCTCTAGATCTAGGGTCAGGAATTTGAGTCCCACATTGTAGATACAGTTTACTTAAAAAAAAAAAAAAAAAAGGTATATGTTTGGGCAACGTTTTGAAGATTATATATAAGTTGTTCAACTAGCAACTCAACTAGAAGAAACTTCCCTGTGCAAATGCACTGTGATTTTCAAAATGCATAGAATAAACTAAGTAAATCATCCAGAGGTATACACAGAGTATTAAGTTATAAAACAGGATAAATCTATGTGCTAAAAGGTCTTTTCCAGGTAAGATCTGAACATAATGCAGAGGTGACAGGATCTGATGCTAGAGATGGTTTTCATTCCACTTTCTACTCTCACACATAAAGGGAAGAGTACAACACATCCCATCAGTAATAATGGCTCAATTCAGCAGTACAGAGAAAAGCAGGAGAAAACATTTTATAATTTTAAGTAGATAATGTTTGAAAAGAGTTATTAAGAGTTTTTAAGCAGAGAAGTGACATGATCAGAACAGTATTTTAGAAAGATTATTGGAGGGGCGCCTGGGTGGCTCAGTAGGTTAAGTGGCTAACTTCGGCTCAGGTCATGATCTCACGGTCAGTGAGTTCAAGCCCCGCATCGGGCTCTGTGCTGACAGCTCAGAGCCTGGAGCCTGTCTCAGATTCTGTGTCTCCCTCTCTCTGACCCTCCCTTGTTCATGCTCTGTCTCTCTCTGTCTCAAAAATAAAAAATAAAACGTTAAAAAAAAAAAATTTAAAAAAAAAAAAAGATTATTGGAAGCAATATGAAAAAAGAAGGGCCTGAACTGAGTCTTACCAGTTATACAGACTGATCTACGAGAAACTTAAGAGAAAATATGCAAGGTTTTTTTGGGTGAGGGACAGGGAGAAGCCATTCACGAAAATAAATACTACAGGTTCAAGAAGCAGGTTGAGGAAAGAAAATGATTTCATAGCTTTGGATATGTTGAATTTATAGGTGTCTGTATACCTATCTAACCATGCATATCTAGTGGCCAGTGGTCAACTGGATATGCAGACCTAGAGCTTTGAAAATAAAATGTGAGATGAAAACATCAATTTGGGAATTATCTGCATTAAGATAATAATACAATGGGGCTTGAAATCACTCAGGGAGAGGATGCAGAGAAGTGATTATGAAAACAGTAAGAGAAATGTTAATATTAAATTATCCGTATATTTTACTTGGAACACAAAAGTATTTTATTCAGTAAGTTAAAGAGAAAGTTCTCAAGAAGATTACCACTAGTACCAGCAGATGAATACACAACTAAATGATTATATTAAGAGGAACGTGATATAGTTACAGGGCTATGCACTACTTATTATGGGAGCTCAGAAAAGGAGAACTAAGAAGGAATAGTGATAGTCTGGGATTATCTCCTGGAGGAGGCTCTATCCCAGAGCTTAACATATGAACAAGTGACAGGTGGTGTATGAAGATGCCAAATCACATATCGTGAGGATGAAGGTATGCAGGATCTAGAATAAAGTTTATTTTCCATCTTATGAGTAAACCTTTGATATTGAAGAGAAAAGATTTTCAAGACAAATGGTTAATTTTTAAAGCTTCTCTATTTTAAGAAGGCAACCCCCCTCCACCAGCTCTTTGAAAAAATTAACGTATGGGTATAGGTGATTCCTGAAAATGAAACGTTGCTGACTCTGATTTAAAATACTTAAGTCAGTATAATGTAAGAAACACCAATAAACATACTAAAGCAGTTAATGTTAAATCTGCTTTTTCCTTTGTTTATAATTTACTAAGTTTTTGAAATGTTTTAATATTAATTAAATGCTAAAAACACTGTCACAAAATATACATTACATATGAATCTCAAGTTTGTGGTACAAGTTGTTCAAAGTGTTCTCCTGAACATTTATAAAGCATACACAAGAAACCGGTGAAGTACACCCATAAAAATACTGTCGCTAAGAGAATCAAAAGCTAACATATGTAGCACATTAAGACACATGACTTGCTGACTTTAAATATCTGACTAAAATGTAGTCAGTTTATTAATAAGCCATATATATGGAAAGAAACAGAATGACTCAAATATACCTCCAAAATATTATCGAACATAGCTTATCTTAAGTTTTTGGTGAATACATATTCAGAGTAATTGCCAATAATAAATGGCTGTGTGAAGACACTTTAATCATTTAGTCCAGGTTCAGGCAGCTTTGTCAACTTGAGCTGTAAACTAATTCAACAAACTAGTTCAAGTACATAAAACATCTGTTTTATCTCAGCAAGTTAGCTCAAGAACAACCTTTGTTTCCCACGTTTTAAGAAAAAAGTTGAAAAGCCTAACAACAAAGAGATGAATAAAGGAACTACACAATGTTGGCTGAAGGTAGACAAAATCGATAGCTTAAAGACAGATTTTGGGTGGGGCATGTATAGCTTGAAAAATCATTAAATTTCATTCCTAGAGAAATAAAAAATATGTTTAGCAACTATGTAATTCAACTGAGTAAAATCACAATTATGAAATTAGAAGTATTTGAAACAAATTCTAATACTATAATATTCCTTTTCACGAAAGTGGTTTTCTTTAAAGTATGTACTCTACAGCCAGGTTGTGCAGGATTAACCCAGTTCTGCCACTTATTAGCCAGGTGTTGCTGGATAAATTACTTAACGTCCTGTGTGCCACAGTTTACTCTGGAAAACGAGGATAGTAATAGTACCCACCTCAAAAGTTTACTATGATAGGTATATGAATTAATATAGAAAGCACTTAGAGTAGTGCTTTTATGTTTGCAGATACATAATCCACATGCTAAATCACCCCCATTAAAATTTTTTTTTATATTCTTATCTATAATTTACTTTTTCATCCCTCTGTAAATTATAAAACAAGGTTAAATAGTGGAGACTTGTCAAATATTCCTTTTAGTACCAGTTTGGTAAAAGTCCCAGCCACAATTATTTCTAAGATGACGATTAAATTATAAAAGATATACAAAGGATATCTTGGGATTTCAGGCTTCTTTCAAACTTTCATATGTGAATTTTTTTTTTATTAATTTCTTCTAATGTTTATTTTTGAGAGAGAGAGAGAGAGAGAGAGGGAGGGAGAGGGAGAGGGAGAATATGAGCGGGGGAGGGGGAGAGAATGAGACACACACAGAATCTGAAGCAGGCTCGAATTCACAAACCATGAGATCATGACCTGAGCCAAAGTCGGCCACTTAACCAATTGAGCCACCCAGGCGCCCCTATAAATTTTATATAAGTTCATTCATACAAATTATATACAACTCAGAGAAAAGAGAAAAGATTTAGTTGTATAAATGTCATTAGAGAACTTAAGTGAAAATGTAATTATAGTCAATTAGTTGAAACATTTCCAATTTGTGCCTAGTCATTAGTAATACAGTTAACAAATGAATTTGAATATGGAAGTTCTCTAAATCAACTTTCATTTCCTTGACACATTTCTTTATGACTCTTACTAAGGAAGACTTGATTCTGTGCAACTGCTGGGAACAGAAATTTGTAGATATACTAGAAAATAGTCCATGCCCTAAGCATTCAGTGACACAGATGTCAGGTGAGAATGCTTAAGAACTGAACTGGAGATAATCCAATCAAGTTTTTGTTTATTTTAAAAGAAAACTGAATTTGGACTATCAAAGGATGAATTACAGACGTGGTTTAAACAAGAAAAACAAGGAGGGCGCCTGAGTGGCTCAATCAATTAAGCGTCTGACTTCAGCTCAGGTCATGATCTCACGGTTCATGGTTCATGAATTCAAGACCCACGTTGGGCTCGTGCTAACAGCTCAGAGCCTGGAGCCAGCTTCAGATTCTGTGCCTCCCTCTCTCTGCCCCTCCTCCACTAGCTCTCGGTCTCTCTCTCAAAAATAAACAAACATTAAAAAAAAAAAAAAAAAGAAAAAAACAATGAAGAACTCTATGCAGTACTCCATTACTGAATAATAAAAAAATAAATACCTTGGTCTTGCATTAAGACTGGCAAATAAACGAGCATGTATAATCCTAGGAGGTCAATTGTATTTAGTTTTGAAAACAAGTAAGTTTAGCACTGCATTTAAGTTTCAAATATTTTTGCCCTTTCTACTCTTATCATACAAGCAGGTAGGAAATCTAGATGTAAAAATAAAAACTTATCCTATGTCATAATGTCATATACTCAAATGATAAAATGATTGGGATAATAAATTTAAAACACAGATTGTACACAATGCTGGACCATGGGAAATTCTTCATTTGGATTAAGTAAAGTTGAGGTTTATGTACATACAGTATTCTAGAGAGAATAAAGGAAGCACATACCTAAGAGAAGATCCAATATATATTTGTGGATTGAATAAATTAGACATGGCAAACAGACTATTCAAAAAATCTGAAAAAAACTTCTTTGAGACTAAAAAAAAAGTTTTCAGGAGAAAAGTAATCTAAGTATTGCTTCAACATTCATACTTCAACAAGTACTACATATTTGAAAGACAACACTAAAAATTGGGAAATATAAATATTCAAAGACTGATATATATCCTTTATCTACTTTATTACACAGCTCTGTATATTTCCTTTACTGATAAAGATCTATAAAGTAGTAAGTGAAACCTAGATCTTTAGAGGCTCACATTTTTATTTGGGGACTCAGTAAGGGAAGAGCATTTCTTCTAAAGTTTAGAATCCTTAGGGATCTAAAAAGAATTGAGCTTCAGGATCATTCTCTCACTAATAATTTTTATTGATTATTCTGGTGAATGCAAGGAACAGCACTAAAGAGTATATTCTCTTTGTCTCCTTTAAGCACAGTGCCTGGCATATAGGAAATATGAAATCAAAACAAAGTGCTAACTTCTTAACACGTAGACATTTATGGCGTAGGGTGTGTATGTGTACATAAAACTATACTAAGTACTGTGTGAGGCTTGCTGTTTTTATTGTTTCATGTGTTCAAGTCTTTTCTCCGAATTAGATGACAATCCCTTAAGAATAGAAAATACCTTATACACTTCACAATACCTAACAGGGCTACTCAATAAATTTTTGTTAATGAGCAACGTAATGATCTTGTACTGTTCTCAGGATGCTTATAATCTAATTAGGAAAATAAGATAAGCAGATAAGGCAGAAAAATAACAAGCAATTTTCAAAGAAATATAGCATAAATCAAGAAAAAGAAAACTCAGAATGGGAGTAGAGATGAGTTGAAGAAAATTTTTTGGAGAAAATAAATCTTTTGCCAGGTTTCATTATTGTCTGAGCTCTAGAAATAGAAAGTAGCCACAGGTTGCTGTTTTCCTTGTTACATTCTTTTATCAGAAGTGATCACACAACTGATCCAGAGGGGTTTAATCAATGTATATATTAACAAAAAAATAATTTAGTTTCATGAGAAGAAATAACATCTACTTACTATTTCTATTAAATTAAAAAAAAACAACTAGGTTCCAAAAATATGTAGAATAGGATACCATTCTTGCCATTGATATGCCTAATTAAAAGTCTGGAAGAATATATGGCAAAATGTTAATTAACAGAAGTCAAAGTCATTGAGTTATTTTCCAAAAACATCTCTACAGTGAGGACATAAAATCCGTATGGCTTTCCAAAACAAAACATTTTACGCAGTTGTTAGCTGTTTCTTGACGAATTCCTTGAGTATCCAAGCAAAGTATGTGGCTGATAAAGAGCAGATTCTTCATTAACTCAAAAGTATTAATATATTGAGTGTCCACCTCAGCCAGACACTATGCTAGATGCTAGAAATGCCCTGGTAAAGGACACAGACCAGATTTCTGTACCACAGAGCTTAGACAGAGCCCAGCAGGCAAGACAGGTAACTAAACAAATAGCAAAAAGAGGTATGATAAATGCTATAAAATTTGAGTACTTCAACTGAATTTGGAAGAAAGAGAGAAGAAATCAGAATCTGAGAGTGGTGCCCAGGAATTTCCACTTTAAAGAAATTCCCCATCCAATTTGTAAAAACAGACTAGATTGAGAACCTCTGATATCCATGGTAACTGAAACTAGACAAAATATATTCAGAAATCAAGACAAGATGATCAAAGGATCAATAAAAAATAATCTAAATATTATAAATTCCAACAAAGTAGAAGTATTAATATAGCTAACAAAACAAGATGAGGGGAGAGAAGACAAAAATGGATTAGTAATGACATCCTAATCTTTCTTAGAGAATAGTCCAATCTTTCTAAAATTGTGATGTGGTCTTTAAAAAAAAATCCTATGTCACTGTATTCATAGACTATTTTCTTAGTCTTAAAGGAACATTTAATTTGAGTATCCAAGCAAAGTACGTGGCTGATAAAGAAAATTTAACCTAAAATTTAACCATTACTTCAGTCTTCAGTTGTTTTCTTTGGTAAATTAAAGCAAAACTAAATTTAACACTTTTTAATTAAAACAGTATATGTAATATGTATTCTTTTTAATAAAAGTATGTTAAATGGTCTGCATGGAGAGGTCCTAAAATAATGTTCCCTAAATGATGGCTAGTTATGGATAATCAACATCCGTCGGGCACTTATTATTAGCATATAACACAGTGCCTCGTTCAAAATTAAAGAGCCAAATCCTGCCTGCAACTCAGTCTAATTAGAAGTAAACATATACAGGGGTGCCTGGGTGGCTTGGTTGGTTGAGCATCCGACTTCGGCTCAGGTCATGATCTCATGGTTTGTGAGTTCAAGCCCTGCATTGGGCTCGGTGCTGACAGCTCAGAGTCTGGAGTCTGCTTCGGATTCTGTGTCTCCCTCTCTTCTGCCCCTCCCCGGCTTACGCTCTCTCTCTCTCTCTCTCAAAAATAAATTAACATTAAAAAAAAAAAGATAAACATATACATAGATAAAATCACAACACAACATAACCTCTCTGTATTTTAGTATACTTGGATTACTGCAGTATACCTTTTATGAAACCTCAAAAATGTTAAATTTTAAAAACGATAGATAGATATAATAGATAGATAGACAGTTATAAACTCAAATTGAGGAAAGGAGGAAAGATTTGGGAAGATTTGTGTAAGACTACTTTTTTGGTTATGCCCCTGTGTCACACAGATGGGGGAGAAATTGCAGGGAAGAAACAGACCAAGGCTTGAAACCATATCCCTGCATCCTTTTCAAAAAGGAAAAAGCAAAGACATGTCTGACAGGCTAAGAACCTAGTAGTTCTGCTATATTCAGATATGATTTGGCAAAAAGTATCAAAGATGGAGTTAAGAATATATAATTCTGGGTCCAAGGAAAGAAAAAAAATCCTATTTGGTTATTTAAAAAATTTGTTTTAATGTTTATTCATTTTTTGAGAGACAGAATGAGTGGGGGAGGGGCAGAGAGAGAGAGAGAGAGAGACAGACAGACAGACAGACAGACACACACACACACACACACACACACACACACACACACACACAGAATCTAAAGCAGGCTCCAGATTCTGAGCTGTCAGCACAGAGCCCAATCAATGCAGGGCTGGAACCCATGAATTGCAAGATCATGACCTGAGCTGAAGTCAGCCGCTTAACTGACTGAACCACCTAGGGGCTCCCTAGTTGGTTATTTTAATGAACTATTATTTTCCATTTTAGACTACCAAGCTATTCTGTATTTCTGGGACCACTGATGGAGGAGTTAAGGAAGTAGGAGTTACTATTTCTAAGTCACAAAATAAGAGGGGCACCAAACATTCAAATGGAGAGCAGAGTGTGAAAAACAAAAGCAAATGAGCAAAGATATAATCAATTTTCAATTACTTTGTTCAACAGTAAGAGAAATAAACAGTTACTAGTAAGCAAAGTAGTAAGCATAGTAAATAGGAAGCAATGGTTAAGTATTTACTAATATAAATTGAGATGTAAAATGCCATAAACATTTTATTTTAGCTTGCTAGTGTTCTAGGTTGCCTCTAAGATGGCAATGATCTCTGCCTCATGGCAGTCACACCCTTGTGTAAATTCCTCTCGAGTGTAGGCTGAACTTGTTTCCAACAAACACAACAGGGCAGAAGTGATGGGATGTCATATATACTCTCTTTCCCTCTCTTGGATCACTCACAACCTGGAAGAACTCAAATGCCTTGTCAAGAGGCAGTCCTGTGGAGAAGCCCATGTGGCAAGCAAACAAAGCTGGTCAATAACATGAGTAAGTTCTGAAATGGATCCCTACTACTTACCCCCCCCCCCCGCCCTCCCCCCTCCCCAGCTCAGTTAAACCTTCAGGTAAGACTGTGGTCCCAGCCAAACTGCCTGAGGGCAATCTCATGTGCGATCTTGAGGCACCTAGATAAGCCACATCCATTATTTTAAGTTTGGATGTAATCTGTTATATAGCAATGAACAGCAGCTGCATTACTAGATTTTGGATCAAAGTAGAAGGCATTTATATCAATTTTCATTACTTCAGTTTGTGTGTATCCAAACATCATGCTCCCTTCTCTACTTAATCTCTAATTTGTCTTTTCTCATATATTTCAACTCCTTGTAAATGCCATCATTGGTCCTTTAAGCTAGGAATTATAAATTACCTAGGCCTATCCAGTTATCTAGACCTATCTATTTCCACAAACTCAAAGCTCTAATCACACTGGGCCACCCTTCATTTCTTGAATATGTCAGAACAATCTGAAATTACACCTTTAGAATAAGTAAATAACAATCTCCTGGTAATGTGCCAGTGAGTACATGTTTGATGAGTAAAAAGGTATAAAAGAATAACCTTCTAACTAAGCAGAGCGATCGTAAATTAAAAAACCCTATTATTCCTTTAATATTTACTTTTGAAGGAGGGCATATAAACAAAAGAAAAAAAATCTTTTATACATTCCTTTACATTGAGGGAAAGGGGTATGTATGATTTTCTATTGCATAATCTATTTAAATAATTTATCCCCAAAATTTTAGAAGATGCTAGTACTTTTCCATTTACATATAATAAAGTTTTTACATTCCTTTAAATGTAGATCTCCATCTAGTCAAGAGAAAATAATATGGCAGAAATAAGAATACCTAAATTTTCAATATGCCTCCTGAAACAACTGTCATTATGGAGCCCTTCTTAAAGCAACTTATCACAAAAATTTACTGTTTCCATGAAACTACTGAACTGAAAAGTTAATAAATGGTTTCTGACAAACTGTTCTTAAAAACTTCTAAAAATTCAGAGAATACTGGATTAAACAGATTTCTTTACTGCAGAACATGTCAAAAAGTCCCTTTTCCCACTAAACTCCATTTTTATCACCACAATCTATTTTTACATCCAAGCTGAGGCACTCAGTCTGGGACCACTATCCCAAACAGACACAATCCCTTTGTAATATAATAAATGAGCATTACCACTGCACTGTAACTTCCAAATCTCTTTCAGATACAATCAATATGAATTGATATTTCATAACTTTATACTATTTTTCACTTTTATGGGAAAACTATATATGCAGATTTTATGTACCAATAACTACATGGAACCAGAAACTTCTGAAAGATCTTTTTATTATTTATCTATACTACACATTCAATGATTAACATGGCTGACTCAATACATTACACATCAGATTTTCATCTTTGGGGATGATTCTCCAGTTATCTAAAAGACTTTTTGACACATAGGTAATTTTGCCAGAAAGACAAAGGCTACAAGATTTTGTTGAGGTAAACATGACAATAAAGGGTCTTTAGATAAAACCCAGTGTTAAAAATTCTATGGAAGCATATTCTCAGGCCTCATCACAAAAAAGCTGGTTGATGGGAGGAGGGGATTGAGTCCAGTTGCCAAGAAAAAGTAACCCTAGAATGAAATTTCATTTCTTTCTGATCATAAGACTTAAGGTAGTTTGGGATGTTTAACTTCTCTGGAAAATAAAGGGTACCCTTGAGTAGTAGCTGAGGCATTGCTGGACCCTACAGATTGCTCCTCAATTCAGTCTTCTTTTAACCATCTTTAGCTTTTATTTTTAGGCTTTCCCTAGCCTATTTCAATGTAACCAGAGTTAAATCACTCTCTCCTTCCATTTTCTGTAACACTGTACACATATCTGTCCTAACACACTTAAAACATTGTGTTACAATTATCTTCCCATATATACTATCTTTACATTCATTTTTCTCTCCTGCCTCCACTACACTATGAGCTCTCAAAGCCAAGGATCCCATTAGGTATTCATAACACCGTGTCTAGAATATATCAGTAATCAAATGTTAAATGGAGGAACCTACAAGTAGGATTTAGCTTCACTGGTAGGATTCAGAAATAGGTTGCTGATGCTTTGTTACCTATAGTTGAATGTATCAGAGAAATTAATTTTTCCATGTCATATCTGACTTACTATGGGAAGATGGAGAGGCTGCAAAACATTTTGAAATTTCTAATGTTAGGGGGAATAATACCTTTTCGTACATGAAAAATGTGTAACTATTGATACTAAGAATTTTAATATCTATAAACTATTAAACTATCTTGGAGTTAAATGTATGAATGATATTCATGATATGACCTCTCAGAAAAATCACATTCTTCAAAGCAAAAATGAGGATTAGAGCTAAAGGAGATCATACCAGTGTAGAAATAAGTTATTGTTTTAACAATCCTTTTTGCCAACACTGCTGTTCTTGAAGGTTCACACCTTTTTCAACTGTGTCCCCTAATCAGCAGAAGTTCCAAGGAAGAAAAGTCTCTAAGCAAATAATTTCACTTTCACTTCCCTAATACCTGCCAGTAATCAAACCTACACTTTCCAACTGCACTACATGCACATCTTCTCCTCTCCCCTGTAGTGAGATAAAATAAACTAGAACTGCTTTTAAGTTTCCTTAAAAAAAAAAAAAATGAAAATTATATAACAGCATGTAATACTTTGTTAAAATAACATTAGCATTCTAGCATAAAACTACTGCCACAAAAGGAATTCCTTCCACTAGTAAGACAGACTCCCAATGTACATAAAGTTCTTAGTAATTTAGCTACTGTGGTAATAAAAGCAGCCAAGAAGACAGTACTAAAGACAAAGTGAAAGCTAGTTGTGTTGTTTTTTTTTTTCTTTTTTTGGAGTGGTGCCTTGCATTTCACTGAAAGTCTAAAAGCTAAGTCTTGACCATATAAGGCTTTGGGATTCCCATGGATGGAAATGCCTAGGCAACAGTCAAATCTAATAACTCTAAAATACATGAAACTTAGGTACTAAGCTAACATGAGAGAGTTTTGTTTTGTTTTCTAGTTTCACTTAAATATATTCTCACAGAGAATCCTAACACTGTTCCTACAAAACACTATGATCAAATTCAAGTGAAAATATATAATAAAGAGTATATAATGAATTATTGAAATTTCCTTAAAAAATACTTTTGATGGAAATCTTTCTCTAAAGTGTTACACATTCCTTTATCACTTTAACAAGCACAAAAATTATAATTTTATTTTTCTCCATCAACCTACTATGACACCAACTATTAAAATCTGATGTTACACAACAATGTCCTTATAGCCAATAGTTAATGCAGCTATAATGCTACCCAAAATGCTTTTTGGAAATCATGTTTCCTTTTAAGAGATTTTCTACCTTCTATCTTGCTTTGATCTATTGCCTCTTAAAACTATCTGATAGCTTATCTTCATTTTAATTTGTAGCTCTTAATTTGTCAAACATTAAAAAAAATTAAGCCTAAAATAAGAGCACATAGAAACTATGTGAGAACTTCTAAGTAAAAATAGCTGTGGCTTAAGTGTGTGGATTCTGCAATGTCTGTTACAGTTCTAGAAGTAATGCTTATTTTCCAGGGTTTTTTTTTTTTTTTTACATTATGAAGTTTCCAATATAAAACAAATGTATTCTACAAATGACAACCTATAAAACGTAGAAGGCTGACCTATAACCACATGACATCAAAACTGACAACTACTGAAAAAAAAAAAAAAAAACTAATAAATGCTACTGGCAATCTTTTCTCTGCATGGATGCGATTAAGAAGAATAACCAGGTAACACAACTAGTGTTGATCCTTTCAGAGCCCCTGGAAAAAATAGTGGTGACCCTAAGAAAATGAGAAAGACCCTGAGATAACAGTTCACTTTTATGTTATTTATATTTAACCTTGGACATTCATGGTCTTTCAAATAATAAAATGTACTGATGATGTACTTTATGATTTAATTTTCAAGAATCCAACAACAACAACAAAAAGGAAAAGTAGAGGGGTGCCTGGATGGCTCAGACTATAGATTTTGGCTCCAGTCATGATCTCAGTTTTGTGAGATTGAGCCCCACCCAACTGGGCTCTGGGCTGACAATGTGGAGCCTGCTTGGGGATTCTCTCTCTCCCCCTTTCTCTCTGTCCCTCCCCCACTTGTGCTCTTTCTCTCTAAATAAATAAATAAATAAATAAATAAATAAATAAATAAATAAATAAATAATAAATGAATGGAAAAGTAGTTCATTTTATAGAGCTTAGCAATATGTAAAACTCAGTAGAATGCTAATGTCGGATACAAATGGAAGTATTTTCTGATACAGCTATTTCATGTTAATAAGAGAACAGATTATATAAATAAGGCATGGAGTTAAACCCAAAAACTCTTATTTGGTCATAATAATAAACTTCCTTTTCCTGAAAACATCTTTCAGAAGACCAAAACCAGTTTGGGGACTTTCATGCCTCTCACCAGCACTGCTACACTGTTCAGATCTTTTCTCAAACTACTGAATATCTATCATTCATTAGGTACAATATGCTTGGCACATGAAGTTCACTGGATACAGATTATGAAATATATGGTTATTTGGGGATCCAAACAGGAAATAAGATGATCTTTATTTAAGATGGAAGTTTCTAGGATCTCAGAAGACAAGAATAGAGTAGGGAGGAGTTGGCATCTAGGAGAAACTTAATCTATGTCTTTAAGGTTAAGAAATAGCGAAAGCTGAAACAATTTCCCTAAAAAGGGAAGCAGCACTTGGTATTTGTTAAGGATCGTACAGTACAAGAAAGGATGGTAGGTGATTGGGGAGAATTAACTAGAAATGAGAGGGGAAGCCTGTAACCGGCCCCATAGACCAGGCTAAGGAGACTACATTTACTAAGTACAACAGTATTTGTCAAAAATGATTAACATAAGGGGATCCCTCTAAAAGGAAAGAAAAAAAATTCTCACAAACTTCCCTAAAATCGACTGAAATTATTTTTATTATGTTACTTATAAATAGCTGTGAACATAAACCTAGGCCTTTATAGTATATGTGCTGCCGAAGCGAGCACAAACCTAGGCCTTTATACATGCTGTAGTAAATACATAAATCAAAACAAAGTTATAAATTTCCTCACTGTTTTTTTCTTTAGTCTATAAAGAGGGCTGTGATGTTAGATGGTTAGGAACTGACCCTCCCCCACTGCAAACATGACATTTTCATTAAATCCATCTAGGTCTTTCCTCACTTGTCTATGATTGTTAAAGGTTGCATTTGGCACCAAACGCAACATAAATGCAAGTGTATGCAACTAAAACTAAGAAGCAGTATTCAGTTGAAAAACAGTCATTCATCTGTCTGTCTACCCATCTACCCAGCTACTCCTGTTCGTACGTTTTAGATTATCTTCACAATGGAAACTCAAGAATTAAAATACTCTTGTTGAGAAAGAGATTAAGAGTTTTAAGAATGCCTCAAATTTCTGGCTGATAGGATGAGGTGGAGGATGATGCCATCACTTCCAAATGTCACTCACCTCTAAGATCTCAGAACAATGGAATTCCCAGAGAAGAGCACAGTACCCCACCCACCATCTTCCTCCCTCTTTTGACCGATTCTCTTTTTTGGGGTCCTCAATGTGAATTCCTGCCTCGTGACCCATTTTAATTATTTTCAGTCCACCGTTCACAGGCTTTACTTGCCTATTTTCTATTTTAACTATCCACTCACCAGCCCAGAATCCCTTTTAACTCCTGCCAATCTCCAGGGCTGAACAATACCATCCACTTGCTTTCTGTGCTCTTGTGCAGATACTGTTGAGCAATGCTAGAAAAACATGAAACCATGTTGTTTGGTCCCTGTAACTTGACCCTAACCTCACTGTAATGTTCTACTAACAGACTGGTCTTTTCCTTGAATTCCTGTCATGTTGTATTTGCCACTCTAAATCTCCTCCAGTCCCCTTAAGATCCCACTATTATTAAATCCTACTGATATTAAATCCTACTGCTCCCCGACACCACTTAACGCTATCAAGAAAACTGAAATGGTCAAAGGCAATTTTCTAAGGATAGCACTTTTTTCACATTAAAAGTTCTTACATCTTCATATCCTTCTTCTTTCTTTCCTTTGGTTTAGGGGAAGGAATGGTTTGTCCTATCATTCCCGAATGAAATTCCTAATGACTTCTTACTTTTCTATGTTCATGTATTTTCAATATTTTATCCTACACTTCAGCCAAAGTGAACTACTTACTAGTCCAATTCTTATCCTGGTATTTCTTCTAATGTTGCATCTTCTTCCTAGAATGCTTTCCTTACACCTCTGCCTAGACGACTCCTCATCCTTTCTATTCTTCTGTTTCCTAAAAGTTACATAAAACATATAAATATATCTTGAAACTATCTTCCACATACAACATTCTCCCTCTTTTCCTCCACATTTTTATTATGAAAATGTTCAAACATACAGCAAAGTTGAAAGAATATTACACTGAATACCTATGTACTCACCATCTAAAGTCTACTATTAACATGCTACTACCTGCTTTGGCACATAACTACCTACCTAGTAATTCCCTTATCCACCTATTAATCCAGTTACTTTGAACTGTACCAAAAGGGGTGTCTGGGTAGCTCAGTTGGTTGAGCATCCGACTTTGGCTCAGGTCATGATCTCTCAGTCTGTGAGTTTGAGCCCCACGTTGGGCTCTGTGCTGACAGCTAGGAGCCTGGAGCCTGCTTTGGATTCTATGTCTCTCTCTCTCTGCTCCTCCCCGACTCAAGCTCTCTCTCAAAAACGAATAAACATTAAAAAAAAAAAAAAATTGAAATGTACCAAAAAAGCAAACCTGTAGAAATCAGTATAGATAATTGGTAAATTACTTCCTTAAATAGTTCAGCATGTTTATCATTAAGTAGAGTTTAATATTTGTTTAGTTCTCTTCTGATGCAAAATTTACATGCTATGAAATGCAGGGATCTTAAATTGTGCATTTGTTGTATTTTAACCAATGTATAAACCTATGTAACCCAAACCCCTATCAAGATTTAGAATCTATATCACTATAGAAACTTTGTTCATATCCCCCCCACTTTTTTTTCATGTTTATTTACTTTTGAGACAGAGAGAGACAGAGACAGAGCACGAGCAGGGGAGGGGCAGAGAGAGACGGAAACACAAGATCTGAAGCAGGCTCCAGGCTGTCAGCACAGAGCCTGTCGCAGGGCTCAAACTCACGCCATGAGATAATAACCTGAGTCAAGTCAGACGCTTAACCAACTGAACCACCCAGGCACCCCTTTCATGTCCCTTTCTAATTAAATTGCTCTCCGAACCCTCAGAGGCAATCATTTATTCTGGCTTTTCTCCTCTCACCATAAATAAGATGTGGTCATTGTAAAATTCCATGTAAGTGGAGTCCTAGAGTAGATCCTTATTTTGCGAAAGGTTTTTTTAAACAAAATGTTTATGAGATTCATTCATGTAGCTGTGGGTATTAGTAGTTCATCCTTTTTACTGCCAAGTAAGTATTTCCTTGTTTGGCTATATCATAGTTGACCCATTCCTTTACTCATGACTACCTGGACTGTTTCCAGTTTTCAATTATTAGGAAGAATAAAACTGCTGGGTTGCCTGGGTGGCTCAGTCCGTTAAGCGACCAACTCTTGATTTCAGCTCAGGTCATGATCTCACTGTTGTTAGATTGAGTCCTATATAGGGCTCCACACTGGGCATGAAGCCTGCTTAAAATTCTATCTCTCCCTCTGCCTCTCCCCCACTTATATTCTCTGTCTCTCTCTTTTTCAAAAAAAAAAGAAGAAGAAGAAGAAAAAGAAGAAGAAGAAGAAGAAGAAGAAGAAGAAGAAGAAGAAGAAGAAGAAGAAAGCTGCTATGAATATTAAAAAAGAAAAAGACTTGTACATAAAGTTTATTTATTTGAGAAAGAGCATGAGTGCGCCTAAGAATGTGCAGGAGGGGCAGAGAGAGAATCCCAAGTAGGTTCCACGCTGTCAGCACAGAGCCTGAAGCATTTCTCAAACCCCCGAATGTGAGATCATGACCTGAGCCAAAATCAAGAGTGGGACGATGAACTGATTGAGCCACCGAGGCGTCTCTGTACAAGTCTTTTTAAAAAAAATGTTTTTAGAGTGCCTGGGTGGCTTAGTTTGTTGAGCATCTGACTTCAGCTCAGGTCATGATCTCACAGTTGTTGAACTTGAGCCCCACGTCAGGCTCTGCGCTGACAGTTCAGAGCCCGGAGCCTGCTTCAGATTCTTTGTCTCCCTCTCTCTCTGTCCCTCCCCCACTCAAGCAAGCGTGCACACATGTGCACACACTCGCTCTCTCAAAAAATAAATAAATGTTAAAAAAATAATAAAACATGTTTTTATTCTTCTTGAGTAGATATTACGAATGGACTTTCTGGGTAGTTGTATGTTTACTATTGTCAGAAACTGATAAACAGATTTCCAAAAGTAATTGTACCAATGTACATCTCCACCAATGAGAGTTCTAACTGCTCCACATCCTCATCAACATTTGATGATGTTTTTATTCATTTAGCCACTGACTGGTGTAACATCCCCCTTACTGAACATAACTGGCATCTCAGGTGTACTTGTCTTGCCTCTATTAGAATACATACTTCCTGGGGATAAAAATTGTGTTTAGCCCTCTTTTTTCCAATACAAATGTATTTAATAAAGCAGAGTGCTTTGCACATGCTGTAACACTAAGTATCAGTTTAACTGAATGGCTTAATAAAGTTTCTCCTTCTTGTTCTGGACAAGCTATGAAAAAAAAAAAATCCGAAAGGCAGATCTGTGAAATGAGGCTACAGAAATTCAAGGGCTGGTACCCTCCTCCAATTTTATCCCAGTCCTCTGCTAAACTATGAAGTAACCTTAAAACCATTTATTATGCTGTTTATCCTACAACAGTGTCACATCTAGACACATACATAGAGAAACATACAGAAACAGAATGCAAGTTTCATGTAAACTCCACAAGTGAAGGGATTTTCGTCTGCTTTGTTCACCAATGTGTCCTAGTGCCTACCACATAACAGGAACACAAGTATTTAAGTAAAATGTTTAGGTCAAATATGCACAACATACACGTTTCCATAAATGTACCTCTTAAATTAATGGCAGTGAACTTACATAATGAACAAAGCTTCTTACAGCTACAGCTTTAACAGTTTTAACCGTAATACCCATGAACATATCCTTCCAGATATAAATTTAGGTTTCTATCTGGGATTTTAGAATATTTTCCAAAATTTGTTTTCATACAATCTGAAATGGTTATTTTCTTTAACTTAAGTATATGACTCCAGAAAGCATACACACTGAGTTTTAAGGGAAGGAGAAGGCTCCTGAATAGTCACTGGAGACGTACCAAATCAAGTTGGCAATTAATGAGATGTCCTGTACCATAGTACATAGAAAAACTGTCCACCTATTAAAATTATTTTTTTTAAATGTTTATTTCTATTTTCAGAGAGAGAGAGAAAGCACGTTAGTGGTGGAGGGGCAAAGAGAGAGGGAAACAGAATCTGAATCAGACTCTATGCTAACAGCGCTGAGCCCAATGAGGGGCTTGAACCCATGAACTGCAAGATCATGAGCTGAGCCAAAGTCAGACACTTAACTGACTGAGCCACCTAGGTGCCCCTATTAAAATTCTTAATTTAACTATTCACCTGTGTATCTATACACCAAATAAATTAGGGAGAGAGATTTCCAAATGTTCACTTCTATTCAAAGCCCTAAGATGAAGTTTTGAAATGGGTCACTGTGCAAATAATTCTTCAGACCATTAAACATTTCCTGCATGTCTGACCATCTGTATCCCAGGTACTGTGCTAAGTGGTAGGGCTACAAAGACAAAATTAAGAGACTTCTATTTTAGTGGAAGAGACAGTGAAGTAAATAAACAACTACAGAACTGCAACAGAAATGTGCAAGAGTTCAAGGACAATACACAAGAGTGTTCTATATCAAGAAGAAGTTAGGATAAACTTCTTGGCAGGAGTGACTACTTGAGATACCTAATCACATGAGCTAGAAAAAGAGGGGTCATCCCTGAAAGAAAAACTCAGTAGTAATCGTGCTCAAGAGCCAGTTTTCTCTAGAGCAACTGGTCCTCTTCAGGAGGATTCCTATTAGTTATTGAAGGACAGTTGAAGGACATTTGGGTTCTTGATATGACATCTGAAGGGCATTTCATTTGTTTTCAGTTCTTGGTGATTACAAATAAAGCTACTATAAAAATCTGCGTACAGGTTTTTTGTAACCATATGTTTTCACTTTTCTTGAAGAGGCAAAAAAGTAAGCCTACTTTAACTTGCTCCTCACTTCTTGGGAGTCATTACTAAAAAAAACGTATAGGACAACTGCACAGCTTCCTTAAAGGTAACTATTACCAGGCAGTAATAAGTTATTTACTACTTGAATCTGCCAAAAAAAAAAAAAAAAAAGAGTAAGCAAAATAAAAATTACATTAAGATCTAAAGAGAAGCTACTCAATTTTTAAATTCAATCATTCAACAATTATTTACTGATAATTCACTATGAACAAGGCACTCTGATATGTGATAAATGCTTGGGCTTCAATGGCAGGCAAATTCATAATTATACCCAAAGAGAAGTATGAAAGAATAAGGTGCTAACGGGAAAAGGCAGGCTTGAGGAGAATACAAAAGTCAGTGAAGGTTTCCAACAGGAAGTCACAAACCTTAATGAATAGGAGTTAGCCAAGGAGTGGAGAGATTCATACAGGCAAAGGGAAAACATAAATGGACTGGAAGCATGAAAGAGCTTAGTGCGTCTATTTAAGGTATGAAGGAAGTATAGCTAGAATACAGATGAACAAGGAGAAGGGATTACCGAAGTCAGCAGATCCTGAAAGATCTTGAGATCTTATTCCCTACCAAGTTTGTTCAACCTGGATCTACTACTTTCTACACCTGATAATTCCTGAAAATTAAGAGAGATATTCAAAGCAGATTTCAATTTCAAGTCTGTTAAGTGTTCTCTAACAAGGAACATCATTTCCTCTGAGCTTCAAATGTTACTTACTGATAATATCAGTACCAATGTTGAAGGTGAATTTTTGACATTTCCTCTTAAGCCTTTTTATTAGTATTGCATTTTTAAAAATGTATTTATTTTGAGAGAGACAGACAGCACATGCAAGTAAGGGGTAGAGAGAGAGAGGGAGAGAATCCCAGGCAGGTTCCACACATTGAGCCTGCTGCAGGGCTTGATCCCACAATCCTACAATCATGACCTGAGCCGAAATCAAGAGTTGGACCCTTAACCAACTGAGCCACATACATCATTTTTATACCTTCAGTATTTCCTCTAATCCTCACTATCAACTGGTCCAATTCTTTTTTTTTGTTTTGTTTTTTAGCAAAGATTAGATTTTTAAAATCTTTGGTTCTCAAATTGAAAAACAGTATTATTATTATTATTATAAAATTCAATTCAGCTAGCATTTATTTACCTGATAAAAGATGGTTTGCAAACACACAAAAAAATGGATGTAGAATTTTCAAAGTAACTTACTCTTTTTTAAAGTCTTGCTTCCATGCCGTTTAAATTATGAGTCATTTTAAACAGACATTACCTAAAACTCCAATCAAACAGAACCTAAATTTTGTATTATTCTAAATACCACAATCTGGATCTTGATAATTTAAGTCCAAATTTCATGCATATTTGTGATCTTTTATCTATTTTGCTTATTACAATTGAGAAAATGAAGGTAAATATCAAAAATTCACAGCTCTTCAAAAGAGTAAATGTAAAACCATACTACAAACTACTACTGTCTAGCTAACTCATTTCCCCCTTGCTCAATAACTCTGCTTCTCCTGCGCAACATCAGATTTTTTTCCCCTGAAAATCTGCTTGTATTTATCATCTACAAACAGGAAAGTAATTTAACGTAAAACCTCTTCCTATTTCTTCTCAATTCTCCTGGAGTAGAATAAAACACCATTTATGTGTGGTAATTAAACAGAAAAAAAATGTTCTAAGTGACTAAAGTCATTCAGATACATTCATTCTGTATCCCCAGATTATAAATTCAAGGGCAGATACCTCCCATTTGTTCCCTGATAAGGTCTGAAACTAAGTACTCAAATAATTACCTCTCTTTCCCTTTTGGTGAGAAAAGCTATGCTAGGTACTTTCACATATACCATCACACTTCATAGTGAGAACCCCGCTGCAGAATATGATTACCCTTACATAACAGACTCTGAAGGGGAAAGGACTCAGATGAAGTAGCTCATTCCGGTGACAGAAGTTCTTTCCTCTACACTTTACTATCTCTTAAACAGCTACACCACTGTGTAACATTTTATTAAGCAACTGGCTGTTTAATAAACTTGAAGACATCTGTAGATTTCACTTGCTCCATATTCAACTTTTTGAAAAGGCAACAGCTCCAGATACTTAGAGGGGCCAAACAAAAGTGTATGTGGTATAGAAGTAAAGCAGAAAGCGAGGTTGAGAGAACTATTTAATTCTTCCAAGACACACTGAAACATCTTCACTCTGCCTGAAGTGAATACCAAGATCACACATAAGTTCGAATACAAACACGAAAACATTTTTCCAAAATCTAAAACAGCAAAATTCATGTTTGAAAATCCCCTTTAACACTTAGTACTGTAATTCAATTCACAGATGGTTTGACTAATCTTTCTTCCAGCTGCCATGTTCCTAAAATAATCTTTCTTTACTAATTCTATTCATGATTTACCATGGCTATTATTTTTCTGCTTAGTTAGTATACTTAAAAAAACCTTCAAACAATTTTTTTACAGGCTGTTATGCAAAATTCTGTGTAAACATTCTAACAAAATAAAATTGAAAAGCCTACTAATTTAAAGATAGTATCTACCACTAAAGTTTAATAAAACACAATGGTAACAATAACAGAATCAGAGCTACATAAAGTTTTTCAAATATTTGATTCTAGAATCATTTTTCTTTTTCTTTTTTTTTCCCTCGGAAGGAGAGGCATATAGTACCTGTGTATTCTAAATCTTCTTCTGTACCTTCCCAGCAATCATTTTCCAGGCTTATATCATTCATATTTTATAAAAGAGGAAACAAGCTTAGAGGAGTTATATAAGAATAGAAAGCTAATAAATGGCCAGGAAAGATTTAAACCTAAGAAAGAACCAGTGTTATTTTCTAGTTACCATCCCTCTTCTTGTAGTGCTAAACCTGACTCATTTGTTATCTGGTATGTTTGTGTAGGTTTTTGCGTCATTCTTAACTCTTGTGCATGTGGAAACCACCAAAATAAATTATGAAACATTTCATTTACACATATTTTAAAAATGTATACTCCACCTGTACTATAAATGCCAAAAATTATCTGTATCACCTGCAATCAACTGAAAAGGGTTGATTATATATATATATACACACATATACATATATATGTATGTACATATGTATATGTATACATATATGTATATACGTATATATACATATATATACATATGTATATATATGTATATACGTATATACATATATGTATATATGTACGTATATACATATATGTATATACATGTATATACATATATGTATGTATATATGTATATACGTATATACATATATACATACATATATGTATATGTATATGTATATGTATATGTATATGTATATGTATATGTATATGTATATGTATATGTACAGGTCAAGTGAGGCTCCAGTAAAACAGACTCCCATTTCAAGTGGACAACAGGGTTGGGGCAACCCTCTGGGAGCAATCTGGAAATGTTTATATTAAGTGGTTTAAAATATTCCTTCATTTTTATCCAAAAGATTCAGTTCTAAGAAACTATGCAAAAGACACCATCCTACTTACACAGAAAAAAATTCTTATACATTAAAATGCATATCAAAAAAAGAAAATAAAATGCATATCAAAACATGAATGCCAGAACAAGCACACAATAAATATTTGGTGGTTGAATGAATAAACAAAAGAATGTGAGTTATGAATAATGAAAACCTGGAAATAGAACTAGAATGGTTAATAAAATTATAAACATTCAAATAAATATTATTTAGTGATACAAATAAAGAAAACTTAACTACATGGTAAGTGGGATAAAAAATATCTATAGTACGGGGCGCCTGGGTGGCGCAGTCGGTTAAGTGTCCGACTTCAGCCAGGTCACGATCTTGCGGTCCGTGAGTTCGAGCCCCGCGTCGGGCTCTGGGCTGATGGCTCAGAGCCTGGAGCCTGTTTCCGATTCTGTGTCTTCCTCTCTGTCTGCCCCTCCCCCGTTCATGCTCTGTCTCTCTGTCCCAAAAATAAATAAACGTTGAAAAAAAAAAATTAAAAAAAAATATCTATAGCACAATCACAAGTATAGAAAAAACACATAGGATACAGACACACAACTATGTAAGGTAGAGTTCTTCTTTCTCCTTCTCCTCTCTCCTCTCACTCTAGTATTTTCCAAGTTTTCTTTTTTTTTAATTTGAGAGCACACAAACAGGGAGAAGGGCGGGGGCGAGAGGGGGGTAGGACAAGGAGAGAGAGGGGGGGAGGGAGGGAGGAGAGAGAGAGACAGAGACAGAGAGACAAAGAGGGAGAATCTTAAGCAGACTCCATGTTCAGCAGGGAGCTGGATGCAGCATTCGATCTCATGACCCTGGGATCATGACCTGAGCCAAAATTAAGAGTCAGAGACTCAACCGACAGAGCTACCCAGGTGCCTCCTAAAGTTTTCTTTAAAGAGGCATATATATAACCGTTCTAAAGGGAAAAAAAAGCTAAAAACTTTGGACATTTAGCAAGTATCAGTAGAAAAAAAATCAGCTTGCTTTTTCACTAATTTCATATAAAACTGATTATACTTAATAAATTACCTGTTTCTTTTCATCTGTGCATAATTAAATTCTAAAATATATTTCATTATTATATAAATATAAACTATAATTCTCTAATTACTCTCATACAGTGGTCCCTTAGGTATATTAGTATAAAAGAGAGGTAGGTCAGAGGAATGTAGATGACATCTAGACGACAGCCCTTGTGAAAAAGATCAAAAAGAAAACTAAAATGTCTTTTGATAGAGGTCCCTGGTGGCTCAGTCAGTTAAGCACCAACATTTACTTCAGCTCAGGTCGTGAACTTGCAGTTTATGGGACTGAGCCCCCCATCGGGCTTTGTGCTGGAGAGGCTGCTTGCGATTCTCTCTCTCTCTCTCTCTCTCTCTCTCTCTCTCTCTCTCTCTCTCTCCCTGTCCCTCCCTCAAAAATAAAAGTCTTTTGATAAACTTCCTAATTACCCTAGATTATTAAGACAATCCACATCCTTTCCCTAGTTCTACTAGAACTCATCTGCCCATATTTTTAATTTACAATAAACATACTCTGGCTTTCACAGACAACTAAGAACATAAAACTCAACTCTAGAATTACCTTCAAAATTGAGGGGAAAGGCGCGCCTGGGTGGCTCAGTTGGTTAAGCCTCCAACTTCGGCTCAGGTCATGATCTCACAGTTTGTGAGTTCGAGCCCCGCGTCGGGCTCTGTGCTGACAGCTCAGAGCCTGGAGCCTGCCTCAGATTCTGAGTTTCCCTCTCCCTTTGCCCCTCCCCTGCTCACGCTCTCTCTCTTTCAATAATAAATAAATGTTAAAAAAATTTTTTTTAATTAAAAAAAAATTTGAGGGGAAAAAAAAAATGAGTGCCCAAAGAAAATTTGGCTTATATTAAGAAAAAGATCATCAAGTTAAAAAAAAAAAAAAAAAAAAAAGCTACAGAAAAAGAAAACAAAAAAACGTAAAGTATAGAGAATTTCCTTTAGAGGGGATGAAAACAAGAAACTGGTAACCAGAGCAAGTACCTTCAAAAGAAGATGAAAGTTGGGATGTCTGGGTGGCTCAGTCAGTTAAGCATCTAATTCTTGATTTTGGCTCAGGTCATGATTTTATGGTTTGTGAGTTCAAGCCCATGTGGGCTCTGTGCTGACAGTGCAGAGCCTGCTTTGAATTCTCTGTTTCTCTCTCTCTCTCTCTCTCTCTCTCTCTCTCTCTCTCTCTGTCCCTGCCCATCTGCTCTTTCTCAAAATAAATAAACATTAAAAAAAAATTTTTTTTAATGATTAAAGTTCATTCTACTAATGTCTACTTTCACTTAATGGCGGGCTTAAATACCTAAAAATACATCTATTTTTTAAAAAATTGTGACGACTGCTATACTTATGGTGTGTAAGTCAGTACGGATTCACAGTATTTTAAATGGAGTGATCTTCATTATTAGCCTAAGGAGCAATCAGATTGCTTGCCACAGTAAATTTCTGAAAGAGTTCTTCACATAGATGGGTCTCTGGGACTGGAAAGGTTTAGTTAGGATACAGACTCATAATTCATTTCTCCTATATAAAGCTTTCTTTAATCAATGTTACATTTTATAGTATCTCACATTGTAATTAAAGAGTAGACTCTCTGCTGAAAATTCAATTCTATTTCAAATAGCGGGATGATCCAAAGCATTGTATTTAATTATTTCAGATCTTCAAAGAGCATACTGATAACTACCATACCTAAACTAGGCTCTAGTTTTACTTTTATTCCAAAATAGAAGAGAGCAGTTAATAGAAAAAACAACAAACAAAAAAAGAGATGCCTTTGAATTTTCTGCTGAAACTAGGAAGTGCTTTTCTTGTAGTCTTTGTTTTTTATCTATCATCCACAGTCCTGTAAAACGCAGAAGTTCTAAACTTGGAATCAGATTAGCCAATAAAAACAAACAAGCTTTTAGTAATGGAAAAAATGACTTAATACAAGAGCAGAAGCTAGCAGAAAAGCAGGTATATGATCCCATATATGTAAATTGAAAACGAAACAAGCATTTTATAAGCTTTTACTAGTATTTCCCAACAAAAGGGCATTTTAAAGAACTTAATGGAAACCTAAGATACTAACATAAGACCCGTCACCTGCTAGTTCTGTGTTGTACTTTAGCCATTATATGTTCAGTTAATATTTTTCAGGTAAAGGTATTTAGACCCAAGGGCTGATAATATAGAAATTAACCATACCAAACGGGATCCTAAATTTCTTGTTCAATAGTACCATCATAAACAGTGAGCCCTGGGACAACAGAACATGTTAGCTGGAAAAAGCTAAACCTTGATTTCTCTGGCTGTATCTAGAAAGTTTCTTGGAACAACACCATGATACAGCTTCAGGAGATAACTGACCTACTGGATCTGTTCTGGACTATTGTCCTATATTTAGTCCTAGGGATTCCTGGGGATATCATATGGATGGAATCCAGGGATTCAAGTAGTACAGAAGCACTATAACATAACGTGTCGACTCACACTGTCGAGGTTCAAATCCCAGCTCTAAAATTTATAAACATTGTTGTGACTTTGCAGTTAAAACTGTTACACCTTGTTTTCTTCGCTGGTATAAATGGAAGAGTAAGAATGAAAATACCTCATATGGCTGTCATGAGAAAATGAGCTGCTTAACATGTTATATAATTAAACACTATTATATGTTTATTTACTATTCCAATGAAATAGTGTCTTCCGGAGATGCAGAGATATTAATTCCCACACTTCTTATAAGAACCTGTTATAAACTAAAAGTTCCATACCCTAACTATAGCCTCTCTTTAATGTCATATTGTTTTCACAATAAAAAGAGGAAAAATCATTTTATAAACTGACAAGTATTAATTGGTTAGGAGTAA
Source organism: Felis catus (assembly GCF_018350175.1). NCBI lineage: Eukaryota > Metazoa > Chordata > Mammalia > Carnivora > Felidae > Felis > Felis catus. The sequence continues at coordinate 103,160,361 of NC_058374.1, forward strand.
AGAAGAGTTTTCTGGGTAAGAAAAGGGCTTATGTGAGTTAGTCTGACAGACCTAAATGGAACAGAATGGAATAGAATAACTATGAAATTTAATTAAAATGGACCTTAAAAGTATATTTCAAAACATAATCTCCATGAATTAGTCTGTTCTTAAATTTTTTTTTCTGATCTTCTAAGAGCTCCACAAAAACTAAATTCTTTCAATCTAGTTTATTATACAAAGAATTTCACTTCTGAACAAATTAGAATACAGTACTAGAACACAAATCAAAAATAGTCATAGTACAAAGATAAAAACTAACAGTTCAAATTATTGAAATTATATTTGTCAATATAATGTTAAGTATATGAACTCTATTAAAAACAGAGAATGTAGCTAGTGGCTAAGAAAGTTGATATTACTGACTTGAAAAGGGGAAGCAGAAAAAAAGTACCAATCAATTCCTAACTCTTAGAACTTCTAATACAAATCACCCTGTAACTTAAACACAGAATTCTAAAGATTAAAATTTAAAATGCTGATTCCCCAAACAATTCTTTTTCAGTAAACAGGAAACTTAACAATATCAAATAAAATCAAAGGGTGACCATAAGGAATATTTTCATCTCTGAACTCAACAACTGAAATGGTTTCCCAGCTGCTGTATCCTAACCTATTTTCCATAACCATTAAATGAATCCTCCTCCTACGCAGACGTTAGTTTAGTCACTCTTTAGGTTCCTCAATATTATTTCACATTAAAATAAGACAAAAATTTAAAACATAATTTTTTGAGACAGTTGTAGATTATAGATTCACATGCAGTTGTAAGAAGTAATAGAGATATTCCTGTGCCCAGTTTCTCTCAATAGGAAAATTCTGCAAACCTACAGCATAATAAACCAGGATACTGACATTGATATAATGGATCTATGTTATTCACATTTCCCCAGTTTCACTTATAATCACTGGTTTAGTGTGCCTTTAAGTTTTAAGAGTATAAAGGGGGCCCTGAAACCAAAAAGTTTGAGAACTGCTGACTTAAGATTTAACATTTTTTTATCCTTTTGGTTTTTACAGATTGTGTATTTATACAAATATTTGCATCTTTCTGAAATTGCTTATTAATTCTTGTTTTATGTCTTCATCTCCTCAAAATGCACTGCAATCAGAATCACAATTAAGAGTAGGTAGGTATATTTGTTCAGAGGGGCCTAGCCTCACCAGCCACTGTTGATGACCTAAGATGACATATGAATAACCTAAGGTGGATCAATTGGTTCCTTTCCTGGGAATCTGGAACTAGAACCCAGAAGGAGATTAAAATATCAAGATCTAGATAAAGATCTCTCTCTAGATGTCTAAACCAGAATATAAACTCTGAAATCATTGGTGTTGTTATTTTGCCTTTTGAAACAGGAAAATAAGAAATCTAGTTTGCTATAAAAGAGATTAAACTGGTCTGTTAGAAACAATGATGAAAAGTTTAGAGTACTTCCTGGGTTGCATATAGTTGCTCGTTGTAATTCATTCCAGAAGCCCAGATTCCATGATATGTATCCATAATCTCACAGTGAATTACTAAACTTCATTTAGACTAGTTCCAATGAGCTTTTCTTAAAGAATCTTAACTAATATGTGCAAGAGGTCCTTCTACCATTTTCCTACTAGTGGTTGGTCTAATACCATAAGTAGGTATATGCCTTTGAAAATTAGCTCCTTCCTTTTTTTCACCGGGCTCGAAAGAAAATAGCGTTGTTCATGGTTCCAGGGGTGAGTGTCTTATGGCATATGAAGAACCTCAAGTATGTATGTGTAATTATGTATAAATTTGTTAACAATTCTATTAAAAGGATTGGAACATAGGTTTGTTTTTCTCTGTAGAACTTTGCTACACAAAGCTTTCTCCTGGTGGGTAATCAAAAGAAGTCTGTAATTGGTAAGATCGGCTGAAACAGTCGACAAATCTCAAAACTACACACAGTTCTGTAGATGTGATCCCATAGCATAGAGAACAGATTTATTTTTTTTTTAATCTAGGTAAACACTAATTTGGCTTCATACTGAATTAGTGTGTTTTAAAATTATTACACTGGTGTCAGACGCTAGAGTTGCTGTAGCCACTAGGCTACTCTTCGGTAGCCTTCTTTTTCACGTTTGTCAAAGATGATCTCTACCAACAAATACTCATCAATATATTATTACAAATATTTTACAATAACCAGTATCTTTTCATCGTATTATTTTTTTTAAATTTCTTTTAATGTTTATTTATTTTTGAGAGAGACAGAGACAGAATGCGAGTGGATTGGGGGCAGAGAGAGAGGGAGACACAGAAGCCAAAGCAGGCTCCAAGCTCCGAGCTGTCAGCACAGAGCCCGATGCAGGGCTCGAACTCACGAGCTGTGAGATCATGACCTGAGCCGAAGTTGGATGCTCAAGTGACTGAGTCACCCAGGCGCCCCTCATCTTATTGTTTAAAACAAACTATTTTATGGTTGTTTTTTTTTTTTTTTGAAAGTTCTGTCTCAACTCCTGTAGTTTTATCTACTAAAAATGTTGAATACGCTAGGGTCAAGATTAGTTAAGAATATAAGGACCACTCACTACTTTAGTCTTCCCGCTGGGTTGGCACTGAGTCATTGATTAATCACTAGGCTGACTTGCATATATGGTTCATCTAGCGGTTAATCCATCTAATCCTAATATTCATGCCAGTTTTTTGTCACATTAACCACAAAGACTTAACAAGAGCCTCTCCAAGTGGTTTACTAAAAAATCAAGCTATACGTGGTTTGCAACATTTCCCTTATTTAAATTTACCAACCTTGTCAAAAAAGGAAGTAAGCATAAAAAATCAACATAACTTAGTTTTCAGAAAACTCAATCTGACATCTAGGGATCAACACAATCTCTTCTAAAACTATCTGTTTAATGATGGATATCAGAATTTTGCCAGATAAGAAGACCATTCTAAACAAATGGACATGCGACTTAAATGTCATGCCATCAGTTAGTTATTCCTATTCTTGCTCCAGGTTACAACTCTTAATGGTCCTCTTTTTGTACAGCGCAGGGAATGTAGTCAATAGTATTATTATAACAATGTATGATGACAGATGGTAACTGCACTCATGTGGTGAGCATTGTGTAATACACACAACTGTCAAATCACTATGTTGTGCATCTGAAATTAATATAACATTGTATGTCAACTATACTTCAATAACAAAACAATTTTTAAAGACCTCTTTTCACGGTCTTCAAAAATATTTTCACAAAACTCAGGTAATTTGGGGCTTAACATTCTTGATTCTATGCTTAGAGATCTGAGGCCAATATTCATTCTTAAAACATATTTACCATTAAATGCTCTTAATATTCATATAAAACAGGGCAAAACAGTTCACTGTATAGATTGCTTTTCTAGATCTTTTCTCTACATTTCTCTCACTGGAATTGTTTAAAATTCTAAAATCTAATTTTTATTTTTTTAAATCCCTTTATTCCTCAAAAACTATCTGCCTTTCTGGGAGTTATGCTTATCTCTTCTCTGAATTTTCTGTAGTCCACTTGCCAAAAGCTTCAAAATACATTTAACTAACCCCCTGATTAATTTTCTTACTTATTTTAAAAACTCTCCCAAGGTGTCCATCACATTGCCAATGAGTCTTTCCTTTATAAATAAAAAGGTTAAGAGAAAAGGCAGGCATAAATGCAGAAATAAACAGTTAACCATCCACACCAGCTTCCTTAGTGGCCAAAGACTAGCAAACTACAATTCTTAAGTTACGTCAATATCTCTATATTTGATCCTTAATACATAACTAGAAGTAGTTTTTTAAACATTTTTCTCCAATTCAGATACATCTCCATCATTTTTTCTGCTTGCTTTAAAAGATTCAAAAATATGGGGCACCTGAGTGGCTCAGTCAGGGGAGTGTCCGACTTTGGCTCAGGTCATGACCTCGCGGTTGATGGGTTCGAGACCTGCATCAGGCTCTGTGCTGACTGACAGCTCAGAGCCTGGAGCCTGCTTCAGATTCTATGTCTCCCTCTCTCTCTGCCCTTCTCTTGCTCCGTCTCTCTCTCTCAAAAAAAAAAAAAAAAACATTAATACACATTAAAAAAAAGATTAAAAAATGACAAAATTTGAAATCTATTATATTTCCCTCCCAGAGATAACAACTGTTAACAGTTGGGATAATCTCCCCAGATTTTCTTTTCTTCAAGTTTATTTATTTTGAAGGCACGTGCATGCACACATGCACGCACACGCGCGCGCGCGCACACACACACACACACACACACGCTGGGGAGGGGCAGAGAGAGAGAGGGGGAGAGAGAATCCCAAGCAGGCTCCACACTGTCAGTGCAGAGCTTGGTGTGGGGCTCAGTCCCACTCACCATGAGATCATGGCCTGAGCTGAAATCAAGACTTGGATGTTTAATTGACTGAGCCACGTAGGCACCTCACCTTAGATATTTTTCTATGCAAACTTTCCCCCCTAAATGGAATCATACCATATATACTGTCTGGAAACTTTTTCATACTTTAAATATTCTTTGAAAGAGAACAATTTATTTACCATCAGTCCATTTTATACACAAACACACGTACCTCCTCCTCCCACCCCCTATCTCGGATTGGCTTTAAATGTCAAGGGTGGGTTGAAAGGGGAAAAAGATACCATGTTAATTTTATGTTAAAGTTTAATATATAATAACCATTTCCTGTTTAGTGTAAGCTGAAACAAGTCTAAAGATGCTTCCTCAAGGTCAAAATAACCCACACAACCTTTTTGTGCAATTGCTACTGTAGCATTATTTGCAGTAATCAAGATATGGAAGCAACCCAAGTGCCCACTGATAGATGAATGGATTAAGATGTGGTGTGTACACACACACACACACACACACACACACACACACACAGAAGGATATTACTGAGCCATAAAAAAGAATGACACCTTGACATTTGCAACAACATAGATGGACCTAAAGGGTATATTGCTAAGTGAAATAAGTCAATCAGAAATAGACAAATACCACATGAATTCACTCACATGTGGAATTTAAGAAACAAATAAACAAAGGGGGAAAAAATCAGACTCTTACAAAGAATAAATTGGTGTTTGCCAGAGGGGAGGTGGGTAGAGAGATGGGTGAAACAGATAAAGGGAATTAAATCTTGATGAGCACTGAGAGATATACAGAATTGCTGAATCATTGTATTATACACCTGAAACCAGTATAGCACTGTATGTTAATTACACTTGAATGAAAAATAAAAGAATAAATATATCAGGTTATAAGTTTCTTCTTTATAACATATTTCATCTTTATTTTCCCTGGAAACACTTAGTAAATTTAGAAACTGAGCAAAGTTAGAGATTGTTGAATCTTTCATTGTACCACTCTGAGCAAAATCCAATATGCTCTGAAAAAAAAGTACTCTCATCTTTCATTTTAACCTACGACCTTGTTTTCACAATGCGTTATCTCAGGTAATAAAAAACTGTGTTACTACTACTAGTTTATTCCTCTCTAACAGTTTTGTATTCCACCCCTCCCTGAGACCTCTAAAAACACATATGCTGCCCTCCCCTACAATATCATCAAAGTAAATTTGGCTTTACTTAGAAGTTCTTAACAAATTCTTCTGAACTTGAAAGGCACAGAAAAATAAACACGAAATTTTGCATGTATTTTTAGATAGTTCACCAAAACCCTAAATATCTAACCATGAATCCTTATCCTCTGGTTTTTCTAAAGCCTCATAAATTGTTGTCTGTGTGGTATTCACACTTCCAGAGAACTAGGGAGATATAAGAAAAACGGCTAAGTCCAAAACAAACAAACAAAAAAGAAAACCTCCCAACAAGATTCTGATTTATTATTTATAGTTAAACCACCCCTCCTCTGTGTTAGCTCAAGATCTAGTATATCCTTTAAACATACGTTTCACACTTCATTATGATTTGTTATTCATTGCTAGTCTTCCCCAATATCATTCAAATACACTCTGCACCTGACCTATACAGTAAGCACACAGTTATTTCCTGAATGAATGTATACTGTGCAAAGCACATTCACTCACCTAGTTGTCCAAAAGAGAAACCAACTGTAAAATCAAAAGAATTTTAGGATATTCAGAGTTGTGGAACCATCACCAGAATCAACTTTAGAACATTTTTATCATCCTAAAAAATGCTATACACCTTAGCAGTCACTCCCCTTTTCCCCTCAACTCTAGCCTTTGGCAACCATGAATCTATCTTCTGTCTCTATATATTTGCCTACTCTAAACATTTCATATAAATGGAATCATGTAATATGTGGTCCTTTGTGACTGGCTACCTTTACTTAGTATAATGTCATTGAGATTCACCTATATTATATCAAGTATTAGTACTATTTATATTGCCACATAATATTCCACTAATTCCAGTAACATAATATAGGACATTTTATTTATCCTTTCAACTGATGGACATTTGTGTTGTTCCCACTTTTGGCTTTTATGAATAACGCTGCTATATGCATTAATATACACATTTTTATGTGGACATCTGTTTTCAATTCTCTTGGACATATACCTAGGAATATAATTCCTGGGTTATATGGTTAACTCTATGTTTAGTCTTTTGAGGAACTGCCAGACTGTTCTGACACTGGCTGCACCATTTCATATTACCATCAAAGGTATAGAGGGTTCTAATTTCTCCAAACTTTAGTCAATACTTGATATCATCTGGTATTTTTATTCTAGCCATTCTAGTAGGTGTGAAATACCCTTTTGATGTGCATTTCCCTGATGGCTAAGTAATTCCCTTCTGTAAACTCCATGAGGGTAGTGCTGATATCTGTTTTGCTTAAAAATGAAATCCCCCCAGGGCACCTGGGTGGCTCAGTCAGTTAGGTGTCTGACTTCCACTCAAGTCACAATCTCACAGTCCATGGGTTCAAGCCCTGCGTCAGGCTCTGTGCTGACAGGTGAGAGCCTCGAGCCTGCTTCAGATTGTGTGTCTCCCTCTCTCCCTGCCCTCTCTCCCCCTCCCCACTGCCACTCATGCTCTGTCTCTCCTCTCTCAAAAACGAATAAATATTAAAAAAAAATTAAAAAGACAAATGAACCCTCCCCCCGCCCCCAGCATTTAATAGCATATGGTACAGAACAGGCCTTTGATTCTGTTAAGTGAATGTATAAAAGCTAGTATGGATTTGGGAACATTTTTCTTTCAGGTGTGCATGTAATGGGAGATATTAATTGTATGTGGAAAGTAAAGGAGAAAAGATAAGATGGCCTTCAGATTTCAGTTTAGTAAATGGAAGACTGATATATCGTCAAAAAATGTGGATTACATTCAAAAGGAAAAACAGATCATATAAAGAGAAAAACTGAAATAGGAATGAATGATATGGAAATGAAAAAAGAGAGAAACATGAGAACCTTGGAACATTCTTCTTTAAGAAAGGAACAGATAAAAAAGGGACACTGAACAGGGATATTCAGAAGACAAACAAGAAGGGAGTAGAATCATAAAAGGCTCAAGACATGTTACCTATAACCTATACATAACTTTCTCAGGGACGTCTTTCCCGATATTCTAGGTTAAGTTCTCCTAATGAAAACTTTCATCCCACCCTGTATTTCTATTCTAACACTTACTAAAATTGTAATCATTTGTTCATGCTGCCACCCACTAGATTATATACTACATTCAGGCAAGGAACATTGTTTTTAGAGATTTGTACAATGCCAGGCATATGGACAATAATGCTTTATATATTTATTGTATGAATGAGTTAATCACTAATTTAAATGAGTATCAACATCATGTATTTGTAAAATACAAATACTGTTTAACATTTTAAATAACATATACACAAATTTTATTAACACACAGATAAAACAGATTTTCCTATGGGTGACTTAGAAAAGAAAGATGACATTATCACATTATGAATGTTTAACAGATGTATGTCAGGAGCACTTTCAAGGTTAGTCTTCTATGCTAGATATACTAGAAACTTTACTGAAAATGTCTTTGCACAATGAAGCATTAAACAGTATGTTGTTTTGAGCAAAACATAAAATTTCAGGTGAAATTTCTAAAAAACAATCCTAACAATACACTGTCCTGAGCAAAGATGTACACAGTATGATATCCACCGTATCATGAAAAATTGGAAATATACAAAATATTCATCATTAGACAACTGGGAAAATAAATTTGGGGATGTACACATGCACACGTGTACACACACACACACACACACATACACACACACACACACACACACACACACACACACACACACACTGGAGTACTATGTAGCCATTAAAAAGGAAAATGTGTACCAGTATTCATTAACATAGAAAAATTTTTAAAAACATATAATTTAAAAAGCAAGTTGTAAACCAGAAAATTAAATGTAACCCCATTTATAGAAAATTATATACTGGGGGATGCCTGGGTGGCTCCGTCCATTGAGCATCCAACTTCAGCTCAGCTCAGGATCTCACAGTTCGTGAGTTCAAGTCCCGCATCAGGCTCTGTGCTGACAGCTCAGAGCCTGGAGCCTACTTTGTCTCAGTCTCTCAATAATAAAACATTAAACAAATTCCTTAAAAAAAACAAAGAAAAGAAAAGAAAAGAAAATTATATATTGGATATAGACAGATAAAGGAGAGTTTACTAAAGTTTTAAATGGGGTTACCTCCAGGCCTGAAAATCTGGATAGTATTTCTTTGTGTGTTTTTTTGTTTTCTTAAAATAGGCTCCACATCCAACATGGGGCTTGAACTCACAACCATAAGATCAAGTGTGACATGCTCTACCAACTGAGCCAGCCAGGTGCCCCAGTATTTGTTTTTCCATGATGCTTCAATTACTTAAATAATTATTCTAAAATGTTTATTTGGGATAAAATACATATAGAACAGTAAACACACGTGAAAGTAAGCTGTGTTCAAAAGTAAAAAGGAGATGGGGAAAATAAAAAGCACGAGTAGATAGAAGACACTGAGGGCTTAATAATTACTTAAGGCTTTTCATATATATCACAGGATAAGTAAAAATGCTGAGATACTCAGAAACAGAGGCATTTTATGATGGCTGAAAGAGTTAAATAGCAACAGACATTTTGTAATGAAAAAAACTTGAATATGAGACAAAGTTTTTATGCAGATTGTTCCATGTACTCGGAAAAAATACGGAAATTACTGAACATGTCATCTGTCCTAATCTTTTAAGGAAAGCTGTACAAATTAACATACCTTTGAGAAAAACAATAGCTCTTAATGAAATACAGTGTTGTAATCTGGCAGTAGCAGCATCAAAATCTTTTGCGGAAATACAAACAAAAAAGACTATGTTCAAATCACAAGCTAAAATACTCACTTATTTCTTGCAAAATCTAGAACACAAAGAGTACGCTAGGCTAATCAGAAAGAAACTCTGAAACATACCCAAGTCCCATATAATAAGAGTTAAATAAAATCCAATAAAAATATATTCCAATTAAAAATAAGCATTTTAGGACATATCATCTAATCACTAATAGTACTTATCAACTACGATTACCCATGTTCACCAGACAGATCTCCAAATGACTATCAGTTTCAAAATTTAAAAACTCTCCTGAAAGAAAAAAAAAAATCCTCAATACTAAAGATATTCAAAAGAACATTCTCGGGGTGCCTGGGCAGTTCAGTCCAACTTCAGCTCAGGTCACCTTGGGCTCTGCGCTGACAGCTCACAGCTCGGAGCCTCGAGTCTGCTTGGGAGTCTGTCTCCATCTCTCTGCCCCCACCCCCCAAAATATAAATAAACATTAAAAAAAAAAAAAAAAAGAACATTCTGGAGCTGAGGAAGAGTTCCAGAAATGTTCCAAGCAAAATATAAATATTTGAATACATTTATGACCATCTAAAATAAGACTGAATGAAATGTACGTACTTTAGTATGTTTCCCATAAAGGTAATTGGTATGCGTGTATGTGCATGTATGTGTTTTGACAGTTAATCCAGGAAAATACACTTTTCCACATGGTTAACTTCTAAGAAGGTGTCAATTCACATTCTCACAAAATTTCTCCTTTGCACTATGCAAATATTCAAGAAAATGACACAAACTTTCTACAACCTTGTTTTTTTGTTAGCGAACATGTTAAAGAAAAAAATGTAATTTCAGCTCAAATATGACTTAATAAGCTAAAGTAATGCTTTTTAAGTGAAGCTCTCCCTGCAGAATACCTCACACTTAATGCACATAAGGCATTTAAACAGATTACTAAAAAGGTGACAGCTGAGGAATGCCTTCATTTCTTTCCATGGTTTCTACTGAATGTCATTTCAGAAATGCCTATACAACACATGACAATGTGGAATGTCTCCACCCATGAAAGAGCATTTGAGTTGGGAGCAAGCACACTTAGGGCAGTAACACAGAGCTCAAGTTTGTCTTTTTATGGTTAGCTTAACAATGAAAAGATAAACAACCAAAATACTAATAAGGTCAGAAAATACTGGCATACGGGGAGATTCACAGTGAAAGTGTTATTCAGAAAACAAAAGCTGCGATTAAAAATCATCTGAAAATATAAATTAGCTTCTAATGCCAGTATGCTAGCGATTCCTTTTCTAAACCAACAACCTACAACTTGTTTGAAGGAATTCATTTTTAAAGTATGTTGCATAAACTGAGCAAAATTCTCCTTGTGTTGGTAATCAGGAATACATTCCATTTCAAAAATAAGTGTAAGATCCTGTTAAATTTTGTCCCTTTGCATGTGAAACATTATAAAAGTAAGTTATTGGCATAAGCACCTTTATGACAACATTTTTAATGTTTGTTAGCTCTGTTGTATTTATCCAAACTATCATCGTTCTGTTTCTATGAACTCTACTCTTCACAAAATTGGTCTAGAGTGTGTTCAATTTTTTTTTTAACCAATAAACACTATGCACCTGCTAAAAGAAAACTCAGATACCAAAGGGGATTTAAAGAAAAATGAATCAAAGTCTCTATTTGAAAGAATCCACCTATTTTGTCTGGAGAGAGATACTAAAAGATGATAGTGTAGAGGTGCCAAACTTAGAGTTTAAACAGTAGAGACTCACTGTGTAGCCCAGTGGTCAAGCAAATCCACACTGTGCTTTGAGCTGTGCTTTAACATAAAAAAACTGGAAAATATATTCCAGAGGAAGATTACGTGTGCAACAGCTTATGGAAATATAAACATGAAGCTGGTAGTTCCTAAAATATGAATTGGTGGATCACTTTCACTGATCTCCTGAATCTCTTTAGGTAAATTCTTTTCTGTTCCACGTTGGGTAATCAGGGGCCAGGCACTTATACCCTGATGATGTGGCCTGCCATCATCTGCATGCTATCATATCATATCCTGCCAGAAGGAGGACATACGGAATAGAGTCATGAAATCTGAATTACCCTCTCTACTTGCATGAAAGACTATCAAGAACATCTGTGGTCAGCACAGCAATAATTTTATGGACTGACATGAGTCCCCAGTGTCTTTTATTTGAATACTATGTACTTTTTTGTTGTTAAAATATGCTTTTTCTTTATGAAAATGATGATAGTATAAGATGATCAAGTTGTTTTTAACGTCCTAACAAAAAAATCAGGCTATCCTCTTTTAGTCACTAAAATTTAAGAAAACATTTTATTAGTCTATAAAATGTAAAATTCTGGGAATCAGTGATTGGATGGACAAGTAAATCACATGTCAAATGGTGCTCTCACTTATTAACAAGGAAAAAAAATTCTATTGCCATTTCTAAGTTAAGACCTGATATATAATTTGTCTAAGTTTTGCAAAATGAATTTAAAAATTGAGTACTTTTATAACTTGGATATTCTTACTAACAAAAGACTTCCAATTAAAATCAAACATGATTGGGGTACCTGGGTGGCTCAGTCGGTTGAGTGTCCGACTTTGGCTCAGGTCATGATCTCACAGCCCGCGGGTTTGAGCCCCACATCGGGCTCTGTGCTGACAGCCTGGAGCCTGCTTGGAACTGTGGGTCTCCCTCTCTCTCTGCCCCTCCCCCACTCCTGCTCTGTCTCTGTCAAAATAAATAAACATTTAAAAAATTAAAAAAAAAAGGGGGGGGCACCTGGGTGGCTCAGTCGGTTGAGCACCCGACTTAGGCTCAGGTCATGATCTCACGGTTCGTAAGTTCAAGCCCTGCATCAGGCTCTGTGCTGACAGCTCAGAGCCTGGAGCCTGCTTTGGATTCTGTGGCTCCCTCTCTCTCTACCCCTCCCTGGCTCATGCTGTGTCTCTCTCTCTCTGTCTCTCAAAAATGAATAAACGTTAAAAAAAATTTTTTTAATCAAACATGATTAACATTAAAACGTTTGTTTTACTAATTCATAAGTTAATTCAGGTAATTTCATTAGCATTTCATGTAATATCTCAAGCCCTAATTATGAATACCAATAATCACTGTATCAGGCAGTAAAGTACAGATTAAATGGTAGTGACAAGCTCAAGGTTGTTTTCTTTCTTTTTTTTTTAAATTAATATGGATATGAGTTTACCTATAATTTATCTCTTTTCATTAGAAGTTAAATATGTGTGTGTATATATAAAGTGTATACTGTAAATGCATACATAAAAATACCTAAAGCATTAATATAAATTATTATTAGGATAAAGGAAAATGAAGATATTTAAAGACTAAACTCTATGTCCAAAACAAAAAAAGGAGTTTTTGTTGCAAGTTCCTTTGCAACCTCCCAAAGCACTTGATCAAATATTCTGTACATATGGGGCACCTGGGTGTGTCAGTCAGTTAGGCATCTGACTTCATGATCTCACAGCTTGTGGGTTTGAACCCCACATCAGGCTCTGTTCTGACAGTTCAGAGCTTACAGCCTGCTTCAGATTCTGTCTCTGTCTCTCTCAAAAATAAATTAAAAAAATTTTTTTAATTAAAAAAAATATTCTGTACATAAAGGCCAGTCAAAAACAATCTTTGAAGTTCCTAAAATTTAGGACAGATTCTGAGGTCTTTTAAAAAATAGTTATTTTGAGAGAGAGAGAGAGAGAGAGAGAGCGCACACGTGTGTGTGTGTGAGACAGAGAGAGAGACAGAGAGAGAGAGAGAGAGAGAGAGAGAGAGGCAGAGAGAGAATCCCAAGCAGGCTCTGTGCTGTCAACACAGAGCCCCACATGGGGTTCAATTTCATGAACCTCGAGATCATAACCTGAGCAGAAATCAAGAGTCCAACGCTTAACTGACTGTGCCACTCAGGAACCCTTGCTCCTGAGATTAATTTAGATATAGTACTACTATTTCAGTTACCACAGAAAGCTCATAAAAGTGTTGCCCAGCTACAGCAAACGTACATGAAGAAAAAATTATATATATGTGTTGTGTTGTTTTTATATTTTATATATTATATAAACACATTATATATATGTGTGTGTGTGTTTAATTCTCTGCTGATTAACAGAGAAAGCTGTAACTACTAATCATCAAACATAATGACTAGATTTAAGAATACTTTCTTCTTCAGATTTAAAACATGAGGCACCTGGGTGGCTCAGTTGGTCAAGCGTCAGACTCTGGATTTCAGCTCAGGTCATGATCTTACAGTTGGTGAGACTGAGCCCCATGTTGGGCTCTGTGTCGATAGTGCAGGGTCTGCTTGGGATTCTCTTTCGCGCTCGCTCTCCCTGCCCCTCCCTTGCTCATGTGCACGGATGCATGCACATGTTCTCTCCCTGAATTTCTCTCTCACAAAATAAATAAATAAAAATCAAGAAAATTAAAAACACACAAAAATAAGATACCTAGCATAGTTGTAAGTTTGAGCTTTGGAATCAGATAGACCTGTGTGTTAGAACCAAGCTCTGTCGTTTATTATCTTGGTAATCTTGAGCAAGTGAAAAGGGATGCTGTGAGAATTAAATAAAATATTGGTTGTAAAAGCATGTACCACAGGGTTCCACATATAACAAGTCCTCACCAAATGTTCACCAGCCAAATCTACTTCTTAATAAAACACTGTGATAAGCCATGGCTAATGTATATCCAATTCCAACACAGAATAAACTCAAAAGACTGTTGGAGGTCTTCAACCTTTCAAAGAGGTCTACCAAAATGCCAATACTCCATCTTTTCAAAATGATTGTGGAACCCCATAAACTGAAAGAAAAAGTAGGGGTGAAAACAGTATTTTTCAGGCAGAAAGGAATGAAACTACCAACTTCGGGAACTCTCAAGAAGTAATATAGTAATGCTATAGCAGTAACATATTTTTCTATATCCACTATCTCCCATAAAAGTCATCTTTCGGGACACCTGGGTGGCTCAGTAGGTTAAGCGTCTGACTTCAGCTCAGGCCATGATCTCGAGGTTCATGAGTTCCAGCCCCACCATCAGGCTCTGTGCTGACAGCTCAGAGCCGACAGCCTGCTTCAGATTCTGTGTCTCCCTCTCTCTCTGCCCCTCCCCCATTCATGCTCTGTCTCGGTCTCTCAAAAATGAATAAACATTAAAAAAAAAAAAAGTTATCTTTCTACTCATCTCTAAAAAAATCATCTAACTAGACTTTTTTTTTTTTTAAGAGATTTTATTTTTAAATAATCTCTATACCCAGCACGGGGCTTGAACCTACAACTCTAAGATCAAGAGTTGCATGGTCCACTGACTGAGCCAGCCGGGTGCCCTTAGACTTAAAATTTTAAGTGCAAGTACTTTTACTATGTAAACAGCATTTGTAAAATGTGGTAACAAATTTCTTCTATTGCATCTCGTGCTTCTACCTGGCTGTACTAGAAAATGCTCAGTCACAGCTTGCAATCACACTAGCTGAAGCACATGAAAGATGGGTCTTGGTTATGACACTTCAAAGTCAGACCACAAAACTGTTGCCAGGAAGCACAAAGGCAGCAACGGCAGAGAAGACATTGTAACAGTAGCAATGTGGGCACTGGTGTCCTACCCGCACACTCCATATATGGCTAGGGTTGTCCATTTATTTGCAGGAAATGAGGGGCCAGTTTGGGGTTAGACGTTTTGTTTATTTAGGTGGGTTTTTTTTTTTTCTTTTAATGGATTTAGGATGGTTTCAATAAAAACTTTTAAGAGCCATCAGCATAAAGTGTTACAGTCTTTCTAATAAGAAAATTATGTAGAGAGAGTAATTTATACTACACATTCCTTAAAATAGATATTTATAAGTGATTCAATAGATTCTTCTAAGATCTTAACATCCCTACCTCAAAAAACAAACAATAAACTCTATCTGCAGTTTTAAACAGATTTCTCATATATAGCCATTACACTATTCTCTAACAAGAGACTCAGTATCAGCTGCTTCCAATCTCTCTTCCTTTTGGTTGGAAAACACTTTAAGTAGCCCTATTAGAATACTTTTAAAGAGAGTTACATTTCAGATTACGATTCAGTGAAAATGCCTTGGCTGAGAAGATTGAGCACTTAAGAAAAGACTGCACAAAAGTACTCCTTTTACTGTCAAGAGGGGAACCACATATTTTTACAAAGAAGCTTCAAATGACTTCCTTAGAAGTTGATAAAATTTGTATTTTAAGAGCAAAAGGATTGAATACTAAACTTATCTGCAAGTCTGTCTTTTGAAAAGTAAAAGGAGAACTTCATTTTAAAATTATAATAGTACAGAATATGGATCTAATTCTAGTCTGTATTCTTCTGGAGGACCTAGTTCAGACTCCTATAAAGAAGGTGACAAATCAATTAATGACTCAACTCAATATTTTTCTATCACTTAACCAAGATTTAAACTGATTTAAGATTTTTTATTAGGAAGGAGGTTAATATTAAGAAATTCTTTAAAGCTCAAGATACTAAAAAAATCTGCACAGAATATCCACAACAAAGATTTTCATTTGTCTTATAAACATGTAAGTTCTACTATGCGTAAGAACAGTAAGTAGTGGATGTGAAGTGTTTTAAAAATTTATCTTACAATATACGGATAAGTACAAAACTTCCTACTTATAATACAAGTTTTGTATCTTGTATAAGATACAAATGAAAAAAATCTTTAGTGAGTATCTACAATGTGCCAGGCTCTGGAAATACAAAAATATGGGAAACTGGGGCGTTATAGTCTATCAGGAAAGACAAATTTAAAAACAAACACTATTCAGAAAGAAGCGTTTCAATAGCAGCAGAAAGGCAAAATATAAGGAATAATGAGCACCCCAGAGAAAAGAGTGCCATAGTATTATACAAATTCAAAGGACAGAAAGATCCCTACTGGCTGGCAACTCCATTGAACCCGGAAGAATAACTAGGATTGTGAATGGCAAAGAAGGAAGGGAACATATTCTAGTGGCAGAAAAAGTATTTCCATTAGCATGGAAATAAAAAGGTAAAGAGTAAAAAAAAATGGGACGTCTGGGTGGCTCAGTTGGTTAAGTGTCTGTCTGACTTCAGCTCAAGTCATCATCTCACAGTTCATAGGTTCGAGCCCCGTGTCCGGCTCTGTACTGACAGCTCAGAGCCTGGAGCCTGCTTTGGATTCTGTGTTTCCCTCTCTCTCTCCCCAACCCCCCCCCCCCCCAAAATAAATAAGTAGGCATTAAAAGAAAGTAGAACACAATAGCGATATATCAATTATAAGCTAAATGATGAAACACTTTGAGCTTAAGGAGAGAAATGACACAATCAAAATGATACTGTTAAAAAATTATCCTGATGAATATGAATATGCTGGATTGGACGAGAGAGCCAGGGAAGGCAGATAAAGCAATTAACCTATTATTATACTCTAGGGATAAAATAAAGGTATGAACTAGGTTGTTAATGAGAGTAGAGTAGCAAGGAAAAGAACTGATTGGATATATGTAGACAAAGAGATAAGTAAACAATAACTGAATTTTAAGCCTGATCCAGAGATTAATGATATCACTGAAAGAATCAGAGGCATTAATAAGAAGAGTAGGCTTGGTAAAGAAAGATTTAACTTTTATTTCAGGCTGAATTCAAAGAAATTCCTGACATTGATGTAAAACTGTCTAACAACAGGTACCTGGATACAGGTAATGTCTTAAGATACGGAAAAAAAATACATATATATATAAAAATATATATGTATATATACACATATATATATATATAAACTAATGTTAAGTGATAAAAGTAGATTATAAAACTGTATTTCAGCTATGAAAATCCATGTGTGAATAAGAATTCTTTGAAGAAATCACAAGGGTAAACGCAAATACAGTAGTTGCTATCCCATGACAAAGGGGGTGAAACTCTATTTACTACATTACTACTTAAATATATATTTTTAAGCAGAGAATCACAATATATTGAGTAATATTTCATTTTAAGTCAATACTTCATTACTAGAAAAATGGAAATGAGGGACTGGAGCTCTGCAGAAACGTGAAAACTGGAAACTGACTTGGAAGTTACTGGCACAGAGGAAGTAGATATAATTTTAAGGTAAAAATCAAAGGTTAAACTCAAAACTGTTGGAAGAAATCTCAGTCCTGCATTTTATGCAAGTATCAGAGGGACTCAGCAATAAGGCATTTTATAGAAAACTCTTTACTCTCCTAAAATCTATAATGTATACTGAAATATACAGGTAGAAAACTGTACTAGGTACCTATAAAATCAGAGCTGATTAATGCCCGCCAATAAAAATAAAAATCTACTCTAGACTTCAGTTCTAGAAAATCAGAAGTTTATTTTAACTTCAGTACTATTTAGTATTGTTTTCTAGCTCTGGGAGTCAGGGGGAGGGAGGCTATTCCAGAGACCAAGACAGGAAATTTGACACGAAACACTACTTTTTTCCAATATGGATGACATACTTCTGTACAAAAAGAATAACTGAAAATTCAGTATCTTTTGTAACTTTCAATGAGAAAGGACATTCAACCAACAAATTTTTAAATGTAAGATGCTAAATATTAGATTAAGTATATTTAAGGATTGCGAAGTTTCTAAAACTATCCTGACAGTGAAATTTAAGACACTTGACTAAAACCAAAAACATAAATATTCCAAAAGACTAACCGATAGATAATCTAGCAAAAACATTTTAGGTATTATATCATCTTTTGAGAGGTTAAATTAAAAAAAATACTATTGTAGGGCTATTATATCAATGGGTCAATTTTAGGTTTTTTAATTTAAGTATTTAAAAAAAGCACCATTCAAGGTATTTCTTAAAAGCTTAAAATTTCCTTGTGATTCTTTTTTTTTTAAAAGTTGTATTTATCACCTTTGCACTGTTGTTCTGAATTTGCCCAAAGCGAACTCCTTGTTCTCACAGTCACAATGGGAAAAAAGTACAAGAGTTGATAAAAGAGAAATGAGAGTAGAGAAAACACGATAAAAATTGTAATGCTTGATATTTTAAAGACTTTGGCTTCACTGACATAAGCAATGTGCAGATAAAATTACAAAAAGATACTATGCAAATGATTATGCATAAACTTCGAAATTTCTGCTTAACAAGCTTCTCAGCTAAAACAAAATACCCAATAAAGACTACACCTACATGTTGCCAAACAACCGAATTCAGTTAATCAGGAAAACATTGATAAGTCTGATAATTCTTGCAACATGTCCAAATTGAGAGGGGAAAAAAAAACCCTTAAGAAGTCTGTAATGGGTATTTTCTCTTCTTACCTAAGCCAATATTAATATTACATTAACTTATTAGAAAATTTCCTCTTCCTCCAAGCAAATACAATTGGGTTCCTCCACAAATATAATAACTTTAAATTTCTATTTGACAATTTTAATAAAACATATTGATGTAAACCATTATCCAATTGTACCCTGACCTCAAGCATACAATAAATGTCTTTCAGAATCAATTCCGTACTAACACATGCAAATTACACTTGAAAGATACTTAAAGATTCTTCATCTTACATAACTACATTTTTATCATTTTTAATGGCAAAAGTTTCTTTCATTCCCAACACCATGTTTTTAGAATCTAGAATTTGCTATGCTTTAAAATAAACCTCAGCCAAATAAAAAACCATGCTATACATTAGAGATTCTAATGACACAGAAAAAGAACTCAAGACCACACTGTATTTTTACTGAGTTCCACACTCTGAATTCCAGATTTGTCCTGCAACTTGTCAGTCATTTCAATTCATCCAGTCAACTTTGTAAACAAAGGCTATAAGCCAAGTTTGATATGAGAATTCAATTAAATAAAACTTAAAACGGTCATCATTCACCAAACAGGAAGCAGCAAAAGGAAAAATGCCATCACACACCTCTTTTAAAAAGGCAGTGGGGCAATATGCATAAAATACAAAGCCTTAAGTTTCAACCTCCCAAACAAGTTTTTGTTACAGTATTAAATAAAACACAGCAATGATCTTCCATACATAACCAAGGCAACTTTGAGATAGTCTACAAATCTTTTCACCGTAAGGGAAGTTATTGCTGTAAAGTCGTTTTCTAGGTTAATTCCAATTGCCCAATAAGAAAATGGAAAGAGTCTGTGTCCTGTCACCTATTACCATCACTTAAAAACTGTTTTTTTTTTATGCAGAACTCTACGTGGTTGTGTTGCTTTTGGCCTGTTAAAGGCAAAGCAACATTATCTCTGGATTGCCAATAGTTTCTCCTTATTTGGCTAACATTGAGAGATCCCAATCAGACTACTATAAAACTTTAACATGCACAAAGCATCCATTTTGAGACAAGTTTCTGACCAGCTTTCTTTTATTTTTCCACCCCCAAAAGGAAAATCAGAGCTTGGTAGTCGGCTCTGAAAAGAGTGCCCCGTGTTTATTTCTCTCTTTCTAAACCCCAGTGCACACCCCAAGACGTGGGGCTCAAGGATCTCTGACACTGCGGCAAACTCTTCTCGGAGAATACACTTTATTTAGTACGTTCGGGTCCGGCAGTGGGCAAGCCCTTTTGAACCCTTCCTTACCGTACGCACCTCCCTCCCCTCCCTTTCACCCGGTGCAGATCAGCTAATTACACCCCGTCTCCCCCCTCCCCAATGACCAACAATAATAAAGGAGAAAACAGGAAATCGTCCGCTCAGGCACTCCGCTTAGGGCTCTTGATTACTATTATTATCATCATCATTTGTAATCAAGCCCTAAAAACTACAGCAAATCCAATGCCCACCTACAAGCCAAAGACGTCCATCTGCTCAAGTGTCCCTAATGCCCTCGTCGGTTGTTTTCTTTAGCATCCCCCGTCGTGCAAGTATATCATTGACATCGGGCCCAGGTACAAGCCCAGCACACCCCTCCCCGTCTCGACCCCAACTCCCAGACACACGTCCACAAATGGACCTGGGGCCCCAAGCCGACCACAGTCCCTTTTTCCTCTGCCCCGGAAATCACCCAATTTCCAACTCCAACATCAACTAGACTGAAGGGGGCCTCACGCCAGAAGCCCTCCCTCCACTAGTTCTATCCCTCCCACCCTCCCTCCCTCGCGGGAAGCCGCCCCCTCACCCCGCAGCAGGGAGTCTCCCGCCGCCCCCAGCCTCCGGAGGCCGAGAGCGGAGAGAAGGCCCCGGCGGGAGGCCGACGAGAGCCCGCAGGGTCAGGACAGCCAGCGGCGGGGTGCACAGACCTGGTGCAGGGCAGTGAGTCCGTCCACATTGGCGTAATTGATGTCGGCGCCGCGGTGCAGCAGCTTGAGGACCTCGTCCGTGTCGCCGCTGGAGCAAGCAGCCAGGAAGACGGCGCCATCGTCGAACTTCACCTTGGTCTTCTGGCGCTTCACCACGGGAGGCTCGAGGTCCGTCTCGGAGCCGATCCAGCGCTTCAGCTGCTCGTTCCGCTTCTGCTTCGCGTCCGCCATCTTCATCCCCTCTCCTGCCGCCGGGTCTTCTTATCGCGAGGGGGAGGGAAGGGGGAGGCGGAGAGGGAAGAGAGGGAAGGCAGGGGGTGTGTGACTGTTTCTATGAGTGCGGGCCAGAGGAGGGCTGGGAACCGGGAGGAGACGCTCGAGACTTCCAGTATCCCACAGAGCACTGGGGCGGCGCGCCCGGCCGAGCGGACCTCCCTTCCTACCTCAGAAGCCCTCCCGCCCCCAGCCCGGCCACCCGTCACCGGCGGCCAATCTAACGTAACTTCGCGAGATCCGGACAGGGAGGTGCCCTTCGACCAGCGCGCATGCGCCCTAGGCCTGTGCCCGCCCCAGGAAGAGCGCTCGCGCGAACTGCGGCGGGGGCGGCCAGGCCACCGGAGGGAAGCGGGTGTGGTCCAGCCCGCCTGGGCGGCGGGGGCTGGGACCAACCTGGAAGGGCGGAGACAGGGAAGGAAGGTTGTCCCGCCTGGCTGAGGGCTCCTGGGTTCCGGAGGCCAACAGTCGGTCTTTACGGCCGACCTGCCTCCAGGGCTGTCTGAGCTCCTCGGAGTCGTTAGCTCTGGGCGGAGGATTTTCCTATTGGCTGCGTTATTTGAATGGAATGGAGGATAGGACGTGAATTAGGCGCTTGTAATTTCTCTTTTTGAGGAACTCGGATGAACTTGGTCATGTCAGTTTTGATAAGAAGCTCTTAAAAGCGGGGTCTGTGTAGCCGAGGGCTTTGGTGGTAGTTACCCCAGATCTCAGCCCTTGGTGACCGCCGGGTAACAAGGGTTGACCTGTGGTAATTGCGGTGGCTTCCTGCCAACCTCCACTGTGAAACTTCTTTTCCCTTATGCTTCTCTTTTGTTGTTTTGTTTTGTTTTGTTTTTTCTCTCACGCGTATTTCGGGTCCTCTTACCCTTCCTTCAGTGCTTTAAGCCTCCCTTGTACTACCAACGGGAGCTTAGATCAGCCTGGTTACTGGCCCTGACCTTTTAAGGGATTTCTGGTTCCTGCTCCATTGCTTTCTAAGGATGGGTAAAGACCCAGCTGCTTTTAGAGTTCAAAGGAATGTTAATATTACGCAATTAATTCAGTTGGTATTTATTGAATATTTACTATGAGCCAGTCATTGTTCTAGGCACTGGCAATACATTGACCATAAGGACGTATTTAAACCACTGTTTGAGGTCACGTATTAAAAAAAAAAAAAGATTTTATAATTCATTATAATCATAAAAAAGGGACTTTTATCGTTGTCTTGTCTGACACCGAACATACGATTTGTAACAATAGCTAAAGTCTTTGAAGCCATCCATTTGCAATCTCCACCAACTGATATTTTTCTAAACACCATTGTTTTCATTCATTAAAGATTTTTAGAACATTTAGAACCAAAGCAACAAAAGTCTTAACTCTTTACCATTGAATGGAACTTTAAGGAACATCTAGACTGAGTCCCCAAAGAACTAATTAATTTTACTCAGCAGCAGGATTAGGATTCCTTCAGCAAATATGCACCTGTACTGGGGTCAGGCATTTTCTAGATACTGGGGGTACAGCAGTGAGCAATTAAGCTTTGCTTATCCTCTAGTAGACTACATTGCAGCTTTTCATGTTGAGAAATAAAATACTTGAGTAAAATGCAATTAGGAAGCCACCTGCCCGGTAAGACTGAATTTTCTGAACTGCAATTACTAGGACAGTAATAAAAACTCAAATTAGGGCAAAATAGTTCCTCTGAAAATATTGTAGAAATAGAAAGTGAGTGTAACATGCAAAAAACACACCATTGCTATTAGCGGATCTTTGAATAATGATGGCTTCAGGTGCTGAAGAACTGTAGCGCTAAAATACAAAATTTGTATTCACTTTAAGAACTCTAGAATACGGCTCTTATAATAAAAGAAAGGAATCTGAGGATTGCTTTGTCAGCTTCCCTGTCTACCTAGACAAACTGGCAGCTTATCCTTACTGTTTCCCAAGAATGTTATCGTCTTATTTGGTAGCACTTAAAAGTGTCCTGGAATACAGATTGGTATCTCAAGTTTTCATTTGGACAAGAGTTTGGTGGGAAGTGTGCTATTTCTGATTCAAGCACTTAAAAATGTAAAATAAGACAGTAGTTTATTAATAAAACATAAATAACTAAGTATCAGTTACCAAAGGCTACCTGTCAAAAACAAAACAACAAAAACTTACTTGGTCTATTAATGTATGCAAATTTCATTGAGTTTAGCTTTCAGTCAGCAAGTTCCATGTTAATCTCATTGGAAGTACTTTTAAACTGCTACCTGCTTTGCATTTGTAGGGAGGATTTTTTTTTTGATGCTATTATTGAATTAATAATACTGAAGACCTATGGCTAATTCCAGAACAGACAAAACTTCTTGCTTAAAAAACAACACAAAGCAATCACTTCATAATACCTTAGTAGCTGAATTAACTTCAAACTTTAAGCAGCAGAAATGTAAAAATAAAAATTGAACTATATTAATTTGCTAACTGGTTTTCTTTGCTCAGCAAATCATTAATCATGTTTGGGGTCCTTATTACATGCAGGAGGCTGTCAAAAGAGAATATGTACCTTTTTTTAAGATTTTAGTTTTAAGTAATCTCTACACCCAACCCCAGCTCAAACTCACAATCCCCAAACCAACAGTCACATGTCCTACTGACTGAGCCAGCCAGGTGCCCCCAAGAATATGTATCTTTTTAAAAGCTTAATTACACCGCAGATATCCCCTACTAACCATTTATTTATGATTGATTGATTTGAAGAATTTTTAATTAAATCACTAATTTACTTTAAATACACGCATGAAGCTAGATATTTCTCTGTGCTCTCCCTGATGTACTATCACCTAAAGAGTCTGGTAATAATATGATACTACAGTTACAGTCAAGTTTATTAGAAAAACAACTAGAGAATGTAATAACATAGGCACCAACGCTTGTGTCTGTATGGCCTTAGCTTAGTACCAACCTCTATGATGTGGAGATTTGTTTATTTACTGATGAATGAATCTAAATTTGAAAATATATTTGATTATTTGTAATATGTGAACACAGAACAAGAAAAGGAAAATTTTAAAGTCAATCCAAGCCAAAAATACAAATTTCAGAATTAGCCCTTTGTTCAGTAAAAGATTGGTTAATTTCCAGATGGTAAAAAGCTCGTTTATGTGTAAAAGGAAGTTAGTCTGTAACTATTAAAGAAAATAATTAAGAACTCTTGGGATGTAGGTTGTTTCTTTGCTTAATTGATAGCTCACTGTTTTGCCAGCCTTTACAATCTTTGTAATAGTGAAGGTATATATCTCTAATACTATGTAGCATACTAAAATATTCCATAAACCAACTTTCTGTTCAGTGAATCTTTTTCCCTGTTAACCTTTATTATACAATTGGAAATGTACTTTGGTACAAAGTGTACATAAGATATTGATAAGTACTTTTAGTCATACATTTAAATTCTCATCCGTAATTCAAACCTAAAATTCTAATTTACGTTTATACAGTTGAGAATAGAATGGTCGACAAGGCAGTTTGGTCTTATCTCCTATACTCTATACCTGGCCTAGCCTCTCTTCCAGTGTATAATAATTTGTTTCAAATGTTGTTTTTAGGAACTTGAAGAAAAGTTTACAATCTGCCAGCATCATAAGATATTCAGACCCACCTGGATTACTGACTGGGACCAACACTAAATCACCCTAAGTTGCTTCAGACTCTACTTGTAGGCCAAACCTGATTTCTAGACCATAGCATCTAACCCCTTCCCTTGAGTCTGGGTTACAAAGTCAGCCTCACTCCCCAGCCCAATGGTTCCTTCCACTGCTCTGAAAGTCATCTTGCTTTTAACTCTTCAGGGTAAATGTTCTGTCACATCTGGCTTCATCCCAAGAAACTAACACTTACACAGTTACTTGTGGCTGATATTCCCATAAAACTCCTCTTGTCCCTGTTTGTGGGGAATCAGATGAGTGCCTGGCAACAATTCAAGGTACAGAAATAGTGCTAAAGAGATGGTGACTTGCCTCGAATGTACGTGACTTGAAACCTGTATCATGTTCAGTGTCACGTCACATGGCCATTCATATGAATTGCTTAATTTCGTATTCCCCAATTTGTCATGATTTTTGCCTGATCCGGGCACCTATTAAAATGCTTCTTTTAACCTTTTAAAAAAACTTAAATAGATTTATTTATTTTTAAAAATAGATTTATTTTAAAAGGAAACGTCGTTTTTGAAGTGGAAAACATTTCTAATGGACATAAATAAAAGAAGTTCTTAAAAGCAAATGCAATGAAAACAACATGTTATTCTAGTTAGGTTACCTATCAGAGATCTGAGCCCAAGGCCACCTCCTCTCAATTTGTTAAAAAGGGAAGATTGGCAAGGGTTGGACATATTAGCATCAGCTTGTTATTTTTCTACTTAATATAATCATAAAGATTAAAGTATATTGAAAAGAGAATGGCTTCTTTGCTGTGCACTTCACTGGTATTTTAATTTCCATCCATTTAAATTACATCAAATACTACCAGTCTACATGTCTCACACTTTGGGGAACACTGGCTGACTTTAATTACCATGTATAATAATAATTATAATTAATTTAGTAAGGATTACAGGAAGTGCCTTGGTGACACACTCACCTCAGGGTGTCAAGACAGGCTGTTGGAAGGCCAATTTATATGAAAGCATCTATGAGCTCCGGGAGAAAACATGACAGGAAATGCACAACTAAAGGTCATCCTCTGTAACAATGAAATTACAAGAGCAACTAAAGGCTAATGCTCCAACATCTAGAAGGAGAGTTTAGGTGCACAAGCTCTATCTTGGAACACTAGCATTTAGTTGAGGGATCTATGCAAATGTCCTTCAATTCAAATCCAGGGAAAGTTTCTAAATTCCTTCAGAGACCAGAATGCAAAAATGTGCAGAGTGAAATACTAGTGAGAATGAACACGCACAGCGATAACAGATACAGCATCACTGGTAATGACTATGCTCATTTGTGGCAGGTGGGAATAATATATCAGCTTCATGTGGTTGTTTTCAGATTAAGTGAATAATATATGTAAGAAAGAAAAAATTGAGATTTGTTTCTTTTCTTGTATTTGCCTCTTTTCCTTCCCTCACTTAAGCTGATAGCACTCTGCTTCCTTGTCTCAGGGGATGTTTGTGACAGGGAAGAAAACAGAAGTTGCTTTCGAAACACTTTCCTTCCTAGCTTGAAACGGCCACCCCCAAATTACTATTTAATAAGAGTTTGAGGCTAGTAATCTGGTTGGAATTAGTGTACCAGGTGGCTATGAAATTTACTAAAGCTACATTTACATGGTGTCATAGATCAATATAAACATTTTTCTAAATTTTATCCTCTAAGTGAGGATAACAATGTTAATTCATAGTATCATGAATTATTATTTTTATTTGGAGTGGAGAAGAGGAAACCAGGCAGATGGGTCTTCCCCATCTATCCCTGGGTACTGCCATGGAAAAGAAGGACCTCACTGAGAATAAAAAGTGGTGCCTAGGCTAAAAGGATGAGAAAGAAGTTGGTGGGTCTCTAGAGCAGTGGGCATTTACTACCTGATCCCTGGAAGTGTCCCTGAGTTGTGACAGGATCTGAGAGTGAACGGCTGAATGCTGCACTTGAGAGGCTGGAACCTGTGCCTGGGACTCTCACTAGCCAAACATAGCTGTGCCTCAGACTTGGCAGGCGCTATGGTCTGAATATTTGTGTGCCCTCAAAATTCATATGTTGCTGGGCGCCTGGGTGGCGCAGTCGGTTAAGCGTCAGACTTCAGCCAGGTCACGATCTCGCAGTCCGTGAGTTCGAGCCCCGCGTCAGGCTCTGGGCTGATGGCTCAGAGCCTGGAGCCTGTTTCCGATTCTGTGTCTCCCTCTCTCTCTGCCCCTCCCCCGTTCATGCTCTGTCTCTCTCTGTCCCAAAAATAAATAAACGTTGAAAAAAAAAATTAAAAAAAAAATTCATATGTTGAAATCCTAACCCCCAAGTGATGGTATTAGAAGGTAGGGCCTTTAGGAGGTGGTTAGGTCATATGTGCTCATATTAAAGTGGCCCCAGAGAGCTACCTGTCCCTTTCTACCATGTGAGGGCACAGTGAAAAGATTACCATCTATGAATCAGGAGGGGAGCTCTCACCAGACACCGAAACTACTGGTACCTCACTCTTAAGACTTCTCAGCCTCCAGAACTGTGAGAAACAAATACTTGTTGTTTTTTAAACTTCCCAGTTTATGTTTATGGTGTATTGCTATAGCAGCCCAAATAGACTTAGCCAGAATGGAGCAGTTTGGTAGACCTGAAGTTGATCAGTCAATCATTATTTGAAGTTCTGGGGACACAGGAATAAATAAAACAAATCAAGTGCCTGCCTCCTATAAGTTTATCATTCTAGTGGATAAGGACAGAAAATGAACACATTTTAAATGAATAAATAGATTCACATATTGTTAAGTGTAGTGAAGAAAAAAATGAAGATGAAGGAGAAACTAAAAGACAATGTCTGAAGTTACTGGCAGGGGAATGTGGGGTGGGGAAGAAGGGATTACGTTAATTAGTCAGAAAGTTTTGAGCTGTAGGGGTTTCCAGGTTTTGTGGTGCTTCACATTTATGCATTCTGCTTATTCCTTTTTAAGAAAAAAGCTGTAAGGGGCACCTGGGTAGCTCAGTCGGTTAAGGATCTGACTCTTGATTCAGCTCAGGTCATGATCTCACAGTTCATGAGTTCAAGTCCATATCGGGCTCTGCGCTGATGGTGTGGAGTCTGCTTGGGATTCTCTCTCTCTCTCTCTCTCTCTCTCTCTCTCTCTCTCTGCCCCTGCCCCCTTTCTCTCTGTCTCTCTCTGTCTCTCTCTGTCTCTCTCTGTCTCTCTCTGTCTCTCTCAAAATAAATAAATAAAATTTAAAAAGAAAAGAAAAAGATATAAAATTTCAAATATTCAAATACTCAAATACTCAATTAAGTATAGGGCCTTGGGAGGGACCCATTCAAGAGAGAGGTCCTCAAGTATCACAGGAAATCTACCCCAAGCTGGGACATGAATGTCAGGAAGACACCTGAAGAGATCATAATCATGCAGGTTAGGACAGATGTTCCAGTATTAACTGGTGTGCAAACAGGACTGATGACCTGTGTAGTCTCATCTCACAAACTTGACACACAACCCTGGTGGAGGGGAAAGACCACCAAGAATGACCAATATAGAGTTTCCAGCTGTTAAGGTTGAAATTAACTTCTTTATAGAAAATTAGAAAAGATGAGGAATTTTTTTTAATGTTTATTTATTTTTGAGAGACAGAGCATGAGCAGGGGAGGGGCAGAGAGACAGGGAGACAGAATCCAAAGCAGGCTTCAGGCTCTGAGCTGTCAGCACAGAGCCCGAAGTGGGGTTCAAACTCACAAACCATGAGATCATGACTTGAGCCAAAGTCAGATGCTCAACTGACTCTGCCACCCAGGTCTAAGAAAAGATGAAAAATCTTTAAGTGAGATTCACTCCTGATACTTGTGTAAAGAGTCCTGCGTATAGTTCACATGTACTTTGTTTTCTATTGGTGCCATAAGAAATTATGACAAATGTAACACCCTATAACAATACCCATTTATTATCTCACAGTTCTGTAGATCGAAAGTCCAGGTGGGCTCAGCTGAGTTCTATGCTCAGGGTATCACAAGGCCAAAAGAAAGGTGTCTACTGAGCTGGGCACTTATCTGGTGGCTCCTGTGAGCTCTTACAAATTGCAGTTATAGGACTAAGGTCCCATTTCTTTGCTGGCAGCAGACTGGGCATGGTCCTCTCCATCTTCAAAGTCAGCCACAGTGTGTCAACCCCTTCTCATGCTTTGCTTCCTCTCTCTCTGGCTTCCCCTTCTGCCACCAACCTGAGAGAGGTGCCTGCTTTTAAAAGTTGCTGAGATGATGGGCTCCTGGGCGGCTCAGTTGGCTAAGCATCTGACTTCTGCTCAGGTCATGATCTTTTGGTTCATGGGTTCAAGCCCTGTGTCAGGCTCTTGCTGATAGTTCAGAGCCTGGAGCTTGCTTTGGATTCTGTATCTCCCTCTCTCTGTGCCCCTCCCCTGCTCATGCTCCGTCTCTCTCTCTCTCTCTCTCTCTCTCTCTCTCTCTCTCTCTCTCTCTCAAAAATAAATAAACATTACAAAAAATTCGTTTTAATTGCTGAGACAGGATAATCTTATTTTAAGGTCGACTGACCATGTAACAAAGCCTAATCACAGAAGCAATATCCCATCATATTTACAGGTTCCAAGGGAACCCTGTCTGGGTGGCTCAGAGTGATGATCTCATGGTTCATGGGTTTGAGCCCCATGTTGGGCTCTGTGCTGACAGTGCAGAGCCTGCTTGGGATTCTCTCTCTCTCCCTCTCTCTCAAAATAAATAAATAAACTTTAAAAATTAAAAAAAGAAATCCTGCTTGACACAGGGCTCAATAAATAATAGTTCCTTACCATATTACATTTTAAGGAACATTCCTTGATCCCTTACTATAATTTAAGAGCTAATTTAAAGGAAATGAATAAGATATTATCTGTTAGGTTAAGGAGTTTACACATTAGTGGAGGAAACTGGTATTGAAACAGGTAATTTCAATATGATGATAAAAGCTAACACTTTTACAGAATTTACTAAGTGCCTATTCCTGTTATAAGCACTGTGTGTATATATTACTCTATGGGGTAAGGGAGGGGATACAGATAAAGCAGCAATACTGGAGAAGCGTAGAGGAGTGTACTTTAGTGGGGACTGAGGGGAGGGACAGATAGCCATGGTCTATCAGGGAAATCTTTGAGAAGGTAATTCATCCTCAAGAAGGATAGAAATTGGCTAGGCACAAACATGACGTGTGTGTGTGAGAAGGAGGTGGGGCTGTGCAGAGTGGTGTAGGGACTGGGAATTTTATATGCATAAGGCAGAAAGAGGGACAGGTTAATAGTATCAGAACACAAAACATAAAGAAAATCATAACATGCAAGGCTAGAGAAGGAGAGTGTAACCTTATCACAAAAGGCCTTCTATATAAACAAGGAGACATACTTACCATATAAACAATGGGGACGAGGGGTGCCTAAGTGGCTTAGTGGGTTAAGCCTCCCACTTCTGCTCAGGTCATGATCTCACGGTTCAGGGGGTCGAGCCCACATTGGGCTGTGTGGTGACAGCTCAGAGCCTGGAGCCTGCTTCAGATTCTGTGTCTCCCTCTCTCTCTGCCCTCCTCTGCTCGTGCTTTGTCTCTTTCTCTATTTCTCTCTCAAAAATCAATAAACGTAAAAAATTTTTTAAAAATCGATAGGGATGATTGAAGGATTTGAAAAAGAATCACACAGAATTATTCAAAGTAGCTCAGATAGCCCTACATAAAATGTGAAGAAGGCTTAATTTATCTGTGAAACATTTCTCTCCTCCTCAAGCATTTATCCTGTGACTCATTCTTGCTATTAGCAGATTTAACCAACCCTTGGTATAAACTGAGAATTAAGATCTTGGCTATTTAAGGCTTAAAATATGGCCGGTCTCATTTTAAGAGAAAACTCTCAAAAGACTGAAAAGTCATTAGTGCAAAGACAAGCCACCCAAACCCTCATATATTTAGACTGGAATGGCCACTGCCTTTTCTTTCTATTTGGAAGGCTAGTTTGAATGGCAGCTGGAGTTGTAGAGGGAAAATAATGGAATGGTGAGAACTGTGTGTCCTGATACTTTCTTCCTCTACTCATTTGTCCATTTGGATTGTGTCTTTGAGCATTAGGCATGTCTTACTGAGTTGTCCCCAATTACACATCTGTCCAGTAGTCTGACTAGTCTAAATGACCTCACAGTTCCTTAGAACTTACAGAGAAAGTCTATTTCTACCCCACCATCATAACTTAAAGGTAACAAATCAATGAAGACTTGGAACACCACTATTAAGACAGTGGAAACTTGTGGTTAAAAATTAACACTAAAAAATTCTAAATGAAATATATATAGTGTGTGGTGAACATCTTTCCTTTTTATTTTTTCAGCTTCACCTGTCTGGCCCGCCTTCCTTCTTCTGTTAATAGTAATGCATAGCTTTTTGGAAGGAAAGGAGTATTATTTATTTCATGGCACAGAGTCTTGGAATTATCCATCATGGTCCCCTGGCCAAGAGTGAACACATGAACCAGTCAGGATTCCTGACTACAAAAAACAGACTGACACTGCCTATTTGCATTAGTTTTCTATTGCTATGCATGACATTACAAAAAATTTAATGGCTTAAAACAACACAAATTTTTAAATCATAATTTCTGTTGCTTAGGAGTCTGACACATTTTGGCTGGGTCTTCTGCTCAGGGTTTTGCAAGGCTGAAATCAAGATGTGGCTGGCTGCATCTTCACTAAGGCTTAGGTTCCTCTTCCAAGGTCTCTGGTTGTTGACAGCATTCAATTCCTTGTGGTTGTAGGTCTGAGGTACCCATTTTCTTTCTGGCAATCAGCCGGAGACTGGCTGTCAGCTCCTAGAAGCTGCTCTCAGGTCCTTGCCATATGGCCTTCTCCATAGGCAGCTCACAGCATGATGTCAGACCAGTAGGTGAATCTCTCTCCAGGACAGTCTCAGTCCCTCTTTTAAGAGCTTTTCCTATTGGGGTGTCTGCGTGGCTCAGCTGGTTGAGCTTCCAACTCTTGATTTCAGCTCAGGTCATTATCCCAGGGTCATGGGATCGAGCCCCATGTAGGGCTCCATTCATGCTGAGTGTGGAGCCTGCTTAAGAGTCTCTCTCTCTCTCTCTCTCTCTCGCTCTCTCTCGCTCTCTCTTTCTCCACCCCTCTCCCTGCTCCTCTAAAAATTAAATTAAAATAAAATAAAATAAAATAAAGAGCTTTATTAATTCCAGCTCACTCAGAATAATCTTAAAGGTTTTTTTTACATTTAAAAATTTTAAATTAAAAAATTAAATTGTGTTAAAATATATATAACCTAGATTTCATTATTTTAAGTGTAAAGTGGCATTAAGTACATTCACATTGCTGTGCAACCATCACAACCATCCATCCACAGAAATTTTTTTCATCTTGAAAAACTGAAACTCTGTACCCATTAAAGAATAATTCCATCTTTCCACCCCTCAGTCCTTGAAAACCATCATTATACTCAATCTCTCTATGAGTTTGACTACTTTAAGTACCTTATATGAAAGGAACCATACAGTTTGTCCTTTTGTGACTGCCTTATGTCGCTTAGCATAATACCCTGAAGGTTTATTCATATTGTAACATGTGTCTGATTTTTTTTCCTTTTTAAGGTTGAATAATATTCCTATGTGTGTGTGTGTGGATGGGTGTGTGTATATATCCATACATTACATTTTGTTTATTCATCTGTCATTGGATATGTGGGATGTTTCCACCTTTTTACTGCAGTGAATAATACTACTATAAATATGAGTATACAAATATCTTTTCATGCCCTTGCTTTGAATTCTTTAAGTTTATATTAGGAAGAGGAATTACTGGATCTTATGGTAATTCTATTTTTAATTTTTTGAGGAACAATCATACTGTTCTCCATAGCATCTGCACCATTTTATATTTCCACCAGCAAGATAATCTGCTTTTGATTAACCAAAAATCAACTGTTTGGGATATTATTTACATCCTTCGCTTTTTAAATGTAATAAAACCTAATCACAAGAGTGAAATCCATTATATTCAGTGTCTCCTGACATTCAAGATGAATGGATTACATGTGGTGTGTATACTAGAGACTAGAATCCTGGGTGCCATCTTAGAATTCTGCCCACCATACTTCCATAGGCAGAAAAGATATTTATGGAAGGGATGTTGAGTGGTTCCAGAATTAGTGGGAAGACTGGAGAATGAACTCCCAAAACAAGCAGGCAATAACAGACACTAACAAATGTAAGGCAGGCAATAACAAATAGAGCTTAAGATCATACTATGTGAAAACTCTAATAGAATAATATTATTGGTGCCACCACCACCAGATAGTAATTATTGTAACATAGTAATATGTAGCACAGTAATTGTGGTCACTAGTCTCCAAGAGGGCCCCCTATGATCTTCACCTCATGTGTTCACAGTCTGTGTACTGCTTACACATTGTCCCTGTGTTGTTTTGTGTGACCAATAACATACAGCAGAAGTGATGATCTGTCACTTCCAAGATTAGGTGATAGAAGACACTGTGCCTTCAGTCTTGGTTGCTTTCTTACTCTTCAGAATCACTCACCCTGTGGGACTCAAGTTGCCATGTGTGAAGACACTTACGCAACATTATGAAGAGGTGCACATGGTGAGGAACTGAGGCCACCAGCTCAGTGAATGAGCCTTCTTGGAAGCAGATCTTCCAGCCCCAATCAAGCCTTCAGATAAATAATTGTAGCTTTCTCACCAGCAAGCTAAGAATGACTTTTACATCTTTAGAGAGTTTTAAGCAAATGAAGATGAATATGGGAAAGATATTATATGTACATGTGATATCTAAACTATTTACCATCTAGTCTTTTACAGATAAAGTTTGCTGACCCTTCTACACCACTGCCGAGAAACATCATGAACTTTTCTTTCAGCTTTACAAAATTTTCTCCATATTCAAAGCCCTTGGCTTGAATGCCAAATTGGTCAAGCCTAGCTCTGGCGGCCAAGATTCAACTGCTGAAGAATAGGAAAAGAGAATGTCTAGCATCATGTAGCTTCTGTAATGGGTGGCATGGTCTTTTCTCCCAATAAGACTCACAGAATGGGAATTGTCCTCAATTAAAAAGTGTTCAGGAGTAGCTAGCTGGCTCAGTCAGTAGGGTGTGTGACTCTTGATCTCAGGGTTGTGAGTTCAAGCCCCACATTGGGTGTGGAAATTACTTAAAAATCATAATAAAATAAAATAAAATAAAATAAAATAAAATAAAATAAAATAAAATAAAATAAAATGTGTTCAGATGCCAGATAACAAATAACAAACAGAAAAATGACATAGTTCCACTTAAACCAATCAGATTAGCTCTCCTTTTCATTTAGCAGACAAAATTAATTTGTCCAGATGTTGGAACCCTAAAGAGACTATCTAGTATTCTTGTCATCACCTACCTCATTTTCTGTACTCTTGGCTTTTCGGCCTTTTTTTTTTTCTTTTTCCAATTTTGGGAACTTCTCATATCCTTCCAATTAATTAATTAATTAGTTAGTTAATTATGCTTAAAGCTAGAGTCAATTTCTGTGCTAGCAACAAAGAACCCTACCTGATAACAATATTATTGTTATTCAGTGACAAAGATCATCAGATAGAATGTCAAACTTGTTAATAACATTTTATTCAAGATATTTTGTTACACCAAGTGAAAACATTTCCCCATAGGAACTATCTCATAATTACTTCACTTTTCATAGCAAATGACATCAGGGTACATTTCTGAACATGAGCGTAGAAATAAGAATGAGCAAAAAATTATATGCTCATTATAAAACATAAGATTTAAAACAATAAAGAGTAAATGCTCAATAATTTCTTTTAAAAATTTTTTTTAACGTTTATTTATTTTTGGGACAGAGAGAGACAGAGCATGAACAGGGGAGGGGCAGAGAGAGAGGGAGACACAGAATCGGAAGCAGGCTCCAGGCTCTGAGCCATCAGCCCAGAGCCCGATGCGGGGCTCGAACTCACGGACCGCGAGATCGTGACCTGGCTGAAGTCGGACGCCCAACCGACTGAGCCACCCAGGCGCCCCAATAATTTCTTTATTCAGTTATATCTGTAACCATTTATTCTAGAATTTGTGTGTCAGAACCCTACTCCTTCCATTTTGCTAGCTATCCCTCAAACTCAGTTTATATCATTCATTTATTCAGTTGTTCATTCAGCAAATATTTATGAGCACCTGCCATGTACCAAGTCCCATATAGTGCAAACATTATAACAATGTAAACATATATTACCTACAATCAACAACTTATAGTGGGCAATAATTCGATTCCATGATCAAACATAATACCATGAATAGTAGAAGAGCTTACATTATGTTCCCTTGCATTATCTGTGGTATATTTTTGCCAAAAATGAATAGCATAAGTCAAGCTAGGTATTTTAGATCAAATGTCATTCTATAACAAATAAGGGGGTTAAAATGACATATTAGATAATATTATAAGCATTTAATGATAAAAACTCAAATGTAGGATAGTCTACTGGACAATTGGCCTGATCTCTTAAAAAATTAATATTGAAAAAATATAAAACTGAGGATATTTTGGAATGAAAGAAACTGAAAAACCTAACAGCCAAATTAAACATGTAAATTTTCATTAGGTTCTGGTTTGGAAAACATTTTTCATAACTGATTATTGAAAAAATTTGAATGTAGATTGGGTTTTAGATTGATGTCAAGGAATTTTTTGTTATTCATGTTCTAAGATGTGGTCATAATGTTGTGATTATAGAACCAGTCCTTAAAGAGATGCATGTATAAAGTGTCATGATGTTGACAGCATCCTTTCAAATGGTTCAGCAAAATAAAAAATAAATATAAACACACACATATAAATCAATAAAGCAAATATGGCAAGATGTCAATAATATCTAAATCTAGCTAGTGGGTATTCAAGTGTTTATAATAACTATTCTTTCAGGTTTTCTGTTTGAAATTTTTCATAATAAAATGTTGAGAGAGTAAAAAAACCTATTGGTGGAAGGCCATGCTGTGCTTCTCTAATAGGACCGATACCATTGTCTCAAAGGCATTTGGAAATATGGATGGGGATGGGGATATTTTTGTTTATCAAAATAACTGGTGAGCACTACTGTGATTTAGTGGGGAGAGAGGTGGCAGAAATGCTAAATAACTTGCAGTATGAAGGAACTCATATAATATTGAATTACCCTTCTCAAAATGCAAATTAGTCCCCTATTGATAAATACTAAAAATAACCAATAAATAACTCTTCCAAAAAAAATTCCTCCTTACCCCACATACAATTTGTGTCTCTTCTTCAATCCACAAAAAATAATCCTGACAGATAATCTTTATTCATGGTTTCTACTTCCTTGTTTTTATTCATTCCTTAATTCACTCTAGTTTGGCTTCACACCCACCAGTTCTTAAAAACTGGTCTTGTTGGGGTGCTTGGGTAGCTCAGTCAGTTGAGCTCTGACTTTGGCTCAGGTCGTGATCTCATGCTTCATTGGTTCAAGCCCCACATAGGGCTCTGTGCTGGTAGCTCAGAGCCTGGAGCCTGCTTCAGATTCTGTGTCTCCTTCTCTCTCTGCCCCTCCCCTGGTAGCACTCTGTCTCTCTCTCTCTCTTAAAAATAAATAAACATTAAAAAAAAAACCTGGTCTTATCAAAATGTCTACTGATGTTATTGCTAAATCCACTGGACATTGTGCAGTATTTGCCCATGATGAATATGATTCCTCCTCCTTGAAAATTTCCCTTCATCTTCCATGACATCACTTGCTTCTGGTTTTCCTCCTAATTCTCAAACTACTACTTTTCTTTTTTTTTCAAGATTTTTATTGTTAAATAATCTCTACACCAATGCAAAACATGAACTTAACAACTCTGAGATCAAAAGTTGCATGCACTACTGAGTCAGCTAGGCGCCCCTCAAACTATTACTTTTAAGACTCCTCTCACATAGTCCTTTTTCTCTGCTTATACCTATTTCACAGGATTTCACAAGGTTTTTCTCAGATCCCCACCTCAAGGCCAGATATTGCATCTAAGTTCCATACCTGTTGATACACTTGCCTACTGACATGAAATATATCCAATCCTTACAAACATGAAATGGAACTTAGCTCCCCACATATGCTTGTTTCTTATCTTAGAGTCTTTATTTTAAGTAATGACTGGGATTTACTCAGTGCTTTGTGACCCCATTGTAAAGACATCTATCCTAGATGGCCAGGGAGGGGAGGGGTAAAGACACGATAGCTTCTAGGAGGAGATGATACTTAAGCAAGATGATTAATCAAAGAGGGATTGGATGAAGCATTTGGGAGTGATGCAGTGTGAATTAAGACACTCCATCAGAGGAAGAGAGGAGGAAACATAAAGGCAAGTAAAACTGCATTTCTCCTGGAAGTGAAGGTAACTTGCAATTACTGAAGCTACATGCTTTTTTGGCTAGAATGGTCAAGAGATAGGGTTGAAAAGGTAGGCAGGAAATAGAACATGAAGAGCCCTTTACGCCACACTAAGGAGTTTGGATTTTATCCTATCAGATTAGAGTTGGCAAACTGATTATCCACAGGCTACAGAAGTGGTTTGTTTGGCTCATGATATGTTTAGAAAGTATTGAACTAGTTGTTACATTTACAAATTGAGAAATTTCACATGTAAATCTGGTCTTCTAGCCTCTCCTGAAAACTGGGAATTCTGGTAACATTTTCCCAAATTTGACAGACTCTGCTGTCACCACTCTGCAATAGTACCCAACTAATCCACTTTATTCAAATGTCACTTATGCCACCTGCATGGCCCCTGAGGGCATTGGCAATTGCTACTTTTGCTTCAGATGATGAGAGCCATTGAAGAACTATTAACAGGGGAGTAGTATCATCAGATATTTGGGTCAGAAAGATCAGTCTGGAAAAAAAGAGAAGTTAGATTCTGGGGAATAGAAAAGGGTGCCGTGAAGAAATGAATCTGTAAATTCTAGAGCAACAGTGGGACGTGGGTAAGGAGGGAGAGGACACTCATCACATTGACCCCAACACCATTTACCACCCCAAACTGCTGGTTAGATCAGAGGAGGCAAGACCCTAACAGTACCAGAGTGACAGATGGAGACAGCCTCAGCAGGGCGGTGATAGTACAGATGGAGAGGAAGGGCCAGAAATCAATCAAGCTTAATGATTGATTGCATGTGGGTGTCAAAAACGGAAAGAATGTAGGCTAGTTTCTGAAAGGATGATGAATGACAGGGTCTAATTTTGCTAAAAATCCTCATTTATCACACTGCCAACAAATAGATAAGTTTTCTTGCATTAATTGAATAGATTGGCTTTTCCTGGTGATCAGTTCACTAAATGTATTTTCACATTTCCCTAAATAACTATACATCAATAAGTTATACATTGTTTCTGAGTAAAACTTTAGGAAAGACTGGGGTGCCTGGGTGGCTCAGTCAGTTAAGCGTCCGACTTCGGCTCAGGTCACGATCTCGCGGTCTGGTCCGTGAGTTCAAGCCCCGCATCGGGCTCTGTGCTGACAGCTCAGAGCCTGGAGCCTGCTTCGGATTCTGTGTCTCCCTCTCTCTCTGCCCT
Organism: Felis catus; assembly: GCF_018350175.1. Lineage (NCBI taxonomy): Eukaryota > Metazoa > Chordata > Mammalia > Carnivora > Felidae > Felis > Felis catus. The sequence continues at coordinate 103,198,478 of NC_058374.1, forward strand.
CCCTCGCTCGTGCTCTGTCTCTCAAAAATAAGTAAAAGTTATAAAATAAAATAAAATAAAATTGGTTACGAAGTTCTCATCACAAGAAAAGAATTTGTAACCTTATAGGGTGACAGACGGCAACCTGACTTAATGTGATTATTTCACAGTATATACAAATATGAAATCATTATTATGTTGCACACCTGTATCTAATATCATGTTATACATCAATTATACCTCAATTTTAAAAAGCTTAAAATGAGCAGAAGCTTTGAGAAGAGTTTGATGATCACTAGGCACAACTAAAGGTTCTTGAAAAATGAGCCATAGGACAGTAAGGTCACTGGTGTATTGTTTCCCCGCTTGTTTGTTTGTTTTGTTAAGAATGCGAACGAAGCTAAGTCAGGATAATGTAGAGAGTCCAAGAGAGTGACTACAATTTGTAAAGTTTCTGTAAGCTGTGTTTGACTTGACAGCTACGTGATAAACATTGGATTTCTTAGTCTGAACAATTTCTCCGACTCGATCATCTTTCTATTTTTCCATGTACTCTCCACATTATCCTAAACTTTTTCCCACTTTTTAACCCCTCCATTTTCCTTTCAGTCACCAATAGTGTTTTTTTCTTGTATCTGTTGGGCTTTAGATACTTCTAGTTTTCCCAAACTATATGAATTTTATTTAAATCTCCAATATTATTACACCTATTGTACCTATCTTTACCTCTGATTCATAATCCTTCTCACCGTTGATACACACACACACCAATTCACATATTATATGTAAATTATATGTAACTCCTTTGATATTTATTTCTCAAATTACCTTTTTTTAAAAAAAAATTAATGTTTATGTTTGAGACAGAGAGAGAGAGAGTGAGCATAAGCAGATCAAGAGCAGAGAGAGAGGGAGACACAGAATCTGAAGCAGGCTCCAGACTCTGAGCTGTCAGCACAGAGCCCAGCGTGGGACTAGAACTCGCAAACCATGAGATCATGACCCAAGCCAAAGTCAGACGCTTAACCAACTGAGCCACCCAGGTGCCCCTATTTCTCAAATTATCTTAATTTATTTCCCTTTAATCCTATTTCAGATTCATCCTTGTGGGTTCTATCTTTTTTATATCTTATTTTTGTAGATAAAAGTCTATCATTCTTTTTATGCCTTTTTAGTACCTATTACATAGTTATCTGAGTAGCTAAGAATACAGAATATATGCTCCATTCACACTTATGATTGAAAGAGGATGTGAAAGATATGCCGAGAGGGATAAAAGTTATATCAGCCAGATATATATAGATATGCAAGACACAAACGCATTGAAATATGAAAAAAAGTCTTTACTCTTATTGTTATTTTTTAAGTTTTTATTTTAATTCCAGTTAGTCAGCACAGTGTTATATTAGCTTCAGATATACAATATAGAGATTCAAGAATTCCATATCACCCAGTGCTCGTCACAAGAATGTCTCTATTCTTAATTAATTTACACCCAAGTAGGCAATCAGCTAAGATATTTCTACCTGGGAAGGTAACTAATTTTCACTCTTCTTTTAGTACAGGTTAAAAACAAACCTTTGAGTAGGTAAGTCCATTCCTCTGCACGTATCCATAAAAACTGTTGTTAATGTTCTGCTTCTTCAGGTACAGGAAATATTGGTGTAGCATCAGATTAGTTGACATGAAATGAAGGCTTGAGAGTCTGTCCCTATAGTCCTGGTCTTGTACTTTTACAGCCATTCTTGTGTGCTTACTGTGACTTGGGCTTCCTTTATCTCCATCACTTCTATCATACTTCAACCCTACATACCTCATTTCTAGAGATGAACTCTGACATAGTGTAATTTTCTTTATTATAAGATTTCTGGTACATTATTGACTTAATTCTGGAGACAAATTCTTGCCTGAGTAAGGGAAGAAAAGGAAGAAAATGGAAAAGGAGTACTAATATTTTGAAGTGATGGAACTGTTCTCTATTTTGATTATGGTTATCGTTACATAATAGTACCTTTGTCAAAAATGATAGAGCTATACATGAAAATGAGTGAAGTTTACTGTAGGTAAATTATACCTCATTGAGAGAGAGAGAGAGAACCTTAGAACCTAAGTTCTACCTGCCAATATTGCAGCCAGAGAAAATTATGCCATGTTCATAAAGTCACATTTATATTCCCATGACAATTTTCCTGTTAAGATAGTAAATATTACTAACAATCTTCAATATTGCTTAGTTGCTCTCCTTTTAATTTTTTAAAATTTAATTTAATTTTTTAAAATTTAAATTCAAATTAGTTAATATACAGTGTAGACTTGGCTTCAGGAAGGAACCCAGTGATTCATCTCTTACATACGACACCCAGGGCTCATCCCAACAAGTGCCCTCCTTACTGCCCATCACCCATTTTGCCCATCCCCACACCCACCTCCCCTCAAGCAACCCTCAGTTTGTTCTCTGTATTTAAGAGTCTCTTATGGTTTGCCTCCCTCTCTGTTTTTATCTGACTTTTCCTTCCCTTCCCCTATGTGGGATGAGAAATATGAATTTCTCATATTCCACATGTGTGAAATCATATGATCTCTTTCTCTGACTTCTTTCAGTTAGTTACTCTCCTTTTTAAAACTTCAGAAGAAAAGAGTTAAGTTCTCAAAAGCCATCTTACACTCTTGTCATTTGTTTTTCAGAAGTTTAAATTTGAACTTCAGTTAATATCAAACTGGTTACCTAAGTGGTGGGGGAGCCAGCCTCTAAGATGGCCCCCAGTGAGTCCCAGTGGTATATCTCTCCCTCCCTCCTTTTCTCTCTTTTTATCTCTCTATCACTCTGTCTCTATGCCTCTTTTTTTCTACCTCATTCTTCCTATATCTGTTTTTCTCTTTCTGTCTCTCTCCACATCTGTTTCTCCTCTTCCCACTGCTACTTTAATTTTCTTTCCTCCTCTAGTCCCTCTCTCTGCATCATTTCTTCCCCCCCCAAATCTTTTCATCTCTCCTTCTATTTTTTTTAATTTAATGTTTATTTATTTTGAGACAGAGAGAGAGCAAGTGGGGGAGGGTGAGAGAGAGAGGGAGAGGGAAAGAGAGAATCCTAAGCAGGCTCCATGTGGTCAGTGCAGAGCTCAACATGGGGCTCTAGCTCATGGACAATGAGATCATGACCTGAGCCAAAATCAAGAGTCTGATGGATGCTTAACTGATTGAGCCACCTATGTGCCCTGTCCTTCTGTCTCTTTTTGTCTATCATACCCTCATCTCTCCTTGCCTTTCTGTCTTCCTTCCCTTCTTTTTGTCCCAACTTTCCTCTCTTTTCCTTTTGTATCTTTCTCTTTTTTTTTTGTTTTTGCATCATTTCTCAATACTTATTCTATATATCTTTTTTACCCTTCTTTTCTGAAGGAGGTCTGCCTTCAATTCTAAGATTCTAAGATCAATTTAATGATTAAAGTCAATTTAAAAGGTCCCATCAAAGTTTTTTTGAAATACAAAACATCTCAGAAACCTAGAGGTTATGAAAACCTCAGCAATCAATGGCAGTATTGAGAATCAGGAAGACAAGAAAGGCCTCAGAATAGCCAATGTAAATTTCTCAAAGTCTATGAGCCCATATACTTTACATATGAGAGCTCCTACCTTCTCCATTCATTTGGAGGAGTGGTCTTATTCTTAGCCTGCAGTAAATTAGAGAGAAAAGAAGAAAGAGGAAGAGAGGAACATTGCTAACGTCAGATTCTTAGCAGCAAGTGACAGGTGACACCTGAAGAACAAAGACTATATAGTTTAAAAACTATAGCAGCAAAAAGCAGACACGAGACCTGAGAAACCACAACAGCTTAGACCCAGTCAACAAATGGGCAAAAAGTCATACTTTTCAGTAGTTTGGGACAAATTTGTATATAATAGTGAGTATTCATTCTAATAAATTCTGGAGAAAGTATCACATTTTATTTAGCGACTTAAGAAGGCAAGAACATACGTTGTGAATATTTGGGTAAAATATTAAAAAGTGTGACCCTTAATGTGTAAGCTCTAGACATTAAGAAAATTAGGTATGAGGAATATCACATTTTCAGATGATATCAGATAATACAAAGTTAACGATATTAAATAACACCCAACTGTTAGTTTTTTTTCATTGTTGTAGGAAAAAAATTCATAAATTCATAAATTTAGCTTTTGGTACAATAGAGTACAACAGATCCTAATACACTAATGGCTTTGAAATTAGAAATTTAAAATAATACAAAAAATAATAGAGGTCTGCCTCAACCTCATCTTAAGCACAAGCATGAACCAGGTTCAATAGGTGGCTAAGAGATAAACTTTCTTCTGCCCGTGAACATAAGTTAGCGAGTTTTTACACTCTTTACTAGTTATTAGTAAAAATGGATCCTGTAGATATGTTTTCATCCTCCAGCTAGTCTAAGATCCTTTAAGGTACATTGAATTTCTTTTTTCTCTTACTCTATGAAGCATCAAGTCCCGAACATTGTGTGTTTTTGACAAATGCTTATGATTGATTAACTGAGTAATCCTGGAGTTTCCAACAGGGGCTGTGACAAATATAATAGACTCTTTTTAAGTGTGCTTCATACATGGACACTGTAAACATTTCTCAGGGACCATAGATTTAACTTCCTCCTAATGCTTATCAGAGATGTTTTAAATAGCTTTTGTTGTCTGATTATAAAAGTAATTTATTCTCATTGCAAAATTATCAGGAAACAATAAAATATATAAAGAAGAAAATAATGCCACCTGTAATTCCATTACTCAGAGATCTGCTAACATTTTGGTGCATAGAATATCTTCCAGATTTTTTTCTTTTAAATACATTCATGAATACATACACATGTTTATTTATTTATTTAAAAATTTTTAACTGAGGTATAGTTGACATATAACGTTATGTTAGTTTTAAGTATACAACATAACGATTTGATATTTATGTATGTTATGAAATCATCACCACAATAAGTCTAGTTAACATCCATCACCATATATACTTACAAAATATATACTTATTAATGATGAGAACTTTTAAATTTACCCTCAGCAACATTTAAATATGCAATATGGTACTATTAACTAAAGTCACCATGTTTCACATTATAACTCTATAACTTATTTATTTTATAACTGGAAATTTGTACCTTTTGATACCTTTCATGCATATTTCCCAGCCTCAACCCCCTGCCTCTGTCTGGCAACCACCAACTGCTCTCTATATCTGTGAGCTGGGTTTTTTTTTTTTTTTCTGATTCTACATATAAGCAAAATTATATGGTATTTGTCTTTTCCTTTCTGACTTATTTCACTAGCATAAAGCCCTCAGGATCCATCCATGTTATTACAAATGTCAAGATTTTCTACTTGGGGCACCTGGGTGGCTCAGTCGGTTGAGGGTCCGACTTCAGCTCAGGTCATGATCTCGCAGTTTGTGAGTTTGAGCCCCGTGTCGGGCTCTGTGCTGACAGCTCAGAGCCTGGAGCCTGCTTCAGACTCTGTGTCTCCCTCTCCCTCTGCCCCTCCCCTGCTCATGCTCTGTCTCTCTCTGTCTCAAAAATAAATAAAACATTAAAAAAAAAGATTTTCTTCTTTATTGTGGCTGAATAAGATTCTGGTATATTTATATAAAATATTCTATTATATATATAATATTATGGTATGCATATATCTTCTTTATCCATTCTTCCATCGATGGATACTTAGGTTATTTCCATATCTTCATTATTGTGAATAATTCTATAGCAAATATGGTGGTGCATATGTCTTTCTGAGTTACTGTTTTTATTTTCTTTGGATATATACTTGGAAGTGGAATTGCTTCCACTAAAATCTATTTTTAGATTTGTGAGGAACTTCCACACTATTTTCCATAGGGGCTGCACCAATTTATAGTCCCACCGACAGTGCACAAGTGTTCCCTTTTCTCCACATCGTCACTAACACGTGTTATTACTTGATTTTCTGATATAGCCATTCTAATAGGTGTGAGGTGGTGTCTCATTCTGGTTTTGAACAGGTTTATTTGTTTTGTTTTGTTTTTTTAGAACGTTTACTTATTTTGAGAGACAGAGAGAGCAAAGGAAGGACAGAGAGAGAGGGAGAGAGAGAGAGAGAGAATCCCGGGCAGGCTCTGCACTATCAGTGCAGAGCCTGATATGGGTCTCGAACTCACAAACTGTGAGATCATGACCTGAGCTGAAACCAAGAGTCCAACGCTTAACCAACTGAGCCACCGAGGCACCCTTGAACAGGTTTATTTTTAATTTATTTTTATTTTTTTTTACATTTATTTTTGATAGACACAGAGAGACAGAGCACAAGTGGGGGAGGGGCAGAGAGAGAAGGAGAAACAGAATTCGAAGCAGGCTCCAGGCTCCAGGCTCCCAGCTGTCAGCACAGAGCCTGACTCGGGGCTGGAACCCACGAACTGTGAGATCATGACCTGAGCCAAAGTCAGACACCTAACCAACTGAGCCACCCAGGTGCCACATTTTTTTTAAAAATTTTTTTTTTTTTTACATTTACTTATTTTTGATAGAGAGAGACAGAGCACAAGTGGGGGAGGGGCAAAGAGAGAAGGAGACACAGAATCCGAAGCAGGCTCCAGGCTCCCAGCTGTCACCACAGAGCCCAATGCGGGGCTTGAACCCATGGAACAGGTTTATTTAAAAAAAAAACAAAACAAATAAACAAAAGCAAGATCACTTTACATAGAATTTAATAATCATCTTTTTCATTTAGCTATACATCATGGACATCTTCCCATATCAATGAATATAGGTCTACTGTATACAAATGTACTTTATTTTATTTAATCAATCTTCTTTTGATGACTTTTCAGGCATTTACAATTTCCTACTAAAAAATGCACAGCTAAACATCTTTGACTAATCCTTATTAAGGAAAAATTCCTTGAAATGTAATTACAAAACAGAAGTTTGAGCTCCAAGCATGAGATCAGTAAATATTGATTGACCATCAAACTATATGACTGATTATAGGGGCACAAGTATTGTTTAGCTAATTTGGAATGGTTAATCTTTTAGGCATATAAAGGTATATTATAAATGTATATTTTTGAGGTATTTCTAGATAGCTCCACTGACAAGTATTTTGAAATGATTATTTAGTAAGGAAACTTCTGAGAATTTTTTTGGTCTAAAGTTTTGGACAAACTTAATACACACTTAACTGTTGAAGTCTTGATATCAATATCTCCCATGGGGAGATACTAAACCACAGTTGTTTTCGTGGTTGATATTCTCAGTGATGTTAAGCATTAATAATGTCCCCTGCCAATGATAGGGTGACTCTTTATAACTGTAGTTTGATTATCACATATCAGAGGAAGTGGTAAATTCATACAAGAAATTAAAACTTTTTTGTTAACTCAAGGATCTTGGGCAGATATTGACCTTTATGTGACTATCTAGTTAGTTGAGTTTCAGAGAAAGATTTTTGTTTTTATTTTTTAAATATTTTAATGTTTGTTTACTTTTGAAAGAGACAGAGAGAGATAGAGGGAGAGGGGCAGAGATAGAGGAAGACACAGAATCTGAAGCAGGCTCCAGGCTCTGAGCTGTCAGCACAGAACTCAACCCAGGGCTTGAACTCACAAACCATGAGATCATGGCTTGAGCTGAAGTTGGATGCTTAATTGACTGAGCCACCTAAGTGCCCCCAGAGAAAAATTTTTGATGAAATTCTAGTTAGACAAATTCATGAATTCTTGAAAGAATTATGTAAGGCAGTTACTATAACAAAGTAAACATAGCATTTAGGTACATGCATTGGCTTTGACATTTGACAACTTGGGATGGAATCCAGTTGTTTTCTCTGGAGCAAGTAACAACTTCTTTAAACATTAGTTTTCTCATTTTAAAAATGGAAATAATAATAATCTTAAAATAACTGACAAGGTCAAATGAAATGATGCAAAGTGCCTGTCATATGGTAAGCAGTCAAAAAATATATTAAATATCAATCCTTCTTCCTTGTAATGATACTCTACTTCCAGCAGGTACCATTACTACTGTTGAGAGATCAGTGTTCAACCCCGATATGTTAACAATGACCATTAAAAGTAATTCCATGTTAGTATAGAGTTGTGTATAATTTGGAGGGTAATCATATAAATATGTATAACCACACTAATTTTATTGATTGTTATGAAAAAAAAAACCTTGAATTAGTTAAAAGTGTGAATTACAAATTTGTGGAGGCACCTGGGTGGCTCAGTCAGTTAAGTCAGTTCAGCTCAGGTCGTGATCTTGCGGTTCACGAGTTCGAGCCCCAGGTGTTTTGGATTCTCTGGTCTCCCTCTCTTTCTGCCCACCCCCTCAAAAATAAATAAACATTTAAAAGAAATTGCAAACAAATTTTTCTTCTAATTTTTTTTAATATTTATTCATTTTTTGATAGAGACAGACTGTGAGTGGGGGAGGGGCAGAGAGAGAAGGAGACACAGAATCAGAAGCAGGCTCCAGGCTCTGAACTAACAGCACAGAGCCTGACGCAGGGCTTGAACTCACAAACCCTGAGATCATGACCTGAGCCAAAGTCAGACGCCCAACCGACTGAGCCACCTAGGCGCCCCACAAACAAATTTTTTAAAAAGTAAAGATATTTATATTAGTTTGAAAGTCATTTGGTAACTATAAGTAAGCTAGAGGTTTTCAATAAGTTCTTTGAAGGAATACATTTTGTTACAGAAATAAAACTACCGCTTTTTCACTTACAGATTGTTAGTATGTTACTGTGTGTCCTCAGAACTTCTTGAGTAACTGCACTGACTGCACAAGTAATTTAAAATATTTCCCCCTTGAAATCTCATTCTCTTAGAGAATGTTGTGCTCATAAAGGCAAAATTTGTCAACTTAGATTTAAAAAAGTACAAGTTGACTTACTGTGATTTTCTCATGGTGTGAGTGTTCATATATAAGCTGGATAAAGGAAAAATGAGAGGAAAATAACCTTTTCGAGAAACAATTTTGATTTTAATTTTAAAGTTAACATTGAAAGCAATGTGGGGTTTACACTAAAACATTGTGAAGTGTTAGAGACCCTAAGACTTCAACTTAATTCAACTAATAAATATTAAACTCATAATATAAGTCCAGCATTGTGTTAGGAACACAAAGCTGAATTTTAGGTGGACGTTAATGCTGGTAGAGAATTTAGAGATAATTTAATACAATCCCCTTAATGAACAGAAGAGGAAATTAAGGCCCCTGAGAGATGAAGTGGCTTTCTCATAGTTAGTAGATTAAGTAATAGAGCCCAGATTAGCACACTACCAATTTGGTATTCCTTGCATAGCCTCACGCTAACTGCCCCAAGGTTTTACAAAGCATACTTGGTACAGTTTTTACATTGAGTAGAGCTCTTGTGGCTGGGCTATCCCCACAAAGCAGGTTGGGAAAATTTCCATGATAGTCAGCATCTCAAAATAGCAGCAGGTCACTGCAGTTTTGTTCCTAACTCCGTAAGAAAAAAAGAAATTCTAATTATACAACTGGCACTGGACAACCAGTCCCTCTCAACAAGCATTTAAATGCTTAACCATGTGCCTGGCTCTGTGTTATGCTCTAGGAATATAAAGTAGACTCAAACAGTTTTTGTCCATAAGAAACTAATAATATAATGAAGGAAACAAACCTATGGGGAGATTACTTTCAGTAACATTACACAGCCTAAACCAAAGCCTAGGAAAATGCATTTCAATTTTTAAAAATCATTATTTGTTGAGATTTTGTTATATTTTTAGGGTGTTTTGGCCAGGCACAAATGCCCAAATCCTACTTCAATACCCCTCTAAGAAGTTCCTGTGGCAGGAATATATAAATGAAACAATGACAAAGTAAAGCAAAGTTAGCACCTTGGCTACTAACCTCAATGCAGAGGAATATGTTATACCGAACTGCATTAGGGGAACAACGATTTTTCTAATCTAACTGGATTTAAATTAGCTTAGGCCAAAGTACCTTTAACATTCAAACTCACATTTTATTTTATTTTATTTTTTTAAAAAAATTTTTTTTTCAACGTTTATTTATTTTTCGGACAGAGAGAGACAGAGCATGAACAGGGGAGGGGCAGAGAGAGAGGGAGACACAGAATCGGAAACAGGCTCCAGGCTCTGAGCCATCAGCCCAGAGCCCGACGCGGGGCTCGAACTCGCGGACCGCGAGATTGTGACCTGGCTGAAGTCGGACGCTTAACCGACTGCGCCACCCAGGCGCCCCCAAACTCACATTTTAGATCTAATTCTGGTCACATGGAACAAAAATAAATGTGAGATTGAAGGTAAGCTAGCTAATTAGGCTTCTGACATTCTGGACCAGCCCCAGTCTTACTATTCTGATAGCCTGGAAGAAAGCAAATCAGACAGAGTCCCTACCTCTGATATTTCACACTTGGAATCCCACCCACTGTCAAATATGGCCTAATCGATGACTTTAAATCTGGTGAACCCTTTCTCTCTACTTGGGGTAGTTTGGTGCCCTTCATAAGGCATTATTTCCTCCCTAGAATATTCTTTTCCTTTTATTCTGCCAAATAACCTCCTTAAATACTCCACTTATAAAATCTTTTTTATGGAGCATTTAGGTGGCTCCGTTGGCTAAGTGTCTGACTCTTGATTTCCACTCAGCTCATGATCTCATGGTTCCTGGTATTGAACTCCACCTCAGGCTCTGTGCTGACAGCAGGGAACCTGCTTGGGATTCTCTCTCCCTCCCCCCTCCTGGCCCTTCCCTCACCCCCCACCCCCCATTAAAATAAATAAATAACATTTTTAAGAAATAAAACCTTTTTTTTTCAAAAAAAATTTTTAACGTTTTATTTTATTTTTGAGACAGAGAGAGACAGAGCATGAACAGGGGAGGGTCAGAGAGAGGGAGACACAGAATCCGAAACAGGCTCCAGGCTCTGAGCTGTCAGCACAGAGCCCGACGCAGGGCTCGAACTCACAGACCGCGAGATCATGACCTGAGCCAAAGTCGGACGCTTAACTGACTGAGCCACCCAGGCGCCCCTAAAACCTTCTTTTTAAATGTTAGTGTATTGGGTCAATCCTTTCCATTGCACCATATCACCTATTATATTTATGAACATATAGACACCTAAGATTGTTTAGTCTTAGTTTGCTCTCTCCTGAGTCAACAGAAGAGTTGAGAATTTCAACAGAGGAGCTGGCAAACCATATACAGCTTTAAATATTTTTAGCTAGGTGTTGAGAAGTGATAAACATTTTGAATGATTACAGCTCTACAATTCTACAGTGAGCCCATTTTTATTTTTGAAACTCATTTGCCAAGTTAACCTTGGCATTACACAAGAAACAGACACTCTGACAGAATCTGATGATTATCTCATCAGGAAGTGCAGCTATGGACAACAAAAAGCGACAACATGGCAACTTTGGTCCAAAAAGCTTTGCCTTTAATTTTATATTTTCATAAACACGATCTAAGCAATTCATGCTAGGTGCTTGGTCTTTCATGTTTATCATTTAAAAAAAAATTTTTTTTTAACATTTATTTATTTTTGAGACAGAGAGAGACAGAGCATGAATGGGGGGAGGGCCAGAGAGAGAGGGAGACACAGAATCTGAAGCAGGCTCCAGGCTCTAAGCTGTCAGCACAGAGCCTGATGCGGGGCTCGAACTCACGGACTGTGAGATCATGACCTGAGCGAAGTTGGACGCTCAACCGACTGAGCCACCCAGGCGCCCCTCATGTTTATCACTTTTGAGTGACATTGGTTGCATAAACTTTTCATGTCGAACCTCAATGTTTGCCCCCAAAACACATTTTTATACTACCATTAAAACAATGATTTAATTAGCTTGTTTTTCAGATTACAATCTGTAAGAGAATTAATCATTCGATTTAAGTATTCAGTTCAATTGAACACACACTGATTGCATGACTTCTATGTGGCGGGTCTTACATAAGGGGCTAGAAATACAAAGATGGGGAATTCACAGTGTGTAAGGATAGATGGACTAGACAGCTATGATCAAATATTGACAAATGCTATAGGAACAGTAGGAGCACTGCTAAAAGAAGGCAGAACATGGAGGCCTAATTCTTGGGTGAAAGGAAGATCAGTGCTGGACAGAAGCAATGACTGGGATCGTTGCCACCACAACATGGCATCCAGTTTCAGCTTCCCCTACAGTGCTCCTTGACCTTCTGCCTGTATACTGTGATCCAGCTGCTTCCTCCATTCTCTTTTCTAACTATTCCAACATTCACAACTCTTTATGTAACTCAACCCTTTTCTTGTATTTCATCTTCCTTTGCTTCTTGCCCTCTTCCTTCTGGCAAACCACCAGTCTTCCTTGTTCAGAGAGCAAATAGTTTCTTTTACATGAGTTCCCTCAGCTTTGCTCTTCTCCATTTCCCCCACTCCTAGTGTTTCAGATGGTACTTTTTTTTTTTTTTTTGAGTGAATGCATGCATGAATGAATATGTCAGTCACCATTTGTACTTAGGTGCTGGGGATACACATGCCAGTAAGATGGGTTTCTCTCTGTCCTCAAGCCATTCACAGTGTCATGGAGTCACATCTGTTACTCCAATTATTCTTTAGTCCTGAGTTCCAGACCTATGTAGTCATCTCTTTTCTTAGTATTCCCATCTATTTGTCTTCCATGAACCTCAAATGTAAAATGTCCGATACCGTATCCCCTTACTCCCATGCTGTGCACTGATCGTTCAATTCTAGGACATTTGTCCTCTCCTAGAATAGGAGTGGGGGTGGGTACAGGACTGACAATGCAGGGAGGATGGATTCCCAATGAGAGTCAGGGTGCTGTTACTCAAAGAAATGTGAAAGATTTGGCAGACAAAACTTAAGATGTCCACTATATACTAAAAACAAAATCTTTGTGTATGTGGAAAGTCCAGCTTGTAATCAAGATATTGAGTTTTTTTTCTAAGTTTGTTTATTTTGAGAGAGAGAGCACAAGTGGGGGAGGGGCAGAGAGAGAGAGAGAGAATCCCAGGCAGGCTCCGTGTTATCAGCACAGAGACCAATGTGGGACTCGATCCCATGAACAATGAGAAATGACTTGAGCAAAAATCAAGAGTGAGATGCTTAATGGACTGAGCCACCCAGGAGCCCCTTAAGGTACTGAGTTTTGAATGACTGAGTTTGCTGTGGTCGAAATGGTCTGAATGGCATTCAGTATTTCATCATTTCAAGTATGTACGTCATGACAGAGTGAAGCAGTATATTATAGAAAGCATATTAACTTTCATTTATTCTTTAGAGAACATGTGAAAAAGTCTAATTAAATGGATTCTGCAGGTGCAATGATAAATATATCTCTTTCACCAAAGCCTGAAAATCAAATCTCATGTATATAAGCTAGTTTAATGGAGTAGCCAGTGGCTAAATTGTTTGTGTACAAGTAATAGGACTTTGTTCCCTTGTTCTAGCAAAGCCTTGGTACCACTGAAATTTTGAAGTCCTATACCTGATTGCATCCTCCAGTGTATCTTAGGGCAGAATCACCACTTTCTTGCATTAGGAAATGAAAAATCATTTTAAGTACAAGGCATGTTTTGAGAACAATACACTTCACAGCCAACAATCTTTACTAGACATGCTGAGATAAAAAGAATTACTAAATTTACATACAGATACTCATAAATACAAAAAAAGACATCCAAATTTATTATCTCTATTTTATAGACACATTTAACTTTGCTTAGATGGTACCTAAGTCAAAGAGGAAAGCCTGGTGATTATCACTATAAAAAAGTACTCACTGAAACTGCCTATGATAGATACTTGAAGAAATAGTGAACATAAATAAATGACATAAATTAGTAGACATTAAGTGTAAGCAAAGATAAAGTGCCTATTCTGTAGGGTTGCCAGTAAAACACAGGACACCCCATTACATTTGAATTTCAGATAAAAACAAATAATCTTTTAGTATTTCACAGGAAATACTTATAGCAAAAAATTTTATTTTTCTGAAATTCTACTTTAACAGGGCATCCTATATTTTCACTTGCTAAGTCTGGAAACTCAGCTATCATAGCATAATGACTTAATTTCATATAGGGACACAAAGGTTATCACAAATTCTCTGTTTGTGGAAGTTGAGGCTGGAGGAATTTGCTACCACATTTTCAATTGGTCAGGCCTCATTTCCATGAACTGAATTCAACTCAATTTAAGCAACATTTGTAGAGTATCTCCCACCCCCCTGATAGAGTTCTAAGTTCTGGCTATGTAGAGATGAATAAATTATTTTCTCAAGAGTCTCAGATCACTATTGAAGATAGTTTCAGGTCTCTGAGACAGGTGGTCCAGAAATAGTGTGTGAAAGGTAGAAAGCAGGACTATGACACTGAGCAAATGGATATTTGAGCAAATGTGACTGTGAGGAAACAGTTGGGTGGAAAAAATAATGTAACAGATGATGAGCAAGTAGAAATATCACTTTAAGACTATATAGCAGCAGATATTAATAATGTGCTATGAGAGAGAGAAAGAGAGAGAGAGAGAGGCTCATGTGTCACTAGTGGTTATGACATTATATCAAAAATTTACTCTGGAAATAGGTTAAGAAATTATTTATCATGTCATTTTTGAAAGCAGTGTTGAAACCAGTTAATGTGTAAAAACTCCCCTCACTTTTTTTTTCAGTTCAAATTTTTATTTAAATTCTAGGTAGTTAACATAAAGTTCAGTATTTGTTTCAGGAGTAGAATTTAGTGATTCATCACTTAGATACAACACCCAGTGCTCATCACAAGTGCCCTCCTTAATGCCCATCACCCATTTAGCCCATCCCCCCACTCACCTTCCTCCATCAACCTTCAGTTTATTCTCTATCTTTAAGAGTCTTATCAGTTGTTCCCCTTTCTCTTTTTCTCCCTTCCCGTAGGTTTTGTTTCTTTGTTTATTAAATTCCACATATGAGTGAAATCATATGGTATTTCTCTTTCTCTGATCGACTTATTTCAGTTAGCATAGTATATTCCAGCTCCATCCACATTGCTGCAAATGGCAGCATTTCATTTTTTATGGCTGAGTAATATTCCATTATATCTATATCTATATCTATATCTATCTATCTCACATCTTCTTTATCAATTCATTAGTTGATAGACATTTGGGAACTTCCCCTAATTTGGCTATTGTAGATAATGCTGCCATAAGCAGTGAGGTTTATGTGCCTCTTCAAACCAAATAAAAGTATTTTTATATCCTTTGGGTAAATACTTAAAAGTGCAATTGCTGGGTCATAGCGTAGCTCTATCTTTGACTTTTTGAGGAAACTCCATACTGTTTTCCAGGGTGGCTGCACCAGTTTGCATTCCCACCAACAGTGTACGAGGGTTCCCCTTTCTCCATATCCTTTCCAACATCTGTTGTTTCCTGTGTTGCTAATTTTAGCCATTCTGATATGTATGAGGTGGTATCTCATTGTGTTTTTGATTTGTATTTCCTGATGATGAGTGATGTTGAGCATCTTTTCATGTGTCTGTGGGCCATCTCAATTTTGGAAAAGTGTCTATTCATGTCTTCTGCCCATTTCTTAACTAGATTACCTGGTTTTCAGGTGTTGAGTTTTCTAAGTACTTTATAGAATTTGGATAACAACCCTTTATCAGATATGTCATTTTAAAATATCTTCTCCCATTCCATAGGCTGCCTTTTAATTTTGTTGATTGTTTCCTTCACTGTGCAGAATATTTTTATCTTGATGAGGTCCCAATAGTTCATTTTTGCTTTTGTTTCCCTCAGGCAACATGTCTAGTAAGAAGTTGCTATGGCTGAGGTCAAAGCGGTTGCTACCTGTGTTCTCCTCTAGGGAGATGGTTTCCTGTCACACATTTAGGTCTTTCATCCATTTTGAGTTTATTTTTGTGTATGGTGTAAGAAACTGGTTTAGTTTTATTCCTCTGCATGTTGCTGTCCAGTTTCCCCAACACAATTTGCTGAAGAGACTGTCTTTTTTTCCATTGTGTATTCTTTCCCGCTTTGTCGAAGATTAGTTGACTATTATTGTGGGTCCATTTCTGAGTTTTCTATTGTGTTCCATTGATCTATGTGTCTGTTTTTGTGCCAGTACCATACTGTCTTGATGACTACAGCTTTATACTATAGCTTGAAATCTGCGATTGTGGTGACTCCAGTTTTGTTTTTCTTTTTTCAGAGTTTCTTTGGCTATTTGGGGTCTTTTGTGGCTCTATACAAATTTTAGAATTATTTGTTCTAGTTCTGTGAAAAATGCTTGTAGTGTTTTGAATGGGATTGCATTAAATGTGTAGATTGCTTTTGGTAGTATAGACATTTTAATAATGTTTGTTCTTCCAATCTGTGATCATGGAATGTCTTTACATTTCTTTGTGTTCTCTTCAAATTCTTTCATAAGTGTTCTATAATTTTCAGTGTACAAATCTTTTACTTCTTTGGTTAGGTTTATTCCTAGGTATCTAATTGCTTTTGGTGCAGTTGCAGATGGGATCGATTCCTCAATTTCTTTTTCTGCTTCTTCGTCATTGGTGTATAGAAATACAACAAATGTGTGTACATTGATTTTATATCCTATGATTTTGCTGAACTCATGTATTAGTTCTTGCAATTTTTTGGTAACTCCCCCCACTTTTTAAACAACAGAATGCCAGCTCATTACTATTGAAGAAATGGTAGAATTAGAAAAATCACTGCCTGGGTGGCTCAGTTGACTGGGTGCCCAACTTCGGCTCAGGTCATGATCTTGCGGTCTGTGAGTTCAAGCCCCATGTCAGGCTCTGTGCTGACAGTTCAGAGCCTGGAGCCTGCTTCAGAGTCTGTGTCTCCCTCTCTCTCTGACCCTCCCCCACTCATGCTCTATCTCTCTCTGTCTCTCAAAAATAAAAATAAACGTTTAAAAAAAGATTAAAAAAGAAAAAAGAAAAGAAAAATCACTGTTTGGAACCCTAAATGGAAAACTGATTCAGGCAAAGATAATCAACACAGCCAAAATCAGTAGATGAGAAGCTGAAAAGGAAGAATATATTTGTGTAATGTGTCCAGGTATCACACCACAAATTACTTGTTAATTGCAAAGGGTGGAAAAAACCCCAAAACCCTTACTTTTACAGTGGAAGCACCTGATCACTTAACAGAGCTATGAAACCTAGTGTCACAACAGACAAGCTGAGGTATGTGGTTCTGGATGTGGTCACAGGATTATAGTGTCAGCATGACAAAAATGTTTAAATCTAATCAAGGTTTTACACCCAATTCCCAGGTTATAGGAAATGGAGAGAGAAAAAAAAAAAAAATAACAAGTTTAGTGACACCAGAAGGCAGGTCAAGTTGCTAAAAGGCAGTGTTTTTGAATGTGATTTGATCAGAGAAGCCTGAAAAACCCTAGTTTTGAAGGTAGATAAGCAGAGGCTTCTTCCCTCAGCTTTTTTTAAAGCCCTATTTGTTCATAAGGATAACATATTGATGCTGTTGGCCCAAGTGTTTTATCCAAATGTAAAGGAATAATTTTGTGTTATATAGAAGAACAACTCCAACTTCAACGTGAGGAAGCAATGCAAATTTAAGAAACACTGAGCTTTACTGAGAATCAGAGACCTTTTTCTAAATAAAAGAAGAAACTGTTCTTGTCTAAATACGGGCATTTTGATTGCTCGGTTCCACTGATCCCTTTTTGCTGCTTGCTACATTAAGTTCTCGTTCAATGTGCACTTGCCTTCTTTGCAATGAAAGCAAATTAATCTCTAACATTGATTTTTAAAATGTGCTTTAGACTTTTAACTGGACCATTTCTTGTTGATGCTGTTACCCTGCCATGACATTTTGGACTTAGTGCATGACATTGAAAATCTCCATATTTAAGTTATATTTAAGCTTAGGTGATATAGCAGAACATGATATATTCCTTCCCTGTAGAATGCAAAAAGGTTAGACTATGGGCTCTTCTTGATTCGGAGGAGAGGATTGGGAGATGGCAGAGCATTACGTCCTGTTTTTGAGAGAGGAGAAAACTCAGGCTCACCCTTTCAGGCTGCAGGACAGCATAGCTTCTGAGCAGAACTGCCCTATTTTTTGCTACTGGCAACTCCACCCTTGCTGCTCCCAGAAACACCCTCCAGTTTCTCCTCTTTGAACTCTGCTATTTTCTTCCCCTACTGGTTAGCACTCATCATTACTATTAAATAACAATCAAAGACATGTTTTTTTGTATAGTTGAGAGAAATTAACCTATTTTGTAGTTTTGCTCCCTTAATGTTAAACTTTAGGCAGTTTTTCTATCTTGTATATGTGAGTGCCTAAGCTAGGTTAGTGGTAGGAAAATGGTTACTTTACTGCATACATGGATAGAGCAGTTTAAAGTCTTACAATAGCTACAGACAATGTGTAACCTCTAGACGTGCATCAGCAGCAGCATCTGGAAACTTGTTAAAATTGCAGAAATCCGGGCCCAAACCCAGACTTACTGAATCAGAAACTCTGAGGACAAAGTACAGTAATCTGTGTTTTAGCAAACCATCCAGGTGATTTCTTACACATACTAAAATTTGGGAACCAGTCTAAGCCATGATATTCCCTATGTTCCTTTATTAAGTCAGCAAACATGTTTAAGCATCTTTTGTGTACTGTGATCCATGAAAGGGTAATGTAACAATCTGTCCTGAGAGTGGTAATATGGTACGTAGGGAGAACAAAATTTACATATAAAGAGCCTAGAACAGGCACTATTATAATCTGTCTTTCTAAATTGTAGGTGTCCCTAGGTTAGAGTGGGAGTGGGTGAGCCATGTTAACCAATGGCAAAGAGGCTACATTGACATATGTATTTGTAGAAAAGAATAGCTCCTGATGTGATTGAAAACCAAGAGTAAGTCTTATGACTCTGAAAGTAGAGAGGTTGGAAGATGGTGGCAGACTAGGGGGATCCTAGGTTTGCCTAGTATCAGGAATACAACTAGTAACTACCAAATCATCCTAAATATCCCAGAAATTCACTTGAAGACTGACAGAACTCCACAACTAAAGGTAGAGAAGAGGCCACATTAAAGAAGGAAGAAGTGCAGAAACATGGCTTGGGAGAGAACAGGTCATGGCTGCTGTAGTGGGAAGGGAGCCAAGGTCCCAGAGAAGGGCAGGAGACAGATTAGCACATAGGGGAGTGCCCTGGGAAAACAAATCCCATAGCAATTGGCTTGGAGAGGGACAAATTGTGTGAGTTCTTGCAACCAGTGGGGCTTAAAGCCTGGAGTGTTAAATGTCATTAGGTTTGGCTGGGATAGAGCCCTGAGAGCATTGCACTGCTCTTGGAGAGAAGAAGGGCAAACAACCTGCAGACATGCTGCATGGAAACAGCGATCCAAAGAGCACCTGGGGCACACAGCGGGGAGGTTATTCACTCACCTTGGAGTGTGTCCCAGAGTGACAGTATTCACGGAGAAACCCTTCCAGGAACAAAGGAATTGGAAGGTGCCATTTCTCTCTCCTGTCCCTCAGCATAAGCACAGAGCCACCGGTGGGAACCGGCACAGTAGTGACAGTCACTACCTAATTTGCTTACACCAAGCCCCACCCCCTGGGTTCCAGAACCACCCCTCCCAGTTATACCCAGTCCCAGAGTGGTGAATCTCTCCCCAGAAGATCAGGCCAAACCCTTGCTCACACTATGTCTCCTAATGCTGGAGTTTTGTGGAGCCTCAGTCCTGGCAGTGGTGGCAACAGGTCTTATTTCACAAACAGACCAGAGCACACCTAGTTAAAGGCACCACATTCAGGCCAGGGAAAAAACACTGCCCACAATCGGCAAAGAGCCTCTACAGATGACTGGCCCGAAGGATACAGCAGCCAGGGCAAAAACAGCAAAGCCCACACGGCACACATTGGAGCTATTCCCAGAAGTTCCAGGGCCTGGAGTACAGGGGACAGTACGTGGCAAGGCACTAGAACACCTCTTCTTTATAAGGTCATTACTCTCAAGCATAGGAGATGCAGCTGACTTTCCTAACACACAGAAATAGGCACAGAGTCAGAGAAAATGAGAAGACAGAGAAATTTATCCCAAATGAAAGAACAGGATAAGGCCACAGCTAGAGAGCTAAGCAAGATAGATATAAGTAACACACCTGACAGAGAATTTAAAGCAATGATCATAAGAATACTCACCAGACTTGAGAAAAGAGGGGAAGACATGAGTGGGACCCTTAACACAGAGGTAAGGAATAACAAGAGAGATAAAGGGCTTAATAGTAAACAAAATGAGAAACAAGCTTGATGGAATGAACTGCAGTGGAAAGTAATAAAACTGAACAAAAGAGAGAAAAAAGAATTGTGCAAAACGAGAATGGACTTAGGGAATTCAGTGACCCAATCAAATATAATAATATTAGTATTATAGGGGTCCTGGAATAAGAGAATGAAAATGGGGCAGAAAGTTTATTTGAAGAGATAATAGCTGAAAATTTCCCTAACCCGAGGAAGAAAACAGAAATCTGGATCCGGGAAGCACAGAGAATGGCCATCAAAATCAACAAAAGTAGATTCATACCAAGACATATTATAATCAAATTGGCCAAATACAGTGATAAAGAAAATATTTTTAAATCAGTAAGAGAAAAGAAGACAGTAACTTACAAGGGAAGCCCATAAGGCTATCAGGGGATTTCTCAGCAGAAACTTTCTAAGCCAGAATGGAGGGACATAATATGTTCAACATGCTGAATGGGAAAAATCTGCAGCCAAGAATACTCTATCCAGCAAGACTATCATTTAAAATAGGAGATAAAAAGTTTCCCAGACAAACAAGAACTAAAGGAGTCACAGGGGACTCTGAGTGGAGAGATCAAAAGTCACAGTATAAAGGTAGGGAATACAAAAGTAGTAAAAATGAATATTTCTATAAAAAAAAATCAGTCAAGAAACTCACAAAATGAAAGGATGTAAAATATAACATACACCTAAAATGTGGAGAGGAGAGGAATAAAGAATGGGTTCAACTTAATATAGACCACTATATGCAGAAGACAATTATGTACAAACATAATGGTAACCATATATCAAAAACTATTAATAAATATGCAAAGAATCAAAAGAAAGAAATCCAGATATATCATTAAAGAAAATCAGCAAACCATGAAAAAGAGAAAGACAAGACAGGATTAGAGAAAACCTTCAGAAATAACCCAAAAAGTAATAATAAAATGACAGTAAATATATGTATATCAATGATTACTCTGTTTTTTAAATGTTTATTTATTTTGAGAGAGAGAGAGAGACAGAGTGCGAGTGGGGGAGGTGCAGAGAGAGAGGGACACATAGAATCTGAAATAGGCTCCAAGCTCTGACCTGTCAGCACAGAACCTGATGCGGGGTTTGAACTCATGAGCCATGAGATCATGACCTGAGCTGAAGTCGGATGTTTAACAGACTGAGGAGCGACCCAGGTGCCCCAATCAATGATTACTTTGAATGTAAATGGACTAAATTAAAAAAAAAAAAACCATGACCCATCTAAATGCTGCCTAAAAGAGACTCATTTTAGACCTACAGATTAAAAGCGAAGAGATGGAGAAACATCTATCATGCAAATGGATATCAAAAGAAAGTACAACACTTATAGCAGAAAAAGTAGACTGTAACAAGAGACAAAGAAAGATACTATATAATCATAAAGGGGACAACCTAACAAGAAGATACAACATTTGTAAATATTTATCACTGAACATAATTGCACCCAAATACATAAAACAGTTAATCACAAACATAAAGGAACTAATCAATAATAATACAATAATAGCAGGGGATCTTACCCCACTTACACCAATGGACTGATAATCTAAACAGAAAATAAACAAGGAGACAGTGGCTTTGAATGACACAATGGAACATATGGATTTAACAGATATATTCAGAACATTCCTTCCTAAAATAGCAGAATGCACATTCTTTTCAAGTGCACATGGAACATTCTCTAGAATAGATCACATATTAGCCCACAAGGAAGCCTCAACAAATTCAAGAGGATTGAAGTCATGCCATGTACCTTTTCTGACACAAAGCTATGAAACTAGAAGTCAACCACAGTAAAAAATCTGGAAAGACCACAAATACATGAAAGTTAAATAACATGTTACTAAACAATGTTGGGTCAAACAGGAAATAAAAGAAGAGATAAAAAAAAGTACATGAAAACAAATGAAAATGAAAACATAATGGTCCCAAACCTTTGGGATATAGCAAAAGTAGTTTCCAGAAGGAAGTTTATAGCCATACAGGTCTACCTAAAAAAAAAAAAAAATCTCAGAAAAAACCCTAACTTACACCTAAAGGAGCTACAGAAAGAACAAGAAACAAAACTAAAATCAGCAGAAGGAAAGAAATAATAAAGATTAGAACAGAAATAAATAAATGATATAGAAACTAAAAAAAACCATTAGAACAGATAAAACAGATCAATGAAACCAGGAACTGGTTTTTTGAAAAAAATCAATAAAATTGATAAACCTCTAACAAAACTAATGAAGAAAAAAAGAGAACGGATCAAATAAATAAAATAAAAAATGAGAGAGGAGAAATAACAACCAACACCACAGAGATACAAACAATTATAAGAGAATACTATGAAAAACTATATTAACAAATTGGGCAACCTAGAAGAAATGGATAAATTCCTAGGAGCATACAAACTCCAAAACTGAAACAGGAAGAAACAAAAAATTTAAACAGACTGATGACCAGAGGCATCTGGGTGGCTCAGCTGATTAAGCATCCAACTTCTGCTCAGGTCATGATCTTGTAGTTCATGGCTTTGAGCCTTGCATCAGGCTCTGTGCTAACAGCTTGGAGCCTAGAGGCTGCTTCAGATTCTGTGTCTCCCTCTCTCTCTGCCCCTCCCCACTCACGCTCTCTCAAAAATAATACACATTAAAAAAAATTTTTTTTTATTTTTTTTTCAACGTTTATTTATTTTTTGGGGGACAGAAAGAGACAGAGCATGAACGGGGGAGGGGCAGAGAGAGAGGGAGACACAGAATCGGAAACAGGCTCCAGGCTCTGAGCCACCAGCCCAGAGCCTGATGCGGGGCTCGAACTCACGGACCGCGAGATCGTGACCTGGCTGAAGTCGGACGCTTAACCGACTGCGCCACCCAGGCGCCCCTAAAAAAAATTTAAACAGACTGATGACCAGCACAAAAAATGGAATGTTAACAACAAACAAACAAACAAACAAACAAAAAAACCTTCCAATAAACAAAAGTACAGGACCAGATGGCTTTACAGGTTACTTCTAACAAATATTTAAAGAAAAATTAACATTCATTCTTCTCAAACTATTCCAAGAATATAGAAAAGAAAGGAAAACTTCCAAATTCATTCTATGAGGCCCGTATCACCCTGACACCAAAACCAGAGAAAGATAATGCTAAAAAGGAAAATTATAGACCAATATTCCTGATGAACATAGATGCAAAAATTTTCAACAAAATAAATTCAACAATACATTAAAAAATCATACACCATGATCAAGTGGCATTTGTTGCTGGGTTGCAAAAATGTTTCAAGATTTGTAAATCAATCAACATGATACATCACATCAACGAGAGAAAAGATATGATCATTTTAATAGATGCAGAAAAAGCATTTGATGAAGCACAACATCCATTCATGATAAAAAAAAAAAACCCTCACCAAAGTGGGTTTAGAGGGAATGTACTTCAACATAATAAAGGTCATATAAGAAAAACCCACAGCTAACATTATCCTTAATTGTGAAAAACTGAGAGCTTTTCCTCTAAGGTCTGGAACAAGATTCTCACCACTTAGTGAGAATTCAACATGGTATTGAAGGTCCTAGACCACAGCAATCAGACAACAAAAAGAAATAAAAGGAATCCAAATTGGCAAGGAAGAAGTAAAACTTTCGCTACTTGAAGATGACATGATACTATATAGAGAAAACCCAAAAGACTCCACCCAAAAACCTGCTAGAACTGATAAACAAATTCAGGAAAGTCCCAGGATGCAAAATCTGTTGTATTTCTACACACCAATAATGAAGCAGCAGAAAGAGAAGTTAAGAAAACTATCCCATTTACAGTTACACCAAAAATAATAAGATAACCTAGGACTAAACCTAACCAAAGGTATGTAAGACCTGTGCTCTTAACTCTGTAAAACATTGGGGCACCTGGGTGGCTTAGTTGGTTAAGCATCCAACTTTGGCTGAGGTCATGATCTCATGCTTTGTGAGTTTGAGCCCCGCTCTGGGCTCTGTGCTGACAG
Source organism: Felis catus (assembly GCF_018350175.1). Classification (NCBI taxonomy): domain Eukaryota; kingdom Metazoa; phylum Chordata; class Mammalia; order Carnivora; family Felidae; genus Felis; species Felis catus. The sequence continues at coordinate 103,222,739 of NC_058374.1, forward strand.
CTCAGAGCCTGGAGCCTATTTGGACTCTGTGTCTCCCTCTCTCTCTCTGCCCACCTCCTTCAAAAATAAATAAATATTTAAAAAAATTTAGAAACCCCCAAAACTGTAAAACACTAATGAAAGAAATTGAATACAACACAAAGAAATGGAAAGACCAGCTCATGGGTTGGAAGAACAAATACTGTTAAAATGTCTATACTACACTAAGCAATCTACACACTTAATGCAATCCTTATCAAAATACCAACAGCATTTTTCACAGAACTAGAACAAGCAATTGTAAAATTTGAGTAGGGCCATAAAAGGCCCTGAATAGCCATGGCAATTTTGAAAAAGAAAAGGAAAGCTGAAGGCATCACAAATTCAGAACTTCAAGTTATATTACAAAGCTGTAGTAATCAAAGCAGTATGGTACAGGTACAAGAATAGGCACATAGATCACTGGAATAGAATAGGAAACCCAGAAATAAACCCACAATTAAATGGTTAATCTTTGAAAAGCAGGAAAGAATATCGAATATCCAATGGAAAAAAGAGAGTCTCCTCAACAAATGGTGCTGGGAAAACTGGACAACTACATGCAAAAGAATGAAATTGGGGGAGGCTGGGTGGCTCAGTTGGTAGAGCATCTTACTCTTGATCTCAGGCTCATGAGATCCATATTAAGCATCGAGCCTACTTAAAAGAATAGAATGAAACTGGACCACTTTCTTGCACCATACACACAAATAAATATAAAATGGGTTAAAGACCTAAATGTGAGGCCTGAAGCCATAAAAATCCTGGAAGAGAACACAATCAGTAACTTCTTTGACATCTGGCATAGCAACTTCTTTCTAGATATGTCTCTTGAAGCAAGGGAAACAAAAGCAAAAAGAAACTATTGGGACTGGAGCAAAATAAAAAGTTTCTGTACAGTGAAGGAAACAATCAATAAAACTAAAAGGCAGCCTACAGAATGGGAGAAGATATCTGCAAATGACATATCTGATAAAGGATTAGTATCCAAAAATACTGAAAGACAAATAATACAGTAAAAAATGGGCAGAAGGTATGAACAGACATTTCTCCAAAGAAGGCATATAGATGATCAACAGACACATGAAAAGATGTTCAACATCACTCATCATCAGGAAAATGAAAATCAAAACTACAATAAGGTACCACATCACACCTGTCAGAATACCTAAAATCAACAACATAAAAAGGGCACCTGGGTGGCTCAGTCGGTTATGAGTCTGACTCTTGATTTCAGTTCAGGTCGTAATCTCATGCTCTGTGGGATCGAGCCCTGCGTTGGTCTCTGTGCTCACAGCTTGGAACCTGTTTGGGATTCTCTCTCTCCATCTCTCTCTGCCCCTTCTCCACTCATGTGCTCTCTCTCTCTCTCCCTCACTCAAAATAGATAAATAAACATTTTTTAAAAAAGAGCACAAGAAACAATAGGGTGTTGGTGAGGATATGGAGAAAAAGGAATACTTATGTGCTGTGGGTGGGGGAAGATGCAAACTGGTATAGGCACTGTGGAAAACAGTAGGGAGTTTCCTCAAAAAGTTAAAAATAGAACAACTTTAGGATCCAGCAATCACACTACTGGGTATTTCTCAAAGAATACAAAAACACTAATTCAAAGGGATGCATGTACTCCTGTGTTTATAGCAGCATTATTTATAATAGTCAAATTAGGGAAGCAGCCCAAGTGTCCACTGATTGAAGAATGAGTAAATAAATAGTATATAAGTATATAGTAAGTATATAAGTAAATAGTAAGTAAATAGTATACACACACACACACACACACACACACACACTGGAATATTACTCAGCCATAAAAAGAATAAAATCTTGCCATTTGCAATGACATTGATAGACTTAGAGAGAATAATGCCAAGAAAAATAAGTCAGAGAAAGAAATACCATATAATGTCATTCATATGTGGAATTTAAGAAACAAAACAAATGGTTAAGGGTGGGGGGAAGAGAGAGACTAATCAAGGAACAGACTCCTAACTATAGAGAAAAAAGTGATGGTTACCCAGAGGAAGGTGGGTGGGGGGATGGGTCAAATAGGTGATGGGGATTAGCACTTGTGGTGATGTATGGAATAATTGAATCACTATATTGTACTCCCAAAACTAGTCAAACACTGTATGTTAACTAACTGGAATTAAAATAAAAACTTAAACTTAAAAGTAAATAACGTGTAGAAAAAAAGACTATTAAAAGAAGCATTAAAATAAAGTATTAAAGACTCAAGAATTAAAAGAAGATCTCATTCTATTTTATCAGGAGGAAAAAAAAACTATTAAAGAGCATTGAGAAATGGTGGGAGAGATGGTAGGAGAACTGAGATGATCCAGTTTGAGGAGAAAATTGAAATAAGGCACCGTCTGCATAAACAGCGTTATCTGTCCTTGTCCTCTTGATTCAGCTGGTTGGAGTTCTGTCACAGATTCAGTTCCCTACTGAGACTGGATAAATTCTTCTTGTTCTTGGCCACACTCTACATCCCACTCACAATCCAGGGCATCAAGTACAGGTAGAATGGGGCATTAGGGAAAGATGGTGGATCATTACACATTCACCTCTAGTCCTAGGTCAATAACTGAAGGCTACTGAGAATGGGTAACAGTACCATTTTTGGAGGAGGTAGTAGACATAAATGCTAAATTTCTCAAATTCTTTCCCAAAGCCTTAATTGGTACAGAGAGCTGTTGTTTTTGTGGTTTTTTTCCCAGGCAAATTTACCTCTATGAAGAAAAAAATAATAATTTCTCAAAGAAAGTTAGTAACGTTTAACTTAATGCTGTTGTAATTTTTATGTTATATAACTTCTAAAATGTTTCATTTGGTAAAATTAGTTCATTTAAATATTTATATCAGCACATAAACATGTAGCTCTCTTTCTGTGCTCATTAAATAGATCTTGAAGATATTAAAAAAAAACTAGAGGTTAATCTCTTGCATCCATTTAAGGAGACAAAAAATAAATGCCTCACTTTTAAATATAGAAAGCTCCATCCACCAACATCAGCTAAGATGCTTCAATGTTTGCATGTAAAACTTTGTTCCTAACTCAGCCCCTTCGGAAAAATGCCTCAAGGTAAAACTTGAATAATGTATTTGTCTTTCAGCACACGTTTCATGAAGTTTCTGAGTTTAAAATTACTAGAAATGTGGACAGTGTGTTGGAATATTCATACGCTTGGTTTTTCCCTGTGTCTAATGTTTGAACAAGTAGAAAAAGTTTGTAGTGGACATCATCATAACAGTTCTGAATGTCAGTGGGAAAAAATAATTTTTAAAAATAATTTCCCATCATCATTTAATCCCAAGAACCTCTCCTACATGTTTTAAGGAAAAATCTGTTTCAAAAAATATCACTTAAAAAAAAAAATAAGAGGGGCGCCTGGGTGGCGCAGTCGGTTAAGCGTCTGACTTCAGCCAGGTCACGATCTCGCGGTCCGTGAGTTCGAGCCCCGCTCAGGCTCTGGGCTGATGGCTCAGAGCCTGGAGCCTGTTTCCGATTCTGTGTCTCCCTCTCTCTCTGCCCCTCCCCCGTTCATGCTCTGTCTCTCTCTGTCCCCCCCCAAAAATAAATAAACGTTGAAAAAAAATTAAAAAAAAATAAGAGTCAGTGTATCCACATATACATAGATACTCCCACAAGCTGATGGGTGGGTGCCTTGATCTTGGGCCACCTCCATGGACATACGCCATGCTTTGTGTATGAAGATAATGCTACTTGTCAACTACCATTGAGACTGATTTTCTAGTAAAGAGGTAAATAATTACATAGAAATATGAACTTCCAAAAACATATTGTTTCAAAAACTGACAATTCATTGAATAGAAAGACTTGACTTTCTTGTTTTAGAATAACCAATGAAAATGATTTTGCTTTGTTTAGTTTTTTTTTTTTTTAATTTTTTTTCAACGTTTTTTATTTATTTTTGGGACAGAGAGAGAGACAGAGCATGAACGGGGGAGGGTCAGAGAGAGGGAGACACAGAATCGGAAACAGGCTCCAGGCTCCGAGCCATCAGCACAGAGCCCGACGCGGGGCTCGAACTCACGGACCGCGAGATCGTGACCTGGCTGAAGTCGGACGCTTAACCGACTGCGCCACCCAGGCGCCCCAGCTTTGTTTAGTTTTGATTAAAGGATCATAAGGTGCTTACAAAGGATCATTTTGAAGCTAATAACCAGAATACTTTAGATAAAGGGTCAGTATTCGTTACTATCGGGTGGGAAGGAAACAGAGAAAATAAATGTTTAATTAACCCATTTACCAGATAATTAGATTATGCTCTCTATGAAAATCAGGAATTGCAACCTTACATGTTTGCAGGAGCCAGGCAGGTAATGTGGATGATGAAGCAGACGTGCATGGAGAAAATTCTTAAACTGAAGATTCGTATCCAGTCTAAAGGAAGTAATGGTACTTCTCAGCCCTCATAGAAATGAGAATCCAATATTTCCAGATCTTTTGATTGTCAAGAGAAACTGCGATGTAGAATTTTTACAAAATCTCCCAATCACTGAACGCTGGAAGTTAAATAATTTTTAGAAATGTTATGTTTGTCGAATAACATACACCAGCTGGGTCGATTCGTCTTGTGATCTACTAGTTTAGGACCCTTCATTTTAAACTCAAATTGTGGTATTTTCATCCATCTTTCTCTGCCACATAAAACATTGAAGGTCAGATGCACATAAAAACACATTATTGTAAAAAATAAGGAAAAGACTCACAATTAGTTAATATTTTTTGAATATTTATTAGGAAAACGAATACAATTTGTATATTTTGGGCAAAGGCTTCACCATTATCAACACACACACCTACTAGCATGGGAACTTATTTCCACATAGGAATAGGAGATAGGAATGTTAATTTTACTGACCCAATACCACTGACTCACAAGAGGAAAAGAAAGCTGGTCTCTCTCTCTCTCTCTCTCTCTCTCTCTCTCTCTCTCTCTCTCATTACACACACACACACACACACACACACACACACACACACACACAGGCACACATACTCACAGAAGCACTGAGTAACAGAATATGCATTGGTAGAAGTCCCTGTACAATTACAAATCTAACAGGCCAGTGTTTCTATCTCTACTGATAAAACTCTAATATATCTTCAGCCTAGTGCTAGGTATCTAATAACTCATGTGTAAATATTAAATGACTGGTGTTTCCAGAACTTATTACAGCAGGCCATTTGAAAGTGATCTTGTCTCAACAATTCTTGTGTTCATTTAACTTCCTAACACATAGTAGCACAATATAGATCATTAATAGAAACAGGCAGTCCTTGGCATGGATGAATGAGCTTGTTTTACAAATTAAAAAGACACATGTTGGGGTGCCTGGGTGGCTCAGTCGGTTAAGCGTCCGACTTCAGCCAGGTCACGATCTTGCGGTCCGTGAGTTCGAGCCCCGCGTCAGGCTCTGGGCTGATGGCTCGGAGCCTGTTTCCGATTCTGTGTCTCCCCCTCTCTCTGCCCCTCCCCCGTTCATGCTCTGTCTCTCTCTGTCCCAAAAATAAATAAACGTTAAAAAAAAAATTAAAAAAAAAAAGACGCATGTTGAGGAAAGGATGAAGAATAGCAAGTTTTCTCACTATTGAATATGTACTGATAGCTTAGAATTATCATCTCAGGTGCTTATTAAGTATGTTAGAGGTTGTGCATTTTTAAAGTAAGCTTTTTACTTACTTTAAATCATAAATCATTAAATAAGTTACTGGGTATTTATAAAGCAAACACAAGGTTGTTTTTTATTTTCAAAGACCCAGGCTTTAAATCTTTTGGAATGACTTGACAATGCATTTTGCATATTTAGTTACCTCTGAAAATAACATTATCTCTAGCTTGTGTTATTTGTTTCGTTTTGTTTTTTTGCCTTTGACTCTTCGGTTTAGACTTTAGATCAGTTGTTTCTGTAAGCATTAACACCTATAGCCTTTTCATCACATAGCATGGAAGCTGTGTCTGGAGCAAATTCATTAATATTACTTCTAAGTTATTCATTGGATTTACAAGATAAACATTCTCCAATATGACACGACACTTACTTTTTTTTTAAAGAAGGGAACTTAGTTATGGTATCTAAGAATGTATAAATATCAGTAAGTACTTCTACTTTTTCAAAATGATAAAAGTTTTGGGGCACCTGGTTGGCTCAGCTACCTAAGTGTCTGACTTCGGCTCAGGTCATGATCTCATGGCTCGCGAGTTCGAGCCCTGCGTTGGGCTCTGTGCTGACAGCTTGGAGCCTGGAGCCTGCTCTGGATTCGGTGTCTCCCTCTCTCTGTGTCCTGCCCCCGCTCGCGCTCTGTCTCTCTTTCTCACAAATAAATAAACGTTAAATTTTTTTTAAATGATAAAATTTTTAAAATTTCTGTTGAACTTTCTTGCAGAGAAGAGTAAGAAGGCACTTAAAAAAAGTCTTGTTAGACTCAGAGCGTATCATAGATTCATCTAAGCAATTTTATATAAAGCAAATACCTATAAAATAAATACCTGTAAACATATTATGTAATGTCTCTTGTCTGAATAAAGCAGGTCACATATCGTAATCAAAACAAAGATAAACACACGTGGTAACCTAGAAACATACTTACAAATTTCATTATCTTACATAATCAAAGCATCATTTAAGTAGGTGAGCCAAAATGATTACATATAATTCAATCTATTAGTCAAAAAATTCGGAAGAAAACTTACTGTCTGCTCATAGTAAGATTTTTTATGTCTCTATGTCTACTTGGAGTTTTTGATTGATTATTTATCTGATGTTACACTATTATAGTGGAGTTTTCAAACTGATGCCCAAAGATATTTTGTATCTTATCCAAAAGTAGGTGCAAAGTAGGCTATCTATAATTATAATTGAGGGAGACAGCCCAAGGTTGGAATGTTTTCTTTCATATTCAAAGATATAATATGCATATTACAGAAGCATAGGCCATTGCATCTGTAAATTGCTGGTGAAAGTAAATCATGTCATCAAAGCAAAAGATTCCAATAAAATAGAATTTTGTCTACTGCACTGTACGTGCCAAAGAAAATTATCTTACACAGTGGCCCCAAGACAAGGCACTGTCGATCTTTTATGGTAGTCATGTGATTAGTAGAGAGTTAGAAATATCTATTGATTCAGTCTTCTCTTCAAGTATGTAAGTACTCAGTGATTTGGTCTACTTCTATAGATCCTATGTTAGGTACTGAGGATTCAAAGATGAACTCTCATGCTTGAGAAATTCAGCATCTAGTCAGAGTGACAGACACATAAACCCATAATCAAAATACGGTATTGTAAATATTAAGAAGGAAGCAGGCACAAAATGCTATGGGAACACAGAGGAACTATGTGGGTTATGGTTTTCAGAAATGTGTATCTCAGGGTAAGCAATCCAGCTAGGGAGCAATTGAAATACTTTCTGCAAAAGATGGGCCTGAATCAGGGCAACAGTTTTTGGGCTAGGAGAAAGGGGACAGAGTCAAGCAATAAGTAGGAAATATAAGAGATAGGATTTAATGATTGATTAGGTAGGAGGAGAAATAGAGATGTAGAGAAAGATGGATAGATAGATAATAGATAGCTAAGAAGACAGGTAGGAAAAGAGAAAGATCGTGGATGGATTTCTGGTTTAGATGAGGGTGGTATTCATTGAGACTGGCAATATAGGCAAAGAGCCAGATTTGGAGGAAAATATTGTATTGATTGGGACAAGGAGAGGTGGGAGATAAAGTAGGAAGTTGAAGTTGGGGTACGTGTGGCACATCTTTGTAGATAATGTCCAACATGTAGTTTAATAGGAGTCTGAAACATGCCTAAAGGTAAAGTGTCAGTACTAGAGGAATATTTAAGCCCTGGTAGAGTAAGAGGATAATAAATAGGCCCCCATGTGAATGCTATCATCTCCTTGGCTTCACTAAAGCCAGCCATGTTCTCATTCAAAGGAAGCTTTTGAGAGCTTAATATTAAAGCAGCTGAGACTGGTCTCATTTTAATTTCCCTCACAGTCTCGCTCTTCCCCTTAGTTGTAGTAGCAGTTCCTAATTGGGCTGGCTCACGACTGAGTCCCACTTCTGTTGTTACCCCAATGTATACTTGAAGTCCTCCCACATTGCTTTACTCCCATCAGTGCTCCCAGGGACTGGAACCTTGTCTAGACCTCATGTTTGGATCCCTGCTGCAAGACTCCCTTGCCTGGGCCTGCTGCCTCAGTGTGGACATTTGTTGTTTATGGATCCCAACACTTACTCACACTCCTTCTAAGAAATAACCTTAACCAGATTTCCCTTTGGTGAATCCCCCTCTGTCTCTGTCAGCACAGGTGGTCATTGTTAAGCTGACCCTGTGCTATTCTTAAAGAGGCTTCAGAAAACCAGCACTTTGCATTTCCTTAACTCCAGTGATTGGCTCAAAAATGGTGTGTGTTCTAAGCAGAGGCAATGCTTTATGCTCTCCACCTCCTTAATTCACGTGTGTGAAAGACTTCTTTCTCCTCCTGGATGAGACTAAGAAAGCATTAGCCTTGGGCAGTGCTGGTGGTCTGAAAGTGGAAAGACAGACCACATGTGCTGATGATAGTATTTGTGTCCTGCATTCAGCTGCTCCTGCAGTCAAGTCTAAACCAGCACTCTTCAGGTTTGTTATTTTGCTCGTTTGTTTGTTTAAGAGAATTTGTGTTGAGGCTTTTTGCTTTAACTAAAAAAAAGACCTTAATTTATTGATAATTTACTCACTCATCGCATAATCATGGATCATGCACAAGTCAGGAGTTAGCTAGGCATTGTGGATATGGAAGAGAATAATCAGAGACAGTTCCCTGACTCACTGAGAGTTTCATGAAGCTCACAGTTGACCAGAAGACCACTGTCAGATTTCCCTGACATTGACTTTATGCTTGTCAGGACTTCTTCCAGGATTTCTGCTGGCAGATACCTTTGAGCCTGGGCTTTGTTTGTTAGGTCTCCCAGAGTGTCTAGCAGTGGACATGCAAAGAATTCAATTTCTTCTCTGGAGCACTTCATAGTTATAAGCCGTTAGTTATATGGGCCATCTTACTCTGGTAGGTCTTGCTAGACTCTGGGTCTCAGCTATTACCGGTCACATATACCACTGCTATCCTAGCTTCAGTATGTTACTTCTCATGTTTTACTTTTTTTGCTGGTTTTTAGGGATCTTAAAAAATAAGGATTGAACAACGTTAAGGAGTCAGAAGGTAAGAAGGGAGGTGGGGACCTCTTATGAATTAGGAAAAGGTAGGTGCGTATTCATTTATCATACACAAATTCTTTCATAGAAGTATTTCAGAGGCACATTAGTGGAAAAAAGTAAATAACAACGATCAGAAATTAACATTGATCCATAATTGTCCTCTCTGCTTCCTTCCCTCTTCATCTCTCCTCTCCTTCCCTCCCTTTCTCCTTTCCTTCCTTCTAAATGTATTTATTAAACCAATTCTTGGTACTGTTGTGGATGCTGAAGTATAGCTCTAAACCTACAAATCCTTGTCATTATGAAACTTTGCATTTTAATGTAATAAGCATTGAATTCAGAGCTTTTACATGTAATTCCATTTGAACTTTGCAATAATTCATTTTTATGAATAATGGAAATGGAGTATAAGGAGTATGAGTATGTAGTTTGTTAAGGATCAGAGCAAGGGCAGAGGCAAGATTCTAAGCATGTCTGTAGCAGAAGAAATCAAGCTAAACACAAGTGCTATGAGGAAAAATTGAGCAAGGTATATGGAATACAGAGTGATGGGACTGAGAAAGTTTGAGTTCCAGAGGTACAGCAGTGATCTGAATTACGCCATGCAGAAACCAAAGGACAACTTTTGCAGGCAGAAGGAACCGCGTGTGCAGCAGGAACATACTGGATGTGTTTGAGACCAGAAAGTAGGGCAGTGCAAGCAGGGGCAGGGTTGCCGAAAAGGCGGTCACAGGCAGACAGAAGCCTCCTGATGAAGCATCTTATGGACCACAGTAAGGACTCTGGATTTAGATGATACCTGTCACTCTGATCCACTTCTAAAACACCAGCTTTTTCTGTTCAAGGTTCAGAGGGTTGAGAAAGAGTGAATCAGTGATAGGACTTTGAGAGCTCAGGGATTGGGTAAAACAGATGAGATAACAATGCTCGGGCTTTGGCCAAACTCACATCCCACAGTGTAACCACACCCTGCTTGGATTTCATTTCTATCTTTGAACTGGAGTCAGAGCAGGGCGGGAGTGGAGGGTCAGACTGCCTCCCTGTAAGAATTCTGTTCTGATCTCTTTCCACTCTCTGCCTGGGCAGAGAAAAAGGAAGATCAGCATGAGTGGGTGTGAGATCAGAGAATTATGCAGCTGATACTCTGTTTAAAAGGAATTCCAGTGGTCACCCCCACTTCAAAATATCAGTGGGTATTTCTGCCAGCACAAAGGCTGACACTGCAATTTTATACCGGCTTGCTCTTCATTTTATCAGGAAGTACCTTTGTATAAGTCTCTATAACTCAAATATATAAACCAAGTCCCTATATAATGTGATCTCTAACTTGTTCTTGCAGTTTAATGTACATCTCTCTGAAAGTATTGGATAATTTACAGTGCTTAGAAAAATCTTCACTGTTTGCTTTAAATGTTAGGCCTAAGAGTGATTTTCCTTCTTCTACATTTTCTTTGTTAAATGGGAATTCATTCTGTAGTAGAAAAAAGAAACTTTGTTAAATAAAGAAGACATCGTAAATTCTCTGTGTGAAAAACATTTAGTACTAGAATTGGGTAAAGTTGAATGACAATACTCAGATTGGGGGTTGGCAGAACACAAGAATGGAATAGAATGGAATACAATAGAAAAGTATTCTGAGGGCCTAGAAGTTCTTTAAATCACTCCTGGTTGTTTTTTTTAACATGAGAAAATTAAGTTTGGAGAAGTTAAGCTCAAGTTTTAAGTTGTCTTCCAAACTTTAAATAACCTGTTCCCTCTGTTTTAACTTTTAGTTATGCTTGGTTTTGCCAAAGATAGTCATTTTGTTATGATTGTATTTTTGTAGATGCCTATGAATATTATGGTGGAGAGTGCCTCCCATGCGGTTGGTGATAGTATTTTGGAGAGATTTTGCCAGCTATTTGTTTTATATGTTTCTTTATCCATGTTTATAGCTATATCTATGTGTAAGTCTGTATCTACTTTTTAAGCTGGAAGCCACAGAAAGAAATGTATTTTATATTGGAACTCAGCACACACACATACACACACGTGCACATACAACTAAAAGCTTTTTCTTCTCTTTGCTTATCTTCTCTACTCTTCAGTTCTATTTTATTTTTTTCTATATAATTTAAGACCCTAGTCCTAACCACTGAAATAATTTTACAACCCACTTATGGGTCTCAACTCATAATTAGAAAAGAAGGCATGATTTTGGGGAAAAAAATATATCATTGGCTAATGAGGAAAACCTATAATTGCTCCAGGCACTTTGGTGGTTACTGTCATAGATTCAACCCATTCTCTACTCCTCAGCTAGATAGGCAATGACTCTGGGTTTGATCTCAAATAGCATTTGTTATCTCCTTATCTCTTCATTCTTTGTGTCACTAATTGGCTGGATTAAACTGATAGTACCAGAAAAAATAGTCACAAGTTCTTGAAGCACTCACTGTATAGTATAAGCTGTAAGTATATGCTTATAGCTATATGACTCTAGGTTTCAATAGCCAGAGAGAGGGAAATTAAGAGAGAGCAAAGTCCCATACTTCATTCACCTGTGAGGTTCAATCATCAGTCCAAAGTTCTCTTAGAGATTTCAACAAACTGTAAAGGCCTTAATCCTTCCACTACATTAAAGTCACAGGAATCCTGCAGAAGTTAATGGTTTTAGATGGAACTATAGCTTAAAATCTTTCAGAATACATACCATAGTTTTCCTACTATTTATTCATTAGACAGCATCACTATGTTGAAATTCACAGTAGGGAACAGCTCTTGTTTTTGCCAACTCAGTATCTATGAAATCTTCCTCTGGTAATATAGTAACTCATGTTTCCTCTTGGGTACCATCTTTCCTGTCCCCTCTGTTCTTGCAGTGTGAGTCATGAAATCGGGGACCAATTCCCAGCCCTGTTTGCTGGATTTTGCTATACTTTCCTCCCTACTGCTGGTTGCAATTGAACCCCAAAACATATGCAACCTCACGCTAACCTTCAGGACCAATACTCAGGAGAGGTAACAGTAATCTAAAGAATTCTACAAGGTAACATCATGATTTTTCTCCAAATTGGTTTCTGACATTGTGCCTCTCTTCTTTAAAAAAAAAATTTTTTTTTTTTTACATTATTATTTATTTTTGAGAGACAGAGTCACAAGAGAATGAGACACAGAATCCGAAGCAGGCTCCAGGCTTTGAGCTGGCAGCACAGAGCCCGATACAGGGCTCAAACTCATGAACTGTGAGATCATGACCTGAGCGGCAGTCAGATGCTTAACTGACTGAGCCACTCAGGCACACCACCTCTGTTCTAATAATGGGCCACCCACCTTAAAACCTGGGCCCTGAGTCACTGCATGTAATTTGTCCCTGAATATCTGACGCATTACCTTCTTGTTTGGTCCTGGAGACTTAGCTTGTGACTGCATCACTTGTCTGTCTACTGCTGACTTGACTTAACGGCCTCTCTTAGCTTTTCTTTAAGCTCCTGGAGGACTGGTCTGGACCCATTAGGCATTTCTTGGTTAGGAGTGTTCCTATTTCCTTGAAAAGGCCACCTGATGGACTACTTTCCCGGGCTACCACCTACTGTTTGTTGCAATGTTTCAGATACCCAGCATTGTCTTCTCACTGGGCTCTCAGAATCTGTTCCAAATGTCTGCCCCACTCCCATGGATGAGTCTGTTATCAGAGCTGAGACCCTCTTTTTTTTTCCTTGCTCTTAACCATATCTGGTGAATTCTCAAGATAGATGAAACTAACTTTTTGTTATCTTTCCCCATGTCCAACATAGTATCTTGTTCAGGAAATTGTTGAATAAGCATGTGCATTTGAAAATTAGTATCACTTATCACAGTTGTCATTTTGTTTAGGGAGTCAGACTCACAAAAGGAAAATGTGTACCTTGGAAACTTCTATGTGGGAAAAACTTGGGAAGAATGAGTCTACTTCTTCAAGATTTATTATGAAGTAATAAAATTATGTAGCAAGAGAGAATGCAGGAAAAAATACTGCTGTAATTGCTTTAAATGCAGCATCATGGGCTATTTGCATTTTTGCCAATTCTGCTTAAGCACCAGAATATTAAAGCTAGCTTTCAAGGAGCTCCCTGTCTCAGCACAAAGGCAGGCATGCAAACAAATAATTGGAATATAATGTAATGGTGGAGAAGTGGAATGAGAGACAAACTGAGTAAGTGAGCCATGAAGGCTTCACAAATGGGGATAAGAATTCACTGGATGGAGAGGAAAAGAGAGGCATTGCAGGCAGAGAATAGCTTGAGCAAAGGCACAAAGTTGTGAAAGTGCCAGGCATGCTGAAGGAATTAGCGAATGGCCTACTGTGGCTCCAGAACAACACATATTGAGAAAGGGGTGCTGGGGTGAAGTGACGAGAAACCTAAGTTGGGACGAAGTGATGGGAGAACTTTATAGGTCAGGCAGAGGATTTTGGACCTGATCTTAGCAGAGTTTTAAGTGTTTCAATTTCAAAAAAAAAATTAATATGACAAATGTTCACAACCTGAATTTTTATGTCCCTGTGAAACAGGCCCTTTGTAAGGTAGACATGTGGAAATGATTGATTTCTCTGCTGAACACAGCCGTTATTTCTACTCGTTCCAATGTTTCTCATGTGATAATACTGCTTCCTTGTATTACCACCTTTCCAGTGCTGTTCTGTTGCTTCAAGTTGTGATCACTACACATTCATCTATCACAAGACCCATAAAGAAATCAAATCCCCTCGGTATTCCTTGGATATGTCTGCTACTGTTCAATTTCAACGATAACTTCTTGTTCTTAAATTTTTTCAACTCAGAAGGGTGGGTTTTGCTCATGGTGTCTGTTTAGTGGGCCTAGAGCAGCCTTGAAATGGAAATCATGGTCTCCTTCACACGCCTGCAGCAACATCAGAGTTTTTTAGAGGAAAGTGGCTTGGATTCTTCCAACAATCTTCCTTCCAGGCTAATCTACCTGGGACACTCAGCCCTGGGTCTTGTTAGAGGAAACTGTTGCCCTCTGGGTCATTGCCACCTCTCATTCACGCTCTTCAACCTTAGCTAAATCATTCATCACATGCCCCCTTTTAGATTCCACGTCAGAGATTGCATTTGAATCTGTAGACCGCTTTGGGTAGTACTGACATTTAACAATATTAATCCCTGCAGTCAATGAATACAGGATGTCTTCCTATGTGTTGTGTCTTGTTTAATTCCTTTCAACAATGTTTTGTAGTTTTCAGTATAAAAATCTTTCACCACTTTAGTTAATTTACTCCTAAGTATTTCATTCTTTTTGGTTCTGTTATAAATGGAACTATTTTCCTAATTTCCTTTTCAGATAGTTCACTGGCCGTGTATAGAAACACAGGATTTTTGTATGTTGATTTTGTATCCTGCAACTTTACCAAATTTATTTATTAGTTCTAACAGGTTTTTTTTTTTCTCTTTTTAATAGGGTCTTCAGGGTTTTCTATTTATAACATCATGTTGCCTGCAGACAGGAACCATTTTACTTCTTCCTTTCCAAATTGGGTGCCTTTGATTTCTAGTTCTTGCTTAACTTCCCTGGCTAGGATTTTCAGTTCGATGTTAAGTAGAAGTGGTGAGACTGGGGGCGTTCCTTGCCTTGTTCATGATCTTAAGGGAAAAGCTTTCAGTTTTTCACTACTGAGTATGATGTTAGCTGTGAGCTTGTCATATTCGGCCTTTATTATGTTGAGGTACATTCCTTCTACACCTACTTTGTTGGGAGTTTTCATTATAAAGCATTGTTGGATTTTTTCAAATGCTTTTTCTGCATTTTTTGAGATGATCATATGCTTTTTTATTCTTTATTCAATTAATGACTTTTTAATTCATTAATTAATTCATTAGTTGACTTTTGTATATTGAACATGCTTGTTTTGCAGGGATAAATCCCACTTGGTCATGCTGTATAATCATTTTAATTTGCTGCTGGATTAGATTTACTAGTATTTTATCGAGGGTTTTTGCATCTGTATTCACCAAGAATTTTGGCACGTAATTTTCTTGTGGTGTTTTGTCTGGCTTTGGTATAAAGGTATTGATTGATAGCCTCTTGAAATGAGTTTAGAAGGGTTCCCTCAATTTTTTTTGGAAAGGGATTGGCATTAATTTCTTAAATGTTTGGTAGAATTAATCAGTGAAGCTATCTGGTTCTGGGCTTTCTTTGTTGGGAGGTTTTTGATTACTGATTCAATCTCTTCACTGGTTATAGGTCTGTTCATACTTTCTATTTCTTTATGATTTAGTCATAGTAGGTTGTATGTTTCTATGACTTTATCCATTCTTCTAGCTGATCCAATTTGTTGGCATATAATTGTTCATAGCAGTGTCTTATAATTCTTGTCATTTCTGTGGTATCAGTTGTAATGTCTCTTCTATCATTTCTGATTTTACTTATTCAAGCTTCTCTCTTTTTTTTTTACTCTAGCCAAATGTTTATCAGTTTTGTTTATCTTTTCAAAAAACAACACTTAGTTTTGTTGATTTTTTTTCTTATTGTTTTTCTATTTTCTATTTTGTTTATTTCTGCTCTTTGTTGTTTCCTTCCTTCTGCCACCTTTGGATTTAGCTTCTTCTTCTTTTTTAGCTCCTTGAGGTATAAAGGACATTGTTTATTTGAGATCTTTCTTCTTTTTTAATGTAGGCATGTATCACTATGAACTTGTGTTTTAGTAATGCTTTTGTGGTATCCCATAAATTTGGTGTGTTGTGTTTTTGTTTTTGTTTGTCTCAAGTATTTTTCTAATTTCCTTTTTGATTTCTTCTTTGAACCAGTGGTTGTTCAAGGGTATGTTGTTTAATTTTCACATTTGTGAATTTTCCAATTTTCCTTTTTCTTTTGATTTCTAGTTTCATTTCATTGCTGTCAGGAAAGATATATGGTATGATTTCAATCTTCTTAAATTTGTTAAGACTTGTTTTTTGACCTCACATGTGATCTAACCTGGAAAAAGATTTGTGTGTTCTTGAGAGGAATGTGTATCTATTGTTATTGGATGCAATGTTGTGTACATGTGTTAGGCCCACTTGCTCTGTAGTGTTATTCAAGCCTTCTATTTCTTTCTTTATCTTATGTAAAGATGTTCTTGTTCATTATTGAAAATGGGGAATTGAAGTCTCCTACTATTGTTGTATTTCTGCTTATTTCTCCCTTCAGCTTTGTCAATGTTTAGTATATATACTTAGGTGCTCTGACATTGGGCACATATATATTTCTAATTCTTGTATCTTCCTTTTATGATTATATAATGTCCTTCTTTGTCTCTTGTGACTATTTTTCACTTAAAGTCTACTTGCTCTGATGTAATATTGCCACTCATATTCCCTTTTAGTTATTGTTTGTACCAACTTCCTATCCTTTCACTTTTGGCTTCTATGTGTCCTTAAATCTAAAATGACTTTCTTGTAGACAGCATATAGTTGGGCTTTATTTTTAATCCACTTAGCCCCTTTATATCTTTTGATTGTAGGCATAGTCTGTTTCATTTAAAGTAATCATTGAGAGGGAAGGCTTTATAACTACCATTTTGTTAGTTATTTTCTTTTAAGATAAGTTAAACAGTTACAAAATCAATGGTGCAGACACTTTTGTGAGTTTAATAAAAATGAATTACTAGGGAAATGAGAAAAAAACCAAACATGAAAAATATAAGCCCTAATTGCTATATCAAATTAGTATAAAAGTTTTTAAACACTTAATCTTAGTTTCTGTATTTATCTCTTAGAGGATGAGTCGTAAATAGTTTGCAAACCAGCACTGGCCAGTAGACCATATTTTGAGTAGTATCAGTCTAGAAGGGAAGACAGAAATCAATCAACTAAGAACACAAATAATGACCCTAGATCAAATTTTACTAAGAGTTTTGATTAAAAACCATAAAATCCTTGCAAAGGAGACCAAGATGGCATTTCTGAAGAAATGAACTCTAAGCTGAGTGTAATGCATGAATGTGAATTAATCATGAAAAAGTATATTTTGACTAGAGTCTAATGAGAGGAGGAAACCATTCACGGAAATAGAACTACATGTGCAAAAACCTTGTGGTGAGGAGGAGCTGACTATGCGTCTGGAATTGTGTTAAGCACTTTGTGTGTTTTCTCATTTAATCTCAACAGTCCTATAAGGTCATTCTTATCTTCCCACTCATGTTCTCTCTCTTAACATGTCTCCTTTATCTGTATTACAGATGAGGAACCTGAGGAGTAGAAATGTGAAATGACTTACTCAAAACACATTGCTAGCTAGTAAGGCATAGAGTTGGACTTGGATTCCAAGAGTACTTGAGGCCACCATCTTTATTTTACCCACTGTGCTATGCTACTATCATATTTAATCCAAATAGTGCATTTTTCAACCCTGTAGACATTTGCTTCTTAGCAATCCTCAAGAGCCACCTTAATTTCACCGTCTTCCTTGGTAAAGCCAGAACCTATACTCAGCTTTGTCACACTCCCAAACATTTCTACTGAGAAAATGGATACAGAACCAGAACATTCAATGAAGGCTAGTAATAGACACCATAGCCATTTGTAGTACCTCTTAGAAGGAGAGGTATATGGCTTGTATCACAATTAGGTTCATCTGTAAGTAATAAAAAACCTCAAAACAGCTGTTTCTTCAAGATTAAAATTTGTTTCTTTATCTTGTAAACTCCACAGACAGGTAATCCAGAACTCTCTTCCATGAAGTCATCAAGGCCTCAGGCTCCTTCTCTCTTGCTGTTCTGACATTCATAGCAAGCCATCTCATGATCCAAGATGACTGCCTAGGCTCTATATTAGCTTCCTAGGGCTGCTGTAACAAAGTATAACAAACTGGGTGGCTTACAACAGTGGAAAGTTATTGTTCCACAGTTCTGGAAGCTAAAAGTCTGAAATTAACAAGTATGGTCATATTATCTCTAAAAGACATAGGGGAGAGAATCCTCCTTTGCTGCTTCTAGCTTCTACCATTTGCTGGCATTCTCTGGTGTTCCTTGGCTTGTAGATGCATCACTCTGGTCTCTGCCCCTGTCATCACATGGGTGTCTTCCCCCTGCATGGCTCTACATAGTCTTCTTTCTGTGCCTGTTGATGTATCTTCACATGGCTTCTCCCTGTATGTCTATGTTCAAACTTTACTCTTCCTATGAGGACAGCAGTCACACTGGATTAAGGCCTAACTTCATGACCTTATCTTCACTTGATTAAAAATGCAAAAAGTCTATTTCCAAACAAGGTTTCATTCACAGGTACTTGAGGTTAGAACTTCAACATATCTAATTATTATTTTTTAAAAGATAATTTATTGTCATCTTAGCTAATATATAGTGTATACAGTGTGATCTCGGTTTTTGGAGTAGATTCCCATGATTCATCACTTACATACAGCACCCAGTGCTCATCCCAACAAGTGCCCTCTTCAATGCCCATCACCCATTTTTCCCTCCCCCCACTCCCCATCAACCCTCAATTCTCTGTACTTAGGAGTCTCTTATGGTTTGCCTCCCTCTCTGTTTGAAATTATTTTTTTCTCCTCCCCTTCCCCCATGGTCTTCTGTTAAGTTTCTCAAATTCCACATGTAAATGAAAACATTGGAAAACTGTCTTTCTCTGAATGACTTATTTCACTTAACGTAATACCCTCCAGTCTATCCATGTTGTTGCACATGGCAAGATTTCATTCTTTCTCATTGCCGAGTAGTATTCGATTATATGTGTGTGTGTGTGTGTGTGTGTGTGTGTGTGTGTGTGTGTGTGTATGCACACACACAGATATATACACACACACATACATACATACCACGTCTTCTTTATCCATTCATCATGTATATATATATATGTCACATGCATACATCACATGTGTGTGTATATATATATATATATACACACATACATATATTATATTATATATATACATACATACATACATACATACATACCACATCTTCTTTATCCATTAATCAGTTGTTGGACATTCGGGCTCTTTCCATAATTTGGCTATCAGTATATCTTATTTTTGCAGGGAGGTACAATTTAACTCATAACAGGCTCCAACATCATATTTACATTCCATCCTACAGAAGTAGTAAAGGAAGATGGAAACTATGCCTCTTTCCTTGAAGGGTACTTTCTATATGGTATACAGAAATATTTTGCTTACACTGGTTGTATTCAGGTTCAGTGGAGGTTGGCCAGCTTTGTGTACAGCTAAATTGGAGGGTCTGTTATTAAAGAAGAAGGAATAAAACTGTATTGAGTGACAGTAAGCAGTATCTGCCATCTGGTCTAAAATTGCTCTGCAAATTAGTTACACTTATTAGTTTCTTTCTCTATTGGACTGCAATGTTTGCTATTGTTACATAAAGTTACATATGCATATCACCTCTTCTAGACTGGGACAGAGATATATGGCTTCCTGGAAATTTCTATCAAACCACTCTCATAGTGTGGTTGTATAACTTAGTGACGTGATCTTGAGCCAGTGAGTAAACTTCCCCAAGTCGCAATTCCCTCATTTATAAATTAAGGATAATATCTACCTCATACAAATGTTACATGGCTTATATAGTATATATGTGAAGCTCCTGGCATAAATAAGGTAGTTTATATCTACTTATTAAATATGAACCCAAGAAGGACAAGGTGGAGGGACAGAGAAAAGGAAGGAAGAAGGGAAAGAAAAAAATTTTTTCTGGATATAACATTCAGATGGAAAAAAAAAGGCCTTATGTGGGGAAAAATTTTCTTCAGTGTCCTTTTAAGCGAGTCATGGTTCCGAGAAAATATTGATCCATTAGCTCTCAGCAGTTCTTTTGATCTGATATAAATCCCACACAGTTTGCACTATTATTTGAGAATAATTCTCAGCCAGTCAAGCCAGAAAATAACCATTGATTAGATAATCTCATGTGACCATGTCAGGTGGCAGCTACTGCTATGGCAGTTAACTCAGAGGAGTGGCCCAAATGACCCCTATGTCGTTGTGTACTTAGTGTGCTCAGCTTTTCCAGTAGACATTGTAGCAGATTCTGCTAGTGGCCCTCCATATCCAATCCCCTCTCCTTTTCCATGTGGTTGAGTATTTAGCTGGAGCACATGACCAATGATTGCATTTCTCAGCCTCTCCTGCCACTGGGTGTGGCCATAGGATCAAACCAATGAATGTGAGCGTAAGTAACATGTGCAACTTCTGGGTCGTATACATACCTTCCCATGCATCTCCTTTCTCCTCCTGCTATCTGAGATGTGGAAATGATGTGGAGACCTCTTTGATGAGAGCAATGAGAGGACAGAACACCAGGAGAACTTGAGCCCTGGGTTCCTAATACTATGGAGTTGCCACATCAGCCCAATTTGGCTAAAACTTGGATTGCTACATGACTGTAAGTTATTTTGTTTAAACCACTACTATTCTGGGTTTCATTATAGCCCTTGAACCTGCATCCTAAAAAATGAAAAATTTTGGGGTGCCTGGGTGGCTCAGTTGGTTAAGCATCTGACTTCGGCTCAGGTCATGATTTCATGGTTCGTGAGTTCTAGCCTCACATAGGGCTCTGTGCTGACAGCTCAGAGCCTGGAGCCTGCTTAGGATTCTGCGCCTCCCTCTGCCCCTACCCTACTCACAGTCCATCTGTCTGTCTCCGCTCTCTCAAAAAAATAAAAACATTAAAATAAAATAAAAATAAAAATAAAGAAATAAAGAACTAATAATGCAAAATTTGTTACCTCAAAGTGGGCATTGGCTAAGTGTTACAAAGACATGCTGGAAAGCTGACTACCATACTATGCTGTGGAAGAATATTTGGAAAGCTGTCATCCACAATAATTTGAAAAGTGGACTAAATGCTAATGGAGACCATAGCTCTACAAGAAAAGGTAAAAAAAGAAATCAGGATGTTGGAATGTATTAACTACTTCTTTACATCCACCAGCAAAATTTGCAAGACAGATATAGATTCAGACTGGATTGAGTCAATGACCTGCAGAAGTGGAATACAACTTTCCTAAGAGATCTGTCCACCTGGACCAGCAAATGTAGGTTGACTAAGCATGACTAAGCATGACACTGAAGAAAAGGTTGAAGGAACCAATTGCTTCTGCAGGCCAAACTGTAATAGTGATAAAAGGTGGCTATCATCAGCAGGAGTGGCAAAAAGTTGGTTTTAGTTCCTTATTAGTCTCTACCATGCCTCTTAAGCAAGTCCAAAGAAAAATAATAATGCATTTTCAGGTTGATTTTTTTTTATTTAAAAATTGTTTTTTAATGTTTATTTATTTTTGAGAGAGAGAGAGAAGGCGGGGGGAGGGGCAGAGAGAGAAGGAGACACAGAATCCAAAGCAGGCTCCAGGCTCTGAGCTGTCAGCACGGAGCCCGATGTGGGGCCTGAACTCACAGACTGTGAGATCATGACCTGAGCTGGAGTCAGATGCTTAACCGACTGAGCCACCTAGGTACCTCATGGCTGAATTTTTTCAACATTCAATAAAAGCATTATTACAAAACTTTAACAGTTTTTTAATTGGCACACACAGTCTATGTAAAAAGAATGTGCTTACTGTGTAAACATAGCCTCAGGTCAATTCTCCTGGTTCAAAGATCTTTAAACCCAAGGGTGCAATCCCTAGCATACAGGAAGATGTCCCTGTGGGTACCTGGATTTTTATAACTTTAAGAGGGTCAGTGTATAGATCTTAAACTTTCATGTTTATTCTTTCTGAAAACTCATCTCCATGGAGTCATTGTACTTCTCCTTTGCTACTTTTCTTTTCACTACCCCCTTTACCTACAACTCTAGCATACTGCAAATGTACAATACTTTATGATGCTTACAATAACTGTTGACTAGCACTAATGGTAATCAGAAAACTTGTAATGAAATAGTTAGACCATGGTGATTATAGGGGAAAGAAACATTTAATGTCAACGTATATAGTCTTATTACAAAGAAATATTATAGAGGTGATTGATATGAGATGGAAAACACGAAATATATTACATTATACAATTCCACGAGGGAAGTGACAAAAAATAAGAACTTAAAGAGAAAAAGGAACTGCTAAAGACCTTGTTCACGTTTATTTTTGAATGAGTGATGGTGGCCTCAAATCATTTATACTCTTTTTGAGATATTTAAAAGAGCATTATACCCATTTTATTTTTAAAATGTCAAAATATACAATAGGTTAGAATTGCATCTTTTGCTACTTAGATTTTATGATGGAGATAATTTTTATATTTAGATTTAACAATGTTGGAGGGGCTTCACAGTATGTAAATGTTCTTGAATTGTATACTCAAGCAAAAATGTTTGAAGACCCCACTTCTATTCCCCATTGTAGTTGGATTATTGCCCATAAGCTCTTCCTATATAGCTTATGGACCCTCTGTTGCTCCTGAGCAAATAATGCCTTTGTTTGGAATTGCTGATGATTTCTGGATGGTTGCATATTGTCTATGGGAGCCAAATGAAATCAGCAGAAGTTTTGTCTGCATGAAATGTTGAGAAAATTAAGTTTCAGACTTGGGTAAAACTATAGGCCTTTTAGTTTAGGTGCAAACAGTAACATTAGATTATTTAAGGTGAAGAAATATACATAGAAACTAACAATATATGCTTGTCTTTTTTCTTCTTTTGATGAGGCTTTCCTTTTCTTTCAGAAAAGGTTGAGAGTATATTTTCTTATTCTTTCCATATTTGATACTGTCACATGGAGATAATCTTGGTTAAAAATTGTTATTCCAGATGCTTTTCATGTATCCAAAGCAAATACTAGTTTCCACTCCTTTGTATTTTTTCAAATAAGACTGTTGGAGTTCCCAAATATGAACTGTATTCATTCTGCTATAGCTAGAAGGCTTGGCAAGTGTTTTCTAATGAAACATTGTATACCTTATTAGGTTTGTTACTTTTTTTTTTTTTTAACAAAGGAGATTGGGAAGAATAAATCAATGGAATGCTTTTAAAAACCCTTAGCTTGATAGTCTAACAAGGCAAAAAGTATTAGACTTGTACTAGCACACTGATTTTCTTTTTAAAATATAAGAGGATAGGGACTGAATATCATTTGAATAAAACTTTAATTTCTCTTTAACGGAAATTTCCTCTCCACCATTAGTTCATATTAATTATTCCTATTAATAGCTGAGACAAAGACTATCAAGGCATGGTATAATTTGTCTTCTGACTGGAATATATTGATTTTCCACATATTCTGCCAATTTGTTCTATTGAAATAGAAGGATTAAAACTTGCATTTATTTTACCTGTGAAGTTGGATTCTCAGTGAGGAATCCACCTAGCTAAATTTCTCTTGGAATTGCTTGTTCTACCCCTAGGAGATCTAGGGGTAGACATCCCCTCATGGTCTTATTTCTATAGAAAGGTTCACTTAAAAAATGTTTATTTATTTATATTTAGAGAGAGAGCATGTTCACAAGTGGCAGAGAGGCAGAGAGCGAGGGAGAGAGAATCCCAAGCAGGGCTTTAGGAAGGAACTGGCTTTTCCCTAACATTAATGGGGACCAGGAGCAAAAGTGCAACGGTGGCCCTCATCTTGTGTGTTTAAATATTGGAAAAGCACAAAATAAGAAAACAAACTATTAAATAAAATATTTTCTATCTTCCTATCTTGACAAGTATAATTTACAACAATCTAGGGGATAAGATTTGAAGTTTTAAAATACTAGAACTCCTCAGAATTCCATAATGAAAACTGACTTTGTGGGGAGAGATGGTCTGTATCCTGTCCCTTTTCCATCAAGTACCACAAAGAGCTGTATATTGCATGTACATGGACACTCCAGGAACTCGTTTTCTCACCATCTGCCTTGAGCATGTTTGGGATTAGAGGGGGCATATTTGCAGAACAGTTTGTCCCTCGGAAGACAGACGCAGGAATGAGGCTGCTGCAGGGCCTGGAAATAAACTCAGGCCCACTGAGGGTGGGGGTAGGGAATTCTGGGGCCTTAAGTGCCCCAACCATGTTCTAGAAAGGTCTATGTGGGCTCTGGAAAGGCACAGCTTCTGTTGTTGTTGTCGTTGTCACTATCACTGAAAATAAACTTTATTTTTTGGAGCAGTGTTAAGTCCATAGCATTGCTGAGCAGAAGGTACAGTGAGTCCCTATATACTTCCTGCCCTCACATATACATAGTGGAGGCAATGCATGTGTGGGAGCATTTCTTTTTAACCTCAGACTCCTTCTCTCATGGGGAAGATTGCAGTCGGGGAAGGACAGGAGTGGGGCCTTCTAAAGTTCTGAGTCTAGGAGCACCTGGGTGGCTCAGATGGTTAAGCATCTGACTCTTGGTCACGATCTCGTGGCTTCATGGGTTCAAGTCCCACATCAGGCTCTGTGCTGGCAGCATGAAGCCTGCTTGGGATTCTCTTTCTCCCTCTCTCTGCCCCTCTCCTCGTCTCTCTCTCTCTCTCAAATAAATTAATAAATTTTAAAAAATTAAAAAAAATAATGTTCTGAGTCTAGGGAAGATGTCCCTCTTGCTCGGGTCTAAGGACAGTATTGAAGAAGAATAAGGTAAATTAAACAAGAGACAAGAGAGAATGAATACCAGGCATCTTCAGTTCTTGGTTTTAGTCTCTTCCAAGGCTGTTATTTTTCTGTGCTCATTTTTGTTTGTTTGTTTTTACACTATGGCATTCTTATAAAACATTTCCCCATTTTTCTTAAGCTAGTTTTATATGATTTGTGCTGCTTGTAATCAATGAGACCTAACTAAGGAAAAAAGGATATCCAACTAGGAGACTTTGGGCTGCCAACCCAATTAAAATTTTATTACCTGAATTTTTGTATTATAATGTGGTTACTTTACAAAGTGATTTTATATCCACTTGGTAATCTCCACAATACCCTGGGAGGGAAGAATCACTGTTTCCATTTTGTAGATGTAGGATGAAAGCTCAACTAACTTGTCCAGACTTCCAAACAAGATTTCCATGTGGTGAAGTAAGGAGACTTGTGTATATTGCCCTCCAGACATTGGTGTGCATGAGAAAGTATATCAGCAGGTGCTAATAGTAAAATCAGGGGGACACGTCTTCCCACGAAAACTATTGGGAACAAGGTAAAGTAGATCAAGACATCATTTGTATTCATTATTAAAGCAAGTATGATCCTTTTGAAATTTCCCTTGAAAAGAGTACAAATGGCAGGGGTGCCTGGGTGGCTCCCAGTTGGTTAAGCATCCGACTTCGGCTCAGGTCATGATCTCGAGGTTTGTGAGTTCGAGCCCCATGTTGGGCTCTGTACTGACAGCTCAGAGCCTGGAGCCTGCTTCGGATTCTGTGTCTCCTCTCTCTCTGCCCCTCCCCTGCTCATGCTCTGTCTCTTTCTCTGTCAAAAGTAAATAAACATTAAAAAAAAAGAGTGCAAATGGCAAGAATAAGAGAATTTGATTGTTGACATCTCTTCATTTGGCATCTTACACCAGGTGCTCAGCCAAAGGTACACTCTCTAAGTGTGAGTGTGCAAGATGGAAATGCAAGAACTCTTTTCTAGACTCAATAGGAAGTTGGGATGGGGAAGAGAGCAGGTATTAAATCTTTAACTGAGGTATGTGGGGGTTCCTCAGTTTTGGGAATCCACAAGTAGCTGGTACTATTTCTGGTTACAGAATAAAAGCAATGGTATGATGTGTGAGCAGGGAACTCTTCTCTGGTTTTGAAAAGATGCCTCCCTGAAAATGGAGCTTTGCAGGTGCACAGAGAATAAGTCTGCTGAAAGTTAATAGCTCTTTTAGATAGCCCAAGAAAATGTGTGTGTGTGTGCGTGTGTGTCCCTCAAGCTAACTAACATAGTAAGTTTGGTATGAAAAAGGAGAGACCCCAGAAGGATAAGCACCAATGAAATAAATGGATAAAATTCAAAATTTGCAATTTTATTTTATTCTTAAATAAAAGAAGAATTATTATAGTGCCTGGATACAGGCTAAGGAGGTTGGGACTCTGTTGGTGGGAATATGAATTGGTGCAACCACTGAGGAAAACAGCTTGGAGGTTCCTCAAAAAAAAAAATGAAAATAGAAATACCATATGATTTTTCACAGAACTAGAACAAACAATCCTAAAATTTGTGTGGAACCACAAAGACCCCAAATAGCTAAAGTAATCTTGAAAAAGAAGAACGAAACTGGTAGTGTCACAGTCCCAGATTTCAAAATATACTGCAAAGCTGTAGTAATCAAAACAGTATGGTACTACTCTTAACTATAGAGAACAAAACTGATGGATACCAGAGGGGATGTGTGTGTGTGTGTAGGGGGGGGGGAGGGACTGGTTAAATAGGTGATGGGATTAAGGAGTACCTTTGTCATGATGAACACCAGATGTACGTAAGTGTTGAATCACTAAATTCTACCCCTGAAACTAATATTACACTGTGTTAACTAACTGGAATTTAAATAAAAACTTGGAAAGAAAATAAATATATACATACATACATACATATGTACATAAAAACAAGCATCAAACAAACAAACAAACAAGGCCAGTATGGTAGTGGCACAAAAATAGACACAGATCAATAGAACAGAACAGTCCAGAAATAAACCCACAATTTTATGGTTAAATAATCTATGACAAAAGAGGCAAGAATATTCAAGGGAGAAGACAGTTTCTGCCACAAATGGTGTTGGGAAAATTGGGCAGCTACATGCAGAAGAATGAAACTGGACCACTTTTTAAAAAAAGGTTTATTTATTTATTTTGAGAGAGAGAGAGAGAGTGTGTGTGTGTGTGTGTGTGTGTGTGTGTGTGTGAGCAGGAGAGAGGCAGAGAGCAAGAGAAAGAGAGAATCTCAAAAAGGCTTCACGCTGTTAGTGCAGAGCCCGCTGCGGGGCTTGATCCCGCAAACCACAAGATCATGACCTGAACTGAAATTCCGAGTCAGATGCTTAACTGACTGAGCCACACAAGCACCCCTGGACCACTTTCTTATACCATACACAAAAATTAACTCAAAAATGGATTGAAGACTTAAATGTGAGACCTGAAACCATAAAATTCCTACAAGAAAACATAGGCAGTAATGTCTTTGACATCAGCTGTAAAAACTCTTTTCTAGCTATGTCTCCTTTGGCAAGGGAAACAAAAGCAAAAATAAACCATTGGGAATACACCAACATAAACAGCTTTTGCATAGTGAAGGAAACCATCAACAAAACAGAAGACAACCTACTGAATGGGAGGACATATTTGCAAATGATGTATTTGATAAGAGGTTAGTATCCAAAATAGATAAAGAACTTAAACAACTCAACACCAAAAAACCTTACAAATAATTCAATTAAAAATGGACAGAGAATATGAATAGATTTTTTTTCCGGAGAAGACATACAGATGGCTAACAGACAAATGAAAAGATGCTCAACATCACTAATCACCAGGGCAATGGAAATAGAAACCACAATAAGATATTGCCTCACACCTGTCAGATGGCTAAAATAAAAAACACAAGGAACAACAAGTGTTGGTGAGGATGTGGAGAAGAAGGAAGTCTTATGCACTGTTGGTGGGAATTCAGATTGGTGCAGCCACTGTGGAAAGCAGCATGAGGGTTCCTCAAAAAATTAAAAATAAAATTACCATATGATCCAGTAAATTCTACTACTGGGTATTTACCCAAAGGAAAAAAAAAACACAAATTCAAAAAGATATGTGCATATGTACATATACACACATATATGAAATTACATATAATGGAATATTACTCTGCCATAAAAAAGGATGAGATAGTGCCATTTGCAACAACATGGATGGATCTGGACTATATAATGCTAATGAAATAAATCGGAGAAAGACAATATTATATGATTTCACTCATATGCGGAATTTAAGAAACAAAACAACTGAACAAAGAAAAAAAGAGATGAACAAAAACCCAAATACTTAAATATAGACAACAAACTGATGGTTGCCAGAGGGGAGGTGGGTGGTGGGATGGATGAAGTAGATAAAGAGGATTAAGAATACACTTCTTGTAATGTGCACCGAGTAATGTATAGAGTTGTTGAATCACATTGTACACCTGAACTAATGTAACATTGTATGTTAATTATACTTGAATAAAAAAATCAAACAAACAAAAAACTTCAGTCGTAAACATGGCATCACAGACGTGGCTATTGATTAAATAGC
Source organism: Felis catus (assembly GCF_018350175.1). Taxonomy (NCBI): domain Eukaryota; kingdom Metazoa; phylum Chordata; class Mammalia; order Carnivora; family Felidae; genus Felis; species Felis catus. The sequence goes on from NC_058374.1 coordinate 103,251,126, forward strand.
AAAGAGCAGCTTCCTTGGAGACCCTAGGTGAGGGTTCAGGAGCCAGCTTTGTGGTGTTAAGGGATGAGAATGAAAATGATGGGGAAAGGGCCTGATAAACAGGCTTTGCTTATTTTGGGAACTGAAATTGTATGTGCTGAAGGAGGGAAGCATACCAGTCACTTTAGTTTGGGAGGAAGGGAAATGGGAAGATCAGGCTCACATACATCAAATGTTACTCTATAAAGTAACTACCACTTACCTTCAAGTGTATGGTGGTAGGTGGGTTACTTCTCATGGTCTTAGGGATTTGTATTTTTGGTGGCTTCCTTCGATCTATGCGGGGATGATACTGGCAGCAGCCCATTGCAGGATACTTACATCCAGACTCATCCATCACAGGCACTAATTGGAGCCTTTTCAGGGTTCTGCACCCTGCACTCCTCAACTTTCTAAATCCCACTCTCTACAACCTTTCAACACCATTATTCCTCCAATTCTGTGAGGGGCTCTAGACACTGGAAATAACATCAACTGGGTTGTGACTCTTGGACTTTTCAGTATAAAACCAAGAATACTCTCAAGTGGGCCATTACTCCTTTTCATTTTATCACCAGTCAAAAATTTCTCAGTCTTCAAGGCTGCAGTTAGTGTCAACACAAAGGCTATGACCAAACTGTTAATTATGTTTTTTGTTTGGCTTTATTCACCTTTTTATTGTCCCCACTAGGATATGAATTAGAAATTTGGAGTCAGACCTTATTTGCTGTCAGTTGCTCAAGTAACTTGTTAGCCTATTAAAATAACTCAAACTAAGCAGATTTTGTAAATATTTAAGAAGATGAAGATTATCAAAGACATTCAAGAGATTCCCTTTTGTAAATGGCACATACTAATGTGCTATATGTAATATATATATATATATATATATATATATATATATATATAATGTACTGTATAAAGATCCATGTAGACCTTGTTCCTTATTTTAGGAGGTTGTAATCACAGATGGACCTGTAAGAAATTTTCAATTTTTATAAATTAATACAAACTAGAGAATATGGGCTTTGAAAAAAAAGTTCTTTAATCTGTCAAAAAGACACTGAGATTTCAGGGCTTTGTTTGATGCTAAGAATAGAATTACATAATATTGTATGAATATGTGGATGTGTGTGTACCAAGGTATTTACTTATACTTAAATACCTTGTTCAGGTATTACTTATACCCTCCAATAATAATAATCAGCCTTAATTGGGTGTTCATTATGTGTTGGGTAGAATTCTAAATGCTTTATTTATATTATCTCATTTAATTCATACAACACAAAAGTTGGGCATTTTTTTCTCAATTTAGAGATGAGGAAACTGAGGTTCACAAGGACGAGATAATTTGGCCAAGATTAGATAGTAGATGATAATTAATTGGTAGGCTCCTTAGACCTTCAGACAGAGGTCAAGCAGACTCCAAATTCCTCATATAACACAGTCCAACTATCAAGTATAGATATATTCAATATTAGGTAGAACTGTTGGATGCAAAGGTGATACTTTAGGCTCATTTTTGTCTGAGCCTTCTCTGGACTTCTTTAGTGTTTCCTTCTAGTTCTGTCACCCTAGGCCAGTATGGGTCCTCACCACCTTCAACTGCCTGGCCTACATCTATGTTTCCCAGATTGTGTGCTATTTTCCACTTGCAGCAGATTCGTCTGGACAGTTTGGAGTCTACCACAAATCTACTGAATTTTAATCTCTAGGAGAGAGATCTGAGCATCTGCATCTCATTGAGTCATTCCAAATGATTCTTATGCACACTAACTACTGTGAATCTTCAGGTAGATGTTAAATTTTGCCACACCTAACTTGTACAATATTTGAGGAATAAGAGCTAGGAATGGGGATAAGAGGATGAGGGGGTGGAGATACATTACATATTAAATGTACATAAATGCATACAGAAGCACCCCAGATTTCTCATGTTCATTTTGTCACACCCTTCGCAATCTGGAACCCAGCTTCAAATTCAGAAATAAATTAGAAACCTGACAACAGCAACAAACCAGAGTTTCCCTAATTGGTAGCAAGGCTGACCAAAGTGAGCCCAGATAACTTTATTTCGAATAAGGGTCTGGAGCCACCCTTGAAAGAGAGCCTGCCTTTTTAGAACTGTAAAATCCCATTTGTAAAATTTCACAAACTAGGCTACTTAGTGTCCTCTGTGAAACAGCAGCCTTTTGCATGTTGACAATGAACCAGATTAGAAGAAGTTAAGAAGAAAGATGGTGACCTGAAGAAGGTTGCCTGTGCAGAGAAAGCAGGCAGCAGAAGTAGGGGCTTCACGAAAAAAGAGGTATTCAGTTAGGTCAGCAAGAAGAAAACATCCTACTTGTCTCAGCGATCACTAAAGGAAGGCACACAAGAGTGGATGCTTACAATAATAGTTCCAAATCTCAGCTGCCGTTTGGTTGAAACTTTGTATGCATCTTTGACTTGTGTCTTTCTCCCATACCATCTATGTATTCTGTCAACAAATCCTCCCATTGCTCCTGCTTTCAACATATATCTAGAACTCAACTACTTACCACTGCCACTACTGCCCCAATCCACGTCACCATCATCTCTCTCTTGGATTGTTGAAACAAACTGCTATATGGTCTTCTGGAATTTGTCCTTGACACTTAAAGTCTATTCTCAATATAGCAGCTGCAGTGATCTGGTAAAAACAAAAGTTAGATTGCATTACTTCTCTGCATAAAACTTTCAATGGCTTACCATCTCTTAGAGAATAAATTCAAAGTCCTTCCTTTAAGCTAAGGCCCCTTACAACAATCGAAGCCCCCATTATCTCCTTCAGCTAATCTCATTCTACTTTCCTACTTGATCCCTCTGACCTTATACAGTAGCCATCCTGCTGTACCTTGAACCAGGCACCTCAGAGCTGAAGCACTTGTTTCTTTCCTGGAAGGTTGGACACCTATTTTTAGCTTTACTCAAAATTTTCCAAGTGAAAAATTCCCTGACATCCTATTTCAAATGACAGTCCTCTTAACACATCTTATCCACCATCTCTGCTTTATTGTTCTGCATGATACTTATCTAATTACTCCGGATGAGAAATGAGGCTGGCCTAGGAGTCCTGATTTTTCCTCTTTGTGACCTCTTTGTGACCACTGTGTACTACCAGGCAGATTCAGGTGGGACCTATTGGTGTGGGGAGGCTTTGAAGGATTGCTTTATGGAGTCTCAATTGGAGATAGGAGGCAATAGCCCCCTGCGGAGTTCATTTACATAACAATACCTCTTCATTCACTGAACCAGAGTTTGAACAGAGAAAAATTGAGAAACACGCATCTGATAGCTTCACTCTCCTCTTCTTCTCCCCCTTTCCCCCCATAATTTCCCAGGCCAAAGAAGGGGATGGCTTCTTTATCTTCCCTATGTAAAACTCTATGGTCAATCCTTCAAACTCTATGGTTTACCCCAAATCAGGCCTACCACTTGTTTTTGTATGGCCCATAGGCTAAGAATGTGTTTTTTTCTTTTTAAATGGTTGGGGAAAAACTCCAATAATAACATTTTGTGATATGTGAAAATTATATAAAATTCAAATTTCAGTGTCCATAAATAAAGTTTTATTGAAAAATAGCCATGCCCATTCATTATGTATTGTCTATGGCAGTTTTGTCTCACAGTGACAGAATTGAGTAGTTGCCACAGAGACTGTATGATCTATAAAGCCCAAAATGTTTACTCTCTGGCCCCTTACATAAAAAGTTTGTTGACCTCTGATATAGTAAAACATCTCTCTGACTCAGGATAGAAAGAATTTCTTAAGACATGAAAAGCACTGGGGGCGCCTGGGTGGCTCAGTTGGTTGAGCATCCAACTTCGGCTCAGGTCATGATCTCGCATTCGTGGGTTCAAGCCCTGCGTTGGGCTCTGTGCTGACAGCTCAGAGCCTGGAGCCTGCTTTGGATTCTGTGTCTCCCTCTCTTTCTTCCCCTCCCCTGCTTGTGCTCTGTCTCTCAAAAAATAAAATAAAAAGCGTTAAAAAAGAAAAGGCATGAAAAGCACTAGTCAGTCACAAAGGAAAAGATTGATGAATTAAATTATGGTAATATTAATTCTAGATGGAGATTAGGACAGGACAGGGAAGAGAGAAAAGGAATAACCAAATAAAGAGATGATATTTAAACTGAACGCTGAAAATTTTTAAGCACACATAACTGTTTGTGCAGCTCTTTAAAAGCCCAAAACACATGCAGAGTATAGATGACAATTTCTTTCTTAAAAAGACGATTTAAATGCATAGTTAAAGCTTTTCTTTTCACTTTAAAGAAAGAAAAGATCAGAGACTTTTTCTACATAAAAATCATAGCAATTGTCAAATTTTTCAGAACTTAAGAGCAGATTTTATATATCTGCCATTAACACTACTGTGGGCACTAGATTTCTCTTTCCAAGTGGGATATATTGCTGCCTGGTACTTTCAGGAACTGACCTGGGGGTTCCCCAGTATGACCTCAGGAACTACATCTTAAACCTAGAAAGAGAAAAATTGCCAGGAAATATTGTCAGCTTGTTCAGGAATTTGGAAATACTTGGGGGTTCCTTATGTAAATAAACCATGATCTATTTGTTTTTTTTATTTTTTTATTTTTTTTAACGTTTATTCATTTTTTGTGAGACAGAGAGAGACAGAGCATGAGTGGGGAAGGGCAGAGAGAGAGGGAGATACAGAATCCGAAGCAGGCTCCGGGCTCCGAACTGACAACATAGAGCCTGACACGGGGCTTGAACTCACAGACTGTGAGATCATGACCTGAGCCCAAGTCAGATGCTTAACTGACTGAGCCACCCAGGTGCCCCAACCATGATCTATTTGTCATGACATATGTCTTCTAAAAGGTTTATAGTTTTGCCTTCCACCTTTAAGATTTTTACCTGATTTGATTTTGTGTATAATTAGATGACCAATTTTCCTAGTGGCGTATATGGAATAGTTCATCCTTTCATAGCCTTCTCTAAAGTCTGCTCTGCCATAAATTAAGAATCCATTTTTATATGGAATCTATCGAGTCCTTTGACTCTGGTGTATTTGTCTTTTCTTATGCCAGCATCTCACTGTCTTTATTACTACACCATTATAATAAATCTCTAGATTTTGTAGGCAGTTCTCTCTGATCTTTTCTTTTTTAGAAATGTCTTGGCTCTCTGTGATCCTTTAAGTTTCCATATAAGTTTTAAAGTGATTTTGTCAAATAGTATCAAGAACGTGTTTGGGGGTTCCTGAGTGGCTTAGTCAGTTGAGCTACTGACTCTTGATTTTGGCTCAGGTCATGATCCCAGGGTCATGGAATCAAATCCAGCATTGGGCTCCATGGTCAGCTTAAGATTCTTTCTCCCCCTCTGCCCCTTCCCTGCTCCCATGCTCGCTCTCGCTCTCTCTCTCTCTCTCTCTCTCTCTCTCTCAAAAAAAAAAAAAAAAAAAAAAAGGAAAAACAAAGAAAGAAAGATGAACACATTTGGGATTTTGATCACCATAACTTTGACTTTTAAGAGGAATTTATAGATGTTGGCACTTTTATATTAGGACTTCCTGTTTCCTTTAAACTTTTTTATTATGAAAAATTATCCACCACCCAACTTTAATGAACATCAACATTTTGACATGCTTGCTTCATCAATCCTGTGATTACTTTTGCCGAAGTATTTCAAAGTAAGTCTCAGAATCACATCACTTCGATCCCTAAATATATCAATATCCATCTCAAAAAAGGAGAAGTATATTCTCACACCACCCCATGCCATTATCATATCTCATATAATTGTAAATAAATTTTATTATGACCTAACATTCAGTTCACATTCAAATGTCCCCATTTATCTAAAAATGTCTTTTTGCAGTTGATTGAATTAGGATCCAAGTAAGGTACTCTCACTGTATTTGGTTACTAAATCTTTTAGATTATTTCTTTAATTTTTTTTTCAAGTTTATTTATATATTTTTTAAAAAATTTTTTTTTCAACATTTTTATTTATTTTTGGGACAGAGAGAGACAGAGCATGAACGGGGGAGGGTCAGAGAAAGAGGGAGACACAGAATCGGAAACAGGCTCCAGGCTCTGAGCCATCAGCCCAGAGCCTGACGTGGGGCTCGAACTCACGGACTGCGAGATCGTGACCTGGCTGAAGTCGGACGCTTAACCGACTGCGCCACCCAGGCGCCCCTTGTTTATTTATATATTTTGAGAGAGAGAAAGAGAAAGAGAGAGGGGACAAGCAGGGGAGAGGCAAAGAGAGAGAGAATCCTAAGCAAGCTCAGTACTGTCAGTGCAGAGGCACATGTGGGCTCAAACTCATGAACGTCGTGGTCTGAGCCCAAACCAAGAATCGGCGGCTTCACCGACTGAGACACCCAGGTGCCCCTAGGTTATTTCTAATGTAGAGCTGTCCTCTCACCTTTGTTTTTTCCTGCTATTGACTTGTTGAAGAAACTGGATCAGGTGTCCTGGGGGATTCTGCATTCGACACATTTCTTCCTAGGATGTCCTTTGTTTCTCTATCTGTAGTATTTCCTACAGAATGGAATTTAGATATAGAAACTTGGAATTAGTTTTAAATTGAATTTGTCAAGAATATACCATAGATAATTCTGCATATTTCTTTCACATGTAGTATTTTCTATTACATCCCATCAGATGACATATAATGCCAGGCCATCTCACTTTAATATTATTAAGACTGCTCTATAGGTGCGAGTGGTAATAGCCTGATCTCTTCATTCCATAGTTTGCCATCAACCATTAATCTAATGTTATTACCTCCATCGATGACCATATCCTGAACCAGTTAGCTAATTACAATTTGTAAATGGCAATTTTCTTTTTTTTTTTAAAGTTTATTTCTTTATTTTTGAGAGACAGAGAGAGAGAGAGAGAGAGAGAGAGAGACAGAGACAGAGAAAGAGAGAGAGAGAATGCAAGCTGGGGAAGGGGCGGAGAGAAAGGAAGGGAGAGAGAATCCTAAGCAGGCTCTGCACCATCAGCGCGGAACTCTATGCGGCTCAAATTCAGGAACCGTAAGATCAAGACCTGAGCTGTAGTCAGAAGCTTAACCGACCACCCAGGCGCTCCTATAAATGGCAGTTTTCTAATTCTACACTTTATCTGCATTTATTAACTGGTATTGTTGATTAATAGATTCACTTGTCTCATCCACCAAAGATATTTAGTTACTCTGAAATATAATTCATCCAGGAAAGGCAGGATAAAATGCATAATAATTCTCCTTCCGTTACGAATTTACGGAGTGAAGATTCGGTGCTCTTAGAAATTTCAATAGTATCTCATGGGTTCTGTTTTGTTTTACTGTCCATTTCTTCCCCCCACCTTTTTAAAAAGCATCATTGTTAATTCATTATCGACTCTAATATGTTCAGGTGGGGTTTTTAAAGAATATTTAAAAAAATTTTTTAACCTTTATTTATTTGAGAGACAGAGTGTGAGCAGGGGAGGGGCAGAGAGAGAGGGAGACACAGAATCTGAAGCAGGCTCCAGGCTCTGAGGTGTTAGCACAGAGCCCAAAGTGGGGCCTAAACCGATGAACTATGAGATCATGACCTGAGCGGAAGTCGGTGCTTAACCGACTGAGCCAGCCAGGTACCCCAAATGTGTCCATGTGTTTTATCAAATTGCCAGATTTGGCCTAGAGGCCATAGCCTATTAGTTCCTGATCTAGATGGTGGGTATTCCATACACCTGATTCCCTGGGGCGGGGGTAGGGGGTAGGGAGAAGAGCACAGAGAAAAGCCCCTAACTGATCCACAAAGGATATCCAGCATATGAAAAAAATAATAAGACTTGTTATTTGAAGCCATTAAGATTCTCTTTCAAGTTATAGCATAACCTAGTCCAATCTGATACACTAATTTTATTTTTACACAGTAAGGCAGCAGTGAATAACTAGAAGACAAGAGTCAGTGGAAAGAGAAAAGGAAAGGGAAGCTGAGAAAGGACCAGGAGTTTGGACTGAAAGTTAAAGAGCTCATTAAAATTTTGACAGATTATTCATTCTTTTCATCTAAACTCCGTATCGTTAAATTCCAATCATCTGCTTTTTTGCATGTTGAACAACGTATCTTCTACTCTTTCTGGGATGCTGGAATGTTGATTGTTTCAAATCATTTTTTTTTTTTAAAGAAAGTCCTGGAAAGATTTTTAAGTAAATCTGAAAACTGCGTCAGAAAGTCAGGAAGGCCAAAATAAGGAGCTCTGTGAGGAGACATTCCATCAACAAAAATATCTCTTCTCTACTCTGCCATGGCAACTCCAAAATAGTAAAGAATATGTAATATGTGGTATCCTTATTTGAACCAGGATGCTGAGAATTGTGCAGCCAGCAAATGTCTATTTTGGTGGCAAGCAGGGGCAGATTCTGAAGACACTGTACTGATTCTGTAGCATTGCTTGAGCGTTCCCGGTTGTTTGTGGCCGGATTCCAGAGATGCTCAATGTATCCACTTTCCAACGGCTTAGAACTGTATATTCACCTTGTGCATCTTTGTAATTGTTGGAGCCCCGATTCTAACACGGTTTGTGTGTGTTAAAAAACCTTTTTCTTTGGACGTGCCAGAGCAGGAAAGAGAAGAGATGTTTGCGGTGATAAAGGTTGCACTTGTTAGAGGCTCTTGCCCTAGAAATGTTGGTGAGGAAACAGTCCTTATTTGATCATTTCTGGGGTGAGGGAAATGAAAATAAGTTGTGTGCACAGGCTCTAATTCCCTCAGGGCAGCTGAGTGGGAGAGAGAGGCTCTCTGGAAAACCTACAGTTTATTCTTACAAAACAATGTAGCCTCTAAGAAGTTGAAAACATTTGGAGAAAGTACAGAAATGAAAAGCATTATTGTGTGAAGTTCAAAATCTCAAGAAAAAAAAAGGTGTTCTATAAAAGCTTCAGACTTTACTTTTTGTCTTGGAAATCCTCTGGCCTACAATAATATGATTTGTTTAAAATATGGCACTTAAATATTTAAATGTAGCAGGCCCTATGTGTTTAATTTCTTTGTTTAACTGATGCATAGTTTCCCAACTATGTAGTGACTGGTATAAAGTGTTCTATATTTATGTGGTTCAGCTTTCCAGAATATTTGGATACTGGCCTTAAATATGTACAGTATCATTCCTTTGCAGCAGTTTTGACAATGCCCAAATACATTAACGTTATACCTCCATAGTCTGCTTTTCTGAAGCATGGTTAAGGATGAGAAAAGTAAATTAAATTATCAAGTAGTTTATCAAAAATTCAGGGACCATAGAGAATTACAAAGTTGAATTTCCATTTCACTATGTAGAATGTCAGATGCCTGGTAAAAATTTTTATTTATATTTTAAACAGTTATGGCTTTAGTATATGGATTCTTTATGCAATATCAATATGCAATCTGATGGAATTATAGTAATTTAATAGCATGAAACACAGGGAAAGACATTAAGGTTTTAAAAAGAATCATTTCTTAATAGCTGCTTTTCTATCAGACACAGCGGGAAAACAAGTTTTTGAAGGAAAAAGAAGTGAAACGTTACTCTTCAGAGAATGCTTTTATACAGAATGAATCTGTCTTCTAACAAAGGTCTGACTATACTGATGCCCTGTGGCACCAATACATTGTTTTTAAGTGTAGAAAAGAGAATGCAGATGTCACGGTCGGGTCATGACCTCGCTGGATACGTGGAACCTCTCCCTGGGACTGACCTTCACTCTAGTGAGGGCAGTGACAAGAATTTGGCCTTGAAGAAATCATAAATTGACAAGCAAGCAGAGAATATGAAAGAGCATATTTTGTATCAATCAATCTTTATTAGCCCCTAGGAAGGGTGCGTATGATTTAGAAAAAGCCTTCCACTCCTGGGAATTGGGGCCCAAGGCAAAAATGTATGAAAGAAGAGTAAAACAGGCTAAGGGACAAAAGAAACTAAGGAGAGTTTATATTATAAAGCACATACTGAATTCTGTAATGTACAATGTTCAAAGTAAGCATGATTTTAAATGACACAGATGTTTTCCGAGGTATAAAGCACCTTGTGGTTCTAGGAACTCTTAGGTGGCTGCACAGACTTTCTAGTTAAAATAATGTGATACAATGTTTTTGTGTATTCTATAGGAGGCCATTAATCCAAATGATTCTGCAAGGCTTCCTAAAATGCTTTATCAACTGTAGGAAAATCTGTTTCTTAAGAGACTATGTCTCCCCCGTAGGAAAATCTGTTTCTTAAGAGACTATGTCTCCCCACCCCCCCACCGCCTTATGTTTTTGTTATTGCTGGTAGTGTAACTAAAAGTTTTTTTTTAATGTTTATTTATTTTTGAGAGACAGAGAGAGACAGTGTGAGCAGGGGAGGGGCAGAGAGAGAGAGAGAGAGAGGGAGACAGAACATGAAGCAGGCTCCAGGCTCTGAGCTGTCAGCACAGAGCCTGACGTGGGGCTCAAACTCATCAGCCGTGAGATCATGACCTGAGCCGAAGTTGGATGCTTAACCAACTGAGCCACCCAGGCACCCCGCTGGTAGACAATATTGGCCCCCAGACTTAGAAGTGTGGCTTAGAAGCATGGATTTGGTGTACATGTTTGACCTTAATTCCAATTTCAGAATATCTGCTGGCTTTTGGTAATCCAACCTGTGCTCCCCAGCTTTGAACAACACGATCCTAATCCCCCCCCCGCCCAGGTCTGCCATAGATATGCCCCACACTCTGATTTTGCCATATATGTAGTCAATTGAGACAATCTTTTCCAGAATGCTGCCTTAATTGACCTTCCTCCTGTCTGACGTACCACATAGCCATCCACAAAAGTAAATCATAAAAAAATAAAAGTCTTCATCTTGTTGAAAGTTTGACCTTTGTAATCACAGAAAACTTGCTTAATCCCTGCATATCTTCTTTCCTGTCTTTAAAATGCAACCATTTCTTTTTTTTTTAATTTTTTTTAACGTTTATTTATTTTTGAGACAGAGAGAGACAGAGCATGAATGGGGGAGGGCAGAGAGAGAGGGAGACACAGAATCGGAAGCAGGCTCCAGGTTCTGAGGCATCAGCCCAGAGCCCGACGCGGGGCTCAAACTCACGGACCACGAGATCATGACCTGAGCTGAGGTGGGAGGCTTAACCGATTGAGCCACCCAGGCGCCCCTAAAATGCAACCATTTCTGATGCAACTATTTCTGATGTTTTGCAGTTAAATAAAAACCAACTTTTCTCCATTTTTCCTTTCTTTTTCTTTTTCTTTTAATGTTTATCTTTGAGAGAGAGAGAGGGAGAGAGAGAGAGAGAGGGAGCAAGAGAGAAGGAGTGTGTGTGAGCGGGGGAGGGACAGAGAGAGAGGGAGACACAGATTTCGAAGCAGGCTCCAGGCTCTGAGCTGTCAGCACAGAGCCCAACATGGGACTCGAACTCACAAACTGTGATATCATAACCTGAGGCAGGGCTCGATCTCACAAACGTGAGATCATGACCTGAGCTGAAGTTGGATGCTTAACCGACTGAGCAATCTAGGTGACCCTCTATTTTTTTCTTTAGATCACATTCTTAGTATTAAGACTGGCAAAGAATAGTTGGGTGTTTTGGATACCAGATTATCAGGAAGACTCAAAGAATTAAGACTAAAAGTATTGGTTGGTTTCTTCTGGAATTGTGGTAAAGCAACGGATGCTTGTTAAATCTAGGAGTTAGGTGGAACAGTGTTCTAAAGTAATCACAGTTCATAAAGGCATGAATTGAAAAGCTGAGCTAGCAAGGTAGGAGTAACAGCTCACAAATACATGTGGGTAAGAAACATAACTTGTATCATTTTCCTGTTTTTGAAACTAATATCCATTTTGAGTGCTGGTTACCGTCAGTGGCTGAGATATCATCTCAGTCATTTCAGGGTTTCACCATCCCATACCCCAAGCTTGTAGCCAATGTCTAGGATGGTTTATAGAGGATCAATGAAGGGGTATGGAGGCTTTACATCTTTCGTTGCTTGTTTTGACAAATTCACTCAGGACTGTGCTGAGATGGACATTATTTTTCTGGTCCTGTTCATCAACCCTTGCAGGTTGCTGCTAAACTATCTCTAGCTCATGGTCTAGTGGGAAGGAGAAAATTTTGTTGGTAGTTGTCCCTTTTGGGGCCATGGGATCTCTATGAGCTTAGTCTCTCTCTGCCTATACATTCCCTGTAGTCAATATTACCCCACTGGTCCTGCACCTTACTGAGCCCTGGATCTCAGAGTCTCTGTGTAACATCTGAGAGAAGGAAGTCCAAGACTCTCTCATTCTCCATCTCCCTCACTCCTCTGCCACAAATCCTGGATTTGGACTATGGGTAATGTCAGGGCATGGGACTCCTGTAGAGACCCAGAATCCATATTCTTGTCTTCCTTTCTCTGAGTCATTATCTTTCCCAGATCTGATTTCCAAAGTGAGCCGTAAACACTGCCTCTGGTTGATAGTATGATCTCACAAGGATGCTATTAATAGCACATATTTATGCCTTAAGCTCTTTATTTAGCTACTTTTGAAGTTATAAAGCCCAGGTCCTAGAAACTCAAAAGTTAAAATATTTGACACTTTTGTTGTTTATTCTTTTTTTTTTTTAAGAGAGAGAGAGAGGACGCAAGTGAGTGAGGGGCAGAGTGAGAAAGGGAGACAAAAAGAGAGAGAGAGAGGGAGAGGGAGGGAGGGAGGGAGAGAGAGAGAGAGAGAGAAATGGGGCTCACCCAGGGCCCGTGTTTTACCCAAAGGGGTGGCTTGTGTTTTACCCAAATCAGGGTTTGTGCTCACCCAATGTGGGACTCAAACTCATGAACTGTGGGTTCATGACTTGAGCCGAAGTTAGATACTAAATGGCTGGCCACCCAGGCGCCCCTGTTATTATTCTAAACCACCTAAACTGCTGCCTAAATCGGAGAGTGGGTCATATGAGAACAGAAAGTATGGAAAAAGAAAATCAAGTCAACCCAAACACACAAAATTAGTGATTTATAACAAAATGAGAACAATGCATGGAACTGAAAGTAAACTCCTAACTCAAGTCCATGAGCCAAAAGTTGGTTGCCAAAGCTCAGAAGATAGTCCCAAACTTAGATTATCTATGTATCTATTATCTATCTATCATCTATCTATCTATCTATCTATCTATCTATCTATCTATCTATCATTTTCCTCCCACAAACCTAGACAGGCTTAAACAGGCATGAATTAAAAATGAGGTATAGTAATCAGTGGCAATGAGAAAGGACCAGAAGCAGGCTTAGAATAATTTTAAAGACTCTTTAAAGGCAAGGACTTATGCCTCTGGTTTGTATCCAGATATGACCTATAGCAACACCAAGAATGAATTCATTCTTTTAAGTTCAAAACTTTATGATGACACTACAATGGATTAAGAATGACTGGAATCACGCTGAAGAATAGATTTACAGTTTACACAGACTAAAGTGGTTTTGTAGCTCACTGGTTATGAACATGGACCCTAATGTCCTTTGTAGCTCAAACTCATTCATTCCTTGATCCTTATTGCTGTGTTGTAACATTGCTTCTTCAGCCCCAGTAGCCCTGAAGACTTCTTGCTTTGTCATTTATTGTGCAATTTTTGTGAACACTCCAATGGGAGATTTGGCTTCTTTTCAGTCTATATATTACATTTAAAAACAAAATATAGTTGATGCTTGAACGGTGCAGGGATTGGGGTGCTGACCCCCTATGCAGTCAAAAGTCACGTGTAATCTTTAACTCCCCCAAAACCTAACTGCTAATAGCTTACTGTTGACCAAAACCTTACTGATAACATAAACAGCCAATGAACATATATTTTGTATGTGTATTATATACTGTATTTAGAATAAAGTAAGCTAGAGAAAAGAAAATGCTATTAAGAAAACCATAAGAAAGAGAAAATACATTTACAGTGCTGTATTTGTTTAAAAAAATCCTCTTATAAGGGGACCTGTACAGTTCAAACCTGTTTGTTCAAGGATCACCTGTATATGGAAATATATGGACTTGGTGTAGTAGCGAGTTTATTTGGGAGCCAGATAAACTGAGGTTACAACATTGACTCTAGTATGTTGTATGTACTATGTCATGTGTCCTTGGGTAGCATTATTTTATATAGTTCTCAGAATCCTATTGCATCATCTATAGGAGACCAGTAACTCTCACCTTTGAAAGGTTGCTGAAGAAGAGTTGATGACTAATTCCTATACTGCCAATATCCTATGAGTATATGAAAAATGTTGATTGAGTTCAAACACTTATCTGGACCACGATAGTAATAAAAATAATGAATTATTTATATTCATGTAACACATTTAGATTCTACTAGTAGTACTTATGCACCTAAAAAAATAATATTATAGGCAAAAAAAAAAAAAAAGAAATGATAGTCTTTAGTGGACATATTTAACTTTCTGATTTTGTTTTATTGGTCTAGTTTTTGGCCATAACATATAGTACATGTCTTGATTTAATAAGGTGTCCTTAATCTGCTGATTTCAGGGTGAATTGAAATCCTAAGTATACTGACATATATTGTCAACCTTCCTCTCTTCCGACACATTCCTTCAGGGATATTGAAGTATACTTTGTCTTTAAAAATCCTCTCTTAACCCTGAGGCCTTCTGCTATTCCATCATACTGAATAGTTTTTTTCCTGTCTAATCTTCCATCCAAAGTTGAAATCTTTGATTTTGTGCATAAGAGTGATTTCTTTAGTTTACCGCTTAGTTTAGTTTAGATTTCTTTTAGTTTACCGCTCAGCTCTCAGGTACTTCTAATGAACAGAAAGTAACTTAAATATTCCAAACAGGACAAAAAAAGAAACTGTAAATTACCTGCTGCAGTGCCTCAAATTTGGTGTACAAAATGGAAGCTTAGATTGTGGGGTTCAATTGATCCTGTCATTTCTGTTCTGATGCTGTGAAAGTTTATCTGCCATGAATTGATTATCTGCCATGCAATTTCTGGGCCTAATTTGGAGATTAAGAGACAATATTCAGATGGCATTACCCTTTGTTTGGGTCAGGGAAAACCAAGGAAGATGAGAGGGGGAAAAAAAAAGAACAAGATAAGAAGGTAAGGGAGATCATAATCAGGGATATTTTTTGGTTGTAAGACATAAAGGCCCATTTAAGCTCTCTTAAAGGAAGATGAATTTTTTAACAAGAATTCTGGGATATCTTGAAGGATCCCAGGTCAGAAAATCTGTTGCTTCATGAAAAAATGGGAAGTTGTCAGTAATTAAGAAAGATTTGTTGTCTTATATTCTTGGTCTTGTTTCCACTTTCTCTTTTCACATGGCCTCATGTTTCTGCCTGTTTCTGAGTGTCTATTATTTAACCTTCTTCTCTCTGAAATCTGGTTCTTGCAGCTTCCTTATCAGTACAATTACACCCAAATGCCCACCCTGGTTCTTGAAACTACAGTACCTCTTTAACTCTAGTTGATTCCCAGGTTCTGGAACTCCTAGTTCAAATTCTTGAGTGAGGGGCTCTGGTGGACCAGCACAAGGGTCAGATGCCCGCCAGTGATCCAATCAGCTGTTGACCCAGGAGGAGCGAGGTTATTGATATAAACGGCTAAGACTGTACAGAGACGTGGACTCTCAGAGAAGAAGGCATGAACTAAAGAAGCATTTGAAAATGTGTTCATGACAAGCAGTAAGCTGAATACCCAGGGTGGTTTTAATTCACAGTATGGTTGCTGAGGAACAGTTTGGAAAAACAGCATATGGTAGTGTTTCTAAATGTGTGTGTGTGTGTGTGTGTGTGTGTGTGTGTGTGTGTGTGTGTGACAGAGAGAGAGAGAGAGAGAGAGAGAGAGAGAGAGAGAGAGAGAGAATGAATATCGGATTCTTACTACAGAAAACCCCAGACCTAAACAGGAAGGAAAATAATCTTCCAGATACCAAAAATGAGTCTAAGAACAGTAGGTTGTCCTAGGGCTGGAGGATGGGAATTGTTTAGACTATCCAGAAAACTGAACCTGGATGGCAGGACCCAGAGGAAAAGCCTTCTGATGGAATGAATGTGTGTGTAACAAGGGCTGTTAATAGTTCAGTGCCGCTTTAACTTGTACATGTCCCTAGAGTGTATGTCCTATACTCTAAGGGGTCCAGATCATTCAAGCCCTCCAGACTTCTATGCGAAGTATAAATGAAATAAATAAGGCAAACAAAAGAAAGTTAATTGAAGTAGAGAAATGACAGAGCTGGGGACAGGGAGAGGGAGAAAGACAGCAGGAGGAAAAGGAGAGGGATGGAAAGGAAGGGATGGAAAGAGATTGTTTGGTACTTTAAACTTAGACCAAGCTAAGTACTGGGAAGCTACTTTAGAAACAATCTTTTAAAAACATACACCCAGAAATTCCCATCCAATAGGGTAAGTTAGCTGGGTCCTTGGCCTCCATATGAATGTTGTCCAGAAATGGACTAGGGGTAAAGTGGTGCTGCTAGAGCTGAGCCAGAAGGGAAAGGTTTGGGTCCAGAGACGTAGTTTTTTGCTGGAAAATTGCTATTTCCTTCCTTCCTTCCTTTACTTCTTTCTCTTCCTTCCTTCCTTCCTTCCTTTACTTGTTTCTCTTCCTTCCTTCCTTCCTTCCTTCCTTCCTTCCTTCCTTCCTTCACTTCTTTCTCTTCCTTCCTTCCTTCCCTCCTTTACTTCTTTCTCTTCCTTCCTTCCTTCCTTCCTTCCTTCCTTCCTTCCTTCCTTCCTTCCTTCCTTTACTTCTTTCTCTTCCTTCCTTGCTTCCTTTACTTTTCCCCCTTCCTTCCTTCCTTCCTTTACTTCCACTCTTGGTTGGGTGCTAACGAAGACAACACTCAAGCTCTAACAATAGATGAGTTGGGTGTCAAAATATAAAATGCTGGTCTCCAAGCAGAATTTAAAAATGAAATAGTCATAAGAAAGTGCTGGCACAGATTATTCCTGGGGAGTAGGATTGAACTTGAGGAGGAGTAAGAAAAGGGATGTTACTTTTCGTTTCATACTACTTTCTAGTGTCTGATTTTAAAAAAGAATGAAAAAGTATGAGCACCTGGTTGCTCAGTTGGGTGAGTGTCCGACTTCAGCTCAGGTCAGGTTTGTGAGTTCGAGCCCAGCATTGGGCTCTCTGGTGTCAGCACAGAGAACGCTTCGGATCCTCTGTCTCCCTCTCTCTCTGCTCCTCTCCCTCTTGTACTCTCTCAAAAATAAACAAACCTTTAAAAAATAACTGAAGTGTATATTAACTTTATAAGAAAACAAAAAATATCATCCATGTCAAGAACTCACAGAGATGCGTTAATAGTGAAAACTAATATTAGTAGTTTGGTTGGAGTATTAGGTTTTTGTATAGGTGGGTTCGTTTTTAAACGTCTGAAGTTTATCCTGCTTCCATAGCAACATTTCAAGTATTGAAATGCTCCTCCTTTGCCTTCTTAAAAAGAGAATATTTGACGATTCAGTAATATAATGATTAGAGTATGTAGCAATTTACAGGAAAGGTCACAAAGTTCAGCATCTTGAAATTTATGTGAATCTCTAGGCTAAAATAGAAATACAGTCTAATGCATAATTGGAACATAAGATGTTCTTTTAAGAGTACGGTATGTGATTCCAGGATTCTAGAATAAGGATATGGAAAACAACAACAAAAAATCTGTTAAGTAATAATGACTTCACTACAGCCAATTGTTCTTAAGTACTTTAATATTAAATTCAGAAGAAGGTGGTACTGTGTTATTATTATTATAATCATGGCACTGTTATTTAAAATGACTGGAAACCAAACCAAATCCAATATGTTGCCTAGCAACTAAAAGAAACAAACACTTTGTTTCTTAAGCTAACTGACATTAAAACATTACCAAAGATTCCTAAAAATACCTGCTTCAGAGTTCAGTTCTCAGTTAATCTTTTTAGTTCTCAAACATGCTTTTTTCCTGTTGGAACATGTGACATTAAAATTCCTCAGATGCACTTTAGTAATTATCTCCATAATTCATCTACTTTCTTCTGTCTCAAACTCCAGATAATTTGAAGTTGCTTTCATATTAGTATTCTAAAATGATAAATTAAATGCCTATAAACATGAATAATTTAGCAAAACTTTTGGCTTAGAATGTAATTTTTGGTGCTACAGACGTGTGCTGAAGAAAGAAATGGATCGCAGGTGTCTTTTACGAGTAGAATCCCACTAACTGGGTCCTCATCCTGAAAAGACATGATTCCTGAGGGAGGAGGAGGGACACTTCATAGCTCTATCACGCAGAGCAGGATTAGAAGAAGTAGATCTTGCAGATGAAGGCCTTGCCTAAATAGGAAATCTACAAATCACCTAAACAAATGTGATTCCCGGGAGGGGAGTTAGTTTATACTCCTGCTATGAGAAATATCAGCCAGTCACTGTTTTTTGACAACACATTTAAAATATTGAATATTCTAACAAGAACAAGTTATCTTTTGTCTCATTTGCTTAGAGATAAATGGAGATAAGTCAGGCAGAGAAGACGTAATGTGGATAGATAATCAACTGACTGTTGTGTATTTAAAGTCAGAGAAATAATGATATTAGCTAATATTTATTAAGCATTTATTATGTGCTAAGTACTAGGTAAATGCCCTACATTTAATCCTCATAATTTCACTTGAAGTAGGTAGCTAGAGTTACTCTTTTTGAATGTGAAGAATTAATGGATAGAAAGTAACTTGCCTAAGGTTGCACATGGAAAGTGGCAGAACCAGTTTTAAGCCTGAGTCAGTCTTGGTTCCAAAGGTCTGGTTCTTGACCATGCGAGTATACTTACATCCCTATTTATTGTTTGGAAATAGCTATTTGTCTATATTTCTAGGTTTGTATTCTGTTTTGACATTTTATGAAGATTGCCAGATAATTAAGAGATGGACGAATTACTGGAAACTAGAACATTTGTATTTTGCTGAATTTAATCTAGGTAATCAATAAATCTTACAACAAAACAAATAGTGCCATCTTATACATGTAGGCTATATGCCAACTCATCCTATTTTTCTACTGTGTTTTGTATAATTTTATTCCTCTAGAGCCTAGCTCGGAGCCTTAACTATAAGTGTTCAGTGAAAAATTGTTGAATGAGTGAATCCTGTTTATATTTCGATCTTAAATGTGATTACTTGTAGTAGTTAAGTCTTTCTGTGTGTTGAATTTGTCAGGATCTAGGTATGGTAGCCTCAAGAGAAGCATTATGAATCATGGTAATATTCACATATTCATATATATATATATATATATATATATATGTATATATGTATATCACTCAAAACATCTACAAAGCATATATATACATATATACATATATATAATAATAATAATAATTATTATTTAATCCAATAACCCTGTGAGATGGGTCCTACTATCCTTCTTTTACGGATAATAAAACTGAGGCAGAAAGGGATTAAGGAATTTGTGAGGTCATAAAGTTTGTAAGTAGTGCAGCCAGAATTTGAACACCAGCTATCTGGCTCCAGAGACTGATGGCCTCGAAAGTGTCAAGAGAAGGAGAACTGAGGAGTGCCAGCCTGCCTGGGAAACATCAAGCTGTCCTTGCCTTCTTTTCCTCTTCATCCAATTTCATATTCTTTTTTTTTTTATATTCTTTGTTTTTTAAATGTTTATTTGAGAGAGGGGGTGGGGAGGGGCAGAGAGAGGGAGACACAGAATCCATGAAGCAGGCTCCAGGCTCTGCGCTGTCAGCACAGAACCCATGAACTATGAGATCGTGACCTAACGCCCAACTGACTGAGCCACCTGGGCCCCCCTTCAACTTCATATTCTGTTCCGCACCTCACCCCTACTCCTTTTCCTCACTCCCAAGAATTACACTTAGGGCGACTGAATTATTTATTACACAGACAGGGACACTTTTTCGAGGAAAAGGCAGCACTAATTGGTTGGACTACCAGGGCAAAAAGTATGAATACAGACTGCTCTGGAAACTGGGATTTTGAATCACCATAAATAAACTGCGCCTATGTTTTTCTTGTTTCTTTACTGTTTGAGGTTGTATGATGTTAGTAGAGTAAAACATGTGTACCACCTTTGATTTTGCCCGTGCGTATTGCAGGATATTAAGCTGTTTCTAATAGTTTGCTATTAGAAAATGGCCATATGTAATCTTCTGCCTTCATATTCCACACATACGCATGAGTAAATCTGCAGGACAATCTCTGCTAGGCTAAAAAGCATGCATACTTATAGCTTTGATGGTCTTTGTTATGTTATACTTCAAAGAGGTTTTACCGATACTCAACATGCATGGAAGTGTGTGAGCCCAGTGCACTTGCCAGCAGAGGACACAATAAATATCTTGGGTCTTCACCTATCTGATAGGTAAAAAGTGATATTTCAATGTGAAGTGTATTTGTCTTTCTCTCATTTTTGTTTCCTTGTCTATTCTTGTTCTTTCCTTTTTTTCCCCTTTTGTGTGGATGGCTTTGCTATTTGATTTGTGTGAGCCCTAATATAGCCCTTTGTGATACTCGTTGAAATGTATTTTCCAAGTCTATCATTGGTCTTTTTGTGTTGCTTTTAATAGTTTTTGCTATACAGAAATTTTTATTTTCTTAGAGTTGTATTTATTGGTTCAATTATACTTTTAGGTTTTGAGTCACACTCCCACACTCCAGTGTGGGAGGTCTCCCACACACGAAGACTATATTTTTAAAAAAAAAAATGTGCCATAATTTCTTCTGATCCATCTGAAATTAATTTTGTATTCTGGTGCTACAGATAGGATTAACTTGTTTTCCAGATGACTACCCAGTTTTCCAAAGCCAGTAATTAATCCACCTTTTGCCACCATTAGTAATGCCACTTTCATTATATACAAATTCTGGTACTTATTTGGGCTTTTGGTAGGGCTCCGTTGATTCCTCCCTCTACTCATATGCAGGTACAGATTGTTTTAATTACTATAGCTTTATAATATGTTTTAAATATCTAATAAGGTTATTTCCTCACTGTAGACTTTTTTCTCCCCAGAATTATTCTTTCATGTTTATTTTATATATTAACTTTAGAATTAGCTTGTCTGGTTGTAAAAATCCGACAGTTATTTTAGTGAGATTATGGTAACTTTTAAATTATAGTGGAGAAAATTGGTATTCTGATTACACTGTGTGCTCCTATCCAAGAATATGCTATGCCTTTCCAACTGTCCAGGTTCTCTGTAGATCTCTTCCTCAGTGTTTAAAAAAATTCTCTTCATATGGATCTTGTGAACTTTATTTATTTTTATTCCTCGGAATTTTCTTTTACTGTTGCTATTATAAATGCAATTTTCTTTCATTGTATTTTCTAACATGTTATTGTGTGGACACATGAAAATGTGTTTAATTTCTTTTAAAGAATGGCTTACAAACACATGCATACATCCCAAATATAAAACTATATATAAAACAAATATGATATTCTTTCAAAAAACATAAAGTTATTATTAAAGTTATTAGAATTATATGTTTATGCACAGCATACAGACAATGTATCAGTCTATGCACTTGAATATTCAGATGAATATATATAAGGATTCAATATCAAAATCAGCACACATATATTACATTGCTTTAAGCTACTGCTGGGCTTTCCTTCCATTATAGTCAGGTTGTGAATTGTCTCTAATTTATGAGGAAGAGAATTTTAGCCAGCTGGTAAAGGCAAGAGAAGACCAATTTAAATTTATTTCCTTGTCTTTTGTTTCTTTTTTTTTAAATTTGTTTTTAATGTTTATTTCATTTTGAGAGATAAAGACGGAGCAGGAGTGGAGAAGGGGCAGAGAGAGAGGGAGACACAGAATCCGAAGCAGGCTCCAGGCTCTGAGCTGTCAGCACAGAGCCTGATGTGGGGCTCGAACCCACAAACCGTGAGATTATGACCTGCGCTGAAGTCGGCCACTTAACCAACTGAGCCACCCAGGCGCCCCTCCTTGTCTTTTGTTTCTATCTCCTCTCCCTCATCAAGATATGTCGGTGACATCAACTGAGACATTCTAAATTCTTTCAGAAAAGAGAAGAGAGGAAAAAAAAAAAAACAGCAAAAAGCCTCAACAACCAAAAAATGCATTGTTCAAACTCCTTGGGTTCTTTTAGTCTCAGAGAAAAATTCAGGGAATTCCTTCTTTCTGTGATATAATCTTGTTGGATTCAGATTATGTTTACTCAGTTTATTCCATAATTAAGAAAGGAGAAACATTTTCCCTTTTGGTAACAAATGTGTTTTACCCCACATAATTCTGTAGCTATTGTAGTGAAATATAAAGTTTTGTGTTAGACCACACGACCCCTTGTCACCCACAGTTATGTCGCTTACTGACTCTGTTTTGCCGTTCTCTTCAGTCACTGCTGGGCTCACATGCCTCAGTTAGGAGTTTGTTTTTTTTTTTTTTTTTTCCTTTCTTGGTGACTGTACCAACATGGCTACCAGAAGGAGAGGTGTTGACACATAAGTGAGGTGCTAAGGTCATTGGCTAGCAGTGGACTATTGCTCACACCTTCTTCTTCTTCTTCTTCTTTTTTTTTTTTCCCCTGACTGAAGCTGGCTTTGTTTGATTTCTGCCCCAAATGAGGTTTTTAGAATATGTGAGGAAAATATCTTCAGTAAGAGAAAACAAACAAAATTTAAAAAAAAAAAAAGTTTTCCCCTCACCATCCAAAACTTTGTGATGATTTTGTTTCTGAAGATAATTTTAGAAAATCATCTCCGTACCATGAGAACACACATTTGTCCCTGTTCTTGACAGCCAAAAGTGTTCAAGATGAGGACTTCTCTAAACAAGTAGCTTCACATTGAAATGATTATGAATGTTTGGAAATTCCATGCTGGATGTGTGGAGAGGAAAGTGTCACTATGTTAGGAGGTGAACATTTTTGCTTGGACTGAATGTATACTGATGTCTCTCAAAGGAACCATTAACTGTGTAATAGGTAGGGATGCAAGTAGGATGTGATTTTCTAGCTAAATAGTGCCACAAGGCAGGCTTGGAAGTCAGACAGACTTGGATGGGAAATCTGGCTACATAACACACAAGGATCATGCATTTGGTTCCATCTCTTAATCTCTCTAGACCTCAGCTTCTTCATCATCTTAACTGTGTGTGTGGGGGGGTGGGTGTGGGTGTCTCCGTGTGTGTGTAAATGCTCTTTGTCAAATCAGCTAAGATATATAAAAACACCAAACCAAGTGCTTAAAAAATAGTGGATACTCTTTTAAGTTTAAAAACTAGGCGTGGTAAGAGTGTATTATAAACATCAAAACACTGGAACGTGTTAATTACCATGACAGTCAAATTAATGGGCATTTGATTCAGCTACACTGAGCTGTTAGTGGCAGTGAGCTGTTAGTGCTATGAAGACAAAATGATGTGGGGACTGGGGCCCCTGGGTGGATCAGTTGGTTGAGCATCCGACTTCGGCTCAGGTCATGATCTCACAGTTCGTGAGTTCTAGCCCCGCATGGGGCTCAGTGCTGACAGCTCAGAGCCTGGAGCCTGCTTTGGATTCTGTGTCCCCCTTTCTCTGCCCCTTCCCTGCTCATGCTCTGTCTCTCTCTGTCTCTCAAAAATGAATAAACATTAAAAAAATTAAAAAATGATGTAGGGACCATCTCTTTCTTTGGGAGCAAAACTTCATGCCAGCTGTCAGTCAAAGAGGAAGAATTTCAAACAATCAGTCTTTCTTAAAGTACCGCTGCCATAAACCAAAGAAAGATTTTCCTATTTATAGTGTGACACCAAAAGTTGGCTGGACATTGTTTCAACAAGAATTTACTAAGTGTATGAAAATACCCAGTACGGGCTCAGTCTCCTTCTCCAATGAGATTATTGTCTCGTTAGAGAAATCAAGATATCCATGCATAAAGCAATGAAACCCAGCTCTGTACTGAATTGAATTATGTACTGAATTTCAAAATGCATTTCAAATTGAAGGATGCCAAAGCCAAATAGAAAGTGCCTGTTCAGATATTGTGAGGATCTATTACTCCTGGTTGCCTGAGATCACTGTCCACCTTCTCTGCCTACTTCTTTTGGAGAGTAGCTCTTCAGCTCCAATCACATGGTTGTGGAAGGGACTATCTATCATGTTTTTCCTGACTTGCTCTTTATATACTCCCAACCCTGCCCTCATCCAGAGGTGGGTAAGTGACCTGGGTTATTCTAGCATATCACCCTATTGCTCACAAGGATTGGTCATAATTAGGGAATGGCTCTAGCCAGGCTAGATGGAATACTTTCCTAAGTATCTTTTTTATTTATTTATTTATTTATTCATTCATTCATTCATTCATTCATTCATTCATTCATTTATTTATTTATTTATTTATTTATTTATTTATACAAGAGAGAGTGTGAGCCGTGGAGGGGCAAAGAGCGAGAGAGAGAGAGAGAGAGAGAGAGAAAGTAGGCTCTGTGGTTCTTAAACTCATGAACCCTGAGATCATGACCTGAGCCAAAGATGGATGCTGAACCAAGGGCGCCATGCAGGCACCCTTCCTAAGTATCTTTTGAACTCGAATTGGGGAACTTTTTTCTCTTTTTTTGTGATGAAGATAATAAGATGTGAGCCTTGAGGTGATAAACATTGTTTCAGCTTTGTGGCGAAAATTTGATTGTGAGAATGATGGTCATGGTCAGAGAGAGGTGGATATACCAAAGGGAGAGAGAATGAGGGACATTGAGGCCCTGGTGCCCTTGGTTGCTGACCCCGAGTTTTGAACTGAGTTCTTGTCACCCTTAGTCAAAGAGTCCTGAGTTAAATGATGATGATGATGCCATCCTGTAAGACATTGCTTGCTTCATTTGCCTATTTTGGTCACCAGGGTAATGACGACAGGTCCCATTTAAGTGTGAGTTAGCCCTCTTTCTGTAACAGTTTTCAAAGGAATCACTTTATGTGCACTCGAGAAGAAAGTATATTCTGTTGCTTTGGGATGCAGAGTTCTAAACATATCTGTCAAGTCCATCTGATCCAATGTATCATTCAGGGCCCTTGTTTCTTTATTGACCATGTGTCTAGATGATCTATCCATTTCTGTAAGTGGGGTGTTAAAGTCCCCTGCAATTACCACATTCTTATCAATAAGGTTGCTTATGTTTATGAGTAATTGTTTTATATATTTGGGGGCTCCGGTATTTGGTGCATAGACATTTATAATTGTTAGCTCTTCCTGATGGATAGACCCTGTAATTATTATATAATGCCCTTCTTCATCTCTTGTTACAGCCTTTAATTTAAAGTCTAGTTTGTCTGATATAAGTATGGCTACTCCAGCTTTCTTTTGGCTTCCAGTAGCATGGTAAATAGTTCTCCATCCCCTCACTCTCAATCTAAAGGTGTCCTCAGGTCTAAAATGAGTCTCTTGTAGACAGCAAATAGATGGGTCTTGTTTTTTTATCCATTCTGATACCCTATGTCTTTTGGTTGGCACATTTAATCCATTTACATTCAGTGTTATTATAGAAAGATACGGGTTTAGAGTCATTGTGATGTCAGTATGTTTTATGCTTGTAGTGATGTCTCTGGTACTTTGTCTCACAGGATCCCCCTTAGGATCTCTTGTAGGGCTGGTTTAGTGGTGACAAATTCCTTCAGTTTTTGTTTGTTTGGGAAGACCTGTATCTCTCCTCTATTCTAAATGACAGACTTGCTGGATGAAGGATTCTCGGCTGCATATTTTTTCTCTTTAGCACACTGAAGATCTCGTGCCAATTCTTTCTGGCCTGCCAAGTTTCAAAAGAGAGATCAGTCACGAGTCTTATAGGTCTCCCTTTATATGTAAGGGCATGTTTATCCCTTGCTGCTTTCAGAATTTTCTCTTTATCCTTGTATTTTGCCAGTTTCACTATGATATGTCATGCAGAAGATAGATTCAAGTTACGTCTGAAGGGAGTTCTCTGTGCCTCTTGGATTTCAATGCCTTTTTCCTTCCCCAGTTCAGGGAAGTTCTCAGCTATAATTTCTTCAAGTACCCCTTCAGCACCTTTCCCTCTCTCTTCCTCCTCTGGGATACCAATTATGTGTATATTATTTCTTTTTAGTGTATCACTTAGTTCTCTAATTTTCCCCTCATACTCCTGGATTTTTTTATCTTTCTCTCAGCTTCCTCTTTTTCCATAACTTTATCTTCTAGTTCACCTATTCTCTCCTCTGCCTCTTCAATCCGAGCGGTCGTTTCCATTTTGTTTTGCATTTCGTTTAAAGCGGTTTTCAGCTCCTCGTGACTGTTCCTTAGTCCCTTGATCTCTGTAGCAAGAGATTCTCTGCTGTCCTCTATGCTGTTTTCAAGCCCAGCAATTAATTTTATGACTATTATTCTAAATTCACTTTCTGTTATATTATTTAAATCCTTTTTGATCAGTTCATTGGCTGTTGTTATTTCCCGGAGATTCTTTTGAGCGGAATTCTTCCGTTTGGTCATTTTGGATAGTCCCTGGAGTGGTGCGGACCTGCAGGGCACTTCCCCTGTGCTGTGGTGTATAACTGGAGTTGGTGGGCGGGGCCACAGTCAGACCTGATGTCTGCCCCCAGCCCACTGCTGGGGCCACAGTCAGACTGGTGTGTGCCTTCTCTTCTCCTCTCCTAGGGGCGGGATTCACTGTGGGGTGGCGTGGCCCATCTGGGCTACTTGCACACTGCCAGGCTTGTGGTGCTGGGGATCCGGCGTATTAGCTGGGGTGGGTAGGCAAGGTGCACGGGGGCAGGAGGGGCAGGGTTAGATCGCTTCTCCTTAGGTGATCCACTTCAGGAGGGGCCCTGTGGCAGCGGGAGGGAGTCAGATCCGCTGCCAAAGGTTTGGCTCCGCAGAAGCACAGAGTTGGGTGTTTGCGCGGAGCGCGCAAGTTCCCTGTCAGGAACTGGTTCCCTTTGGGATTTTGGCTGGGGGATGGGCGGGGGAGATGGCGCTGGCGAGCGCCTTTGTTCCCCACCAAACTGAGCTCTGTCGTCAGGGGGCTCAGCAGCTCTCCCTCCCTTTGTCCTCCAGCCTTCCTGCTTTCGGAGCAGAGCTGTTAACTTATGACCTCCCAGACGCCAAGTCGCGCTTGCTGTCGGAACACAGTCCGTCAGGCCCCTCCGCTTTTGCCAGCCAGACTCGGGGGCTCTGCTTGGCTGGTGAGCCGCCCCTCCCCCCCGGCTCCCTCCCGCCAGTCCGTGGAGCGCGCACCGCCTCGCTGCCCTTCCTACCCTCTTCCGTGGGCCTCTCCTCTGCGCTTGGCTCTGGAGACTCCGTTCTGCTAATCCTCTGGCGGTTTTCTGGGTTATTTAGGCAGGTGTAGGTGGAATCTAAGTGATCAGCAGGACGCGCCGGTGAGCCCAGCGTCCTCCTACGCCGCCATCTTCCTCCAGGCCCTCAAAGGAATCACTTTAAATCAGAATCAGTGGTGTAGATATGTGTAATATTATTCAGCCATGAGGAGGAAGAAAATTCTACCATTTACAACATGGGGTGGGGGAATTGGGGAGGTGTTTAAATGTCAAAACTTGTAACTAGTAGATAAATAAGTTCTGGAGATCTAATGCCAACGCAGTGATTATCATTAACAATACTGTAGTCTAAACTTCAAAGTTGCTAAGACACTAGTTCTTATCTATTCTCAACATAAAAAAAAATTATAGGTATGTGACATGATAAAGGCACCAGCTAATACTACTGTAGTCATCATATTGCATGTATAAATGAATCAGTCAAAGAAAGGATTAGTTTAAAAGAACCTAAATGAGTAGAAATTGAATTTATATAATTGAGTACATAGCCTCCCTCTTTTTATATTAAGTGGAGTACTCCTGATTTCACCATTTACTGGTTTTATGGCTTTGGTTTATTTTTGTTGTACTTATTTACATGGCTGATATATATATATATATATATATATATATATATATATATATAGTGATTATATATGACTTACCTAAGAGGTAGTATAGGATAATGATTAAGAACATAGTCTCTGAAGAAAAGACTTCCTAAGGTCAAATCCTACCTCTACCATTTATAGAACTTGTTTGTGATTTGTTGGAACCTGGAGCAACCTTTAGTTATTCGTTTCCTTATTTGTAAAATTGTAGTAATAGTGGTATCTACCTTATAAAGTTGAGATGCAAGTCTCATGAGTTTGTGTGTTTAAAGCTGTTCACATAACAAGTACTATATAAGTGTTAATATTTATCATAATGACCTTAGTCATAACTGGATTAAATTCAATCGGTATGGTAATGCTTTCTTCATGATTAGCACTCTGTAAATGTTAATTGCCGTGGCTGTTGATATTTGGGTTTTGTTCCAGCTCTACATTGACAGTTGGCATGCCACCATCAGATTAACTTTAGTGAAGTAACA
Source organism: Felis catus (assembly GCF_018350175.1). NCBI lineage: Eukaryota > Metazoa > Chordata > Mammalia > Carnivora > Felidae > Felis > Felis catus. Next base: position 103,279,484 of record NC_058374.1, read on the forward strand.
CTTTTGTCAGGTTTTACTTATGCTGAACCCTTTGTAGCTGCCTATGACCTATAGATCATGTCCTTTTCAGACCATCTCTACTCTAATTATTTTAATCTATTCCCCAGGATTGCCTCACATGATCACTTCACTTAGTTAAAAGATTTTCTCATCACTCATTGTGCTTCAAGAACTGTGAGGAGTCTGAGATTTATTTGCAGACTAACAAATTAGCCTACCACGACTTCATGGATGCTGGCAGAAGACATGAAATTCCTGGGACATTACTCATAGCAGAGCAAGGAGCATGAGCCTCATGTTTGCATCAGTTGTCCTTGCTCCAGGAGTCCACTGCTGGGGGGATGCAAAGATGCCCAGGTAGGTGTTCCACATGCAATGGGCTTGTGTCACGGCTGAGGAACTCCAAACTTAGGGTGTCTAATATTCTCTGTTTGGAAATCAAAACTCAATAAATGGTAATTTCATAAAGCTTAGTTGCAACGTAGAATCCGAAAGCACATTTGTTACTATGCTGCACTAAAAACCACTGGTCTATCTTGCATTTTGGATGAGTCTTGTACCCATGTATGATTTTGTGCCACCATAGATCTGTCATTGAAAAATATTATTTCCCTGAATCATATAAATATTATAAATGTTGATACATTTCAATATATAATATTTAAAAAATTGTTAATACTGTCACCTCAACAGAAAAATCAAGTTTTGGAAACAATTTGGTTTCACAGCATCAGGTACAAGATTTCCAAAGTTCTAATTTTCCTAGTATTTTAATTAGGATAAATATTACACTTTTTGAATAGTCCTTGAAAGAAGTGTTTTGAAAATCCTGCTTGCAACTCAAACTTTGACATAATTGCTTTTCTTTGAGATAAGTATCATTTCAATATGTTAGAAACACTTTCTGTGTACTTTCCATTTCGTCTCATACAGCATTTAAGAGGTTTGTACTCAAGAGTAAAGATTTTGACAGGGCACCTGGGTGGCTCAGTTGCTTAAGCATCCAACTCTTGATTTCAGCTCAGGTCATGATCTCAGATTCATGGGACTGAGCCCTGCATCAGGCTTCCTGCTGTCAGCCTGCTTGGGATTCTCTCTCTCTATGTCTCTCCCTCACTCTCTCTCTTTTTCAAACTAAATCAACAAACATTGGAAAAAAAAGAGTCAAGATTTTGAAAAATTAGTAATTTTTACTGCTTCTTTAAAGATATCCTTGGGGCGCCTGGGTGGCTCGGTCGGTTAAGCGTCCGACTTCGGCTCAGGTCATGATCTCACGGTCCGTGAGTTCGAGCCCCGCATCGGTCTCTGTGCTGACCGCTCAGAGCCTGGAGCCTGTTTCAGATTCTGTGTCTCCCTCTCTCTCTGCCCCTCCCCTGTTCATGCTCTGTCTCTCTCTGTCTCAAAAGTTAATAAACATTAAAAAAATTTTTTTAAAATAAAGATATTCTTAGTTAATGGTAGTGAAGAGTGCAATAGCATTCTAGCATAGTTGGCTGCCCCTAAATCGTCATGCTAAGTTGCCACCAGCTGTACCACCACTGTTTTTTCGCACCATTAGTGCAAATGTTAACACAGTTAAAACAGCAGAAAATATCTTAGTATTATTCTGAACATAATTTTGACCTTGTGAGTTTCTGGGAATGGTCTCAAATACTGCTGGATTATTTGGGACCATTTTTTGAGAACTGCGGGGTTAGTGAAATCTGTTAGGAGAATGTTATAAAAGGAAATTGAAAGGAACCTGAATACAGAATGTAAAGCATGAAAGAAATGCAATTTGAAAAATGGAGCACACTGATTCTGATTTGTCTGAAAAGTTCAGGTACAGATATATGGTAGCCATTAGTTAATGAGACTGAATACAGAATGTTCTGATTTAAGGATTTATATGAAGGCGGCATCCACTCATGTTGAGGTCATGGGAGTGTGCATTGCAGAGTGGTTTAAAGCATGGTCTGTCTCGGCTCAAATTCCAGTTCTGCCACTTTCTTAATCAGTTTGTGCCTTGGCTTCATCATCTGTGAAATGGTAGCATCTACCTCAAGGGGTGGTTATGAGGATTACATGAGTTGATAGTCACAAAATGTTTAGAACAGTGCTTGGCACATAGTAATACATCTATGTGTATATTAATCCATAGATATGGAATCCATAGATATACATGATATATATATAATTTTGCTAAACAAATGAAGTAAAAAAAGGGAAATATATGAGATTCCTCTGGGAGAGTATTGGGAGAGAAGAGAGCTGAGGGTTAAGTGCAACTGATAGGAGCCACAAAAGGAGACAATATTGAAGGAGGCTATGGGAGTGGCGGGGGGAAACTCTGGAAAGTGGTATCCTGAAAGCCCAGGAGTAGTGTGCAACAATGTGGTCAGGAAGAAATATGAACCATGAGATGGCAGATGATGCATCTGCTTTATTCTAAGCTCAAATCCTTGGAGTTCACACAGTACCTGATGTATAGTAGGTGCCCAATAAATATTTGGTGAATGAAAATGTTATACACAAGTCAGAAAAGATAAAGGCCTGAATATATTATGTTTAGCAATAATAGGTCAGTTGGGTGCTAAAACCCCCTATCTAGTGCCAAACTAATGTTAGAGTTTGATGTGAAAATCTTAATCTGTGCTTTAACTCTTAGAGTTACGTTCTCTTATTACCATTGTCTCATTACAATTTTATAAAACCAGCCTGAAATCTCATTTTTCAATAAATAAATTCTGCCCATGATCACAGTTATATTTTTAGTCTTTTTTTTAAAAATCTAAATGGCAAAATTAGTCATTAGATAGAAGACCTGGTCACCACCCAGGCCACTGAATGACTCAGATTCCATAATTTGACCTCATATTGAAAATATGAGAGCCAGAGTTTATCTGATGAGTAACAGTGTAGCAGTGTTTTCTGCTTTTCAGTTTTACTGTACAGAAAAACAGAGTCATATCTAAAATACTGTTTTTTCTTTTATTTGGGCCAGTGGCAGTATATTTCTTTTTATTGAGAATGCTCCGATTATAAAAATCTCCACGGTGATGGTGATTATAATTGAATACCAGCCCCACATTTTCTGACCTGCTTAGACCAATGGGTTCCATTTAACTGGTGTCAGAATGAATTTTCTAATTATTACATTAATTTTGCCACTGCCTTGCTTAAAAACTTTCTGTGGAGTATATATTCAACCCCTTTAATCTGGCCAAATTCATTTTTCTGAATCCCCCTGCAGAAACCCTATACTTTATTTTATTTTATTTTTTTATTTTTTTTTTAATTTAATTTTTTTTATATGAAATTTATTGACAAATTGGTTTCCATACAACACCCAGTGCTCGTCCCAAAAGGTGCCCTCCTCAATACCCATCACCCACCCTCTCCTCCCTCCCACCCCCCATCAACCCTCAGTTTGTTCTCAGTTTTTAACAGTCTCTTATGCTTTGGCTCTCTCCCACTCTAACCTGTTTTTTTTTCCTTCCCCTACCCCATGGGTTCCTGTTAATTTCTCAGGGTCCACATAAGAGTGAAACCATATGGTATCTGTCTTTCTCTGTATGGCTTATTTCACTTAGCATCACACTCTCCAGTTCCATCCACGTTGCTACAAAAGGCCATATTTCATTTTTTCTCATTGCCACGTAGTACTCCATTGTGTATATAAACCACAATTTCTTTATCCATTCATCAGAGAAACCCTATACTTTAGTTACACTGGTCTGCTTTTCTTTTCTTGAACTCTCCATTCCCCTACTTGTTTATCTTTTGCTAGATCTATTCTTAGATATCTTACAGTATTTGTTTTGAGTGGAATTTTTTTTCTGTTATATTATCCAATAGATTATTACTGGTGCTTAAGATTATACCATCGATTTTTGTATATAGCCCTTTTAAGCATAAATCTGCTGACTCTTTTTAAATTGAAATGGCTGAATTTAGAGGCCATTGAATTTTCTGTGTAGACAACCATATTTTCCACAAATGCATAGCAGTTAGGTCTCTTCCCTTCCAATTATTATGCCAAAGAGTTTTATTGGCTTGCACTTACTAGAACCTACACTAAAATGTTTAATAGAAGTAGTGATAACTGGCATGCTTGTCTTTTTCCTGACTTTTAAAAGAATGCTTCTCAAGTTTCATCATAAGCTCCTTGATGAATAATGATATATGTGAGTCAGCATTCCAAATGGTTAAGACCTAGACTCTGGAGTAACTTGCCTGGGTTTAATTTCCAGCTCTGTCACTTAACTGCTGTGTTATATTGGATAAATTAACTCTGGCTTCATTTTCTCATGTGTAATATAGGGGATGATAGCACCTAATCATAGGTTGTTGTAAAGGTTCAATGAGTTAATACTGATACATAGCAAGCAGGATATGTGTTCCTTATATAAATATATTAAATTGATCATTTGAAATTTCTCATTCAGTATACTGCTTGCATTTATATTATTATATCAAATGGCTTTTACATTCCTAAAATGTCATATTTCATAATGAGGTTTGCTCATATGTGGAGTTTAAGAAATAAAACAGATGAACATAGGGGAAGGGAAGGCAAAATAAGGTAAAAACTGGGGCACCTGGGTGGCTCAGTTGGTTAAGTGTCTGACGTCGGCTCAGGTCATGATCTCATGGTTTGTGAGTTCAAGCCCCACATCAGGCTCTGTACTGACAGCTCAGAGCCTGGAGCCTGCTTCGGATTCTGTCTGTCTCTTTCTCTCTGTCTCTCCCTGTCTCTCTGTCTCTCTCCTACTTGTGCTCTGTCTGTCTGTCTCTCTCAAAAATAAATAAAATGTAAAAAAAATAAAAAAATAAGATAAAAACAGAGAGGGAAGCAAATCATAAGAGACTCTTAAATATAGAGAACAAAGTGAGGACTACTGGAGGGGAGATTGGTAAAGGAATGGGCTAAATCAGTGATGGGCAGTAGTAAGGAGGGCACTTGTTCGGATGAGCCCTGGGTGTTGTATGTAAGTGATGAATCACTAAATTCTACTCTTGAAACCATTACTACACTATATGTTAATTAACTTGGATTTAAATTTAAAAAAAATGATGAGATTTAAAAAATACATTGTTCATTTCTATTCATTATTGTATTGGAGGTTTTAGCCAAGGTAATTAGGCAAGAAAAAGATATAAAAGACATGTAGATTGGAAAGGAAGAGATTAAACTATTTGCAGATGACATGATGTTGTATATAGAAATCCTACAGAATTCTCACAGGCACAAACATGCATGTGCATGTGCACACACACACAAACTATTAGAACTAATAAATTCATCCAAATTTCAGGGTACAATATCAATATTCAAAATTAAATGTATTTCTATACACCAGCAATAAACAATTAAAAAGGAAACCAAGAAAATAATTCTATTTATAGTAGCATCAAAAAGAATAAAATATTTAAGAATAAAGTTTAAAAAAGTTACACACTGAAGACTCTAAAACATTTTTGAAAGAAATTAAGGAAGATCTAAATGAATGGAAAAATATCCCTTGCTCATGGACTGGAAGATATATTATTAAGATGGAAATATTCCTCAAACTGATCTACAGATGAAATATATATATAAAAAAATTCCAGCTGCCTTTATAAAAAAAAGTGACAAACTAATCCTAAAATTATATGTAAATGCAAGAGTCCCACACTAGCCAAATCAATCTTGAAAATTAACAAAGTTGGAGGACTCACATTTCCCGATTTCAAAATTTACTACAAAGTGATAGTAATCAATGCTGTGTGGTACTGGCATAAGGATAGATCTATAGATCAATGGAGTAGACTTGAGAATCTAGAAATAAATCCTTCCACTTAAGATCAATTAATTTTTGACAACAGTGCCAAGGCAACTCAATAAAGACACACAGGTCTTCTCAACAGGTGGTGCTGTGACAACCAGATCTCTACAGGTAAAAGAATGACATTAGGACCCTATCTTACAACATATACACAAATTAACTAAAAAATGTTTAAAAGCTAACATCATAAAACCCATAGAATAAAACATAGAAATAAATCTTGTGACCTTGGATTAGACAATGGTTTCTCAGATACGACACCAAAAGCACGAGAAACAAAAGAAAAAAAAAAGGGGGATTGCATCAACTTAAAAACTTTTGAGTTTTAAAGGACATTATCAAGAAAGTGGTAAGATAAACCACCAAATGGGAGAAAATATTTGCAAATCATATATCTGATAAGGGATTAGTATACAGAATACACAAAGAACTATTATAAATCAACAATGAAAAGACAAGTAACCCAATTAAAAATGGGCATAAGATTTGAATAGACATTTCTCTAAAGGAGATATACAAAGGCTAGTAAGCACACAAAAAGATGCTCAAAATCATTTGTCATCAGAGAAATGCAAACTATAATGGGATACCTCTTCACACCCACTAGGATGGCTATAATAAAAGATTAGGCAATAACAAGTGTTGACAAGGATGTAGAGAAACTTGAACACTTGTACATTTCTAGTGAGAAAGTAAAATAGTGCAGCTTTTCTGTAAAAGAGATTGTCAGGTCCTCACAATGTTATACATAAGGATTATCACATGATCCAGCAATTTTACTCCTAGCTATGTAGACACTGAAAACACAGACCCACACACAAAAAATTGTTCACAAATATTTATGTCAGCATGATCCATAATAGCCCCAAAGTGGAAACAACCCAAATGTTCACCAACTGATGATTGGATAAACAAAAGGTGGTATATACATCCAATGGAATATTATTCATCCATAAAAACGAAGTACTAATACTTGCTACAACATGGATGAACTTTGAAAACAAGCCAAAGGAGAGAAGACATTCATAAAAGATTAGTATCATATGATTCCACTTATGGTAAATATGCAGAATAGGAAAATCCATAGAGACAGAAAGTTAGATCAGTGGTTTCTAGCTAGGCACAGGGAGCAGGGACTGGCAGTGACTCACGGGTATGGGATTTCTTATTGGGGTGATGAAAGTGTTCTAGAAAGCCTGCACAACTTTGTGAATGTATTAAAAACAACTGAACTGGACACTTTAAAAAGGTGAATTTTATCTCAAAAATGTTTAAATACATGGTTGATTTAACTTTCTAGTATTTAATTCAGGATATTTGCATATATGTTTATGAATGAAATTGTTCTTTGCCTTTTTTTCTTACACAGTCTTTATTTAGTTTTGGTGTTTGGACCCAAATGATCAGACTTCTCTCTTATTCTTATGTATGAACTGTCTTTGTTTCTCTTCAGGTCTAATTCCACCTTAGCACTAGTTCCTAGCCCCTCCTGCCTACTTAAGGACTTAATTCCAGAAAATTCTCCATCTCTTCCTTATATTGATATTTTCCCCTCTCTATTATCTCCTTGATAATTCTACTAAGTATTAAAAAATGATGTAATACCTCTTATTGTGAAAGCACTCTCCCTTGACCCCACATCCATCTCCGGCTACTACCATGTTTCTCTGCTCGTCATGATAGTAAAATGTACTGAAAAATTAATTTATGGTCACCAGCAACTTCTTTTCCTTCCATCCTCTCTTGGATCCAATTTATTTTATTTTTTTATGAGAGAGAGAGAGAGAGAGAGAGAGAGAGAGAGCAAGCAGGGGAGGGGCAGAGGGAGAAGGAGAGAGAGAATCTCAAGCAATATCCATGCCCAAACTAGAGCCTGACATGGGGCTTGATCTCATGACTGAGATCATGGCCTGACCTAAAATCAAGAGTTGGATGCTTAAGTGATTGAGCCACCCAGGTGCCCCTCTTGGATCCATTTTTTTTTAAATTTTTTTTCAACGTTTTTATTTATTTTTGGGACAGAGAGAGACAGAGCATGAACGGGGAAGGGGCAGAGAGAGAGGGAGACACAGAATCGGAAACGGGCTCCAGGCTCCAAGCCATCAGCCCAGAGCCTGACGCGGGGCTCGAACTCCCGGACCGCGAGATCGTGACCTGGCTGAAGTCGGACGCTTAACCGACTGCGCCACCTAGGCGCCCCCTCTTGGGTCCATTTTAATCAGGCTTTTGTCCTCACTTGCACACTAAAGCCACCAGTTAAATTCTAATGGTCAGCTTTCTGTTATCGCCTTACATGAACTACCAGAAACATTCGATTAAATGATAACTCTCTTCTTGAAATATTTTGGATTTACTTTTAGGATGCCACTTTCTTGGCTATATGATTGAAGGTCATGGCTTTTTGCTAGTTGTCAAGTCCTACAGACCATCACACTTCCTTGCCATATGGGGTTCTCCAACATGGCTGCTTACTTCATCAAGACCAAAAGGAGAGTCTCTGACCTCAAGAAGACCTCAGCCCCCTATACTGTCAGACTTTTTACCTAAGTCAGACCCACCAGGATAATCTTGCTTTTGATTAATGCAGAACAAATTGATTTGGGACCTTAATTACATCTCAAAATAACTTCACCTTGGCAATATTCTATTGGTTGGAAGCAAGTCACAGGTCTTACCCACACTCAAAGACTGGGGATTCTATAGGGCACAGAACACCAAGGGTAAGAACACATAGGGGTCACCTTAGAATTAGGCCTGCCACACTCCTTAACTGTTTGATCTCTAAAATTGTGATTCCTCAAGATTTAGTTCTTGTGTGCCTTTGTCCATTGTGCTGAATATCTTGCGCCTTTCCACATTTGCTTTCTCCCTTCTCGTCTTTCATTTGTGCCCTAAGAGGTGATTTGAGTGCACTGTATCAACAGATTTCCCTGCCCTCGTCTTCCTGTTGGAAGCTGGGAAGAGGGTGAAGTTGGGCTATTTATTCCTCTAGACTCCTAACTGCTGTGTTTCTTCCCTTGACTAAAAGTTATAGCTTTTGTCAGGAGGCCCTCTCCATTCAGCCACCTCTTCTGTGTTCCCAGTAACTTCTCCCTTCTCTTACCCCTACAGGTTTTCTGTTGTTGGGGTAGTGCATCGTCCCTTATTCTTTACCTTCAACCCTGCCGCACCCCTTAAATGGACCCTTTATTGGACTCTTCTCAAGGAGTGTACTTCCTGGACTGATGGGTAAGTCTATGTGTTCATCCTTGCTGATCTCATCAAGTCTCATGGATTTTAATTTAATGATTCCACTGATGACTCCTAAATTTTTAATAGCCTGGACCTCTTCCTTGGGATTCCTACTTGAAATTTCCACTTGGATGTCTTCTATATATCACAGACTTAATACGTGCCAAACCTCCCAACTCTGATTCTCACCCAACTTTCAACCTCAAGCCTGACCTTTCCACATACTTTCCAGACTCAGTAAATGGTAATATCATTCTTTCAGCTATGGAGGCCAAAAAGTCTGGAGTTATTTTTGCCTTTCGATGCACCATTCGATCTGACAGCAATCCTCTTCCCTCCCTCCTTCTCTCTCTCTATTCAACTTATATTAAGATTTTAGCCACTTTTTACCACCCCCATTGCTTCCACCTTGGCCCAAGCCATCCTCATCGCTAACCTGGATTCCTTGAGTGGACGTTTAGCTAGTTTTCTTGCCTCTTTCCTTGCTCCTACCATTTCATTCTGGTCTTTTTTGAACAAGGCTGTCCTAGTGATCTTCTCGGTGTAAAAGTCACATCTTGTCTCTTGTGTCCTCAGAATCCTTCAGTGGCTTCTCACCTCACAGAGAGTAAAAGCTTAAGACTTTAAAATGGCTTGGTAGGCTCTGTGTCATCTGGACTTCTGCTATAATTCTGACTTTTCTCTTTTTACTCTTCTTCCTTATTCCACTCCAGGCTCCTTGCTGTTCCTTGAATGTGTTGTGCATGGCCCTGCCTCAAAGCCTTTGCACTCCCTGGGACACTTGTCCCTTACCTATGTGGCTGGCACCCTAAAATAACACCTTTTCACTAGGTCTTCTCTAGCATTTTCTATAAGATAGTACCCTTCCTTCCAATTTGGTGCTCTTTTTCCTCCTTACCTTAGTGTTTTTTTTCTTCCTAGGACTTTCACTCTCCGACATACTATATATTCTCTTCTTTATTTGTGATCTGTTTCTCATACTGTCCCCTCCCCTGGAACTAGAATGTAACCTGAATACATTAGGGACTTTATTTTGTTCACTTATTTTTCTCCAGTACCTAGAATGTTGCCTGGCATTTCATGCTGCCCAATAGATAATTGTTGAGTAAACAATTGAGTCAATTGATGAAAAGGTTTGTGTGATTAGGTGTTATACTGGTTTGACAGACAACTCCTATAAAATCTCTAGAGTTGTTTTGTTTGGGGGCTCCTGATCCATAGTAATGTTGGAGATAAGGCTGATACAGTTATGGTGCTAGGGGATCTTTGGATCACTTCTGGTCTTAAAACTGTGTCATTTTTCCTCATATTTTCTCAGGTCCAACACTTCCTAATAAACCATAGTCCCTAACAGCAAGCCAACTGTTTTTTAAGCCTCCTCCATGTTTCTGGTAGTCCCAGTGAATCTGCAGGCATCCTGCCTGGTTCTGGCTACTCATCTGCCCAAGCTTTGCTCACTACATTGCCCCTCTGTTCTGTTTCTGGTCTGTGGAGATATTTGTCTTGATTTCATACCCTGCTAATGTCATAGGGATTTTATCTTTTTAGACATTTCCAATCATGACCGAGGGTTTGGAGCAGAGAGGGCATGATAATTTATGAACTTACTAAACCATCTTGACTAGAAGTCCCCACGCACTTCCAAACAATGTCGGAATCATTGCCAAATTTAAAATCTAGGAGATAGCACACAAAAATTCAGGTTTATACTTTATTTTGAAAATTTGTAACATCTGGCAACACTCAGTCTGCATTTCTGCCTGTGACAACTGAGTGGAGGTAAGTAAATACAGAGATCTTTAGGCGGCTCATGTACTCTACAAGTTGCCAAGTTCTCACCACAGCACATTTTCTTCAACTTGACAGAAATGCTTTCGCTCCTTTGCTTTATCTGCCTCACCCCTGTAGGCATTTTAATTTGTGATTGCTATTTTGGGTATATGATGAGCTACAGCATCAGGTAATTTAATAAGAGGTTAAAAAATAAAAGCCACCAAAACCAAAAACATACTCTTTATTTTGAAAAGTATTATGAAGTGGGGAGAAAGAGAGAGAGAGAGAGAGAGAGAGAGAGAGAGAGAGAGAGAGTATTCTATGTTCTTTTCACTCTAGTGTGAGTTTTTTCTCCTATCTCTTACAGTCTAAAATTTCCAAACTTACTAAGCCTGCAACTTTTTTCTTTTAGGCCAGACTTCTTCCCTTAAATAATTTTCTTTTGGATAAAACGCTGTATCAGGGAATACCCTGGAATTGAGTGATGCCATCACACAGTGAGTAACACAGCACTGAGAATGTAATGTGTCTATAAGATCTCTCCAAGTCAAGAAAGAACTAACTCATTTGATGACACTGACAAGCTTTTCTTCCTGAATCAAACTGAGCAGTTATGACAAACAGATTTTTCGTATATATAAGAATCTAGGTGATCAGCTCTTTTTGCCCAATTACCACAGATATTCTTTGCAGAATAATCTGTGGCCAGTTTCAAGCATTTTTATACTTCTTGAATTATAAATTTCTGGTTTATACTAAATAGTGACTTCTGTCCCTAATGTACAAGTTTGTAAAAGAATGGAATGTACATGGATGGACATTTGCCTAGTTTCTGAGATGTGCAGAATATCAGAAAAATCTGCCGCTCCCCCTGTTTTCCCTGCCAGTGAGTCATGTGTTAGAGATGATGATATTTCTCATTTATTGAGGTTGATGCAATTAAGCTATTGTTGAATAGCAAATAAATCCTCTTATGTTTGTGCCATTTGTCATCTCTTTATAGATTTCAAGTTTGCAAGGGTGCTTTACACAAGGTTACTTGCTGCTTTCTGAATACTCTGCCAGAAAACTTAATTATTACTTATTAGTTCCATACTTACTTATGGCTTTTGCTTACCTGTGCCTGGGTAAGGGGCCTTCCTTGTAATTCAGATAGTTTAATTTTTGAAGTATATTTTTGACGGTATAATTGTACCTTGTTTTTCTGTTCAATTGTTTCCCTTCCAAAAGTTAGAATTCCTTCAAAACAAACACTTACTAGAGTTTAATCTCTACATTTCCAAGGAAGAGTCACATGGGATAAGATTGAAAGCAAATCAAATATTCAGCACAAAAGGGAGAAATAAAGTTAGATACTATCAATATTTGTCTAATCCAAGTTTGTTTTTTTCCCCTAAGTTTGAGTTGCATCAATTCACCTTGAATTACAAATATTTTCCTTTATTTTTTAAAATTATTTTGTTGTTTGAATACAAGTCTTGATGGTTGATTTCATTCAGCATTTGAGGCAATCTTTAGCTGCTTACTCAGGAATTAGAAGTCAAGTTACAATTTCTTGGGAAGGTACGGTTCATAGAACGGGATAGGAAAATGAACTTTGTGGACCCATCTATATCACCTGAGCCTAAGGTTAGACAATCCTGTTTGAGCTGTCTAGATTTAAAAGTGTCCCTTGGGGCGCCTGGGTGGCGCAGTCGGTTAAGCGTCCGACTTCAGCCAGGTCACGATCTCGCGGTCCGTGAGTTCGAGCCCCGCGTCAGGCTCTGGGCTGATGGCTCAGAGCCTGGAGCCTGTTTCCGATTCTGTGTCTCCCTCTCTCTCTGCCCCTCCCCCGTTCATGCTCTGTCTCTCTCTGTCCCAAAAATAAATAAACGTTGAAACAAAAATTAAAAAAAAAAAAAAATTGTCCCTTAAGTCAGAGTAGGCTATTTCCAGAAGTTCTAACAATTTCCTTTTCCCTTCTTTACTTGTGTTTAAAGCCCAAAGCCCTCCATAGTTTGTTTGTTTGTTTGTTTATTTAAATCACCCTACAAATTGGGCTACACTGTCTTTTGAAGCTCTGGGATATGTTGGAAGTGCATCTTAAAATTCTGACTGCAATAGAGTTATTCTCAAAAAACAGCCCTGCATTTTCTGCCTCCCTAGTAATAGTGTGATGGGTATCCCTTCCACACTGAACTACAACTTACCTAACCAGGACCTGCAAGGCATCTCCTTTAGTTGGACTTCTCAGGTGGCCAAGACAGAGAGTCACTCACATGAATGGGGATATTTTGTAAATACACGAGTACATGAACAAAAAGAAGAGACTCCTTAGCGGCTGGGGGATTCCTTGATGGAATCCCATTCATCATTGCTCAGCATTCAGTTACCACAGCTCTAGTGATCTAACAGCATCTTTGGTGACCTGGACATTTGCCTGCTCTCAGAAGTGGGCATCCATTGTTCCTTTCAAATTCCAATACCGTAGCTTTCCTTTCTGATTCTCTCTTTCTCTAACTCATTGTCCACTGTTTTTCCCCCTCATTGCTTCTGCCTTCTTCTATTCTCTCCTTTCTTTCATTCTCCGATTCAAAAGTACTTTTGATTTTATTTGAACTTCTAATGACTTACTACTCAAAGTCTAGTCCTTAGCTCAGTCGTATCAGCATTAACTGAGAACTTGTTAGAAATGCAGAATCTCAGGTCCCCCTTCCAGACTTGAATCATCTTCTGCATACTAGTAAGATCCTCAGATCTGGAGAAGTGTTGCCCCGATGTGCTAACCCCTTAACTTTCTCCCAGCCCCACAGCTTCTATTTTCTCATCTTTTTTCATGCTTTCACCAGCATTATTTAATTGAGATCCCACAGTCTATATTTGAATGATGCTCACACTGATAGTCTTAACTCCCTGTCCTTTCGTCTCTTAAACATTTCCTCCCATTTATCTGACAAAAGCCCAACTATGGATGAATGGATCTCTGTTTTCTCTGTGCCTGTGAATGAACAACTGGCACTTCCACAAAAGTCACCCATCAGGACAGATTGGTGCCGATACATCGGGCACTTTAAATCTACCAATTCTTTGCTCCCCTGGTAAATTCTCTCCCTCTATTTTCAAAAATTGTTTTAAGCATTCTATACTCTATTCAAACCTCAAATATTCTTAGCTTCTCCTCAGTCTCAGCAGATGACTTCACCTCCTACTTCCTGAAGAAAATAGAAGGGATCAGATGGGAACTCCCTCAGCTTCCTGTGACCAAATTCATACAGTTCCATCTGTACCCATGTTTTTCTCTTTTCCTTCTATTTTAGTGTAGGATGTAGTCTTCTGATTATTTAAGGCCAATCTCTCCACCTGTGTTTTGCATCTCATCCTTTCATGCCTTATCAGGGATGTAACATTATCAATTCTTCCTTTTCACCTCTTCTCTGCTGTTTATTCTACATATCCATCTCAGTTGGATTATTTCCAATTACATTTAAAGCTGTTCATATCTCTTCTCTATTAAAAACAACCACCTTTTCTTGACTCCCGCTTTCCCTTCCAACTCCTTTTAGTATTTCTCATTTCTTAAATTCTAAATTTTCTAAAGGGCTTAATTATTTGCCGAGTCCATTTTTTCACCTCAAACTCACTCCTCAACTCTCTCCATTATGACCGTTGTTTCTAGCTCTGCACCAGAACCACTGTGGCTCAGGCCACCGATGACCTCCACGATTTAAACTAAATGGATGTTTACCAGTAATTCTTTTCTGATCTCTGAGCACTCTTGTCCCCTCTGTGTTTTTGGTAATATGTTAGTTTTGGCTCCCAGGACACAGTGCTATCCAGGTTTTACTTCTTCCTTTCTAGCATTTCCTTCTCCGCTACTTTGCAGATACACCCTTCTCTGTTTGGTGTGTTCTGAGCACTTTCCCCTTTCACTTTACATTCTGTTACAGGTTGGGTTCTTCAGATCAGATGTTGTGCAGAGTTTGGGATGCAAAGTGTTTATTATGAATCAACATCTGTGGAAAGAAAGCAGAGGTGTGAAAAAGAAGTTGAGCTTTGCTGCAGTCCCAACAAAGCTTTGGCCAATCTGGGCATGAGGGCGGGGGTATTCTGAATCATGGACTCATCCACCATGAAACTGAAATGGCTGAGCCTTCATACATCTGCCTTACTCATTCGCTAGATGTGGGGTGCCCAGGAAGGGCATGAGGTCTGGTGTGGAGATTCTCTTACCTGAGGCAGATGCTGAAGGAGCTTATAGCTGAAGAATATCTGTTGGGAGATGTGAGTGGTGCATCTTTGTGTCTATCACATATTCTCTCTCTAGATAGTATTTTCCATATGCATGGCTCATCTTCATTGAAAGGCTAATGATTCTCAGATTTATACCTCCAGTCCAGACCAGACCAGACCAGACCAGATCATGTACCTAATTGCCTATTCAATATCTCTACTGGAGTGTCTCAAAGAGTTCTCGAGCTCATGTCTAAACCCTGTAACAAATCTGAATATCCTGTGAATTTGTTCACCTCTCCCCTTTTCTACTGCTATTGCTCTAGCCCACACTACCATTTTCTCTAGCCTGAGAAGCCACTCTGTTTGGTCTTCTCATATGAGGTCTTCTCTTACCTCTTTCATCACTTTGTTATTTTTTAAAATTTATTTTTATTTTTAATTTTTTAAATGTTTATTTATTTTTGACAGAGAGATAGAGAGAGACAGAGAGAGAGAGAGGGACAGAGCATGAGCAGGGGAGTGGCAGAGAGAGAGAGGGAGACACAGAATCTGAAACAGGCTCCAGGCTCTGAGCTGTCAGCACAGAGCCCGATGTGGGGTTCGAACTCACAGACTGCGAGATCATGCCCTGAGCTGAAGTCGGACACTCAGTCGACTGAGCCACCCAGGCGCCCCTATTTTTATTTTTATTTGAGAAAGAGAGAGCACATGTAAGCCAAGGAGAGGGGCAGAGTGACAGAGAAAGAGAATCTTAAGCAGGCTCCATGCCCATTGCAGAGCCCAGCGTGGGGCTGGATCTCATCACTGGGAGATCATGACTTGAGCTGAAATCAAGAGTCGGATGCTCAACCGACTGAACCACCCAGGTTTCCCTCTTATTGAGTTATACTCAAGTATAATTTTGAGTATATTACCATAATTTTGAGTATGTCCCATACCTTGAGGGACTTACCTTTGTTGTTTTAGGTAGAAACGAAAATAATAAATATAGCCCTCTAGGGCTTCGGTGGTTGGCTCCTATCTGTGTCTCCAGCCTAACCGCAATCTACTCTTTTCCTCAGTCTCTGCATTCCAATGGCACTGATTTATTATTTATTATTATTTTTTGAAATTTTCTCTAATGTGTTTACAAGAGTCTCACAATATTGTTCTCTCTACTAGTAATGTTTCTCTCTAATTCAGCTTGTTAGCTCTGTTTCTTCTCCATATTTCAGCTCAAGCCTCATTTTTTTCTGGTTAGCCTTCCTTAAGCCTCCCATATTAGGTCAGCCTCTGAAAGTATTTTGTTTTATTTCTTCTTAGCACATGTATTAGAATGTAAAGATATGCTCCTTCATGTGATTATTTGACTACTATTTGACTTCTCCATTAGTAAGCCTCATGAGTACAGAAAACCACTGTCCATTCTTCAGTGTCTGTAGTACTTAGTGCACTGTCTGACTCACAGTATGTTCTCAATGCATACTTGTTGAATGAATAAAAATGTCCTAAGCTAGAACACCTGATAGAATTAGTAGAATTAGTAGAATTAGTACCATTTAATATGGAGTCCATTATGCAAAATTTTTGTTCCAAGCTAACTAACAAGCTCTTGGTTCAGCCTATCAGTTGCTTCTGTAGAGGAAATTGGTGGAGGTATGTGTAGTCCAATCACATGGACTCAACCAACCTTGCATTAGAAGTTACATGCGGTTGCTTTCTCAGAAGGTGCCTATTGGTATAACAGGTGTTGGAGAATGACAACTTCCTCTCCTGGTTAGACTTCTAGTTTATTTACATTAAAGATTAGATGACATTAGATCAGAGTCTTTGGTGGATGTAAGAAATATAAAACTTACCTTTACTTCTCTTTACTGACTGTCATATATAGTACCATTCTGAGCAAATCCTTAGTAAGCATGTCTATTGAATGTGCTATTAATTCTGATTGAGTAGAGTAGGAAAATTACCTTAGGAATGCTAACTGTAGCTAATGGACATTGCACAAAATCTAAACATTTTGTTCATATAAATGCACTGACATTAATGGCTTTCATTTGACTGGAAAATTCTTAAGGTGATTCGCTAACACACAAAGTTCACCAATACCAGCCAGGTCTGAGACTTCAGCTGGGGGCAGCTGTTTAATGCTGCATGATTAAGTCCTTTCAAAATGCAAATTTAAAAGAACACCTTATTCAACTGCAGCTTCCAGGGAAATTTAGAAAGGCAAATGCAATTATGCAAGTTGGACAGCTGCCAAAGAAGGAGTTGGCCAACATCTTTAATTTTGCAAAGAAGGTCATTACCAGTTTTTATATATAAATCTCCATCTGCCCCTGGAGAGATAATGAATCCTCTAGGGTACAAAGTGAAGAGATGTTTTTCATGGAGAATCAGTAATATGTAAACAATAGTGTTGATGCCAAGCTACATAGAACATCTGCTGTCAAATAGACAACTATACTGTCTATATCAGACAATGCTAAGTAGCAACCAAAGTCTAAAGCTTTCATTATGCATGGACTTTTATTTTTGTACTGTGAACAACTGTCTGATGATATTGGACCGAAGACAAGCATGTCACTTATCATCTTGTCTCTCAAAAAATGGCTTATAAGAAAATCTAGTTGAACATATACAACCCACATTTAGAAAATAAATGTTAGTAAATACTTACTTCTGATATTTTTTACACCCAAAGTAAAATCTTGAGCTCAGTAAAAATTCTTTTAGTATATTTTATCATCTTCTTTCTTTCTTGGGAAACTAAGAAATCAACTGAAAAGAATTTATTTTTTTATATCAAGAATTTATAAATAGATTGGCTCATTCAAAATGTATTTGTTTTATTGGGTCCCAGCAATGCCCAAGGCAATGTATTGAATATTAGAGATACAACAGTGGGCCAAACTAGACAGTCCCTAGCTTTCTTAGTATTTATAATGCAGTGAGTGGGGAAGACTATAGTGAAGTAATCACACAACTATAAAGCTATGACTGTATCAAGAGGAGTCAAGATTTCAATGCTACAAAAATTGAAATTAATCTGATGGATGAATTGATGTGGTCAAGGAGGTCAGGGAAGGCTTTTCCTTCTCTGAAGATGGGAACTTTGAACAGAGCCTCAAAGGATGAAAAATGAGAGACTTGTCCAGCAAAAATAAGAGACTATGAGACCATTCTGTGTTGGGAGGTTGACTGTTATGAAGGAAGGACTGAAGGAAGACCAGTGAGGCTTCAGTGGAGCAAGACCAGAGAGGGTGTGACATAATGAGGGGGTAGCAGGAACTGGATCTGCTGGGCTCTGTGCACCACGTTAAGGGTTTTGATCTTTTCCTTCAGAGAAATGGAAAATACTAAAGCATTCTGAGCAGAGGAAATGAGATCCAATTTGTATTAACTCCTAAGTTTAATGTCAATTACATTTGGATTGCCAATATATATTAACTGAATTATCTGTGGAATAATACATGTGTGCAGTCTAGTTGCACATTTTACTTCACACTATGTCCTTAAGTATAAAGAGATATTTTGAAAATTAATTTGGATACCCATCAGCATTTTGAGGATGAGTAATGATTTGATTAAATTGGATTCATTGAAAAAATTAAAATAGCTTTGCTTTTTAAGTATTGAATCAATTTTGGTCAATGAAGGATTTTAGAAAGTGAAGATTAGTAAGCATTTTGAAGGTAGATGAATAGAGGGTGACACCAAGGAATAGAATCATGGGAATGTGTGGAAGAGAAAGTGAAAAAATAAAAGATTAAGCTTGGGTATTCAGAAATATAAAAAGTATAAGTTTAAGTCTGAATGCAAAGGGGACACTTGGAAAATAAAATAAATGAAGACAAGTGACATGCTTTTAAGCTTTTCCTTTTTATCCATTTTGTCAGCCTTGCATCTCTTCCTTTTGGTTAAGGATTCCCTCATATTGTTAGCCCATGTGGTTTGAGTGGAATTTACTCCACCCATCAGCTCCAGAGGTAGCCACTCAGAGTATTCCGTTGCTTAGGCTGAAATGATTGATTTAAGGATAGACCTGTGATCCAAGAAGATAAATAGGAGTCATTTTTGTAATAATTTCTGAAGCTAATGGGAAAGATGTGCTCTCTTTTTGAGGGGGATGGCTACTGTAAGTGATGGATTAAGATTCAAGTGTTCTCCTTTACTGCCAATAATGAAGAATTTTCCTGAAAAAAAAAAAAAAAACACTAGATAGGAAAATGGTGTCAAGAAATGGAGAAAAAGACAGTGACAGTGATTAACCCCTGGAACCAGATATACTTTGAAATTTCCAGTTATATAGCCTCATCGACTTTCTTATGGGTTTAAGCTAGTTTGAGTTGGGTGTATGCCATTGAAACCATGAATCTTTCCTTTGCACCAAACTTTCCAAAAACTCATATCTGGATCAATCTAGCAATCTGTCATCTCTGTATACCTGGGGTCTTAAAATTGAAGAGTCATTACAAGAATAGCTCAGAGTTGCAAAGTACTGCAGGACTTTACATGAACTACCAGGTTGGTGCCATGGAACAGTCATGGTTCACAACATAGTTGGGACCTCAGAACTACCTGGCAATATTTTTTGTGTATCTCTGGTTAAGGCCACTCCCACTTTACTCAGTAGTTGTATTTTAATTTCATTTAAAAGGTCTCTATTCCACCAATTCTACCGTTACTCTCAGTAGATGATATGCTGCTTTTTACTTCACTGAGAAAATTGAAACCATCTGGTCATATTGTCTCCCTGCTTATCATTGGCTCAGAATTTGCACTCATTCTTTCTTCTTTTCCTCTTGGCACACAGGAAGAGAGGTCTTTCCTCCTGCTCAAGATTAATTCTATCTTGTGCTTTGGTTTCCATTTTCTTCACCTCACTGGGGACCTCTGTTGATCTTCCTGTCTCCTGTGTTATCAATTTCTGTCCATTGGTTCTTTATGTGTGTATATTCTTGCCAATTAAAAATTATCCTTAATTTTATATCCTTCTCTACTTATGGCCCACTCGCTCTTCCTTCGTTCCTTCGTTCCTTCCTTCCTTCTTTCCTTCCTTCCTTCCTTTCTGTTCTTTCTTTCTTTCCTTCTTTCCTTCTTTCTTCCTTTCTCTTTCATTGCCACACTTATTGAGCTAGTTACATATCTCCATTTCCTCACCTTTCCTCTGTGCTTTAACTCACAGCAGTCTGACTTCTGCTTTTACCTTGGTTTAATCTAGTCAGGTAGAGGTCACCAAGGACTTTCATATTGCCAAATATTTTCTCTCCCTTTCTTTCTTGACGTCTCTGCAGCACTTGACATTGTTGATGGCTCTTGCTTTCAAATGGTATTCTTTTTTATCTAATGTGCCTTGAGCCTTTCCAGTGATGTTCCTCTTAGCTCTCAGGTTGTTTTCTTCTATAGCTCAGCGTTTCATGACTGATATATTAAGTAGTTATTTTGGGCCAGGCCCATTAACTTATATAATTATAGGCACTATTATTATGTTTTACATAATCATTTACATAAATAATTACATAATTGTTATGTTTTACAAATTGGAAAGTTGATGCTTTGAGAGGTTATGTAACTTGTTTAATATCATGCAGCTTGTAGGACACGGAGTCGGGACTTGAATCCAGATCTGCTTTGTATTTTTAAGTAAACTTTTTAATGAATATAATATACAAGCAGAAATATGAATAGTTGATGAACTTTCATGAAGTGAACACACTGTGTAACCAGCAAACAGACCAAGAAGCAGAATGTTCCCAGTACTTTAGAGCCCCCTCATATTATCACAACACTGCCGCAGAAGGGTAACCAATATCCAGACTTCTAACACCCTGGATACTTTGTTTGTTTTTCAATTTCATGTAAATGGATCATGGAATCACACAGAATATATTTAAAGATTAATTCATTAAATTCTGTGTAAGAAAAACTCATTCATTGTTATTACATCACTACTAAAATGTACTTTATTGTATAGTTATATCTTTATCTTTTATACTTTTGAATGGACTTTGGCAAGTTTGGAATGTTTCTTTGGCATGAATATTCTTATATATATCTTTCAGTGGACATTGTATATATTTCTGTTGGCTATACTTCCAGGAGTAGACTAGCTGGGTCATGGGGTGCACCTATATTGGTTTTAGTAGATACTGACCAATAATTTTTCAACTAATTTTATCTTAATGATTGACTACTTTGGATCCCATATGCCTAAAATAAGCCTATTGTTTTCCCAGTAGAATAGAAAGTTTTTCTTTGTTTATTGATCATATCCCTTACATACACCCTTTACCCAGAATTATATTTATATGTATGGAGATATTTTTATTTGTTCCAGTATCAAGCTTTATTATTATATTGATTGAAAACCTTATTTCCTCATTCACCCCCAAAAGTAGAATCTTAGTCTGAGTAAAATTTTTTTCAAGTGTAGTTTGTTCTCATTTCTTCTTATTCAAATGCAATGGACACATCAGCTTGAAGTTACTACATTATTGTGTTCCTCCACACGTGGCTGCCTTTCATTTGTTCATATTTAAACACTGTTCATGGACATCGTAGTTAAAGATACCATAGTCACATCCTTTTGCTTAAACATCTTTCCTTGGGAGGGGGGAGAGGATTTGCTTCAATCAGTGCCACAGCAAGTGATTAGTGCCACAGCAAGCAATTATTGTTGCACAGTGCCCTAATTGTCATTTCTACTTGGACCAGCTGAATCAAACCCTAGAAAATCATGTGTGATGGAACACATACTGCTAACCCGGTGGTTTTCTGTCAAGAAAGCCCATTGTGAGGACTAATTTTCCACTGTACACTTTTGAATAAAGTCTCTCTTCATTCTTTGAGAGATTCCTCTATCCCACAGATATGCATAAGTTAAAGCCCAGCATTACCCAGCTGCAATGTTATGTGAACATATGCAAGCAAAAATGCCCCAAATAATATCCTCATGTGTTTGGCTGGTTTGTATTTACTTCTTGCATCACTCATGCTCCGGCTGTTTCTTCTACCCATTTTATCAACTGAAGACTTGCCAAGGCATCCATTGCTACTCTTGTGTCAAGGCAGGGAACAATATCATCTATGTTTTATTCTTCTTACATGGGATTCCTCATAAACCAAAAGAAAAAATACATTTTTATTGAAATATATTTGGTGTATAACATTGGGTAAGTTTAAGGTGTACAACATATTGATTTAATCCACTTGTATATTGTAATATGATTGCCACTGTAGTGATAGTTAGCATCTCTATTACATCACACAATTAACATTTCTTTTTTGTTGTGGAAATAATTGAGGTATAGTCTCTCAACAAGTTTGATTATTATTATATAATATCATTGTCTATATTCACCATATCCTGTGTTAGATCCTTAGGACTTATTTAATAGATACATATTATTAAGCAGTTTTTAAGTGCTGTAGACACACATAGTTTATGATCTCTAAACTCTTGGGGAAAAATAATCTTTTTTTGAGAATGAATGCTTTAACTTAATATAGAGACACTGTACCAAAAAGAATAAAATACCTAGGGATAAACTTAACCAAAGAGGTTAAAGATTTGTACTCTGAAAACTATAAAACACTGATGAAAGAAATTGAAGATGACACAAACAAATGGAGATATTCCATGCTCGTGGATTGAAAGAACTAATATTGTTAAAATGTCTATACTACCCAAAGCAATCTACAGATTCAATGTAATCCTTATCAAAATACCAACAGCATTTTTTTCCCAACAAAACTAGAACGAGTAATAACTAAAATTGGTATGGAACCACAGAAGACTCTTAAGCGCTAAAGCAATCCTGAGAAGGAGGAACAAAGCTGGAGGTATCACAATTCCAGATTTCAAGTTATACTACAAAGCTATAGTAATCAAAACAGAATGGTACTGGAACAACAACAACAACAACAACAACAACAACAACAACAAAAACAGACTCAGAGATCAATGGAAATAATCTTTTTATTCCAGAAATAAACTCACATATATATGGCCAATTAATCTATGACAGAGGAGGCAAGAATATAAAATAGGGGAAAAGACTGACTTTCCCATAAATGGTGCTGGGAAAATTTGACAGCTACATGCAAAAAAAAAAAAAGAAACTTCCTAACATCATACACACAAATAAACTCAAAATGGACTAAAGACCTAAATGTGAGACCTGAAGCCATAAAAATCCTAGAAGAGAGGACAGGCAGTAATTTCTCTGACATCAGCTACAGCAACATTTTTCTAGAAATATTCTCCCGAGGCAAGGGAAACAAATGCAAAAATAAACCATTGGGACAACATCAAAATAAAAAGCTTTTGCACAGCAAAGGAAATTACCAACAGAATAAAAAGACAATCTACTGAATGGGAGAAGATATTTACAAATAATATATCTGATAAAGGGTTAATATCCAAAATATATAAAGAACTCATAAAACTAACACCAAAAACAAAAATAAAAACAAAACACCCAAAACCAATCTGATTAAAAAATGGGCAGAGGACCTGACTAAACATTTCATGAGTGCAAACTGGGCTTTAGGCTCTGCACCTGCTTGGGATTCTCTCTCTCCCTCTCTGCCCCTTCCCTGCTCTCTTTCTCAAAATAAATAAATAAACTTTATTAAAAAAACATAGAGGTATTGTGATGTAATACACTAGTGGTCAACATTCAGAGTTCCATAAATTATTTTTCTATATGAATAATGTGGAAAGTATGTCTCTAGAAGTGAAATAACTTTTTTTTTTCACTTTTCACCTTTTAAAACTAAGCTTAACATTCACATTTACTGTGATTCTGCAAACCATAAGAAGTAAGAAATTTTATGAAGTGATTTAATATATGACTGATTCATTTTCTTTAAATGCTAAAATACTGGCTCAAGATAAGCCAAAGTGACAAAAAGCCAGAGTTAGGCTTTGACTTTGTTTTTGTGTAGATTGAATTACTCATGTCTGTTGATTAGCCCATGATTTTGCTTTTTTAATTTTGCATGTTGTCACAGGTACCTAATATTACCTGTGTTCAAAGGAGTAAACAGCAAATAAAAGGAATTTCTTTTAATGTTTATTTATTTTGAGAGAGAGTGAGAGAGAGAGAGAGAGAGAGAGAGAGGGAGGGAGGGGCAAAGAGGATCTGAAGAGGGCTTCTGTACTGACAGCAGAGAGCTCCATACAGGGCTTGAACTCATGAACCCTGAGATCATGACTTAAGCCAAGGTCAGATGCTTAACTGACTGAGCCGCCCAGGCATCCCTGGGTTATTCACTTCTGTTGTAGGTCTAAGTATTCTGTCTTTATTTTCTCTCATCCTTTCAATAAGGTGAGAATCTTTAGTATCTTCCTCACTATTATACTTGAGAAAACTAAACTGTTTCAAAGAGTTTCTTCAGTTTCATTCAGAGGGTTATTTTTTCTTCTTTTTTATATTACAATTTTCCTGAGAGGGAAAAAGCTGTTGCAGATTTTGGTATTGGTACAAAAATAAGTTCACTTGGATATCCAAGGAGTTAGGCCAGTCTTTTGAACTCCTCTGTAGTCTCTCGATTGTTGTGTCATTTATGTCAGGTAACTTAAATCCATCAAATTCCTCACTGATAAAACAGCAACTATAATGACTTACATTTATTGAGTCAGACATTGTTCTACCTACTTTATATACATTAATGAATGTAATATTCACAAGAAATCCTGCGCTAGCTACTAGTATGATTCCTGATTTATAGCTAAAGGGAAGATACTATGATTATCCCAATTTTCCAAAAAAAAAAAAAAAAAAAAAAAAAAAAAAAGCAAGAAAGAAAGAAATGAAATTGAGGCCTGGTTAAGTTGAGGTTAAGTTTCACACCCAAGGGACACATGTAAATGTGTAAATGGCAGAGCTAGAAGTGAGTGGAACTCTACCATATTGTCTGTTACCTACATGGTCGATTTGTGAGAATTAAATGGACAATTCTATTAAAAACATCTCACTGGGGGTGCCTGGGTGGCTCAGTCGGTTGAACATTTGACTCTTGATTTTAGCTCAGGTCACGACCCTAGGGTCATGGGATCGAGCCCTGTGTCAAGCTCTGTGGTGAGCATAGGGCCTGCTTGGGATTCTCTTTCTCTCTTCCTCTGCCCTCTGCCCCTCTCTCCCACACACACTCTTTCTCTCTCAAACAAAACAAAACAAAACAAAACAAAACAAAACAAAACACAAAACAAAACACCTCACTGCGAAGTTTGTCTAATTAAGTGCTCAGTAAGTGGTGATTATTATTTTTATTGAGACAGCATGACCGTGAGAATGGAAGGTAAGGTGTCATAGTCACTGTGGATCTCCCTAACTTGGAACGGTGCTTTGCGATGAATGGCTGAATGTAGTAATGAGTGCCCTTAAGACAAGATTAAATTAGACATAATTGGTAAAAAACCATATATAAAGGTACAGAATGTTCTAAGTGCATCATAAATGGCCTTGCGGTTTGTTTTTATAGTGATAATAAAGTTGAGAAAGGGTTGTAGGAGTAGGAGAAATGAGACTAAAAAATCCTTAGGGGGGTCTGGGTGGCTCAGTCAGTCAAGCGTCCAATTGTTGATCTCGGCTCAGGTCATGATTTCACAGTTCATAGGATCAAGCCCCAATTTGGGCCCTGTGCAGAGCCTGCTTGGGATCCTTTCTCTCCCTCTCTCTCTGCCCCTCCCCTACTTGTGCTCACTCTCCTTCTCTCTCAAAATAAATAAATAAGCATTTAAAAACATCTTTAAAGATGCTGTTACAACAATTTTATTGATATGTTTTTTTTAATTGTGATTACAGTTACTAGCAAAAAAAAAAAAAAAGGAAGGAATAAAAAAAGAAACCCATGATAAAATGTCACTTTGTTGTAAATTTGTCACAGCCAGAAGAAAGGAAGGTATTCTGTGATTTGCTGGAATTAAAAATTAACGATTATTCAATCTTTGGGAAATTTTGTGAATGCATAGCTATTACAAATTACTTTGAATGAATATCAGAAACATTATTAATGTAAAATTTTTGTTAATTCGTCTCTTTTTGAGAAGGAACATACTGCATTGATATATATGTACATATATATATATATATTCACACAAATATTTCTAAAAACATGGTGATGCTTTGTTGTTCTTCACTCATAATACTCAAATATCTTATTTTAGTAAGATGTAGTAATGACTTTAGGAAGTCATTCTTACTAAAGATAAAAAGGTGAGGGGCACCTGGGTGGCTCAGTCAGTTAAATGTCCGACTTCAGTTCAGGTCATGATCTCACAGTCTGTGAGTTTGAGCCCCACATTGGGCTCTGTGCTGACAGCTCAGAGACTGGAGCCTGCTTCAGATTCTGTGTCTCCCTCTCTCTCTGCTCCTCCCCCACTCACGTTCTCTCTTTCTCAAAAATAAATAAAAACATGAAAAAATTAAAAAATAAAAGATGAGACCTCAGCATTAAAATAAAGAGTCTCTGTATTAAATTTCTTATAAAACTGTTGTGGTCAAAACTTTTAATTCTTGGAGTGCCTGGGTGGCTCAGTTGGTTAGGCATCCAACTCTTGACTTTAGCTCAGGTCATGATCTCACAGTTTGTGAGTTTGAGCCCCGCACTGGGGTCTGCTTGGGATTCTGCTTGGGATTCTGTCTCCCTCTCTCCCTGTTTCTCCACCGTGTGCTCTCTCTCTCTCTTTCAAAATAAATAAAAATAAACTTATGCAAAACTTTTAATTATTGAACATTAGATATGCTATATTAGGTGTGGCCAATAATATTTTAGGCTAAGAAAACAGGCCATCAGTTTTGTGAAACTGTATCCTTTTGGATCACATTCAAAATTTTCACATTTTAAAAAGTATAAACAAGGTTTATTCTAAACAAGACAAATATATAACTGTATGGTTATGATCACTTATGTTTAAATGATGGGAGGAACACTTTCAAAAGTTAAATTTGTTTAAATAATTGTAATTTCTAGAGACATTCTACTTGACAAATTTCTGCTGTAATTACATCTCTAAAGAAAGAGGAAAGCAGGGGCACCTGGGTGGCTCAGTTGGTTAAGCGTCCGACTTCGGCTCAGGTCATGATCTTGCAATCCGTGAGTTCAAGCCCCACGTCAGGCTCTGTGCTGACAGCTCAGAGCTTGGAGCCTGTTTCCGATTCTGTGTCTCCCTCTCTCTGACACTCCCCCGTTTATGCTCTGTCTCTCTCTGTCTCAAAAATAAATAAAGGTTAAAAAAAAAAAAGAAAAGAAAGAGGAAAGCAGACATTCTTCCCATGCCTCACTTACTAGTTTCCACCATGGCTAACAACGTACAAATGCATGTTCAACCCTCAACTTGGTGGTATATGTACTATGAATGCGTAATTTTTTTAATGTTTATTTATTTTTGAGAGAGAGAGAGAGACACACACACACACACACACAAAGCATGAGTAGGGGCAGGTCAGACACAGAATGGGAGTGGGAGACACAGAATCGAAGCAGGCTCCAGGCTCTGAAATGTCAACACAAGGCCCGACGTGGGGCTTGAACTCACAAACTGCGAGATCATGATCTGAGCTGGTCAGACTTTTTTTTTTTATTTAAAAAAAAAAATTTTTTTTTAACGTTTATTTATTTTTGAGACAGAGAGAGACAGAGCATGAACAGGGGAGGGGCAGAGAGAGAGGGAGACACAGAATCGGAAGCAGGCTCCAGGCTCCGAGCCATCAGCCCAGAGCCCGACGCGGGGCTCGAACCCGCGGACCGAGAGATCGTGACCTGAGCTGAAGTCGGATGCTCAAACGACTGAGCCACCCAGGTGCCCCTGAAGTCAGACTTTTAACCAACTGAACCACCCAGGTGCCCCATCTTATGTGTATTTTAATATTAGATTCAACTAAAACATCAGGAAGAAAATATTAGAATTAATAGAACTTATATTTTCATTTTCTTTAAGACAAATTAACTACTAGAATTTTTTTTTAAGTTTATTTATTTTGAGAGAGAGACAGAGGAAGAGTGAGCTGGGTTGGGGGGTGATCAGAGAGAGGGAGAGAGAATCCCAAGTAGGCTCTGTGCTGTCAGCCCAGAGCCCGAAGTAGGGCTCAGACTCACAAACTGTCAGATCAAGACCTCAGCTAAGATCAAGAGTCAGATGCTTAACTAACTGAACCACCCAGGATCCCCACTACTAGTCTTTTAAAAATCCTCAAATATCGATTAAAAAATTCAAATTCAGTGTTTTTTAGTGTTGAAAATTTATTTTTTAATTTAAATGCGTACAAACTAGGTTTAAATTCCCAATGCTAAAATACATACATACATACATACATAAATACATAAATATATAAATACATAAATAAGCAAACAAATAAATAAATTCCCAATGCTTATGGTTCTTACACGACCAACAAAACTAACACACATGTACAAACTACAAAACCAGTAAAATATAAGTTAGCGACATTAATTTAATGTGATGGAGGAGGTTTTGCTAGAAAGAAATTGTTAGTTGTTATGTGAATACTGACCATTAAAGGGCAGGCTCTTTGGAGCTTTCTATGTCTATACTATGACATATTTTGTCATTAATTTTGTCACCATGTTTACAAGTTGGACTATAAAGAAATCTTTGTACAGCATGCCATGATATCACTGGTCTTCACTTGGTACGGAGTCATCATTTAGGTATTCAGTCCATGGCTGTTCTTTTCTCATTAACTAATGAGAAGACTCCCAAGGATCAGTTTGAGACAATGATTTACAGAATTTTCCCTTCAGAGACTATAATGTCCTTTAAACTCATTTTGTTAAAATTTATGAAAACATGTCTGCTAGTCATTAAGGTGTGATGGAACAGAAAAAGAATGCACACTTTAAAGGAAAAAATATGAATAAAGTGGATTTCCTGGAAAGATTGCTGCTGATTATGGACATTTTAGAGCTGATGTAATTTTCTAAATGGCCACGAATTTACAAATACAATATTACAGTAAGTTTTAAAAGATGTTGGGTATATCAGGATCATCACAGGTGCCATAATTCTTAAGAATTTTAAAGACTTATTAAAGTTCTTATTGCCTCGTTAAATTTTGATCCCTGTTACTGCATTTCTTTAATAAGCCAAAAGTAAACTCAACTTTTCTAAGTAAAATGAATCTTTAGCACTGTCTCTAAACAATTAGCAAGATACTCAAGTCTTGATTTTTCTCTTAGGGTCACTGTAAACTTTATTTGTCTAAGTCAAGTCAAAAAAAACAAAAAATAAAACTTGGGTAAGAAAATTGGGATTTTTACTCACATTGTTAGTTTCTTGCTGGATGGACACTACCACCAAGAGATATATTCCAATGGAAAAAAATCAACATATAACAAAACAAAGAATCAGCAATTTCAATATCAATGTCATTATAAACTATACTAACTAGCAGCAGGTAACAATTATCGAGTTGTTGCAAAATGATAGGTGCCATGCTAACTGCTCTGTCTGGATTTTCTCATTTAAGCTGCCACAATAACCCTGTGATTAGGTACTATTATTACCCCCATTTTGCAGATAAAGAAATGAAGTAGTTCGCCTGAGGTCATGTGGTCAGTGAGTGGCAGAGCTGGAATTTGAATCAGGCAGTTTGACTGTAGAGCCTGTTCTTGTGACTCTAGGTTGAGAAACATCACCAAATACTTCACTGGTTAGACCAATATGGACAAGTAAACAAATTTTTCTGTACCATTAAGGATCCCCTTCTCAATTTGCATTTATTACATGGTTAGTAGCTTAAATAAGGCCCTTACCTGTTATTTTTATATTGAAATACTGAAAACACCATTGCCAATGAAGTACAAAAAGTGAAATTTATTTCTCCTATTTGCTAAATTGACAGTAATTGAGAATACTAATTCTTAATAAAAGAGAACTACTGCATAAACGTGGCAAATCAAAGTGACACAGAGAATTAAATGAGTCAATTATCCTTTAAAAAATCTATTCTAGTATTTTGTTAAAAATTTACATTTTTAAACATTCTTTGGACACAATGAACTATCTGCTGTGTAGTGAATTCCTCCCTTGCTTGAAGTGATGCCTAATTAAAACATTAACCAGAAGCATTGCAATGTTGGATGCCAAAAGCAAACAGGAATGCATATATTTCATGTAGTCTAGCAAAGAAGAATTCTT
This sequence comes from Felis catus, assembly GCF_018350175.1. Taxonomy (NCBI): domain Eukaryota; kingdom Metazoa; phylum Chordata; class Mammalia; order Carnivora; family Felidae; genus Felis; species Felis catus. Next base: position 103,309,655 of record NC_058374.1, read on the forward strand.
GAGAAGACCAACACAACAACTAAATAAGGTGGCATTGAAAGCATTAAGTATAATGTATCAACAAAGTAATTTTGAATTGTCTCATAGAATTCAGGCATGGAAATAAACAAGTAGAACTTTGTGTCTGTTCTGCTGGTGAATAGGTATTTTTAAACAAATGGAATGAAAAAAAACCAAACCAAAACACTATATTCTTACCTAGATTTTTAAAAAAAGTTTTTGTTAATGTTTATTTATTTTAGAGAGAGAGAGACAGAGTGCAGAGTGCAAGTTGGGGAGGGGCAGAGAGAGAGAGGGAGACACAATCTGAAGCAGGCTCCAGGCTCCAAGCTATCAGCACAGAGTCTGACATGGGGCTTGAACCCAGGAACTGTGAGATCATGACCTGAGCTGAAGTGGCACCCTCAACAGACTGAGCCACCCTGGTCCCCTGGGTTTGTTTTTTTTTTTTTTTTAAACCTATGGGAGATGTGTTACCTCTTGAAGGTGGTGAGATAATAGAAAGGTGGGCAAACATGAATGTTATATTAAAAACATTATAGGGCCCTTGGTTGGCTCAGTCAGTAGAATATGCAACTCTTGATCTCAGGGTCGTGAGTTCAAGCCCTGTGCTGGGCATAGAGCTTACTTAAAAACTTATGTATGTTTTCTGTTTTTAAAAGTAAACTGTGATCCTCAAAAAAAAAATTCCAACAATGCAGAAGTGTTTAACTAAAGAGAAAAAATGTCCTATAATTCTATTTACCTTGTAAAATATTCTTACAGATCTATCTTCGCATATAGTAGCATGAATAGAATATAGCCTACATCCATGTTACATGTACAGATTTTATTTATGTTATATGTACACATGTACATATGTTTTCTTTTCATAAAAATTTTTACATTATATATGATGCTTTGTAACTGACCTTTTTTTCTTTTTGAGAGTATATCTTCGACATCTTTTATTTATTTATTTATTTATTTATTTATTTATTTATTTATTTAATTTTTTTATATTATATATAATTTATTGTCAAATTGGTTTCCATACAACACTCAGTGCTCATCCCAACAGGTGCCCTCCTCAATGCCCACCACCCACTTTCCCCTGTCCTACACCCCCCATCAACCCTCAGTTTCTTCTCAGTACTTAAGAGTCTCTTATGGTTTGCCTCCCTCCCTCTCTGTAACTTTATTTCCCCCCCTTTCCCTCCCTCCTGGTCTTCTGTTAAGTTTCTCAGGATCCACATATGAATGAAAACATGGTATCTGTCTTTCTCTGCCTGACTTATTTCTCCTAGCATAATACCCTCCAGTTCTATCCATGTTGCTGCAAAAGGCCACATTTCATTCTTTCTCATTGTCAAGTAGTATTCCATTCTTTATATAAAACACATCTTCTTCATCCATTCGTCACTTGATGGGCATTTAGGCTCTTTCCATAATTTGGCTATTGTTGAAAGTGTTGCTATAAACATTGGGGTACAAGTGCCCCTATGCATCAGCATTCCTGTATCCCTTGGGTAACTGTATCCCAGTTTGCATTCCCACCAACAGTGCAAGAGGGTTCCCATTTCTCCACATCCTCATCAGCATCTGTAATCTCCTGATTTGTTCATTTTAGCCACTCTGACTGGCTTGAGGTGGTATCTCAGAGTGGTTTTGATTTGTAATTCCATGATGAGGAGTGACGTTGAGCATCTTTTCATGTGTCTGTTGGCCATCCGGATGTCTTCTTTAGAAAAGTGCTTGGACATCTTTTGATGTTATTATGTGTTTCCTCCCAGTGACTGCACACTATTCCATTGTACCATAATTTGTTTAACCAATTCTTTGTTGATGATATTGGAATTGTTTCTAGTTTTTCATCATCACTGACACATACAATAAATATACTTTCATACATTCAGTTAGAATTTGGTGACTATATCAGTTAGGATAGTCCAAGTTATGCTTCATTAGCAAGCAAACCTGAAGTCTCAGGTGCCTGATACAACATAGATGTATTTCTTGTTTAGCACTTTGCAAATTTAGGTGATTCTTTGGGGTAGTTATCCTACATGCATTGGCTTAGCATTATGAGATTCTTTGATTTTATGACTCATCTATATCAACAAGTACTTTTATGATTACTGTGACAGGAGAAGCATGAGCTAGAAAGTCAAGCACTATCAATTAAATCATTCTATTACAAGGTAACTTTTGCTACCATTTTATGGACTTAAGGAAATAACATGGTCTTGCCTCACTTCATAGGATAGAGAAATGCAATTATTCTATGTGACTGGTAGTAGAAGAGATGTGAGTACTGCCAAACGGAAGAAGTAACTGCCACAGTCATTAACTCACTGATTGACTGTGAGCAATAAAAACAGTCCAAGGTAGCTGAGAATTTTGGAGCTTAACTAGTGAGCAAAGGAATGTCATTCCTATGTACTTAGATCTTGGTGACCATATTAGAAGAACTAATCATTCTTCTTGGAATGATTATTTATTTAAGATGGGATGGAGATTGTGGTGGGGGTTGGATAAGCAATTATAACTGCTCCTGGGCTGGAAGTATTGCCCCAGCAATTGCTGTCGACAGAGGAATTTCATTCTGGAGAACAAAATGCAATGTTGAAGGAGAAGCTATAGTTTGGGTCATAGGTCAGGTAAATAATTGGCAGCAGCAAAAAAGATGAATTTGAGTCCTGTTATCTGAGTAGATAGCTGGAGACCAGGACTGGGAAATCCAGAGTTGGTGGCACTTGGGGTTCCAGAGTCTTTGACTTGGCCTTGGAGATTGATACAGATCTGGATGGGATTCAGGGTCAGAAATGCAGTATCTCTCAGGGGTATCATGACATGACAAGACTAGGCTAGTAGTTCCCAACAGTTATGAGTTCATAGTATACTTTGTAATGCTAGAAAAGATAAAAGGATGAATATGAGTTTAAAAAAATAGGAAATCTTAGGAAAATTTAAGTTTTATAGAGTTGTTACTCATTACCCTAGGTGTGTTTTCACACTGAGGACCTGTTTGAACAGAGCTTTCTTTTGCTCTAAACGTCCTCTCTTGTAGTAAAATTCTAAAGAGGCATATGACTCTTCATACCCTTCCGTTGTGACCCCATCTGTCGTACCCTTCACAGACAATTGCTGTATTGATATCTAATTTAGTTATCTCTATTTCTTTATCTTCAACTCACTTTAATGCAAAGAGAAGATTTAAAAAAAACACTTATTGATTTAGAAATGTAAGGCCTTGATTAATAATTAATTATCATTTGACATTAATTAAACTCTGTTGATCTATCGTCACACAACATAAAATGCATGTACTATTGGCTTTCAAAGTATAACATTCAATGATTTTTAATATATTCACAGTGTTGTGCCACCGCCATCACAATAAATTTTAGAATACAGTATTTCTCCCACTTGTCTATGGGGGATAGATTCCAAGACCCCCAGTGGGTGCCTGAGACTCCAGATAGTACTGAACCCCATATATATTATGTTATTTCCTATAATACATACCCATGATGGTTTAATTTATAAATTAGGCACAGTAAGAGATTGACAACAACAAGTACTAATAAAATAGATTATAAAAATATCCTATAATAAAAGTTATGTGAATATGGCTTCTCTCTCAAATGTCTTATTGTACTGTATGTAGTCAACCTTCTTCTTGTGATGATGCGAGTTGATAAAATGCCTACATGATGAGATGAAGTGAGGTAAATGACATGGATATTATCATGTACTGTTTGGCTATTATTGACCTTCTGACATATTGTCAGACCTGACATATTGTCTGACATATTGACGACCATCTGTTTCCTGACTTGAAGTTGACCACCTGAAATGAAGGGAAAGCAAAATGGTGAATGCGGGGGAGGGAGGGTCTACTATGCTTGGAGAGAAACTATTCCTGTGAAAATGTGGCTATGACAGTGGCTAGCAGTCAAAATCTCAGGAATCAAAGGGTGAGCTCTTTTCTGATTTGAGCAGCCCTTGATTTCTAGGTGCCCTATTTTAGTAGAAGAGGATTAAGAGTTCCCTGGAGGTAAGGAACCTACATTTATTGATTACCTATTATTTGTTATGGTGGGTTCTTCAAATATTTTATCTTATTTCTCACAGCAAGTCTGTGAGCTGGATAGTATTATAGTAGTTTTTAGGACAAAGGTGGAAAAATGACACCCCAGAAGGTAATTCAGTTGTTTAATATCCCATACCTAGTAAATGGTGGAGTTGAGAGTCAAGCCTGGGTCTGTCTGACCCCAGAATCATGCAGTCACATGGTTAGCTCCTCTGTCAGGTTCTAATCAGTTTGAAGCACATGTCAGCCTGTGGTGGAGAAACCAAGACTGTGTTTGGTCACATGCCCATAGAATAAACAACGTATCTCTCACATTCACCTATGCTTATTTTTCAAAATATATGGTTGATTTTATGATTAGAAATTATAAATCTAATTATATCTTTAATAAATTTAGAGTTTCCTTTTGTCATTATATAGTAACAGTCTAAGAAAATATACCCATGGGTTGAAAGCAATATTGTGCAATGGCTAAGAACTGAGGTTCTGGAGGAAGAACACTTTGCATTTAAATCCTGGCTTTGCTATTTATTCTCTAGCTAGGTGACATTGGGCAAGTTATTTCACTTCTCTAGAGGTCAGTGTCTTTCTTGTAAAAGGTAGATACCATTGAATTTATAAAATTGCTATGAGGATTAAATAAATTGATGAATGCAAGTTACTTAGACGGCACTTGGCTCAGACTAAACACTTAAGTTTTAGTTATTATTATAACTTCTGTCTTACAGGGAATTTAGAAACATTCTGATTTTAAGAGGGAAAATACTTGAAATGGGTAAGAACTTCTGCATTCGAGTCCAATTCCATCCCTTAGGGCCAATGACTTTGTAAAGTTACTTAAACTTTTTTGTATTAGGTTTCTATAGGTGTTTTAACCATTTCAATGATATATATCTATGATATATATATATCATATATATATATATATATATATATATATATATATATATATATGGCACCAAACACAGCCAGTGAGAGAAATCATAAGTGCTCAAACATGACAGAGATAAGAAATATGATAACTATGATTTAATCATTAACCATAACTTAAAATTTACTTACATTAAATCGCTTTCCAAAATAGTTACCTAAGGAAGTGTGTGATGAGAGCAAAAATAGCAAAATTACATTTTTTCAGCAAGGTTTATGGACCTGTCTCTCTGCTAGACGATATTACACAGTAAAAAATGATGAGGTTCCTGACTATAAAGGAACTTGTCATCAAATTGGGGTATGGGTCATCCACAAAAGGGATAATAGTTGTAAAGCTCTCAGTACTCTGTCACACAGTGGGACCTCAATCACTAAGAGCTGATATGATGATGATGATGATGATCGTTTTATTAATTATCAAAAAGTACATAACAAAGAGCTAAACAGTATAATATCAACAACCAGAGTCTAAGGCCATCAACAATAAGGGGCTAGTTGGAAGGTAAAGATATTTTTAAAATGAGAGCAACATGAGTTTAAGGTACAGTGAATTCTTGTTATTTGCAGTAGTTATGATCTATGAAGTTCCTGAGAGCACTGAATCAGGGAATACTGAAGCTAGTTGCTTTAGACATTACCCACCGCTTTTAGGGGAAGTACAGGGTTAGGTTCCTGTGAGTCTCTGGTCAGGACATTTTCAACAACTGATCAGTACATAATCTTACTCTGTGTGTGTCTTTGTTTAAAGACCTTTATTTAATATACATCGTTGATTCATCGACATTGACCTCACAGCCAACAGCACTATAACTCACATCTGAATGAAGATTATCTAACACACGCATTCTTTCTGTAAGAAATCACAGCTACTTATGCTTAGGAATACTTGTCAGCACTTCAGCACTGTGCGTGGGGGCCATTTTAAACAGCGAAATCACCAACAGGAAACACCAACATGCAAAAGACGTAGTATTGAATAGATGACAAAAAGGCCACTTGTATATAGTACAAGAGCTGAAACAAGAGGGTAGAATGTTGCCTGGTTAGATTTTACCTGGGAAGGTGTGCTCTCCATATATTTGAGAGTGACTGGGAAAATGGCGTCACTGCCGATTTTGAGGGCTATAAGTATACTGTAGCCAGTTGGTGCGTTTGCAAAAACTTTACCTGTGAATAATGTACACTGTAAATCTGGAGGACTGGCTTTGAGGAAGAGGCGAGTTTTGAGGTAGGCCTTGCGGGAGGAGCAAATAAAGGTGAGAGAGATAGATGAGGAGAGATAGCAGGCCCTAAAGGGATGTAGTCTCCTATAAATTCTTACCTTCCTGCCCACAGATTGTTTGCTAACTCTGGGATACCATGCTGTCTCCCAAGCTGAATCTTTGAGTTTGCAGTTTCCTGTTTATTAAAGAAGCAGTTCAATAATTAAACATAGGGAGGCTTTTAATTTACACAATACAGTATTGTTAGATGTCTTTCCATGTTTCTTTTGTCTGTGAATGAAAACAGTCTGGAGATTTCCCACTTAGGGATAGATACCAATTAAAAGCCCTGGGTTCAACCTGCAATTAAATCTGCAAATCAAGACAGATTATTCTCCTTATTTTGTTGTTGTACACTTATCTTAGGCAGAGCAGAGATAGAAAACTGGGGACAACCAGGGAGAACCTTTCAAATCTTATAATGCTTTCCAATCCCTAAATTAGCTTATGTTGTTTTTGATTGCCTTTAAGTGGAAAAAAATGATTTTCCCTTAATCCATAATTCAAACATTGCTTCTCCAAGTGATAAAAATAGCATGTAGGTATTAGTCAAAGATTTTCTTTTTCAAGATTTGGCTGAAAACCAAACTAAAACTTCCATGTGTTCCAATAAACCCAGTGTTTCTCATAGGTTGCTATTTCTAATCCCTGTTTCCATGGAAATGGACTTTTTACATCGGCAAAATGGGGATGAGGTACTGAGTGATTTATACCTACTGTTTGATATTTTAAGTGATTCACCACTGCTCTTTTTCTTTACCGTAGAAAGTATACAAGGATATTTTTCCCATAGGGCTCTCAGCCCCTCGAAAAGGGAGCTCTCAAGATACAATCCTTAAGGGATAGAGCCACAGCCAGCGTACCCCTTATAAGACAGAGGCTGCAGTGGTTATGAGAGAGTAAACGTATAAGTCACTGTAATTTGCTGTTCTGCTCAGAATGGTTTAATGGACATGGGAGATTTACAAAGCATTTACAATATATCCTGCAATATGAGCTAGGGGATAGGAAACATTTAAAAATTATTTTTTTTTCATGTTTTTATTTATTTGAGAGAGGGAGAGAGAGAGAGAGAGAGAGAGAGAGAGAGAGAGAGAGAGAGAGAGAGAGAATGAGTGGGGGAGGGGCAGAGAGAGAGGGAGACACAGAATCAGAAACAGGCTCCAGGCTCTGAGCTGTCAGCGCAGAGGAGCTCATGGGGCTCAAACTCATGAGCTGCAAGATCATGACCTGAGCTGAAGTCGGATGCTTAACCCACTGAACCATCCAGGTGCCCCAAAACATTTAAAAATTATTATTAAAATCAATAGCTCAAGAATGACCTTTATTTTTTTTTTTTCCTCTGTAGGATATTTTCCCCTTTGATCAATCTAAGAACCCTCGGATGTTCACTTAGTCAGAAGGATCTGTGATTTGGTTCTGATCACCTTCCAGAAAGGAAACTGTGTAGGTCTGGACTGTGCTCTGTGGCCATTGTTGTTGCTTCTACATTAATGGGAATAATTCATTAGCCAAAAGTCAGTTCTGAAAGGGTCAGTTGTACACATGGCTCCTGACAAATTCCCTTTGCTCCTGAGCTAAGCTTCCACAGTCTGGAAAGTGGGGATCCCTTCCACCTATAACTGATAGATTGACAGTCAAAGTTTATCTAAAAATTCGGGCATTTTAGTTGTCCTACCTATTGGTAGCAAGTATTGTTATTTTAAAAACATAGTTTATACCAACCTTATTAGTAGTGGAGGTCCATGTAGACCCATGCAGTTGATTTCAACTTTTATTTTTTATTTATTTTATTTTTATATTTTTAAGACTTATTTATTTTTGTATGAGAGTGAGAGAGACAGAGCATGAGCAAGGGAGAGCAGAGGGAGAGGGACACAAAGAATCTGAAGCAGGCTCTATCTTCTGAGCTGTCTGCACAGAGCCCGACACAGGGCTTGAACTCACAAACTGTGAAATCATGACCGGAGCTGAAGTCAGACGCTTAACTGACTGAGCCACCCAGGTGCCCCAGTTGATTTCAAATTTTAAAAACATACTTTAAAAATTATTATTATTATTATTATTTTATTATTATTATTATTATTATTATTATTATTATTTTAAAGTTTATTTATTTGGAGAGAGAGGAGAGAGTGAGCAGGGTAGGGGCAGAGAGAGAAGGAGAGAGAAAGAGAATCCCAAGCAGGTTCCGCATTGCCAGTGTAAAGCTTGATGTAGGGCTCGAACCCACAAACGGTGAGATCATGACCTGAGCCGAAACCAAGCCTTGAGCACCTAACCAACTAAGCCACCCAGGTACCCCCAAAGACATACTGTTTTTTTAAACTGCTAGAAAGTGTTTGACTGAATTCATTATGTTAACCTGTGTTTAGGTGTTATGGAAAACTAATAACAAGCCCATTATTTTACAAAGTTAACCTCTTTCCCTTTTCCTTCCAGTTGGCGTTGGGGGTATGAGCTATTCTTACAACTCTAGAATGTTTATGCAAAGGAAGAATGATTCAGTCTGCCTGCAGTCATTGTGCTAAGATGAATAAATCCTTTCCTACTTTTGTTTTTCAAGTTCCTCTACTTTCGCTTTTTCCTCCGTGGCCGCTTCCTATCTCAAATGGAGAAAATAACAGTACAGTAGAAGACAATTCTTTTCAGTTACCAAGGCAAATGTTTTTAAATTCCCCTCTCCAGCATGGAAGCTCCTTGATCTTGGCACCGATCAAGCATTAAATAAGAGCTTGAAGAAAATTGTATAATTCCTGGAGGCTTATGAATAAACATTCAATGAACAGTAAAATGGAAAGCCCCGATTTTAGAAAGTGAGTGCGTCTTGCTCTGTTCAAATGTTTGCTTTAAAAGCACTTAAGAAGTTCCTGCAGAATCTCTTGCTCTCTTTTTCTAACAAATCCTCCTTGCTCCTCCTCCATGAAAGGTTGACGTTACCACAGGAGTTCAAATAAAATGGCGTGGTGCAAGTCCACACAGGCCAAATGCCTCTAAGTTCTTTTTGTGGTCGTTAGTGGGTGGAATATATATCCAGTTTTCTTAACACAAAGAATTCTAAGTACTTTCAATATTTTAGTGTAAGAATCAAGGTAGTCACACACCTTCTCATCCTGGAACATTTTTATTCTCGTCACCCCCTCCCCAACAGTGTCCTCCCTTCTGATGTTAAGGCTCTTGGATGCTTGCCAGAAACACAAGGCTGAATGGAGACTGTTCTCACCCCTCCTTTACAGTCTACACACTCTTACAACTGCATTATAATCCAATTAATGTAAAATAAGGAAACTATTTACATTACAGTCTTGCCGTAACATATTCATCAGGAGGCCATGTGGAGAGATAGTAGAAGGGGGTGCCTGGTTCTGTATATGTTATGTCACTGAATTGTTATACATGTGAAAGCAGTTGCTGGGTTTTTTTTTTTTTTTATCTTTATTTAATAGATGAAGAAACTGAGTCTCAAACTGGCAAAGCAGCTTTTTTTTCAAGGGCACAGAACTAGTTATAAGGGGAACCTGAGGTTGGAATCCATGTTTATCTGAAACCCACGCCATTCATGTAAAGGGGGGGAAATGGTATGGTGTTGATGTCCTCAGTGCAATTAAATAGAAAATCGCTTGGGAAGAGTTCCAAAATTAATCTGCTCCACTTAAAAATTTTTATTCTGGAGAAAGGTTATTTGGTCTTCAAGGATCAGCTGAAATTAAGTAATGTTCTTAACTCTGCTAACACAACCTTATTTTCTCTTATGTAACAATGTATCCAGCCAGACCTCAATTAATTCCGGACCTATGAATCTAAATGGTTGCAAACTGGCCTCCGGGGCTACACGGAGGGCAAGGAGAGACCAAAGAAAGAGGCGGACCACTCTAGGTTGGTAGGTGGCAGTTTTAAAAAGCAAGGGAACTTACACATGAGGCTTGTCTCCTGTGGCCATAAGACAAGCAGGTCTCCACACCTGCTGGCCAGAATCTTAGTTTACCGAGAGGTCTTAACTGAGTTCGGTCACTATACAGTTCAGATAGTCTCAACAACACATTGCTCTCTCCAAGCTGTGTCGTTGATTATGGCTCTGGCTATGAGAATGGTGGGTGAAACGCACATTCCAAGGATAGGGTTGGAGGTGAGAAACCTCCTATGCTCTGGGTCCAGCTCATGGGTCAACCAGCAGTCACATCTTCTCGACGACCTCCTCAAACACAGCTGATTGATAAATCCACTCAGAGGCCTCCCAGGCACCTCAAAATCAGTATAGGTAGGTTGTTGAATATGAATATAGCGGTTGAGGGACTGTGCCATTAACTGGCTGTGTGACTGAGCAACTCCCCTAGCCTCCCTGCCCCTCTGACTTCTCATTGGTAAACTGAGGACTGTATAGAATCTATCTGATGGACTTGCTATGAGGCTTTGGGAAAATAATATATATATGCACACACACAGTACCTAGAACAGCATCAGGTGCAGAGCTATTTCTGTGTAACTGCTTGTGTTATCATCACCCAAATAGCCTTATTGCTTTATTTCCCCAAGGCTAGATGTCTACATGTGTTCCTTGGGTGACCTGACCTGGCATGCAGTTGTCTTGTGGTCCAAGCCAGAGGACTGGGCATCAGCTCTAACTCTTTCCCCTCCCTCACCCTCATGTTTAATCAGTCACCTATTCCTGCTGATTTTAGCTTTAAATCTTTCATGAATACCTACTTCTCTTCATCTCCACCGTCACTTCACTAGTTGGAGATACCATCTTGTTTACCTTGATCACTAGAATAGTCTTCTTGAAGATCTCTTCCCTTTCATTCCCTCCATTCCCAATTGCATCCGGTTTTCTCACTGCAGTCAGGGGCATTTGAAAAGTGCAAGTCTGACTGTGCGAGCCCTCAGCTTCAATCTCATTATGATTTCCTGCTGTTCTTGAGGTAAGCACCACAATTTTCATTTTAACAAAGTCCAACTGACTGACAGTCTTGTCAGAGCCATCTCTCACCACTCGGTCTTTGCTTCCTGAACTCCGACCACCAGAGCCTTCGTTTGGTTTCTTGTGGGCTTCACATCCTTTCTGGCTGTAGGGTCTTCTTACTTGCTGTGCCTCATGCTAGGATGAGGTATATACATGGTATTGCCTTGACCCTAAGTCTGGACCTAATCCACCTGTTATATGTTCACACCACTCTGTATTTCTCTTTAATAGCATTTATTTAAAATGCCATAAAATAATTAACTATCTCGTGTGCTAGAATGTAAGCCCCACGAAAGCTGTCCTATCACTGCCGAATACCTATCATCCAGCAGTGTGCCTTGCTCACATTTGGCATTCAATAAATATTTATTTAATGACTTTCTCAATTTAAAACTCAGTCATAGTGGAATAAAAATGAAAGTACTGTTGGTATTTTTAAAAGCCTACACCTTTTTGGGTTGCCTGCATTGCCCAGTTGGTTGAATGTCCAACTCTTGATTTTGGCTCAGGTCATGATCCCAGGGTCTGGGATCAAGCCCTGCATTGGGCTCCACACTTAGCGTGGAGCCTGCTTGGGATTCTCTCTCTCTGTCTCTCTCTCTCTCTGCCCCTCCCCTGCTCACGTGCTCATGCACACACTTTCTCCAAAATAAATAAATAAATAAATAAATAAATAAATAAATAAATTCACTTTCTCCCAAATAAATAAATAAATAAATAAATAATAGATGCCTATACCTTTGAAAACTATCATATAACTCTTTGCAAAAAGAATTGGCTTATAATTGCGAAACTGGTTTCAAGATAATGTTATGTTCCAGGTATCTGATAAATGAGAACTTTGCCTTGCTTCTGGAGAGTCATCAGTATTATTTCAAGTATGATGGGCTTTTTCTGGCCTGAGGTTTTCAGTTTGAATTTAGTTCATATATAAATTAAGTTGATACTTTGTCTATTGATTTATTCTAATCACCTATTGAAATTGGGCTATCAAGGGAAGAATTGCCAGTGTTCATATTCATTTTAATCTAGAAAATTATGAAGTAAGCACTATCAGGAGTGAAGCACCCTGCTAGATGCTGTGAAGGCTGCAGAGCTGTATGAGGCAAAGAACTTACTCTGGAAGCAGTTTACAAACTAGTAAAGGAGATGAGTGAAGCACTTGAATATCCAAATTCAGTAGATTTGTGGTGGGGCCAAGATTCTGACTTTTAAAAAATCTCCCCACGTGTGACTTGCATAGTTATCCCAGATGGTTTGGGGATTAGTGTTGTGTGGCTAACGTTAATAATACTCTGAATCCTATACAAAACATCATCCGCTGGTGGGAAGGATGCCATGAGATCCAATTATTTTGCAAGTGGAACAGTTCTATCTTGAGTATGCAATGTAATAAATACTTGTTGAATCTTTATAATTTCATCCCTTTGATATTGTGGTAAATAACCTTTAAATGAAGCACAAGACAAATATACCATGTGGAAGATCAAGGCCAACCCCCACCCGCCAAGAAATGTACAACCCCTCAGCTCTTCCCCCACTCAGACTCTTTTAGGGGGTGCTTAGAAGAGCCTCAAGCGCTTCCATTTCTCAACACTTGCAGCTTGTTGTCATCTAGGAGCTCCAACAAGTTGATACTTGGGCCCCAGCCAAGACCAATTAAATCAGAGAGGCCAAGAGGGGCCTATTCTGTGCTATCCTTGTGCTGTATTCTGTGCTATTCTGTGCTAGGTAAGAAAGGAGCACTTACCTAACTTGGGGAAAGACCCAACTCAGTTGTCTAGTTCGGGCCAGGGATACATTTAATAATAAAATAGTTACAGTGTCTTAGTTCTTCATTGCCTTCTTTATTTCTTCAGGAAGGCATGCCTTGGATCAGGGTGGTGAGAGCAAGGTTGTGGGTGAAGTTGGGGGAGAGGAGCTGCCTGGTCAAGAATGTTTTAAGTGCTTATTTTAGGTGCCTATAGATTATGTCACACAAAAGCTTTAGTAATGATTGTGCATCATCAGTCTTTTAAAGAATCTGCTTAATTCATAAATGTTTAGATTAGGAACCAAAAAAAATGTTAGAAAAGAAAAACTAAAATTAAGAAAATATGCTGAGAAAAAATTGTGACTAAATTAGGAATATCCTGTCTTTCAGTAAAATTGTTGAGAGCTATTTTAAAGAAGATATGCAGTAGAGGTAACTGTGGGCTTTAAACATCTGTGGAAAGGAAGTCACATCAAAATAAACTTAATGATTACTCAGTTATTTTAGTCATGTTAGAGATAAAAGACATACCAGGGTTTATCCTTCATTTTAGAGAAGTTAGGTTAGTTTGTCTAAGGTCACACACCTAACTGTCTTAGGAAGATCTCATATACTTGCTAGACTTATAAAGGAAACAGACATTGTGATATTGATCCAGAAGAGGTTATTTCAACATATTGCAGAGATTTTATGTTTGCACTACATATTATCATTGCTCTTAGACAATATCAAAATTGTTCTAATGAAGACTTTTTCTATCTGGAAAGCAAAAATATTAGTTTTAATCTAGCCTATATAAATGTTTGAAGATATATATATCATATATATCTTCATATATATATGTATATATGTATAAATATATATATGTATATATGTATAAATGTTTGAAGATATATATATATATATATGGAATTGCAAGTGTCATTAACATTAATGTTAATAAAAAAATGAAAACAGAACATTTTGTTCCATTCCCCAATCTTGTCTTCCCCTACCTTACACCCCTTTTCCTACCCAGATGTTATGGTTCTGGATAAGAAAAGGGAGATTGATATCCGTGGTATGACTGCATTTCATAACTATTGCTGAAGGTGGTTTATGGAAAAGTTTACAAAGCACTGGAACTTTACTGTCAATATATGAGGGTGCACCCAATGGAAATCATGAATGGCTTGGTTCCAAAAGGCGCTGGGAAAAATAACATTGACCATTTGTAGATAAAAACATTTCCATCAAAACATGAGCAGACTGTTTTTTGGATATGTTGAGTTAATTGTAGGAGCAAATATCTTATCATATCATTAAAAATAAAAGGGAATTACTCCAAGATCAACAAGGAATGAATGGATGCAAATCATAACTGCTGGGGTGTATTGATGAAAACATTTGCTGGCTCCAAGGCCATGGTGCCTCATCAGCTGTTATATTCAGATGTCATCAGTCAGTGTCTGTGTGTGGCAAAATGTACGTATGAGACAATGAAGGAAGATTCTCCAGCTCTTGGCAGCTTCATCTTCTCATGAAATCATCATATCTTCCTACTTCTTTTAGGACAGAATGGCCTTTGCATTACCAGGAACCACCTCTTGCTGACGCCATTGCATTTTTATGATCTTCACAGACTACGTCTGGGGTCCCATGCCATTAAACTGGTTTAGGTTAAGGTTTGTGTCCTAGTGGATTAACAATCATCTTTGTGTTTGTTTTATCTCCCCAAAGACTGAATGTCCACCTTCTTCATTTTGCTTTCCTTTATCTTTCCTCTTCTCTTCTCCACATGTTTTTATTAATTCCTTCTGTCTCTTTCTTCTCCATATATTTCCTAAGCTGATATAGCTTATAGGATATAAGAAATAGGATATTTCTTATGACCTTATATCTTCTTAAGATTTAATATATATCTTATATATATATAATATAATGATCTTATGATCATATATCTTTTCATATAGGAAAATCCAAAAGGGTTTTTGGATTTTCAGGCAACTAGAGCATATTCTATAGGACATGAAGATTTTTGTAGCCATTTTGTGAAAAACACATATGCAGAAGCATACACACATGTATGCACACAAATATACACATAAACACACAGACACACAAGCAATCCTATACTCCATTCCTCACGAGTACTCATTATGTATAGATGCTTTGGATTGAATTATTCCATATTTTAGAACACTTTGGCTATATTCAATTAATCATTGCTATACAGAAGGCAATGTAATAGTGGGTATTAAATTCTTTTATGTGTAGTTTCTATCTTTCTACTTAGTTTAATTGATTCACCAGTAAAATGACTATTTCTTAGCACGATAATGAAAATAATATTTTTGAAGTATTTTGTTTTGCTTCAGTGAATTTGCTAAAAAATGGTGTCTACCAATTTGACAAATAATACCTATTGTTTCAATTTACCAAAAATATCTTTTAAATGTTGGTCATTGTTATAGCAAGTTGTAATGAACAGGGTGGTTTAACATCTGCTGATGTTGGCTGCGCTTGCTCAAGTGAGTGTCTTCAGAGGGTAGCTTGGATGTGGACTGTATAATGTAGGTGGCAGAATGGCTTTATTTGTTTCCTATTGCTGCTGTAAAAAATTACATAAAATTATTGAAATGCTATTCAAATAGTTAAGAGAAACAAGGCTTTGTTAAATTACTAATATTGGGGAGTTGGCAAAGGGGCTTTTTAAATTTAGTCATTTAGCTAATAGAATTGGCTTTAGAAATTTGATTTTTGGCATACTGACTTGCTCCTATTTCAGATACATAATATCATTAGAGCTTTACAGTAATTCTGATTTGTTATTTTGTAATAATTCTAAGTAATTGTTCTTTTTGTAGTGGCAAGTGGCTAGAGTCATATCCAGTTTTCTTAACCCAGATTACTCTGAGCACTGTGAATCATATTAGGATGCACAAATCATGTCAGTTTGTCCCATGACTAGTGATGTGAAATCTGATAATTTAGCGAAAGTTATCCCATTGCTAAATTACTTTTTTTCTCTTTGTAAGCTATAGCAATCTAAGTGAGACATACTATGAGAATATTTAAATATTCTGTATCTAAACAAACTTTCACCCAATGGTTTTAGCACCCATTCATGATTTTTGCTTAAATCAATTATTACCTCGATGGTTGCAAAAGTTGTTTTTCTAATTCTAACATTCATTCTACATTTATTAGCTGGCATTCTCCTATAAAGAAATTCTCTTGCACCCCTTTTTCTTTGGTATCACTTGGACACATAGTCCAAAAATTTTTTTAAAAATGAATTGACGGGGCGCCTGGGTGGCGCATTCGGTTAAGCGTCCGACTTCAACCAGGTCACGATCTCGCGGTCCGTGAGTTCGAGCCCTGCGGCAGGCTCTGGGCTGATGGGTCAGAGCCTGGAGCCTGTTTCCGATTCTGTGTCTCCCTCTCTCTCTGCCCCTCCCCTGTTCATGCTCTGTCTCTCTCTGTCCCAAAAATAAATAAACGTTGAAAAAAAAATAAAAAAAAAATGAATTGACTATCATTATTTTTTTCTGCTACTAAAATTACCCCAAATTTAGCCTTAAGATATCTCTTGTGTCCTTCTTTTTAAATTTTTTTTTCAACGTTTTTTATTTTACTTTTGGGACAGAGAGAGACAGAGCATGAATGGGGGAGGGGCAGAGAGAGAGGGAGACACAGAATCGGAAGCAGGCTCCAGGCTCCGAGCCATCAGCCCAGAGCCTGACGCGAGGCTCGAACTCACGGACCGCGAGATCGTGACCTGGCTGAAGTCGGACGCTTAACCGACTGCGCCACCCAGGCGCCCCTAGATTTTTAGTTTTTTGAGGAACCTCCATACTGTTTTCCAGAGTGGCTGCACCAGCTTGCATTCCCACCAACAATGCAAAAGAGATCCTGTTTCTCTGCATCCTTGCCAACATCTGTTGTTGCCTGAGTTGTTAATGTTAGCCATTCTGACAGGTGTAAGGTGGTATCTCATTGTAGTTTTGATTTGTATTTCCCTGATGATGAGTGATGTTGAGCATTTTTTCATGTGTCACTTGGCCATCTGGATTTCTTCTTTGGAGAAGTGTCTATTCATGTCTTTGGCCCATTTCTTCACTGGATTATTTGTTTTTTGGGTGTTGAGTTTGAGAAGTTCTTTATAGATTTTGGATACTAACCCTTTATCTGATATGTCATTTGCAAATATCTCCTCCCTTTCTGTCGGTTGCCTTTTAGTTTTGCTGATTGTTTCCTTTGCTGTGCAGAAGCTTTTTATTTTGATGAGGTTCCAGTAGTTCACTTTTGCTTTTGTTTCCCTTGCCTCCAGAGACATGTTGATTAAGAAGTTGCTGTGGCCAAGATCAAAGAGGTTTTTGCCTGCTTTTTCCTCGAGGATTTTGATGGTTTCCTGTCTTACATTGAGGTCTTTCATCCATTTTGAGTTTATTTTTGTGTATGGTGTAAGAAAGTGGTCCAGTTTCATTCTTCTACAAGTCACTGTCCAGTTTTCCCAGCACCACTTGTTGAAGAGACTGTCTTTATTCCATTGGATATTCTTTCCTGCTTTGTCAAAGATTAGTTGGCCATACATTTGTGGGTCCATTTCTGGGTTCTGTATTCTGTTCCATTGATCTGAGTGTTTGTTCTTGTGCCAGTACCATACTGTCTTGATGATTACAGCTTTGTAGTATAGCTTGAAGTCTGGGATTGTGATGCCTCCTGCTTTGGTTTTCTTTTTCAAGATTACTTTGGCTATTTGGGTTCTTTTCTGGTTCCATACAAATTTTAGGATTATTTCTTCTAGCTCTGTGAAGAATGCTGGTGTTATTTTGATAGGGAATACATTGAATATATAGATTGCTTTGGGTAGTATCAACATTTTAACCATATTTGTTCTTCCTATCCAGGAGTATGGAATCTTCCCATTTTTTGTGTGTCTTCTTAAATTTCTTTGATAAGCTTTCTATAGTTTTCAGTGTATAGATTTTTCACCTCTTTGGTTAGATTTATTCCTAGGTATTTTATGGTTTTTGGTGCAACTGTAAATGGGATCTATTCCTTGATTTCTCTTTCTGTCACTTCATTGTTGGTGTATAGGAATGGAACCGATTTCTGTGTTGATTTTATATCCTGCAACTTTGCTGAATTCATGAATCAGTTAAGCAGTTTTTTGGTGGAATCTTTAGGGTTTTCCATATGGAGTATCATGTCATCTGCGAAGAGTGAAAATTTGACCTCCTCCTGGCCAGTTTGGATGCCTTTTATTTCCTTGTGTTGTCTGATTGCAGAGGCTAAGACTTCCAATACTATGTTGAATAACAGTGGCGAGAGTGGACATCCCTGTCTTGTTCCTGACCTTAGGGGGAAAGCTCTCAGTTTTTCCCCATTGAGGATGATATTACTGTTGGGTCGTTCATATATGGCTTTTATGATCTTGAGGTATGCTCCTTCTATCCCTACTTTCTTGAGGGTTGTTATCAAGAAAGGATGGTGTATTTTGTCAAGTGCTTTCTCTGCATCTATTGAGAAGATCATATGGTTCTTGTCCTTTTTTTATTTATGTGATGAATCACGTTAATTGTTTTGCAGATATTGAACCAGCCCTGCATCCCAGGTATAAATCCCACTTGGTCGTGGTGAGTAATTTTTTTAATGTATTGTTGGAGCCAGTTGGCTAATATCTTGTTGAGGATTTTTGTATCCATGTTCGTCAGGGAAATTGGTCTATAGTTCTCCCTTTTAGTGTGGTCTCTGTCTGGTTTTGGAATCAAGGTAATGCTGCCTTCATAGAAAGAATTTGGAAGTTTTCCTTCCATTTCTGTTTTTTAAGATAGTTTCTTTTCTTTTTTTTTTTTTAAACGTTTATTTATTTTTGAGACAGAGAGGGACAGAGCATGAACGAGGGAGAGTCAGAGAGAGAGGAAGACACAGAATCCGAAGCAAGCTCCAGGCTCTGAACTGTCAGCACAGAGCCCGACGAGGGCCTCAAACTCCCAGACCGCGAGATCATGACCTGAGCCGAAGTCCGACGCTTAACCGACTGAGCCACCCAGGCGCCCAGAACAGTTTCAAGAGAATGGGTATTAACTCTTCCTTAAATGTTTGGTAGAATTCCCCTGTAAAGCCATCTGGTCCTGGACTTTTGTTTTTGGGAGATTTTTTATTACTAATTCGATTTCCTTACTGGTTATGGGTCTGTTCAAATTTTTTATTTCTTCCTGTTTCAGTTTTGGTAGTGTATATGTTTCTAGGAATTTGTCCATTTCTTCCAGTTTGCCCATTTTATTGGCGTATAATTACTCATAATATTCTCTCATTATTGTTTTTATTTCTGCTGTGTTGGTTGTGATCTCTCCTGTTTCATTCTTGATTTTATTTATTTGGGTCCTTTCCTTTTTTTTTTTTTTTGATCAAACTGTCTAAGGGTTTATGAATTTTATTAATTCTTTCAAAGAACCAGCTTCTGGTTTCATTGATCTGTTCTACTGTGTTTTTTTGTTTTTGATAGCATTAATTTCTGCTCTAATCTTTATTATTTCCTGTCTTCTGTTGTTTTGGATTTTATTTTTCCTTTTCCAGTTCTTTAAGGTGTAAGGCTAGCTGTAAGGAGACCTTTTTTCTTTCTTTAGGAAGGCCTGGATTGCTATCTACTTTCCTCTTATGACAACCTTTGATGCATCCCAGAGATTTTGGGTTGCCGTGTTATCATTTTCATTGGCTTCCATATACTTTTTAATTTCCTCTTTAACTTCTTATTTAGCTGATTCATTCTTTAGTAGGATTTTCTTCAGTCTCCAAGTATTTGTACCTTTCCAATTTTTTTCTTGTGGTTGATTTTGAGTTTCATAGCATTGTGGTCTGAAAATATGCATGGTATGATTTCAATCTTTTTGTACTTGCTGAGGGCTGATTTGTGTCCCAGTATGTGGTCTATTCTGGAGAACGTTCCATGTAAACTGGAGAAGAATGTATATTCTGCTACTTTAGGATGAAATGTTCTGAATATATCTGTTAATTCCATCTGGTCTAGTGTGTCATTCAAAGCCATTGTTTCTTTGTTGATTGTTTGATTAGATGATCTGTCCATTGTTGTGAGTGGGGTGTTGAAGTTCCTACTATTATGGTATTACTATCTATGAGTTTCTTTATGTTTGTGATTAATTGATTTATATATTTGGGTGCTGCCACATTTGGCGCATAAATGTTTACAATTGTTAGGTCTTCTCTGTGGATAGACCCCTTAATTATGATATAATGCCCTTCTTCATCTCTTGGTAGAGTCTTTATTTTAAAGTCTAGATTGTCTGATATAAGTGTGGCTACTCTGGCTTTCTTTTGTTGACCATTAGCATGATAGATGGTTCTCCATTCCCTTACTTTCAATCTGAAGGTGTCTTTAGATCTAAAGTGGGTCTCTTGTAAACAGCATATAGATGGATCTTGTTTTCTTATCCATTCTGTTACCGTATGTCTTTTGATTAAAGCATTGAGTCCATTGATGTTTAGAGTGAGTACTGAAAGATATGAATTTATTGCCATTATGTTGCTCGTAGAGTTGGAGTTTTTGGTGGTGATCTCTGGTCCTTTCTAATCTTTGTTGCTTTTGGTATTTATGTATGTATGTATGTATGTATGTATGTATTTACATTTTCATCTTTTCTCCCCTTAGAAAGTCCCCCTTAAAATTTCTTGCAGGGCTGGTTTAGTGGTCACAAACTCCTTTAATTTTTGTTTGTCTGGGAAACTTTTTATCTCTCCTTCTATTTTGAATGACAGCCTTGTTGGATAAAGAAATCTTGGCTGCACATTTTTCTGATTCAGCACATTGAATATATCCTGCCACTCCTTTCTGGCCTGCCAAGTTTCTGTGGATATGTCTGTTGCAACCTGATCTGTCTTCCCTTGTAGGTTAAAGACTTTTTTTCTTTTGCTGCTTTCATGATTCTCTCCTTCTCTGAGTATTTTGTGAATTTGACTATGATATGCCTTGTTGATGGCCAGTTTTTGTTGAATCTAATGGGAGTCCTCTGTGCTTCCTGGATTTTGATGTCTGTGTCTTTCCCCAGGTTAGGAAAGTTTTCCGTTATGATTTGCTCACATAACCCTTCTACCCCTATTTCTCTCTCTTCCTCTTCTTGGACCCCTATGATTCTGATGTTGTTCCTTTTAATGAGTCACTGATTTCTCTAATTCTTAAATTGTGCTCTTTTGCCTTAATCTCCCTCTTTTTTTCTGCTTCACTAATTTGGTATAAGTTTGTCCTCTACATTGCTGATTCTCTGTTCTGCCTCATCCATCCTTGCTGCCGTGGCATCCATTCATGATTGCAGTTCAGTTATAGTATTTTTTATTTCATCCTGACTAGTTTTTACTTCTTTTATCTCCGCAGAAAGGGATTCTAATCTATTTTCGACTCCATCTAGTATTTTTATTATCATGATTCTAAATTCTGGTTCAGACATCTTGCTTGTATCTGTGTTGGTTAAGTCCCTGGCTGTCGTTTCTTCCTGCTCTTTCTTTTGGGGGTGAATTCCTTCGTTTCAGCATTTTGAAGGGAGAAAAGGAATTAATGAGGTAGAAAAAAAATCAAAATTAAAAAAATTAAAATTAAAAAAAATTATAATTAAAAAATTAAAATCACACACACACACAAATAGAATAAGTGATGCTAGATCCTAGGTGTGTTTTGGTCTGGGTGTGAACGTGGCTTGATAGATTAGAGAAAAAAGGGGAAAGAAGAAAAAATAAGGAAATTGTTTGAAAATTTGAAAAAAGTGAATACACTGAAGTAAACTAAAATGAAATGATGGAAGTAAACTAGAATTTGAAAAAACTTACACAAAAGTAAAAAATATAGTACAAAAAAATTAAAGAAAATTTTTAAATAAAAATTAAAAATAAAAATGAATTTTTTCTCTTTTTGTATTCAAGAAAAAGAAAAGAAATGAAAGAGAGAAAAATAAAAAAAAGGAAATCATTTGAAAATTTGAAAAAATGAATACACTGAAGTAGACTAAAATAAAATGATGGAAGTAAAATAGAATTTGAAAAAATTTACACAAAAATAAAAAATATAGTAAAAAATTTAAAGAAAAACATTTTTAATAAAAATTGAAAATAAAAATGAATTTTTTCTCTTTCAGTATTCAAGAAAAAGAAAAGAAATGAAAAATAGAAAAAAAGAAAAAAGAAAAAAGAAAGAAAGATGTTTGAATAGATGGACCTGCTAACAGACTGAAATATGAATGAAATTACTTTGTTTTACCCTAGAAGTCAGACTATGAAGCGCTTTATAGTCCATAAACTAAGCAGGCGGTGAGACTTGTGTTCTTGAATAGCGAGGTTGGCCCCATTGGGTGGGGCTTAGTGTAATGGCTCTGTTCTTCACTAGATGGCGCTGCTAGCCTTGGGGTGGATTGTTGTGGCACTTGTAGGTGAGTATGTGCATGCCCGGGAGCAGTGAAAATGGCATCACCCAGCTACCCAGTCTCTAGTATTGGAAACTCTGTTCTTCCCGATCAGTAATGGAGCACTTGTCCTTTGTCTTCAGCTTTCGTCTGCTCCCCGCTTTTACACTGTCTGCAACCAAGCCCCAGGTAGTACCTCTCTCCCGAGTTTTGTCTCAGATGCGGCTGTTTTCCCCGGCCCCTTGCTTCTGAAGGACTGTGTTTTTGACCCGTTCTGCCCCTCTGCAGGAAGGTCGCACCGAGCAATGGCCAAATGAATACTGGCTGAATATCGGCTGCACCCAGGAATGCTTGCTGGACCCTGCTGCTGCCAGTGCTGCGAGACTGCGGCCAGGTGCCAGCCTGCCTCAGAAAAAGTTTGCAAGATATTGTAGCAGCAGCTTTTCAGGGATTATGGAAAATCACAACACACATCTGGCACCAGTATTCACCCTTAACAACCTTATTCCAGCACCAGAGAATGTGGTCATTCTCTGGGGTCTGCTGGGCCCAGGTTGCTCAGTCTCTACCAAATGTCCTTCCAGCAGTGGAACCACTTCTCGCCGTGTGGCCTGAGAACCTCTCGGACCCCACTCTGCTCCTGGGATTTGCCCTTCCCACCAGAGCACTGCCAGGTATTGAGCTACGGGGTTGCAGACTCTGCGTTCCCCCTGTTTACAGTCTTAATGGAATTTAAACCCTTTCTTTTCTCCTTTCTCCTTTTTTAGTTCGGTCCCTGCGGCTGTTTCCAATTTTCCACTTTCTCTCCAGCTGCTTTTGGGGAGGGGTGCTTTTCCCGTATTCTCCCCACCATCTCTGTCCTCTCTGCACACACAAATGTACCTCCCTGTCTCTCACGGCTTTTCTCTCCCCAAGTTCACCTCTCTATGCCGTGTACCTGCTGAGTTCTGTGGTTCAGGTTGTGCAGATTGTTGTGTTAATCTTCAGATCAGTTTTCTAGGTGTGCAGGATGGTTTAGTGTTGGTCTGGCTGTATTTCATGGACGTGAGACACACAAAAAACTTCCATGCTGTTCTGCCATCTTGTGGGTTTTTTTTCAGAAGTTTTATTATATTTGTTGATGTGTATGATTTTTTAAAGGATTTTCAGACAAATTTAGATTTAAGAAGATTTCATTATTTTATGGGGACACAGAAAAATACACACTGCCTTGTTAAGCATTTAAAGCTTGAGTTGATCCATCCTGTCAATTCACATTTCGTTATTATTGGCCAGAGAAACACCTGACTGGCCACACTCAATGTCAAGGGATGAGAGAAGTGCAAATCTACCATGTGCCTAGAAGAGTAACTGGAATACCACTGGTAGCCATCACATTAATCTCAGTGACCAAGTGTTTATAAAATAAATAACCAATCACTCTTCGTTAGGGCTTTAGCTATTCTCTTAGGCTAGATTGCCCAAGTAAAAGCTTACATGAAACTTTTTACTAGGGAATACGGGAAGCTGGTGCGAGTGAAAAGGAGAATGAGGAGAGAAGTTGCTAGAGCCAAAGAGGGATATAGTCTGGCCTTGGTACCAGCTGGTATCAAATGCAACTGATTACTCACTCTTGAAGGGCCTCCTTCCAACAGGCTGTACTAAATTACTGCATCTCTGAACCATCCATCTTGGGAAGAGGTAATTACCCATAAGCTTTTATCTCCCATTACTCAAAGAGTTATTAAAAAAGTGTTAGCTTCCCTGTGTTTTGGTTGTGTATATATGTGTCCTGAATAAGCAAGGCAGGGTGTTACATCTCAGTGGTAACAGGGAAGCCCTGGGATTGAAGATGGAAGGTGTATTCATTGGCATGAATGGTCAGGTGCTATTAGGTGTACCTGTTGGAGCCCATGTAGAGTTAGTCATCAAAGTGAAGGCTCATGTAGACCAATTGGACAAGGAACCCAGAGGCAAATGAGGCTAAGAGTATTTAGGGTGGCACTTAAGAGGATCTGACATAATCATTTCTGCCTCTAAATCTTAGTTACCATCTATAAATATATATAAAATAGAACTCATCGTGTGTTCTCCAAAACAAGTTGTTTTTTTCTTACTCTAACTTTTCCATTAATGACATTTGAATTATTCAATTAATTTATAGTTGAGACCTTGGAGTTATCTATGACTCCTGCTTCTTCTTACTCTGTAATCACAGTAAGAAGCCTAGTTATATAGAACCTAACTCCACAATGGCTCTTGAATCTGTTATGTCATTTCTATTCCCAATGCCATCATTTTAACTCAGGCTTTAGTACATTTTGCTTGAAATAACCCCCCTTCCCTGATGTTTTCCCTACTCTTTGTCTCTTCTTTCTCTTGTTCACTCTAAAAACTGCTTACCAGCATAAGCAGATGCTTCCTAAAGCATCTGATAATGTTTTTTTTTTCTTCATAATATCAGCCTATTCTGAGTCTACCAAATTAATCTTTTTTTCTGTAGGATCTAGAACAATCCACACATCAATAAACCTACCTTATCTACATGGTTATGTTTTATTGCTATCCACGTACCCAATTGCAGCTAAATTGGGTATCACAGGTTTTCTTGGACACACTGTGCTTTCTTGATTTTATTCTTTGCTCATATTTCCCTCAGTCTTAAATGCCTTTTCTACTACTGCTGTTTTTCCAAATATCCCTGTTCCTTCCAAGCTCATCTTTTAAATGACCCCCTTCAGGAAGCCTGGGCAGTACCATCAAACCTGTCGTTTTCATCATTACCACTAGCCAATCTCTTGCTCTGCTGTTCTTCACTTCTTATTTGGGCCATTTTTAACCTTCCTTTAAAGAGATGTGTGTGTGTGTGTGTGTGTGTGTGTGTGTGTGTGTGTGTGCGCACGCACGCTAGGGGGGAGGGACAGCTACTCTATTATCAGAGCCCAGGAACACTCTGAGTTGCTGTCTAGTTTAAGAGCTTCCCAAGGCAGGGAAGAGGTGAAGTTGGCAGGCTCAAATGAATTAGAGGTAATTATGATGCAAAGATACCCTATTCCGTACTCTTAGACTAAACTCCTTGACCATACAGATTTGTAGAAAGTACTTTCTCAGCTGTCTTCAGTCTATGAAAGCATAATGAAGACAGATTGATGCCAACCAATTTTGCAAAGACAGTTAACTAAGATATCTGCCGATTTGGGCAAACTGGCAAGACTGACGGGGAGGGGAGGAGCGGTCTTCTTGTGGCTTAGGAAGGTGAAGAAGACATTGAATCTCATGTGCCCCAAATGTTTAACTATAAACAAACTCTGAATTCAATCACATTTGCAAATTATAGTGAACAGTAACTCAATCAATAAATCTCTACCACAGCTCTTTAGAGTGATATGAAATACTGTTTAATTGGCATCATTTCAAACACTCAGATATCATTTGCTTAGTTTGGGTGGAATTATTTTTACTAATAGCAAAATTGGGGAGAAATGACTCTTATTGCATTAAGCTGACATTTTGTACTAGTGAGAACATATTTTGGTAGGAAAAAGATGAAGGCTAAAAATAGTATCCTAGAGAAGTCATTTTTATCAGGCAGAGTCTGACTGAGAGAGGTCCTAAAACTCTTGTCTTAAAAACTGTTTCATCTTCGATCTGTTTTTTCAGTCATTTGAAGAAAGAGAACAAGACTGTCTTTTGATATTGATACTAGATATTAAACAAGGTTTCTGGTTTCAAAGTAAATAGAATTTATTTATTGAGAAGAAGCCTGCTTATAAGGAGGAAGCTGGCTAATTTTGGTCCATTTCCCTGGAATCACAATTTCCTATCTGATGGGAATGTGAGGAGCATGATTGTTTATGCTCCAGAAAAGACAGTGGGAAGAAGAAAGGAAATAGCATCAAGCGATTGACCTTTTGGCCCAGCTGACAGCCACAGAACCAGGATTTTAGAACTAGGATCACAAGGCCTCAGGGGCGCATCTTTCTAAGGCAAATGAAATGTGATTCTGAATTCTCTGAACAACGCAGGACTCTCTCCCACCTATCTCTTGAATCTGTTCTTTTCTCTTCATCATTTCTTCACAGGATAAATGCAACAGCTTCTTAGCTGGTCTCTTGGCCACCAGAGTCACCTGGCTTCAGTTCTTCCTGCAGTCTGCTGGAAGTTGATTATAACTGCATTATAACTGGAGTTGACAGAGGCTGTCTGTATTGCTCGCTAGACAGTACTTGGCCATAATAGATAAATGAAAACATTAAAAAAAATGAATGAATGGAGCATTTTCCAAAATAACAAATTCAAGCAATGCCACCCCTTTGCTTATAAGCCTGTGTTGTTCCTGTTGATTATGGGGAAATATCAAAATCCCTAAGCTTGCTCCTTCCCATCAGTTAGTAGCCCCTTCCCTGTGCTCCCAATACACCGTGTCACTGTATTGTGCTGATTTGTTGACATATCACTCTCATACCTGAACAGTGAGCTCTGTAAGGTGGAGATTATGTCTTATTTCTCTTTACATATTCAAGACCTTAATATATACATTTTTGGTACATGGTAGGTATTCATTTTTTTTCCATTGTAAAATGCTAGTTGGTAAACACAGTCTTGTTCACTGTATTCATATGATGTATGTCAATTCAAGGAATATCTATTGAATGCCTGCTATATGTCCAGAATTTCTTGACTTATGATTCTGTAGACATAATATTTCCTTCCACCAGCTCTTTTTAGAGACTATGGTTGGTTTCGTTTGCTTGTTTTCCTTTTACAACAGTTTTAGTCTTCTCTTACAAGCTATGCTTCAATTCTTTTGGTTTCATTAAATGAGGCTCTTCAGACCCACCTCCCAAGCAACAAAAAGCTTGAAAATGCTGGGTTGTTTTTTTTTTTTTTTTTTTTTGCATTTTGGTCTTTGGCTTGGTTATGTCATCACCACATTAAGCCAATCATAGGATGGTGACAAATTTCTAATTATCTTCTTATTAACGTATTTTTTCAGGCAATGCAAAAAAGATGTGTGCCAAATTATATCAAAGCAGCGACAAAGATTTAGTGACATAAATGATAATATGTATTATTTCTTTAGTGTTTTTAAATATGCCAGGCACTATGCTGAATCCTTGCTGGGTTATTTTATTTAACTTTCACAACAACCTTGTGAGTAGGCACATTTTACAAATGAGATCATAAAAGATTAAAAAAAAACTTAATTACTTTCTCTAATGTCACCCAGTTAGTAAGAAGCAGCACATGCAGGATTTGAACCCAAGTCCTCTGATTGTTGAGCCCAGATAGTCCCACTGCCACCATTGTTTCTATTCTTCCTTCCTTCCTTCAGTTACTTTATCTGAAAATCCAACTAGTGATTTAACATCATGGTTCTTTTCTTGCACAGGTAATTGAGGAGGCTATAATACCTGCTAAGAGCATTTCTTATACTTGTTTATAGTGAATAATGTACAACTTCCTTTCGAAAAATATCATAAGGATCCCCTCTTTCCTAAGGATCTCCCCCCAAATCCTAGTTTGAGAAATACTGATTTAAGAAACTGAAGTTTAGGGGCATCTGGATGGCTCAGTCGGTTAAACATCTGATTTCAGCTCAGGTCATGATCTCACGGTTTGTGGGCTAGAGCCCCACCTTGGGCTCTGTGCTGACAGCTCGGAGCCTGGAGCCTGCTTTGGGATTCTGTGTCTCCCTCTCTCTCTGCCCCTTCCCCTCTCATGCTCTGTCTGTCTGTCTCTCTGTGTCAAAATAAATAAACATTAAATATATATATTAAAAAAGAAACAAGTTTTATTCTATGAAAATGTTATTCAATTTGAACTATTTCTTCAAAACAGAAGTTTTAGATTTTAACAGGGTAAGGTGAATTGTTAAAAGATTTCCACGAACATAAAATCACAAACTTCAAAAATATTACATGTTCACAAATTTGTCCTTGGACTCTGGCTGGGGTCTTTAGGCAGTGGCAGAAGAAAGGATCACATGGGGTGAAGGAAAGGGGATGGCCTTGGCAGCCCTACAATTTTCATTATCCACCCCTGTTGTGGATGAAGTGGTGCTTTCTCCAGATCCTGCCTTCAGCACCAACACCCTCATCCCTCCACGGGCCAGAAGTGTTGGCTGCTGGGGCTCACAGCTGATCCCTCCCCCAGGAAATTCTTTTGCCTGCCAAGCTTACATCTCATTAGCCGGGCCAGCGTATTTCCTATGACTAGTTGATGGGTGAGTAAAGGGTGAGTGGGGGTGTGAAGGGGGAGGGGCACAAAGGCCCAGCTCCTTGCTTCAGTTCAGGTCAGATATGAGGGGCCATTCCAGCTTCAGAGCACTCGGTGGGAGAGGCTGAAGCCTCTGTTGCAACTCTCCTGCACTTCAACTTCTCCCTCTGCTCTGTCCTGCTTCCTTTACTCCCTTATAAGTGTTGTTCTGGAAAATCCCCACAATCCCCACCTGTATGCAAATCCTTGGCTGAAGACCGACTCATGACAACCTTTAAAGCCACCTCAAGCCTTTAAGATGAGGTTCCGAGACTTGCCTTTATGTCAGACTATTGCCCCTTAAGCTCCTCCACCAGATACTCTGGAAGAGAACTCCTGACACTAACGTCGTACAAGTGTAGACATTAACTATCTGCAAAAGTCTCCTCATCCATAGAAACCATCTTATAGAAGTCTCTAATTCCTCTCTGGAGGGAAGAGTCTATACAACACAAAGTAAATTCAGTCACTTCAGGTTAAAAAAAATAATAGCGGCAGCTTGAATGATCTTGTTTAGTTTTCTAAATTGACCAAGTGAATAGAACAATTGACACCAAAACTCTTTACTTTGCATTATGTAGATGGTCTAATATTGTAAGGCAAGATTTAGGCTAAGGGAATTTAGCTGACATTATGAGGATGATAGGATAGTATATAACCATAGCGGGAAGTTCTCTGTGGGTTTATGGGGCTAGTGACCAATCCTTTCATCCCTCAGTAATTGTAAACAGGAACAATTTGTTTTGAGTTCCAGTAATTGGAGGTGTGCCTGAGTTGCTGAGGAGTAAGGATGTAAAAAATGTGCAGAGAGTATATGAGATGACACACACTTACAATCTGTACTAGTTTCTGAACATGATTTTGTAAACGTGAAGAGATAATGCAAGACCATCATTCAGCTAATATAAAGAATTCAAACCAAAAATCCATCTGAGGCTCAAACAATCTTTGATTCATTTTAGGCTGATTAAAAACAAACAAACAATTGTCAAAACCATTCCTTTCCTTTGAGTTGTGTAGATAACTAAAAAGAAAAAAAAAGTATTTGAGATCACATTTAAGCTTGATATACAGACCACACTTCTACCTTTTGAACTTAGTTCAAAGATGCATTCTGATGTATAAACAGAAGAAGTGCACTGTCACCCAACACCAAAATAAGGTCAAGCATCTGTGTTCCCTTTGCATGGCCATCATGATGCCTTAATAATCAATGGAAGGCAAAAAAACCCCTATCATCCTTGTTCATTTCACAGGGTGATGGCAAAGCTGAAATGAGGCTGGCAGGCAAGGAGGAAGTTAGAAGAAAGGTACTTCTAATGTACAAGGTACATTGCATGGCTGGTAACTAGCACTATGTAACAGAAGAGGGGAAAAGTCTACTAGCTGGTCAAGATGTGGCAGTAGAGAAAAAGTCCAGATGTAGATTCAGAAGATAATTTTTTTTTTTTTTTTTTTTTTTTTTTTGCGTAGTCTCTGCTGACTATGTTTATAGAAGTAAATTTCAAGGTAAGCTTGGCAAGGGACAAGAGAGATGAGTCACATTTCTCCAGTCTCATTCCTGAGATGCTATCTTTTTACCTTTCTGAGTATGCACAAGTCTGGCACTGGATTTCTGCTCCTTTATGGGAAACAGTATGCAAACACTCAAATAAGAGCAGGGCAGTCATTTTTCATATATGCTTTGTTTTCATTTCTATGACTTGGAAAGATCAAGTTTCCAAATGCAGAAATCCATGTAGTTGCTCTGCAACTCGAGTCCTTGCCTGCACTCTGGACTTTATAAAGCACTCTCGACTTTATAAAGCAATTAGTTTCTCTTGGAAGAGAGAGCGCAGGCTTTGAATTAAAAACCCTTTTCTCTGGATCTTGTTTCACATCAAACAAAACCAAATTCATTTAGAGAGTAGAAAGGTAGGAATAAGACTGGTCGGTACCTCAGTCTCTTTGTGTTTTAATTATATTTTTTCTATGTTTCTGAAACAGTGTCTGTGTGATCAACTATTATGTCTTAACCAGCTCAGCCGACAGATGTTAACAGCAAGAAACTGTGCCAGTCCCTTTTAGAATGCAATGACTTTTAAGGTTAAAAATCTTGACTTGTGGGGCACCTGGGTGCCTTAGTCAGTTGAGTGTCTGACTCTTGATTTCGGCTCAGGTCATGGTCTCACAGTTAGTGGGTTGGAGCCCCACATCAGGCTCTGCATTGACAGTGTGGAGCCTGCTTGGGATTCTCTGTCTCCCTCTCTCTATGCCCCTCCCCTGCTCTCTCCCAAAAATAAATAAAATAAACATTAAAAAATCTATAAAAATCTTGACTCATAATAGTAGCAGAAAAGACCACTGGACAGTTTCCTTATAGCTTTGTAACGAGACTGGGATCACCCTTTCTTAACTTTAACATCTTCAATCATTGCCTCATTTTTTGGCTTTCTTTTCATTTCCAAACTTCCCTAAAATAGTTGATATTTGTCATCTCTATTTCCTGCCTATTCATTCTTTATTTTCTATAGGTCCGAATTCAGTCCCATACTCTCCTGAACTCTTTTTCGTAGTCACCAGTGACCTTTTAGGAGACACATCTAAAGACTTTTTTTTAAAATAACTGACTCATTTTTTTTTTTGGACTTTCTTATAACATTTGCCTTGTTGATTGTTCTCACTGCCTTGAAATTCTTCTTTTCTTCTCTGAACTTTTGTGAAAGTATATAAAACAGTTTCTCAGAACCAGGACATACTATTTCTCTAGTTTGGTCATGGATTAAATCCAGAAAGTTATTTTTGATTCACCTCCATCTCTTTTCTACT
Organism: Felis catus; assembly: GCF_018350175.1. NCBI lineage: Eukaryota > Metazoa > Chordata > Mammalia > Carnivora > Felidae > Felis > Felis catus. Next base: position 103,341,075 of record NC_058374.1, read on the forward strand.
AAGTCTTGTCTATTTTTCCTTTGTCGTATTCTATCTCCTTTTTTCCTTCCAAGTCCCACTGTTACCACCCTTGTCCAAGTCCTATGTCATACTTGTTCTCAACTGGTCTTCTTGTATTCAGTTTCTCCCCCATTCCAACTGTTACTAAGCTAGTACCAGATTTTTCCCCCCAAACAATTTTTTTAAACAAGTCACTCCATCATGCTCTGGCTGGATTTAAGTGGCTGGATTTAACCCAGTTGGGAATGTATCTGTTCTGGAGATATATTTCCCTTAAAGCTAGACCAACATATCCAGTGAGGAGTAGAGAAAACACATTAGTGGTTGTCTAGGATGTAGATGTTAAAGCAGAGCAATTTACTTGGAAGCTCTGGAGTGCTTGAGATAGAGGTCAATGCAATCAAAGGCAATTTGAAGGGTAGGTTGTTGAAATGGAGCCAATGCAGAAATGTGTTGAAGAATATTAGGGACTCTAGGGTTGCCTGGGTGGCTTAGTTGGTCAAACGTCTGACTCTTGATGTCTGTTCACGTCATGATCCCAGAGTTGTGGGTGGGATTGAGCCCCTCATTGGGCTCTGTGCTGGGTGTGGAATCTGCTTAATCTAAGATTCTTTCTCTCTCCCTCTGCCCCTCTCCCCCACTCATGTGCTCTCTTTCTAAAAAAATGGGGGACTAAAGAACAAGACAGTCTGAGGACAGATGAGGGTAGACATTATCAGGTGATCAAAGAAATAGTCAATCAATGGATTAGGGTAAGCAAATTTTGGTTGTTATACTACTAGAGAGATGTGGCGGTACAGGGGGCAGGGAGGGAAGTGACCAAGCTGAGTTCTATGGTTTCTGTTGTGATTTTTGCCTAAGGAGTAAAGTAGTTCTGAATGGGCTTAGGAATTATCTAAAGAGGGAGGGTAAGGATTTCCTAGGCTGATTTGCTGGAGAGTGGTTTTTCCATGATTCCTTTGTATCAACCTCTTATTTTAACCAAATGAATGTAGTAATTTTTCATGAGCTCATTTCCATGTCTCTGCCATATTCCCTATCAAACCATGATCTTTCTTCTCTTCTTTCATGAATTTTACCTTTATTTGAAAAATAAACTCATGTTTTATATGCTATCAGTTCTTGGTTCAAAACAATGAAAGTGGATGCTAGCTAACTTAAGCCTTACCTTCCTTTCTGCCACAAAAAATATGAGGAGTTGGAATTTACTAGAAGAATCACAGAATTCACAGGAGGTTAGAAGGGCACAGGAGGTTTTGGGCATCTGGAACCAGGAAAACTCTAGAAGGTCAAGAAGGTGGAGACAGATAGCAAGCATCTCAGGGCAAGAAAAGCCTATTAAGGACTTAGTCCCTGCCACTGTAGCTGTCATGACCTTGACCTTTAAGTATTCCTTATCCCTTGCATTCCCTTCAGAATTCCAAGGCCTGGCATAGAGCACCTAGTTGGCCCAGACTAAGTCCTATGTCCATTTGTTTGGTCAGTTTGTAGAAGGGATCTCTGTTTCCATAGTGTGCAGAGAACAGTAACTCCAACCAAGAGTATTCACACTGTGGACTTTTCCAAAAGGGAGAGTGGAATATTGTTAAGAAAAGGACAGTCAGATGCTGGAGAGCCCCAAATAACAAATTCCACTGTCCACCTCCTCCATGAATCATTCCTTTGTACCCCAGCTCAAAGTGACTGCAGCTACTCCATAAAACTTTCTTTTCCTTCAGCCATTAGTTTGGGGCATAGTTCCCAACAGTTAATACTGTTTTTCTATGTCATTTTTCCTTAAGAAGATGGAAAGTCCTTGAGGGTAGGAGCTTTATCTTTGTGTCCTAGCATTCAAAAAAGGACTTTGCACACACCATGTAATAAAGAATTCTTTTAAAGGATGACATTGACCAACAATTTCATTTCCAGTGAATGGTGTCCTATGAGAATCAGCTTCATGTTTTATTTCATTTGATGTGCGATGAATGAGGAGTGGGTGTGTTAGGTACCATATAGAGCTATATTTTCTCTTGTAATAATAATGACAACAATAATAAGTGGCATTTATCTAGCTTTATCATGTGTCACGCATGGAGTGAAGTGATTTACATGACTTCATTTCATCCTCGTAACAGCCATGTGTGATAGGTCTCATTATTTTGGTCTTTCTACAGATTATGACTTCCCCAAAATTTCACAGCAGATCAGTGTAGAGCTGGAACTCAAAACTGTTTCAGTTTGATTCCACAGCCGTTTTAATATTTTGCATTGCTTAAATAGAAAAAAATGAAGTTTAAACAAACATACAATTTTAATAAAGATTTCATCTCCATCATTAACTACTTCAGTTTCTCAGTCTCACCTGGGAGCTTGTTTGAAATGCAAGTTCTCAGGCCATACCACAGACCTGCTGAATGAGAAACTCTGGAGGTGGGGCCCTGAACTCTCTTTTAGCAAAAGTGATTTTACATTGCCTTCTCTTACAAATTTTGTTGGAGTATCAATAAGGATGTCAAAAAATCAATTATGATTCTATACCTCTCAAACTTGCTTTGGATTCATTAAAAATCTGGCCAGATGTTCCAGACTTACTATATACCAATTACATGTGATCCTCTCTTCTGTAAGACATAAAATTGCTGATCATTTCAACCACTATACTCTTCAGGACCAGGTATGTACTCCAAATGAATGAAGGTTTCCTGCCCTGCTCCTCTCACCTACATATCAAGCATATTGAATATTGCAGACGTGGTTTTGAAGATAATGTTGGGATTTGTGAATGTTTTCTCCCACTTTCAACAGGGAAATGAGTCAGAAATGGGGAGATGAATAGTTAATTTCCCCTCTTGTTATTCATCTCTTCTGTTACATTTATATTAAGAATGCATTTTACTTGACTCTTCTAGTCAGTTCATTTATTTTGATCTTTGAGTTTAAAATACAGGCAAAGTGACTAAACCCATTTAAATTACCAAGATTAGGTTTTAGTTACTTCTTTCTCTTGTCTCTAAGGAAAACAACCCTAATGTTTATTACTAAGATATTGCTCCTGTATTTAAAATTTGCTTGCAAAAAAGGTTTCCTTTCTTTATTTCTTCCTTCTTTCACTTTAGCCTCTTCTTCCCTCTTCTCTCCCTTCCCCCCTCCCTCCCTGCTCCTGGCTCCACTTTCATTATTAAGAAAGAAACAAGGAAGGAAGGAAGGAAGGAAGGAAGGAAGGAAGGAAGGAAGGAAGGAAAGAAGGAAGAAACAGAGAAAGGAAAGAAAGAAAGAAAGAAAGAAAGAAAGAAAGAAAGAAAGAAAGAAAGGGAGAGAGAGAAAGGCCAATGAACATTTGCTGAGCACTTACTCTGTCTCAGAAACTGTACTTACGTCTTCAGATTTTTTTCCCCAATCTATTTTCTTGGTAATCTTTCCTACATTCAACCATCTCTTTCTGCTGAGACTTTCACCCTTTCCCTCCTCACAATTTCTTACCTAGTTCTACTGATTCAACTTCATAAACATCCTTTGAATCTGTCCTTACCACTTTATCATCAGTGACTTACCCATCTTTCTTTTTTTAATTGTTAATGTTTTATGTATTTTTGAGAGAGAGAGAGAGAGAGAGAGAGAGACAAAGACAGAGACAGAGAGACAGAGAGAGAAAGAGAGAGAGAGAGAGAGAGAGAGAGAGAATACTAGCAGGGGAGGGGCAGAGAGAGAGACACACACACACACACACACACACAAAATCTGAAGCAGGCTCCAGGCTCTGAGCTGGCAGCACAGAGCCCTACGTGGGGCTCAAACTTGTAAACTTGTGAACCGGAAGATCATGACCTGAGTTGAAGTCAGACACTCAACCAGCCGAGCCACCCAGGCACCCCTGACTTCCCATCGTTCAGGCTAAATGTCTAAATGACCTCTGACCTGGTTCCCCTGACCTCATTTTCCTCAGTTCCTAGTACATATATTTTCCATCACTCTTTTTTTTTTTTTAATTTTTTTTTCAACGTTTATTTATTTTTTTGGGACAGAGAGAGACAGAGCATGAATGCGGGAGGGGCAGAGAGAGAGGGAGACACAGAATTGGAAACAGGCTCCAGGCTCTGAGCCATCAGCCCAGAGCCCGACGCGGGGCTCGAACTCACGGACCGCGAGATCGTGACCTGGTTGAAGTCGGACGCTTAACCGACTGCGCCACCCAGGCGCCCCTATTTTCCATCACTCTTAAAATAATCTTTCCAATATACAAATCTAGTCAATGATTCATTCAACAAACATTCATTGTCTATTATTTTTTAGACACTTTGTGCTGTGAATGCTTGTGTATGAATATGAGAAGGCTTAAGACCTCAAAATGTTACCTATTCAGCAGAGGACACAGGTGTATAACTGGACCATTATTCTAGAATGTGATTTGTAAGAGAGAAAAATATGCATATAGTGTTAAAGAAGCACTAAGGAAAAGTACAAGACTCTGGGGCAGAAGTTGGAGGAGGGACTCAGGCATGACTTGCTGGGCAAAGTATCTCCTGAAATGATTCTTGAAAGATTACTAGAAGATATTAGGGAGAAAGATGAAGGTAGGGTTGGGCATGGGTGCTGGAGGAAAAGGATATTCTGAACCCAGGGGTAACTTTAAGCAAAGGCAACAATAAGAACCACAAAGAAATAGCTTGAATTGAAGAACTAAAGAAATTCTGTTTATTATTGTTTTAAGGTACTAAGTTTGGGGATAATTTATTTTGCAGAAATAGATAACTAATGCAGCAACTGAAGGGCTTTCTATAAAAATAGTACAAAGAGAATCTGAACAGGATTGGTAGCTATAAGTGATGGAGAGGATGATACAGACTTAAGAAACTCATAGGAATTAAAATCTTTAGAATATGAAAATTGTTTGGATGGCAGTGAAGTTGAGTGAGAGTGAAGAAAATCAAGGATGACTCCACAGAGAAGTTCCCAGTTGAGCATGGCATAGATACTATTCCTCCTCCTTAAAACCCATTAATGGTTCCTCATTATCCTGGAGGATATCATGAACTATGACTCCTGTAAGCTGGCTCTTTGCTGCCTTACTTACCAACTTTCTTATCAGTGACCCTTCACTCCCTCCCCTCCCCCACCCGCCCCATGCACTTGATATAGGAACACTCTCTTGCTTTTTTAGAAAACGTTGTGCTTGTGATGATTCCTCTTCTAGGAATGTCTTTGCTCTTCAACCCAACTTCAATCGCTCTTCATAATCAATGGTACTGGATATATGAATGAAAGAGTGTCCTCTAAAATCAATGAAGTATCATTATATCTTTCCCAAATTTAAAATTTCTTCATTTTGAGATTCATATTAGAGATGCTTACACTTGGAATTTACTCAAAATTAATGTAGCTTCAAAGAATCTGTGACCACTTGTCATTGGTCTCTCCACAGACTAATCATTCAATCAGCTTTTCAACTGGTTTATTATTTGTTTCTTTTGTTTATTATTTTATTTTTTTGTTACTCAGGGAAAGGCATTTTGCATTTCTCTCATTTCTTCTATTTCCACTAGTCCAAGGGAGATGAGAAAAACATGGGGCAGCTGTAGACCCAACTTACAACTTGGACCTAAGCCTGAACAAGCCCGGACAGATCAGCCAAACCCTAGACAATGCATTGATGTCTGATCAAGAAAAAATACTGTTTTTTAGAGCCACTGAATTTCAGCATTGTTTGTTAAATGGCACTGTGGAAGCAATAGCTGACCGGTACAATCAGAATTTCATTTTTTCTTTCCCTGCCGTTCTCAATGCTACATTCTATTTCTTTCACTGTTCATCTGCACTATTGCTATAGATCACTGAGAGAAGTCTTCCAGCCTTCAGTTTCTTTTTATCTCATTTTATGTACCATACCAGATTACTCTTCCTGTTCTAAAACATTTGATGATTTCATATTATTCTTTAAATAAAGTCCATCTCCATTTATTGAAATTCTATCTATCCTTTGATGTCCATCTCAAATGTGATCTTCTTTGGAGACCTGTTATCTTCCTCCCAATTGATGAGTTCTCATTTTCCTATGGACTTTAATATCTCCCAATCCCCCTATGCCTTAGCCCCTCGTAACCACCATTCTACTTTCCATTTCTATGAGTTTGGCTTTTTTATAATCCACGTATAAGCCCTAAGATACAATATTTGTCTTTCTCTGCTTATCTCACTAAATGTAATGCCTAAGGTCCATCCATATTGTTGAAATAGCAGGATTTCCTTCTTTCTCATGGCTGAACAATATCTCATTGTATATATAAACCACATCTCCTTTATTCATTCATTCATCAATATCTCCAACTTCTTTATTTTTAAATTTTTAAAAATGTTTATTTGTTTTTGAGAGAGACAGAGAGCGAGCCGGGGGGAGCAGACAGAGAGGGAGACACAGAATCCAAAGTGGGCTCCAGGCCCCGAACTGTCAGCACAGAGCCCAATGTGGGGCTCAAACCCACAAACTGTGAGATCATGACCTGAGCTGAAGTCAGACACTCAACCGACTGAGCCAGCCAGGTGCCCCCAATATCTCCAACTTCTAAATACTGAAGTTCTATAGACTTAGGTCAATGAAAATATTCTCTTCATTTTTTGTTTATTCTGCTTAGAAATTAGTGGCCTTCTTGAATCTATGGATTGATGCATTTTATTGGTTTTAAAACATTATTTGTTATAACCTCTCCAAATATTGCTTCTGTCCTCTTGTTTTTGGGAATCCTGTTATATATGTCAAACTTCACAGTGTGCTCTAGCCCTCTTAACCATATGCTATGATTTTTCTCTTCTGGATATTTTTTTTCTGAGTTTTTCTAGTTTCCCATTTCTCTCTTCAGCCAGATATAATTTGCTTTTAAATCTTTCCATGGTTTCTTAATTATGGTAATTATATTTTTAGCTCTTTTCAAATTTGTTATGATTTCTTTTTATAGTTCTCAGTTGTCTGTTTCCATGAATAAAGTAAGCATGGTTGTCTTAAAATCTTATTTTGGAAATTCCAATATCTGGAGCCCCTCTGGATCTCTTTCTATTGTCTGTAGTTTCTGCCATGTCTTCTTGTGCGCCTAGTTACCTTTGATTGCTTTTCAAATATTACAATGGAAAATTGACTATATAAGTACTTCGAGGTCTACACATGTATTATATTCCTGAATAAAGGACTCTGGTGGTTTCTGCCAAGTTTCTGGGGGCATTAAAATCTGTATCACATTAACTTAATGTCAGGTTTAAGATTTTCTGGACTACTCGGATGATTTGAAGCCTGAATGATCTTTGATGCTTTTCTGAGGATATGAGTATTTTTATATTTAGTTAAACATTTAGTTTTTAACAGAAGAGTTGTTCTGAATTATTTTGTCTACTTTTTTGCTATTCTCACTCTCATGCAATCTCATAGAGCCTCATGGCTTTAAACATTTTCTCTTTATATGTTGATGAAGACTGAATTTATTTCTTTAGCCTGGACTTCTCTCTTGAATTCCAATCTTGTACATCCAGTCTTAATTTGGATGTTTAATAACATTTTCAAATTAAGCCTGCCTGAAAATAAACCTTTGCTTTCCCCCAAAGCATGCACTTCTTGAAGTCTTTCCCATTTCTGTTGATGGCAATTCTATCCTGGATACTTAGTATACAAATCTTAACATCTTCCTTCTTTTTTCTTTCTTTCACATTCCAAATCAAATCATTTGGTAAATCCTCTTAGCTTTATATTTAAAATATTTTGAGAGTCCAGTCACTTTCATCACCATTATTTTGGTCCCAGACAGAATCTTTTTTTTATCTGGATTAGTGTAATAGCCTCTTACCAGGTCTCCCAGCCACCACCTTGTCCTCATATAATTTAGTCTCCACATAGAGTATAATATAATACCCTTTTGACCTCAGAAGTATACCTCATGATATATTGCCAACCTCTTCTACTACTCAGTGCCTGGTTTTCTCTGCTCCTTCTATCCTAGCTTCTTTGCTGGTTTCCAAATATTCAAGGAATGCCTCAAGCTTTTGGACTTGCTCTTCCCTCTACCTGGAATGTAGTTTCTCCAGACAAACAAATAAAGCTATGGGTCTTTGTTCAAAAGTTTCCTACCAGGGATGCCTTTTCTGACCACCCTCTTCACAATTGCTATCTTCACCCTACTTCAACCCATCTAGATATCTCAACATTCCTTGTGATTTTTCTTCTGTTTTATTTCTTAAAAAACCATTTATTTGAATTTATTATTTAAATAACATTTATCTCTATCTGCATACATACTATGTATTTTATTTATTTATGTTTATTACTTATGTTTCTGTCTCTCCTCACATTCCACTAGAATGTAGGCTTCACAAGGATAGGGATTTTGATCTGTTTTGCCTACTATTCTACTTGCAAGACCAGGAATATTGCTTGGCACATGATAATGTTAAATGAGTATTTGTTGTCTGGATCAATGTTGCTACTCACAGGAAAAAAGAGCAAATTTTGTACAATTTCAGTTATGAGGTCTTATTGAGGCAAAAAAAGCCCTCCCCCCCCCTTTTTTTTGTAGGACAAGACAGTTTGTTTAAAATATAATCAACAAGAGGGGTGGCTGGGTGGCTCAGTTGGCTGAGCATTCGACTCTTGATTTTGGCTCAGGTCATGATCTCAGGGTTGTGACATCAAGCCCCGTGTCAGGCTCTGCACTGACAATGCAGGGCCTGGTTGGTATTCTCTCTCCCTCTCTCTTTGCCCTTCCCCATCACACATATATTCTCACGTACTGTCTCTCAAAACCAAACAAACATTTACAATATAATCAACAAGAAATATTTAATCTCTCAAATTTTATTCTGTTAAGGCAATTGTAGCTGTCCAATTTATAATGAAATTCCAGTGATTATTTCAGGTTATAAAGAAATTTCTAGGTGACAAAGACATAATGTCACTGAATTGCTATCTTAGTAAAAATTCAATTACTCTCTAGTTCTATATGCCTCCTGCACAATCAATTGTGAATACTTATTTTCGTGTTTACACAATGAAAGACATTGGTATAATGTTTCAAATAGATCACTGCCTGGACAGTCCTTTGATGAACTTGTGGGAAATGGATTTGAACAAAATCTAGTGCCAAATTAGATATTTGACCCTGGACACATCAGGACACTGATTTGGAAGTTTTAATATTATTCTACTCAGTGCTCATATCTTAATATGGTTTCAAAACATTAATTATTGCTGACCAAATTCTGAGAATTTATTTTTAATCCTGATTTTACAGATGAGGAAGCAAATAGAGAAGAAGTTAAATGGCTTATTTAAAGCCACATCACAAATTAACAGCAAGTTGGGACTCTATGCCAGGCACTCTTGTCTCATGTTTCTAAGTTTATTAATGTCATGATCTGATGCCAGGATAATCATAGGAACCTGGGCCTGGGGAACATGATTTATTTTCTGGGGGTGCTGTCATGATGACTGAAGAATTTCCCATTAAAGTCTGGGACAAGACTTGGTTCAAGTTGATTAAAAAGTGGAGCTCTAATTTGTATTTCTGTTTTTTTAGGAAGAGGTATCTTCTTGATGACTTTAAACCTTTTAGATAGAGGTACTAATATAATAGGCTCAATGAAAACAATAGAGTTTCACATGGTCTGATGTTAGTACAATGGAGTATTACAGTTTGAAAGTAAAATTAGAGTTAAAGATTCCTTTTCAGGGGCGCCTGGGTGGCGCAGTCGGTTAAGTGTCCGACTTCAGCCAGGTCACGATCTCGCGGTCCGTGAGTTCGAGCCCCGCGTCAGGCTCTGGGCTGATGGCTCGGAGCCTGGAGCCTGTTTCTGATTCTGTGTCTCCCTCTCTCTCTGCCCCTCCCCCGTTCATGCTCTGTCTCTCTCTGTCCCAAAAATAAACAAACGTTGAAAGATTCCTTTTCAGAAAGGATAGAATTAAGTTAGATGTGACTTTCCTAGACAACCGCACACTTATTATACAGATGTGGAGTAACTTGTTATGAATCAACATGTATTACCTTACAATCAAATGTATACCTTACAGGTATAGTAGACTCTTACTCAATCTTGACTTGGGCAAACACATCCTTCCTTAAACTATTGAAGGATAGTTAACATACAATGTTATATTAGTTTCAGAAAGGGCTCCATTATGTTAAAAAGAAGGGCTTAGAAGTATAATTATGCTTGGTTAAAACTGCCAATTTGTTGACCGAATTATTCTTTCATATTCTGAGTTTCCTTATCTGTAAAATAGTGGTAATCATAGAACCTCTCTAAGGTTGTTAGAAGAATTGAAAGAAGCTAAGTTGAATGTTTAGCATGGTGCTTGGCAAGTGGTAAGCGCTACAAAATTGTTAATGCTATTTTTCTCATTTTCCTCCTTCTCATTTTCTGGGGTGTTGTGTTTGTGATTTTTAATGAGCCTAATTTATTTCAATAAAATAAAGATATTAACAAGTGCTCAAGGATTTAGATTTGACCATAGCACACAGCCTATCATAGGAAAATAATATTGAAAATGACACTTTAAATGAAACAAATTTACAATAATTTGGAAACCAATTGGATGGTTTTCTTTCTTTTATCATTATTATTATTATTTTTTTTTCTATTCAAATTTTTATTTAAGTTCTAGTTAGTTAACAGTGCAATATTGATTTCAGGAGTAGAATTCAGTGATTTGTCACTTACATACAATACCCAGTGCTCGTGATAACAAGTGCCCTCATTAGTACCCATCACTCATCTAGCCCATCCACCCACCCACTTCCCCTCAAGCACCTCTCAGTTTGTTCTCTACAGTTTATTTCCCTCTCTCTTTCTTTTTCCCCATTCCCATATGCTCATCTGTTTGTTTCTTAAATTCCACATGTGAGTGAAACCATATGGTATTTGTCTTCCTCTGACTGACTTATTTTGCTTAGCCTAATATACCCTAGCTCCATCCATCTAGTTCCAAATGTCAAGATTTCATTCTTTCTGATGGCTGAGTAATATTCCATTGTGTGTGTGTGTGTGTGTGTGTGTGTGTGTGTGTGTGTGTGTATATACACCAAATCTTCTTTACCCATTTATCAGTTGGTGGACATTTGGGCTCTTTCCATTACTTGGCTATTTTTGCTAAAGGTGCTATAGACAAGGGTGCAAAAATCTATATTTTTGTATCCTTTGGGTAAATACCTAGTAGGAGTATTGCTGGGTCATAGGGTAATTATATATTTAACTTTTTGAGGAACCTCCATATTGTTTTCAAGTAGATGCACCAGTTTGCATTCCCACCAACAGTGTAAGACCTTATCCTTCTCTTTATTACCATTATCCAGGATGAGGATCATTAAATGAAGATTGAAACATATGTTCTCCAGATGAGTGGAAATGGGGGGACAGTGAGACATTTTTTTATCTTCTTTATTTCAAAGATTATGAGATCTTTTGCTACCAGATACAAGATAAGAATATAAACTACTTTAATAATCAGATGATTCCAACACAGAAAGCCAACAACTATGCTATCATTTCAAGCAATAAAAGCAATTGTCAAGAAAATATAAAGGCATATTTTAGATAAAAAAGTGGCAAGTGTACCATAACGGACTGTAGCTGAATAGTGAACTGATGTGTTCTCAGAGAATCAAAGTTAGAGTAAAGGTAGAAATGTAAAATTAATATTGAGTACTGGCACATTGCTAACACCAAAATGTTTTTTGGGTAAATGAGTAAATGAATTGGTGGATGGGTGTTTGGTTCCTAGCCTCCAAAAATGTCCAGTGTGGCAGATATATAGATTGTCTTACCCATCATCTTTTCCAATCTCCTTTTCGTGTGTTCTTTAGTACTGCAGAGGCTAGAAAGCTAAAAACCACATCTCCTCGCAAAGGTGTCAGATGTGATTTAGGTCCGGCCAGTCAGATGAAATCACATGAGACTTAAATGTGGACCTAAGTTCTGTCCTGAAGAGAGGAAGAGCAAAAAGTATCCATTTTGCTAGCACAAATTGCTGTTGAGGTGGATGACACTGGGGCCGGCCTTGGAGGCGGCAGCTCCTTGATCATGGCAGGCGAAGCAGTGTCTAGGAAGTCCATTCCTGCAGTGGGAACTGGGGACTTATTCTTGGACTCTCTGCCCAGATTTTATTTATTCATTTCTCTTATTTACTCTGTAAACCTTTTGATACCTCGGAATTATAGCAAATCCCTTTCTGTTTAAAGAGGTTGGTATGAGGGGCGCCTGGGTGGCACAGTCGGTTAAGCATCCGACTTCAGCCAGGTCACGATCTCGCGGTCCGTGAGTTCGAGCCCCGCATCAGGCTCTGGGCTGATGGCTCAGAGCCTGGAGCCTGTCTCCGATTCTGTGTCTCCCTCTCTCTCTGCCCCTCCCCCGTTCATGCTCTGTCTCTCTCTGTCCCAAAAATAAATAAACATTGAAAAAAAATTTTTTTTAAATAAAATAAAGAGGTTGGTATGGATTCTGTCCTTTGCAACTAAGCTTGGACTAACACTAAAAGTGGTTTCTTCTACTTCCATGTCACAACTTCATCCTTCCTCTCTTTTTTATTGCCTCGCCTTGGTCAAGTGCTTCTTCCCTCATTAAATATTCCCTGATAATCCAACCACTGTGGTTCATTTGATTCACTAAAAGGTTTTGCGTTTCTGTTGAAATTTCTGTCATATTCTGTCTCATGAGTTGGTCTTCTTACTCTGTTCAAATGCAAGGTTTTGAGGAAATGTACAATTAAAATGTAGTTACAGACCTTTTTGAACTTCCACAGTGCTTATCACAGTGCCATAGGTGTAGCTGGTACTTCATGAACGTTAGAAGAATTTAAATAAACTCACTTTAGGAATGCTCCCTTTCAAAACACTATGTGTAGGGGTGGTGTGTCTATAGTTGAAACTATAATATACGTGTTGATGGCCACTCTGTCTTCAACTTAGACCTCTTTCCTGTGCTTCAGATTCATTCTTCCGACCTCTTTCAGGACATTATCATCTAATGTTCCATTCACACTTTATGTTTGTTTCACGTGTTTTGTTTTTGTTTTTAATTTAAATTTATTGATTTAAATTCAAGTTAGTTACCATACCGTGTAGTATTGGTTTCAGGAGTAGAACCCAGTGATTCATGACTTCCATATAACACCCAGTGCTCATCCCAACAGGTGGCCTCCTTAATGCCCATCACCCATTTAGCCCACACCCCCATTGCCTCCCCTCCAGCAAACCGCAGTTTGTTCTCTGTATTTAAGAGTCTCTTATGGTTTGCCTGCCTCTCTGTTTTTATCTTATTTTTCCATCCCTTTCCCTACGTTCATTGGTTTTGTTTCTTAAATTCCACATATGGGTGAAATCATATGATATTTGTCCTCTGACTGATTTTGTTTAGCATAATATACTCTGGTTCCATCCATGTTGTTGTCAATGGCAAGATTTCATTCTTTTTGATGGCTGAGTAATATTCCATTGCATGTATATACATGGATACCACATGTATCATGCATACATGCATACCACCATATACATGCATACATACCACATCTTCTTAAACAATTTTTTTATGTTGATTAATTTATTTTTGAGAGAGAGAGAGAGAGTACAAGCAAGGGAGGGGCAGAGAGAGAGGGAGACACAGAATCCAAAGCAGGCTCCAGGCTCTGAGCTGACAGCACAGAGCCTAACATGGGGTTCAAACTCATGAACTGCGAGATCATGACCTGAGCCAAAGTCAGACACTCAACTGACTGAGCCACCCACGCACCCCTGTACCACATCTTCTTTATCCATTCACCAGCCAACGGACATCAGTCAATCTCTTTCCATAGTTTGGATATTGTTGATAGTGCCGCTACAAACATTGGGGTGCATGTGCTCCTTCATTTCAAGTTTTTACTTAAATTCCAGTTAGTTAACATACAGTGTGATATTAATTTCAGGAGTAGAATTCAGTGATTCATCACTCACATGTAACACCGAGTGCTCATCACAAGTGCCTTCCTTATTGACCTTCACCCATTTAACTCACTTTAAACCAAACACTTCCCAAACTATGTTCACTATCTATGCCCTCAAATGTGCCTTTCTTTTTCTGTCCCCTACGCTAACGAATGGCAGAGATCTTCATTGTCTTAGCATCATTCAAGTCAAGTCCCTGAACCACAGCTTCAAATGTGTATCTTTCGTTTGTTAGGTCCATCCAGTAGCCAAGTCACCTCCACCTAAATTCCATCTAAGTTCACCTGTCTCCTTTCTTCATTTCCTCTGTATCATTTCTCACATGGACCGCAGTCTGATCTTCTTCATACTAGCACACACTGGTCTTGGTGTAACAACTTTCACATTTTTTAAAGTTGTCTTTCAGCTTTACCAACAATTTTCTTCATTTCAACTGAAGTTGAAATAAATGCAGTGCAGCTGCCTATGATTTTCAGAGGTAAATTGCTGGTGTCTGTGGATAATTTTGAGTGACCGTACTTGGAGTTTACTCTCAAGGTAGATTGATTTTCATGTCTGCTTTGTTCACTGTTTGTGGTCAGTTTTGTCAGATGTGTTTTCATCAGTTTTTGCATTATTAATTAAACTAATAACCCCATCAAATGTCATTATTTATTATTAGTTATTATTTTGTTAAGAAGTAGAGCACAAGGTTGAAAAGTGAGGACTCTGGGGTCATCAGACTAACTGGATTAGGATCACCCAGGTTCTGCCACGAATGGCCTGGTGACCTTGGGCAAGTTCCTTTATTTCTCTGTCCTTCAGTTTCTTTATCTGCAAAATGTGGAAAATAATAAGATTTACCTCTGAATATTGTTGTACGGATTGAATACGTCAGTATATGCAGGTGCTTAGAATGGTGCCTACCACTTAGTAAATATATGGTGTCAGCTATTATCTTTACTATTTATTAAACGTGCATTTGAGCTTTTAAAGTATCTAAATGGTGTGAAATTCCAACTAATTAAGAGAGAAGGACTGGTATCTTTGGAGATATATATGGACTTCAGTGATTTTAATAACTGAGTGATTTTCTTTATACTTGTGAAATAAACATACATAGAATAACTTTTTAAAGTTCACCTAATTTACTACATTTATCCTCAGGAACATAATGTACAAAGATTGAATTGTCCTGATAACTGTTAATAAAAAGTAGCAAGCTCCGCTAGAATCATAAATAACCAGTGGTATTTTGGGGCGCCTGGGTGGCTCAGTGGGTCGAGTGTTCGTTCGGCTTCGGCTCAGGTCTGTGCTGACAGCGCGGAGCCTGCTTCGAATTCTGTGTCTCCCTCTCTCTCTGCCTCTCCTCCACTCACTCTCTCTCTCTCAAAAATAAATAAACATTACAAAAAAAACTAAAATAACCAGTGATATTTCTATATCTCTGCAGATGTGTATTGGAACATGATGGTCTTTTTATTCTGGTACCTTTTTTAAAAGGCAGGAGTAGGTAATTATATTCTGTCACATTTCCTGAGTTCTTAAATCATATAAAGTAGGTTGGTGATTTCAAGGGAAAAAAAAAGGCAAGATATTTTTATTAGCTGTAAGAATAAAAGTAGGCTGTGAAATAGTCTTTCTCTTATTTTTGCCTTTTAGATTAATTTGTGGAACTCAACATCTGTTGTAGCTTATCTCTTTTTCCTCTAATGGAAAGGTGATATTAATGACTCATTTTGTAACCATCAAGATACACTGTCAGAAAGTAACAATGTTCAGGTAGAGAAATGTAGGAAATCAGACACTTACTTATTGGCATTCGGTGTCCAGGGGAGAAGAATACTGCCTCCAGGAACTTGGGTGTGCTGAGCACCTACTGTCCAGCCCTCACACTACTCCTTTCTAGTAGGTGCTCACTACATATGCACTGAGTAAGTGAAGAGGTGTTTTCTAACAACAGGCAGACTTGTTTCATCAGACCTTGCCATGCTCTGAATGAAATCTCCTTAAAGGGTGTCAACCTCCTATTGTTTTGCTTCCCAATCTTGGGTTCTCTGAAACTCAAACAGGGTATCAGCCACCATTCAAGATTTTTCACATCAGTTCAATGGAGACATAGAGTCAAAAATTTCGGGTGGCTTGGGGCGCCTGGTGGCTCATCGGTTGGGCGTCCGACTCCAGCTCAGGTCATGATCTCACAGCTTGTGAGTTCAAGCCCCGTGTTGGGCTCTGTGCTGACAGCTCGGAGCCTGGAGCCTGCTTTGGATTCTGTGCCTCCCTCTCTCTCTGCCCCTAACCCACTCGCATTCTGTCTCTGTCTCTCTCAAAAATAAATAAACATTTAAAAAAATTAAGAAACAAAGAATTTCGGGTGGCTCAAGTTCTACAGAGCTTACAAAGTTAGTGACTGATAAATATGTTTTTCAGTGTAGGTCAGTAATAGAAAGAAGATTTTTCTATTTTAAGGTTAGCAGCACAATTTGTCTTTGGATAAAAATAAGCTATGTTTAAGAAAGTACCCTAGCAGCCACTCTGAGAATGAAATAGGAAACTGTCCCCCACCCTCTATCACCCTCGCCTCCCTCATTTTCAAGTGGGCTTGGCCAAGATAAGATAGACAGATCAGGAGGGGGCTGTGTTGCTTGCTTAGTATACTGAACTGAACTTTTGAGTTTTTGAAAGAAGACTGAAAGAGACTCTTGAGAGGGAGGAAATTAAGAGAAACATTTAGATCAGCACTGTCCATGAAAAGCATGATGTGAGTCATCCATACACTTTTTTTTTAAGTTTATTTATTTTTGAGAGAGGGAGAGAGAGACAGAATGCAAGCGGGGGAAGGGCAGAGAGAGAGGGAGACGCAGAATCTGAAGCAGGCTCCGGGCTCTGAGCTGTCAGCACAGAGCCTGATGCGGGACTGCAGGACTCAAACCTACAGGTGGTGAGATCATGACCTGAGCCAAAGTTGGAGGCTTAACTGACTGAGCCACCCAGGCACCCCCAGCCATATACTTTAAAATTTTCTAACAGCTAGGTTAAAAAGTAAAATGAAACAGGTGAAGTTAATTTTAGTGATATATTTTACCTTGACAGCATGTCCCAATTTGGACTAGCCAAATTTCAAGAGCTCAGTGGGCACATGTGGCTAGTAGGTTACTCTATTGGACAGCACAGAAATAGTGAGAGGATCCCCAACATCATAGCCAGAGTCTGGAGTCCTGTGAGAAGACAGGCAGTTAGAGTTCCAAGTGGTGGGAATGGATGAGGACTCTGAACTTAACATTTTTCATTTGTTTTCTGCGTTGTTCTGAGATGTCAGACACCCCCGCCTTGCCATTATCCCTATGTGTTTGGTAAGATTCTAGAATGTAAGATATTTTCAGTGAAACTTCTTCGTATCTATATTGGTAGGAAGCACTATTCCTAGGCATTCACCCAAGCCAGGAATGTAATGCCTCTCTTTTTCTGGGAGCCCGTAGAGCCAAATCCCATTCATTCTACAGACTCAGTATCACTTGTATCTCTTTCCTCCGGTCTATCCCCACTTTGCTTTGTTTTTATTGGACACTCAAAAGAAAAGGGGTTGTATTCCATATTTGGACCACACAGAGAACACAAAACAGACATCAGAAGCCAGATGTGAGTGAGATGGCAATTCAGCAGAAAGGACAAATCAGAGAGGGCGTGGAGATTTGGCAGGGTGGCAGGCAGGAAGTTTCCCACTCTACATTGGAGGGGAACTTGACTCATTTTTATTCAAATATGAAAATGAAATCTGGTGGACTTGGGGCCACTCAAGCAACTAATGATTTCTATGGGAAGGCATGGGTATGAGATCTAGGAAAGACCACTTGGAGTGAACTAACATAGTAGTGTTCCATCTCGAAAGAATAATTTGGTGGCAAAGGCTGACCTGACCTAATTGGGTACAAACCTGGCATGAATTGACAAAAGGCTATTTATAGTCTTTGTTTTCACATTTAGGGTGAGTATTCATACATTTTGTAGCAGATATATCAATGTATCTGATGATAGTACTCCACATAGGGTGTTAACTAACATAAGGTATATGTACTCTTAGTAACTTTGTGAAGTCCCAAAAATTTAGAATTCCAAATTCCTCCTGGCCTCTTGGGTTTCCAATAAGAAGCTGTGGATTTGAACTTGGATTGGAGGTGGCATGGGGATGGGGAAAAGATGACTGGGAAAAGCTTTTCTAGAACACTCAAATCACAGCCTACAGGTAACTCCTTGAGTCGCCTCTCTTTACAGTGATCTCTGCTGATAGACCCACCCCCTTTCTATCATTAATTGAACAAATGTTCTTTCTCTCCTTCCCTTACCAGCTTTTATTTCTTCCATTCTTTATTTTTTGTCTCCCACCTTCTGGAGTCCTGTAGGGTCACGTATAATTCCTAATGTAAAATTCTAGCAATGTTGGGTAGTAGGGAGAAACTCTCGAATCTAATTAAGGGATGCTGTTGATCAGAAGTTCACCTCAGAGGGTTTTTTTTTTTTTTTTTTTGAACAGAAGAGATTTGATTCAGATTCAGGTCGATCATGTCTGATTAAGTGTGTTGCTTGCTCTTAAAGGAATGAAGAAGGCAGAACAAGGGTAGTAAATATGGTACTCAGAATTTCGCATCTGTCACCATTTTATTTATAGCATAGTGATTCTGATCTTATGGGAAGAGTAAGCTGCTTATGTGGTATGCTCTTCAGGTGCACTATCTACGTCCTATATCTAGAGATTCTTTCATGCTAAAAGAGTTAATGGTGCTATAAATAGGGGCCCAATTTACCCTCAGAGAATAATTTACTTGGCTGGAGAGAGGTGTATATTTCTTCTGTGTGTTCAGAGGCATCCCAAATGCTCTGATACTTTGTAACTCTCTTACTATAATGTCTGATGAAAACAACAACAAGAAGAATGAATGTCAGTAACTATAGAAGGGAACTTGCTCTCCCTCAAATAGACAGTCCTACATGACCAGAGTTCATTGTTTCTCATAAATCTCTTCAGAATATTTTTTTTTCTGTTTATCTTACGGAGCCAAACTTCTTTCAAGAATTATCCCTCCTCTATGTGATACTCATTTTGAAAATGCCTCTCTTTCTATGCAGCTTTGACAGAATAATGTGTTCCCTGCTGAACAGAATGTAGAGTAATTTCTTATCCAATAAAAATGAAAGAAGAAAGCTGTTCAAAAGCAACTTTCAAATTGCCCTGCAAAGAAAACTCCAGAGAGATACCCCAGCAAGTTGGGAGATCAAAAGGTAACACTCAGGGTTCATCCATTTGCATTTATCATTCATTTGAGCAGCTAGTGATGGGCCAGTCACTGGATTTTTGCTGTTTCTAAGGCAACAAACAAATACAACAATTAGTGGAGAAAAGGCCTGCAGCTTCGTGGTAGATGGAAGAAAACTTACAGTAGGTCTTAAGTTCACAGACATCCATTGGCATTGGTTTTCACTCAGGGGCCAAGAAGAGCTGTTGTCGCTCACCTTGGTTGAATCATGGATCATCACTGAAGAGTAAGGACCCTTTCCTCGGAGAAAAGAATGCACACACAACAATTTTATATAACATAGGGAAGTGTATGGATTCTCTGAAGCCCGTATCTGTAACATGGGATGAGTCTAAAAAAAGAGACATAGACATAGATGCCCCTTATTTTTTTTGACTCTTAAAATCTGTTTCTAATAATTATGCTTTGTTTTATATTTGCATCTTGAAGAAATTACAAAGACAAAGAAGACAAAAAGTGTTCAGTTATTTAATTATAGAATTCTGTGTAGCTGAAATAAAAGATAATAGGATTCACAATAAGATTAATTTCAAGATCTTGGCAAGACAGAGTAGGCCAAAGCAAACCATCTTGTGATTCTCTCAGGTCTAAAATATAAGTTTGCCTGAAGACATTAAAAGAAAAATTCTATCTAAAAACATCTGTGAGAATAGGGCCATTTTATTTGTACTTAAATTAGTATTGTTGTTTCAGAGCATGGACTTGGATCTTTAAACATTTTCTGTCTGCTTTAGATGGACATCTTGTGGATGGTAAATTCTCCAGAATGGAGGGAAGGATGGGGATGAGACGTGGGGGAGCAGTTAACTAATCACTTATATCACTGTGAATGGCTCTCCAACTTTATGACATTTAAAAATTAATATTAACTTAAAGAGCATCATGAATTATGTGCCTTATAGAATCCAAACATATGTGAATATGTGAATATTAACTTGCTATTATTACCTTGCAAATCACTTATCACAGATATTATCATATTTAAGTTTTCTTTACAACCATGTATGGTAATTGTCATTACCATTCTTATTTTCTTGGTTGAGGAAATCAAGGTCAGGGAGATCAAATAACTTGCCTTTCCGATCCCAATTGTGATGGATCTGGGACTTCAATCCAAGTTTCTGAGTTCCCTTTTTGCTCAATCAAGAACAGTACATTCCATTCAGAATCACCTGGCCTTGGAGCATCTTGGTCTGGCTATCACTATCAGTGAGAATTTGTGAAATTAGACTAATTTCTTCTAGGACCAGAAAGGACCAGGGTTATGCAAGCACTAGGCTCCTTGTCAGAGAGAAGCAACGAAAGGTAGGGTGTAGTGAAGAGCAGTGGGCTCTTGGGAGTCAGGGAGTTTGGTAGCAAAGAATGAAGAAAATAGGCTTCCTTACTGCTCAGCTCTGTCAGAACAATCTGACAGAGTGAAGTTTGATGATGATGTGAAAGAGGCCTTTAGGAATGAGAAGGAAAAAAAAAAAGCAGGGAGCCAGTCAACTTTGTGCTTCATTCTTTGTTAAGGAAGATGCTAAGGAGATTTTCCCTCCCAAATTCCAACTTGAAGCTGAAAGGTCAGAGGTACCAGAACAAATAGTGACAAAGGCACAGTATGTTCTAAACCTAATGACAAAGTAGATGCAAATAAATAGCTGGAACTGGAGGGCACTCATCCAAGAGGAGAGCAGAGTTCTTCTGAAGGAACTCAAGAGTAAAATAGTCTGTGGGTCTAGGGCAATTTATAATCACACGTGACCCTTGAGTGTTTCTAGGACTTGAGGACAGGTAACAAATCCAATCCCCTGTTACAAAAATCCAGTGTTTGTCATTAACTTGTTTTTCCTTCTATTAAAAAAATTAGTTCATAAATGTTCCCTGAGTATCTAGTGTAAGACATTATGAAATAATTATGTGTTTTACTTTTCAAATTTCTTTTACTAGATTTCCAGAAAACTCAAGGAGTTTTCAGAATCTGCACAAAAGTCCTTATAGACCTTGCAGGCTGTCTGTTCAGGAGTTTTGCTGTAAGTTCACATCACTCACTACTTTAGGGAAATAAAATCACAGACCAATACTCCAAACCTATAACACAGTTGATAAGCAATACTCCTTAGGAAAATTAGTCTCTATGTAAGGCAAAAAAGCAGACATATGCCCTAGGTTCCTAGCATTATTAAGCTTACAACAAAAGAGCTCTTGCTAGGCTCAGATGATACTGTCAGAAAGCAGGCAAAGTAGTTTCTCATGTTTATTGTCCAAATTAGTCTAGTTTTTTTCCTTCAGGTAATTTAAGAGATGATGTTTTATTGTCTTCTTCTAAGTAAAAGTCATAGTTTTTGAATGAGGGTTATAGGAAAGTGTATGTTTATTTCTTTTCTGTCCTGCTAAACTGGAAATCGTTCCCTAGAATTTCTATAGAAGGATAGAATGGCCTTGAATTGAAACTTCCAAGTGCACAGACTTAAGTTTTTTTTTATTTCAGACTTTTCAGTCAACCTGAAAAACTACCAGAATCAGGCAAGAATTTTGATATACGTCTTAACGATAGAGACATTACTAAAAGAAAAGCAGTATATAGGTGAAAAGGCATTTTTGCTGATCATTGTAATAATGCAACAATTAAGGCAACAGAACTATAGAAATTCCGAATAACGCTCACTCACAAAGGAAAGCTAGATTTCTGCTCCTTCCTCTACCTTTCCATGGTACTTAAATGTGGAGGCTGGGGGGGGGGGGGGCTGGGGAGGAGACAGTGGCTCTATAGAGTCATACTTGGGTATTCTTAATACTATTGAATTAGGGGCTCCTAACCATTGCTGGTACCAACATAGCAACAGCCATAAAAGACTTTCAACATATCTATGTATCTTTAACTTTAGGACCACATGGTATGACTGCTCATTCTAGAAAACTCCATGTAACCGTAGGTCATGTATTAATGTTCCATTCTATTTTATTTTTTAAAAAATTTAAAAAATGTTTTATTTATTTTTGAGGCAGAGAGAAACAGAGCAGGAGCAGGGGAGGGGCAGAGAGAGAGGGAGACACAGAATCCAAAGCAGGCTCCAGACATGGGGCTCGAAGTCACGAACCGTGAGATCATGACCTGAGCTGAAGTCAGACGCTTAACTAACTGAGCCACCCGGGCGCCCCCTAGTTTCCCTTTTTTATTGTAAGTATTATCTAGTTCAAGAAGTGAGTTTTCCTATTTTTTTCTTTCAGTTCTTTTTCTCATTGGCTTTCTTTCTTTCTCCTTTTTTGTTGTAAAGAGAAGGAAATCAGACCTCATGGGATTAGAGGAGGGCTTGCTTGACCTTCCCAAATCTTATTCATTCTGCGACTTGCATTTTATAGACAGTAAATAAATCAGGTTCTTCTTACATCTATCCATAAACTATTGCTGAGTGAGAAATTAATATGCTCTTCAGCAGTTGCCACTATTTATCTGGTATTTTTTCTCATGTGAAATAAAGAGTCGACATTATGTCTACATGTAATATGAAGATGACTATATGAATATGCTATTAATTAGAACTGTTGTCAAAATTATGAAGGGTCAACAGTTGTTTTTTTCTGTTTTATTCTGAAATATTGGTTGAGCTGAATAATGTTGAGTTAGTGTACCAACTTCAGGCTTTCAGTCATATTTGTATCTCTGGACTCTACCTAGGAAGTGCTCAATAAAGAAATCTCTTGAGTATCTACTCTGTTCCAGGACATCTTGGTATTTAGGAGGGCTCTGGATCTAGAATTGGGTTGGCATTGTGGTTCCACTGCCAACTAGCTCTGCAAGTTCCCAACCTCTTTGTATCTCAGTTTCTTTATTTGTAAAAGATAATAATAGTGCCTTCCGTGTAGGGTGTAAGAGTTAAGGAACATATCGTATCAGGCTACTTTGGGATTGTTTGCATTCAGATCCATTCCTTGACCATTCTACTTTGTATCACTGAGGGGCTGACTCCTCAGGCTGCATTCCCCAGGCTCCTTGTCAACAGACTTGTGGCTGGTGGAAGATCGGAGTTGTGGAAAGAAACGAGAAGCCAGCGCATATATCCCCTTTCCTCTCTGCTTGGAGATATTGTCAAGCAGTAGCTGCATTTCCTCCATGACACTAGCCCCTGCTGGACAGACTCACCTTGCTTCCTGCTTCCTTCAGATGTCCCCAGCCTCTGGGCTCCTACAACATCATCTCCTTCTTTTGTCTCTTCATCCTAAGGGTGACAGTGACCTCCTGCTATTGCTGCGGTCTGGTTTACCTCACTCTTCCCTGTTGGGCTATCGGTTCCTCCAGCCATTTGTATGATCGAATTCCCTGAATCAGTTTCTCTGTTGTAAATTTTTGGTTTCTGTTTTCCTGGTAGGTTCCTTTTTGGTGCATATGTATAAAATATTTAATATACTACCTGCCAATGATAAATTCTCCTTGTATATAGGCATGAACAAATATGAACGAAGTAGAAAGTAGTAAAGCTGCAAGCATTTTAAGTATGAGGAAAAAACCCACAATTCTAAAATCTATAAAGCTCTAAAAACTTGAGTTCTTAAAAATTTTTTTAACGTTTATTTATTTTTGAGACAGAGAGAGACAGAGCATGAACGGGGGAGGGTCAGAGAGAGAGGGAGACACAGAATCTGAAACAGGCTCCAGGCTCTGAGCTGTCAGCACAGAGCCCGATGCGGGGCTGGAACTCACAGACCGTGAGATCATGACCTGAGCCGAAGTCGGACGCTTAATGACTGAGCCACCCAGGTGCCCCAAAACTTGAGTTCTTAAAAAATAAGTTTGTGCCAAACTCATTTAATTGCAAGTTCTGACTTGAATTGACACGACACTACCAATAGTATTTATTTATCCCATTCGGTGTGATTTTATGTTTTATTGCATAAAAATTGATGTGTTTGATCTCAAGAGACTGATCAGGCTTTAGTGGGGATGTTACATAATAAATGGAAGGTGTACTTATTCTCTGTATAAACTCCAAAAGATTCTGAATTCAGAAATCCATTGGACCCAAGTGTATGGAACACAGGAGTGTGTAACTGTATACATTGTAAGAAAAAGAAAAAGTTATCTTTGAAATGGACCTTGTAGAATTGGTAGAGATAAAGGCATATTGAATAAAAAGAAAGTTTTGGGGAAAAGTGTGGAAAAAGGGAAAAATGAGGTGAATGTAGGAAATGTAAGTAGGAGTAGGAGGAAGTAGAGAGAGAATAAGTTGGATACAAATTGTAAAAAAACCTTAAAATGTTGGTTTTTTTTTGAGATATGGAGAACCCTTGAATTTTGTGCAGAGGAGAAACTTAAATGACTGAGTTTAAAAGAACACTAAACTAGATAGGCTGGCATAAAGAAAAAGCTTTTAGAGGTGGAGATACATTCAATAGGCTGCTTTGCTAGGATGAACAGATGTGATCGAAGTGAGGCGCAGTGGTTCCCCCTTATCTGCAGTGTAAGTTACCCACAGTCAACAGCAGTCTGGACGCGGGTAATCCTCCTGACGAATCATCAGAAGGTCAACAGTAGCCCAACACTACATCACAATGCTGGCACCACGCACCTCACTTTGTCTCACGTGTAGGCATTTTATCATCTCACATCATCACAAGAAGGGTGAGTGAGTACATTACAGTAAAATATTTTGAGAGAGAGACAACATTCACATAACTTTTATTACACTATATTGTTATAATTATTTTATTATAGTTGCTGTCAGTCTCTTACTGTGCCTAATTTATAAATTAAACTTTATTATAGGTATGTATGTATAGGAAAAAACATAGTATATATAGGATAAGGTGCTACCCACGGGTTCAAGCGTCCACTGCGGGTCTTGGAATATATCCCCTAAGGAAAAGGAGGGGACTATTATAAGTGGTATGCAAAGCAAGGTACAAATATAGAATCTGTAGGAGTTGGCCGAATATAGGAGAAGAGAAAGTGTGATGGTTAATTTTATGTGCCAATTTAACTGGGCTAAGGGATGCCCATATAGCTGGTAAAACATCTCTGGGTGTGTCTGTTTCTGGAAGAGATTAGCCTTTGAATCAGTAGATGGAGTATGGAAGATCTCCCTCACCACTGTCGGGGAGCACATCCAATCCACTAAGGGCTTGAATAGAACAAAAAGGTGGAGGAAACACAAATTTCATCTCTGCTTGCGCTAGAAGACCCATCTTCTGCTCTCGCACATTGGCACTCCTGGTCTTCAGGCTTTCAGACTTGGGCAAGTACTTCTCTGTTCCCTTGATTCTCAGAACTTAGGACTGACACTACAGCATTGGCTTTCCTGGGTCACCGCTGGCTTTCCTTGCAGATGGGAGACTGTGGGACTTCTCAGTCTCTGTAACTGTGTGAACTAATCCCTCATAATGTATCTTTCTATGTATCAATATATATCTTATTGGTTTGGTTTTCCCCGGGCCAACCCTGACTAATACAGAAGCAAAGAAGAAACAATTGATTTTCCCAGCACACATGCCACAGTTCCAGAATTACAAATTCAGTGACTACACACTTACGAAAAAAAAATTCCCAAGCGATTTTTAGGGTGTT
The DNA here is from genome assembly GCF_018350175.1 of Felis catus. Classification (NCBI taxonomy): domain Eukaryota; kingdom Metazoa; phylum Chordata; class Mammalia; order Carnivora; family Felidae; genus Felis; species Felis catus. Next base: position 103,366,832 of record NC_058374.1, read on the forward strand.
GACTTACTGTGAATTTAGAATCACTCTAGGGTGATCATGATGGTGATATGGGTGATATGCAAACTTTTATTTTGTGAAAAGAGTTTATTAAATAGACATTTATCCCCTTCCTTTGCAAAATGTCAATCACCAAACCACAGTCATATTTTTCTCATTGTCCAAGTACCAGTGAAACTGCAGTCTCATAGAAACAGACGCACTTCTCTAATTATAAAGTGTCCTGCTTAAAGGCAAATACAGTTTTCAAATTTACGACTAGTTCCTTTTTATTAAGGGGGTCTCCTTATGACCAGAGCAGGATTAGTTGTGGTAAGTGTAAAGATACCTGGATTAGTTTGCCAGAGCTGCCATAACCAAATGCCACAAACCCAGGGGCATTAACAACAGAAATTTAAACAACAGTTCTGGGGTCTAGAAGTCCCAAATCAAGGTGTCGGCAGGGTTGGTTCCTTGTGTGGTTTGTGAGGGAGGGATTTGTCCCAGGCTTTTCTCCTTGGCTTTGTGGATGGCTGTCTCTCTGTGTGTCTTCACATTGTCTTCTCTCCATGCACGTCTGCCTCTGTGTCCAGATTTTCCCTTTTATAAGGATATCTGTCATATTGGATTAGAGTCCACCCTTGTGATCTCATTTTAACCTTATTACCTCTTAAAGATTCTATCTTCAAATAAGGTCAAATTCTGTGGTCTGGGACTTAGAACTCCAACATGGCTTTTTTGGGAGGGGGGATGTAACTCAACATCACACCATAGGTGTGGCCTTATGACATGCATCCCTAGGCCCCATTACAACATAAGGAAAGGTTGTGGAGTATTTTGAGAACTTGACTGAGATTTAGCTGCTGAGCAGATGAAGCTGATAGGCTGGCATAGATAACTCTTTCAAAGAGGAAACTTGATAATCAATTGTAGGGTGATTATTTGTTTACCAAATCCTCTTTACTTCTAAAATAAAGGTGTTCTCTCCAATAAATTAGAGCCTGAATACATCATCATCGTCTACCTATGAATAAAAGCAATAAAATCACTGTGAAAAAAATTTTTAAAGCTGTACTTTTATTTAAACATTTGGCCCAATTAACTTTTATTTACTTGACTATACATTTCTGACAATAGGACTTTGTTTTATGTTCAACATACAGTAAGTTTGTCAAATGAATGAATAAACTAATGAACAAAGAACTTTCTGTTATATGCTATTGCATTATCCTCTAGGGAGTAGAAAAAGAAGAGGAAACAAATAATGGAATGACAGAACCCCCTATAAAAATTGAAATACAATCATGGAACATTGCAACTTAGAGACTTTGGAGACCCCTGTACGAGAAGATCAGTTTCTCTTTTACAGTAGAGAATGAGGTTTAAAGAGATCAATGTTTCTGACATCATAGGATGAAGTTCGTATCCAGCTTAAGAATAATGTGGTATAGTAGGAAAGTAGGCATTTTGAAATCAGAATTGTTGTTGTTTTTTAACAGTAATCATGTATTCTGAGGACCTGCAAGTCAGCTGAGGATTAGCTGCTCTCAGCTGATTTGGCGGATGTCTCTGTTGAGATTATCTGGTCTTTGTCATGGGTCTCGGAGTCAGCTGATCTAAACTGGGCTGGACTTTGATTTGAATTTGCTCTCTGTGTCTCTCATTCTTCTTCTGGCACCACTGGGCCAACTTGGGTATGATCTCACGGCAAAGACAGAGGAGCAAGTGGGCAAGCCCAGTTATGCAATTGGGCAATTCCCCTCTTTAATTAAAGAAAGGATCTGTGAAGTTGTATGGCAAAGACCATGGATGTGGAGGGCAGGGCTATGAAGAACCAGGGTTGTTAATCTACCATAAATAATGAATACTGGGGGGTAGGAGACAGAGGATGGGAGTTTGTGACTTTTTTTCATGGCAAGAATATGGTACATTAAATCTTGGCTTTACAGCATAGCTTCCAGAAAATTGGCTGTCCTCATTTTCTTCATCTATGAGCAGGGATGAATGGTATCTCTATTGCTGGATAATTGTGAAGAATAAAGAGATGTAATTTTTAAAACATTTGTCATTTAGTATATTTTTGAATTTATGTTACATCTCTTTTTTTTTTTAATTTTTTTTCAACGTTTATTTATTTTGGGGACAGAGAGAGACAGAGCATGAACGGGGGAGGGGCAGAGAGAGAGGGAGACACAGAATCGGAAACAGGCTCCAGGCTCTGAGCCATCAGCCCAGAGCCTGACGCGGGGCTCGAACTCACGGACCGCGAGATCGTGACCTGGCTGAAGTTGGATGCTTAACCGACTGCGCCACCCAGGCGCCCCAAATTTATGTTACATCTCTTTCCTCTTCCCCTTCAGAGTACGATTTCAGGGTGTAGTTACCTAAAACCAAAAAAGATTATTATAAAGCAAATAAATACATACACAGTACAAAACACAATAAAAGCAAATAAATACAAAATGACAGTGTGCACTAATACAGAGAAGGAACATAATGTAGGAAAAATTTCTTGTCCTGAAGAGGATTTTCAATGAAGATTAATGGACAGAAATAGAGAGGGTATTCCAAGGGTAGAGGGGGAATTTAAAAAAATGTGGAGATGATGTCAAAATGAATGAATTTAGGTCACCTCACAATAGTGCCTTCCCCCCTTATGGGAGACTAGAGAAAGAGGCCTGTCCTAGCTGAGTCCTTAAAAATGTGAAAAAATATCTCTTCTAGGATTTTTTAGATATTTGTAAAAGGGGAGAGAGGACCCAAGGAGGCTGAGCTTAGACATGCTTTGCTTCTCTCTTGTCTTATGATCTTTTCTCACTGTTTATTCTAACCCTTGCTAAAAATGGATATGCCATTATATTTTTATTCATTAAATATTTATTGAAGGCTGAGTATGTGCAAAACATTATATCTGATGCTGAGGAGAGGTGAGGAGGTAGTGGTAGTGGGTTGTGTGTGCTGAGATGTATGACAAAGATTTCTGCTATCAGTGGCTCAATATTCTCCATTTCCCCCTACACCCACTAATCTCCACACTTTTCCCCTGTGCTGTGTCTCATATTGGTCTCTATGAACAATGTCGACTGAGCTCTATTGCCTTCTGGCTTTCATTAGAGGTCCGTCAATGGGACACACCAGCAGGTCGTTAGAGATTGGGAAGTGAGGGTTAGGTTTGCCCTGTAGCCTTGACAACTGGCAATGGCCACATTTCTAAAAGTCACAGCTCCTGTGGCAGCCCTTTCCTAGAGCTACAGCTATAGCTTCTCCTGAGTTCTGGTAACTGCTGTCTCTCTTGACCTAGGGCTGATGATAGCTTCCCGGTGTTGCTAGTCCTGGGGTGCTTCATCAATACTTGTTGGTTTCCCTCAATCTCCCCATGTCTTAGTAGATAGCCCCTTCACTAAATCTTCTTCAGTGATCCCTTCTGATTATGCCATCTGTGTTCTCTCAGGACCCTGATACAACTTCTGACTGTAAAGTCAATATATAAATTGAGGAACAGGTGGTACTAATATGCTTTCTTCTCACATGGAAGCTTTGCTGGATTAGTGAGTGATATCCTATTTTTTAATGTATATTTTAATACATTTACCTTTTTGTTTGGAAAATGATTTTATCTGGGTTATAGTTGCTTTTTTTCTTCCCCCTTCTTTCCTTCTTTCTTTCCTCCCTCTCTCTCTCCCTTCCCTCTCTCCCTTTCTCCTTGTCTTCCTTCCTTCCTCCCCCTCTCCCTCCTCCCCTCTTTCTTTCTTTCTTTCTTTCTTTCTTTCTTTCTTTCTTTCTTTCTTTCTTTCTTTCTTTCTTTCTTTCTTTCTTTCTTTCCTTCTTTCTCTTTATGGTTACTTGCTATGTGCAGTCAGACAAGAAAGATATTTGAAATCTAAGCAATGTTTGGGCAAAACTATATGACTAGTGTTTTGAGGAAGGAGATTAGCACTAAATCCAGATAATTTTGTGCCCATTTTATATGAGAAAAAATTTAAATCCTGGTGTTTCTATTTACGTATTATACTTTTTCATGACTTACACTTCTAAATACTGCATTCTCAATAACTTCCCTCCCCCCTTAAATCCCTACTGTACATTCCTCTTTAAATCTTATTCCATGGTGTATTTGAAATACACAATAGTTCATAAACTTGAATGTATAATGGCTTAATTTAATTTTTCCCCCATAGCCAAACTCAACTTACCTTATGAATCCTATTTACAATTTTGGCAGTAACTCCTTCTTGTTAATTCAAGGTTAACTCATTTTTCATGCCATTCCTGGATGAACAAGAGCTTCACCCAGGGTCTGGATTCTGCCTACTTTGTTTCCTGTCTAATTCTCTGATGATCTGTTGCTGTTCACATGAAGCCATGTGAAACCACCGGTAGTTCCCCAAACAATATGCGTGATGCTTTTCCTGCTGCTGTTTTCAGACGTGTAGTTCTTTTAGCTGGGTAAACCACATTCCCCCTACTCTCTCTTCACCTTATTCACTTCCTATGAATACATACATGTCTATTCTCTTTATCTGACTTCTCTTTCAAAGGATTTGATAAGTACCTAGCTTACAAACGTCTGATGATAGTAAGATCATTCCCATTCCAAAGATAAGGAAACTTATGTTCAGAGATACGCATCAAAAACTAATAAATATATCAGTTGTGGGGTTGGAATTGAAATTTCTATTTCTGATTCCAAGTTTATGTCTTACTCTCTACTTAACATAACCTAGCTATTTATTCATAGAGGAGATATTTGTGGAATTCCTAATATGTACTAATCACTGGGATACAGGAATAGTTTAGAGGATCTCACGGTTCACTGGGAAAGGGTTGTAAACAGAGAGGTAGGTATAACACCATTTACAGAAGAGTTAAATGGCAGTGGAGTTAGAGGCAGAGAAAAGTGACACCCTCTTGTGAAAGCAAGAGAATTTTTCCTTAGAGAGATTACATTCAAGTTAGGTTTTGAATATAAGTAAGGTTTCCCTAAGCAGAATGAGATTCAGGAGGGATAACTGATCCTGTCTTCATTTAAAATTTTGATTTTTGTTTATTATGAGTTTTTTGCATTGATTTAGATTTTTTTGAAGTGTTACAGATACTTTTTTTTTTAACGTTTATTTATTTTTGAGACAGAGAGAGACACAGCATGAACGGGGGAGGGGCAGAGAGAGAGGGAGACACAGAATCGGAAGCAGGCGCCAGGCTCTGAGCCATCAGCCCAGAGCCTGACGCGGGGCTCGAACTCGCAGGGCTCGAACTTGTGGACTGCGAGATCGTGACCTGAGCCGAAGTCGGACGCCTAACCGACTGAGCCACCCAGGTGCCCCATGTTGCAGATACTTTTTAAAAAGCATTTGTCTTGATTCCTGAGTTTTTTAGTGCCCCCTTTAAACTTGATGTTTGAAGCAAGTGCCTTGCTCTTCTCATTCTAGTCCTTTTCCTGTGAGTCATGGAGTTGGAAAAAGTATAACTTTTCCAATGAAAGGTGACAATTTAGCCTTGGTAGAGTGAGGGGTGTGCGTTTGTGGCAGCGGTGGGAGCAGTGATTGTCCAAAGATAGGGGTACTGCTGGATTTGAAGTGGCTGAACAACAGCCTAGAAACTTTGGTTTTGAGTTTTCAAAAGAGTCATTGGAAATGTTAAAAAATCCAGAATGGCAAAATCAGAGTTGATTTTAGAGAGATGTCTTTATAGAGGACTGAGTGGATTTAAACATGGCAATAAACTAAGAGTTGGTTTCATCAAACAAGAAAGATTGGAAATCTAAATAAAATCAATACAGCTAAATATTGTACTGGGGTAATTTGATCTTATGTTTAATTTGTAAATAAAAGTTTCTCTTTCTAATTATACACTGAAGTTTTTCTTCAAGGAAGGATTACTTGGACAAGGTGTTTTAAAAGATCTCATCGTCTACTTTTTCATCTTTAACTCGTCTCTAGTTAAGCTGTACGGTGATAGTGAAGTGCAACTTTACCTCCACCATATAGCGCCTTATCTGACCAACATTGCTTTTGCTGTTCCCAAAAAATCAATAGCAAGAAACCTCAGACTTGATTTTGTTTAGCATGTCACCACCTAGTGAAACGACAACAGCAAAAAAAAAAAGCAAAATAAGTGCAAGAAGCCTGAGCAATTGAAAGTATCTCCCAGTCGCTCGAGAATTGCCTCTCATAATACTTTACTGTTTTCAACCCTAATAAGGAGAAAGCTCTTTCACTACATAAATGTTCAACTCATTCTACTGTAGTTTTTTTCATTAGTTGACTTAGCAATAGCCTTTGACTCTGAGAGTTTTTGTTTTTTGTTTTTTTACATTATAGCCTATAAGGTGGAAACATTGATTTACCTAATGAAGTAAACATCCTTGGAAGATAATTTGTCCAAATATAGGACAACCAGGGTCATGCCATGTGTCATTAATTAAATCGTGCTTTTTTTTGGGAGGGGATCTCAGAGTAACTATACTGGGGAATCAAGATATGAAAATGATAAATATTGGCTGCAAATAGCATTTAATGTTCCTGATCAGTTTGCACCATGTCATCAACAAGAGTCATAGCTATAAACGTATGAAGTTAAAAAGAATTGAGCAAAGGCTATAGTAAGTTCTGGAAAAATATTAGTTACTTTGGGAGGCAATAAGTAGCTTTATTTTGGCAGTGACTCCTGGCAGTTGGAGAATATCATTTAATAGATTTTTCTGAATATGTTCCTAATAGGACATCTTCGTTATGAAACTCAATGCCAAGTGCCTTATCTTGGAAGTTATTATTTCTTCTTTCAGTGGACAGAGAGTTTTTGAGGAGCCCATCTTCAGTTTGATGAAGAGAACCTTTTCTAAGCAATTAGGAAAATGAATATGTATTTGTGGCAGATGTGAATTAGGATTCTGTCATCATCCTTCTCTATAATTCCCTTCCTTCCTTTGTTATCACTTACAATGTTATAGTTTCACGTTTTACATTTAAGTCTATGATTCATTTTAAGTTTTTTTTTTTTTTTTGTATAAAGAGTGAACTATAGGTTAAGGTCAAATTTTTTTTTTCTTTTTTGGCCTATGGATAGTCAATTGTTTTACTCCATTTGTTGAAAAGAAATCCTCTCTCCAATGAATTATTTTCACACTCTTGCCAAACTGAGGATATTTGTGTCTATTTTTTTTAGATTCTTTGTTCTGTTCCATTGATTGCTGTCCTTTCACTAATACCACCCTGTTTTGATCACTGTAGCTTTAGAGTAAGTCTGAAAAAATCAGATACTGTGGGTCTTCCAACTTTGATCTTCCTTTGGCTTTGAATTCTTTTGGTTATTCTCATTCTTTCACTTTTCCGTTTAAATTTTAGAAACAGCTTTTTATATATTCTGGGAAGAAGAATCATACCTTTGGGTTTTTGATTGGAACTTCATTAAACCTACAGGTCATTAGGGGAGAATGGGCATCTTAATAATATTCTGTCCTCCAATCCATGAATACTGTATATCTCTCCACTTTTTAAAAGGTCTTCTTCAATTTCTTTTATCAGTTTTTGAAGTTTTTAGCATACATACCATGCATGTATTTTTGCCAGACTTACACTTCAGTATTTAACCTTTTTTTGAGCTGTAAGTAGTTCTTTTTAAAATTTCAGTTTTCATTTGTACATTCATAACATATAGAAAAACAGATGAATTTTCATACTGATATTATATGTTGTGGCCTTGTTAAACTCACTTATTAGTTCCAGGAACTTTTTTGAATCTATTTTGGGGTTATTTTACATAGAAAATCATGTCACCTGTGTATAGAGATAGTTTTACTTCTTTTCCCAGCTGAATGCATGCCTTTGATCTTTATTCTCTTGCTATATTGCTATGGCCAGAATCTTCAGGAATATTGAAAAGAAATGCTGAGAGCAAACATCCTTGCCTTGTTCCTTATTTTATTTTTTATTTTATTATTTTATTTATTTATTTTTTGAGGGACAAACACACTTTAATTTTAAAATGGGGCCAAATTATTAACATATACATAAAGTATTAACATATACAGAGGTATTTAAAAATAAACTTTTCCTCCTTATATCTTCAAGCAAATTAGAATAACCCTAGTAACTCAATATAACCAGTCTCTTTTTCTATAAAATAATTATATCTTATTACTTAAAAATATAGTTTGAGTAGCAGTTGAAGATGACTAGATCCAATAAATCTGCTATAGATTTTCTTATACTCATCAGATACTGATTTAATTTTTTTTGTATTTTTACTTAAATTTTTTTAAATTTGCATCCAAGTTAGCATATAGTGCAACAATGATTTCAGGAGTAGATTTCTTAATGCCCCTTACCCATTTAGCCCATCCCCCCTCCCACAACCCCTCCAGTAACCCTCTGTTTGTTCTCCATATTTAACTCTCTTATGTTTTGTCTCCCTCCCTGTTTTTATGTTATTTTTGCTTCCCTTCCCTTATGTTCATCTGTTCTGTGTCTTAAAGTCCTCATATGAGTGAAGTCATATGATACTTGTCTTTCTCTGACTAATTTTGCTTACCATAATACCCTCTAGTTCCATTCATGCAGTTGGAAATGGTAAGATTTCATTCTTTTTGATTGCTGAGTAATACTCCATTGTGTGTGTGTGTGTGTGTGTGTGTGTGTGTGTGTGTGTATACATATATATGTATACCACATGCTCTTTATCAGTTCGTCCATCAATGGGCATTTGGGCTCTTTCCATACTTTGGCTATTGTCGATAGTGCTGCTACAACCATTGGGGTGCATGTGCCCCTTAAAAACAGCATACCTGTATCTCTTGGATAAATACCTAATAGTGCAATTACTGGGTCATAGGGTAGTTCTATTTTTAATTTTTTGAGGAACCTCCATACTGTTTTCCAGAGTGGCTGCAGCAGCTTGCATTCCCAGCCTTGTTCCTTATTTTAAAGGGAACACATTCAGGTTTTCAACATTATTATCTCATTTGTTGATATTTTATAAATTCCCCTTATCAGGTTAAGAAATTTTCCTTTTATTTTGACTTTTTAAAGGTTTTTTAATCATAAAAAATTGTGAACTTTGTCAAAGCCTTTTCTGCATTTCTTCATATTATGAGGTTTTTCTTTAGTATTTTAATCTGATGCTTTATTTTGATTTTTGAGTGTTGAGCCAGCATAGCATTCCCAGGATGAACCTAAGTCAGTCATGATGAATTATCTTTTTTAAAACATTGCTAAACTAAATTTGCTAGTGCTTGCTTGAAGAAGTTTGCTTTGAAGTATTTGCTTTGTGTCTAAATTTATGAGCAGTATTGTTCTATAGTTTTATTTTATTGTAATTTTTTTGGTGTCAGAGTAATGCTGGCCTACTAAAATTAGTTTAAAAGGGTTATCTTCACTTATATTTTCTGGAAAAGATTGTGTCACATTGGTATTATTTGTTTCTCAAAAGTTTAGTAGAATTTGCTAGTGAAACCATTTGGGCATGGAATTTGCCTTGTTGAAACATTAAAAAAATTTTTTTAATGTTTATTTACTTTTGAGAAGGGGGGAGGGTCAGAGAGAGAGAGAGGGAGAGAGAGAGACAGAATCCGAAGCAGGCTCTAGGCTCCACGCTGTCAGCACAGAGCCCGACACGGGACTTGAACTCACCAACCGTGAGATCATGACCTGAGCTGAAGTTGGATGTTTAACTGAGTCACCCAGGCACCCCTGAAAAATTTTTGAATTTGATTTGTTTAATAGATATATGACTATGTAGGTTATTTATTTCTCTTGAATGGGTTTTAGAAGATTGTCTACTACAAGATAAGATAAAGTGTAATGATTTTATAGTTTTTGTCTTTTGTGTTATATGTAAGAAATCTTTGCAAAAACCAAGGTAATGAAGATCTTCTAAGTTTTCTTCTAGAAATTTTAGCTCTTAATTTAAGGTCTGTGACCCATTTCAAGTTAATTTTTGTATATGCCATGAGTTAAAGAGTGAATGCATTTCTTAATAATGTGGCTATCCAATTGTTTCAACATCATTTATTAAGAAGATTATCATTTCCCTATTGAGCTGCATTGGTACCTTTGTTGAAAACCAATTGACCATATATGTAGTGGTCTATGTCTGTAGTTGCTATATCATTTTTTTGATTTCAATGTCTATCTTTATACTAATATCCAACTATATTAGTCATTATAACCTTGTAATTTTTGGAATCAGAAAGGCAAATAACTCATTCATCTTTATCAAAGTTGTTTTGTTGATTATCTTTCCTCTTTTTAGATGGTAAACTTTTAATGATTTCCTATGTTATTAAATTTCTACCAAAAGATATACATAACTATACAGTTCTTGTGGATTGATATATTATTAATATTCTATTATTTATTTAGTTTAAAAATATTCCCCTCTTTATTATGTGTCTTTTTTTAAAGTTTTTGTTTTAATTCCAGTTAATTAACACACAGTGTTACATTAGTTTTAGGTGTACAATATAGTGATTCAACACTTCCATATGTTACCATGTACTCATAATCATGATCCCCATCATCTATTTAACCCATCCCTCCACCCCCACCCCTCTGGTAACCACCAGTTTGTTCTCTATAAGTAAGAGTGTGTTTCTTGATTTCTCTCTCTCTCTCTCTCTCTCCCTCTCTCTCTCTCTCTTATTTTCTCCCTTTCTTTGTTTGTTTTGTTTTGTAAATTTTACATATGAGTGAAATCATATGGTATTTGTCTTTCTCTGACTGACCTATTTTGCTTAGCATTATACTCTCTGGTTCCATCAATGTCACTGCAAATGACAAGATTTCATTCCTTTTTTATGGCTGAATAACATTCCATTATATCTGTCTATCTATCTATCTATCTATCTATCTATCTATCTATCTATCTATCATCTATTCATCCATACATACGTACACCAGCGTCTTTATCCATTCATGGATCAATGGACACATAGGGTGTTTCCATATCTTGGCTATTGTAAATAATACTGCTATAAACATGGGGATGCATGTATCCCTTTGAATTGGTGTTCTTGTATTCTTTGGGTGACTGTCCTTTGAATTTTTACAAAAAAGCTTGTTGGGATTTTATTTGTATTGCATTTAATCTATAGATCAATTTGGAGGAAAATGACATCTAAACAATATTGATTACCTGATCCATGAATATGGTATATGTCTCTATTTGCTTAGACCTTTAATGCTTTTACAGCAATGTTTTGAAGTTTTTAGTATAGGTCTTACACATATTATATACTGTCCTTTTGATATTGCTTTTATACTTTGTGAGGATGAATCATAGCAACCTTTAGTCTAGTGTTGTTTTGCTCCACTACTGAGGTAATACCTTCTGAATACTTTGCCTCATGCCCTATGAATTACAAAGTTTTCCACTGTGACTTATGGGAACATGAATGATTCCTAGCCCTATGTGAAATTTAGACATTGTTACCTTGGTTCCTTTCTGGTATTTTTATTTGTTTGTGTTTTGTTTTGTCAGCATCAGGTAGTTGATGTGTACATGCATGTACTAGTCAATACTTAAAGAGATATTTAAGAGGGACTTTCTGAAGATCTCTGGAGCTTTCTTTTACAGCCCTCCACTTTTCAATACTGTGCTTTGCAAACGGTAGCTGCCTTGGCTTCTCCCATCTCTCTGCTAGTCTCCTCAACTTACAGGGGTTACCATACTTTGTCTGGGGTCCTCCCTCTACACAAGGAGTAACCTGGGGCAACTGAAGTGCTCACCACACTCTTTCTCCTCTCAGTGATGACTGTTCAGTGTTGCCTGATGTAAATATTGGAAAGCCATCGTTTCACATATTTTGCACAGGTGTTTTGTTGTTTCACAGGCTTTAGTTGTTTTAGTTCATAAATTAAAATTTGATCTGTTTACTCCAACTTTGCTGGAAGCAGAAATAATATAATTTTTAAAATCTTCCTTCTATTTTTATCTTTTTGCTTGTGTATGTATTTTGAAAGCTACTTTTCTCTACCTAGTGTGGCAACTGTGACTCTTATTTTAACTGCTGTTTTTGAGGTAGAAGTTGCAGATAAGACTGATTCTGTAGACAATGGAGATATAATATAGACACTGTTTTATGTGTGAAAAAGTTTATTACTTACACAATGAGGCTTTCTAAGGAGAGCAAGGCAGGCTTCCAAGCATATCTGAAATAGCTTGCAAGAGCAAGGAAAAGGTGACTGACTTGGCTTTTATTGTAATTATGGTGGGGGTGGGGTAAAGTACCATCTCACTAGGGCAGGCTTACATGGTGTGAACTTCCTCCTAGAGCTAAAGGAGAGAGCGTTCTTATCAGCTTGCCCACAAGTGGGACATAAGGGGAAGTGGGTGTGGTAAGGCTTGAAACTGTCAGAAAACATCAAAAGTGGAGTCAGTCTCTTAATTACAGCTCACCCTTGATATTTGATGACTGAAATGGGCCATGCTTCATTAAATTGAATTTGAGCTTGTTTAAGTCTGCCATTATGGCACTCCATGAGACTTATAGCCTAAGCCTAGTAAGGGAGGTGAAAACTTCATTAAATGTCTTTTTCAAAAGCTGAGCATTGTGTATTTTGTGAAATGAAATGAAATGAAATGAGTATCTTGCTCACTTTTAGTAATGTTTAGAAATTGGAAAGGTATAAGACTTGTCTTAGTGAGTCCTTATATTGTGCCTTTCATATGTGCAGAGACATGTGAGATTTTGATTTATATTTTGGGTATCTGTGAACAAAAGATTCCCAGAGTTCTTTGCCCTAAACAAGGTGATGTTGAGTAAAGAATGGTTGTTGTTGAACTAGATGGACAAACCAATGACATCGGCTCAAGAGTCTGTAAAAATGTGCAAATGGTGCTGGTTGTTGGCCAGGGCATCCAGTGCATGAAGTGTGGCCCCTTGTGTCAACCCTTGGTTCCCATCTATGATTTGTGGCATCCTAGTTAAAGCAACAGCTCTGCAGTGAGCATCCATCATGTGTTGGTGGTACTGTTATCCATAAAATATACAAACTCCCTTTGCATTTCACTAAGCTGCTCCCAAGGGGCTCCCCCGGCAGGCAAGAGGTCAGTGAGAGGGATGAATTCCTCCAGAACTGAGGCATCTGACAAGTGACTGAAAATGGGAAACTACCCCCTTCCGGTAGGTGGGGTATACCAGAAGGCCCAGGTTTGACTCTATCCTGTGAGTACTATTTCTATTTTAACAAGAGGAACTTGCTAGCCTTGCTGCGCTTGTAAAGTGTTGGTGCTTTTATAACCCAAGTCATTATAAGCAGCTGGGTATGGACAGTCACAGTCAAAGCCTGTGAGAGACTATGTTCCTGCGATGACCCAGTATGTGGTCAGCAATTGTGCCTCTAATGGCATATAGTATAGTATATGTGTGTGTGTGTGTGTGTGTGTGTGTGTGTGTGTGTGTGTGTGTATAATATATCATATAGTACGTAGTATAGCTGAGGAGGTCAAATCTTTACACCTGAATCTGTGGACAACTTGTAGCCATCACGGATAGTCCATAGACTCCAACAGGTATTAGAGAAGGTTGCTAAAGCCTCTACAATAATGATGTCTCTGGGGGAATACTAAGGAACTTACAATCATATTGCAATTTGGACAGATTCTAGAGCCTTTTATTGTAGGAGTCTCTTCAAGGTGAGTCATTTTGTGAGAAACAGCATAAATAGGATTAAGGAAACTTTAAAATGAGGAATATGTTGCCTTCAGAACACAAAAGTGCCTAAAAGATGTTGAGTTTCTTTTAATGCTGTGGGTGCTTACAGAATCAATAACTGTTTTATGACAATGTTAGGGATGGAGTCGTCTTTAGTTTACATATTGATTTTCAGGAACTTAACCAAGGGACCATGTACAAATTATGGCTCAATGACCCATCTTTTTTTGTGTACGTGAACTCCTTTGTGAGTGTTTGTATGTCCTGAATGAGTATATCAAGTGACTCTCCTTGGAGGAGGATGTCATCAGTATGTTGTGACTATGGGGATTTTAGGCAAGACAATTTTTCTGATGGCTAAAGTGAGGCATATGGATGTTTTATTATGTTTATTAACTATTTTATTATGTTTATTAACTCTCCTAAGAGTGGGTATCTTGTTCAAATTTATTGCTATCTCCAAGTATAACTAATTTGAGCATTGGTGTTGATTAAGGTCATGAAAGTTTGCCAATTGGCACATTTCAGCAGATGTTAAAGGTAGTCTCGATCCTCTATTGTAGAGACACAAAAGCTGATAAGCACCCTTTTACCTTTCCATTGTGTACATTCTTTTGGTTTTGCATTTGGATTTCCAACTGGATCAAATTGTGGAACTCTGTCTCATTATTTTTATTTCCTCTCCCTCTATGTCCAAAGTTTCTCCCCCACCTGTGGTTATTGCATATTCTCCAGTGGAAGTAGGGAATGCTCTTCATTTTTCTACCTTGTTCATGTTTTAACTTTCTTCCACCAGAGAGTTTGTAATCAGTGTCATCAGGATTAGTGGCCTCCTCCATGGCAATGGTTGCCTTATAGGATTTAAGATCTCCAAGTTTAAGTTGAATTTGAATTAATACCTTGGTTGTATGATGGGAATGTCAGGGTATTTTCTGTATAACTCTGAGGATCAGGATTTTTTGGCATGAGATGCACAGGCTATAGCATCAGAAACAGCATTTTGGGGGGTCCTAGTAAACCATCTGCTTTTAAGAATGTGACAGCAGTATACTACATGGTGACTACTATTCCTCACGTAAGTGACCAATCATAAGTGGTTTGTACAAAACATAAGTGAGCTTGTATATTCCACAGTGTATCAGCCTTTATCCTGATCTCTATAGATTAGAACCATTGCCTCGTTGAGACATACAACCAATTGTCACAGGGTAGGAATCATTCTCCTGAACTTAGCCTCAGTCATAGCTTATGCCAGAATTGGACACATGATTCAATCTGAGATACACAGGTAGGTCTGGACTAGGACATATGACTCAAGAGCCACTTTAAATAGGGCCCCAATCCCATACTTCTGTCCCTAAATGTTAGTTATCAAAACTTCCCACTTAGGTTATATGACAGAGACTCAGTAGGACTCAGCAATTAAAGCACAAAGCAGCACAGCTCAGGGTGCAAGCTTGCCAGTAGGCAGTGACATAACTCAAAGAACATGCTAGACAGCGGGCAGTAGAACTAGTTAGCTAAGTGTTTGATCCAATAAATTCTCTTTGTACCAATTTACATTACCATAGGAAAAGAAAAGTTAGGTAGTACATGGTTATAGTAAAGCAAGGAGCTCCTAGTTAAGTATGAGTTCAGTTAGAAAAAGAGATAATTGTATTACTATGTGATTGGCCAATGTAGAGATAGATTGAAGGCACAAAGGAGAGTGCAATTATTTTTTCTAGGGTAAAGAAGGTGGGAGAAGAGACAGATTCAAATAAAAGGAAACACTGAGCAGGTTTGGAAGGAAGATTACCCCAGGTAGAATGGGGTAAAGATGGGTAGATTGGTATTATAATCTGAAAGAATTGCATGTGCAAAGATGTGCAAGGTGCATTTGAATAATTGTAAGAATCTCAAGATGATCAAAGCAGAAGATTCACATTAGTAGGTAGGTTGAGGCAGAAAATGGAGATCTTTATACTCCACTGAAGGAAAATCATGAAAAAGTCTGCATTTGGAAAGATCGCTACTGCAGCAGTGTGTGAGTGACTTGGAGAGAATGTCTAGAAGCAGGAAGACCCAAGTCTACTGTTGGCTCATATGGAACTTTTATGCAAATTTAAAAAGGGTACTCTTTCTCCAGGTACTTTACTTTATTTATTGGAAAATATTCATATCATTGACTATAATAGCTATTTTACTATAAAGTGAGAAAAGTTCTGTAAAAAATATAAATCTATAATGCCCATGATGGAAATTAAATGATGCCTTCATTAATAATCTCAAGTGTGGTGACTGTGTAGGCCACGAAGTGTACAAACATGTTTATCTATCTATCTATCTATCTATCTATCTATCTATCTATCATCTATCTATCAAATAGCAGTAATTCAGGATGGTACAATCCAAGGGCTTGGTGATCTATGATTACTCGGACTCAAAGTTCTAGATGTAAGATCTGAAGTAGTGGGAGTGCTAAGGTGACTTTTTTTTTTTTTTTTTTTGGTCCTGGGAAACTAGGTAGGTAATTATGTCATCCACTAAAATAAGTAATAGAAAAGGAAAGAGGATAGTGGTTGGATGGGGTGTCTTAGGAAACGAGTTTGGTTTAGTTTTAGATACGCTAAATTTGTAGTGTTTGTAGGTTTATCTATAGGCAATTAGATGTATTGATCGGGAGCTCAAGACAGGAAAGATGGAAGCCATAGGCTTAGTAGTCGCTAACATGTTGGCAGTTATAAAAGACATGGGAATGTTTAATTACAGGCAAATTGAGTGACTGAAAGAGCCAAAAGTAAGCATGGTTCCTTGATCTCTCCCTCTCATTTTTTTTTCTGATATCTTGAGAGTATTTCTGAATGATTTAATGGATAGAGGAATTGAGTATCTCAAATGATGAGCATGGGACTGTTACTCTTCCAACCTGATGTGTGGGACTCAGAGACAGAATTAATTCAATTTTTAAAAAATGGAGTTATGTGCCTTTTTTTAAAACCTGCTAATTCATACTCTGTGCATGGAGGCAACAGCACTTTCTGGTTGAAGACACTGGCTCTGGAGGCCAATGTTCCTTCAACATGAAAAAGTAGCATCCTACTGTGGAACATGGACAAAAAGAAAAGAACCAGGAGAATAGAGATGACACAATGGACATCTGGACAGGAGGCGGTAGGTAAGGTGGTTAGGGACATTGACTTTGAGTTCGGGCTGCCTGGGTTATAATTCAATCTCTGCCTCTTACTTCGCATCTATACTTGCCTCTATATTACATGTTAATTAACCTCATGGTGTCAATTTCTTTATCTATAAAATGGGATACTAATGGAATGAACTTGTAAGGTTGTTTTATTAATCATAGGATTAAGTGAAATGATATGCATAAAGCTTTTAGTTGAGTGCCTTGCACATTAGTTTTCTTCGTTACTGATATGAAGTTTACTTGGGAATTTATGTGCTACAGAAGGATGTCTTTGGAGTCTGTGCAAAAAAACGTAATGCACATATTAATTAAATGATGCTTATCCCAATTTATTCACAAAAGGATCTGAGGTGGTTCTACCATAAGATACAAAAAGTATAATGAAGGGACAGATAAACTGAGTTATATAAAGCCACGAGGACGTAGAAACACAGGCCTAAGGTCCAACACTATATCTGCAGGTGGGACATATATTCAGGTGAACAAAACAGACAGTGGAGTATATATTTTGGGCTATTTCTTCTTTCCAAGATAGTCCTGAGGCCATGCCGTTCCTGTATTTCCACCCTGCACCACTTGTATTTTGGCAACATAATAATGTTAACTCTGCCTAAAGGAAACATGCTTTCAAAAAGTTCCTTTTTCCTGTCTTTCCAGCTTAGGTTAAACTGTCTACCTATGCTCAATTCTCAGATGTAAATCTTTGGGCTTTTCTTGGTTCTTCTCTCCCAGTATCTACTCCTCTAAAGATGCTTTTTTCCTCCTTTGCAGTTCCTCCCCCATCAGGTCTAACCTTTCCATTCATGCGACCATGCCTCTGGTTTAGACCTTTGTCACTTCCTGGATATTCTTTGTATTATTTTCCTATCAATTTTTCTCCCTCCTCTCTAGTCTCACCCAATTCAGTCTCTCCAGTACATCTCTATCAGATGTATCTTCCCCAAAGAGTTCTAACCATATTATTCACTTGCTGAAAAGCTTTGAGTGGCTCCCCAATACACTCAAAATCTAGTTTCAATGCTTAATATTTAAGGGACCCTCACAATCTAAACCTATTCTTTATTTCCAGATGTATCCTTCACCACTTCACAACTCACAGCTACGTTCTCCTCCCCCAATGCTTCATCTCTGTATTCCACACAACACCTTGTGCAGTGCCACGCTTAAGGTAAAGAGTTCAGTTAGAAACTGAAGGTTTGCCTCCTGTGAATTCAAAACCCATGGAGTGCTGCCCTCTTTTGGTTAAAGTAGCCCAGAGTCCAAACCACCAAATAGGGAATGATGCTGAATGACTCATCTTTTCCTTTTGGTTAGAACCCTCATGGAAACAAACAGGCAGGGTGAAATAATTCCATCCTTTTTTTCTCATTTCATCTAGCTTCAAAGATTGTTTGGGGAGATAGAAAGAAGATAAAACTCTGTATAGAAATGTTGGAACTCTACTGATTCCAATCATATATTACGTGTACACTCAGAGCTGGGGTAAAGCCAATAGTTACTTTGAATGCTTCCAGAGCTCCGAAAATCTTCAGGCCTCAATACGGACTTGTATGTAAAATTCAGGGGATGATCAAGGAACAAGTATTCCCTAAAATCCCTGTGGGGTTAAAGACAGCTTCTTGATCTAAGGGATACTGAAGCAAGTGTCAAGGTCATTTTTTCACGCTGATAACTTGGTATTTGGTCAAGTAAGAAATGGAGCCTGGCCTGGAAGGTAAAGCGTACTTCTGTAGACCTTACTGGGTCCCAGTTTGTGACTCTGCCTGAGCCAGTCTTGAAGCTCCAGCAGAAGTGGAGAGGTAGGATGACTCAGAGCCCCGGAAGAGTAATGGTCATGTTTTTAAGAAAAGATGACAGCATGAGAGACTCACAGGAGAAAGATCCCGAGTGAGGTTTCTTGATTATGAGGTGAATGTCTAGGATTCATTTTGGAGCTTTTTAACCATGTCATTGTTACAAATCACATTGAACCTCACTAGGTACAAAGACAATGAATAGTAAATAGGCATGCGCTATAAATAACAGGAAAGCTCAATTAAGGCAGACCTTGAACTTTATCTCAAATGTCAATAAAACCAAACTTCCTTGGATCTGAAAGGGAAAGGCATTCTAAAACTGAAACTCAGCGGGTGACAGGATGCTCCACACCTCTTGTTGGAGGACGGAAAGGTTTGTGGGTTGGTGTCTGATGCAATCTTGGCACCATTCTTGATTAGGAGCTAATGTTAGCAGAAAGATCAGGTGTCAGTCATGACCAGCGTTGTTCTCTACTATCTTGAGAAGGTCACCGGATTGTTGCCCCTTCTTTTTTGAAACTTGATCTGGGGACCACAAACAGCCACAATGAGTTGGATCACCGCCATATGCTCTAAATTGGGCTGACAAGGCTGACTCAGTGCCAGGAGCTGACACAGGATGCAGCTTGAAATATTCAGATGGGAAGAGGGTTGAGTTTTCTTTTTCATTTTCAAGAATGCTATTTGAGGAGATAGGATTGTATATGAACATCAAAGAGTGAATTAAATGAGGTCTGTCCTACATTTGGATAGAGGAGATCCCTACAAATCTGTAACTTTCCTGTGTTAAATTTCAGGCTCTGGATTGCTCTGCTATATTGGGAGGCTGCTGTTCCTTTTCAATGTGTTGGGCTGTCTCTTTAACTTTGGAACTATAAAATTTGTTTAAAGGTCCCTAAGAAACAATGGAAAATCCCACTTGTGAGTTAGGACATGTACACATCCAAAAATATGGGTTCTTTCATTTGTGTGTGAATCTGCAAGCAGCACCTCACTAGAGCTGAACTTTTGCTATATAAATAAAACCATCTGGTGTATCCAAAGAATTTCAGTCTCTGGAGAACAGGATCATAAACAATCGATCCTCCACAGACCTTTCAGTATTTTAGTTTGAGCAAAGCTTTCCCACAGCACTGCTTTGATTATTTTATCTGTTTTTAATCTTCTAAGGATTTTATAATCTGGTCTCTCTACTCTAATGTCTACATGTGAGTCCATAAGGAAAAGTTCTGCCCCATCATTTTTGGCATCCTTGAAGTTATTTTGATGAATACAAGGCATCCTTGAAGTTATTTTAATGAATGGATCACAGATAGATACTCAGATTAATAGGGAGTTTGGAAGAAGGAAGTACTGTGTAGTATTCCA
Source organism: Felis catus (assembly GCF_018350175.1). NCBI lineage: Eukaryota > Metazoa > Chordata > Mammalia > Carnivora > Felidae > Felis > Felis catus. The sequence continues at coordinate 103,386,807 of NC_058374.1, forward strand.
TTTTTCTGATGGGAAAATGAGACATAGAGTGGTAAGTTCAAAGTCCCATGTCCCACAACTATTAACTGCTAAACATGAGCCAGATTTTGTGAATCCCAGTTGAATAATCTCTTTACCCAGTACTGTCTTTAACTTAATGTTTATTTTCTTTGAAGCATGCTTCTTAATAAAACAAAGAAAATACAATCTTTGACCAATTGACCAAACAAGACCCGGCAGCTGGGAAATTGGTAAAGTCTCATAAGAATGCAACTGGCTTTCTTCTGCTTTTCTTTTCTCTTTAACCTCTCTTGTCTCCTTTAGCAAAAATCATTTAGTGTTAATTCATTTCTTGGAAGAAGCAAATTTCTAGGCAGCTTCTGAAACTGGAATATGTTTGTATGGATGACCAAAAGGGATTAAGCACGAAAGTCATGTCATAGAACATTGGCCAGGGTGTCTCCATAGACAAAGCTGCATTAGAATCACTTGGGGGAGCTTAAAAACAATGCCTGGGTCCCATACTCTGAGAGCAGCATCTCATTGATCTGGATGGAGCTCTCTAAGATCTTTCTAAATGTGCAGGCCAATTTTGAGAAGCACTATTTGATGCACTTGGACCACATTATTCTACAGGGAAAGCAAGCCTATGGATTATCATCTTTCTCCTAGGGTGGTCGTTTTTGTTTAGAAATAGTTTTAAGTGAAACTAAGAAGTCAGATATCAATATGGGGAGGAGTCTCAGGAGGGATCGAAAACAGCTGTAATGGGAATACTCACCAAAACCAGGTTTCTGCTTTTTCCTGAGGTTTAAGTAGACCTCCAATGTAGCTTAGGTGATTAGAAGTAGGGAACATAGGTTGACAGGGTCTCCTGACATTGGATCCTGCCAGAGCTGGCCATAGCATCTCTGGCACCATTTTTTTTTTTTATAGCAGGTTGAAGCATCATAGTTTCTGCATTTTAAGTTTGGATGTATAACAATGCTGCAGTTTCCATGGTTTATTTTGACACATAATGGCATTAAAAGTGAGTATCTTCACTGCAATTTTATTTGGATGTGACTTGTGAGGCTACTCTCTGCATGCACTGATATTTGCTGGGCTCTTTGGGGACAGGATGTGCCCTGCATCTTAAATGACCCATGAAAGAGCCTCTTCAGTTCAGTAAAATACATACTTCACTTAGTAGAATTTTAAAATATTTTAATGTGTCAAAGTAATAAAAAGAAATTCAAAGAAGCATAAATAATTATTAAAGGTGATGTCGACTTTTTCTTTGGGGCATCAAGGTATCACTGGCATCAAATCAACGTTTGCAGTTTGGGAAAAATCAATTCATGATTTAAGGCTGCCAAAACCGTGGGCAAAGTGAACCCTTGCAGCTCAGTTTGGGAATTAATTCAAGTTTTGTTTAGTGCTAGTATTCTTAGTGGTTCTTTTTTTAAAAATAGTTCTTCCTTTGTTTTGTAGTTCATGCTTTTCCCAGGCTAGTGCAGAGGATCCTTGGTCAGGCTGCAGCAAACAAAGGCGGCCCTTTCTCAACCTCGCTCAGGCCTAGTTCTCAGAGGTGGGAGACTTTCTGTGAGCAAAAGACAGTGGGCTGGGAGGAGGCCGGGTGATTCCATCCACAGGCCAGAGGCCACTATCTCTATCTTCTAGAATAGGTCCATCCTGGCCATTAGGACACCCCTTAAGTTTGTTTTTAACAAACTTTGTGGCTTTAAAGTGATTGGATATTGCCCAGAGACTATTTTGACACAAGGCAGCGAAGCACTAAGCCAATTTTTCAAACCATTTTATGCATCTCTTAATATATTCAGTATTGTTACAATTTATAAAGTTTATTTAGTTTGTTGTGTCTTCCTCAAAATAAGAATGCCATATCCAAGCAGTTTACCTCTTCCTGAGACAGGATACTAAGCATTCATTGACAACTGGTTCCATAAAGGCTGTGGTGTTTTATAGTAGTTTTATGATGATTACGTTGTAATCGAAAGAGTGATGGCTCAGGGTCAGGCAGTGTAAATGAAATCTGGTCCCAGCTCTGCTACTCACTGGCTCTGTGACATTGCAATTTTTTTGAACTCTGTTTAGGTGGCAAGAGAGGGCATAGCGAACTCTTACAGCAACTTTAACTAGTATGATCCACTTAAACAAGATTTACATTTCAATGAAGGAAATCCAAAAGGAAATTTCATCCAGATTTACTTTCAAGAAACCCATCTCTGGGTGTAAATCATTACATTAGCCATGCCTTAGAAGGACCACCATTGATTCTCAAGAATATGTTGCAAATTGTGAGTGAGGTATTGAGATGAATATGCTGCCACCCCCACTCTTTCCTTCTATGGGAAAAATCTACTTCCGTGGCTTATGTATCTTGGAAGTTCCAATACATTATTTTGTCTCTAGTGGATACCCTCAGGACATATGGTAAATTTTTGATGAGACCAGTATGGAAAGTCAGACCCCAGAGCAAAACTTTCTTGGCGATTGTTTCCGTTCTCACAGAACTTCGTGTGCAGTTGGTTTTTTGTTTTGTTTTGTTTTGTTTTTAACCTTCAACTCAATCAGTTCAGTAACGTGAGGGCCCTGCTCTGCTTGTCAAGCTATGGTTGACTACCCTGTCCTGACTGAGATGGCCTCAGTCCAAGATAAGTCAGTCACTCCCCACTCCTCTGCCCCCAAATTCCCTCCCAGATTCTTATTCCTAGTCCATTCTTCTTTGCTTTACCATATGACTTTACTTTCTCACAGAGTTTTACAGGAAAATAGACACTTTGCATATGCTACTTTTAGTTAAAAGTGAATTTCCACACTGGAAACCTTGATTTCACATAAATGAATAAATGAATTTATAAATAAATTTCACATAAATGAATCCTGGATTTCACATAAAAAGCAAGTTTTTCCAAAGTTTTGTGAATCATTACTCACCTGAAACTCTTGTTAACTAAACATAAAAATAGCATGTGCTCTTAACAGGCAGGTCTTTTTGAAAGTAAATGCTGTGTAATTCTAAGTGAAAAAGATATATCTTTGTTCACTGTATTGTTTTAAATTAGGGGGAGTATCTGTCAAATTAAAAAGAAAAGCTTCTGATAATTGATGAAAATTATTAAAAAACTAGTGAGTGGTTGTTAGGAATCATACTAAATTTTTTTAAACCATGAAACTCCCAATAGTAAGCACAGTAAGTTCTTAGTATGTACCCAGATATTTCATGAATAAAAAGAAAGTTATTACTTTAACAGTCAGTTGAATTGGGAGGTAAGGATTATGTCTTCTTCGCTGATACACAGTATAGGCTTATTCCAAATGTTTTTAAAAACATATTAGTTGATTTTTAGAAAATTGTTGGTAGAATTATTACAGCAAGATTTAGAGGAATAGACATCTCTGAAGGACCCTCTGGAAAATACAGAATGTCCTCTAGATGGAGCACCAAGCCTTGTTTTTGTTAAGATAAATAGTCTTATTTTTGTGAAAAGAACTTCAGAACTTCATTTTAAACAGAAAATAAGTTAAAGAACCTTACTCTTAGCTTTGGCATGTATTACCCTGAACATCCACTCTTTAATGGAGCACATGCATTTCAGACAGCATGACTTAACCTCATCTGTGTTGGAGTAAAATATATTTGATTTTCAGGTTCTCCAAGTGAGATCCATTGAGTTCTGGAGACTTCTGGCATGTGCAAGAGCCCGAAAAGCCCCAGATGTCTTCTGAAGACTTAAGTAGAACTGAGATGGAGGGATGGCGAGGAGAAGTCCACAAGGGTCGGGAAAAGTCCTTTTGTCTAGATGGAAGCACTTCCAAATGTAGCTTCAATGTCTGCCTAGTTGGTCATCATGAATGCAAAATACAGACAATCTGTAGTCTTTTAATACACTGTTTTCATTTTACAAAAGAAGAAACTGAGACCCAGAGAAGTAGCTGCCTTTCGTTTGTATCAATGGAGTTTTACGGCACTGACAAAGTTGAGGAAGCAGTGTAATGAAGCTTTGTTGTTTTATTTTGTTATTTTTAATTTTTTTTTTTTTTAGCTGTCTAGCCTCCATTCTCTCTTTCTCATGACACTAATTTTGTTTTGGGAATTACATTCCCCCAACTGTATGGAATCTTGGAAAACTAGTAATGAAAGTTGAGGTATCTCATGAAATTCTTTCTCTATAGTCAAGGGTTAGGCATATGACCCAATTAGTCACTTGAAGGATCTCAGATCTTAAACAGAGTTTTTGTAAGGAAATATGAAACAGTTGGAATTCATTTTTCTTTAAAAAACTTTTTTAAATGTTTATTTTAGTTTTGAGCTGGGGGCGGGGGGATGGGGCGCGGAGAGAGAGGGAGACACTGAATTTGAGAGCCAGACATGGGGCTCGGACTCACAAACTGTTAGATCATGACCTGAGCTGAAGTCAGACGCTTAGCTGACTGAGCCACCAAGGTGCCTCTGGAATTCATTTTTCTTAAGTGATGATCTAATATTCATAGCACTAAGCATGATTTTCCTCCCAGCTTTATTATTGAGATATAAATGATGCATAACATTGTGTAAGGTTAAGGGGTAAAACGGAATGATTTAATACATGCATATATTGCAAAATCTAAGTGTGATTCTTCAATCTTCCTATTAGTTCTGTGAGATCTCTAATAATCTTCTGATAATTCCCCTTTTGCTTAAGTTGGCCAGAGTTAGTTTCTGATCCTCGCAACTAAAGAGCCTTAAGTGATTCCAGCAACTACCATCTACTCAACAATAAGCAAGACCTTCTTATTAGAAATTTAAATCACCCAACAGAGTCACTGTAAGTCACCAGAAGTAACTTAAAACTGATTCATATAGGAAAAATAAACTATGATGAAAGTGAGTTATGACAAATTTTGAATTCTAGTAAGAATAATGTGACAACACTACTGTAATAAATATTTGTTGTCTAAAAAGTTTTCCCTTATATAATATTATACCTTAGAGTACTCTAAAACTATATTAATTTTTTTAATGTTTTATTTATTTTTTTGAGAGAGAGAGAGAGAGAGACAGACAGAGTGCTAGTGAGGGAGGGGCAGAGAGAGAGGGAGACATAGAATCTGAAGCAGGAGCTCCAGGCTCTGAGCAGTCAGCACAGGGGCCAACACAGGGCTCGAACCTATGAACTTTGGGATCATGACCTGAGCTGAAGTCAGACATTTAACCGACTGAGCCATCCAGGTGCCCTAAAACTATAGTTTACTATAGCATTCATGTTAATTTTTTTTTTTTGATGATAAATGTAATACTGAGTTATTTTGCTCAGGTTTTTTTTTAATCTTAAAAATTTTTTAAATGAGGGGTGCCTGGTGGTTCAGTCAATTAAGCATCCAACTTTGGCTCAGGTCATGATCTCACAGTTCATGAGTTTGAGCCCCACTTCAGGCTCCGCAGGATTTTTTTTCTCTCTCTCTCTCTGTCTCTGTCCCTCACTCACTATCACTTTCTCTCTCTCCAAAGAAATTATTTTTTTAATGAATAATAAACTGTTGTTTGTTTTCCTCTTAGAAGTGAGGAAAAAAATCTTCCAAACTGGTAAAGTAGTACAAGCACAAAACATAGAAATATGTGAGTCAGACTAAAATAACGGTGAAATAATAAGTCATTTAAAATTATTTTCCCCATTCAAATTCCTTCTCAAAAGCTTCTGACTTAACCCTGCTATTTAGAAAATGTGTTGCAAAAACCTCATTTTTCTTTATAATATAATGCCATTTCATGTACCCAGCAAGTAGACACTTACCCCCTTTCTGTATCTCAGAATATAATTTTTAAAAAGCAGTCCGATGTTTATAAAAGTTTCTTTAGGCTATTACAACTAATCTTGGAATAATGCAGTATGATATGATTTATGAGCTGACAAGTCTCATGTTTTAACAATGAAATCTCCTAGAAACAGTTAGGCCATTCTTATCTTAACATTTTAAGGCAGAATTTGCAGTTGAGCTCAGCTTGGCAAAGCAAGGGAAAGGAATGCTCTAAAGCCTGAAAGCGAGCATACTGGCTTTCAAAAGTGGCCAACAGAGGGCTTTTCTGTGATTGCGGCAAGTGCCTCCTCATTGGCAAATTCATAGAGCGACCGAAGAAAAATTACCTTGTCAAATACAAACTCAGGTTAAAGGGAAACCAGTGTCCTGGATGTAAGCTAGCTTCAATAAAAAGAAAATAGCAAGGCTGGTTAGTAGAATGGAATTTATGTGATTTAATTCAACCTAATAATTGACTTGTTAATGTAACTTTTGTTTTTGAAGGTCATGATGGGTGTTAATCAGGTAGAAGGACAGGTAAAAACCCACCATTTTTGGGATCTGCTCAAATTAGAGTTTGATATAGACACTGCCCTATCATGGCTCTTTAACTGGGTTGGAGTAGAGTGGTGTGCTGGGACCAGCTCCTCCTGGCTCCTGAAAGACAGTTACTAAGCTTGTAGGTTACTAAGCTTGAGTCAGTTGAGATCACATTGAACTGCAGCCTCTCTCACCTTGCTCATTGCTTATTTTCTGCCTTCTGGTCTTTCACACAATGTGGTAAATGCAACTGTCCCCGGCACTGCCGCAGTTCTGTCTTCCAGAATGATACAGCTTTTCAGCTTCACACCTTACGAGGCATGTCTCATTGTTGATGTAATATTATTGTTTTTCATAAATTTGGTGGGGCCCACTATTTACTAACTCTGTACTCATATGTACAATGAATAATTAGGTTCTTTTTGTTTGTTTGTTTTTACTGTAGTTGACCCTATGACCATCATCCACTGCTCTATTTGGATGGCTTAGGAAATGTCCTTCAGAATTCCAGTACCTTCCTTCGCCGGCATCTTGGTGTGGGGGTGGGGTGTGGCTCACTTCTCTTGGTCTTTGGGAGACTGGCTTTCCCAACAGTGCTTTCTGGAGCAGTGTGGGTCCCTGCAGCGAATGGTTGGTCTGAGCTTCTCCTAGGGCTGGCCACTTCTGCTGTCACATCCCTAGTGTTTTATCCCTAGTGGTCTGCTGATGTTTGCAACTGCTGATGGAAGCTGCTATAACTTCTGCTTTGTTCTTCTGGTTATCTTCTCTGATGAGTCCAACTTCAGCTTTCACTGGTTTGAGTTTGAGGTCTGTCTCCGAGTCCCAGGTGACAAAGTCCAACCTGCAGACTTTCTGCCACCAAGGTGGTTCTTTCTGAAAGAATGGCCCTCTTGCTAGCTCTGAAATCAGACTCTCATGTGCCTGCCACAGCATTCCTATGGAGACATGTGGTCTCATCTGTCAAGTGGCATCTGAGGGCTGCCCCGGAGAGCTGAACTCAGGTCTTCCCTTTGCTTCTCCATACTTTGCTTCTACTATTAACATGCCCTTGGCGGCATCATCTTCTTTCCTACCTTTGATTCATTTCCTTCCGCATTCCATCTGGCTGTGGGTGATGGGCTTTGACTAAATCCTTCGTCTTCTTACCTCAGTGGGAACTCCATCACATAGAACTTTGAGATCCAGTCCTCAGTCCTGCCTCTTAATATATAAGAAGGGGGATAAAGAGTATCAAAAATCTCCTTCCTTCTTGGAAAAGCCAGATTTTGAAATTAATTGTCTTTCTGCAGACAAAAAAAATCCCATTTTGTATGTTCAAAGCTGAATATTGTATTTTACTTTTCTCCTCTTTGTTTCCTGGATAAAATAACCTGAATCTCCAAGGCAGATGCATGCCTCATTCTAACTTGGGAGAAAGTCATACACATGAAATCACAAAAAAGAAAAACATATTAATTATATTGAAACAGTATCCCCATTACATGTACTTAATTTCTCTCACCCTCTGGGTGAGAAGCTTCTTGAGAGGAAGCTCTCCTACTGGTCAAGAACTGGTCTATTTTGAGCAGCCTCTTATGTTTGTATCTTCGGTAACTACTTCTTGTTGGTATCTTTCAACAGATACCTGCATCTCTGTAAACAAAGGAACAAGACAGTTCTCCACAGACTTCACATCTGTTCAAACCTGCTCTTTCTCTAGAGTTTCCCATCTCCATAAGGGACACCACTGCCCACTCAAGTAATCATACCAGAAAACATCATCCTTTACATCTTGTTTCTTCTCATGCACCATGTCTGCTTAACTACGAAATTCTGTGACTCTGTTTCTAAATATGTCCTGAATTAGTTTCTATATTCTACTTTCACATCTTCCATCCTAGTGTGAATCACTATCATCTCTTAACCATCTCTGGCTTTTTTTCTGCATTTACTTTTGTTCCCCTTGCATAAAGAGTTATCTTAAAACAAATAGATATATGTAATAGATAACATGTGTGTGTGTATATATATAAAGTACATATGTGTGTATATATTAATATATGTGTGTGTGTATATAATATGCATATATGTACACACATACATACACATATATGTAAAATCCTGTTTATATTACTCCTTTGCTTCAAACTCTCCACTAGGTTCTATTCTTCTTGGGGTGAAATCCAAAATTCTGACAATGGCCCAAAACACTTGAATGACCTCCTTTTGCTGCTCTCATGTCCCAGCCTTACACCCTTCCCTCCCTAACTCACCCTGCTCCAGCTGTACTAAGCCTGTATTTCTTCAAACCTACTTGGCTCCTTCCTTCTTAAGGCATCGGAATAAGCTGTTTTCTCTGTTTGGTAACATCTTGGTTCTCTCCTGCTAACTCCAATTCTCAATTTCAAAGTAAGCTTCTCTTAGAAGTTCCTCCTGAAACTTTCCTCTTTCCTACAAGACTCTCAAGGCATCTGGTACTTTCTTTGAGGACACACACCACAGTTACAATTAAATACTTAATTTTATAATTGCTTTTAATGTCATTGACCTCACTGGATTGTAATCTTTGAGGAAGGAGGCTATTGTATTCATTTTTTCTATTTCCTCTGCCTACACTTAGATCACCCATTAAATTAGCTTAAGAGATGATTTGTATATGTTTTATCTTTATATGTTTAATCTTCATACCATCTAATGTAATGTTTCACCCCTAGTAAGTATTATGGAACTTATATGAGTAACTATTTATAATTTTTACTATTTCTTATTTTTTCCCTCTGCCTGCTTCGAGGGGTTTCTGTCTTGTCATCTATATAAAAAGGAGAGTTTTTGTGAGATATTGTGTGAAGATGAAAGCAACTAAATTCAAAGAAGTAAGCCAGATGTTGTATTCTGAAATGTTGAATTCAACTTCATGTAGCATACTGCTATCAAAGAGCTCTTTTAAAAAAAATGGCCACTGGAATTTCTAACAGATCTCGATTGCCTGCAGGAGAAAGTCTGTCATATTTAACACAGAATATAAGACTTTCCACAATCTGGGTTAGGCTCCCTTCATAACCTCATTTCCCAGCCCACACCATCCCGCCCTCTAATCCTGCCCACCAACCTCTGTGAACATACCAGAAGAGGGAGATGATCATTAACATCCTATTGCTATCACCACTAATGACATTTATTAACGATAAGTTTATATCAAAGACAGCGTGAGGGCCTGTGGGGCATACAGGCTTATAGCTCTCAATCACCTATTCATCTAGTAGAAGTGATAGGCACAGTCATAAAAGATAAATAGCAATATAAATTAGTTAAATAGTAAGTGCCAAATAGTAGTGGAGAGCGGGAGTGCAATTTTCTGAGAGGCAAGCCAGTGCTCTGCTTTAGTTTTATGTTTCCACAGATAAATTGTGGCTCCGGGTAAACAAGGAAAGGTAAGAAAGAGATATTTAATGGTTTGCCTTTCTCCATGAAAATATGTCCTGTGATTCATCCATTGCTCTGTGTAGTCTTCCTTCTTTCTCATCTTAAAAACTGTTGGAATTGTGATCTTTATTCAGAATTCAAAGGAACAGGTGTTTTGTCAATGACTGAGAGCCCTCATCTGAGTCTCCTCGAACCCTGGGCTCACTGACTTTACAAACTCAAATATGTTAGTTTGACCTGTGGGGACAATGCTTGAATTCATCCACTTGGAGGCATTTATCTGGGTCTACTGGATGTGGTTGTGCATTAAATAAGCAAAAGAGAAGAGCTTTGAAAACTCTACTCCTGCAAGGGTCTTATATCAGAGAAACACATTAATTTATTTGACTAATGAATATTTTTTAGACAATGAGGAAAGGAAGAGATTAAGATGAGTCCCATGTCCTCAGAAATCCACAACTGGTGAGACAGACCATAAAGCAATATACACTGTGCTGAGAGCAATGACATGGTGTGGATGATCCATCACAGAAAAGGCTGAGCATCTTGAAGTCAGAGAAGGAGTGCACAGGAGGGGTGATGTTAAACTTAATCTAGAAGATGAGCAAAACATGAGCAAAAGTTAACTTTGCTCTACCAGAAAAGAGTGGGTAAGAGTTCTCCTCTGTCTACAGAGATGCTGCAATCCTGTGCCTTCTCCCATCTGTTTTCCCAGAAGTAGTAGTCCTTGAGCATAACCTGTGAAGGAAAGTGGGCCTAGGTATTTTCCTCCTGACCTAGTGAAAGACCACCCTGAAGAGAAAGCCTTCCTGAATGTTAGCCAGAGTGAGCCCACATCATCACCACTAAAGTGCCCCAGATGCTGGGGCACTAAGCCTACTGAATCTTCCAAATGAGTCAGGTTGATGCTACAATAATGTTTCATATAACTAACAACCCCAAATCTCAATGGCATACCACACATTAATTTCTGGCCCATTGGAGTCAGCTCTTTGAGGGTCTGTTTTAGTCTGGATTCCACATGTTTCCTCATTCTTCCTGGACTAGTGGCTACCCAGGACATATTCTTCTTCTTCAGAAGTGCAAGAAAACAATAGCAGAAGGGGAAGAAAACAATCCAAGAAAGTAGATAGCAGAAATGCAAGAAAACAATCCAAAACTCTGAAGGTTTAAAGGTTTTGCTTAAGTTGGGCAGAGAAAGTCACATGACCATTTTAACCATCAACATGGAGGGGAAATATACTTTTTTTCTACTTCAGGGAGAGGTATTGTAAAAAGCATATAAAAAAGGGAAAACATATAATTCTCCACAAGGAGAATATGAACAAGGAACTGAGAACAATAATCTAATCTATCCAACAATATTCATGCCTGCTGTTGTCCACATACTAACATAGAATTCTTAGTGTCTTTATCCCTAAGACACTCAGTGTCAAAAAAGGTCTCCCAAATTTCCAATCTTGTCACAGCTTCCCTGTCATTGAAGTCACCCTGACTCCCATCAATGGAGTACTGTAATAGAAGTCTAACTTCCGGGTTCTCCTGGATCTGGTTCTTGGACATCAGAAGAATGAGCTAGACTCAGAACAATGCTTAGTGGTAATGGGACTATTTCACAAGGCCTCACCTCTGTTTTTCTTGGGGTTCTTACTCACATCTTTCATCTTCCCTCTTATATAAAACTTTTTAAGAAGGTGTCCCTGGGAAAATTTAACCTCTTTTTGTATGTATATATCACAGTTCTCCAGTTTTTCTTAGGTCTAAGCAGATTATTTGGGGGACCTTGGAATAGTAACCCCCATCTAATTTATAGTATCCCTCAGCAGAAAGCCATTGTCCTGAGATCTACAGTCAGCAAGCTGGAGACCCAGAAGTTTTGTTCTTGTCTGAATCTGAGTGAGTCTGAAGGCAGGAGAAGATGGATATCCCAGCTCAAAGACAGTCAGGCACAGACAGGGTATTCTTCCTTGCTCATATTTTTTTCTTTTCCCTTTCCTTTCCTTTCTTTTCCTTTCCTTTCCTTTCCTTTCCTTTCCTTTCCTTTCCTTTCCTTTCCTTTCCTTTCCTTTCCTTTCCCCTTCCTTTCCTTTCCTTTCCTATCATTTTCTCTTTTTCTTTTCTTTTCTTTTCTTTTCTTTTCTTTTCTTTTCTTTTCTTTTCTTTTCTTTTTGTTTCCTTTGTTTTCTTTCAGTACTTCAGTGGATTGGGTGAGACCTATCCACATTGGGAAGAGCAATCTACTTTACTCAGTCTACCAGTTCAAATGTTAACATCATTCAGAAACACCTTCACCAACACACTCAGAATAATATTAACCAAATATCTAGGCATCTTGTGGTCCTGTCAAGTTGACACATAAAATCAACCATCACAGTCATCCCCCTTTTTCTTAGATCCTCTATATCAGTCATGGATCATTGCATGTCAGGGAATGAAATTCTAACAAAGTTAACTCAATTAAAAACAAAGTTATTGGATTGATGTGATAATGGAAACCAGAATGTGGTGAAGTATCTTCTCCATCACGTATTTCTTTGCTTCCCTCTAAACATCTGCTCCAATCTTCATACTTCTCTTTGCAGAATAGCTTCCTTTGCTTATTTAACTATGCATGAGACTAAAAAAGAGCTACCCTCTAATTCTGTATGACCACAAAACTACAAGGCCCACAATCTTATGACTACATGTAACTTTTATCTATGTGATATATATTTCAATACCTGAGAAAGAGAATTGGATCAGTTGAGGGACAATTATACATTATTTTACTTAATGTCATGTGCCTATCCCTGGTGGCTAGAGAATGTGAGTGTATTAGGTTCCTATTGTTGCTATAACAAATTACCACAAATTTAGTGACTTAAAACAGAAATTTATTATCTTATAGTTCTGGAGATCAGAAGTCTGAAATGAGTTTCACTGGGTTAAAATCAAGATGTAGGCAGGACTGAATTTTTTCCGGAGGCTCTGGGGAAAATACATTCCATTGAATTTTCTAGCTTCTAGAAAATCCCCCAAATCCTTGGTTTGTGGCTGCTTCTTCCATCTTTGAATTTCTCTTTCACTCTAATCCTTCTGACTCCCACTTTCACTGATAAGGATTCTTGTGATTACATTGGGCCCACAAGAATTTAAGTTAAGGGAATCATTGACTTAATTATATCTTTAGGTCTCTTTTGCCATCAGATAAAATTTTTTTTAGTGTTTATTATAGAGAGATAGAGCATGAGCATGGGGGGGGGGCGCTGGGGGGGGGAACTGAATCTGAAGCAGGCACCAGCCTCTGAGCTGTCAGCACAGAGCCCGACGCGGGCCTCAAACTCACAAACCATGAGATCATGACCTGAGCCAAAGTCTGATGCTTAACTTACTGATCCACCCAGGTGCCCCAAGTCTCTTTTAAGGCAAAATTCACAGGTTCTGGGCATTAGGACATGGATGTTTTTGTGGGGTTATTCCACCTATCACAGTGATAGTCAAGATTTGTTGCCTCTGGGAGGAGGTTTTCTGCATAAAGAGCGTGGAAAGAGTAAGCAAATTAAATAACATCATGACTTTATTTTCCCAAACAAGGAGCTGTTCACTAATGGATAGTGAGGCTGGCCTCCAGCTTCCACTTAATTCTTCTAGCCTCTACAGCTTTCCCCTCCAATGGGATCTGTCAGTGCTCCCATATTTGTAATTTACTTGCATTCCTCTTTCCTACTAGAAGGAACTAGTTTGGTATGTAATTTCCCCAAAGCTAGATTCTCTATTACAATTCAGATGCCTAATCCACTTAGACTCATGGATCAGAAAACATAGAATGTAGTGGAGGTGGGTTTCAAAATCTGTGCTTCCAATATACTCCCTAGGGGATTCTTGCACCCACCAAAGTTTGAGAACCATCACTGTATGCTAAGGTAAACGTATTTTGTTAGAAGAGAAGACCGAAGGAAACCCTCCAAGAGAAGATTTTGTCTTTACTGCAGCTTTCGCGAGATAATGATAATAATTTTGCATGTAACTCAGCAAGACTCTAATTTAGGCTGGGAGCCAGGGAATGGGGTATGTCAAGATAAGAGGGGAAACATTTCTTTTTGAGATTATCCGACCTTTGTGCAACTCTCCAATAATAATAAAGGGCTTGGTTTCTTCTAAGTTATGTTTTCATACTTATCTGTGCTATGCTGAAAACCACAGTGATGCTGTGTCTCCAAAGACAGCTTTCTGTACCAACTTTGCCAATTTAGGGAAGGCGGAAGATGATAAGCTGATGTTTGACTCTCCAGTGGCTGTTGCAGTAGTTGTCACAGATCAGGTTGTCCCGTGTCTAAGTTGGAATCTTGATGTGATATGAAGTCATCCAACTATGACATTTAAATATTTGACTGGTTTTCTTTTATATTTTAAATAACTTGATCCAAGTATGAGATGTTTTGATATACTTTCTTTATAAACTTATATTTGTTTGTTTTGAATAACTTGGATAAAATCAGTAGAGTTGAATTAGGTAAGTATTTACCTGTGAATCATACATGGCTCCATATCACATGTTTGTAATTCAACTGGGAAAGTAAGTGGTAAATATGTAAATTAGTCACTTAGAAAATAACATCATATGATTTTTGATAGTTGGTGGTTCTGTTTTTGGCAATATGGCAATTAAATGTTTTAAATGTTTGCCAGGTATGAAATACTTGAATATGCTGAATAAAATAAAATAGTCATCCATTTAAGTGGTTGGATGAGCTCCCAAGAATGTAAGGGATATCACTGAAATTTCTTGGAGCAACTGACAGATACAGATGCAAAATCTTTTTTAGAGAGGCACGTTCTCAGCTTTGGAGTAGAAGATTCGCATAGAAAACACCTTCCAGACATGGACCTAAAATTCAAAATTACAAAACCCATGACGTAATTCACCCTAGGCCTGAGAAGAAAATGCAACAAACAACAGGGTTATATCCTTCATCCTCCTGAAAACTTCAGATACCATTATCCCTCAGCAACTCTAAAATAAGAACATCTAAGATGATTGAAGATACAACATGAAATTGAATATCTGAGAAACAAACTTAGTTTATGTTATTATATTTAGTGTGTTATATATTACACTATATAGTGTAAATGCACAGTGCTATAGGAGTTTAGAGAACGAAGTGCAGGAAATACTGGTATTATTTCTTAAACTTGGTATTAAAATATTGACAAGAAGAAACTGGAGTTGTAGGAATATTACTTCTTTCAAGATACCAGTTAGATATGGCAAATCAATGGCATCATAGTAATCTGAAAAGTGAATATCCCTATAAAATATAACACATTAACTTCTGGGAGTCAGCTTTAAATTGAAATCATGACAGACACACCTATTGCTTATGACACATAATCATGTTTTTCTTCAGAAAAGCTAAGACAGATGCCATTTGTTAATTAAATTACATGAAACATCCCGGAAATTGCCAAGCAACACACCCCTGAGAGCACAAATAGAATACTGCAAAACTATCTTATAATGCAGTTAAGTTCAGGTGGTTAAAATCATGTCAAAGATATAGGATTCTTTTTGTTTGCTCAGTGATAACAAATTCCAGATAAAATCACTAAACCTGAAATGTGCTAGGTTTAGTAAAGCAAGTGAGGAATAATTGCATTTCACTGGTAGAATATGATATGATGGGAATGAAACGTTATCTACTTTAGATTTGGTCTCAATGAATGAAAAATGAGGGCTCTATAAATCACCAAAGACGTTGCTTTTTCTCAAGGATAATGAACTTCATTAAAAGTACACTCCCCCTTTTTATTATTGATGTATAAGGTCAACATTTTCCCATTTTTGCCAGTTGTTTTTAATGTGGCATGTTGAGGCCAGTAGGCTGTCAGGTGTCGACTTTCTAAAGATCATATTCCATGTGGGAAAATGTGCAGTGCTCCTGTAGCAGAAAGGGAACTGTGTATTCCATGCATTATGTAGTCTCCTCAGACCTCTTATGAACTTAATATCTCTTCACGAGCTGGTAGCTGACTCACTTTTTGCCAAAGTTCCTTTGTCACAGTAGAATGAAATATAAAAGCTGTCAACTAAATTTTGACAGTAATAACTACATGTAGCAACAGTCATAAATTCCTTTCTTGTGGCTCTGGGTCTAATCTTTTATCTAAACTCTCTGTTCTATTGTTGCTATTCATGGAAGTCTATTTTGCCTATTTTCACGCAGCCTACCATTTAGCGTAATGAGTTCATAATGTAGTTAGCTGAAAAAGACCTTGGGATTTGTATTGTTTTCTTTGCCACTGTTCACTCTCCTTTACTAATCTCCTAACTTCTATAATACTGGGTGGAGGAGGAATAGAAAAAAGCATCCCTGAAACCTCTATCTACAAAAGAATAGTCACCCCGAATATTTCTGTTAGAATTTCTATTATTTTCTTTACCAGACAAAACAATTTCTAGTTTTTAAATGCACATAGTTCAAACCAGAGAAACAGTAATAAGAATGCCAGATGGTATAGGCTTGGAATTTTCAACTTTAACAAGTTAAAATGGCTGTGATATTTTTGAATCGGAAGTCTAAACATACCGTATGAAATTTGAGGTGAAAAGTTCCAAGTTGTTACATTTGAATTGAGAATATAAAATATCCAAGTTTATATTAGAAATAAATACTTTTCACTTGGCTTTACATTGCTGTTTACTAACCCTTTTCTCATCAAGTTCTGGTAATGTTTAGAAAAATCTATGAGTATGATAGAAATGTTTATTTTTTTGAATCATGAAATTTAACCTTGGTTTCCTTTTTGGATTTTCCCACATGTGTGTCACTTGTGAAAAATTTTAGGTTCAAAGAAAAAAGTCAAACAATTAATAGAGAGGGAAAAATCCTAAAGTATGATTTATAGATTATTCATATTTTAGATTGATTTACATGGGAAACTAATAAGCAATAGTTTCTTGGCATGACACCAAGAAAAACTATTTAAATTAAGGAGGGGGCTTAGTAATATGTATTTGTTATGTGCAATTTCTACCCTTTCCAGAAAGAGTCAATAAGCATTCTGCATAAACGAAATTGCTGCTCTTAATTTAAAAATCTTTGGAAGAAAATTATTGTTTTCTAAACAAGTTTCAAGCTTAATTTTTAAAATTCACATCTTCTTAGTATCTAGAATACTTTATAATTTTGATTGTGGTTGAGTAGATACATATTTTTGGACAAATATTTAGGGTGTAACCACAAATAGCTAACCCTATCTGTTTAAAATTATATTAATTCATTGTCTAATTAATTTAAGAGTAATGACCAACAACCTTTCAATAAATATTTGTTAAACACATACTATACTTAAATTATTTAAACCTATGGGCACCTGGGTGGCGCAGTCGGTTAAGCGTCCGACTTCAGCCAGGTCACGATCTCGCGGTCCGTGAGTTCGAGCCCCGCGTCGGGCTCTGGGCTGATGACTCAGAGCCTGGAGCCTGTTTCTGATTCTGTGTCTCCTTCTCTCTCTGCCCCTCCCCCGTTCATGCTCTGTCTCTCTCTGTCCCAAAAATAAATAAACGTTGAGAAAAATTATTTAAACCTATCTATCAAACATTTAAAATGGGTGTACATATGCAGGGGTGTGTGTATGTATGTGTGTAGACAGATGCATAGGTACTTACACTTTTAATGAATTATATAATGTGTTTTCATGCTAAAAACATGAATTTATAGGCAAACATCTCTTGACTCATGGAATTGACAGTCATGTAGGCAATGGAAAGGAATTAAAATTATTTAGAACAAGAGTGAAAGATCATTGAATTTGGGACTCAGGCAAGGAACTGTTTATATAGTAGATACTGGCATGCAGTATATTAGAATGTCAAGGATACTGCCCTGGAAACTCATTGCAGAAGAGGTGTCTGAGTACAACAAGACGTTAAGAACTAACTGCCTGTTTTTCCATCTCAAAGGTAGTTCCTGTGTAGTCAGACATTCCTTACCACTGTGTCCCCATCTGGTAAATGAGTCTGATAATAGTGGAGGTAGTGGATGGGATCTGCTATAGGGAATATGCACCCCTTGTATAAGCATGACTTTCACTCATTCACGGGGTTTAGGTCATCTCTGTAAGGTTCATTATGAAATATTAGAGGTGTTCTCTGATGCCCACCTAGATAGTCACTTCCAGAGAAGAGTGTGCTTACTGCTGGGATAAGAAGCCCTCTTATGTTGTCTAACTGGGCACCTGTCGTAGAGGATGGCAAAATGGAGTGGGAAGGGAGGGTCTTCAGGGCTTTACTTTACTTTAGTTTCTTTGTGAAGTCAGATATTAAAATGTCAGCTTTTTGTGTTATTTTCTACTTCGGTTGTAGGATGTTTAACAGAAAGATCTGTGGGCACGTGCATATGGCAACTTAAACTACATTGTAATGGGACTTGAGTTGAAAACATACGCATATCATCTTAGTTTACTTTTCACTTCTAAAGAAAACGTTACGAGAACATCTAGACATTCTAGAAACAATTGATACGATTTTATTTCACCCTTTTTTCTCAAAGGACAGGTAATTATTTATTGTGAATAAAACACACATAACAGATCAACAATTAGGAATCATGGTTATCTTCTGTGACATCAGGAGATAACAACAGGCTTTTTGTGGGTTTGATGCTGCTGTCTTATTTAGAAGTTGTGAAAGACTAATATAGGCCAAAAAGGAGTATGATGTGCAGAAGCAGGGTAGGGTGTAACTAATACGGGCTCAGGTAAGCAGCTGCCATGCATCACTAATGAGAGACTCAGCCAAAGAGTTGCCTGCAAGCTCTAAAGCTTCAGATGCTGTATGTAGTTAGAAAGACTGGAATTTCCTTTTGAATTACGTTGTTACAAAGTTATATTTATAAGAATTTGAGCACTCGACGAATGCGCCAACTTCTAAGATGCCATCATAGTAAAGACCAACAATTTGGTTGCATTTCAGGGAGAAAGGCTCCACTGAAATGAACATTGTGAGGAAACTCAATTTAATGATACCTCGGAGTATATTCTTGCTTCATTTACTGTTGTCATTACAAGGTAAGAAGTTATATGAAATTTTTACCTGATTTTATTGTGTGTTAGTCTCTCTTGCAACTGATATGAACAGTTTTCCCTTACACTGGAAGGCACTTTGAAGTCACTGGAATGAATAGATACTAAATGACCCCTAGATCATCTTTTTCAAAGTTCTTGGTAATGTAGATAATTTTGGGACTTTAGTTTTTATTTGTGTCTTTTCTTCAGATGTTAAAATCATGCTTTTATTATCATAAGTAACTATACTGGAAGAAACTCTGATTCTAATTTTTTCTTTTCTTTTTTTTTTTCCTAATTTTTTCTTTTCTAAAAGATGATTTAAAATGGTTGTCGATATAACTTAAACATTTGAAATTTTATAATAAATAAAGAGAAAAAGATTACCTAAACTTTCTTCATGCCATCAACCCAAGAATGGTGAACAGTTATTGTGAGAAGGACTTTAACATTTGGGGCTAAAAATTGATTTTCAATGATTTTTATAACAATTTTATTTATAAATTAATTCGTATAGAATATTTTCATGGAGAAAGCATTTATTTACATCCACTTATTAGTTTTTAATCCTGAAAAGAGCTGTATATTTTGAAGCTTGTAGGGGAAGTGAGAGAAATTACTGAAACATAAGACTAGAGGGGTCATGGACTCAATCTTTCAATCCTTGTAGTGACAGAAATTCCAAGGAGAAAATGTCATAGAGTATTGAGAGCTGGAGGAGACTTTACAGATGGACTTGTCCAACACCATCATTTTTTTTTATGTGTTTGCTCTCTTGCTTAAACTTGGCATTTGCTAAGTGGTAGGACCAAGACTAAAATTTGGAGCTCTGACTCCAAATCTAGTGCTTCTCCCACTGTATTTATGATGTCTCTACAAATCTAGGTACACTGTTCCTTCTGTCTGGATTACCAGTTACTTTGATGACTCACAGGAGAATTTGCTGCTCAACATCCTCTAGAAAATGCAAAATAACTCCCAGCAAAACTCAGACTAAGTTTTAGAATTTAGGTTACAATGATTTGTTTAGTAACCAGAACATATGACCTCCATATATGGATAATTTGTTCCCCATTCTTATACGTGTATATTTATCTCTGGCAGGATATATTTGTGCATCATCCATCTTGACGAAAGTATCTAAGTGAGTACTTCTTGTTCTTTCTGTCCTCTAAAACATAAGTTAATGGGAATGAGCAGAGCTCAGCAGATAAATGTATCTGCTTTTGAAAAAAAATAAACTATTTTACAAAATAAGGGCATGAGATGTAGTTCTTTAAAATATTTCCACAAATTAAAAATTCTCAGGCATTCATCTCCCTATTTATGAAGAAAAAGTTTTTCCTTTCATTTTAATTATAAGATGAGTTTTTGGTGGGGTCCAATGATGTAGATACTAAGGAGATAATACTTTCACTTCAAAGATTTATAAAGAAGTTATGTTCAATAATCCCCCCTTTTATATTCTTATTATTAATATACATTGTTGATTATAATCATGCTATATCTTAGCATAGAGTAAAACAATTTTTAATGATAAAAATAAAATTGTTCTAGCACTAAATAATGAAAATCACTTTCTGAACTAAACCGATCTGCTTGACGGAAAGCAGAATTCTATTCCTCATTTGATTTTGATAAATCACAGATTGATGTGCTTATTCACACTAATGTTAATCTGTGCTTTATGACATGGAAAGGGAGAGAAGTGAATATCATGTCTGGAAAAAGTGAATGTGCTCTTGGCGAATACTTAACTCACGGGTTTTATGGTCATGTGGAGAAAATATCGTGTGTTGGTGTTACGATATTACGCTATTTTGTTTACTTCTCTATCTTCAAGTTCCTTCCTAAAATTCAGTTTACATCAGAGACCGGAGAGATTTGGGGACACTCTTGAATTTTGTAAAACGATACAGCACCGCCACCCAAATCTAACCCCTCCAAAAGGGGAGGGGGACCTTTTAAATGTTAAACCAAGAAAGACCTCTTTGATAAAGTGATGGAAATCAGGAGGAAAACATCAGCTCTCTCTTGGGAAAGGCTTGTTCAGGTTGCCTAGGGGCCTTTGACTATACAAGTTCTTTTTGTTTTCTTCCAGAAACGGGTTTAATGAAAATCGACAGAAAAGAGCTCTTTTAGCAGCACAGGTAGGTTATGCCTCAGATGGAAAGAGGCAGAGAAATAATCCATTCTGCTTCGGGACTCTGCTGTCACTTCAACAATGAGACCTTTGTGAAGGGGAAAAAATGCTAAAAACAAGACAGGAAGGAGAAGAGGCAAAGTAACTTCTCTACTGCTTTTCTACAACCCTCAAATTCATGCTTAGTTCATGTTTACTCGTTCAGTAGAGTGCTTTTTTGCTATTTACCTCAGTTACCTACTGATAGGCTCACAGCATGTGTGGGAGATTGAATCTCATCTACATGCCAGAAATTTTTAATCGTTTTAAAAATTAAGCACGATAGCAGGGTGATGCAATCAAACAAATACGAGTGAACAGGGGCAGAGAGAGGTCTACATGATCTGAGTTAAGTACTTGCAAAAAGGCATCAGAGGTGTCCTGATGTCCTGACAGACAGCTTTTATATTGTCTGACAAATCTTGATGACAGACACCTCTGGAGAGGTGACCTCTATTTTTGGAGGGCAGGTAGCACTGAATCTGAGGAGGCCCTTCTGCTTGGGTCCCCTTATATAAAGGATTTAGGGTAACATAATTACAATATTTGCAAACTATGATTGGAATGTTCAAATAGGTGGATTTAAAAAATATTTCTCTATAAAAGATGGGTGGTAAAATAGAGAATCCTAACTTAAAGGTATTCATGGGAAAGTAATGTGATTTGAATATTTGTATAGCGAACGACTTATATATTCAAGGAGGCCTTTGTCAAAATCTGAATTGCAATCAGTTCTGCTAGTATTTTCTGGTAAATGCCTGAATTTTTACATGTTTTGGTGTTAATTAAAGAGAACTGAAGATGGATTTGATAGGCCATTTGTGTCAATTTAGAGGACAGAACTAATTTATTCAGAAATCTTTTTTTTTTTTTTGTAGTGAGATGGGCAAAAGATTGTCTTTGGAATGGAAACACTTTTTTCCCCCTTAAAAAGAGTGTTTTGTGTACTTAAATACTTCTGCATCATGTGAAGTGGTTAAAATGATGTTTCTCTGAGAAATTTAACTACATATTTGTCAGTTGACCATGTAAACCACAGAAAGACATTAGCATGACTCAGTAGAAAATCCATTTTGAGAAAAAAATGCATGTTGGTGAACCTACTAGTTTCAAAAATCTGTGAAATAGACCCCAAAGTTGTCCCATGAAGTGACCTGTGGATAGGGTTATACTATTGTCCATTTAGGTATTTTTAGAATTTGTATAATTTACCCCAAAGGAGTTACCTGTGGTTATTAAGTCAGGAGCACACTTACTTGTGTTGGTTTCCCATTTAGAGAGAACCTGTTTAACATCTGAACAGGTTTTAAAAGAAGAAATGCTGAAGAAGGGCAGTGAGGTCATCATCATGCGCTGCATGAAATTTCATCCGTCATAAGTCCAGTCTTGCCCACTGATTCATAACTTCTGCTCTAGGAAGACAGAGCATCGATGGATAGATACTTGTGAGAGTAAGGATTCAGGAATATGTTGGCAATGAGATGAAGGATGAGCAAAGAAAGGGTAGACACAAACCTCTGTTTCTCTGTGCTTCCCATCCTCCTGTGGGGATGTTATCAGCAAGGAGGAAGAATGGGCTATCATCTTGTATCAGTTATGTGAACGTATGTACCCACTGCCTGGACTTCTTTTGCACTTGCCTTACATTTCAGAAATCTTCTCCTGAAAGCAGGTGCTGAGAGACTTAGGTACAGCCAATTTATTTGGGAAGTACACAAGTAAGGGAGAGAGAAAAGTGGGACCAGGAAGGGAGAAAATCCCAGAGTGTAGAAAGGAGGGGTTTGGGGGCTCAGTCTTGGTGGTGGTCCCTTTCAGAGAGGATGAGAGAGAATCCCAAGCAGGCTCCGTGCTGCCAGCACAAACAGTGAGATCATGACCTGAGCTGAAATCAAGAGCTGGACGTTCAACTGACTGAGCCACCCACGCTCCCCCAAAATCTTTTATAGTCATAGTTCTAAACAAGGCTGGGGAGGCAGATCATTCCCATTTGAATTATGCTTGTTTTCAGTTTCATTGTTATTTTTTGACGACATACCAGGGACCACGCTAGAGACATAAAATGAATATCAGTGCCTATTGCTTAGATTCTAAATTCTAATGAAGGTAAGACTATAAAGAAGTCATTTCTGGGGCACCTGGGTGGCTCAGTCAGTTAAGAGTACAACTTCAGCTCAGGTCATGATCTCACAGTTCGTGAGTTCGAGCCCTGCGTCGGGCTCTGTGCTGACAGCTCAGAGCCTGGAGCCTGCTTCGGATTCTGTGTCTCCCCCTCTCTCTGCCTCTCCCCCACTCATGCTCTGTCTCTATCTCAGAAATAAATAAACATTAAAAAAATTTTAAAAAGAAGTCATTTCTGTGTAACTTATTCATTGAATCTGACACCATCAATTATTTGCCATTATTTATATGACTTAAAAATAAAATGCTCTCCATTGTAAGTGTAAGATTCCATTCTGAGTTCAGGTTAGTTAAAAAGGTAAAAGCTATGTATGTGTCTTGTCTTAGCACTGGTGAAATGTAGTGTGATGCAGGGAATGTGTGGTAATTAGGATGCTTCCGTAATGAGGAGGCCAGTGTGCTAAGCACTTGTAGTTTCCATGGAGTATATATACCCTAAGTTAAGTGAAAGGATATGGAGAAAAAAAAAGGCTTGATCTTTCTTGTCTGGTGCATTCAGTTTTTGCCTAGTAATAAAAATCGGTAACTTGTTTACAACCCTTGTTCTATGCCTGGCACTGCTCTTTGTGCTTTCCTTATCCCATTGCATTTAATACAATTCTACTCTTATTCCATTTTATAGATTGGGAAACTGAGGATGAGGAGGTTAAATAATTTGTTTAAGCGGCTTCTGGGTGGCTCAGTTGGTTAAGCATCTGACTTGGGCCCAGGTCATGATCTCACGGTCCTTGAGTTTGCGCCCCATGTTGGGCTCTGTGCTGACAGCTCAGAGCCTGGAGCATGCTTCAGATTCTGTGTTTCCCTCTCTTTCTGCCCCTCCTCCACTCACACACTCTCTCGCTCTCTCAATAGTAAATAAACATTAAAAAAATTTTTTTTTCAAATAATTTGTTCAAGGTTATAAGCCTGTATAAGTCAGAGTTGAAACCAGTAGACAATGTTAGTGAGCATCAGAGATAATTCACTGGAGCTGAAGTAAGAAGATTTTAGTGCCCAGGAATATTGGTGGCTATGTTAGATGCGGACAGTTGGAAACATTACGGCTGCAGAGAGAATAAAAACTTGCTGTCTTGGGGGAATCAAAGTCACAGACTGTTGTGAATTTAACTTAGTGTGAAGACAGAGGCAATGGCAAAATGGGGAGATTGAGCAGTGAGGATAAACCAGGGAAGAATGAGAACAGGAAATAATGGAATTGGAGGCATAGTGTGGCTCAAGGAATTTAGAAAGGAGTGTTGAAGTGTGAGAAAGAGTGTGGGAGTCCTCTTTCCT
Organism: Felis catus; assembly: GCF_018350175.1. Lineage (NCBI taxonomy): Eukaryota > Metazoa > Chordata > Mammalia > Carnivora > Felidae > Felis > Felis catus. The sequence continues at coordinate 103,411,186 of NC_058374.1, forward strand.
GGAATGGGGCAGGTGTGGGTATTAAAAGAACAAGTCTTTACTGGAAAATGCCAAAATAAAACTGCATGTAGGAAGGAGACCAGGATCTGTTGAGGTAGGACTTTGTACCTGAAGTCACATTCCCTCTTCCCACTTTCTTCTTGTCCGTCAACCTTTCCAGTTTTTCTAACAACATCTAGTATTTGATTTGACAGTTATGTGGAAAATTTTGGGAGCATGTGTTCTTCTGGTGAACGTAGAAATGCTATTGGAAAGGACATTGCCTCAGACCATACACTAAATTATCATTGACTTTGAATAAAAACCCTTAAGAGATTAGGCCTAGTAAACCACAATTATTTGCTTATAAGCTATATTGACCTCCAAAAATCTTAAGGTTTTATCTGGGTTTCTTACGTAAATATAAATCTCTTTATTGCTAGGTGTCTATGTGTGAGGCACTATGGTGGACTTTTTACATACATCATTTTAATCTATTGTCATAACGGCACAATTAAGTAGATACCATTATTCCCATTTTACAGACAAGTAAAAGAATACACGAAGAGGTTAAGAAACATTTTTTTTTAAGAACTTAGGAAACTTGCCTATGTCTATGTAATGGCAAAATCAAGACTCTAATCCAGGTCTGTCTGATTCCATAATTCATACTCTTAACCATTACCTTTAAGTGGCTGGGGGTCTATAAAAAGATATACTTAAATGGCCTATGAACTTCAAAGTGTCAGTTCTTTGGAGATGGAGGGTGACACACAGTGCCAAAGCAGAAGCTTCTGTGGATGGTGTCTTCACAAATGGCTCTGCAGGTCCTCGTCTGTTGGTCCATCAGCCACATGCATTTTCTCCAGATCGATCTGCACTTGGAAATATCAGAGAAGAGCTACTTCTGTAGGCAAAGCAGTCAGTTAATGCAAAGATTAGACTCCACTCAGGCTCTTTTCCAAAGAGGAGAGGGAGGCAGGAGAAGAACTGAGCTCAAAGAGGAGAAAGACTTACCCAAGTCAGGTAAGAGGCAAAACCAAAGCTTGAAGTCACATCCTCTAACCACAATCCGAGGAGCCCTTTCTGCCTCATCGAGATGCCTCCGTAAGTCAAGGACACAGAGTCAGCACTTTATAATTGCTGTATCTGTAACTATTTCCCCAGAGTTTCTAATTTGCTTGTTTGGCTCAAATTAAATAATTTAACTATTTTGAATTCTTATTTCTTTCTCTCCAAGTTTGAAGCAACGTCTCCAAGATATTTCTTCCATGAAGCTATTAATTGGGGTGAAAGCAAAATAAAAGGTTGGTGTCACGCCTACGTTTTTCTGTTTGCTTTCTTAAAAGACCCCTTTGAGAAATACATTGAATTAACTATTGCCATTTAATGCATGAAGGAAACTGAGCCAAGGTGGTAATAATAGAATAGTTAAGTTCACTTTATGTAGAAATTTGAATTATTTTTGTAAATTAGCAGGGTTAAACAATTACACGAAGCTGATAGCTACGTGATCAGGAAAGATATCACTGGGTATCAGCAAATTTCTTTGTGAGTCATTTACTTGTTCCTTGATTCCCTGACATCTTTATTCTGGCTTACCCACTTCCCATTTCCATTAAGCATAATGCTGATGATAGTTTGAAATTGAATTCCAACTTTTCCTTTTATTTAAAATAGCAACTATTCCTGGCTAGTTTTGGCTAGCCAGGAGAATGCCAAACAGGGTTGTAAATAAATTTCTGAAGGAGATACATTTGTTTGTCTAGATATTTATTTATTTATTTGATATTTATTTATTGTAAAAATGTAAGATTGTGTTCTAAGATAAAATTTATAGGGAAAAAACTGCATTTAAATTTGTGAAAACATGACTTTACCTGGATCAGTGGATCAATCAAAATCAAATGGAAACAGCTCATTTTCCCTCAGTTAAGAGTTGGAGAGAGAATTGTAGGTCTTTGAATGTAAAAAGACTTTAAATTGATGGATCTTAAAAGTAGAATAATAATAGGATTTTCTTATTCTTGACTTTGTCAGAATGGTGGTTAATTCATCACAGTTCGTTAACTGCCTTCCATGACCTTAACATATTCCTGAAAGGCTCAATCTTTAGTACTTCTTTATGGTGACTCAGAGATGTCTTCTCGTTCTCTTGATGTGTTACTTAAATTCTTCCTGCTTGAAATTTGCCAATTACTCCTTGTCCTCTCTCCTTTTTAGAGGAAAAATTTTCACTGTGATTCATTTGCATTTTAAAAACATACTCAGTAGCTCATAGTTTCTTGCTTCCTCTTTTCAGCATAATCCTTTGGGGCAATTTTTCTTTCCATGAAAAAGAGCATTTTTGGTGAAGGCCGGCCATGACTTTGGTTTATACCCATTAAAGTTAAGTATGAGTCAGGAAGAATGTATTATTTGTAATGGAGCCTGAAGATTAATTAATACACACACTTTGGATGAAATATTTAATTCTTCTCTTCAAAAATGGGAGCTTCCATTTGAGTTTTTTAATGCTTCACCTGATCCCTCCAGCTAATGATGGACGCTATTCTTTAATACACTTGCTCCTGGAGACGGAGACCATTGGACGTGCAGCCAGGGCCAAACTCCGTCAACAGAATCATCTGCAGTTTGTGCATTTCTGGTTCTCATCATCTGGGACAGGGATTCCTTACATGGGAACTTGACCTTTCAATTGCTTGAAGGAAGCTAACCTTTGCTCTCAGGGTGGTTTGAGATGTGAAATCCTGTCTTTCTTGTTTCACAGCACACATAATGAAATGAACTAGATAGAGACTTGACAGGCTTAATTCTTTAGCTCATCAAGGCAAGAGGCCCAGGGTTCTGTTTGAATTAATAATGGTTACAGTTAGTCCAAGCTAAATCTTGACATTTTATGTTTATAAGAACTGAGGCACGCCAGAAGATAACTTATTTTTTTTGCCTGTCAGGTTCTTGTCCTCATGAATGTCTTAATGGAGCTTTCTGTTCTAAGACTGGTACATGTGACTGTCAAATATTTCAGGCACTTGGGACACGGTGCCAGATTGGTAAGTTTCAGGGATGCTTGAGGGAATTACAAGTCGAGGGGAACTTTAAGGTTAATTTGCTATGTAAGTGTTCAGCCACTGGGGATTGGGACAATCATATTACATACTAACTAGAGTGTCCATAATTCATTCCTATAATTTAGAAACAATGTAAAAGAAAATAGGTATGTCCACTTTCCTTTCTCACTGATCTCTACAACTTCCTCCAGCCTGTTTTCCACTTTACATTATATTAATCCATTAAACTATGTTCTTATTCATTTCTCTGTTGCTTTATAAATCAGATTTGTTATTTGGAGCCCTCATTCTTTTTGACTTTGAATTAACTGGACATTCTGTACATAAAATAGAAACAATTTTGAGAGCTCTTCAAAGGCAGAGGGTTTTTCAAAAATATTTTTATCCACAGTGTCCAGGATAAGGTCCGACATCAACAATGATAGATATTAATTTGTTTAATGAGTATTTATGGAATGTCTATTAAATCCCAGGCCTGGCACTGGGGCTACAATAGTGAGCAATATAGACATGTTTCTGCCCTCCTGGAGGTTACAGTCTAGAGGAAGGGACTGATGCACAATGGATACTCATTAATTATACTTGTACCACATGCTATAAAAGAAAGTATAAGATTCTATGAAAATATGCAACAGAGGCAAGGCATACTGTCAGAGAAGTCTGAGTAATGAATGTGTTATTTTCCTGTAAAGGCCAAAGTTGGCCAAGGCTAATAAACTTAGGTAAAATTACAAAGAAAAGGCACAATGATTGTGCCTTATCTCTATGTTCCCTATAGCATGTGTTAAAATGTTACACACTGAGTGCTCTGTAAAGGTCATTGACTTCCATATTATTCTAGAGGGAAGGGTCTAGAAAATCAAAATAGAATAGAGGATTATCCACAAGGGGACAAAGGGAGGAAGACACGAGAACAGTGAAGATGAAGTTGTACAATTTAAGATGATAGTTGCTTAAAATTTGGTCAGTCTGAGGTCATGGATTCCTAAGTTCCAGCATACTTTGGATGACTAATGCTCCCTATCCCTAGGTCTCAGACATATAAACATGATTTTTCTTTTGCCAGTGGTTATTTTTCTCTGTGGACAGTATTAAGATATATTTTTTTAAAAATTGCAGAGTCTGGAATACTCTAATGCTGTTCATGCAAATTTTTAGGGCACTCAATGGGGACATTTCTTTCTTTTCTGAGGCATTATATTTGTTTTATCACTGTTACCTTCTTTTACTGTATCATTTCCCCCACTCTTCTCTTCTTCCAGAGTCTTCCTTTAAAAGCAAAAGTTAAGGAATTTTCTAACATAAATCCTTTCTTCAAAACAGCTTGGAGACCACGTTTTCCTTCAGGAGAGTTTAACAGTTTTGCGAGCAACTCATAGTTTTATGTTAGTTATTTTTTTCTGTGATACTGACTGCCAAAGGGAAATATTTATTTTACTGAAAATTAGAGTCACCTACCATAACTGAATCCTGCCAGAAACAGGGTGTAATTTGTTTTATTCTACTAAATATGATCCTATTTCTTTTCAGTGCCAAATATGGGCAATGGCAGAGATGGGATTTGCAAAACCTGGGGACAGTACCACTTTGAAACCTTTGATGGCATTTACTATTATTTCCCAGGAAACTGTTCTTACATCTTTGCAAAGGACTGTGGTAATTTGGAGCCTCGGTACACTGTATGGGTAGGTGATCCTAGGACATAATTAACTTAAAGATTTTTTTTTCTGGCAAGTCTGTATTTTTAAAGTACAGGACAAATGATGGAAAATGTATAATAATCATAGCATGCATACTTAGGGCTCTGACTGGGGAAGGAGAGGGATTGGTTCTTACTGGAATGGACTAAATATGTAGCTAAATTGGGTATATTCTATTGAGATGGAGCCTTGGACTGGGAGAAGAAGGGTTTGGATCCAGGTGGGAGAGAATTGCAGGCAATGCAGAATGTCTGTATCACAGATGTCAAATTATATCAACTCCAGTTAATGTCCTTATTCTTCAGATTTGATGTGAATGTTTTGAAGAGGGAGTGGGTTTGGGCACCAACCAAATTGCTCACACACATTTCCTTCCTGATACTTCCAGTGTGAGGTGCACCTGGATTAATGTTTCTCAAAGGTGCCCTTTGGTATGAGCCCAAGATGGGCATTCAGGAAACAGAGCACATAAGCACAGGCTCGAGGCATGGAGGCAGGCAGCTAATTACTAGGTAGATTCATACTACAGGATTGAGCTCAGAGAGTTAGTGCTTAGTTGAAGAACTCTTGATTCAGAAAAATTCTATTTTTTATAACTTTGTTTATTTTGAAAGAAAGAGAGAGAGTGAGAGAGAGAGATAGCACAAGTGGAGGAGGAGCAGAGAGAGAGGGAAAGAGAGAATCCCAAGCAGGCTCCACGTTCCGTGCTGAGCTTGATGCGGGGCTTGATCTCACGACAGTGAGATCAAGACCTGAGCCAAATCAAGAGTCAGATGCTTAAATGACTGAACCCCCCAAATGCTCTGATTTGGAAGAATTCTTAAGAGAAATTCAAGCACAGGGGCACCTGGGGTCTCAGTCAGTTAAGCATCTGACTTTGGCTCAGGTCATAATCTCATGGTTTGTGAGTTCAAGCCCCAAGTCAGGTTCTGTGCTGACAGTTCAGAGCCTGGAGCCTGCTTTGTATTCTGTGTTTCCCTCTGTCTTTGCCCCTCCCCTGCATGTGCACACTCTCTCTTTCCCAAAAGTAAATAAAAATTAAAAAAAAAATACAAGCTGCAGAGGGGTTTTAGTTGAACCAATAAAGTCAGGGACCTCTTTCCCTGCCTCACCATCTTCCCCTGTATTTCCAGCTATCTCAAAACACAGTCAGGAAACTGCTGTGCTATCCTGTTCAAAAGCTAAAACTCTTCATAGGCATTATTTGTTTCAATTCCTGCTTCCCTTTTCCCTTCTAACTTACATTAGAGTTGCCAAAATTCTCCTCCTCTCCTAGGTGATGCAAATATTAAAAAGTAGGCCCTGAAGCTTTTTAAGAACAACAAATCCTTGTGACCCAGAAAGGAAATGAAGTCTATTGAAAGTTAACTTACCGGGCTTAAAGATAAAAAATTCCCATGTCTCCTTAGATAGGGAAGTTAGTGGCATGCATCTTTGGTATTTACAGGGCTCCTATTTTCAGTCACTTATTGTCTGTTACTCCTCCACTCTTTCTCTGGGTTTATCACTTAAACACCTTCTGACTCCCTCATTGAAATGTTCTTGTCCAGGGTCTCACTCCTTTGAAGAATAAAGTGTCGACTAGATACTCTGTCCTTTGTTAATAACACACAGTGCTAAACTGTGCTCCCAGAGTTAATATTGTTTCTACTTGGCTCTGTCTTGGATGGTGGAAAATTTTCAAGTCAACAAATCCATTTGCTTTAAATGTCATCTTTCCCCTGATTATAGAAGTAGTTCACTTCTCTTGTAGAGAACTTGAAAATTTCAGAGAAGTCTAAAAAAATAGAAATATCAGTAAGAGTTACCATTGCTAATAGCTTCATATATTTTCTTCTACACTTTTTTCTGTGACTTTTAAACACATTTATAATTTTGAAATCATACTATGTATAATTTTCTGTCCTAGATTTTTACCTGATATTATGTGAAGAAATTTCTTCCACGTCAAGTATTCTTAAAACCCATTTTTTTAGCTGTATTTGTTTCAATTTGTGGAATACTCAAATTATTTACTTATGCCCTGTTTTAGAAATTTAGGTTTTCAAAAATTTTTTCAGTATTTTAATAGATAAATTGGTAAACATCTTTATGCATATATCATTTTTCATATTCCCAGTCCTTTTTCTTTTTAAATTTAATTTTACTTTTATAAAAATAATACATGTATACAGTCTAAAAAATTCATCTAAGGCAGTGAAGCAAAACTGTAGCCCCTGTTTGCCTTCATTCCCAACCCTAGCTAAAATCTGGCTCCCCAAAGGCAATTTCTCTAGCTCTTTAAGCTGTTTCTTCAGGCTTTTATCTTACATGCCAAAATATGTTATTATTTCTTTATCTTTCAAGTTAGGCTTTACTCATTCATTTCTGACTATGGAAGATGGAATCATCTTTGTTACATCACCCTTCCTGCCCCTAACGCACACACACACACACACACACACACACACACACACACACACTTTCCTTCCCTCCTCTTAATGGGGTTATATCACCATCTTAGGTTAAATGATATGTGGTTTTTACATTATTGTCATTTACATATTATACCTTTATGAATTCATATAAATATTGTTTAGACTTGAGCCCAATAAGTTATTATTTAATTTCTATTCTTTGTGCATTTGTATAGAGTTAGCATTTACTCCATTTTTTGTTTGCTACATTTTCTATGTTCCAATCAATAATGTTTTTTTAAGTTGATTTATTTATTTTGAGAGACAGGATGTGAGCAGCAAAGGGGCAGAGAGAAAGGGAGAGAGGGAGGATCCCAAGCTGGCTCTGCACTGTCTTTGCAGAGTCCAACATGGGGCTCAAACTCATGAACTATTAGATCATGACCCAAGCTGAAACCAAGAGTAGAACGTTTAACTGACTGAGCCACCCAGGTGCCCCCTAATTTTTTTTTAATTTCAAATTCTCTATCTCCATACATTTCTTCTCAATGTGGTCAGATTTTTATACTTTGCTTTTTGAATGTTTGAAATTAACATTGGAATGGGGTAAGAGATTCTAAAATTCCTCTCCTTCCTTTTCTTCTCTTTGCTTTTATTTTCTTTCTTGTTTTCTTTTCTTCCTTGTTTGTTTCTTTCCTTCTTTTTTCCTTCCTTCCTTCCTTCCTTCCTTCCTTCCTTCCTTCCTTCCTTCCTTCCATCCTCACTCGCTCTTTCCCTTCCTCCCTCTTTCTTTCTTTCTTTCTTTCTTTCTTTCTTTCTTTCTTTCTCTTTCTTTCTTTCTTTCTTTCTTTCTTTCTTTCTTTCTTTCTTTCTTTTTTTATCTTTCTTTCTCTTTCTTTTTTCTTTCTTTCTCTTTCTTTCTTTCTTTCTTTCTTTCTTTCTTTCTTTCTCTCTCTCTTTCTTTCTTTCTTTCCTCATAAACTAATTTTCCCATCAAGGTTTGAGAAATAATATTTGTCTTCCTTAAAATATTATTTTATTTTTAGAGCAGTTTTATTTTTAGAGAGGTTATAGTCACTTTTTTGCAATCTGTAAGTGTTGCATTGTGTAGAGCTCCATTTCATGATTCTTTAACATGACATGGGCATGCAAAATACAAATGTGTGTTTTTGTTGTGCTCTACTGTCCTCTTCCTAGAACTAATTTTATTCCAGTACATACCATGTATCTTTAGAATATTGACACTCAACATGTAAAGATTCAGATCATTTAAAAAATATGCTGAATTAATGTGTACTCTATGGAGTTAATTTTGCCGTCCAATTTCTGTGGTAAATCTTTTTTTCTCTTGGAAATCCTAAATGTAGTTGTAATTTTGTGAAGTGTCATAGGACTAATGGTGCTGTAGAACTGTAGACAGGCATTGTGGCTTTGGTGACTCGAATGAAGGCTTACATATCTGTTGCTGGTTCCTATGCTTTCTTTTCTTTTTTTTTTTTCTCTTTTAAGGTTCATAATAGCCCTAAGTGCCATGGTTCAGTGTATTACTGTTATCGGTCAATCAGCTTGTTCTTTTCAGACCAAGAGGAAATTCGAATTTATGGGCATGAAATAAAAAAGAATGGAATCAGGTAAGATGTGATAAATGATATAATAAAAATAACACCATGAATTAATAGAATTTCCGAACATCTCATGCTTGAAAGTGAATTATGGAGAGTAGGAAGAGAGAATTTCTTTCTTTTTTTATGTTTATTTATTTATGTATTTGTTTTTTAATTAATTAATTTTTAATTTACATCCAAGTTAGTTAGCATATAGTGCAATAATGATTTCAGGAGTAGATTCCAGTGATTCATCCCCTATGTATAACACCCAGTGCTCATCCCAACAAGTGTCTTCCTTAATGCCACTTGGCCATTTGGCTCATCACCACCCCCCCACCCCCACAGCCCTTCCAGCAACCCTTAATTTGTTCTATGTATTTAAGAGTCTCTTATGCTTTGCCCTCCCCCTGTTTTTATATTATTTTTGCTTCCCTTCCCTTATGTTCATTTGTTTTGTATCTTAAATTCCACATATGAATGAAGTCATATGATATTTGTCTTTTTCTGACTGACTTACTTTGCTTAGCATACATAATAGCCTCTAGTTCCATCCATATTGTTGCAAATGGCAAGATTTCATTCTTTTTGACTGCTGAGTAATACTCCATTGTGTATCTATATCTATCTATCTATCTATCTATCTATCTATACCACATCTTCTTTATCCATTCATCTGTCAATGGGCATTTAGGCTCTTTCTATACTTTGGCTATTATTGATTGTTGCTATAAACATTGGGGTACATGTGCCCCTTCAAAACATCACACCTGTATCCTTTAGATATATACCCATCAATTGCTGGGTCATACGGTAGTTCTATTTTTAACTTTTTGAGGAAACTCCATGCTATTTTCCAGAGTGACTGCACCAGTTTGCATTCCCACCAGCATTGCAAAAGAGATGAGAGGATTTCTTTCAAACAACAACCTTAAAGTTATAACATACAGATATTAAGACTTCAGCAAGCGCCAAGGCCAGTCATGTGACCAGGAATCCAACCAATTTAACCTCCTTAATGTTTGTGCAGGATACACTTATGTTTGATTAGATAGAAATGAGATTATCACATCCTTTTTCTAAGAAAGATTCAGGAGAAATCTTCATAGTTCAACTCTTATTTTTGTTCTCTTTCTTAAATCTTTTTCTTTCTTTTTTTCTTTTTTTCTGTCTTTTTCTTTCTTTCTTTCTTTCTTTCTTTCTTTCTTTCTTTCTTTCTTTCTTTCTTTCTTTCTTTCTTAGCAGTAACTTAAAATAAAACTAAACCTTTGGAAGTCTTTTCCAAATTTGTATGAATGAGGTTTGGATATTAATTGAGACTTTCCATTAGTGTTCTGACAATGATTCAGAGCCAATAAATAACTAGTCTTCTTGGGTAAATCAGAGAGACTCCCAGTTTTGCCTTCCTAGCTGACAAGAAGATCTGAGAGTTTTGGGTGAAGGAGCGTTTATTAGTTCGAAGAAAGGCTTTATACTTAATGTAGGAATGCTGTGGAATAGTCTACCTTCCAATCTAAATAATTGTAGAAATACTCAATTTAAAATATTCCTTGGCTGAGTTATGACAGAAAATGTAAATTGTGGGATGGAACAATTCTGTCTGTCATTTAGAATTCACTAGCAAGTGTTTGAACCCTAGGGATTCTTTCCAGCACAATGACCTTACCACCCTATGTACTTTGTTCTCAGTTTAGATTCCTCAAGAGGCAGCAGGTGATAGCATAAAGGGTTTTGGATGAAGCAGCAGGCAGCAGGCACTGACCTTGGCTTTGTCACAGTCAGGTGACCCCAAGCAGTCTCTCACCTCTCTCAGGCTTATTTTCTTGATCATTTGGGTTCTGTACTTCTCATTTTCTTAGAAAAGAAGGCTTAGCCATTTGAATGGGAATATAATGTAATTGCATATGTATTTCTTGGAGCTGAATTTAAGTAATTATTTAGGATTCCTTATATGGGATTTGGGGTAACATAATGGACCCTTTAAAAAATTATTGTTTTGTAAAACAAAAACACCATTCAAGTAGATTTTCGGGAATACTAACTCTTTGTTAAATCTCAAGAAAATATTTCTTTGAGGATTTTCATTTGTATCAGAGATTGCATTTATATGATTTGTATGATGGGAAGAGGATGATTTTCTTATTATTCGACTAAGTTGCTTATAATAATGCTGCATCTGGCCTAGGGCCTAATTCAAAGCAGGTGTTAGGGAAATATTTGTCAAAATCAAATCAAATCAACCCTGTAAGGCTCTGGACTTTGGTTCTTTCACCTGTGAAATGAAGGGTGTTGGTACATGTAAACCCATGAATAATTTTCAGCATTAATTTGTACATTCATTTTCGTTTGCATTGTGAATGTTTCCTGACTAGGTTGCGCGGAGTTTTTCTTAATTTTATGGGAGATTATCTAATTTTTACTATTATTCTCCATCTCTAGTGGCATTCTTTTATGTTATAGACAGCTGGGTAATTACAGTTAGGAATCTTTTATTTTTAAAATTGTATATTTCATCAAATTTTCTGTGAAAGGATCAAATGACAAATGATCAAACCAAAAAATACTCACAACCGAGCCACTCTATCTCCATACATTTAACATCCTATAGCTATGAAATACTTTTATGAAACATGATTCACTTTTTTCAAGTATAGCTTTAATAAACTTGCAAACTTAAACAATATTATTCATACTGACTTTTACTGTGAATTTAATATGAATTTCTCATGCTTATAATTTATATTTTTTTTAATGTTTACTTATTTTTGAGAGAAAGAGAAACAGAGCATGAATGGGGGAAGGACAGAGGGAGAGAGGGAGACACAGAATCCAGAGCAGGCTCCAGGCTCTGACCTGTCAGCACAGAGATGGATGCAGGGCTCAAACTCACCAACTGTGACATTATGACCTGAGCCGAAGTCAGAGGCTTAACCAATTGAGCCACCCAGGCACCCCTCATTCTTATAATTTTTAATAAGAATAGATTAGGGTTGTAGTTAACTAGAGTCTTATTTATTACCCAATATAAAGTTTAGTTATTTTCCTATTCTTATAACTAATTCTCCATAAAAAACTATTTGCAAACAGCTCTGTACAAGTGGTCGCAGATATTTTGAATGGTTTCTTTAGGGACTGTCACTTTGTTAGCCAGTAGGTTTGGTTTTACGGTTTTTGTTCAATGGGACTTGCTCTTTCTGGGAAGGAACTCTCACCAGTTTGAAACCTTTGAGAGAAATGTGTGGATATACCTACTAACGTCCTTCCTCACTCATATTACAGGTTATAAGTCTCAACTAGCATGACTATTTTAGTAAAAATGACTTTTTCCTTCCCTTTTTTTTTGAGAGAGAGAGAGTGCAAGTAGGGAGAAGAGCAGGGTTGGGGGGAGAGAGAGTGAGAGAGAGAGCGAGAGAGAGAGTGAGAGAGAGAGAGAGAGAGAGAGAGAGAGAGAGAGAGAGGGAATATCTTAAGCAGGCTCCATGTTCTGTGACAAGCCTGATGGAGGTCTCAGTCTCATGACCCTGGGATCATGACCTGAGCTGAAATCAAGAGTTGGATGCTCAATTGACTTGGCCACCCAGGCACCCCTCCTTCCATTTTCTTAATTATTAGCACTTGCTCTTTTCTGTAATATTCGTGGAAGGAGTCCAGTCACCTTTCAAAAGTATTTTAGGTGACTTACTGTGCTTTTAAAGTGTCCATTGCTCAGTTTTCTTCAGTTCTGTCATTTTCCCCACATCCTTTCTATGTGTACAGGGCTGTGAAAAGTGAAAAGACTAGACATTGGATTAGGAGTTTAAATAGTCAATGCAACCCTTGTTTAAAGAGGTCTAATTATATCCAATTTAAAATTATGAATATAACCCTTATGTAATACCATATGACAAAGTATTTTATATTCCCAATAATGAACTTTACAGTATTAAATATGTAAATTATAATTGATCATGCCCATAAATTTTTCTTTTGGAAAACAGCGACTTACACCAAGGTGCTGGTTTGGAGATAGAAGCTCTTAGTTCCTTACAGCCAAGTTTAAAAGAAAATTAAACAAAATCAGAGCTCAGTGTGTTTCCATATTTTCATCATTGTTTGTCCTTACTTCAAAATTGTTGAGCAGCATTTTTAGATTATCTTGAACTCTCTAGTAAAAAATAAATATATTTAAGCTCTCATTGGTTTAAATAAAGTTATTTTACAGATTTATAAAATCACTGATATTTAGCAGAAATGTATTTTCGGTTGGTTGAAAGAACCATTCAGTTATATGTGTAAAATCTTTATCAGTGTGGAAATAGGTCATCTATAATGGATTCCTCATCATAATGCTTAACTTGCCTTTGTTCTATTTTTCAAGTTTAACATTGCCTGAGACTATTGGGCAGGTTTTCATTGAGAAACTAGCTGACTATATTCTGGTGAAAACCTCCTTTGGTTTTTCATTGGCTTGGGACGGAATATCTGGAATTTACCTCAAACTGTCTCAGGAGCATAAAGGGAAATCATGTGGCTTATGTGGAAACTACAATGACATTCAATCTGATGATTTCATCATTCAGCAAGGTAAGTGGAGTGGAAGAAATGTGGGGTACTTCTGAGGTCTTCTTCCTTTACTGAGCCAGCTATTTGTATACAGAAGGGTGCAACTTGTCCTCGGTTAGGTAAAATTGGTAGCTATCACTTGTCTGCTCTAGTGATTTTAAGTGAAGCTTGAATAGGAAAATATATATGTGTCATTCTTGAAATCCATAAGGTAGTTTACATTTTTTTCATTTCCTAATCATTTTTAAAAATTTATTTATTTAAATTCAAGTTAGTTAACATACAGTGTAGTATTGGTTTCAGAAGCAGAACCCAGTGATTCATCACTCACATATAACACCCAGTGCTCATCTCAACAAGTGCCCTCCTTAATGCCCATCACCCACTTAGCCCACCCCCCAGCCCACCTCCCTTCCAGCAACCCTCAGTTTGTTCTCTGTATTTAAGAGTCTCTTATGGTTTGCTTCCCTCTGTGTTTTTATCTTATTTTCCCTTCCTATCCCCTGTGTTCATCTGTTGTGTTTCTCAAATTCTGCATACGAGTGAAATCATATGATATTTGTCTTTCTTCTTAATCCATTCATCAGTCAGTGTACATTTGGGCTCTTTCCATAATTTGGCTATTGTTGATAGCTGTGCTATAAACATTGGGGTGAACATGCTCCTTTGAATCAGCATTTTTGTATCCTTTGGATAAATACCTAGTAAGTACAATTGCTGCATTGTAGGGTAGTTCTATTTTTAATTTTTTGAGGAACCTCTATGCTGTTCTCTAGATGGGCCTCACCAGTTGGCATTCCCACCAACAGTGCAGAGGGGTTCCCCTTCCCCCACATCCTCACCAACATCTGTTGTTTACTGTGTTGCTAATTTTAGCTATTCTGACTGGTGTGAGGTGGTATCTTATTGTGGTTTTGATTTGTATTTCCCTGATAATGAGTGATATTGAACATCTTTTCATGTGTCCGTTAGCCATCTGTATGTCTTTTTTGGGAAAGTGTCTGTTCATGTGTTTTGCCTATTTCTTCGCCAGATTATTTGATTTTTGAGTGTTGAGTTTGATAAATTCTTTATAGATTTTGGATACTAACCCTTTATCTGATGTGTCATTCGCAAATATCTTCTCCCAACCCATCAGTTGCCTTTTAGTTTTGTTGATTGTTTCCCTCTCTGTGCAGAAGCTTTTTATCTTGATGAGGTTGCAATAGTTCATTTGCTTTTGTTTCCCTTGCCTCTGGAGACATGTCTAGTAAGAAATTGCTGTGGCTGAGGTCAAAGAGGTTGTTGCCTGTTTTCTCCTCTGGGATTTTGATGGTTTCCTTTCTTACATTTAGGTCTTTCATCCATTTTGAGTTGATTTTTGTGTATGGTGTGAGAAAGTGGTCCAGTTTCACTCTTCTGCATGTGGCTGTCCAGTTTTCCCAGCACCATTTGCTGAAGAGAATTTTTTCCATTGGCTATTCTTTCCTGCTTTGTTGATGATTAGTTGGCCAGACTTTTATGCGTCCATTTCTGGGTTCTCTATTCTGTTCCATTTATCCATGTGTCTGTTTTTGTGTCAGTATCATACTGTCTTGGTGATTATAGCTTGAAGTCTGGAATTGTAATGCCTCCATAAATTAGTAAATTTGCTAAATTAAGATAGAAGTCTAAGTCATGTAACAAATATTAATTGGGTATTTACTTTGTGTCAAGCACTGTTACAGGAGCTTGTGATACATCAGTGAAGAAAACAAAGACTCCTCCCTTCTCTGGGTTTATATTTTAGTAATGCAAACCCATTTGAGACAAACTTACTTACTTTTAGACAAAAGATATTTTGCATCAAGTCTTCATAGAAATTAATTCATTGACTACCAAATAATAATTAAAAAAATAATAATGTGAGCCTGGGTGGCTCAGTCGGTTGAGCGTCCGACTTCGGCTCAGGTCACGATCTCGCGGTCCGTGAGTTCAAGCCCCGCGTCAGGCTCTGGGCTGATGGCTCAGAGCCTGGAGCCTGCTTCCGATTCTGTGTCTCCCTCTCTCTCTGCCCCTCTCCCGTTCATGCTCTGTCTCTCTCTGTCTCAAAAATAAATAAATGTTAAAAAAAATTAAAAAAAATAATACTGTGAACAGAGTTTATAAAAGTTGAATAAAAACTTGGAAAAATTTTTTTATCATGTATGATGATGTACATATCTTTATTCTAAGTCATGAAACTAATTTCAGTGAGCCATTAAAAATGGGGGCTGTTTTGTCAGCAATAACAATAATATTCCTTGATACTATTTACAATAACAGTTAATAGGAGCATGTAGCTATATTATTTCCAACCCTTACACCATCCTATAAGACTGTTGGTATTTTCTTAACTTTACAATGAGGGCACAAGGTGATGTGCCCAATGTAACACAGCTGGCAAATGATATTGTCAGTGTTGGTTTACAGATCTGACTGGCTTCCAACCCCATGCTTAGATAAATGTTTGAGAAATTGACTTTTAATCTGTAAAAGTGCTATGTATATCATACTTTTTTTGTTTTATAATAAAATTCATAAAGAAGTTTCACCCATATGTTGTGTTTTAAGAGACAGTGAAAGTCCTGCTTAGAGTGTGAGTTCTGGAGTCTGATTGTGGGATTCAAGTTCTGCTTTGTCACATATTAAATCATCTCAGTTTAATGATACAATGATAGCATTAGAGTTACAAGGATTAAATGAGATAATCCATGCAAAATATTTAATGCAGTGGCTGCCACATAGTTAACGCCGAATACATTTTAGCGAATTTACAATCATCTCCAAGTGTTCTCAGTAAGCCTAGAATGGAGCTAACAGGAAAGTGTTTGATTAACACTGCTTTAAGAGGCCCTTGCTAAAATGCAGACATTTTACCCGAGATGGATAATGCATCACTGGGGCTAGTTTACTAATTTACTAGGGTTCCATGGCGTCAGTTTCCTCATGTGTAAAGATAATAATAATGACCCCAAGAACTTCTTAGCCTGTGAGGATCAAATGAGAAAATGTAAGTGAAAGTGTTCAAAAGTCTGCGAGCACCATATACACATGTACAGTGTTGAGATCATCTTGACATGCGATTTTGCATCCCGTTGGATACATAGAATGAGAGGATTCACAGACTTGGCATCTTGAGACTATATTAGGAAGTAGGGTTTTGGACTCAGGCCACACCAGTTGGATGGCCATTATTGATTTCTTTGTCTTCTGTATCAAAGCTTCATGAAGAAAATAGTATTCAATTCAGTTCTCAGTGTTAGAAAAGACAGCTATGGGCAACTTCTCCTGGGACATCTGAGGAACTGGTATAGAGGTGAGGATAGAAAATCACATCTGCTCTTGCTAGAGGCAGAGAGACTCCAGTTAGGACCTTACTTACGGGTCAGACAGACTTTGATAACCTGGAACATAAAGTGGTTGCTCTCAGTGAGATACCTGGGGCAGCCTGAACCAAAGTGTTCACAGATTATAGCGGGGAGAAGATTGACAGAAGGCAATTGAACTGAATTATGGCTGAATTGACAGAAGGCAAGAAGGACCCTGGAAAGTATGTAGGAAGAGCCTAAAGAGAGATTTCAGCTTTTTTGTACCAAGTTTTATTTGGTGCCCAGTGTAAAGTGGAGTATTAAAAAAACTAACACCAGTAATTGATAAGGATGTGACTAGCACGTGCCCTCTGATTTTCTCCCATTCTGTAATAATGCAAGAAAATGTCTACAGATAAGCTGTATTACGTTTAGCTTTAACATGCCTAGTATTTTTTTTTTTTTTTTGAAACTCAGCCTGTCCTTTGCTGATTAGATAAATCTTTAGAGGCACTGTGGTGGTTTGATTGAATGCCATCGAATGCATAGTTTCTTAACAGTGATTAAAATTGTATTTTCCCCTGCAGTCCTACTCATTCTTCAGGGATGACTTCACAAAGAAATGAGGCTTTTCAGAATTTCTGTGGATATAGAAATATTTTAATTGATTGTCTAGTTGAGATTCTGTTTCCATAATTCATGTTTATAGGCAGCTACACATCAAAATAGAAGCCTTGGTTTACTCTTGTTTTTCCCAACATAGTAATTAATAATCCTCATTTTCTCTCTTAGAAAGTGTTCCAATACAGACAAGAGATGATTTGTAGCATATTTTGCATGAAACATTTTAAATTTAGTTTTGCAGGCCTCCAGCAAACCAATTGATATGGATTTAACGTCTCATAATAACCAACTTTCGTGACTCTTCTATTAATGCAATGTCATAAAAATAGCTAAATATGTGGTTATAAGCTGTATTAAAGTGAACTCTAAGGGACTGTCCAGGTTATCTAGTTACATTAAAATTTGTGCATAGATATTAAAATCAGTGGGCCTTTAGCTAGTATTTTTGGCCCTGCAGATTTTTCAAAAATGATGATGCTTTGAAATGAAATGTGACTATAAAGTTACTTAAAAGTAACATCAGTTTTTCCTGCTTAAAAAACAAAAAGTATATTAGATCAGGCCCAGGCTTGGTTCAGTGTGTAACATTTTCAACAGTATCAGAGATAATGAGGTAGGCCAGACAAACTTGAAATAATAATCTAATAATGTATTTAAATTTTGCAACCCCCCTTTTATTTATTCATTCACTTATTTGGCAAATGTATTTAGAGCACCTACTACATGCCAGATGCTAAACAAACGGGAAGCTTTGACATACGGTTGCCCTCCATGTAGAAGAAGACAAAATAAATAGAGACAAGTTAAAGTATAAATTTTTGGGAGCAATAGCAGCTATGAAAACAAGAAGTTGTAAATGGAGATTAAGAGCAATAGAACAGTGTGTGTTCAGTGGTAATCCAGATCATGTGACAGAGAAGGCGTCTCTGAGGAGGTCGTATTAAACAGACACCTAAATAAAGTAAGGGAGAGAGCAGAGGGAAGATTGGAGAGAATTTTGAAGAATGGGGAGCAAAAGAAAGAGCAAAGTGGGAATGAGCTTAAAAGGAGAACAGTGTGAGGTCAGTGTGACTGGGGTAGATTGAGCAGGAATAAGAGAGAAGGGGACAAGAGGAGTATGTGGGGGGTGGGGTTGGTGTAGGAGGAGGGGAATCAGGGGAGCGCGGGGGCCAGATCATAAAAGTCTTCCAGGACACAGCAAAGTTTAGGATTTTATTCTAAGAGAATGAAGCATTCTTGTAGATGAACTCCCACAATAACCCGAACGCTTTGTGGTAGCAAGCAGACATGTTCCTCTCTTGAAGATGCTGAGAGAGAGAGAGAGAGAGACAGAGCGGTCAAATATGTGGCTTGAGATTTCTTTCTCTAGTGGTGCAGAAGCTCGTCATCAGTGGTAGACAGTGTAAGTCTAAGTGGTGAGGAACCTAAAGTTCCCATCCGACAGCTGTCTTAGAGCTTCAAGATGTTACCGTGTTTGGTTCTGCTAAACCTTTGAGATTTTAGTTTCATTCTTTGTCTGAACGTGGAGCAGGATTAAGATGAACACTTTCAGTCCCTCTTGTTGCTCAAATGATGTTCGCTTTTGCTCTTCAATGTTATTCACTTTTATTTGGTACTTACGCTTTGTTCAATGTATTGTTATTACGCTAAAGTGATACTACCCCAGCATTACGCAGAGGCAAGATTCAGGAGCTTAAAGTAATGTTATCGTCTAATATCATTGGCAATCATTGGTAATGATAAAATGGCTGAGTTTAACTTTCTGACCAGGAAGTTTATGTTGATGAACTGTGTTTGTGTAAAGTGATGCTATCACACATATTTTTGTGTGTCTGTGTTTGTGTGAAATAGAGGACTATACGGAAGACATTGCTATGTTTGCAAATAGTTGGTCGGTGCAAATTCCAGATGACACGAAATGTGTACCCACACCCTCAGATTTTCCAAATCCATGCTCCAGTGGAATGCCAGCATTTGAGGTAAATGTGATGTGAAGAGCTTGGGCATGTTGGATATAATTCACACATATTGTATTTGTATATTGAATATTAAGCATTTTTTGGTACAGATGCTACATACTTAAACACAGTTAAATTGAGGGAATGTAAGTGCAACAGGAACAACTTGAAGACATTTCAGAAAGAGTAATGTAACAAGTTTCATGGGAGCAGTACTCATGGTGCAAATATGTAGTTAGAAAAATGTTGGTTAAAACTTATGAGCGTAGGGGCGCCTGGGTGGCACAGTCGGTTAAGCGTCGGACTTCAGCCAGGTCACGATCTCGCGGTCCGTGAGTTCGAGCCCCGCGTCGGGCTCTGGGCTGATGGCTCAGAGCCTGGAGCCTGTTTCCGATTCTGTGTCTCCCTCTCTCTCTGCCCCTCCCCCGTTCATGCTCTGTCTCTCTCTGTCCCAAAAATAAATAAACGTTGAAAAAAAAATTTAATAAAAAAAAAAAAACTTATGAGCGTAAATTGCCTTCTGTTTCCTGGTAATAGCAGAGACACCTGCAAGTAGATCAGTAGAAAAAACGTGAGTGCCCACGTATCCTTAAACATGTGCTGACAACTGCCATCTTTTTCTGCGCAGGCAATCTTCTTCAAGTGTCAGATATTGTTGCAGTTTCCTTTCTTGAGCTGCCATGAATATATTGATCCATATTTGTATATTGCCAGCTGTGTTAATGATCTTTGCAAGTAAGTGAAATAATTAGTATTTGTAATTAAAATTTCTTTATCCAGAAAGAAAAGCAAAAACCACTTCTGTAACTTAGACGTCTCAGCAGTTAACAAAACATCATGGAAATGTAAAACATAAACTGGCCTAACATCTATTAAAAGCTTGCTGGATAATACATGCAATCTAAATGGTTTATATAAGCAGCATAAAAAGAAGCATTTCTTAAAGGTCGTTTGTTCTATTGATCGCTTTTAGAGTTTAGAGATTCCAACAGAGTCTTTCAAAATAATGTTTTGAAATGCACAAAATCAAACACACAAAATTACAAAGCAAACTGTATTGAAATGGAGTTATCAAAATAGTAAAAGAAATGAATTTATGATATATGTTTTTCATGCATTTCAAGTCTAACTATAACTACCATTTACATGGTCTCAGTAAATATTTTGAGATATCTGCAACAATTATATTTAGAAATGAAAACATTAAAAAGTGAAGTATGAGATATATTGTTGACAAAGTCACAGATATTGCTATGGACATTGTGATGTGTTGTCTATATGAGTAATTGATGCCAAATTTCAGTTAGAGGTTAGTGACAGTACACATGTAATCTTGACCCCATCCAAGGTCACCCGACTCTTACATTTTCTCCCAGGTTAAGAATACCTAGACTAGATGGTTGTCTAGGGAACAAATTTGGTGAGACCCATCATAATATGTTCCTCAATGTAGAACCCACTCTAAATTATCTATTATTGTAGTCTTTTCTACTATTGTTTTTCAAAAATTTACCAAGAGTATTTGATTTTGAATGTTCATCTTGAATGTTGAAGAATATCTCAAGATATTTTAATAAATTTGTATTTTTTGAAGAATCTCAAGATGTGTAAATGATACACGGGAACTTGTTGTAAAAGACTAGACTAATTTTTGATTGAGTAAAACCACTTACACCTCATCTTGTAGCCTGTAGCTTGTTGAAGCTTAAGTTTAGCAAAGGTGAGAACAAAGAGGGAAAGTTGAAGTAGTATGAAATTATCTTATTTACAACTACTCTACTTTAAATAAATGGAGATTACTATAAAATAATGAATATAATGATATTTTTCAGATGTGAAACTTATTTGGGATGCCTGTTAATTTTGAGTAGAATACAGTTTTATCTTTATTTATATATATAGTCTCTAAATTTTAGGGATTTATGAACTACTGCAAGAGTTTTGAAAGAGTTCCCTCTCTGCCTAAATATTGGGGACCGACCTAACTTAATATTTGACCACATTCTGTTCCCTATTCGGTTTTATTTTTTATTTAAGTGCTATGTTGTTATATCTCTATTCTTTTTCTCAGTCTCTTTTTTGTGGATCTTATCGGTGGTCCATGGTTTTAACCTCGCTGTGTATATGGAATTAAAAATTGTGTTTATTCCACCATGATTCATTCTTTGGCTATTCTCCAGTAGTCTTTTCACTTGCCATTGGCATTATCATCTTTAGCATCCACTTCTCAGGTCGACTGAGATGAAATATTTTGGCAGATCTAGGAAAGTCATTTTCCCTTTACTAGGTAGGATATTGTTTGGTTGCTTCAGTTGCCAAAGTATCAGTGGCATAAATTAAATTGAAACATATTTTTCCCATATAAAGGTCAAGTTGGTAAGCGATTCTGGGGTCATACCATGTGTCCACACCATGAATTTTCCAGTGACACAGCGATGCTATTGTTATGTCATCCCACAAGGCCTAGGGTGTTGTCCTCAATTTCACTGCCAGAACTGGCTTACCACTCCCACGTCTATAGTTTAGCACTTAGGAAGGGAGAAGATGAAGTAGAGGGCTGTTGGCAGCTTTTTAAAGAAAGAGTTCTGGAAGTTTCATGTATACTTTTAACCCTTTGGTCAGAACTTAGAAACATAGCCATGTACAGATGGCCATGTACATAGCCATGTACAGATGCAAAGACAGATGGGAAATATTGTCCTTGGCTGGGCAGCCATATGCTTCGCAAAAACTTGAGGGTTCTAATAATGAAGAGAAGCAGGCTCTGGAGACAAAAAAAAAAACCAACAAAAAAACCCAAAAATACAATCTCTGTTATACTCACTTCATCTGAAATTTCATCATTGAGGATTTAACATTTTTGTCTTTTGAAATTTTGATATCTGTAGGCTTTAAGTTTTGAAATCCAACTGCTTTCTCCAGGGAAATAAAAATAGCAGGATAGAGAAATGCCTTTTACTGTTGAAATCAACTGATATCACCAGTGATATGTTTGAGGTGAAGAGGCCAAGTTTGGGGACAGAGCAGTCATGTAATACCAAAAGAAGGGCATTATAAATCAAGTAAGTGGGCCTTGAACAAATGGTAGTGAGAGGCTACCAGTTAGCCTTTTACTTGTCTCAATACTTCACTGAGGTCTAGACCTACCTACATCCTTTCTTTCCTGAAGGAGAGTCTCTTCATTTCTTACCGTAGGGGATGGCACCACAAAGATCCTATACAAGAAGAACATTGGGAATCTGCTGAACACAAATTCATTTCCTGCTTACGTTATGATAGTATATTGAATTCAATTCAACAAACTTTGCTTAGCATCAATTCTGAGCTGAGCATTGTGCCACATCTTGGAGAAACAGAAACCATTTAGACATGGACCCTGTCCTAGGAACTCACATTCTAGTGGGGCAGAAACAGGCCTCCAGCAATGACACATGCTCTGAATGTGAAGCGCAGTAGATGTGGAGAGGTTTGCTGAGTTTATCAGGGAGTGCCTTCCACAGTTCCACAAAGGAGATGCCATCTGAACTTATGCCCTCCTCTTTCTGCTTTTTAGAATGCTAAACCTAGAAGCAAGGGAATGCTTTTAACTTTGTCATGCCAAAGTCAATTGATTTGAAAACAATTATTATTTAATGCTCATTTTCCTTATGAAAGTTAACACCCAAAATGGAGCAAATAAGCTCATTTTCCCCTCAGCACACTGGAATAATAATTTCTTTCTTGCCCAATTGTGAATTTTCGTGTGATGCCATATATAATGGGTACGGCATGGATCCTAGAGTTAACACAGATACTTAATCAATGGTAGCTATTTTAATAATAGTTGCGTTGGGTTGGGAAACCAATATTCAGTTACTTTCTTAATTTTCAAAGCATCTATTAATTGTAGGAAACAATGCACATATTTTAATGTAAATCAGAAACTTATTATCTTTACAGGAATTCAACAATTTTAGCTTACCCTGTTTTTCAGAGAATTTTCTTGTTTGGCAGTTTAGAATATTTTCTGAGCTTTTGAAGTTTATATGCTCAGTCTCCTTTTCCTTCTAAAGCTCAATTAATTGGACTAGATAAGCTGCATGACTCCAATTACAGTAGCACAGGATAAGTGCAATTTGAGACAGGTGGCTTCTACAATAGAGATACTGAAAATGCTAAGGTTCACAAAATACAACATTCTTAAGGTCATTATCTTGTAAGATGTGTAACTATTTAATCTTAAGCTTGACTTGGATTGAAAAACAAGTCCACTACCTTATTATAAACCTTGCTTATTTTATAGGTGCTGTGTTAATCTGTTTGGGGAATTGGCAGACTTCTGATATTTGTCTGGGGAGCTTCCAGGGTTATTATAAGAAAACAGTGAGAGATTATTTACTCTTGGCAATATTATAAAAGTAACTAGCCTTAGTAATTCAAACTTGAAAGAATTGAAAATCTTTTATATCTTAAGTGCTATTTATTCAATCTTTCAAAAGTGCTGCAGTTTTATTAGTATTGGTTTTATTGCAGCATGTGGACTATGAAGAGCATGGTATCTTAGAAATAATTTGCATATTTGATGCTTTTGTTGTGATAGAATTTTATCTATGGTAATAGGATTTATAATGTAAATTTATAAATTTATGTTTATTAATAAATATTTAATATTTATTTCCCAAAAGGGCTGGGATGTTTTGTGTGGGAGCAAAGCAATACATACAAAAAGATTCTGGGCAGAATGTCATAATTAAAATAGAAAATTTGGGGGGCACCTGGGTGGCTCATTCGGTTAAGCGTCCAACTTCGGTTCAGGTCATGATGTGGTTTGTGGGTTCAAGCCTCGCAAAAGGCTCTGTGCTGACAGTTCAGGGCCTGGAGCCTGCTTTGGATTCTGTGTCTCTCTCTTTGCCTCTCCCCTGCTCACACTGTCTCTGTCTCTTTCTCTCAAAAATAAATAAAAACGTAAAAAAATTGTTTTAATAGAAATTTTTTCCAGTACAGGTACTCTTTTGAACCAAAAGCAAAGTGGCCAAATTATTGAAATAGTTTGATGAAGACAATTTACTCAGGCCCTGTGAGCTGTGATCTCATGCTTATATGTTTTCTGCCCAATCGTACATGGTATGTGCATGCTGACATCAGTTCATACTAGAATATTCACCACGCACGCAACATTTCTAGAGATCGGGAGCTCAAAGCTGTGGTTTCTGCCAATATTTCCTGTGTGACTGTGGATGGCTCTGTCTTTTCATTTTCCAGAACTGATGATGATGAAACCTATTGTCGTGCAGCCACCGAGTACGCGAGAGCCTGTTCCCACGCTGGCTACCCGATTCAAGACTGGAGAGATGACTTTCCAGCATGTAGTATGTTTTCTTATTTTCTAAACCCTGTGTATTTGTGTTAATTTCCAGTTTATCCTAGCACTCAAAACTGCCCCTAGGACTCAAAACTACTGATTTGCAAGGATTTGTCATTGACCCAATAACAGTGGTAAACTTGCATACTTTTCCAAACACTATTTTTTTTTGAAAGAGAGGTGAGTAAATTTGACTTATAGCTCCCCTGTTTGCCCATTTTAGCTGATAAATGTGATGACAGTTTCGTCCATCGGGATTGTATCAGTTGTTGCCCACCAACCTGCACATTTGAGAAACAGTGTCTTGGGAGCAATCTCCATTGTCTTGATGGATGTTACTGCGCAGATGGTAAGCACTTCATGAGAGAAATGGTGTCTGTATTCATGGAAACTAGTATCCAGTGATTGAAGAATCATATCATAATGTCCTCTCTCAGGACATAGGGCTGTGGCAATTTTCTACCCTGGTAGGATTTGATCCTTGAAGTGATTAGGAAGAATGGCAGCTTTTCTACTATGTAAATTTCCCAGGAAATTTGGAATCTGGAGTCCTGAAGTTCACCATGGCAAATCTTTTGTTCTCTTGGATATTTAAGGATATTTAATGCTGTGCATATTTTCATGTTTTGAAGGTGAAAGCAAGTTAAAAAAAGCCTTCATATGTTGGCAGCATAGGATTTTAGTCCTGACGTAGTTTTAATATGTGAAATTAGAAGTAACATAGCAAGTGATACAGATGAGATTTAAAATTAGGAATGAGGAAGGGAAGGAAAAATAAGATAAAAACAGAGAGGGAGGCAAACCCTAAGAGACTGTTAAAAACAGAAAAAACTGAGGGTTGCTGGAGGGGTGTTTGTTGGTTGTATGGGCTAAATGGGTGATGAGCATTAAGGAGGGTGCTCATTGGGATGAACACTGGGTGTTATATGCAAATGATGAGTCACTAAATTCTACTCCTGAAACCATTATTACACTATATGTTAACTAACTTGGATTTAAATTTAAAAAAATTTTAAAAATTAAAATACAGAAAATAAGCAAATTTGGAATGACTGCTATACTGATAGGTCTTTACAAAGAACACTGAGGATTTACTCAAACCCCTCATTTTTACAGATTAAAAAAAATAGAATCCCAGAAATGTTAAGTGTTTTTCCTCACCTGATATGAGTGAGGACTACTTGGAATCAGATTTGTTAACCTCAGTCTGTTGGTCTGTCAGTGCTATTCAAAGTAGAATCTTTACATCAGTGCCAGGCCTGAACCATTTGTTACCAGTCAATGATGCAATAAGGAATTTGAACCAGAATAAAAATCCATGTGCCAAAATATAAGTCAATGCTTCCTTATCTAGGAATTCTTACTCCAAAAAAAGGTCAGCTGAATGAAACACGTGCTTGGTAACACGGTTGATTTACGTTACGGCTCAACAAGCTTTACTGAGAGAGGTAGCAAATGCTGTTCCAATTCACTGGCCCTTTGAGTAGCACTACCTTGATATTTATTACCTGTGTGACAATAGTGTAAATCTCTCACTTTGAGATGAACAGAAATTAAACCAAGAATATATGTTCTCTCTCTCCTTCTCTCTCTTCTTCCCTCAAAAGCAAGGAAATACTGTCTAGTTGCCTTTATTCAGTGTAGTGAAACGAGTTTTTGATGGCAAGTCATGAGATAAGAAAATTTAAAATTACTGAAATGGATCCCTATTTTAAATTTAATTTAATTTAATTTTTTTCTGAAATAGACCCTTATAAGGTAGCTACTGATTGAGATAGAACCAGGTTGTCAGTAACCTCTTTAAAAGTAAAAAGAATTATATTTTCAGCACCTAGTGTGAGCGGGTGTTCGATAAAAGTTGGTTGAGTTATTATAGTCAAACAACACATTCTTTGTTATTTCTTTTGAGAATTTGATACATATTTTTCTTAAATAGGCCTCATAATGGAAAATGGGACTTGCATCTCCTTGGAAAATTGCCCGTGTAGTTTTCATGGATTAGCTTACTCAGTTGGTTCAAAAATTGAACAGGAATGTACTGAATGGTATGTTATTAATATACAACCAATTATTTCTGGGTACCTGATTAGTTGACAACTTCACCATGACATATGTCTAAAGGAATGTACTTATTACTTATTTTCTTCCAAAAATTCCAAGACACAGTTTGCATCTTATTTAAAGGCTGGATGGGAGTAGGGCAGGGGGCTATACATAGCATAGTTTCATATTTTAAATATGAAAGCAAGTTCAGAAAAAAAAGCTAGAAAAATATAGAAAATTTATAATTTCTTTTATGATGTAATTCTCACTTCCCTTGATAATTTCATAAAATCAGAAACCTATGTAATGAATCTGTTGCATTTTCTTGTTATTTGTAACCAGTAATCTGCATATATTTTTACCATTAGAACATAATGGTAATCCTGGCCTTCTCTACTGAGTACTTTAAAAAGTGACTCTCCAGATTGCCAATACATGGCCATCATTAGAGACATTTAGAATTTCTTATTACATTAGCAGCTAAAACTATTTTAGGTAAGCATGAAGTCCCTCCAGGGAAGTCTTATAAAGAACAGGTGTAAATGTCATCAGGCCCTTGTCTCTTTGCTGTCAGTGTGATATAACTGGCATGCAGGTAGATAAGCAACCACATTCTTAAATAATGATTTAAGCTCCTCCTCTTTAGAGACTCTGCTTCTATCCTTCTATCCTCCTTCCATCCTAAAAGTCTTTTTGATGGCAGAAGGCAGAATTTATCTTACATAAGAGGACATCTTTTCTCTCTCTTTAATGTCTGATGATCCTTAAAAGAAACTTTCTTGTTTTGTAGTAGACGAAATAACTTTATTAACTCTTTATGTATATTTCCCTCCTAATATAGGTAAATACTTTTTTGTGTGTGACTTTTTTTTTATTTAGTTTAAGCAATGAAAGAAGGACATAAAACAAAAGCTCTCTGTTTGCATAGTACTTTCGTTCCTGGCTATTCTGTATTCCCTTTGTGTCATCTTTAGTGATTTTTAAGTATGACACACAATAAATAATATTTAGGTGCTGCCCAGCCCAAGTTTATCAGTTAATTGAACTTTTGCAGATATATTTTTCAAGTCAGATTATTCTGAACCTATAAACATGGTATGTATTGGTACATTAATCAATACATTGATGCAAACATTGCTACAGTTTCTCTATACCAGTAGATTAATATTTTTATAATTTCATTTAGTGTGTGTGTTGGTGGAGTTTGGAACTGCACTGAGCATGACTGTCCAGGTAATCTTTCAAAATGTTTTTAAATAAAATGTCTCAATTTTTTTTGAATTGAAGAGGAAGATGAAAATGATGTTTATGAGTTCATCTCACATATAACAAGAGATGTAATGATCCATAAATTCAGATACTGAGAGGATAAATGGAAAATTGAACAAAGGATAGCTTTGAGCAGGTGACTGGTCAAAACTTATTGATGTAGTATAAATATTACAAAACCTAAAAAATACATTGAGCTATCCTTTAATAAATTTTGAATTAAATTTAATAACATAATCTAGTAAGTTTGTCAGACGAGTACATTTTAAACACTTTATCTATTCTTTTTGATGAATGATTATTTACCCTAGTCAACTTCCTGCTTTTAAAAAATAAACATAATTTCTTTCTCTGCCTTCTCCTTCTTCTCTCCTTCTCCTTTTTGTTTTATATATATATATTTTTAATTTTTATTTTTTATTTTGATAGTACAATGCTCCGTTGTGGGTGATTCTCATTTTACAACGTTTGATGGTCGACATTATTCTTTTATTGGAATGTGCCAGTACATCCTTGTGAAAGGAACTGGAAAAGATAAATTCACAATTACTTTACAGAAAGCTCACTGTGAACAGGTAGGAACATCTCAAAATGGCCAGAAGAATTTTTTTGTTTTTGTTTTATTTTGTTTTGTTTTTTTTTTTTTGTTTTGTTGTTGTTTTTTTTTCACTCAAGCTCCATTCTAGGTCAAGAGTGGTAATACGTAATATGGTAATAGTGGTAATATGAATGATAATGTAAATTTTCTGCAAAAATCATTGTTAAGATGCTTCACCATTCTTCCTATGACAAAGAAAAAATATTGCTAACTAATCTATGTTATACTGTTGCTTATATGACACATCCTGATTTCAGATATTAAATATGAAAACAAATATGTTTTAGATTAAATACTATGTATCTAATTGTATTTTCTTTCTTAAAAAATGGAATTTATATGTATACTTTTTTGAACATTTCATGCATAACTGCACAATGGACCTAAGTTTTTGGTTACTTCGGAAACCACTATTTTAAGGAGATGATTTTTGACAGGACTGAGTCAGCTTCATGTTTTCTAAATAGATTTGATGAATTTCTTAGCATACTGGAATATTTACTTTAGATCTTTTCTTCAAATAAATACATCAGTTATTTGTAAAGACACACAGATTTTCCTCTCTTTAAATCAGGCAGTCAACATTTTGCAGAAATCTTTAATTTTCTAGTTTTATTCCAGTATGAAATGGTTATTTCCAACAAAAATTCTGAACTACTTTATTTGCTTTTTCTACAGCTTGATTTTTTTTTTGCAGTATATCAGAGTCCAAATAAATTTTCTACACAGAATCCCAATTCTCTTTGTTCTTTTCCTCATTGAATTTTTTATGTTTAGTATTCCACTTAAATGTATTGGAGAGCTATATTAATAATGTGCTATGAAAAACATAACTATTGGCACTTTGTTGAGAACATTTTTATTTAATGTTCTATGTACAATATAGGTAGGTATATGGTATACTTAATGTACTATATAAATACAAATTTTATTGGTAATGGGGCTATATATTATACGTTAAGTACTTTATTATATTACTTATACTCAAGCCTTCTATATACCAGGAATTCTTATCTATGTGCACTCTCTTTCTCGTTTCTTCTTCCTCCTCTCTCTCTTGCTTTCTCCCGTTCCCCTCTCCCATCATCCCTATCTCTTTCTGTGTCCTATTTCTCTCTCATTCCTTTAACCAATCACTTGATTTTTATGCAGAACCTTGGCTTGGTCTGCCTTCAGTCTATAACTCTAATTCTGGAGGATGATTTTAACAAACAAGTGACCCTTAGTAGAGGAGGACAAATCCTTACCAGTCCTAACCAAGGCTTCAATCTGAATGGTAAGAAGCAATGCTAATGATGTACTTGCCTTACACTGACAACAGCAACAACATTAACAACAACAACAACAACAACAACACCACAACCTGAATGAAGTCTTCTCCCATTGGCCGACTAACCTAACATTTGAGGGCCTATGTGTTGCCGGGTCCTCAGCTAGAGACCTCAGAGATTACCATGTCTATGGGAGCTAGTGTTCACCTCAAGTGGCCTAGAGTTTGCAAGGGGAGAGGTATAACAAAACAGCCCCTTGCATCAAATATAACAAACTCAAAGATATGCACAGGGACTCTGGGGATCTAAGTGAGTACAGTTCACCCAGCCTTGGACAGGAAAGTGCAGGTACAGTCAGGCAAGTTTTGACATCAGATACATCACCTCTGAAGAGGTGTCGTCTCGTTCAGCATTCAAAACAGGATTGTCAGGGTGAAGGAGGTGGGAAAAGTGTTCCATGCAAAGCAAGGAGGTATAAACCGTGCAGTATGATTAGGGGAAACTATAGCTAGTTTGGGACTGCTAAAGCCTGAAGAGGGTAATGGAGAATGTCCAGATATGAGACTAGAGAAATAGGTGGGGGTGACACTGGAGAAAACCTTATCTGCAGAGCGTTGTTATGGTTTTCGTGTTCCTGCCTGTGTTCTAGCATAGTTATTATTAACACTCTCTTTCATTCCCAGAGATGTCCCAATTTGTATTACAAATTACATGGTCGTGCTATTCATTGTCATGCTAAGGGTGTTGAACTTGGTATGAAATTGAATGTGAAATTATCATTATTTGACCATTTTTATGTACAAAGATAACAATCTCATATGGTTCAACCAAATAAATAATAAGTTTCAGTGAGAAGAATGATAGTCTTTCTTTCTCTTTCTTTCTTTCTTTCTTTCTTTCTTTCTTTCTTTCTTTCTTTCTTTCTTTCTTTCTTTCTTTCTTTCTTTCTTTTTTGGTAGACTACTATGGCAACTCCGTGGAAGTGGCTTTAAGAGAGGCTGGCAGGAAACATGGAGGACAGTTAGGGTGTTACTGAAGTCAGTCATGCAGGGACTGAGGAGGAACTAGCGTAAGGCAGTGACAGTGGAGATGGAAAGAAGACAGATTGAAAATAATTAGGAAAAAAAAGTGGTCTGAACCTAGTGATGGATTGGATCAGGGCTGGTTGGGGAAGGGCATCAAAGGCACGATGTGATCAAAGAATGGTTCTTAGATTTTTGGGGGTGGTGACCAGATTGGTGGCAGAAATTGTGATAGGGATACAGGAGCAACTCTCATGTTGGCAGAAGTCATTAGTTCGTACTTGAACACAAGTTTCTTGTCTCTTAAGGTGTCTGGTAAAAATGGTGGCTCTAAAGTGCTGTGCTCTCCTTTTTACTGATAATCTTAGGGGAATGCAGAAGTTTTTAGGAAAGTGCCACTTCCTTATTGAAACATCACCAGTTTGGGGAAAATTACACACACACACACACACACACACACACACACGGGAGTTAAGAAAAAGAGGTCGGATGTCAAATGCTAAGGACTGTCCACACCTGCCAAGAGATGCTAGCCAACTGAAGTTACATGTGGACATGACAATCTATTAAAAAGATCTGCTGAAGTCTTAGAAAGGAGAGACAGAAGGGAAATAGGAGAAAAGAATGCACAGGGTGGCAAAAATTGTCTCTGGAGCACAGGAGCAGGAACTGGGAGCCTGCCTGCTTCATGTCCCTCTCTCTCTCTCTGTCTCTCTCTCTCTCTCTCTGTGTCTCTCTCTCTTGCGTATTTATTTTGAGAGACAGAGTGAGCGAGCATGAGCAGAGGAGGGGCAGAGAGGGAGAGAGAGGGAGAGAGAGAGAGAGAGGGAGAGTCCCAAGCAGGCTTCCCACTACCAGCATGGAGCCTGATGCAGGGCTTGAACCCACAAACTGCAAGATTATGACCTGAGCCAAAACCAAGAGCTGAATGCTTAGCCAACTGAGTCACCCAGGTGCCCCCCTTTTAATGTTTCAAGTTTTTATTGAAATTCTAGTTCCCAGTCTCTTGAAAGAAGAGTTCTGGCGTTATACTCTAGCATTTCAGAACACTGTCTATGAGTCTCAAAGCTGATTTACGTATGTTCTTTTCCCGCAGGAATTGTTGAAATTCAAACTCTGTCATCCTTATTTATTCTTCTAAAAACCACATTTGGTTTGAAGATTCTGTTTGCTATAGATGGGGAAAGAATTTACATTCAACTCACTAGTGCCTGGAAAAGAAGAACATTAGGGCTGTGTGGCACTTTTAATGGGAACATAAGGGATGATTTTCTGTAAGTATGATTTCTGAATAGCTAACATGATTTAATGACTAGTAATTTGGAGGAATCAAATTCTTTCATTAGAAGTGTTTACTTAACTAGTAATAGCTTAGTCATCACTGTTCCAAGAGCTTTATATGATCATCTATTTAAATTTTAAAGAAATCCCCTAATCAGTAGCTCTGTTTTATAAAGAAACTCACTGAGACCCTCAAAGCTCAAAGTCATTTAGCTCAAATACGGTGGGGCTGGGCTGTGAATTGAGTGGTATAACTCAGAGCCTGTGGAATAAGTACCTGTTATTCTCTCCCCTGCCACTTATCAAACTTAACAGTATTTTATTTTTCAATGTGCACTGCTTTTTAAAAATCTTAATATCATTTGGCATTAATGATAGTAAATTTTACCTTTAAAATATTGATATCATTTGGTATGAATGATTCCTCTGAAGTAACATTTTGGCAGGTAAGTTAAATGAATTTTATGATCGTTGGTGTTTCATCAGAAGAAAAGCAATACATTACAGTTGTACCCCTTGTACTGATGATGCAGTTTCACTTACTTGTGAAAAGACAGTGTATGATTTAGTGTAAATGCTTTGGGCACCTGTTCTTGAACTAAGCACTGTGGGACAATTTAAGCAGTATCACATGGTTCGCATCCTCAAAGACCTTGTATTGCAGATCAGGAGGGGATAACAGCCTTTAAGAAATAATGAGGTCAATGCAAGGTATTAATCAACAATACATATAAAAACACTGAGGTAATTTCAAAACGTTAAATGTTGAGCCGTGTGGTCGTGGACAGGGTAACAAAGGAACGTCTCATGAAGAAGCCATTCCCCGAATACCATAGTTTTTAAAACACTTCTGCATATTTTTCCTATTTGGTTTTTTTTCCACCACCTAATCTTTCTTGTGAATTCTGATTTTATTGTTCAAACCAATTCACTCTATTTGCTTCAAAACAGGAGCTCATATACCACCAGACAAAGTTCATTTTGACTCTGTTATCTATGAAACTCTGTCTTTATGTCTGGTTTCCATTTAAAACCGTGAAGGCTTTGAGAATAAGGATGAACCCCTCAATCCTTCTGTTTTTTTTTTTTAATTTTTTTTTCAACGTTTATTTATTTTTGGGACAGAGAGAGACAGAGCATGAACGGGGGAGGGGCAGAGAGAGAAGGAGACACAGAATCGGAAACAGGCTCCAGGCTCCGAGCCATCAGCCCAGAGCCCGACGCGGGGCTCGAACTCACGGACCGCGAGATCGTGACCTGGCTGAAGTCGGTCGCTTAACCGACTGCGCCACCCAGGCGCCCCTCAATCCTTCTGTTCTTAGGAACCCGCATAGAGTCTTTTTTTAACTTGTTTTATTTTTTAGTTTTTAAAATTTACATCCAAATTAGTTAGCATATAGTGCAACAATGATTTCAGGAGTAGATTCCTTAGTGCCCCTTACCCATTTAGCCCATCCCCCCTCCCACAATGCCTCTCATAACCCTCAGTTTGTTCTCCGTATTTATGAGTCGCATAGTCTTATATGCAGTAGACAGTTGAACTAAATGGCGACAGGGCTTTTAGTAGGGCTCCAAGAAAAGAATTTGGAGGGGCAAGGAGAACTGGCATTTACAATTTTAAATTTCAAAAGACAATTTCTTTTACCTTTTCTTCTGTGTGACTAATTTGTTCTTAGGTTGTTTAGTTCTTTATGCTTCATTTGTTTGTAGGTCAGAATATCAATATCTTTATCAGATTCATGAAACAGACTATATTAAGTGGCTTGGCTAAAATGTGCAGAAAAGAAGTTTAAGCCTTCTTTCTCTTTCTTGTTTATCAGAATGGGTTAGCAGTCAGTGTTTAACAGATGGCAGATCTGTCTGCCTCTTTCTCAGGCACCAGTCGCCTCCATGTATAAACATTCAGGCATGATAACAGTGCAGGATAATATTTCAGAGTCATAGATAACTTTTGAACATTGTTTAGCTTTCTAACAAAGCAGTTAAAATTCTTTACTTCATAGAGGTTAATGCGAATCTGCAAACATAGTGGAATGGAAAATATTAATTACTTGAAAATCTTATTACAGTAATTTAAGTGTGGTGAGCCCAAACATTGTTTTATAAAATGAAAACGCAATAAATAAATGGGTCTACATTTTAGTTCCTCCTCTTTTTTGTATTTATTAAGTGGATCAAGTGAAATAAGAGAGTCCATCTCTGAGTCCATTCCTCCTGGGAACCCTGGCTACACCCATCACCTTGACCTATTTTATTGTCCTTTGAAGTGTTGAAGAGAGAAGGAGAGAGGAGACAAAGCAAAGAGCTAGTGCTCTTTAATTTCTTTGAGTCTCAGTGTTCTTGTTTGAACAAAATGAGATTTTGGATTAGGTGTTTGTTATAATGCTTTAGAGTTCTAGAATGGTTTACTTTTGAGGAATTGGGAAAGAGAAAGGGTGGGGACAGGGGATGAGCATTGTGGAATGGCTTGTGAAGCTCCTTTTTATTCTCCTCTCTCAGCTTCCGTGGTGAGAAGCTCCATATAGTTGCTAGTGGCTGAGGTCAGTGGTAACCAAAGTAGCTAATTTAATAGGACAATATAGACAGCTGAGATAAAGCCTACTCTACTATTTGGCCATGTTGTTGGGGCTTTCATTAGTCAAGTATTGCTTGGTCAAAGCTTCCTACAGGAGACCTAACCCAATCTGATCCTTTTTTTTTTTTTTTTTAATGTTTATTTATTTTTGAGAGAGAGAGAGAGAGACAGAGTGTGAGAGGTAGAGAGAGAAGGAGACACAGAATCTGAAGCAGGGTCCAGGCTTTGATCTTTCAGCACAGAGTCTGACATGGGGCTCAGTCTCACAAACTGTGAGATCATGACCTGAGCTGAAGTGGGACACTTAACCAACCGAGCCACCCAGGTGCCCCTCCAACCTGATTCTTTAGGTCGCTTTGACAATGTCTGGTACAGTGTCTAGTCAGGATTGTCACTTATTAAATAATGGTTGATGAGTTATTAAACCTTGATTAAGCCCCTGCTGGTGGGGGCATTTTAGTGTTTGTCCCTTAAGTGTTATTGTGTTTATAAGCCTGGTGTCAGAAGGGTAGATGTTTCTCTTCCATTTTGGTTTGCTGAGGATACTGAAGTGAGAAACTTTGGGTGAAGTAGGGCTTTCATACCATCTTCCCTCAATTTTCTTTTGGTTTGTTTGCCTAACTTCAGGATGGAACCTCAGTATTTCAGTCCTCATAATGGAAATTGAAATACTGAATCAAATACAGGATATTTATATTTGGGACATTTGTCTTTACCCTAAAAGAATCATGTGAGCTACCTGCATCTACCTCTCCCCATGCACCCTAAACCACACACACATTAATGATTTGGTTGTGTGAATGATGTTTCATTAAATTGGTGAGAAGTGGGGTTTGAATCTTGGCTCTGATGCTCACCCGCTGAGTGAATGTTAATATTCTCTGAGCTTCTTCTCTCCTTTCTCTTTAAAATGGGAATCATATTTTCTTCACAAGCCTGAGGCAATTATTAAATAAAACCATATATGTTCACAATTTGACCCATTATAAATTCTTAATAACTAGAAGCTAATATCACACATATTTTTTAAAAGATAGAACATTTTAAGCTCTAAGTTTTCTTTGTAAGTTAAAAAAAATTGTATTCTCCGTTTTCAATATTTGAAGACTATGAAGAAATGAAATGAATTGGAGAGGCTAAGATGCATGTTATCTTTGCTTTTTAGGTCTCCATCAGGCATGATAGAAGGCACCCCTCAACTTCACGCGTATGCTTGGAGAGTTTCCTCCACTTGTTTTGCACCTGTTCATGTTCCTATGGTGGACCCCTGTAACATTAATCAACAAAACAGTAAGTCTTTCTTCCTGCATGTAAACCTGGAGGACAGTTCCATGTATTACTGTCATCTTAGACAATTCGATAATTAGATATGCCTCTTTAAGTAATCTAGGTTATTTTTTATAAAGAACTCCAGAAAATGACTATCTTGTTTCCTGGTTTGCATTCATAAATTTACTTATTTTAGGTGTTGACACCTAAATCCCTAAACTCTTCACAAATGTAGGCTAGCATTTTGGAGATGTCAGATTCTTTAAATTCTAAAGGAAAATCTCTGGAAATACTGTAATAATGCGGTTATAGTCTTGTGATATTTGACTTGAGCTCCACAGTGTGACAGCTCATGTGGATTCTTCTATTGCTATCACATTCATTACCGGCTCTTACTCAGACAGCATGCTATGACTTCATAAGCAGGGGCCAGCGATCCAGGGAGGTCTGTGCCATCAAGTGTGCAACAATTTGAGAGGGTCATGCTCCAGAGTTCCAATCTGCAATGACAGTGTAACAAACAATGCCAAGAATTTATCCTGTACTTGTTTTTGTTTTTTTTTTATGAAAGCCACTGCAAACCATGTGAAAGTCTATTTCACTCATCAATAAAATGAGATGTATTGTTATATACATATATTTTGCAAAATGACTATGAAAAAATTAATATGTATGCTTAAATAAATATTTTTATAATTTTAATTTGTTCCTTTAATTGTTTTGGCTAATTTATTGTTTCTAGGTAGCTATTTTTTATACATTATTAATGTTGTTTGAGTACCTATACAAACCCAGTACAATTTCTGGAATTTTTGGTGATTGTTTGGGAGGAATCTTTTGATTATTACATGATCCTTAGAATTAATTTATAGTTTTGATGTACTGGAAAGAATATAAGATAATGCTTTCAGTGCTGCTAGCTTTTTGTCTAAGCTAGGTTCTAAACTTGTAAAAGATTGTTAACTTCTGTGGTCATTTTTTCTATCTGTAGTAAGAGTATTAGGCTAAAGTCTTGTGGTCTCTATAATTCAATAATTTTTTTAAAAAAGTTTATTCATTTATTTGAGAGAGAAAGAGTGAGGAAGGCAGGGGATGGGCAGAGAGAGAGAGAGAGAGAGAGAGAGAGAGAGAGAGAGGGAGGGAGAATCATAAGCAGGCTCCATACTGTCAGTGCAGAGCCCAATGTAGGGCTCAATCTCACAAATGGTGAGATCATGACCTGGGCTGAAATCAAGAGTCTGATGCTTAACTGACTGAGCGACCCAGTTGCCCCTATAATTCAATACTTTTAATCTCACTCCCATTCAATGATACTTTCCCCCCTATTCTGTCTTAAAATGTCTACTAATAGATTCCCTTCTCCTTCAATTAGTCTTGCTCAGTTTGTTTCTAACTTTCTCAATTCTCTCTTTGATATTTCATCAACTTTATTTTTTGTTTTTTAATAACATGTAAAAGCTGGAGTAGAGTCCAAATGGCAAATTCAATTTCCCTCTGGTCTTTTCTTTATGACCTCCCTGTTACATGCCATTTTATTACGTATATATTTTATCATTTATCCCCCTATCTCATGTCTTCTATGACATATATTTTATTTTATTTTATTTTATTTTTTTATATATGAAATTTATTGACAAATTGGTTTCCATACAACACCCAGTGCTCATCCCAAAAGGTGCCCTCCTCAATACCCATCACCCACCCTCTCCTCCCTCCCACCCCCCATCAACCCTCAGTTTGTTCTCAGTTTTTAACAGTATGACATATATTTTAGATATAATCCTCCTTCAATTTTGTCGTGACCTACTTTAAAAATTTCAAATAGGTAAATTTAGAAAAATCCCCAGAGAAAGGAAAATAAATAAAAGCCAATAATTCTGAAGGATATTTTTTCACAAGGATCTTCTTGAATCACCCTTTTACTTAATGTTAGTAGGAATATTTTTTGATCTACAAATCCTTAAGGCACACGGTAAAAGCCCCACTGATGTATTGCTTTGCTTTGGCATTCCTGGGGATTAGAAGAATGCATGCCAACACAATGCTGTTATAGTCTAAGTTACTTATTTTCGTATACAGTGCAAAAATATAATACTCAGACAATTACCATGTGTTTCCTTACCAAAATAAGTATATTTAAAATATGCAACAAAATACATTCAGGTGTTTTTTTTTTCTTTTAAATTCCAGCTAGTTAACATATAGTGCAATATTAGTTTCAGGTGTAGAATTTAGTCACTTCTATACAACACCCTTGTTGTGCTCATCCCAAGTGCCCTCCTTAATACCCATCACCTATTTAACCCTTCCCCCCACCCATTTCCCCTCCAGTAACCCTCAGTTTGTTCTCTAGAGTTAAGAGTCTGTTTCTTGGTTTGCCTCTCTTTTTTTTTGGCTCCTGTGTGCATTATCCTGTGTGCATATGGTATTTGTCTTTCTCTAACTGGCTTATTTTGCTTAGCATAATACTCTCTAGTTCCACCCATGTCATTGCAAATGGCAAGATTTCATTCATTTTTACAAATAATTTTTTTTTTTTGAAGAAAGTTGGGATCTAGATTGCTGTGTCAAACTTGGTTATTCCTATGATTCTATTTGGTCATTCTCAAGGGAAAAGTCAAGAGATTTCAAGAAGTGATTACATAGACCTATATTTCATAGCCTTTAGTATGTGGCCCAACCCCTAATTTCTATTCATTATTCATGCATTCATGCATTCATAGATTCATTTATCAAACATTGTTGTCAGACATTGTGCTCTGTCCATTGTGACTTGTGCAGACATTGTATTCAATGACTATATGGCAACTGGCACATTACCATTTACCCCAGAGACTTTGTTGGAATGAGATGATTCCCAATCCTTCCTGGATAATTGTGTATTTCAGGGAGTTGCCATAGCATCTACAATCTGGCACCACTATTATTGTGTGTGGCTGTCTGGAGATAAGCCTTCCAATACTCACCAATTCTTTATAGCAGAATTAGGGTGATTTTCTATGATGCTCCTTGGGCAATGGGGTGATTGTGGCCATTTATATTGGCCCTTCTGTAACTCATATTATTCAGGTATAGCACAATATTTTTTGCTAAAAGATTATTAAATATGGATTCAGTGCTGCCACCAATATTATTATAAGTAAAGATAAACCAACAAAATAGTATAAATGGAAAATATTGGCTCTTGTTGAAAATAATAGGCAATTCAGTACATCTAGGAAAGCAAGATGCTTGGATAGTTCTGGAATTTGGTACTTAAGGGTAAGATCTAGACTAGTAAATGAGGTGCTGATGTTTTTGTTGTTGTTGTTATTTATGTATGTATGTATGTATTTTTGTCTTTTAGTTGGATACGCAGCACACTGTGATGTTATCCACCAGGAGCTCTTTGCTCCTTGCCACATCTACATTAGCCCGGGGCTATACTCTCAGCTGTGCCGCCATGATGCATGCAAGTGTGGAAGCGCCTGTCTATGCAATGCTCTTGCCCACTATGCCTACCTCTGTGGCCAGCGTGGTATCAGCATCGATTTCAGAGCTCAGATTTCATTCTGTGGTGAGTATGATAATGGCACAGATAAAGATGATCAGATGACACTTTAGAGATTTTTGCATTGGTAATTACTATGTTTTTTTCTTTTTAAAAGAAAGGTCAGTGTCGCCTAAGATATTTGGAATATGAGTATAGTGTGCAAACCTGAAAAACAAATGAAATACTTCATTTCTTAAAATTGGATGTATATTGGATAAGACACCAATAATTTTTTTTGCTGTTTTTAATATGAGCATTATTAGAGTTGTAACTGCATGGTTTGAGGTATGGAATGGAAATAATGTGAAAAGTTAAAAAAATTATCATAGAAATGTCATATCTAAGTATTGGGAAGTATGGAAAAGCATTATGTGATATGGTAACACAGGTGATTTATATTTAAATAGGTAAGTTATACAACAGGTAATTATCTCATGGTTTTGGTGTCTGTTGTCTCATTCATGGTAGATTGTTTCCTTTCTTTTTCTTTTAAATTAATTAATTAATTAATTAATTAATTAATGACACAGAGAGAGAGAGAGAGACAGACAGACAGACAGAGAATCCCAAGCAGGCTCTGCACTGTCAGTGTGGAGCCTGATGGGGGGCTTGAATTCATGAACCGTGAGACTGTGACCTGAGCTGACATCAAGATTGACATCAGATGCTGACATCAGATGCTTAATCAACTGAGCCACCCGGGTGCCCCGACTGTTTCCTTTCTTTATGCGTTCTATAATTTTTTTATGAGTTAATCTTTGTTAATCTACCCTGCCCCTTTTAGTGTCTTTTATGACCTGGATTTTAGGACCATCACTTTCTCCACCCCCTCCCCCTAGATGTTTCATAAAACTTTTTCCTATCACTCCAGGGGTATCACTGGCCAGTTTTGATATTAATTTCTCAGCTTGGGTTTTCTAAGACAAAAATAACGTCAGTATAAAAGTAGTGTAGATGCCTATGCCACACTGTACAGGTTGTAGGTCTGGGATTTGATTTCTCAGAGGGTAACTTTGTTTCATCATAGGCCCCACAGAATTAGAGAAGCTTTCCTGGTATCTTCCTGTACTATGACCAGATTTCTTGTAGTCCGGGAGTTGGCAAATGGCACCCTTCGGCTTTCTATGTTTTTGTAAATAAAGAGTATTGCCCATAGGTTTACACATTGTCAATGGCTGCTTTTGAGCTACAAGGGCAGGGTTGAATAGCTGTGACAGAGACAGTATGACCTGCAAAGCTGAGGCCATTTACCATTTGGCCCTTTACGGAAAAAGTTTGCTGATCTCTGCTCCAGTACAGCTCTCAGCTGAGGACCCGAGGGTCCAAATTAAAGTTCTCCCGGTTCCTCCCTTGCTTTGTGAAGGGTAAGCTCTCATTTTCTTTTCCACATGAGTTAAATGTAAGGCTCAAGATTACCTGGACCCATTATCCCTCTTTCCTCTAAATTCTGGGTTTTATTTCCCTCTTCTCATGTGGTACCTGAGGAGATGAGCCCTCCCCCATTGTTTTCCTCACAAGATCGGTTATACATTTAACATAATTTCAGTTATGTTTTATCCAGCATTTTCTAGGTTTTATTTTTAAAGGTGTGTTTTTAGATTATTTTCGTTTGCCTAATTTTGGTTTGGTCTAAAGAGATATTGGAAAGATTTAGAAAAAAAGTATGAACACAATTCAGATAGTGAAAAGTAAAAGCTATGAGTATGGATCATTTAAGTCAAGTTTTGCCTTATTTGTAGGAGACTTACAGTTTACTTAGGTTTAAATAATGTCACCAGCAAGATGATGTCAATATAGCAGTGAATACATCTAAAATGTGACATCAGGAAGGTTATTTGGACATGTAAAATACCTTAAATATTAAAAAATATGGTATAGGCTATTAAAGACTGTTAGGGAATGTCACATTAAAACCGTTTCAAAAGAGGATACGTCTGTTCCACTCCTATTGAGGCAAATACAGTTGATCATTGAACAACGTGGGAGTGAGGGGCACTGATCTCCCACCCACCCACAGTCAAAAACCGCTATAATTTTTGACTCTCCCGAACACTTAGCTACTAATCACTTACTCTTACCCACAAGTCTTACTGATAATATAAACAGTCAATAAACACACATTTTGTGTATGTATTATGTAGTATATTCTTACAATAAAATAAGCTAGAGAAAAGAATGTTAAAATCATAAAGAAAAGAAAATACATTTACTACTATTCTGTATTTGTTGAAAAAAATCCAAGTGTAGGTAGACGAACGCACATAGTTCAAACCTGTGTTGTTCAACGGTCGGTTGTAAGCATTTTATTTATTTATTTGCTTATTTATCTATTTGCTTATTTGTTTATTGTTTCTGTTCCAAGCCTCTATAATGTTCTAAGCCTATTGATGTAATATATCTTTGTTTTTCATAACTTATGTCTATCATAGACCTAGAGCCCAGCGTAAATGCCTCTGTACCCTGTGACAATTCTTCTCAACTGATGCTCCTTCGTCCTAGGGGTCGTGTGTCAGAAGGGAATGCTGTACCATCACTGCTCTTCCTTCTGCCGCCGCTCCTGCACAACTCTCGCTGCCCCTGAGCAGTGTAACGATGACTGTGCGGAGGGCTGCAACTGTCCTGAAGGCAAATACTATGAAGACACGCTTAGCTTTTGCGTGCCCATGTAAGTCACCGGAATGGGTGGGCAGGATCCAGTGTTTCTCTCTCCTTTTTCCTTTTCAGGTTAAATGGAGTTTCATGCTTGTTTCATTTCTCTCTCTTTTTTTCAAATTTAATTGACTCAGCACCATTTACTGGAAAATAAATTTTCTCCACTATTGAACAGCTACTTTTTCCCTAAAATAAGTGTGCGTATATGCAAAGATCTGCATGTGAGTTGTTTCATTAATGTTTCTTAATGTCTTTGCCTTTACTTGTTTTTTTTTTTTTAACCCGGTACATGTTTAATAGCCGCAGGAAGAGCTAAGAAATGTGATGGTTCATCCCAAAGTTTATTTCTACTTGTTTTAACCATACCAAAATTAATAACAAAGTTTGTTTCACAGTCACGTGACAGTGCTTTTAGGAGCAAGATTGGACTGTCTATCAGGACTCAGAAATTCCTCCGATCTCATGTGAGATATAGGCTTTTGTCTTATAAGCTGAAATGATGTATCAATTGTTTTTCTCTGAAGTGCATTCAGGGACATTTTTTTTTTTTTTTTTTTTTGCGACGGAAACAACACAGTCTGTACTGTGACTAAGACGTTACAGAATTTGTACTATAGAAAATACAATCTGGAAGTACACAGGACTCCAGATGTAACCAGTTCCTACCATTCATATAACAGAATTGCATGCCAGCTCCTAGAATAATGTCATCTTTAGAGTATGCCTCAGAGTTACCAATTCAGAGCATAATGTCTGCTTGATTTTAGTGTTTTTTAAGATTAATATCCTATTTTATTAACTTAACCTTTTTTTTTATTATTACAGATTTCACTGCCGGTGTCACTATAGGGGCAGCGTTTATCAACCTGGGGAGCTCATCCCAACACCGTCGGGCTTATGGTAGATTTTAATGATGGGGATGTACTTGACAACATGTACTAATACAATTTTTTAATCAAAACTGTAAATTTAAATGTGACTTCTGTAATTTCAAATATACAGATAACTTTAATGTGGCCTTTTAGGCCATATATTTTTAAAATTTTTAATGTTTTATTTTTATTTTTGAGAGACAGAGAGAGAGACAGAGAGACAGAGCACACGTGGGGGAGGGCAGAAAGTGAGGGAGACAGAAGCAGGCTCCAGGCTCTGCGCTGTCTGCACAGAGCCCGATGTGGGGCTCGAACCCATGAACCGTGAGATCATGACTTGAGTCGATGTCAGACGCTTAACCGACTGAGCCCCTCAGGAGCCCATCAGCCATATATCTCTTACATTTCAGCAGGGAATGCCCAAGTCT
Source organism: Felis catus (assembly GCF_018350175.1). NCBI lineage: Eukaryota > Metazoa > Chordata > Mammalia > Carnivora > Felidae > Felis > Felis catus. The sequence goes on from NC_058374.1 coordinate 103,454,521, forward strand.
TATGCTCATAACTGCAGAAAACAGTTACGAATTGAAGCAACATGGAAGCCCTTTAATTAATTTGGTTCTCAGATAGAAGTATGGCAAGTTGCTGAGAGGTTTCAGTTGGCCTGAACCACATCACACACTGGAGTCAGTGAACCCCCTCCCTAGTGACGTTGATCCTAGTGAGATAACACTTACTCATGGCTAACACGCTTTCCTGTTGTAACCTGTTAGGTGAAAATGAGGACACATCCATGCAGCAGTCCACACTTACTTTCATCCAACTCGTAAGCTCCCTCTTTCAGTGGCACCAGAGGAACACCTGACAGAAGATAATAGTAACAGTAACGATTATAATAATGTTACCTAGCCGTTTCTGTGCACGTTCTGCAGTCCTGGTGCCATTCTACACGTTTTATGTCTATTACTAAAACACTCATCACTCTATTTATGTCTATTACTAAAACACTCACCCCTAAGAGATTAGCACTGTTGCTTTAGCCCCAGTGTACAGGTGAGGAAAATGAGGCACAGGCAGTTAAACAACTTGGGAACAGAGCCGATTTTCAATTCTGGGGAACCTGGCTCTGCAGTGCTTGCTCCATTGGCCACTTGGCTCGGCAGCTTATTTTGTATCTATGGCAGAATGCTGTTTATGGTCAATTTACCTTTGTTGTTGTCTCCATTTCCCTTCCTACCACCCCTCAATCAAGACACAAAGGCAACCTGCTCTTGAATCTTCCTCTCCTAGGTTTTGCTACCGGCCAGTTTCCCAAACTAATTTGGGAGCCATTTTTGACTTTTTCCTCCTGCTCAACGTTTCCAGCCAGTAACTGCCAACCACAGTGGACTTTTTACTTTCTGGATATGGGTGAAATTCCTTCCCTCATTCCCAACCCTACTTGCTAGCAATGTCTCTCACTGTCTCTTTTTTGGACATTTCCACCTGGTTTTCTTGCCTCTAGTCTTGCCCCCTTCCACATTACCTCAGTGTTATATCTGTTTAGAATTTAAAGTAATTGGATTTATTTCAGTAAACTTGGCAAAAGGAACCATCCCACCTCAATAAGGAAAAAAAAAATTCCATTAGTGTAGTGACCTCACGTACCGTTCCTCTCAAAAAGCCTATGTCCCAGAGAGAGTATGATACGGAAGACCAGGATCTGTGCCCTGAGATCTGTATGTCTCAGTTCCTCTCTGTCATGCACAGTGTGAGTAAATCATAGCTCTGAGTGTTATCTCAGTGTTACATGATGCATAAGCATAGTTTTCATGTGATATGGCCAGGTATGTTAGTCTGCTTCTCCATCTGGGCTCAAATATAGAACACATGATCTGGTCCAAAGCTGAAGTAAAAACTGTCTATGTTGGAGTTATTCAGAAATGATGTGTTTGTTTCCTATCTTGATTTCTTCTTTACATTGAGATATAATTAAGTGATAGCTTCTTAAGGGATTTTCAAGATTAATCTTGCTTGATTTGCTTTGCCGTATGCCCTGAATTTAGATCCTAATTTGCAAGGAGAATGTGACTCCATTCTATCTTCAACATTGCTGCCAGAATGAGTTTTCTAGAATTGGAACCAACCATATTACTTCTCCACTTAAGGTCTCCGGGATAAATAAAGTCTCAGCGTCTTAATGGAGGTGGCCTTTGCCTCTTTGCCACCTACGTCTCCTGTCACTTCTTGCGTTGTACTGTGTTACACGGAACACCGTTCTACCACATGTGGCTTTGTACCACATCTCCTCTGAGTGTCATAGCCTTCCTGCTTTATCCATATCATAACCTCCATCCATTCTTTAAAACTGTCCCGACTTTACCTTCTTTGATTGTCTTGATGTCAGTTGCCAACAGATTTTAAGACATTTTTCTGTGCTTTACTTCTGTATCTTAAACATATTTCCATGTTGCATATGTCACACTGCATAAATTATTTATTTATATGTCTTCCTTTCTTATTAGAACATAAGCACTTGGGTAAAGGCTATGACTTTCAGTTTTTGTATCCCCCATGCCCATTGCAGTGCCCCGCACATACATGTTTGATAAATACTGAACTGAAATAGCTCTCTTCAGTGTTGGAGCTGAAGTTTGGATCAAGCTAAGCCAAACACTTATTTGATTGTTTTTGAAATACAGAAAAAACTGAGTTGTGGCTTCATGAATTAACTATTTGTTTGCTTCTACTAGCCAGTGTTCAAATGGGACTGTGAAATGTGATGAGCCAGCAACGCCCTCTACTGGTAAGATCTAGTAGATGTTTTCCTTAAAGAGAACGCAGCTCCAACCCTGCTGCCATTTTTCTGGAAATCATATATCCATCACAGCCTTCCTTGCCAATGTGCATGAATATAGTCTTGGGAATATTCCTCAATATGGTGCTCCAGTGCTTCCTAACTTTTTTCACTTTCATAATTATAATAATTGTAGGACATCCTGGGGTGACCTTGCAAGGCTGCTGAGGGGCAGAGCTGATCGACCTAGGGGATGTTGTTGCCTAGATGCTGCCTACCCCAGAACCACCTCAGGTGCATGGAGGGCTTTAGGCATATGTATCCAGGTACCTGTTGAAACCCACTTGTGGAGCAGTAATTGCCAAACTAGACCAGGACTTCTCAGATTTAATGTGTACACAATCACCTGGGGACCTTGGTAAAACATTAATTCTGATCCAGCAAGTCAGGGTTGATGTCTGAGACTCTACATCTCTGCTTATGACCAAGGTGATGTCATTGCCACTGGTTCTTGGACTCTAGGACTAGCAGCCATTAATGAAAAATGTCTTCTAAGATGACATCTACTTCCATCTCTATTTAGAATCCCACTTAACACTTGCTAATCATTCCTGAAAATCCTATCTATTAGGGCACCCTATAAATTATTTTTTTTCACCATAATGCCTCAAATTTTTAGTTATTGTTCAGAAATTCTAGAGAAATCATAAACAACACTACTTTCATTGCTTATAACAGATAGCGTCTAGATTGATAAAAAGGAGCTATTGTTTTGTTATTTATTTGCATGGTCTTGTATATGCTATTATAAATTAGCCTTGATTTATAGGCCCTGGATTTGCATAATGATAAGGATTCAAGCTATCTAGAAGCTATCTAGGCTTCCTTACAGAGTATGTTCAAGGACCACACATACTCAGTAACAACTGGGCCATCCTTTTCTTGTCCCATTTGCTTCAGTGTGGCTGAGAATAAAGAGGGGAAAATCCAGGTGGCCAGACTTCTCACAGAGGAATGCACAAGATTTGATCCTATTGGCCCCAAACAAGGGAGCTTGTTTAATCCCTCTGAGCCCAAAAACTTTCTGGAAGAATATGTAGCCCTTACCCTGTCTATAATTATGTTTACTTCTGCACTTCTACAGTATAGTGAGGATTGATATAAATAATGACTCAGAGGCGGAGCAAGATCTAAAAGTATTATGTGTTCATTGTAAATACACAGCTTTGTAAGAGCTTCAGTGTATTATATTACCAGTCCCCCCAAAATTGAAAATGTATGTTTGGATTAATCAAAATACCCTGTTTCTTGACCTCAGAAAATTACATAATTATTGCTTTGGGGAAGGCAGTTAAGATTTTCAAACTCAGAATAGGTTTTAAACATTTAGGAGACAAAAGAGTCTTCCTAGAAAAGGTTTGTAAGCTCCTCAAACAAATATTACAGAGTCAGAGCATCATCTAATAATAACTGGTAAGATATTCTATGGTGAATTCTGCTTTGATGACAAATGCATGTCAATATGGTTATTTGTCTGTGGAGGAAATACAATGCTAAGGGTATTTTATCTGTGCCTTTTTCTCTAAAGTTCATGCCTGTCCTGAGGGAAAAGTGTATTTTGACTGCAGATTTCCTGACCCTGAATTGCCAGCTGGTGGTGTAAATTGTGAGACTACATGTGCAAACCTGGCCATGAACTTCACTTGCGCCCCATCCTCACCCTGTATAAGTGGCTGTGTTTGTGCTCCAGGGTAAGTCTCTTTTTAAAAAAAAAATAGAGCGTTCAGGATTTGACAGAAAATGCAACAGCTCTTAATAACATTATTTATAAACATAGCTAAAATTGTTGATCTGCCTGGTGGTTAACTTTGAGTTTGTAACTAGGAGACTATTGTAATTATTTTGTTATATTCATGTAATATATCACATATATTTGAAATACTACATACGACGTATAACAAATGATTCAATATGTCACACATATGTTATATATACAATATTATTAAAGTAATACAAAGAATTGAGGAGAGGATTCATATCAGGATGGACTTGGCATTTCTCTCCTGGTTTAACTGCAATTTTGGGAAAGTGATAGTGACCCCGTGTCCATTCAAAATACTTTAAGTGCGTATCTTTTGTATATTCTGTGGTGCTGTTAATGTCGTGGAAGTTAAGTTATAATAGTGATGCTAATGTTTTATTTAATAGATGTTACAGAAACTGGTGTGTTGAGGCTACATAGGGCAGTGGGTAATAGTGGGAACTCTGGCTGCAAACACACCAGAGTTCAAATCCCAGCTCTGCTGACGTTGGCTGAGTGATTATTCCGCAAGTTTCTTTTAAGCTGTTAGGTTTGTGAGATATGGTGTATGTCTACTACTATCTTTGTAATTTCTTTAGTGGCAGTAATACCTTGTACACAGGAAAAGCACATACAGAATCTGGCAGCTATCAGCCTCTTCACAGGCACATATAACATCTGGTCTCACTGGCCCTCCGTCTTCTGGTAGTGAATTGAGGCAGTGCATAGAGAGAGGCCACCTAAGGCAAACAGGTCACCCATTCTTCCTTGGTGAATATATTCACACAGAGGGATTCCTGAGCTCAGTTTGTGTAAACCATGAGCAAAGAAGAAAGAGGTTTTGTGGTCTGTTTCTCAAGAGAGTTGCATTTGTCTAAATGGTCCCCATCTGGAATAGGTAAAAGAGTCAAGTGACTTGGGAATGTACCAATCTCTTTAGAAAGGAAGGACATAAGAGATTGAAAGAACGACTGCCCATGCATGGGAAAATAAAGGCAGGTAAAAATCAAGTTATAGAGCAGATGAGCGAGGAAGACATTTTAGTAAAAAGGACAAGGGAAATATAACTGTTATTACGCTAAAATAATTGAAACCTACAACATTGCTTCATTTATTTGATTTGATTGTGACTCAAGGATGTATGGCTGATTAGATAAAGCTGCATCCTAATTTTCTTTCATATGTTTGCAGCTGATGCCATTATTTATTTATTGTTATCTATTTACTGTTACCTTTGACTTTTAGTTTAACAATGATTTTTTATTTACTTGTGCAACTTCATTACAAAAATTAAAGAAATTTTCTCCCACCTTGTCGTCTTATATTGAAGTAAATATAGTTGGAATTAACTAAGAGGCCTCTGAATGATTTGGAAATAAGTTTTATTACATAGAACTTTCTGTTATAAAGCTATTCATGGTAACACTATTTGGATTGTTTTCCATATGATCTTGGCTGGCTTATTTTAGGGCAATAAACCTGGTGTCACCAGTTTTCGTGGAGCTCGTCATCATGACAGCAATTTATCGAGTCTGAAAAATCCTCAGACCTCAGCTTAGAAATCACTGTGGATTAAAGAAATAGAAAGTAACAGAGTGGAAAGAGTCATACAGAAATGGGTTCAAACATTGGCTCTCCTTATTGGCTGAAGTATCTCAGGGCAAGTGACTTAACCACCTGGAATCTCAGTTTCCTCTTTTTTAAAATGTACATACAAATATCTATTTCATGGGGGTGGAGTATGTGCAGTGCACCATCATACGGTACTCATGTGTGGCACACTGTGTTGAGCTACCGTGTCGTAGGGGGGCGCTACTAAAATACATTTATACGATGACAACAGAATCTACCTTATGGGATTGTCTCTAGGTTTAGGGGAGTTAGTGCTCTATTTAAAGTGGTTAGAACAGTGTCTGGGCCATAGAAAGCACTCAAAAATATTAGTTTGTTCTGTTGATTTTATTATCTTTGCAAGACATTTAATGAAGTACTTGCATTGGAAGATTCATTGCGATGAAATGAAGTAAAGTAAAGGTGTTTATAAATTTCTATGTATAGGGAGTGTGGGACGTAAAAGATTGCACTAAACTAAGTCTTAAATGATGAAAAGTTTTTCAGGAAGAGCAAGGGAGGAGAAGGGTTTTCCAGGCAGAGGAGACATGGCAATGCCCAAGGAAAGTGGCTAGAAGTTTGGGAGGGTTGAGCTGAGAAAATGCAGACTGTAGGATTCTGTTGTCTGGAGAGAGAAATCTAAATGAGATAACACAGCATTTATAGAGGTAGGTTCATTTATTCACCTTCACTCAACAACTGAGTGTCTGGTATTATGCTAGACATTGGGACGCAATCATCAAGATACTCATGGTCTTCCCCAGTGGAGCTTGAAGTCTAACGGACAACATGTACATTGAATAAGGAGTTACAGTGCTGTGCTAGAAGAGATGTGAGAGTGAAAGCAGAGAAGGAAACAAATGGCATCATTTCTATTCGAGAGAAGAGGCAAGAATTCAGGATTCCTGACTTCTGTGTTAATTTTGATAGCATTGAATTATAACATTTTATTTTATTTTTGAAAAATTAAAATATTAAAATAATTTTATTTTTGAGAGAGAGAGAGAGAGAGAGAGAGAGAGAGACAAAGTGTGAGTAGGAGAGGAGTAGAGAGAGAGGGAGACACAGACTCTGAAGCAGGCTCTAGGCTCTGAGCTGTCAGCATACGGCCTGATGCGGGGCTCAAACTCCTGAGTCATGAGATCATGACCTGAGCTGAAGTCGGACACTTAACTCACCCGGCGCCCCTGAATTATAACATTTTAAAGCAAATTCAGAAAAAATCTTCATATAGTTTGTCTATTTTTAGTAGCTATTTGTTTTTATTAGTTTGCCATTATTTTTTTTTGATAGAGAGCGCGCATGAGGGGTGGGGACAGAGGAAGAGGGAGAGGGAATCTTAAGCAGGCCCCATGCTCAGCTCTCAAGCTCACGACTGTGAGATCATGATGAGCTGAGCCGAAATCAAGAGTCGGATGAGCCACCCACTTGCCCCTTAAATTATTATATTATAGTTATATTATTATAATTTAAATTTTATTAGTAATATTTTATTATTGTTTATGAAATAAATTCTTGAGAAAAGATTTTAAGAATATTGAAAAATATATGTATATATTTATATTAAAGGTATTGGAATATATATCATATACAATACGTATTTAATCTTCATATCAAAATATTTTGAAAATACAACAAAGTTAATTCTCATTTGAGATTATGAGATTTAATTTTATATTTCATAGATACTTAAAGATACTTTTTTGTGGGATAATTTTTCAAGAAGGAAATAACACATCAAAGGAAACCAGCAATCAAAGTTTATGTAAATAACCAACAACGTGAAACACTTGATGTAATGCTTTTTATTCAAAGCACATCTTAACTAAATTCTCATGCTTTTAAATTTAAGCACTTCCATAAGGAGCTTTTGATTACTCTCTTTGTCCTGCAACAGAAAATGTTATCTATCTCACAATTTACTATTTTGTTGAAAAATCGTTAGACCCCGCAGATTGTTTTCTTTTAAGTAGCAAATATTAATAAAAGGAGCCCTCACTTATTCTTTAAATGTTCTTTTCAGAATAGCTCACTGTCACCAGAAATTTAAGCTTCTGTTTTTGTTTTATGGTGCTAAGCAATACCAAAAATGTTAAAATATTGCATCCAATCACTTGCCTGGCATTTTATTTACTACCATGATAGGCAAGGTACTGTGTGAGAAGAGGGAGATAAAGATTAGATCTAACCCCATCATAGGTCAGATGGAACATACCTGTGTATGCTGTAAGGAACATAGATGGTGTTGAATATGACAAGATTGCTGATTTTTTAAAAACTGAAATTAGTAGTTTATACTAAATAGTATTTACTTCTTCACTGGGAAGAATGGCAGAGCACAAAGGGAAGTGTTATGTTCCTGAAAGCTGTCCATGCATCTGGAAAGATTGGGAGTACCTCTCGGGAGAAGTGATTGCTACACCATGTTATACCTGGTAATGAGATCCATTTATTTTACAACGTTTTTCCTAAGCAATTGTATTTGATCATTTTGTATTTACTTAATGTGACTGACTTCAGCAACAAAACAAATCAAGGCGGAGTAAATAAGATTTTAAAGGCATTCAGGAGTTGGTGGAGAGTTACTGTCTATAGTGGAATCATACCATTATTTTGGGGCATATTTGTTCAACCCAGAAGAAAACTGAAATGTGAAAGTTTGGAAATTTAACTAGTAAAAATATCTCAAGTTTGTAAGAAAGTAATAAATGTTCCAAAGAGAAGATCACATTTAATGGAAATGTTTCTTTTTGGAAATAAGCCAAAACAACACCACAGAACAAAACTGAAATAGAGTTTCCTTAAAATGTGGAAACAAATTCCAAGCTCCTGAACAATGTCATGTGTAATGTATTTAAACTGATCGAAATATAGGAGATGGCATTGTGGGCTTTTTTGCTGCCATCAGGACTATATTTGATTTTTCACTCTGGCATCTCTTATCAGATGACCCAAGCACAATTTTTAGGCTTGGTTGTGGTGTCTCAGAGTATATTGAAACAAAGTGATAAATATAGGCCTAACTTGTCAGTGTAATAAATGTTATTGAGCCAACTGGCAATATTTCTAAGGGCCATGGGCTCAGTGAATGTTCTTGAATACAAACCTTACAGTGTTTATACTGCTTGAAAACCACTAATTAGAGCCAAATGTCTTAGAAAGATAACTGGAATTCTTTTTTGATAGTGTTTGTCGACGAGGAATGTTCAATTGCACATATTATCCATGCCCAGCCGTGTGCACAATATATGGGGACCGGCATTATCATTCTTTTGATGGACTGGAATATGACTATATCAGTGATTGCCAAGTATTTTTGATAAAGGTATGTCACAACTATGTACTTTTATTTGCACTTGTGTGAAGACTTAATGTGAAAAACAAGTGTGCTGCTACATGCTATATCAAATCCAAATGTCATTTAAAAAACCTATAAAAGTTATAGCAATTTTAAACATTCCCTTGACTCATTCTTAAGGTTTATTCTTTATAGGTGATGGGCTAATTCTTAAACTTTCTGTGCTTCTGTTTTGTCATTTGTAAAATGGAGATAATAATTGTAGCTGTCTCCTGGGGGTAATTCTTAGGATTAAATAAGATAAATGTATGTAAATCTCTTAGATAATGTTTGATATATAGTAAGTGTTCAATAAATGTCAGCCATATTTATTTTTATTGGCTTAGTTTGGTGAATACAAATATAAGACATCAAACCAGCATTGAATAATATATATTGTTTATGGTTATAGCAATAAAGAGACATTACTCTTAATTCTAGACATGTTATCTTGATGCTATCCTGCAGTTAACCCTGGGCTTTGTATATCTGATAAAAGCCTTAAAATTTCTCATGTTTAGTGTGCTTAGATTTTCCTTATACCTGAGTTTTATTTAAACATCATTGATTCCAGAATTGAATTTCTAAATCTAAAACGTAAGTTTTAGAAAGAAGCTTTACAAGAATAAAGAAAATAATATCTTTTCTTCCAGCAAGGTAACTTGTGATTATCTTGAATGCATGTTTTTTTTTCCCCCGAGTAAGGCTTTTATGTTATTAGAGGTTTGTGTGTGATCCTGTTCTTTTAAGCATATTTCAACAAAGTAGACACATTCCTATTTTATATTAGTTCTATTAAATAGAAAATGAACAGTAAAATCGAAAGTGTTCCAAACTTAAACAACTCCTGCTTATGCTTTAAACCATTAAATTTCCCATTTGGGAAATATTCTCAGTCAGCCTCCATTATGAGCAGCTTTAAGTTTCTTAAAGAATAGATCCAAATTTGTCCAGGAAAATTCTAAAGTTGAGAAGATTGGGATCATGCCTTACATTTGTTTTTTCCTCCCCAAGTCATTTTGCAAAATAATGGGCCTTTGGTGAACTATTACTAACTACTTATTTGAGCTGTATGCTCTGCCTGGCTTTTTCTTAACCTCTCATTTGTCTTCACGGTAGAGAAATCATACTGTTTACTCGTCTTTTTAAAATAATGATTGTGCAGAAAGCATTTCAAGTAGAATATTTGTCTCAACTCTGGTTCCTGGTGAAATGAAAGTATGTCCTTATGTTTGATGCTGAATGACTAGAGCAGCCTTTTTTTTTCTTTTCTTTTCTTTTTTTCTTTTTTTCCTTTTACTGACACTGCACTATAACAGCATTCCATTTTTCAGGCAAGAGCCATTAAAGTTTGGCTTTTAGACTTTTAAAACCTGATTTCCTATCATCACTTTAATTTGCTACTATATCTTTCTGTTAAAAATCAATACCTCATGTTCAGTTTCAAATTTTAATAAGATGTGTCTGCTTCTATATAAGATGATATGTCATAGGAGACATGCTTCTAATCTTTTAGTAAGCAATGAAATTTAGGTCCCTAATTTAATATCTGGATTAAGATCTGTCCTTAGGGTTCATGTAGTAAGATTAAGATATGAAGAATATTGAAAATCTAAATTTCTAAGTTCTAGAATTATATGTGTCTGGTTTTCTGCCAAAGCAGAAGTATTCTTTCTTTTTTTTACACCGACAATGTTTTTTTTAAAAAGAAAGTGTTTATAAAGAATAGACTTCAGAATGTGACTTTTACTGTATTTAATTTGCTAATTAAAGAGAATAAAAACTGGGCGCCTGGGTGGCTCAGTCAGTTAAGCCTCTGACTCTTGATTTTGGCTCAGGTGATGACCTCATGGTTCATGAGTTTGAACCCAGCATTGGAGTCTGCTTGGGGTTCCCTCCCTGTCTCCCTATCTCTCTCTCCTCCCCCACTAATACTCTCTCTGTCTCTCTCAAAATAAATAAATAAACCCTAAAAAAAGAATAAAAACTTACTATTAATAACTAATTAGAGTTATACTAGTGAATTATTCACTATATTGTAATGGACATTTTTATAAAAATTAATAAATATCATTGTGATATTTTATCCATAAGATTGATCTTCATTATTTTTTTCTTTTCTAAAATATATTTTTAAAATTTATTTCTTTATTTTGAGAGAGAGAGATGGGAGGAGGGGCAGAGAGAGAGAGAATTCCAAATCCCAAATCCCAAGCAGGCTTCTCTCTGTCAGTGCAGAGCCCAACATGGGGCTTGAACTCACAAACTGTGAGATCATGACCTGAAATGAGATTCAGAGTCAGATGCTTAACTGACAGAGCCACCCAGGTACCCTAGATTGATCTTCATTATTAACCTTAGATATTAAGGTTCAATATTTACTTTGCCTTGTAATAGTTTACCTACTTAGATAAACCATCCTGTATATTAAAACCTTCTAAAATATTCAGTAGCTCTTATAGCATAAGCTTTCTAGTAATTATCTTTTCTTTCTCTTTTTCTTTCTCTTTCTTTCTTTCTTTCTTTCTTTCTTTCTTTCTTTCTTTCTTTCTTTCTTTCTTTCTTTCTTTCTTAAATATTTAAATTTACACTCTATGCCTCTATGCTAGGAGCTCTTAAGGGTACAATTGTTAAGACATTAGCTTTACCCTCAATTGTTTTATGTTTGGAGAAGTCATTAATAAACAAGAAACTAGAAGGCTGGGATAAATTAAAGCTCTCTTGTTGGAATGTAACTGATTTTGACTGGAGAAACAGCAAGCAGGAAAGTTTCATGGAGGGGGAGGAACTGATACTACATTACAACTCATTTATTTTTCAGGGTATTGTCAGGTAGATTTCCTCAGTAATGAAGCACCTCAGGGTGGTTTTCTTTTCATGGCATTCTGGTTAGGTGCCTGCTATTTCAGGGACCCAACAGTAGGGGGGTCCTGTGATAATCTGTGGGCAAAACTCCAAGGGAAATCCCATCCCAAGGAAATCTTTGAACAAGACTGTACACCTCACAAAGGCGACAACTGACAGATGGTCTTGCCTCCCAGGCAGCAGGAATTCATGGATGTTCTGATGGCATTTATAAAACTGGGCCAGTGTCTGTGTGACTGCTCGACTCTCTGCTTTCTCGGCCTTGCTTGTGTAACTCTTTTTCTGTATCTTTTATTTTTGCATCAGTTCATTGTTTCTGCTTCCTTGTATTTTAAGCTTGCTCTCGTCTGTTCAGCCCCACTCTACCTTCTGTCCTCTTTCTGTCTGTTTACCTTCAAATCTTAATACAAAAAAACTTTAAAAAATCCCCACCATTTTCTGGTTCATGTGTGAGAGATAATCTAATAGACTAAAGTAGTCTTTGTTTCATGCTTGCATTAAACTCTGTTGACCCAAGTTGGTACCATGATTGTATCAGGGGTAGCTGGGTGGCCTGGCTGCATCCCGGCCACAGTGTGAAGAGTGGCAAGATCACCCCTTCTGAGTCATCCTGTGAGGAAAATGAGTTCTCAAGGAGAAAAATCCAAAGCCATTAAATGATCTCTAAAGAAGCCAAAGTTACCAGAAGGTTGTTTTGATGCACCAGAAGATTCTCATTTAGAGAAAGAACCAGCGGCAAAATTTCTGGATGATGTTAATCCTGTTACCAAAGACAAAGGTGGCCCCAGGGCCCCAGAACCTGACCAATATGGAAACTGGAGATGAAAAGTACACTGTATTGATTTTTAAGCCATATTTTGTTTGTTTGTTTATTTTAATAATTTATTGTCACATTAGCTAACATATAGTGTATACAGGGTAGTCTTAGCTTCAAGAGTAGATTCCTGTGATTCATTGCTTACATACAACACCCAGTGCTCCTCCCAACAAGTGCCCTCCTCAATGTCCATCTCCCATTTTCCCACCCCCATCAACCCTCAGTTTGTTCTCTGTATTTAAGAGTCTCTTATAGTTTGTCTCTCTCTCTGTAAATTTTTCCTTCCTTTCCCCTATGGTCTTCTGTTAAGTTTCTCAAATTCCACACATAAGTGAAAACATATGATATCTGTATTTTTCTCACTAGCTTATTTCACTTAGCATAATACTCTCCAGTTCCATCCATGTTATTGCATATGGCAAGATTTCATTCTTTTTCATCGCGTGGTAGTATTCCATGTTATATATATATATACCACATCTTCTTGATCAATTCATCAGTTAATGGACATTTGGGCTCTTTCCATACTTTGGCTATTGTTGATAGTGCTGCTATAAACACTGGGGAACATGTGCCCCTGTGAATCAGCACTCCTGTATCCTTTAGATAAATTCCTAGTAGTGCTATTGCTGGGTTGTAGGGTATTTAAATTTTTAATTTTTTGAGGAAATGCCACACTGTTTTCCAGAGTGTAGACCATATATTATTAACTTCATAGCATGTTTCATGACAGCTGTCAAATATATAGGTAAAATTTGGTAGCATGAAATACTATTTATGGTCTTTATATCCACCACTAATTAATGAAAAAGCCTGAAGACTTCCAAAAGATGATGTAGCAGCAATGGAAACGCATCATTCAAATCTCCTCTTATGGGAAGCAGAATTGACTGAGAACCCCGGCTGCTGCCCCATGGGATCCACCACTGTGTTCCTGCTGAAGTCACAATTCCCTCAAGCTGTTGCCAGCCAATGAATGACTATGGTGGGGTTACAGTAAATGAGTATGCTTGCCCACTCCCATGATGTGTAACATCGGCTCAAAGACTCCCCATTAGCCAGCCCAGAATTTTCTTGGTACTGTGCTGCTGTCTGAGACTCTTCCTACCCAATCTTCTTTTTCTCTCTCTTTCTATTCCTTTTCTTTCCTTTTCTCTCCCCTTCACAGGTGTCAGACTCTGCCTACTTTTCCTCTTTATAATTCAAAATGTCTTCCCAATAAATCTCTTCCACATTAAAAAAAAAACCAAAAAAACAAAAACAAAACCAAAAAACTCTGTTGGCCCATTGGTGAATGTACTGCTTTGGATCCAAACTGCTGTGGGACAGAAAACATGGCTGCTAAGTTTGCTATATCAGAAGAAACTTTGTGTTGGATTGTTTCCCTTAAAAGGGGTAGGGGCTAAGACAGGTGTTTAGATTGACCGACATGTGGAGTAAAATAATATTCTACTTTGAGAGGTGCTGACATTTTGTTTTGGAATCAGTTGGGAGAATATTTTCTATAAATGTTTGTAGTACCTCAGAATAAAAGATTTGAGGAATCCATGTGGCACACTGGTGTTGACCTTGTCCCTCTGGCTTTATAATCATTACTTACTATGTTGCTTAGCAACTCTATAGCATTATCTCCAAATCTAATATTAACTTGAAATACATTAGAAATGAAAATTATAGAAACATGACTCTTAGGAATTGATATTGTCTCAAGTTACTGTCAGCAATAACATGATATTACAAAACAGACCATACAATATAGAATATTTCATGGAAATTCTGAGTTTAATATAAAGAATAATCTAACATTGAGGAACTTTCATTAATAATAATAGAAAGGTAATGGCAATAGAAAGCCTTTCAGCTGGCTTTTCACATCCCATAATCTAAATAACTTTTCTCAAGAGGATGAGCGAAACAAAATCCTGAATTACATATTTTTTTCTTATTTGAAAATCATTCAAGGCAGAAAATGAGGCATGATTTTTTTGAGTACAATGCCATAAGCATCCTAATGACCTTTATTATTCTCCTTTTCAAAATGTAAGCAATGATTTGCAAAAGGATTGTTTAAGAAGAAGCAAAAGCTCTCAGTTCCTATGAAGGAAGGAAGGAAAAATGGGTCACAGAGGGGCACATTAATTACTTTTTCAACACTATTCATTGAAAACCTATCCTCTTGGCACTAGGCTATAGTAATTACATATAAGACAGAAAGAATTTGGCCAAGCCAAAAGAAATATTGAGCTGGCATTCATATTGCTGGTGATATGAAACACTAAGTGTAGAGAATTTATAAGACCTATATGATTTCCAGGTATTTAAAGACTTTTTCACTTTGAAAATAAACACTGACCCATATGTCTAAAAATGAAAGGAATTCAGGAAATGTGTGCAGGCCTTTGAAAATTGAATACAGAGCTCAAAGATAAATGCCACATTTTTTTTTTTTTCTGGTGAAATTCCCACGTTTTACAAGTTAGTGAGAACACTCTTAGAGCAGTGTAGCTTTTAACTTTTGGAGGGATAAGGACTTTAAAATTTGATGAAAACCATGGACTTTCTTCTTAGAAAAATATAGGTAATCAAAAACAACATTTTACAATGAATTTCTAGGGTCTGTAGAGCTATACAAGCCCATCCAGGAAACATATCAAACAAGAAACCCTGATTCTAGAGAATGTGTTCTTAGTGGATACAGTTGGGAGTGGCTGAAGGAAGGAGGAGGTGACATGGAGGTGAGGAAGTTCAGAGTGTATGGGCTAAATACCATTCTCCAAAACTAAGGACTCCCTACAACTTACAGTTGATTTTTCTGCTCAGTCATTGCTAGACCATTCCTAATTTCTCTATAAAAGTAGCATTTTAAAAATTAGGATTTTGAGCTGTCTCTGCTTTTATTCAGCCAAGTGACCTTGGACAATCCATTAACCCTTTTTAACTTCACTTTCTAATCTGTAAAGTGGAGATAATTTAAAAATTATCTTAAGAATTAAATATCAAAGAAATAATTAAATATAACATGTGTAATGTTCAAAGGAAGCCCTCAAATGATACACATTATTGTATTTACTAACAGTACCAAAGTTTTGTATCTATTTCCATTTTAACCTGTAGGCAAATTATTTGGCCAGAAAACTTTTTAAAAATATAATAAAAGATGTTGCCTCAAATGAAAACATTTCTTTTAAAATTTCTCTGACATGTCTTAGGTATTTATTAAAAAGAAACTGTTATGCTAAGTGAAATAAGTCATACAGAGAAAGACAGATACCATATGTTTTCACTCTTATGTGGATCCCCGAGAAACTTAACAGAAGACCGTGGGGGAGGGGAAGAAAAAAAAGAGGGAGAGAGCAAAACCATAAGAGACTCTTAAAAATTGAGAATAAACTGAGGGTTGATGGGGGGTTGGAGGGAGGGCAGGGTGGGTGATGGGCATTGAGGAGGGCACCTGTTGGGATGAGCACTGGGTGTTGTATGGAAACCAATTTGACAATAAATTTCATATTTAAAAACAAAGAAAACAAAGAAAAAAAGAAACAGAAACTGGTTGATAAATTTGATCTACAATAGTAAAATAGAAAAAAAATTTTTGCTAAAACAAAATTTTAATGGAAGATATTAGAGATAAATGTTTAAAGATTGAGCTATCTTGGTTTATTTGCATAAACTTTTTTACATTATTAGATCAAAATGATTTTTATCTTAGAAATAAGATGTATTTTGATTTCAGTACAATCCATTGTTAATCTTGGTCTTTAAAAATTTTTAATAAAAGATAACCAAAAATTATATATAGTATATACTTATATTAATGCATTATTTTTAACATTTCAGAGTGCAGATGATTCAGATATATCTGTCATTGCCCAGAACAAGAAATGCTTTGACAACGATATTGTTTGTTCTAAAAGTGTTTTGATTTCAGTTGGGGACACTGAAATTTATCTGAATGACGCTCCTTACAAAGAGGTTAGTAAATTATTTCTTTTATGATCATGTTAACTTGTCCCGAGAATACTGAAAACAAAATAGAAACGATTTGGGGTACTTTTCTCTGTAAGTGATTACTCGATTTCAATTTTCTTTTCTTTGTTGTTATGCGACTTCAGTAAATCATACTTGTCTTTTTCATTTACACTCCACTTCTCTGTATTCCAATTCTTTCCTCTTTTCTTCATCTCCATGGTGACGATTCTGGCCCCAGCAACCATCACCAATTATCTGGAGTACTACAACCCTCCACAATAGACTCTCGGCTTCCTGTCTTAGTTTTTCTCTTATCCTGCCACACTGCAGCCAGAGTGGCTTCTTTCTAAAATGGGAATCTAATCTCCTGTCACTGTAGTGCCTCACAACTTTCAAATGACTTCCCATTCCCTTATACGATCTCACCAATCTGACCATGGTCAGTCACTTCTCCTGCCTCATGTCTCATCACTTTCTGCTTCGAGCTCATACTCCAGAAGTTGGAGCTCTTATTAGTTCTTTAGATGATCAATTCTTTCTCTCACCTCTGGTTCTTCATGAAAGTCATTGCTCCCACCTGGATCGGCCTTTTCTTTCACTTACTCTTCTATGGTAGGTCTCATCTTAACTCCTTCAGGGAGTTCTTCTTCATACCTTCAAGCACTTTGTTGGGACACAAGTCACACTTTAGTGAAATTATTTGTGTGGTTGTCTGTCTTTTCCATTTGTCTACGAGTTCTGTGAGAAGTGGGGCCATGGTTTCCCTTATTCCTGTATTCTTGGAGCCTGCCCAATTTGAAAGAATGAATACATTTCATTCATTCATTCATACATTTTACTATATACCAAAATATGTATTAATTATTGGGACTAGAACAGTGAAAAGACACTGTGCTTGCCTTTAAAGAATTATACTCAGGCAAGGGAGACATTCATGCAAACAAGAATGTTCAGTGTAATGTGCAAGAGTGTATAGGACAGTATGGGAATCCCTGAGAAGAAGCCAACCTTGGATGTTTAGGGTAGTTGTTAAGAGTGTGGACTTTGGAGTCAGTCAGTAGTGATTTAGAATCCCTGTTTTTTTCACTTGCTAGTTGTGTCACTTTGGCCAAGCTTACTTAACCTCTTTAAGCTGCAGCTATCTCAATTGTAAATTTGGGATGATTAGAGAATCTACCTCTTAAATTCATACAAGGATTAAATGAGATAATGGATTTCAAGAAATGGCTTTCCTCTTCTCCTTCGCCCTCCTTATTTTTGAGAGCTCAGAAGATATGCTCTGGATGAAATGATTTGAACTGAGTCTTAAAGGATGAGTAGGTATTAGGCAGGTGAAGAGGGAGAATAGAAAGGCAGTCAATACAGAAGAATGGTCATGTTAAAAGGAACAGAGTTGAAAGATACAATGGTTTGTTTGGAGAATTGCAAGTGGTTTAGTTTGGTTGAAGTATACAGGGATAGTGGAGGGACAGTATGGCAAAGAGATTCAGGGAGGAGTCTCCAGGCTGACTTTAAAGCAGGGGACATGGGAACACGGGCAGTAGACAGGAGGCTTGTTCCAAACCACAGAGGCTCTTAAATGGTGTAAGATATTTGAACTTGTTTTACAAGTAGGAAATTTTGGCATTGAGAAAGGACATGGTCTGACATATGACTTTTTTTTTAAGTGTATTTATTTATTTTGAGAGAGGCAGAGAGAGAGAGAGAGAGAGAGAGAGAGAGAGAGAGAGAGAGAGAATGAGAGTCCCAAGCAGGTTCTGTGCTGTCAGCACAGAACCCAACAAGGGCTTAAACCCAAGAACCATAAGATCATGACCTGAGCTGAAACCAAGAGTCTAGTGTTTAACTGACTGAACCACCTAGGCACCCCTGATATATGGCCTTTTAAAAAGTGGCCTGTCTGAGATTTTAGAACAGAGTTTCTCAAACTTTGGTCTGTAAATATGCATTAAAATCACCTGGAATATCTATTATAAAAGATGGTTTCTGGGCCCCACCTTAGTAATTAGAATGGCTGAGGTTGAGGATGAAAATCAATTATTTTTAATGGTACCACCAATTCTTCTTGACATTAAAGTTTGAGAACAAGTACTTTAGATCATAGTTTATACTTCAATCGGAAATGTTGAGACCAACCAGGCAGCAATCAAGCTTTTGGCAAAGCAAACAGAGTCTCTATATAATGTTGTTATATTTTGGACATAATTGCTGCAGTTTGGTATAGCTATCAGCTGGATATTCATTTATAGGTAAAGGTTCTAAGAACAAAAATTGTTTTTTTTTAAAGAAAAAACTGAAGAGAAAATAGTAACTGTTCTTGTAGGGACAGTTTGACACATTTTTGAAGCGGTAATTACAGTTCAGTATAGCTTTCAACTTCCAGTGCTCACCTGTATGCATCTCCATATGATGTGTGAATTATGAAGTAAGATAAAGGAAAGTCATAAACATGGTTTCCCCCACTAACAAATCCCCCATTAACATTTTTTTCCTGAGCATTAGAAGTAAAAATAAGTACCATTATTTTATGGCAGATGGATTGCTCATCTAGGTGAAGGAAAAAACTGTCGCTCTTTCAATAAATGCCCAATTTTGTTTTGTCAAATATGTAAGATATAACTATTTTATAAGTGTATTTAAGCTGCCCTTTAAATGTGTTAATTCTCCACATTTATAACTTATCTTTCTAAAATCACTAGAATTTGTTGAAAATGCTATAATTCTCATCTAAAGTGGACGTTTCTATTTTGGGTAATTCATAACACCCTCCCTCTTCCAATGAGCAACATCCTCGCTTCCTAATCTGAACAGAAAGGAGTACAGTATCTCCTTTAGACCAAAGAGAACTGTTTTTCTTGTGGTAAAGCATCCTGTTTAGTAAAAATGAAGGATTTTTTTTAGCTCTACAGGCAAATAGAAACGTTATCTTTCACATCAGGAAAACTGATGCAAAACCAACCTGAAGGAAGTCTAATAATAAGCTGTCTTACCCAAAAATTATTTTTATGTTCTGAAGATTTGTCAACCAGTTCAAGGGAACTTTAATAGGAAAACACACAAAAAAGTGTTTTATGGATTGACAAGAGCTATTAGCCACAAATATTGCACTTACTTGCTTTAATTGCTGCTGATCAGGCTGGAAGATAAGACCTGTGAACAGGCCAGTGCAAGAAGGTTTTAAAAATATATAAATCACACATTGATCTGGTACATCTTCCAAGGAGCTAACATTCAGGTGAGGGAGAAGACAGATAGCAAAGCCAAAGACAAAGCATATAATGGAAGGGTACTGAAAATGTAATCACAACAATAAAAATAGGTTCTGTGGCAGAGAGTGACTTGGGGGCAGGACAGGCTGCACATATTATGGGTTTCCTTAGAAGTGAAAATGTGATGCGCCTTGTTCAGAACAGGAAGTTTTCCCTCTCCCTTTGTTTTGCGCTCTCTCTTGACCTGTCATGTTTTTTTTCCCCCTTTATTTTTAAGGCCTTGGTCACTCAGAGACAAGGATACTCCCAGGTTGAGTGCAGACCCTCACAGGCACCCAGGGCCCTGCCCCAGAACTTCAACTTGGCACTTGGAGTAGAAGGAAGGAGGTTAGGTAGAGTCCATTAGCCATATATGTGGTTACACAATATATATACTATTGTATATAATATACTGAGTATTTTTAAGTTTGACCTTGGTCTAGATGACTGAAAACTCTTTGTAGAGATGACTAAGTTTACTTAATTTGCCCTAAGGGATGTTTCTAAAATGTCATCTATAGTATAGTATTTCCAAACTGTGCATTTGTTATTTTTTGGGGGGAGAAAAATAATCAAAGAATTCCATATCCGCTTCACAATTTTTATTTTGCTTCTGACTAAATTTGCTTTACTTACTTTGATTTAACCATGTATTATTAAAGTTATTATATGAGTTAACTGGAATGTCAGATGTAATGTAAATTTTATAGGGCATAGCACCTGCTCCTAAGGAATGTTGTATATTTGTACTTTAGGCTAAAGGTACTCTAAATTTTCCCAATGGGTTCCATCTCTGGTTTCTCTCTAATGTTATTATTTATAGCACACAAGTTATTTTCTTTTAATAGAAACACGGTCTGTCACTTTCCTATTCAGAAACTTTTATTGAATGCATTTTGCACAAAGAATAGCAACCCTTGACTGTACGGATAACTTGGCTGCAAAAGGGCCTCAGACTATGCTTGTTATGGAATCCATGCTCTAGACTTTTGGTGCTCTCCTCAGTCCTGAACAAATCTTGAACTTTCTTACCCCAAGTCTCTATTCAAGTGATTACTTTTGCTCGGAATGATTTCTTCTCCATTCTCATTTCCAGCTCTGTGTACCTTCCTATGTAGGGCTTCTTGCAGATCCATTCATATCCCACTCCTTGCAAGAAAGCTTTCTAAGTCCCTTAATGGGAATTCACCTCCCCTTTCTCTCTCTCTCTAGATATGAATATAGATGGATAGATAGATATAGATAGATCTTTCTATATGTTGATACATATGTCTATCTATAGATATATCTGTCTATAAATCTATCTGTACATATGTTTTATATATAGAGTATACACACACTTTGTGTTTTTGTTTTTGAATTCTGCAAGTAGCATCATACATTTTTAGTACTCAATCATATTTATTCATCATTAGCAAAGAATTTCTGAGTCAGAAGATATATCCCCTTAATGTACTCTATGTCTGTGCCTTTGTTTATATTCTTTTCTATCACAGAAATATCTTCTCGCCTTCACTTGTTTATCCATGTTAAGCCCCTCTATCCTCTTGTGTCTCATTACCAATTTATGTATTTCCTGTTTTATGCATTTGTTTTGTGTTTTACTATAGAATTCAGACAAGACGGGTCAAGCAAAAATACTAGTACCTAGACACTTATTGGTGGATATTAACTTAATTAATGTTTACATTTTGGTTAGGGAACAAGGAATTCATTTTTTTTCTTTCTTTTCCCTTTTTAAAGAAACGATCAGGTTTTTTTCTGGAAAATAACCCTACATACCAACTTTGGAAGGCAGGGTACTACATAGTAGTATACTTTCCAGAGAATGATATCACTATTCTTTGGGATAAAAAGACAACCATACATATCAAAGTTGGACCCCAGTGGAAGGTAGGTCAACCTGTTTGGTAGATCAATCCAAATGAAATGTGAGAAATGAAATTACAAATACCTTTCAATGTTTTAAGAAAATAAAATAATTGATATTTTCTTTAGGAAACAAGTTGTATGTTCAGAATTACTAACTTGTAACCCAGTGAAGAAAAACTGTACCAACTGGAGTACAGTGCTGTGTGCAGTTCTTTTTAATTTTAACCTTAGAGTAACAGTTTTCCAAAGTTACTTAGGTCAGTTTCTTTCTTCCCATCCCTTTCGGAGTGGTTATATGATATGTTTGCAATATAGTTAGATTCATTTTATTACATTCTGCATTCCATCTTTTCCTCCACATTCTGGGTTTTTTTTTTTGGAAATTTATTTTAAAAATATTATGGTCTAGAGTTCTATGGGCTTTAACAAATGCATGGCATTGTGTATCTATCACCAGTTGTATACAGAACAGACCTATCAACTCCCAAATTTCTTCCATTATTTGCCCCATTATTGTTAACTCTTGTTGATCTATTTTTCATGTCCACAGTTTTGTCTTTATGCAACCTGTTGGGTCTGGCTCCTTTGACTTGGCAAAATATGTTTAAGATTCATCTATACTGTTAAATGAATTAATAGTTTGTTCCTTTATACTGTTGAGTAGTATTCCATTGTATGGATGTACTAGTTTGTTTTATTCATTCATGGTTGAAGATCCAATCTGCGCTGTTTAGAATTTTTGGCAATTTATATTCTAAATTGTTTTAAATATTGTTTTCTGTTAAATGCTTTATAAGTATTATTAAATATGTCTATTATTTTAAATATTTTCAATCCTATTAAATATTTTAAACTCATATATTAAAGTTGTTTTTGAAACACTGATACGTTTTTAGAAATCCAGTTTATCTGAAATTGAAATTGAGACTCATGGATCTAATCTGTGGCAAGTTAGGGAAAAACTGTGATAGTAACAATGTATTCTTATAAAATTATGGAAAGGATACATATGTTTTAAGATTTTAATATGTTGTAAGTTGAAGATATGATTGTGTATTGTCAAGCCATTTTCTTTCAACCTCAAGTGAGATAAAGCCCATAAATCTGTTACTAGGTGTTTGCTGGCTTCTTGCATTTCTTTGATGAAGATGAAATAATTTAGTCATCGCCATGCTTTCTTCAACCATATTCCTCTGCCACTTTAATTATGTATCCTCTCTTCCCTACTTTTTGGAAGTGAATTAACCAATTATTCTTCTACATCTCCCCCTTCGCTGCTGCCTCACATTGTTGGGTGGCCAGTGGTGGAAATGGCCATTGTCTTTGGATAGTTATTGTGGCTTCTGAGAGCTGAGGCACCATGGTAAGCAATGGTCATGACAGGTGCAATCCCAAGGTTATTGTCATCTTTGCTGGAGACACGGGCAGCCTTCTTCATCATCTACTAAGGGCTGCATTCCATTCACCAATACATGAAGAGAACATTCAGTTTCAATGTTTTAAGGAGGATTTCCATTGTTTTAGGAAGATCATTCTTCTCTGTACTTTTGATTTATCTCCCTCTTCTAAGTGTTTCACATTTTTTTTGAGAAAATGCAGTGAGTAATGTTGATGTGAATAATTCATATGGCACTTTCCGTAACCATTTCATAACCTATAACAACCTTTACAAATATGAAGTAAAATGTGGTTTTTATTTATTGTGTATCATGGTGGCATGATACATGGATATTAAAGTTAACTTTTTTCTTTAGACCTTATGTTTTGAAAGTTTTGGCTTTTCAAAGTATGATCTAATGAACAATGTATTATTTTTATTGTTTCAACATTTACAGTGTTACAAAATCTTAAGCTTATCAGGTGGGACTTTCATATTACAAATTTATATGTATATGAATATATACAAAATACATATGCATATACACATATATTGTAGTGTCTATATTATACTTTTCCAAGTTACTTACATTATTGTATCAATGCTAAGACAATGGTAAGAGTGGATAGATAAAATTTGGGGGATGGTAAAACGTTATAAGAATTTTAAAATAACTTAAATACAATTAAGTAAATATGAAATTACACCATCTTGAAACATATTTATATGTGTGGAAATTCTTAAAATGTCAATTTTAAATCTTTAAAAATTTTTAGTGACTGAGCCTTTAAATGTTGAAGTGAATATAGAATATTTCATATTTCATGATAATTTTCTTTCACTTTAGAACAAACTATCAGGATTATGTGGAAACTTCGACAAATGTACTTCAAATGATATGACCACATCCAATAACTTAGAAGTGAGAAATGCCCAGGTATTTGGAGATAGTTGGGCATTGGGGCAGGTAAGTAGAATGTATGTATTACAGAACTTAAAAAATATTTTGGTATATTTATCATTTTATTCTCATAGGAATATTTATTTAGATAATACTATTTTATGTCATAGCTGACAACTTACTTTCACATTTACTTTCTCATGTAATTCTTGTGACAGTCTTGTAATGTTAAGGGCATTGCCTCTATATTATAGATGAAGAAATTGAAGCTCAGGAAAGTTAAATGACCTGACTAATATATGCTCAGAAAGAAGCAGAGGTGACGTTCAAATTCACGTCTTTTAATCTTATACTTTTCCTTCCATAAAGCAAAATGCTTTATCAAGGTATTTATATTTCTAATAATGTAACTTTTGTCAACTCAAAGCAATGGATAAATGAAGGCAGAATTTCTTACCATTTGTTCTCCAGACATGGCTGTGTGTGGGGTGGGAATGGGTAGGGAGTGGATTTGTGGTCAACTACATTTGGGAGCAATTTGAATAAATTAAGTTAGACATATTTCTTTTTTGAAGGATTTCTTGAAGAAGATATGTCTTAAGTTAGACATATTTCTTTTTTGAAGGATTTCCTTCCAAGGGAGGGATGAATTTGAAGGATTTTCCAACTTATTGACACAGAACCTATGTTTTTATGTATTAGCTCTGAAGGAAATAGTGTCTTATGGGTCACACTTTGAGAAATGCTGAATTAACTCCGGAAACAGAGTCAAATTGAAAATTGGTGTCATTATTTTCTTCTACTTTCTCTTTTTAGCCTATTTTTCTTTCTGGCTAAGAGTGGTATCCACAACTACAGTTTTCTGATTGGTTACTATTGGATTAATTGCTTTACCACTTTACCCATTTTACCTAATATATCTAAATTTCTTTAAAAACATAAGAGGGGCCTCAGATAAAACATTCACCTAATTCAGTAAAATTTAAGCAGCATATTTCATTGTGGTCTAAGCTGAAAAGTACAAGCCTTTTATTTAATATATGAACTTCCTACTCTATGGAGAGATACCAAATCCTTTTTATTATGGCTCTCATATATCTTGTGGCATTAGGAAGTTTTTGAAGGAAATACCTTATATTTGTTCTTTCAAAATGAATTAAGGTATAAACAATTTATAATAATACCTAAATATTTGGATCAAAGAATTTTAGACTCACTATAATGTATATTCTTATTCATACCTAATCCAAAAATAAAAATTAAGAAAAAGTTTTTTCATTTGGTAAGTTCTATTTAACACTTCATATTTTCCAGATTCTTTGAACCCATAAAATGATTAAAACAAAGCCTCTGTCATTAGAAATTTCGAGTCTAGTTTGGTAGTTGAGGTAGAAAAATTAACAATGAACATATGAGACAGGTAGGTGCTTTGATAGAGGTGAATGGCTTGGACTTCCTTATGGTCAAAGGAAAGTTCCTGAAGAAGGTGTCATTGGGCTGAATCCTGCAAGCCTTATGGTAGCTACAAAAATGAAGGTGATGGGTAACAGCATAGCAGGAAAGGAGAGAGCAGCCCATTAAAAGGTGTCAGGAACACTGGTGCCTTATCGGATTTCAAGAAGTTGTGTATGGTAGTTCTGGAGGGTCTGAAGTAGGCAATGGCTAGGATGCAGAGTATAGAGTGGCAAGATAGTCCTAGGATCTACCTAAAACTAGTTGGGAGTTTCTTTAATCCAGCTAGTTGTGTTAAGTCAGAGAAGATTTAGAAAACGACACAAACCTATGAGGCATTAAAGATTAAAATCATTAGCATCTGCTGAAAGATTGTATTTAGGAAATAAATCTGGAGGATTCAAGGAAGTCTCCTATCTTGCTGGCTTACTGGGTGGATGCTGGCACTCTTCACTGAGGAGAGTAGATGGTGGAGAACAGTGGGTACAGGACAGAGGTGCAAAGGTAAGAATAGGTTAGGATGCACTAAAGAGAAGCAATAGAGAAATTTATGTGGAGATTTCCAGTTTTGAGATTCAAGAAAGAGATTTGGGTGGAAATACAGATTTGGCACTTACTAGTGTATACAGGTTGTTGAAGCCATGAGAAGTGTATAGAGTGGGGAAAACCAGGTTTGAGGATCAAGCTTTGTATAGACGGAAGGGGTAGAAGAATGGGGTGTAGCAGCCAATGAATTAGGAGAAAACCCAGAAGAAAATGGTGTCACAAGGAACAAATGAGGAGAGATGTTTAAAAAGGGTGAAGTAATATACAGAGTCAGTGGTAGCAAAAGGTTAAGTGAGATGAACACCAAAACATGGCCTTTATATTTAGGCAACTCTCATGAAGAGACAATTGATGACATTTCCAAGGTGGTTTCAGGGAGGTGGATTAGAAGAGGCAGAGACCACATTTCTGAGTATGTGGGAGGTGAGCCTGTAGACACTTGTGCCTGTACAACTTCTCAGAGAATGGCTGTGACAGAAACGAAAGAGCTGAAACTGGAAAAAGAAAGAGAATCATTTGCTCACGCAGTTTTTTAATGACCACATTTGAAACACATTCAAAAACTGTTTACTCTCTCTCTAATATCGCCATAATTTTAACACTATGCTTAGTTGTTTTAAAAAAATAATATACACTATTAACATTGAGTTGGCTGACTACAGATGCTTTAGGTAAAACCTGTCTAAAAGAATGAGAATACAGTAGATGTGATTGTAGTGGATGGAGTCAGAATGGTTTACTCTGGTTTCGGCTTCAGAAGTCCCCCCTGGGAAACTTTCTCTTCTCCCTTTTTTTTTTCTTCAACAGTGTGAAACCCCAAGTGAGTTATTTAAACCCTGTGAGGCACATCAAAACAAATTTCCTTATGCCAAGAAAGAATGCTCCATTTTGTACAGCGATGTTTTTGCTCCGTGTCGCAATGTGGTAACTGAATACTTTACTAAACTTTCACATTTAAACGGGTACTGCCATTATCTATGCTATTTGAGATGAATGGGACAAGCAAGTTAGCTAACTATTGGCTCTTCAGGTGTACTACCTAACCATTGTTAAGAAGACAGATTTGGTAGTTTGTTTTTCTGTAGAAGAGATGCATCCAGTTGACTTACTTTCCTTCTCAATCTGTCTTATGTAACAGCATACATTTATACGTAATATTTGTAGTACTCTGTTCTAGTTTACAGAACATTTTGACATATATCCTCAAAGTCAGAAATGATACATCAAAGCCACAAATGTTTTTCTTCAGCGCATTGCTTCATTTCATGGGTGTTCTTCTCCTCAATCCAATGTATTGTTTAAAAGTATTAGTGGTGGCACATTTTAAAATGGTCTTAAAAGCATACCAAGATGGAGTGTGATTTATTCAGAAATTTAAATTTCTTTTTTTTTTTAAGTTTATTTATTTTGAGAGAGCGAGAGAGCGAGCATGTGCATGCATGTGTATGCACACACAAGCAGAGAGAAGAAGAGACAGAATCCCAGGCAGTCTCCATGCCATCAGTGGACAGCCAATGTGGGGCTCGAACTCACGAACTGTGAGACCATGACCTGAGCTGAGATCAAGAGTCAGATGCTTAACTGACTCAGGCACCCCAGAAATTTAAATTTCTAAATGCCTTCCCAACATAATAATTTTAGACCCCAATAAAGTTAAAAAAAATAAAGTATTCATAAAAATCAGTAAAAGTGCAATTGGTAATAGAACATTCTTTTAATACTATGAGAACATGCCAATAATGAAACAGCGAGCTTCTACAAAATATAAAAATGTTACTAGATTGCAGGTGCTGAAATTCTGTTTTTTGTTAACCCTATTACCTGTTTTGCTAGTTTTTTGATCCTACATTTGCCTAATAAATTCCTTTCTCCTTTGGTCCATAAAAAGTTTTGAGATATTGAGAACTCTAGGTGGCAGTATTAGGCTGATAATGCCAAATTTTGAACCGACCAGTTAGTTTTCTTTTAGAAGGTTGAATTTTAATCAGTTATTGTCAGTACTTATTGAAATTAACTCATTTTCCATTCCATTTTCAGATTGATGTCACTTCTTTTGCCAAAAATTGCCATGAAGACACGTGTAACTGTAATCTCGGTGGGGACTGTGAATGTTTATGCACAAGCGTAGCAGCATATGCATACAAATGTTGTCAGGAAGGGGTATCTGTTCACTGGAGGTCATCCACTGTTTGTTGTGAGTACCCTACTTAGAACATCAGCATCAGGTGAGAATCTCATAAAGAGATTAACCATCTTATCATCGAACAAATACCATGGAATGCATAGAAATAGGATTTGTTTAAGACAACTAAGTTTTATATTCCTTTGACAGTGCAGATAAACTGTAGTATATCTATAAAGGATTTATAAAAATAAAAATTGAGGTCAAATTTTCCCTTCTGTGTCTGACTATTGTCACTTTAACGTTTGAACTATAAATTATACACCATCCTCAAATCATTTATGACTGCATTCCCCTTATGGCTGTGAAATTTCACTTTCTGATTATCAGAAATGTATTTTTTAAAAAGGCATTTGAATTTGCTTTCAGAATCACATTTTTAAACTTTTGATTTACTTGTGTAGATGGCTAAGTCATCGAAAGAATGCTTAAGATTTAACACTTTCAGTTGACATTTCTAAATAGGCAGATATATTTGCCTACCTATAAAATAACTTATAAAATCTGATTAATGACAACACATCACTCTTAAAGAATTCTCTTTGCTTAGAGGAAGTTCCCAAATAATGATATCCTTCTGTGTTCTTTCTTTTGGTCACTGATAAACATATAACCATATTTTGCATGCATTCAGATAAGTGGTCAGATTCTTATACAGTTTAATATTTATTCTTTTATGTTTTAGCACTTGACTGTGAATATTACAATGAAGGTATGTGATATTTATTTATTGATTTATTTTTTTTCTGTTTGCTATTCTACCTTTTAAAAAAAATATAATTTATTGTCAAATTGGTTTCCATATAACACCCAGTGCTCATCCCAGCAAGTGTCCTCCTCAATGCCCATCACCCACTTTCCCCTCTCCCTCACCACCCCCCACCCCCGTCAACCCTCAGTTTGTTCTCAGTACTTAAGAGTCTCTTATGGTTTGCCTCCCTCCCTCTCTGTAACTTGTTTTTTCTCCTTCCTCTCCCCCATGGTCTTCTGTTAAGTTTCTCAAGATCCACATATGAGTGAAAACATATGGTATCTGTCTTTCTCTGCCTGACTTATTTCTCTTAGCATAATACCCTCCAGTTCCATCCACATTGCTGCAAATGGTCAGATTTCACTCCTTCTCACTGTTAAGTAGTATTCCATTATATATGTAAACCACATGTTATTTATCCATTCGTCAGTTGATGAACATTTAGGCTCTTTCCATAATTTGGCTATTGTTGAAAGTGCTGCTATAAACACTGGGGTACACGTGCCCCTATGCATCAGCACTCCTGTATCCCTTGGATGAATTCCTAGCAGTGCTATTGCTGGGTCATAGGGTGGTTCTATTTTTAATTTTTTGAGGAACCTCCACATTGTTTTCCAGAGTGGCTGCACCAGTTTGCATTCCCACCAACAGTGCAAGAGGGTTCCCATTTTTCCACATCCTTGCCAACATCTATAGTCTCCGGATTTGTTCATTTTAGCCACTCTGACTGGCATGAGGTGATATCTCAGTGTGGTTTTGATTTGTATTTCCCTGATCATGAGTGACATTGAGCATTTCTTCATGTGTCCGTTGGCCATCTGGGTGTATTCTTTGGAAAAGTATCTATTCATGTCTTCTGCCCATTTCTTAACTGGACTATTTGTTTTTCTGGTGTGGAGTTTGGTGAGTTCTTTATAGATTTTGGATACTAGCCCTTTGTCTGATATGTCATTTGCAAATATCTTTTCCCATTCCATTGGTTGCCTTTTAGTTTTGTTGATTGTTTCCTTTGCAGTACAGAAGCTTTTTATCTTGATGAGGTTCATTTTTGCTTTTAATTCCCTTGCCTTTGGAGATGTGTCAAGTAAGAAATTGCTGTGGCTGAGGTCAGAGAGGTTTTTTCCTGCTTTTCTCCTCTAGGGTTTTGATGGTTTCCTGTCTCACATTCAGGTCCTTCATCCATTTTGAGTTTATTGTGTATGGTGTAAGAAAGTGGTCTAGTTTCATTCTTCTGCATGTTGCTGTCCAGTTCTCCCAGCCCCATTTGTTAAAGAGACTGTCTTTTTTTTTCCTTTGGATATTCCTGCTTTGTCAAAGATTAGTTGGCCATATATTCTGGTCCAGTTCTGGGGTCTCTATTCTATTGCATTGGTCCATGTATCTGTTTTTGTGCCAATACCATACTTTCTTGATGATTACATCTTTATAGCAGAGGCTAAAGTCTGGGATTGTGATGCCCCCCACTTTGGTTTTCTTCTTCAATATTACTTTGGCTGTTTGATGTCTTTTGTGGTTCCATACAAATTTTAGGATTGTTTGTTTTACCTTTGAGAAGAATGCTGATGCAATCTTTTTTTTTTTAATTTTTAATGTTTTATTTATTTTTGAGACAGAGAGACAGAGCATGAGCAGGGGAGGGGCAGAGAGAGAGGGAGGCACAGAATCGGAAGCAGGCTCCAGGCTCTGAGCTGTCAGCACAGAGCCCGACACGGGGCTCGAACTCACGAACTGTGAGATCATGACCTGAGCTGAAGTCAGATGCTCAACCAACTGAGCCACCCAGGCGGCCCAGAATGCTGATGCAATCTTGATTGGGATTGCATTGAGTGTGCAGATTGCTTTGGGTAGTATTGACATTTTAACAATGTTTATTCTTCCAACCCATGAGAATGGAATGTTTTTCCATTTGTTTGTGTCTTCTTCAATTTCCTTCATAACCTTTCTACAGTTTTCAGCATACAGATCTTTTACATTTTTGGTTATTCTTAGGTATTTTATGGTTCTTGGTGCAATTATGAATGGGATCACTTTCTTTATTTCTCTTTCTGTTACTTCATCATTGGTGTATAAAAATGCAACCAATTTCTGTACATTGATTTTATACCTTGTGACTTTGCTGAATTCATGTATCAGTTCTAGCAGACTTTTGGTGGAATCTGTTGGATTTTCCATGTAGCGTATCATGTCATCTGCAAAAAGTGAAAGTTTGACTTCATCTTTGCTAATTTTGATGCCTTTTATTTCATTTTGTTGTCTGATTGCTGATGCTAGAAATTCCAAAACTATGTTAAACAACAGTGGTAAGAGTGGACATCCCTGTCATGTTCCTGATCTCAGGGGGAAAGCTCTCAGTTTTTCCCCATTGAGGATGAGATTAGCTTTGGGCTTTTCATAAATGGCTTTTATGATGTTTATGTACGTTCCTTCTATCCTGGCTTTCTCGAGAATTTTTATTAAGAAAGGATGCTGAATTTTGTCAAATGCTTTTTCTGCATCTATTGACAGGATCATATGATTCTTATCTTTTCTTTTATTAATGTGATGTATCACGTTGATTGATTTGCGAATATTGAACCAGCCCTGTGGCCCAGGAATGAATCCTACTTGATCATGGTGAATAATTCTTTTTATATGCTGTTGAATGAGATTTGCTAGTATCTTGTTGAGAATTTTTGCATCCATATTCATCAGGGATATTGGCCTGTAGTTGTCTTTTTTTGCTGGATCTCTGTCTGGTTTGGGAATCAAAGTAATGCTGGCTTCACAGAATGAGTCTGGAAGTTTTCCTTCCATTTGTATTTTTTGGAACAACTTGAGAAGGATAGGTATTAACTCTGCTTTAAATGTCTGGTAGAATTCCCCAGGGAAGCCATCTGGTCAAGGACTCTTATTTGTTGGGAGATTTTTGATAACTGATTCAATTTCTTCACTAGTTATGGGTCTGTTCAAATTTTCTATTTCTTCCCGTTTGAGTTTTGGTAGTGTGTGGGTATTTAGGAATTTGTCCATTTCTTCCATGTTGTCCAGTTTGTTAGCATATAATTTTTCCTAGTATTCCCTGATAGTTGCTTGTATTTCTGAGGGATTGGTTGTAATAAATCCATTTTCATGCATGATGTTTATCTATTTGGGTCCTCTCTCTTTTCTTTTTGAGAAGCCTGGCTATAAGTTTATCAATTTTGTTTATTTTTTTAAAAAACAAACTTTTGGTTTCATTGATACGCTCTACTGTTTTTTTTTTTCCTGGATTCTATATTGTTTATTTCTTCTCTGATCTTTATTATTTCTCTTCTTCTGCTGGGTTTGTGGTGTCTTTGCTGTTCTGCTTCTAGTTCCTTTAGGTGTGCTGTTAGATTTTGTATTTGGGATTTTTCTTGTTTCTTGAGATAGGCCTGAATTGCAATGTATTACTCTTAGGACTGCCTTTGCTGCAACACAAAAGGTTTGGATTGTTGTATTTTCGTTTTCATTTGTTTCCATATATTTTTAAATTTCTTCTCTAATTGCCTGGTTTACGCATTTGTTCTTTAGAAGGATGTTAAGGAACATGCTTTTGGAGGTTTTCCAGACTTTTTCCTGTGGTTGATTTCAAGTTTCATAGCATTGTGATCTGAAAGTGTGCATGGTGTGATCTCCATTCTTTCATATTTATTAAGGGC
Source organism: Felis catus (assembly GCF_018350175.1). Lineage (NCBI taxonomy): Eukaryota > Metazoa > Chordata > Mammalia > Carnivora > Felidae > Felis > Felis catus. The sequence continues at coordinate 103,487,132 of NC_058374.1, forward strand.
TGTTGTGTGACCCAGTATGTGATCTATCTTGGAGAATATTCCATGTTGACTTGAGAAGAAGGTATATTCTGCTGCTTTGGGATGTAGAGTTCTAAATATACTGTCAAGTCCATCTGGTCCAATGTATCATTCAGAGCTCTTGTTCCTTTATTGATTCTGTCCATTGTTGTAAGTGGAGTATTAAAATCCCCTGCTATCACCACATTCTTATCAATAAGATTGCTTATGTTTGTGAATAATTGTTTTATATATTTGGGTACTTCTAAATTCGCTGCATAGACATTTATTATTGTTAGCTCTTCCTGATGGATAGACCCTGTAATTATTGTATAATGTCCTTCTTCATCTCTTGTTACAGCCTTTAAAGTCCAGTTTGTCTGATATAAGTATGGCTATGCCAGCTTTCTTTTGACTTCCAGTGGCATGATAGATGGTTCTCCACCCTCTCACTTTCCATCTGAAGGGGTCATTAGGTCTAAATGAGTATCTTGTAGACAGCAAATAGATGAGTCTTGTTTTTTTTTTTTTTATCCATTATGATACCCTATGTATTTTGATTGTAGCATTTAGTCCATTTACATTCAGTGTTATTATTGAAAGATATGGGTTTAGATTCATTGTGGTATCTGTAGGTTTCATGCTTGTAGTGGTATCTCTGGTACTTTGTGGTCCTTGCAACATTTCATTCACAGAGTCCCCCTTAGGATCTCTTGTAGGGCTGGTTTAGTGGTGATGAATTCCTTCAGTTTTTGTTTGTTTGGGAAAACCTTTATCTCTCCTATTCTGAATGACACACTTGCTGGATAAAGGGTTCTTGGCTGCATATTTTTTCTGTTCATCACATTGAAGATTTCCTGCCATTCCTTTCTGGCCTGCCAAGTTTCAGTAGATAGGTCTGCTACTACCCTTATGTATCTACTTTTGCATGTTAAGGCCTGTTTATCCCTAGCTGCTTTCAGAATTCTCTCTTTATCCTTGTATTTTGCCAGTTTCACTAAGATATGTTGTGCAGAAGATCGATTAAAGTTATATCTGAAGGGAGTTCTCTGTGCCTCTTGGATTTCAACATCTGTTTGCTTCCCCAGATTGGACAAGTTCTCAGCTATGATTTGTTCAAGTACATAAGCCCCTTTCTCTCTTCTTCTTCTTCTGGAATTCCTATGATATAGATAATGTTCTGTTTGATCAAATCACTTAGTTCTCTAATTCTTCCCTCCTGATCATGGATTTTTTTATCTCTCTTTTTCTCAGCTTCCTCTTTTTCCATAATTTTATCTTCTAATTCACCTGTTCTCCCCTCTGCACCTTCAATCCACGCTGTGGCTGTCTCCATTTTATTTTGCACCTCATTTATAGCATTTTTTAATTCATCATGACTATTTTTTAGTCACTTGATCTCTGCAGCAATAGATTCTCTGTGTCTTCTGTGCTTTTTTCGAGCCCAGCAATTAATTTTATGACTATTATTCTAAATTCTTGTTCAGTTATGTTGCTTACATCTGTTTTGATCAGTTCTTTAGCTGTCACTTCTTCCTGGAATTCTTTTGAGGAGAATTCTTCCATTTCATCATTTTGGCTAGTTTTCTGTTCCTTATAAGTTTTAAAAGCTTGTTATGTGCTCTGCACCTGCGAGCACTGCTATATTAAAGAGGGGTCATACACTTTTCAGGGCCTGGCTCTTCAGGAGGTGTTTTTTGGAGAGTGTTTACTTGCTCTCTGTTGTTGTGACTTTGGTTATTTTATTTCCCTACTCGTAGTGATGTTTTGGACCCTCTACCAGGTGTGCTTTGATTTGTTCCCTGAAGTAGCCTTGGAAAGGAAAACAAACAGGAAACAAAAACACACAAATAAAACACACAAAAATTAAAAAAGTAAAAAGTAAAACAATTAAAAAGCAAAAAACTAGAAACACCACCTACAAGTAAAGGACAGGGTGGAGGCGGTGCCAGTGAAAGAGCACATACAAAGAGAGAAATGACAGGGGTGGGGGTGGGGGGAGAAAAAATAAGCATCGATTAGGCAGAGAGACTGAAAGACTTCATCCAGAGACAGAGAAAGGAAAATAAGGAAGGAGTCGGGGGGAAAAGAAACAAAAGATACAGTTACCCAGACAGCTAAGCTATATGGCTTGATTATTCCAGAGAGAGAGGGAGAGAGAGAGAGAGAGAGAAAGGAAAGTAAAGAAGAACGTGTAGAACATGTATCAAGAGAATGGATTAAATATGTCTGTTTAAACAAACCAATAACCAGAGTAACCAGCCTAGAGGAGGGAAGAGATAAGAAGGAGAAATGGAAGGGAGAATATATCTATATATCAAGAATCTTCCTAGAATTAATCCAGACAATGCAGCAGTGCTGGTCTGGAGGAGGGGCCATCTGGTTCCACAGCGTCTATCCTGCTCCAGTAGACACTCAGTAACCAGGAGCAGAGGGGTGTGGTTTGGTGTAGGCTGGTCCCGCCTCTACTGTGAGCCCCTTCTTGGTGGTGATGATGGTGGTGGGGAGAAAAATGGCGACACCCCAGTCGCTTCTTCACAACCTGGTGTCCCAGATCACTCCTTTGAAGCCATCCTCACTGTGCCACGGGCTCAGACAAGACTCCTGTGCCCTGGCACTTGGCTGGGAATTAAACTCCCGCTCTGTGCGCCCCGGTACTGGGGAAGCACCTCTCCATGCTGCCCGATGTGTGGTCCTGGCTGGTTATGTCCTGTGCTACAGGCCTTCGGGGGAGGGGACCAGTTTCTCCTGCTGCAGACTGCGCCCCTGACCTACCACTGTACCCCGAGGTGGCTCCCCACTCCCCAGGTGTGAGAACAGGGCAGCCAGCCCCAGTCCAAAGAAAGCCCTGCAGTTAGAGATGGGATCCCTCTTTGTCCCAGTTGGAGGTTTTTCTCTTGTCCAGATAATACTCCTATGCTTCCCCAGCTGCTCTCTCCTCCATTCGTCTCTCCGCAGAAGGGGATCCTCCCCTCTGTGCCTACGTGGCCCATTTTATCCCCCCCAGTTCGCAATCATCCACCTATGGTCCATCAGGTTGTCCCAGTTTCTTCCTGATAGACTCAGTCTCTTTTTCTCCCAGACTCTTGGGGTACAAAGTTCTTTGGCTTCAAAGGACTTCCAAAGCGCTTCTTTGTTTGAGAGACGCTGGGAAGTACGGATCCCCCTACTTCTCCAGCATGTTTGCTGCTTGCTCAGTATGTGACATTTAAATAAAGACAATTGGTATAATATTCTATGGAATGTCTTTTCAGACTAAAAGTTTTTGAACAACATGTCTGAGAATAATAGTTCATGATATATAACTCAATGAAAGCCTTTAGTTTCTAAAATTTATCTAAATTTCTAAGTATTTGCATTAAAATTCATTCCCTGTAAAATAAAAAGAGCATGTAACTAAATTCTCAGCATTTAGGAGGCCTTCAATAAATGGTTTTTGTATGACATGAATGAATGAAGTAGTAAAGTTAGCCAATTTTTTAGGCAAAAAGGATGAAAGACATATACCATTATTTTACCATTAAGTATAAATATAAACATTATTCAAACATTATGTTATAGAAATAAAAGAAACAGGAAACAGGGACACCTGGGTGGCTCAGTCAGTTAAGTATCCAAGTATGGCTCAGGTCATGATCTTGCAGTTTGTGATTTTGAGCCTACCGTCGGGCTCTGTGCTGACAGTTCAGAGTGTGGAGCCTGCTTTGGATTCTGTGTCTCCTTCTCTTTCTGCCCCTCCCCTGCTTGCACACGTGCTCTCTCTCAAAAATAAAAATAAACATTTAAAATAAAAAGAAATAAAGAAACAAACTCTAAGTGTGGATGATAAAAATATAAAGAATTTATTTAGTCATCATGGTAGACAAAAATAACTATGTATTATCAAAATGATAATTTATTGATTTAATAGTAATAATGGATCTCTTCTAGCCCACAAAGCATCCAAATTTGCAGTGAGAAGTCTAAGAGGAGGTGCTATGTAAAAGTAAGTCATAAATATAAGAGACAGTGTTATAGCCTCAGTGAAGATGCCAGATGATGGCAGATTTGGAGCCTACTTTTTTGTCAAACCTTTTTAATGAGGAAGGCATAGCCACTTAAACCTGCTTCAAACAAGCAAAGTGATCTAGGAAGGTGTTCATTGGGTCAGTGACTGGACAAACTCTGGACTCATGATGAGATCAATTAGAGAAATAGTCATAGGAAAACTGGGCCATTACAAAAACCCCAAGCAACTAATCAAAGGCATTTTTGGTGTCTTACCGAGCTGGGGAGAATCTTTCAGCTATAAATACCCAAAGAATGCCGGATAATTTTAGAAAAATAGAGATGATGGATTAAAAGGAAAATTGACATTTTAGTTTTTGATGGTTTTTGTTACATTGATGGAAGTTTGATGTAGATAAAAATCCAACATTAAAAAAAGACAGTGATAGCTAAAGAAAATATAAACCAAAATTATCTCCTGTTGAGGATTTTACACACACACACACACACACACACACACGCACACACACGCACACACACACATTCTACATCAATCCTTTGGATGTCATGCTTAAAATGCGACTGATTCCCTAATATTAATGACAGTAATAATAGCAATAGCTTCTATTGTGTTAACTACTTTACCTTTATCATATAATTTAAGCTTCAGAATATGCCTGTAAGGTATTATTAACACTTTACAGAGGAGGAAACTGAGGACCAGAGGGGTTGAATAACTTGGCCAAAAGTCACTGAGCTAAAAATGTAGTAAACTGGAATTTGTAAGCGATCTGAGTTCAGAATCAAGGAGCTTGACCTCCATGCTACACTGCCTAGTGTATGGTTAATGCATCCCAATCTCAGAAAGGTCACCACACGCTGTTATGGGCTCTACACAATGTACACAGACATCAGTTTGAAAAAAATGCTCCAGTGACTTCCTCACTTAAGAATTCCTGCCTCCCACAGTTCTGCTGTAAAAATCTCCATCTGTGCCTTTTTACTTTCTGGCATTCCTTCTGCTGTCCTTTGGATCCTGAAGCAGAATTTTCTATGAATATTGAATTTCTACCTTTTGCTACTTGGTACATTTTGCTTTCTGTCGACAAGTCTGCTGCACTACTCGTGATGGTTTTTTCCGATGTGTTACAGAATTCTTCAAACCAGTTCTTCTGGTGTCATCTATAATACTATATTGGTAATATTCAGAGGGTAAACATGGGCATTTAGCCTCCATGAGACACTGATTGACTCAGTGGAGTGATAGGGGACTCTGTTTCCTCTGATCACAGTAATAGGAAAAAGTATTAACCCACCAAGGAGAGTAAGAGTTTGTAAAAATAATGCGATGAAGATAGATGATTGGAGGGGAATATAGAATTGAGATTGTTGATAGGCGTCATGAAAAGATTGTTTTAAATGACTATTCTTAATTTGTTTCACCCCGAATAATTTTATAGGTATTGTAAACCTACCTACTCTTCTTTGGATATTCACAGCTGATATATTTCTTCCTTTATTTACTATATACTGGACACTGTGTTATCAAGATACTTATTAATATTTCAAGCTAATGCAGGAATAAATAATTATGATTCTTTAAGAGGAAAATAAAAAAAGTAGGAGAATTCAGATTTAATAGTTGAGATTATTTCAATAATCTTTAACACAAAGACTTTATGTAATATCTTCATGGTCATTTTATGGTCATTTACAAGCAAACATAAAAAGTTTATTGTTGTTATTGCTGTCATTGAGCAAGGACTTCAATATTCCACTAACAATTGTTATGACAGTTGTAAGTTCAGAGTGATTTTATTAGTAAGATATACTGAATATTATGTTTGAATAATCACTGCAGAAAATGATTGCTTTTAGTAGGTGAATTGCTTTTTCAGGTGAATACTTCTCTACGAAGAAAATTCATGATAAAGTCAATGATTTTGTCTCAATTGCTAGTGAAAATGCATGAAGACATGATATCCAGACCCAAGATATCAGTCAACTGGGAGACAATTCAGAAGCTTTTGATTTCTATACAAATGAATTTCTAAGATGTCAATTGTCTCTTCAGGGACCTATGCTGTGGGGGAAAGATTTGGTTTAGTTGTCTATTTCCTTTCTCCTATTATGTTGAATATCCATGAAGGTGCTTCAATCCCTCAAGTTGTAGTTTTATATGTCTTCTTTATTTTGAAGTGTACCTCATTATAATTTACATACTTATCTACTAATTTGTACATTATTTACATATTTATACAAACCAACATATTTATAAATTGAAATACATTTGCATCTTGGCAGTTTATGTTGTTCTTGTCTCTCTTAAAAAATGAGCCAGCAGGCAGTGGAGACTAATGATACAGTTTTCTTGGGGCACCTGGGTGGTTCAGTAGGTTAAGTGTCTGACTCTGGATTTCAGCTCAGGTCATGATCTCACAGTTCATAAGTTTGAGCCCCACATCAGGCGCTGCGCTGACAGTGTGGGGCCTGCTTGGGATTCTCTTTCTTTGTTCCTCTCCCATTTGTGTGCTCTCTCTCTCGCTCTCTCTCTCTCTCTCAAAATAAGTAAACTTAAAAAATGATATTGTTTTCTTTGGTTATTGTAGATTTGGTCTCATAAAGAAACACTGTGCATGGTATGTATTTGTAAGCGCAGTGAGGAGTCCATTGCTCTGGGTTCATAGAGAGATTCTCCACTGTATCTGCTCAGTCCCATCTTAGTGGGGGCAACTTTCTTCAAGTTTCCAACTCTACTCAACATGTTCAAATTCCTGATGAAATTCTTTTTCTTATGGCTTGTAAGGGTCCCTACCTGCTCTGTGGTGATGTGTCTCCAGTCAGTAGAGGGGTCAACACTGGAAGATAACTTATCTCGAGTCTCTTGTTTCTTCTCTGGGTTTTATGATGGAAACTTTGTCTTTTGTTCTCCTTTTTGCTTCAGAGACTTTTGACCCTCTAATCTAATGATCTTTCCCCTTCCCTCAAACTTTGTCTTCAGTCCTGAAAGAGGAAAAAACCCAGCCCTCAGATTTCTTTAGATCTTTTTTTTCCCTCCATCTTAAGAGTGGGCTTGGGTGAAGAAAATTTTTCTTGAGATAAACATTAGAGGAAAGAAGGAAAGTTAAATTCACTAATAGTGACTAGATTGATCTTTTATGATAACACCACATATATATTAACATTTTGCATAACCTATAGCATAAAAATATACATATGCCTATGTAAAGTATACAGCTGGTAATTATATAACTTAATTTTGATGATTCAGAAGAAACTTCATAGTCTTTCAATTATATTAAGAACCTTAAGTGAAATTGAGATTGAATTGAAGGTAAACTGAACTTATCATCTCAAAACCTAACTCATATTTTTGTTTTAATATCAGTGAACTTATTTATATATATGTCTCTTCATAAGATAAGGTTTGCAGAAAAATTAGTTTAATTGAGTTTCAAATTTGATTCTACACTAGTAAGTTTTTTACTATAGTAAATATTTTCTACTTCATATGTAACCATTTAAGAAAAACATGCATGAGAAACAATAGCATAAAAATAAAAAGACTTTTGACTTCTTTGTTGAGCTTCATCCTATTTTCTTTTTTGTAGATATGCCTCACTGGTAAAATCAGTAATTCTCCACACAATAAAGCATTGTATAGCATGTCTGTGAATTCTGTTTTCATGCAATGCAACCTATTAGGGAGAGCTGATTTTTAAAAGACTATCAAAATCCCAGGCCATCAATAGAGATAAGCTTGTGTTTATTGAGAATTGATTTGAATCATGGGCTATTAGAGTGGAAAGTTACCTAGAGAAACTTCTTCATATATATAGGTGAGAAAAACTGAGATCCAGAAGGCTGAAGCCAATCTTCTAAGGAGCACTGTTTTACATATACATATACATGTGCACATTCATGTGTATATATATATTTTAAATTACATAATCTAAATATGTATATATTCTAATTCATTATATTATTTTTGAAAAAGTTCAGTTATTTTATTAAAGATAAATATTTAAATGCACAATATTTTTGGAGTATTTCTTTGTTATTAAAATTTATTCCACTGAAATGACAGCTTAAAATGTGTAACTCCTATGCCAATTTATAATTCTCTTATTTGTATTGAACTAGGGCTTGGAGATGGACCATACATGCTGGCAAATTATGGACAGAGTGGCCTTGTTCTGGGGGCCAATATGACCAGTAGAAGCATTTTCTCTTTGCGAAGGGGTAGTATTCATGGCAACTTGTTTTTTAATTTTATGATCACTCCAGGCCTTTTTAAAGAGAAGGCATCATGTAAGTATGATTTCCAATTGAAAATATGAATTTTATTTTCCCTTTACATTTTTTCATTTATTCATGCAGTAAATAATAATTTGGGATCTAATATGTTTATGACATTTTTTTAAGCTGTCCTAAAGGAAGTAAAATGAAATAAGACACTGGTAGGGCACCTGGGTGCCTCAGTCAGTTAAGCATTTGACTCTCGATTTTGGCTCAGGTCACGATCTCACAGTTTGGGAAATTGAGCCCTACATTGGGCTCTGCACTGACAGAGTGGAGCCTGCTTGGGATTCTCTCTGTCCCTCCCTCTCTCTGCTACTCCCCTGCTCATGTGCTCGTTCTCTCTCTCTCTCTCTCTCTCTCTCTCTCTCTCTCTCTCAAAAATAAGTAAATAAATATAAAAAATAAGACACTTGTACATGAACCAACTATCTCTTTTGTATATAAAATCTTCTCTTTGTTTATCTGTTGGCATACATATGTATTAGGATGGCAATTATTTAATTAAATTTTGGGTCCTACATAAAACACAACTTAAATTTTCATAGTAGCCATCACAGACTTGAATTGAAATTTTTGAAATTTTGATTTGATCACAGAAATTAAATACTACGAAAATAAATCAGAATCCAGACAGTCATTGAGACAGCCTGTTACCCTTATATGGCCTTGTCTGTCCTGGTACCTGGTCCCACATTTACTGTTTTGCATATGCAGATCACTATTGGTCATATCCACTTGGCACCCGTTCCAACTGGTGGTTAGTGTCCCTTTCTGATCTGGTGATGCTCAGCCTACATCAGTTATACTAGTCCTATGTAGAATCATGCACGAAGTGTTGTATGAATTTGAAAATATTTGTTACGTGAATCCAACCTAACTTTTATTTATTCTGAGAAATATTCTGATTTTCTAGTTAGAATGAATTACTTCTTTCTTGTAAAAAGAACTCCCTTAGGTCTTTTTAATCTGTGAAAACACCTATCACAGTCTGCAGTTCCAATTTATATGTTAGTCATATACTTTTCCTCTGATACAGAGTTCATTTATTCCTTTTTGCATCTCCCAGTTCTCAGCAGAGGGACTTACAAGTTTTAAGATACAATCAATGCCTTTGGAATCACCTATTAGACTTGAGAGAGCTCTTCATTTTATGATTATAATAATGTTTTTAATAGAAAAATCCTAATGGACTAAACTAAAAAATTAAAACCTAAAAAAATTAAGGCCTAAGAAATTAAACCTGAAAATCTCAATTTTAAACCTTTTTATATCAGGGCACCTGGGTGGCTCAGTTGGTTAAATGTCTGACTCTTGATTTCGACTTTGTTCATGATCTCACAGTTCTGATTTCAAGACCTGTGTCATGCTGCTTGCTGACAGTGAGAAGCTTGCTTGGGATTCTCTCTCTCTGCCCTTACCCCACTTTCTCTCTCTCTCTCTCTCTCTCTCTCTCTCAAAATATAAATAAACTTTAAAAACAACAACAAAACAAAAACCCTTTTATATCATGGACTTTACAAATATAAGGAAAAGTTCTAAAGCATATAACAAAAAAGGGATGACATTTCTCAAGTGTTTTGTAGTTGTTTGTTAGCCATTTGATCATCTATTGGGAAATAGACAATAATGTTGAGCAAATAGTTTTTCTTAATTCAGCAAAATCGCTTGCAAGAACATTGCCCATTTAGAGCCCAGTGATATTGAAATTCAGGGACATGCCTAAATTGTTCTGTTTCCCTTTTCTTTTATGTCATCCAATTTAGCCATTTATAGATTTTGTGCATTTGAAAATGTTAAAGCTTGCAAATACAAATACGTGTCCAATTAATCACTGAATTACTTGTATGAAATTGTGCATTCTGGGATCCTAAGTTGATATGTCTTCCCCGCCCCCCCCAAGGACATGAGAAATTACTTAAAAAAATAGAACTCATTGAAGACTGATTTTTTTTTGAGCTGTCACTGTTATTCATTACTCTAAGATACTAATTTTCCTTTTAGAGATCTTATAATTCACTTCTGAAATCTTTGAGACTGGTATTAATTATATATGGCAGTTATGCAGTTCTGTTTTTGTCCCATTGATAAATACATTTTATAATGCTCATGTTGATGATCTGCTCTCTTCAGAGAACCCAGTGAGGTGTCAAATGCACTGTTCTATGTTTTACAGCATTGGTGCTTGTTTCCTTTGAATCTGCTGAGAGGCCAAACTATTTTCTCTATGTCCACGATGATGACAGTCTTAGTTTGGAACTGTGGCAGGCAAATTCGGCCTTTCATCGGAGAGCCACGTTTTTCCACCATCAGGGGCTCTGGATTCCTGGTTACAGTGCTTTTGAGTTATACAGCAAGAAAGGCTTTTTCATCATCCTTACAGATTCTAGTGTCAAAGCATCAAAATATGATGATTCTGAAGAATTCAAACATTCAAGTAGCTTCAGCATAGAAGGTATGGTTCCTGAGATCTTCAAAAGGAGAGTCCATAGAGAGTTTACGTTATGGCAAAATGTTTATCAAATTTTATTTTTTAAGTCATTCTTAAAGGAGTACAAGTAGATCAAATTGTATGACTTTGGGTAAGTTTCTTAACCTCTTTATCCTTCAGTTTTTATGAAATTAGAATGGAGAAAATAATAAAACCTACTTTATAGAGTTATTATATCACATAAATTAATTGGTAAATTCCTTACAACAGCCTTAAATAATGTTACTTTTAATTATGGCTCCAATTACTACTTTCAGTGCTATCTGAACTTTGGAAATAGAGCTTACTTGTATCTCTTGGGTTTACCTCTAGTTTCCTAGAAGGCAACTTCTCAATAACCTGATTCTTAATGATAAAGATGGCATGTTTATCTCTGTCTTTTGAATAATAGGGTATCTGGTTCCACTGACCTCTGGAAGATTTCTCATGTTCATTGGAAGCCTGATTTTATTTCTAGAAATCCTTACAGTTTTATAGCTATTTATAGCCGTTGAATTTTCTGAATTGCAGAGAGGAATCTTCACGGACTCATCTGATGTTTAAAAGTCATGATTTGTTTTCAAAACCTAGGAGCTTGACATATGCTTTGGCTATCCCAAACAAACTGTTTCATTTTAACATTTTGTTTCTTTCATTAATTCACCTGCCTTTTCTGTTGTGGATAAATTTCTGTAAACTTCAATAGTCTTTGGATTTTAAAAATTCAGATGAGCTTCAATTTTTTTTCCTATTAAAAAGGGTTCCTGTACTCATGAGGAAAAGAGTCACTGACATATCAATACCATATTTTTACTTGAGTTTCCTTGAAAGTTGAACATTTTGATCCTCTATTTCCCCTCAACCTAGAAATCTACTCCATTAGAATCAGACCCAGTGGCTCCACCTGAGTTTTGGACCAACTACTGCCAATGGCATCATCAGAATCTCAGAAAATGATTTTTGTGGGCTTCCTAAAACCAGGAAACTCTAGGACTCTACTCTAGTCTTGGAACCAATCCTCTCTCAGGATCCACAATTCTAGTGACCCAGCTCTAATGGCCATTCTAAATTGTAGATGCATAGATGCCTTCCCAAAAGTTTTATTTTCCTACTTGTACTTTGGAATTGCATTCTGTACCCAGAATTTGAGAAACATAACCTCTACCCTGAACTTTCTCCTTTATGGAGCGCTCGTCTTCAGAGTTACTTTTGGACTGCTACTTACAGACTATTCTGTGATGTGGGAAGGGAAGAGTACTAGTAATTTGCAAGAGAAAACTCTTTAATCAAGGGAGATTTTATAACTGTAAGCATGTATTATTAAAACCCATTCATTTATTTTTGTCATCAGATAATATTTACCATGTACAAGGCAATGCTCTAAGTTCTACAACAGGAACAAAGGTGGAATGCTCTCCTTAGTTTTGATATCGGGAAACACATCTTTGATCTTGCTGTTTTCCTAACTTGGTAGGACATTTGGTCCTGCTGAGTCTCAATTTCTTCATTTGTGAAATGAAAATAATACTCAACAGGCTTGCAAAGATAAAATAGAATAATATATAAAAATTACTTTGCAAAAAGTAAAATTCCAATCAAGTTTTGGTATTATTATGATATATAGATCAATGAGAACCCACTAAATATAAAGGGAAAAGATTCAGAATTTTTCGGCCTTCTCCAACTCCTGGATTTTTCAAATCTTTGGAAAGTAGACTAACATTTAGATATTCAACATAACCATGAAACACTTTGATCACCAAACAATTGTAATGCCTTTTTCACTTGTCCTGCATTTTCTAGAGCATTATGGTCAAGGAGGGGTCAAACCCAGAAGGCTTGTTATCATAAATCATTATTTTTTAAGATGTACATTAAAATATTTACAATCTAAACTTTATTTTTCCCCAGAAATCCAGGCAGCAGTGCCCTACAGGAGGATGTGTGAATGGAGATATGAACCTTGTGCCACTCCCTGTTTTAAAACATGTAGTGACCCTGAAGCACAAGCGTGTAAATTTCTTCCACCGTAAGTCATGAGTAACCATTAAATGAGCAAATTCCAGCATTAGCAGATTCTTATCTCAACCCATTTTTTAGATCAAAAAAATTCTCAAGAATAATTTGTATATGTTCTATAATTATTAAGGAATTCATTTCATTTTATTCAAGCAATAGTTATTGAGGGTGTGCTATGTGCCAGGAAATCTAGCTGTTGTGGAATAATACTGAACAAAGCAGAGTGCCTGCCCTCATGCAGCTTACATTTTGTTGGGTTAAGGCAGAGAATAAACAAACAAAAATATAAATATGTAGTATAATACATTGTTAGATGGAGATATGTGTTATGAAGAGAAATAAAGGAAAGTAAGGGAGATAGGGAGCATAAAGCATATGTGTATCTTTGCTAATTTACATAGGGTGCTCATGGAAAAACAGATGAACAAGGTAGCGTGTGGTCAGAGATATAAAGGAAGTAAGGGAACTGGCCATGTGGATGCCTGGGGAAAGAGTCTTTCAATATGAGAACAGTGCAAAGTCCTGGGGTAGGAATTTGTTTGGCTTATTTAAATATAAACAAAGATGGGGCGCCTGGGTGGCGCAGTCGGTTAAGCGTCCGACTTCAGCCAGGTCACTATCTCGCGGTCCGTGAGTTCGAGCCCCGCGTCGGGCTCTGGGCTGATGGCTCAGAGCCTGGAGCCTGTTTCCGATTCTGTGTCTCCCTCTCTCCCTGCCCCTCCCCCGTTCATGCTCTGTCTCTCTCTGTCCCAAAAATAAATAAACGTTGAAAAAAAAAAGTTTAAAAAAAAAATAAATATAAACAAAGAAGTCAGTTAGTTGGAGCACAGTGAACAAAGTTGAGAGAGGTAGGAGATGAAACCAGAGAATCATAGTGGTGTGCAAATCTTACAGGGCCTGTGGCCCATTGTGAGTACTCTGTCTTTTTCTCTGAGCAATACCCTGGTATATTTTTAACAGAGAAGTGACATGATCTGATTTATGTTTAAGAAGTCTTCTTGGCTGTTGCAGTGACTGTTGAGGAAGGGAAGGACAAGGGCAGAACTGGTCAGTAATTCTGACAAGGTATGAAGGGGATTTCACTAGGTTGGTAGTCCTGGAAGCTATGAAAAATGTAAAGATTCTGAACATATTTTGAACTTAGGGCTGTGGGTTATACTGTTGGATTTAATATCTTTCTATGACTGAATAATTTCACATAACATAATACCCTCTAGTTCCATCCATGTAGTTCAAATGGCAAGATTTCTTTTTGATTGATGAGTAATACTCCATTGTGTGTGTGTGTGTATATATATATATATATATATATATATATATATATATATATACCACATCTTCTTTGTCCATTCATCCATCAGTGGACATTTGGGCTCTTTCCATACTTTGGTTATTGTTGATAGTGCTAATATAAACATTGGGGTGCATGTGCCCCTTTGAAACAGCATACCTGTATCCCTTAGATAAATACCTAGTAGTGCAATTGCTAGGTCATAGGGTAGTTCTATTTTTAATTTTTTGAGGAACCACCATATTTCCAGAGTGGCTGCACCAGTTTGCATTCCTACCAGCAGTGCAGAAGAGATCCGCTTTCTCCGCATCCCTGCCAACATCTGTTGTTTCCTGAGTTGTTAATGTTAGCCATTCTGACAGTTGTGAGGTGACATCTCATTGTGGTTTTGATTTGTATATCCCTGATGATGACTGATGTTGAGCATTTTTTCATGTGTCTGTTTGCCATCTGGATGTCTTCTTTGGAAAAGTGTCTATTCATGTCTTTTGCCCATTTTTTCACTGGATTATTTGTTTCTCGGGTGTTAAATTTGATAAGTTCTTCATAGATTTTGGATACCACCCTTTATCTGATATGTCGTTTGCAAATATCTTTCCCATTCCATTGGTTGCCTTTCAGTTTTGTTTATTGTTTCCTTCAGACACAGCGTCTCTTTCAAGGATTTCACAGCCTTTAGGAAGAAGACAGAAACAAAAGCTGATAATGACAATATAGTGGAAAGAGGGCCAAAGCAATAATGAGGACAACAATTAGCACATTGTGGTCTTTATAGTGTTACTCACACTGTGCTGAGTGCTGTGAAATGGGTAATCTCTTTATTCCCCTTTTCCAGGGAAAAACCCTACAGAGGCGCAGAGAGGTGACACATTTTGCACTACATCACACAGTCTGTAGGCAGTGGGCAGGGTTTTGAACCTCTCCTGGATATGATGTGCAATGGGAGCAGAGAGAAGGGAAGGAAGCATTTCTATTTACTTTCTTAAAAATAAGAACAGCCAATTCTTTCTGGAAAGGAGACATCTTCAGCATTCACTTGGACCTCTCCTGGTCACAGCCTATTTCCTGCCTCTTCCAGTAGTCATCAGGAGGAAGGCAAACAACAGGGGCTCCGTAGTGAGGAGCTCATAGGCAAGGAAGGAAGGAAGAAAGATCGGAGAGCACGACCAGCCTGGCTCAGGAGGAAATGGGCTATATTTTGAAGTGGCATTTGGCTACTTTATTACTTCTTGTGGTATGACCAATCTACTAGGTGGTTGAACCCAGATCCTCAATGCTTCCTTAGTTTGGTCTATAGCTATTCCAAACCTTCTCTTTTGTTATAGTTAGGATACAGAGAAGAGGCTCAGGATAAACCTTTGCCCTGGCCAAGCTGTTTCTTTCTTTTTTTTCCTTTTCTTTTTAAAAATATGTTTAATTTTGAGGGAAAGAGAGATACAGAGTATGAGCGGGGAGGGGCAGAGAGAGAGGGAGACACAGAATCCGAAGCAGGCTCCAGGCTCTGAGCTATCAGCACAGAGCCAAACGTGAGGCTCGAACCCAAGAACCATGAGATCATGACCAGGGTCAAAGTCAGCACTCAACTGACTGAGCCACTGTGGCCAACCTGTTTCTTATCTCTATTGCCATCTCTTTCTTCTTTCAACTCCTCCCTTTGCCCTGCACCAAGGTGCCTAATTATTGTTCCTCCTTGTATTTGCAGCCCTGAAGGGAGATTCAAATACTGAGCTGGGGATTTAACAAAGCTCTGCACCCCTCCGCCAAGTCCCCCACAGAACCACCACCCTTGTTCTAGATAATTGCAGTTTTCTGGCACATAGCAAGTGTTAAAAATAAAAATATCTAGTGGAAATGAGAACTTCTATGAGAAAAGATGCCAACTAGCATACCATAGAGCCCATATGTAAATACAGTTATTTCTGTTATGTAATATACCTATTACAAGAACTGGTCTGCATCTGAGGCATTAATTTATCAGTCAGAAGTTGAATAGATTATCAGTTGTGTGACAAAATAAAGGGGAATCTGCCATGTGCAGCCATGAAGACATTTTAAAGGAATAAGCTACTGAGTTTTGCAAAATATTTTAAGAAAGTGGCTGTGGTTTTGACTTGCAGAAAACAATTGCAAAGTAATTGAGTTACGCAAAATTGATGTTTATTTAACTTAATGATAACCAACTGGTCCTAGTCTCTTCAGCGATATAGTAACTTTAATTTTTATTTTTTGTTTGACAAAGTTTAGAGTAGAGTAAGAACATTGTATACCACTTAAAGTTTTATTATTCAAGTCTACTTTATGAAATAAACAATTGGTCACATAAGCTAAACTGTTTATGTAAAAAAATCATCTGTGAGGGAGATATCTAAGAGATGGCTAAATGTGTCTCATGTTAAACAAGAAATTAGCTTTTCTTGTTTTTTAAAGTGTTGCCTGGATTTTCTTCCATGAATTAGTGTCCTCTGGTGGCAATACCTACCCCTAGTACCAAGTTCATTTTCATCTTGAATTGGAAAGAGTCCTTGAGTATTTTTAAATCCAATTCTTTACAGAGGTGGCAGTTGGAAATGTCTAAAAATATTTACAATATTATTACTACCTCCTAGTGTATTTGAGAAGCAGGTAGGCAAGGCTTTTTATAAAAATGTTTGCATTGGGGCGCCTGGGTGGCGTAGTCGGTTAAGCGTCCAACTTCAGCCAGGTCACGATCTCGCGGTCCGTGAGTTCGAGCCCTGCGTCAGGCTCTGGGCTGATGGCTCAGAGCCTGGAGCCTGTTTCCGATTCTGTGTCTCCCTCTCTCTCTGCCCCTCGCCCATTCATGCTCTGTCTCTCTCTGTCCCAAAAATAAATAAACGTTGAAAAAAATTAAAAAAAAAAATAAAAATGTTTGCATTAATCCTCTCTAGTATGAGTGAAATAATTGATTGTACACAAAAGATTACATTTATTTTCTTTGAATCAGAATACATTGGACTCTGAGCCTCAATACATTGGACACTGATTCCTCAATAAGTGAGGAAAATGTGACCTCACTTATTATATTGGCTTCATTCCATTAGATAAAAAGCATTCCAGATGGTCCTTCTTGTCTTTGGCCCATGATGTCCAAGGCATCCATAGCTTCTTTAAATTTGGGACTCTTTTTTTTTTTAACCTTATTTATTTATTTTGAGAGAGCGAGAGAGAGAGAGTGAGGGTGGGGGGAAGGGGTAGAGAGAGAAGGAGACAGAGAATCCTAAGCAGACTCTTTGCTGTCAGTACTGAGCCCGACGTGGGACTCAATCCCAGATACCGAACTTTGAGATCACAGTTTTGCCTGAGCTGAAATCAAGAGTTGGACACTTAACCAACTGAGCCACCCGGGTGCCACAAATATGGCACTCTTGCTTTGCTCTGGTGCCATGTACAAGAAGGAGAGATCCTTACAAAAATCAGATGTTCTGGAAGTTGAAATCCAATCTCCATAGGCTCATATACAACCATATCCTCCCAGGACACTGCCAAACATTTGTGCTCTTGAGAACTACAGCTTCTGCCCCTCCCCTTCCCTGTTCGCAAAGAATCACAACCATGTTCTACCTCTGTCCCTTCCAGGCAGTGATTCCTAATATCTTTTCAATGAATTGAGGGCTTAAAAATAGGCAGAGAGAGCCACTGAAGTGTCTCTTTTGTTTTACTATTGTTCTTAAGGTGAGGATATTTAAAATGCATGTCTGTCTTCTGGGATTTGGGGGAATTTAGGAGTGGAAAGTACAACAAATGTAGATTAAAATCATAATAAATGATTCTTCTTCATTTTCAGTGATTTATAGACATTGGCTTTAGTGTGTTCCAAACATAAGTATATGTTTTGAAAATTCTGTGTTCAAATTCTTCATTAATCATGAAAGACATCCCTTTATCATCCCCTAGGGAATGGGATTTCATAAAATGAAGTATGATGGAATGGTGGCAAATCAAACACTCCTTAGTGCTTGATGAGGAGAATAGAAAACTTTCAGGAAATATATGTCTTAGTTGCATATATTAAATGCAGTATTTTTCTTATATTTTAAACTTTTTTCACTTTAATTTTTTTTTTCATGTAAAGAGTTGAAGGATGCTTGCCCTACTGCCCTAAAAATATGATCCTTGATGAGGTCACCTTCAAATGTGTTTATCCAGGAGACTGTAAGTATGAACCTTACCTAATTTATTCTGAAAAATGAAACACTTGAATATTCCTTTCTCTATTGATAGCAAGTGATTGTAAACAGAAATTTTAAACAATTTCTGTTATATTCTTCTTCAATATCCCTTCCACAATTTTTTGTTTCTATTTGCTTTCCTAAAACATGTGAATCTTCCCTCTAAAATCCTTCCTGTGCTCTCTCTCTTCCAAAACACTTTCCTTGAGCCTGAAGATCCTTATAGGAAGTATACATGGGTTTATTTTAAGCGAAACAGATTAAGGAAGAGTATCTTTGTGTGTTTTGTAGGCATCCCTCTGATTCCCACAGAACCAGCATTAATGCCTCCAGGTAAGACATCTCTACCCATATTTACAGCTCTTTGTTACAATTTGAGATCTTAAAATTAGACTTATGTAATTTAAGTCTTGGTGCACTTATAATAGCTGCTGACATCAGTACTATCCCATTGGCCAGAAAACCCAGCATTCACTTTGTTTTGTTACACAGCCTTCACCGGTTCAGCACTCCAGGTTGTCTGAATGGCTTCTTCCTTCAGTTCACCTCTTCCATTTCAGTTCGTATAGATAACAAGGACTTCTCTCACATTTTAAACCTAGAATTTGGGTTTCACTAAATCTTGCTTAAATTTTCACAGTGATTAAGTTGACTCTGAAGAGATGTTAATGCAAATGAAGTCATCCTTTGGCATTTCCATTTCCGTTCTTGTGTTCTGTCCCGGCCTCTGCAGTAGGCAGTCTGGCTCATACCTCACTCTTCTCCCTCTCTATGAAACTTGGCTTAGGAAAGGGTTTGATAATTCTACTCACACTAAGGCTTGACAAACTTAATGTATTATTTTTCCTGAGGTTACACGTTAGAAAAGTTCAGATATTTCTTATTTTTTTTGGTTATATTATCATTGTTTAATTGTATTGCCAATTAAATTATCTGCTAAAAAAGGCAAGTAGGAAGTTCTGACTTTATGTAGGAGTTATGGATTTCATAGTCCATTCTAAGAGAGTTTTTATTTTCTATTTTATTTATCATTTTAATGTTTATTTATTTTTGAGAGAAAGAGAGAACATGTGCACATGCACGTGGGGGAGGGACAAAGAGAGACACACACAGGATCTGAAGCAGGCTCTGTGCTGACAGCATGAACCCTGAGACCATGACTTGAGCCAAAATCAGACACCTAACCAACTGAGCCACCCAGGTGCCCCTAGAGATTTTTAAAGTAAAAATATTCTGAACCAACCATTTAAATAAACAAAATTTTAAAAACTGAATTATAGTTGACATACATAAACCTCCTTCTATCTGTCGCTATTACCACTATTTTTATTAGCTTCTGTATGTTGAGTTCTTAGTACATGCCAGGCACCGGACTAAGCACTTTGCATACATTTAGTCCTGTTAAGTCATTAGAATATTCCATGACTGTGCTTGTTTTGGACTAGAATTTTGTTTCCTCTCCTATTGTTTAAAAGTTTATGGTAATAAGAATAAAAATATTTAAGGGGTGCCTGGGTGGCTCAGTCAGTTGGGCATCCGACTTTGGCTCAGGTCATGATCTCATGATTTGTGAGTTCAAGCCCTGTGTCAGGCTCTGTGCTGACAGCTTGGAGCCTAGAGCCTGCTTTGGATTCTGTGGCTCTCTCTCTCTCTGCCCCTCCCCACTTGCACTCCATCTGTCTCTCCTTCAGATATAAATAAATATTAAAAACTTTTTTAAAAAGAATAAAAATATTTAAGTCTGTGTTGTTTCATATTCTCTAGAAGATACAACATCTGTATATCATGATCACTGCTTATAGGACCAAGGGATAGGATTTTTTGTCCTCCTTTATTCTGCAAATTAGAAACTGTAAAATGAGCACAAAATTAAGATTATTTAGAGAATTTATTTAACTAAAATGTAAGTTTTTTCTTACATCATTGTGGTGGACTGAATAACGGCCCTCCAAATATGTTCCCAACTTAATCCCAAGAATTTGTGAATATGACCTTACAGAGGGACTTGCAGAGGGACTTGCAGGTGTGATTAAGTTAAGGAACTTAACATGGGGAAATTATCCTGGATTATCCATATGGGCCCAATGTAATAACAAGGGTCCTGATAAGAAAGTGGCGGGGGGGGGGGTGGTCAGAGTCAGAGAAGGTGATTCTGATGACAGAATCAGAGTAGAGGGGGAAAGTGAGGGACATTTGAAGATATTATGCTATGACTTTGAAGATGAAGAAAGGGACCACAAGCCAAGGTATTCAGGTGATTCAAAGAGGGAGAAAAAGCAAGGAAACAGATTCTTCCTGGGAGCCTCTAGAAGGAATGCAGCCCTTCATGGTACCTTGACTTTAAGACTTCTGACTTCCAGGACCACAAGGTAATAAATTGGTGACATGTTAAGCCACTGAATTTGTAATAACTTGTTACAGCAGCAATATGAAATGAATACAGTCATTATTAGACAATATCACTAATGAACATTAATTATAGCTAGACAAAATTTCAACCATCTATTTTGGCTATTCTGTGGTCCTTCCAGCTTTGAATAGTTTAGAGATAACTTTAGTTCTTACAAAAAGCTTTTGAAGGTGACTTACAAATGTGTTTACTAATCATATCTTCGCTTTCCACGAATCACTCCTTTACTGCACCCACCAATGGTGGTCCACATGTGGTTCACAGCACTGTGGATTCTGCTTGCAAGAAATACATTCTAGATATTCACTGAGGGAAATGAATCAGCTTCGCTACTTACTTTTTAAAGGCAACAAAATTTCGAACTCCTGAGCAGTCTTTAGTGATGTCACTGATAGTTTTACTTATTCAAACAATTGTGTTGAAGCTGTGAAACAGTGAAGATGTTTATAGAATGGTGATGAAAAGCCAGAGCTCTGGAATAAGAATTCTCTAGTTTGAATTCTGCCCCTGACACTTACTAGCTTACCTGTCTATACAGATAGTTTCCGTATCTGAAAAATGATAATGGTATTGTTATCTACTGTGCCAAGTTCTTGTGAGGAATAAAGGAAAGTCTTTATGAAATTTTTTTAGCAGTTTCTACTACATGTAAATTCCATACTTGATGGCTTCCATTTCACTGATGGAAAGGATATCTTCATTCCTAACAGGTCCAGAAATGATTACTCCATCAGACTTCACTGTATTTGATATGTTAACACCAACGCCAGGTTTGGAATGTGAGGTATGACTGGGTAATCTATTCCAGCTACTTGTCTTTTCCTGGTAGTTTCTATTCAAGTTTCTGTATCACTATCCAAATGCTATTAAACTTCTTTTGCTATGCTCTCTAATCTATCTTTGTCAAAAGATGCTAAGAAATATGCGTTACATTTTAGGAAGTTTGTGTGTGTGTGCCCTCTTTGAGGAATGAACACACTGTATTTTCTTAACTGATTTAGATATGTCTTATTAATTAGTAAGATTCTGGTCACACTAAGAAAAACAAAATTCAAATGAAGTCTTAAGTATTATCCTTTAATAAAGACTTATCTAGCGTGGGCTTCAGGCATTCAAAAATACTTATTAGGCAGCAATTATATGCCAGCCACTGTGGCAGATAATAAAGATACATTGACAAGCCAAAAAAAGATCAGGTCATTGGACTCCAGAGCTTGTAAATTGTCTTGGCCGAGACTTGAGCAGTTAGTTATCTTCTTCAAATGTGCCACCTGTTTGATAAACCAACTGTTTATTCCACCAATATTTATTTAGCGCTGTTTTTGGCCAGGTGCTATTCAAGTACCATAGATAAAACAACGTAAAAGCAAGCAAACATCCATGCCTTTGTGGAGTTTATATTCCACTGGAGGTTCTAAGATAGCCAATAAACAAAATAAGTTACTAAGTTATATAAAATGTTGGAAGAGGCTCTCAGAAAAAAAAAATCTCTTTTCAATGACATGGTCAGAAAATCCTCATTGATAAGGTACTGTAGAGTAAAAGATCTGGAGAAGTTCAGGTACTAAACCATGCCAAGAAACAGGGCAGTGTATGCAGTCTGGAACACCAGGAAACAAAGTTCCAGGATCATGTACAAAGGCCCAGAGGTAAAAATGTACCTGCCATATTAAAATAATAATGAGGCCATTATGTAAGTCCGCAGTAAGAAAATAAATAAATAATATTATGTAAAGTCTTGTAGATGATTATAAAAACTGTGGTTTTTATTTTAAAAGACACAGGAAGACACTGGGTATTTTTGAGCAGAGAAATTACACGATCTGCTTTGTTTTGGGATCATTTTACCTGTTGGGAGTATGGTGCAAAGAGACAACAGAACAGGTTAGGAAGCTACTGCAGGAATTGAGGCAGAGATGACGGTGGCATGGACCATGTGACAGCAGTGGGAATGGTGACCAATAACTGGGTTCAGGATGTGTTTTGAATACAAAGATCACAGAATTTTCTAAAAGATTAGACATGGAGTGTGAGTGAAACAGAGGCATCAAGGATTTTAAGATCTTTGCTTTGAGCAATTAAAGGATAAAGTTGGCGTTAATCAGGATGGGGAAATTGTTGGAAGTGAAGGTCTGGGATGGGTGTAACTAAGAGTTCAGGTTTGCCATGTAAAGACTGAGATTGCTCTTAGACATCAAAAACCTACAGATGTACAGACCTGGTAGACATAAATAGAGCTTAGAGCAGAGGTCAAGCTGAATTAAATTTTGAAATACTCAGTGATGGGATGAAATCACAAAAGGTGTGTGTGCAGATAGAGAAGAGAGGAAGGAGGAAGAAATGATGGCAAACGACTAAAGGGTATTAACTAGTGAAAGAGGAGAAAATGGAGGAGATCCTAATTGGTCTAGAAGCTAAGGAAAGAAAACAATAAGGAAGATGGAGTAATAAGCTATCCTAAATATGTTAATAGGTCAGTAAGATGAGGTCTAAAAATTGATCACTGGATTTAGCAAAGTAAAGTTCATTGGTGACCTTGTTAAAAATAGTTTCAGTAGAATGGAAGGTGTACATTCTTTCAGGCAATTTAGATATTGTAGGGGCTTTGGTTTTGTCTAAATATTTTCATTTTCCTGGTGAAGTGGAAATCAGGGTCAATACTGGGAATTGATACAATTGCACACAGAAAATTTTGGAAAGTTGGACTTGATTATTTGCCTCCCCTTGGCTCTTAAATTTAGAAGTGGTCACTTAATAGTCTTACTAGTTAGAAAAGCACTTAACCTCTCTTATCCTTGTTTTTGATCATGTATAATATTGGGATGATAGAAACTGGCTCAAAAATTTAGGGAGAAGCAAATGAAAGAAGCTACTATTAGTGCATGACATATAATAGATGCTAAATAGTTGTTAAGTTTTCTTCCCTATCCATTGAGATGCAGTATAGAGTAGCGGTCAAGATCACAGATTCCAGAGTAACAATCCCTGAACTTAAATTCTGACTATACCACCTACTAGCTATGTGATCTTGGGCAAGTTACTTTGACCTTCACCCTCCTGAGTTCCTCATCTATAAAACAGGAAAAAAATAGTAGTACCTACCTCAGAGGGTTGTTTTGTGGGAATGAAATGGGTTAATTAGAAAATGTCTTAAACATAATAAGTGATATAAATGTTTGATCACTGCTATAATTATTACCATAATTTAAATACAATAAAATTCGTAAACTTTAAAAAATCTACCACTGATTTATTTTGTATTTGTTTATCTGGAAGTCGGTAAGCTATATATATATAAAATAATTTATAATGGTTTTGTCCAGGGGCTTTTATTTTTTTATTTTATTATTTTTTTTTTAATTTTTTTTTCAACGTTTATTTATTTTTGGGACAGAGAGAGACAGAGCATGAACGGGGGAGGGGCAGAGAGAGAGGGAGACACAGAATCGGAAACAGGCTCCAGGCTCTGAGCCATCAGCCCAGAGCCTGACACGGGGCTCGAACTCACGGACCGCGAGATCGTGACCTGGCTGAAGTCGGACGCTTAACCGACTGCGCCACCCAGGCGCCCCTGTCCAGGGGCTTTTAGACTGATTTCACATGTGAATTTTTAATGAAATATTTATAGTATTAAGTAGTATTTTTTTTTAATTGACATTAACAGAAGTTATAATGACATACTAGCTTTACAGGACATATGAAACCTTAACCTCTATTGTATAGGTCTGTTTGCAAAAACAATCAAGACAATATAAGACTTCAATTTGCTCAGATGTCTGAGGATATGGGCAATTCTGATATCAAATAAAGATTAAGGTAAAGCTTAAATTAAGTCCAAACCTAATATTTTGGAGAGAATACATCAACAGAAATTGTAGTGAAATTCTAATTGTTCATCTTTCAAAAGCTTTCGTATTTAGAAAATGTACACTATGGGCAGGGTGAAAGGGGAATTTAAAAGTTATTTGAAAACATTAGTTGAAAATAGAAAAAAGAAAACTAACTTTCTTTTTTGTTAACAGCCTCAGCAATTTGATCCTGTTTATAATTGTAGCCAATATATATGCATTAATATGGAATGGCAGTTATACAACTGGTCTCTTAATTGCCCGAAGGACTTGGAAATGCCTGACTGTGGTTTCCGGGGAAGGCCCGTTCAAGTGAACACCGATATCTGCTGCCCTGAGTGGGAATGTCCTTGTAAGTTTGCATTTATTTATTTATTTTTAAATTTTAAATTTACTTATTTATTTTGAGAGAGAGTAAGAGAGAGCATGCAAGGGAGGGGCAGAGAGAGAGGGAGAGGCAGAATCCCAAGCAGGCTCCACACTGTCAGCGTGAAGCCTGATGTGGGATTTGAACCTGGGAACCATGAGAGCATGACCTGAGCTGAAACAAGAGTCAGACACTTAACCGACTGAGCCACCCAGGTGCCCTGTAAGTTTGCATTTCTTACATGACAGTCAATTTCCAATCAGGAGAAGATTGTTATTTTTTTTGAACTGATCACCTCACTCATCAAGCCAAAGTGATTGCTGAACTTTGTCCATTTCATTTACAATTTTGTTTTCCCATGTGTAACTTTTAGAGTTGCTTTTTGTCAAACATAATAATGCTAATTTAAAAGTTTTCTTTTTTTTTTTTTTTAAAGAGCGGTCATTACTACAAATACAAATAATTAGTTAACAGACCAAACCCACTCTCTACCATTTTTCTTAGGTCGGTGTTCCATGTTGTCAGAACTGAGTATTATTACATTTGATGGAAACAATGCAGCCTTATATAGTATGGCTTCTTACATCTTGTTAAGAATTCCTGGAGAGATTATTGTTGTTCACATTGAAAAATGTTCTGTGAATCAGGTAGGTCATAATCCATTCTTGTGTCATTTCTTCATAAACCCATAGCTAATGTACACAGCAACATTAGATATTCCTAAAGTGAGAAGGGGCTCAATAACTCACTGAGATACATCTTCTAGCACTTAAAACAAAAAAGAAAATGTTACATGTGACTATATTTAGAGGCACGTAAAATTAATTCACATAATGTTTTTAAAAGTCAAGTAATAGATTTTTAAGTGTTTTTTTACTTTTTTTTTTCAGAATGGAAATTCATTTAAAAAGCTAGTGAGTATTTGCAAAGTGTTTCATAAACTCCTTCTCTTTATTGCCAACATTATGTTTAACTCCATAAAGTTTTAATATTTTTTTTTCAAATTAAGGCATCCTCTGGAAGAACGTATGGACTTTGTTTTAAGAAGTTAAATTTGACCACATCAGTACATAAAATACTTGTTAATCGGGCAACAAGAAAGGTAAGAACACAAAGTTGAAAGATATCCTCACATTAGAGAAAATGAAGAAATTATATTAAACATGATTCCTTCCCAAACCAGGGGAAATTAAACATTTCAGCAGAGTTTCGTTGCTATTGTGTTTAATCATTCTTTTCATGGAAAGTAAAAAAAATGTGTTTCTTAATATTGTATTTCTCCTTCCAAGATGTGCCAACTGTTGCAAATATGTCTCCCCTTGTGAGGTTAACTGTAATGGCCGTGTAAAATCCATGAAAGTCCTCTTGGATAATGTGAGGGCCCAAGTTTCTTAGTGTCAGTTAACATTAGTGTTTTCCATTAGATAAAGTGGAACTGATGTGAAAAAGAGAGATCACAGGGTTGAAAAAAGGAGTAGCTAAGAACACCAGAATGAAGACCACTGAGAGAAAAATAGTTTTGAAGTGCTGATGAACATTTTTCAATGAATATGTGATAGCTAAAGTAAAAAAATGAAGAAATATTTGGCTATTGAACCAAACTGAAGAAGGGGGAGGTATTGGGAAATTGGAAAAAAACCCTTTGATTTTACAGGAAAAACCTTTATCCCAAGGAATATATATTTACTGGAGAGGGATGAGCTATAAGCTGGATACTTTACTGATATGTTTCTCTCAAAAATGTAAGAAAATATTGTGTAAGATTTTGCTAAAGTGGCTGAGATGTTATATACCTTCTAGAAAGAATTTGTTTTTTGTTTTTTTTTTTTAATTTTTTTTTCAATGTTTATTCATTTTTGGGACAGAGAGAGACAGAGCATGAACGGGGGAGGGGCAGAGAGAGAGGGAGACACAGAATCGGAAACAGGCTCCAGGCTCTGAGCCATCAGCCCAGAGCCTGACGCGGGGCTCGAACTCACGGACCGCGAGATCGTGACCTGGCTGAAGTCGGACGCTTAACCGACTGCGCCACCCAGGCGCCCCATGTTTTTTGTTTTTTTTTTAACCACAGGCCAAACATTCTCGACTTGAAAAAAATATTAAAATGAAACTAAAATATAGTACGGTGTTAGAAACTTTAATTTTAGGTAAAGCAAAATACATGAATGGGGTAATTTTTTGGATGATAGCATTTGTATATATACCTTTGATTTGATCAGGTTGATATATTAACAGGAAGTGGATGAGAAATAAATTTAAACTCAAATCTGGTCAGTGATATTATTATGAGCTTTGGGGGCCAAAGGGCTTATTTTTTACCTCGCTGGTCATGTATTCAGTTAAAAACTAATTATTTAAGAATTATTTAATGAGAGTTTATGTGATAAGACAACACAGGTCCTGGTATCAAGTAATTTGTAGCTGTATGTGAGGTGCCTAAATGTAACTGTCGACCAATTATAAACCAATAGGAGGTATATAGAGTATGACTAATATATTGCCAAAACAGATCTCTTAATGCAGTTTATAGAAAGGTCAAATAGGTATTTTTGGAGGAGGTGACACCTGAGAGAAGTCTTAAACCAAGAGCAGAAATTAACCAGGCAGGAGTAAGGACATTTCAGCCTGCAGGTGGCAGTATGAGGAAGATATAAAAATGAGAAACTGGTTGGTTGGGGAGACATGACTGACAAATTTATTTCTGGTTCCGTGTCTTTGCCATCATTTATAACAGTGGATTTCTAAATATAATCCTCAGATTGCCTACATTTGTATTACCAAGAGTACACGTTACAAATACAGAGTCTAGAATCCCATCCAAACCTAGGAAATAGAATTGCTGGGAATCTTAATCTTTACCAAGCTTGACAGATGATTGTTAGGAACATTATAGTTAAACACTGATTTAGAAGAGCAAAGAAAGGACCCAGATTAAAGAAAACATCCTGAAAATAACTTTAGCATCAAAAGTTCATTTTAGCAGATAATGGTGTAATCAACATATACTGAGGGAAACAGACAGAAAAGCATACTTAACATAGAAGAAAGTTAGTTTTGAAGAATATAAGGGGCAGAAGGGTTAGAACAAATACTGAATATAGCAGGATACAACAAAGGAATAATAAATGAGCTTAGAAGTTATTTGAAGCTGTGGCATCAGCAGGGAGATAAATTTTTAAAAACGTAGGAAATAGTTTATATTCAACAAGAAGAAATGGAGTCATCTGATTCTCCTACTTGTAATGGGTGTATATGTAAACATAAACAGTTTCCTAACAGATGTAAAATTTCTTATTTTAGGTAGAAGTGGATTCTGTTGTAGTACCTCTGCCCTTTTCAAATCAAGAACTGTCCATAGAAGATTCTGGTACCATGTATGTGATTACGACTCCAGCTGGACTAATCGTAAAGTGGGCTCACCTTACAGGGATCATAGACATTCATTTTGGCTTTCGATTTAACTTGTCATCTTATACAGAAGGACTCTGTGGTGAGCATTGCTTTTCAAATCTCAATGTCTTCTAATTGTTTTCCTGTCCACATTTACCATTTTGGCCCCTGATGCCCCACTTTTTATATTCGAGGTGTGGTGTTAACTTTCAGTGGCTCACGTGAATACTAAAGAAAGCAGTAGCTTTAAAAAAAATGGGCTAAGAAGCAAGAAATAACAGTTCAGTTTGCATATTTTTTGGAAATATATGTTTACTACTACTGTAATACTGTTTGTATTCCTACTAGTTCATCTTTATTAATCATTAATAAGGTGCCAAGCGTTATTTTATATACTTGAACTTATTCAATTCTAACAATAGCCCACATAAGTTAGTACTAGTGTTAATTTACAAGTGAAAAGTAGGAAGTTATAGAAAGGTTAAAGGCTTAAAAATATTGTTTATTCCTTATTATGTTAAAATTTGAAATAGGGGAAAACTTAGTTGCTTAAGCCACCTTGAACGTTACATACAGGGAACACAATGCTCTCAATATTTGTCACAGTTTTGTTATAAAGTGTAATGCCTAGATGTATCTTTACACCTAGGCTAATACCACACCATGTTACATAGACACATAAAGAGTTATAAGCCAAAGGAAATAAATTACAAATACCTCTAAGTACATAACAAAATTAAAAAGTATAATACTGGTTTTGATGTTTGATGGAGGCTATTTTCTTTGTAGCTCTATGCTCTTTTTTTTTAAGTTTATTTATTTATTTTGAGAGAGAGAGAGAGAGACAGAGAGAGACAGAGAGAGCATGAGCAGGGGATGGGCAGAGAGAGACGGGGAGAGAGAGAATCCCAAGCTCCACACTCACAGTGGCTCAAACTCCTGAACCGTGAGATCATGACCTGAGCTGAAATCAAGAGTCAGATGCTTAACTGACTAAGTCACTGGGCACCCCTATAGCTCCATGCTCTTAAGTGAATATCAGTTTCCTCATCTTTAAAATGGGAATAACAATATTCTACCTTCAAGATTGTTGTTAGGGTTGAATGTGAAAGTTAATGTCAAACACTTGACACATTGCTTAATACATACAATCAATAGATATTAGTTTAGTACAAATATATTTATTTTAATATCACTAAATATTAATTGAGTAAAAGTTTATGGATCACCTCCTGAGTGTCTAACACAGTGCTAGGTGCTGACAACCCAAAAACAAATAAGACTAAGTCCTTTCCCTCAACAAATTACATAAAAGACTCTAATTTCTTCTTTAAAACATTTAGGGCAACGTTTGGCTGAAAAGGTTTACGTATTTCCTTGCCTATTTATAGTATGCTAAGCATAGCACAAAAGATTATTTGAGTATGTATAGTATTGATTATACATAAAAAATCAATTATTATTGATTAATACTCAGAGACTTTGGGAATGCATATATCTCTGATGATTTATCACTTTTATGTGCTATGATTTCTGTTTTATTTTGTGTTTGCTTTCCCCCTCATTGTCGGCTCATGCTTTTACAGGCACACTCTGCTAACTGGATTCTCAAGTAATTACTGTAAAGAAAAAAGGCTAGGGTCACCTTTTTGCTAGCCAAGATTCACCCCCTAAACTTTGTAACTTCCATAGTAGGAGAAGAGTGGCTTCATGTCTACTAGCTTGGGTGCTGGCTGAAAAAATTGTAGTGAACAAGAGTGTGAGCTAAATTGAGTACGGACCCTAGAATGGGAGGTCTGTATGAATACCTCGTTCTACACAGCACTGTGAAGTTTACAGGGGTGGTGCCTGGCATTGCAGTAAAAAATATTTTTATTAGCAATTACTTTTTCCCAGGAAAGTTTAGACTTAAAAAATAGTAGCTGCTTTACAGTATAGTTCACTTTACTTGTGATTTGTTTTTTTATTTGTTTGTTTTTGCATTGCATTCAGTTCCTTGTGTATTTACAAGGATGAGGCAATATGGTAGCAGCAACTCTTATGATCTTGATATATCTACCTGAGGATTAAGATTTGATACTTGAAAAAAAATGTTTAAGTTATATCTTTTATAGTTGGAGCCTTGGGGATTAAGAAAGATTAGATCTTTTCAGATCACGTATGATCGGGGTTCTGGGCCATTTCTCTGTATTTCCCTTGGCTCTGTACTACACTGGATAAAGAGCAAGCTCCATCATCAGTCTAGCCTTCCTCAGGAAACTAGAGGCCATAGCAGGTCAAAGCGTTATAACCATCAATAGGCCACACCACCCCAAGGAAGGGAGATTGTCTATGCCTTAGAATTCCCAGGTCAAATCCTGTTTGGCTGTGGCTGTCCAAGTGCTGAATGTATCCATGTGTCTAGGTGACTGCCTGACCTGATTGGCTTATTACTTGCAATAGTGTTAATGAGAGGGAGTAAGAATTACCTTTATGCCAATCATAGCTCTCTCCTGTAGTGGTGATGGGGCAGGGATACTTCCTGAAAGGTAAAATTTAATGTTTACAGGCAGGGTTTTCCTGGGAGAATGGATATCTGGGAGGCAAACACCCACTATTCTAAGGAATATCTTGGCAAGCTTAAGAGCTAATTCTTAAATTAGGAAGTAGTGGTAATAGTAGTGGAAGAGTGTGGGAGCAGAGTCAATCTCCTCTTTCTTCATTTTCTGTCATTTTTTTCACATGTCTTGACTTCCAGGATTGTGGTTTCTTTCTTATCTGGTTAAGAAAACTCTATACTATTTTATCAAAGAACCAGATACATAATTTAAAAATCCATCAACATTAAAGTTAAAGGATATACATTTGGCACCTTGTTCAGTAAATAATTTATTCATTTCAAATCAATTATTAAGATGATTTATTTCTGCTGCCTACATTTGGTTGAAGTGGAAAAAATTTTCCTTTCAAATGTCACGTATCTTTCTAGGAATTTGCAATGATGATCCAGATGACGATCTAAGAATGCAAAATGGCACAATTATTACAAACATGGAAGACATAGAATTATTTATCGAGAGCTGGGAAATTGAGAAATCATTTGAAGTAACAACAAGAAGACCCGTTAGGAATTGTACTGAACATGATTGCAGTCGCTGCATTGAGTTATTGAACAGAAGGGTTTTCATTCCATGCCATAATAAAGTAAGTTAAGGGCAACCATAGATAAGAACTATCATGTTAGACATACTGAGACTAATGCCAATAAATTCCTGTTCTTGCCATGATGTTCTTCTAGTGAGAAGAGTTTAGCCCCAAACCTTCTGTCAGTATGCTTTGGAATTCAGAATCATTTACTTTTATAGACTTAAAGAGATAAGAAGAATAATTATCTTTCATTCTCCTGTTTTTTTAGAATTCTATCGACAGATTCCAAGAAAAATGAAATTATGTCCTACAAATAAATGCCTCTAGGAGAAAGAAATCAATGTCACTTGATAACCCAATAGAGAAACCAAGACAGTGAGGATATTATCAATTCTCTATGATCCTAGCCTCTTAGGTGTATACGTGTAATAGAACCTGTCATATATTCAATTAAATATTCTTTGTCTCTAACTTTCTGACTTTATGTGACTAGTAGATATTTTAAATAATCTGTATCATTAAAAAAAGATCCATTGTTAGGGACAAATACAGCACTTCGTAAATCATTTAATGAAAAGTTTGTGAGCATCCAGCACCCTCAAGGCTTTCTGCTGAACTCCTGTGATCCAAAGATGAGCAAGACTGTCCCTTGTCCTCGGGAGGTCTGGTGGGAAAGCAAGCTTGTAAACAGGTATCTGACAATAGACAGTCTGGAGGGATATAGGAGCCCAGGTTTGGAGGAGACTGCTCGTAGTTTTAGATGTTTGATTTACTTAGAAGGATAAATTTGCCAGGAGAGAAGAGGTAGGAAGGGACACCTAGGCAGATATGTATAACAGTATGTATAACAGCAAGTTTTGTGTAAAAGGCCATGTTAGGAAGACATTGAAATAGTTGAGTGTAAGACATATGGAGGGAAAGAGCCTGGGAAAGAGGATGAGGGAACTGTCAAGGCAGGAAGGAATTCACTGTGTGGCACCTTCCATGCCAGAACATGGAGTGTAGACTCCATAGTCCTCAGCCTGCCCCATGAGTTCCCTCAGGGAAAGGCAAAGGATGTGAAGTCATGGGTTTTGCTTTTTTTTTTTTTAAGTTTATTTATTTCTTTTTGAGAGAGAGAGTGGGAGAGAGAGAGAGAGAAGACTGGAGGGTCAGAGAGAGAGGAGGCTCTGTCAGTGCAGAGCCGGACGTGGGGGGTCAAACTCAGGAACCATGAGATCGTGACCTGAGCCGAAAACCAAGAAACAGTGCTTAACCTACTAAGCCACCCAGGCGTCCCATGGATGAAGATAGGTTTTAATTATTTACATTTTTTTTGAAAAGCAGACATATAAAAATGAAAAAAATAACAAACATGTTAAAACTCACTTCAATGTCATTTTAAAGCATAATGATTTTCAAAAAAATTGCATTTTTGATGGAGAACTTAGAAGGCTGATTAAATCAGGAATTTTCCAGCTTAACTATTAAAGGCTTAGTGAGGCAACACAGGGTGCCATTTAGTCTATCATAGCCAGATCACAGGAACAGATCTGTTCCCAGTGAATCGGATGGCAAAAGAAAGGAATGCTGGTAATTTGGTTTTCCCACTTGTAAGCTTCATCTTCATTTGAAAATCTCCACAAAGCAGGCAGATGATCTGCCTGGATTCTATCATTCTTCTACCTAAAACCCTTCAGCGTCTCTCACTCATATGTAAAGTACATGCCAAGCAACCTTCCTATCAAGACTTATGGGTCCTCTACACTCTGGCCCACCTATTTCTCTAGCTTCCTCTTGTGCTACACTCTCCTGTCTCCTTTCAACTTCTTGAACATTCCAAGATTTTTCCTGCCAGTGGGCTTTTAAGCTTCTAGTTTTTCTAGCTGGAACTCTTGCGTCCTCTAATTCATTTTAGCATGGTGACGCCTCGAATCTATTCAAAGACCTTTTTTAGCTAAGAGATCCACAGGCAGAGAATAGGTCTGTGTTATTGACCTTTATACTCATGCATAGCACCATGCCTGATATATAGTTAGGTGTTCAGTAAATTATGAAACATGCATAAGTGAGTATATATGAATGGGAGATACAGGAGAATCAGCTTTTGTGGGTTAAGCAGAAATATATATAATTTTTTTACTTCGGATGAATTATGTCATATGGAATTTCAAAACAAAAATACCCAGAAAAAGCTTAGAAACATAATTCTGGAGCTCAGAGGAGGTAAGTTGAGTCCAGAGATCAGGTCTGGGGACTCATTTGCATATGGATTTTTAAATATAACAATAAGTAGTGTGCAATGTGCCAGTGTCTGCTCTGTATATTTACCATATATTAGCTCACAGCTAGGAAAAGATTTAAATGCCCACAATTGGTGGTATGAGTCCAGGAAGAACATTAGTAGCTAGCGGACGTGTCCATTGAGGATGGAATCTAGAGAAACACTCAGAATATAAGGCAGCAGAGGAGCTGACAATAAACAGGTAAATAGGCAATAGAACGAAGTACACACCAAGTCCAAGGAGAGGGTTTTAAGAAGGAAACTAGCAGTGTTCCCTGGATTTGGCAGTGGGGATACTCTTGACCACAGCAAGTATTCCATACAAGTTAAAGTGGTTGGAAACCAAGGAGATTCCGTAAAGAAGACTAAAAGAATGTAGAATCTTGGTTTTTTATAGATATGGACCTTGAAGAAGAAATGATGAGATAGGAAGAATATTTAGTATTTTTATCCGGCACTTTGAGCTGTATCAGAATTTAGGATGTGTGTGTGGATGTTTAGTATGTTTGCTGAATGAAAGAGCAGAGAGAAAAATTGGAATAAGTGGTGTTACAAGTTAAATTATTTAGATTTCAGGCATTTCTAGATCAAAATGAAACCATCTATAGAAACAAATGTGTCTCTAAATTGAGGCAAGTCAAACTATATAAATTATTCAATGTTCAATATTACTACCTTTTTTGAGAAGCATTTAAAACCTCATTTAATAGGAAGGCCATGTGTCATTATGGAACGCTTCAGGAGCTTCCGGTTTTATCTGTCATGGATTCAAGTCCTATGTAATATATGGAAAGGACAATTATAACCCAAAGTATAATATCAGAAATAGATTGTGCTAGGTACACATGCTTTGTTTCTCTTTTATCTTTATAAGGTAGATTTATGTAGATTAGTGCAGGCAATATTTATCTTATCCAGAATGTGTTTAAAAATATTATACCATCAGAGATGACATATGGTATTATGAAATTTGGAATCGCAGGTCAAGGAAGAGCCATAGTAAATACTAACTTGCCACCCTTTTATTCTCTGAATAGCTTTAGTGTAACTTAGGCCCTTCAGAGAAATAAAACAACAGAACTTATCCCAAGGCAAAATGTATCTCTAGGTTTCACCGCAGAACTTTTGTGAAAAGATGTGGATCAATTACACCTATTTCTGGAACTATGAATGTGATGCAATTTCTGCGTATGTGGCTCTGTGCAACAGGTTCGACATCTGTATTCAGTGGAGAACACCAGATTACTGCTGTAAGTAGTACATTTCAGATAATATTTCTCACCATCAAAAAGCATTCCATATTTTTTGCATTCACTTCTTTCTCTTTTCATTTTTCACCACAAAATAATTTCATAAGAATAAAATGCCTATCAACGTAACCTAGAAGTTAGATGTCAGCTTTTCCACATAGGCAACTTCTATTTTCATCCTGATCTACACCTATGGTCGGCCTCAGTTGTCCCAGAAGAAAACCTAGTCCACAAAATATTACCTAGCAAAATCAGCGGAAGTGTGGAAGAAATCACAGGGAATGGAAAAAAGATTTGAATTCTGTATCCCAGAGCACATTTTGTTGGT
Organism: Felis catus; assembly: GCF_018350175.1. NCBI lineage: Eukaryota > Metazoa > Chordata > Mammalia > Carnivora > Felidae > Felis > Felis catus. The sequence goes on from NC_058374.1 coordinate 103,522,364, forward strand.
TTCAATTCCACCTGCCTCATTTGCCCAGCTTGTTCCTGAGCTTGTGAAGAGGATGCATGATTTTCTGTCCCCTTTTCCTCCTTTCCTGATACTGTATCCACTTTCTGGAAACTAATCTTTCTGGCTTTCTTTGATCCATATCTAGGTTCAATCTTTTTCCAAATACGTGTTTGTGTATCCTTCTTCTTTTGTATGTATTCTTTGCTCATTTTTATCTTTTTTAATGAATATAATTTACTGTCAAATTGGCTCACATACAACACCCAGTGCTCATCCAACAAGTGCCCTCCTCAATGCCCATCACCCATTTTTCCTCCCCTTTAACCCCGCATCCACCCTTAGTTTGTTCTCTGTGTTTAATAGTTGGCCCATTTTTATCTATAGGGCCCATGCTTTCTCATCAAGTTGTAAGGCTTTTCATAAAAAGTTTTTTCAACCTATCATCAGTCCTGGGCACATTTTACAGAAAACAATGTTAATTTCATTTATGAAATAGCAATTAAATAGATTAAGCGGTAAAATATGGTCAAAATGAATGTCAGTGAAATGTTCCAAGATAAAAGTTTTCATTTTCCCTAGAGGAAAAAATAAAATACACAGAGAAAGAATAATATATCCCAAACACCGGTTACATGACGTTGTTTCAGATATAAAGCAGCTCCTGGTGTGCCTTACTATCTCTTACCTCTCCTTGCTCCCAGAGGTAATCACTATTCAAGAGTGGGTAGCTTGATTCATGGGAAATGTATGGCATCTCTAACTTTAATAGACACTGTCAAATTGTTCCCCACTGAGATTTTATCAATTTATGTCCCCACCAGCTACATGTTCATTTTTTAAAAGTATGATTTTTTAAGATCACTGAAAATCAAAAGAATTTTCTCAAACATAATTTAGAAACTGCTCAGCAATGGTAGTTTCTTGTGACAGTGAAGGATTGAACCTAACCACACAGCATTTTTCTTTTTTATGGCTTGGTTGAGTTATATATTCAGAGCATATTTCTGTGCTTATCCTGAGTAGACTGTTGTATATCCTCACTACACACAGAAGTAACTTCGTACTGGTTGAATCTATATTTATCCCAACCAGATCTGGGCTGCCTATTGGTCATATTATTTGCTACAAATCAGATGAGCTTTTCCTACTGTAACATAACATAATACTAGCTGGATATCTGGAAGATGCTCAAAAATACCTACTGTTTGTTTTGTTTCTAGTTTTGGGTTATATCATAAATGAAAAATGAACCTTGAAGAGACTGAAATGGGCAAAATTAATTTTCCAAAAGAAATCTGACATTTCTTCCTTTTCTTATAATTCAAATAGGTGACTTTTATCATTAGCAAATTTTGTCCTCTGTTATTCATAGCTCTGAATTGCCCAGAGGGGAAGGAGTACCAACCCTGTGTGAGGACTTGTGAAGCAAGAACATGTTTGAACAGATGGTTCTATGGACACTCTCCATGTTTGAATTTAAGAGAAGATTGTGTATGCAAAAATGGAACCATTCTCCACAGGCCAGATTCAACTCAGTGCATTCCAGAGAAAGAATGTGGTAAGCAGCAGAGTGCAAAGTGACTTCTTAGGGACCTGGCAAATAAATGAAACTTATTTAGATCTTGAGAAGATGTGCTGAGAAGGATTGAACAAAGGTCACATAGGTGTTGGAAGGGAAACCAGTTCGTTTGTAATTTGATTTTAATATAATGATTGATTTCAATTGAAGTGACCCAAGTTAGAAATTTTGTTCAGGGGCGCCTGGGTGGCTCAGTCAGTTGAGCGTCCAACTTCACTCAGGTCAGGATCTCACAGTTCATGGGTTTGAGCCCCCCATCAGGCTCTGTGCTGACAGCTCAGAGCCTGGAATCCGCTTCAGATTCTGCATCTCCCTCTTTCTGTCCCTCCCCTGCTCACACTCTGTCTCTCTCTCTCTCACTCTCAAAAATAAATAAACATTAAAAAATTAAGAAAAAAAGAAGCTTTGTTCATAATGTAGGGGTTTTTTTGTTTGTTTGTTTGTTCCAAGATTTTATTTAAATTCCAGTTAGTTAACATACAGTGCAATATCAGGTGTAAAATTTAGTGATTCAACACATACAACACCTGGTGCTCATCACAAATGCTCTCCTTAATCCCCATCAACTTTTTAATCCATCCCCCCATGGCGGTGATGTGTTTCAATCTCTACCTATGCCTGTAATAACTTAGCAAGAGTATGGCAAATTAAGAATTAAGAACATAGGCTGTGCACTGAACTCAAATTCCAATTATTTCACGTAATAATGATTCAGTTTTACCTCTTTGAGCCTAAGTTACACATCTGTAAAATGGGAAAAATAAAAGCATTTATTCCATAAGGCTAGTGTGGGGATCCATAAAATAATACAAAGTATTTTGCAACAGTACCTAGAGAAAAATAACCACTTGAGAAATGTCAGATAGTGTTATTATCTGGGAGAAAACATTTAATTTTTCTACTTTCATTTTCAAACCACTTGATTCTGACTCATCATCTCCATTGTGGTTGCAGATGAAAATAGTCCAAAATTGAGAAAATTGCAGTACCGTACTTTTTCAGTCATAGGGCTTATCATTGTGGTTAGAAGAAAAGAGAATTAGCTAATAATGAAAGAAAATGGGCAAGTAGAAGTGAAAGGCACATATAGTTCTAGAAAGTTTGTGTTTGTCATTGAGAAGAGTATTTGTAGAAGACTGAGAATAAACAGGAGTGCTTATGTTTGTTTTTAGGGACCTGTGAGGTTGGTTTGATAGTAAAGAGAATAATATAAGAGAAGTTCATTTGAGGCTGGGGATATGTTGGTCACTATTCATCTCTATTATTATTATTATTATTATTATTATTGTTGTTGTTATTATTTTAATGTTTATTTATTTTTGAAAGAGAGACAGAGTGCAAGCTGGGGAGGAGCAGGGAGAGGGAGACACAGAATCTGAAGCAGGTTCCAGGTTCTGAGCTCAGCAGAGCCTGACCAGGGCTCGAACTCACGAACCATGAGATCATGACCTGAGTTGAAGTTGGTTGCTCAGCTGACTGAACCACCCAGGCTCCCCTCATCTCTATTATTTTTAAAAGAACTTCTAGATGGCCATAGTTTTCATTAAGTAAAACTTCAATAATAAAACTACAAGAGTCACTAAATAATTAGCTACTTCCCACATTTAGATTTTAAAGCTGACATGCTTTGCATTTGACAAAAATGATAAATGTATGGTAAGGCCTTTTTTTTCTTTCTAATACCACTCAGTTTTAACAGTTAATATTTTAAAACTAACTTAAATTTATTTTGCTGAGTTTGTTCAAGCTAAATAAGTTGTATTAACGGACAAAATGAATAAGAAATAAACAAATGATCCTATTTATTGAAGAAGACAGGCAAATTTACAGGTAGTTGTAGGAAGGAAAAATATTTTTGCAGACTACATTGCAAATTTCATTAGAGAAAAATGTAAGCTAGTAGCTGATGAAAAGGGGAATCTAAGAAAGGATAAATATGGGATGTGTTATCTATGTTGCTGAACCAATTCATGGTCTGAAATCAAAACAATAAATGCATCACAGCTTCATTTATTTTAGTGGCCGGGTGATGAGTGATATAACATTGTTCCTCTTTTTAAGCATGTACTGATAGTGAAGACCAGCCTCGCACTGCTGGGGAGGTTTGGAATGGGGGCATTGACGAATGTGCCCTGTACAAATGTTTGGGGAATGGAAGTATTATTCCCATAGAACCTGACTGTGATGAAGAGCCCTCACCAACTTGTGAACGAGAAGCTGAAGTTGTCCTGGGCATCATTGATAAGTGGACCTGCTGTTCAAAGGAAGTTTGCGGTGTGTATGTGGGCCAAAACCTTACAGTTAACGCCACAAAATTTGTTGATACCATTTGTGAAAAAGTAAGGTGTGCATAATGCTTGGTATAAAAGAAAGTAAAGGTTGAGGTAAAAACAGAAATATTGCCATAAATATTGTTTATATTCTCTCAAAGCAAGTTTTATCTCATTCGTGTTTTTGCTGATTTTGCAAATACACACACAAAACTCTAGCTATTAACAATTAATAATATTCAATAATATGTGACAAGAGAACGTTTCTGGGAATCTTTGACTTGTGACAATCGAGGGTGAAAGACCATAATAAATAAACCTTCGATTGGCAACCTTTTCACATATGACCCATTTGTGAGCTGAATGTGTTTAATTGCAGCATAAAGCACAGATTTTAGTTATATTCACGAATATTTTAACGCTTCTGTTTCTTAATTCCAGGTTGTGACATGACCTTATGTGAAACTGCCATTCCAACATGTACAGATAGTCAAAAATTGGTTGTTGGCCATAGTCCTCTTTCTTGTTGCCCACAGTATCAATGTGGTGAGTGATTAACTAGGAGCATTAAGAGTCAGGTTTATTGTTTGCTCAGAATAGTGGATTAGATTCTCACTCTCTGTGTCTACAAGAAAATGATTGGTTATAAAATATTGTGGAGTTGTCTTGCTAAAGATAGTTCTTTTTTAACCTGCAATTTCTTTACAAATACATATGTAGATATTTTAAGTTTATATATTATATTAATACATCTATTTAGATAGTTAACTTGATGTAAAGATCTTAGCAGAAATATATAGGAAATAGCAGGTGTGATATTGTGATTTATAATAAGAGATATAGATCTGGTCTTCCACCCCCTTCTCACCACAGAGCTCCTAATCCTTGGCTTTTCCAAAGTGAGGAGAACTAGGAAGTGTCTTTTGTTATGTTAATGAGTTAATGATTTCCCCTTGCCAGGAGAATCAATGAGGTGATTGGAGGTTGGAACTTTCAGTCCCACCCCCTGATCTCCAAGGAGGGGAAAGGGGCTGGAGGTTTGATGAGATCTTCAATGGCCAAAAATTTAACCAATCAGGTTTATGTAATAAGGTCTCCATAAAAAACCCCAAGGAGGATGAGGTTTAGAGAACTTCCAGGATAGTGAACATAAGGAAATTCGAGGCCTGGTGTGTTCTGAGAGGGCACAAGAACTCCCAACCCTTTCCCTATACCTTGCCCTATGCATATCTTCCATCTGTTTATTCCTGAGTTATTTTCTTTTATAATAAATTGGTGATCTAGTAAGTGCAATGTTTCTCTGAGTTCTGCTAGCTGTTCTAGCAAATTAATCAAACTCAAGGAAGAAGATGTGGGAACCTCTGATTTATAGCCAGTCAGCCAGCAGTATGGGCTATACAAGGTGGGCTTGTAACTAGTGTTTATAGATAGAATTGAGTTGAATTGTAGGACACCCAGCTGGAGAATTACTTGGTGCTGTATGGGAATCCTCGCCTACCAAACACACACTGAGTTAGCAGGATACAGATACATTCAAAGAGAAGTAAGCCATGCTACTTTATCTAATCATTTCACTCTATACAACTTTTCAAATATCTTTGTGTTTTTGCAGAATGTGACCCATTGAAATGCCCCAGTATTTCAATTCCAGAATGCAGAGAAGATCAATTCATGATTCAAGTTCAACAGGAAGAGCCTTGCTGTTTTTCTCCTCTCTGTGGTAAGTGTTCTGTAAGATAACTTTTTGGAACAAAGAGAGGGAAAATCTTTTGTTTGATGTGAATTTTATGGGACTCATGGTAACCAATATTCTGCTAATATACTGATAGAAACTCAACTGAATAAGAACATTTGAAAAGAAAGTACAGCATTTTAAATGACTCTTGACAATTATTACGGTTAGCTCTACGTTCACTTAACATATATATGGACTCGGGGCGCCTGGGTGGCTCAGTCAGTTGAGCGTCCAACTTCAGCTCAGGTCATGATCTTGTGGTCTGTGAGTTCAAGCCCCGCATCGGGCTCTGTGCTGACAGCTCAGAACCTGGAGTCTGCTTCGGATTCTGTGTCTCCCTCTCTCTCTGCCCCTCCCTTGCTCGTGCTCTGTCTCTCTCTCTCTGTCAAAAATAAACATTAATTTTTTTTAAAAAACATATATATGGACTACATATACCAGTCAAAACACGCTCAAGGCAATATAATTAAGTATTTTTTTTCTTTAATAAGGCTAGCACCAATTGTTTTTGGAGAAAAATTTAGCCTTGGCTTTCCTTGAAGAACCAACTAAAATAATGGACTCTGCCAAGCCATTATAGAACCTCTTTACAATTTCATTTTATATAGGGGCGCCTGGGTGGCTCAGTCGGTTAAGCATCTGACTTTGGCTCAGGTCATGATCTCATGGTTCATGAGTTTGGGCCCCGCGTCAGGCTCTGTGCTGACAGCTCAGAGCCTGGGGCCTGCTATTCTGTGTCTCCCTCTCTCTCTGCCCCCTCCTTGCTCATGCTCTGTCCTCTCTGTCTCTCAAAAATAAATAAACATTAAACACATTTTTAAAAAATTCATTTTATATAGCATGTGTGATATATGTGTGAGCATGATGGTGCTGGAAGAGAATGGTAGGGATGAAAGGTGTCCAGGAAAAGACTGTCTGTGAAGCTATATATTCCATCTGATGAAATGGACATTGAAAACTAAGAAGTTCTCTGTTTTTCATTGCAAGTGGATTATCATATCTAAGACTGGTGATTAATGTAGGCTTCAGATGTACCTATGGAAATCAAAACACATCTCTTTCTACCAGTTAAGATTCTTTGAGTGCAAGTGGCAAAAGAGATTGATTCCAGCTAGCTTAACACAACCAATTAGAGGAAGGCTTGGGAATCAAGATTTTGTAGGAGCAAGATGAAGCAGACCAAGCCCTGGGAAGGAAAGAAATCAGCTATTGTAGGTGGCAGTCACTAATGACTGACTCAGCAACATCCATTTCCTGCCCTGGTGTGTCTCTATTTATGATTCAAATGCCATAGAGAGAGATTCCCAGAGGCCTGCTGAGGGTCAGGCACCTTTATGAAGAGTCACTCCAAGACTGTGTGGGTGGGGCATTTCCTCAAGGTCATTCAGAGAATTGTAATCAAAGTTGGGAAAGGGATACTGAACAACCCCAAAGAACACATGCCTACTATATTATCCATCCATCCATAAACTAGAGTAATCAAGGGTAGTGAATTCAGAAAACTTAAGTAAATAAATCGATGACATTTTGATCCTAGAAAAAAGAAAGTTGCTCCAGAAATCCTAATGCTTTTCTCGCTGTGCTTGGAAAGCATAAAGCAATATACTTAGTTAGTATTGTTGTTTTTATGACCACATGAGGAAATCTGTCTGTTAAAGACTTGTTTTCCCTGTTTCCTATTTTATTGAACATGATGGTTTATATGTGTGTCATAATGTGAATTAATCACTTGTTTTTAGCTCAGCTGTGACTTCTGACCTTTTGTTTTACCTTTAGTTTGTGAATCTTGCACTGAACCTATTCCACTATGTACTGAGGGGGAGTTTCTCACTGTGGATCTTAATACTACACATTTCTGTTGTCCTCAGTATTACTGTGGTAAGTATATCTTAACTAATTTAAAATGTTTAGATGTGTCCAATATTTAAGAAGCCTCATGAATCTTAGTTGTGCTGTTATATCACACCTTCTTTGAATTCTAGCATATAAAATATATATTAAATGTATGCGGTGTTTTTATATATCTAAGAGCTCTTCTTGGATAATATCATTACCTCCCCAAAATAGATTACTATGACTTTTTTCATCATCCTAGAAAGACCAGCTTTCCAGGTGATTCCATACCTTCTCCACTTCCTTTCTCTTCTTGCCCACCTAGTGTTTCTCAGGGCCCTTCACCTGATGAGCTGGTCCTGGTTATACTCCTGTTTTCATGCATTCCATGCTCACCAATACATGGCCAATGAGTGGTGGGAGAGGTAGCAGTGGGAAGATAGGAATCTGTGCCCTATATCAGCAATGGCTGTGAACTAAATGGTAGCTGGTGAGGACGAGCTTTTACAAGAGGCTAATCTTCATCCACGTCATTTTTTTCTATTTAGTTTGTGACCCAAATCTTTGTCCTACACCACTACTCAACTGTGCAGAAGATATGAGCCTTGTAAAAGAAAATGTATCTGGTCAATGTTGTCCAACATGGCATTGCGGTAACTAATTTTCATACTTCAAAGTTTTATTGCAATACAGTAATGTGTTCTGATCAATATAAATATGTTGATTTTTGCCTTTTAGAATGTAGCTGTGGAAACCTTGTTATGCCAGCTTGTGAAGTGGTAAGAACACACATTTTGATTGAACTGTCATATTATGTAAATTAGTTTAATTCTTGCTTTATCCCCCTTATTTCTGAGTTGTCAGAGTTAATGAAATTATCCTTATTAAATGATACTGAAGTAGATTAAAGTAACATGTGCTGGTATCAGGGAGCAGTGAACCTTTTTTATTTATTTGAGATAAGAAAATGCAATACATTATTTTTTTCACTGTGACTGAATCTATTAGTCTTATGTCTACTTGACTTCACTGGTCTGAAAATAAAGCAAAGCATTGGAAAAAAGATTACCTCCATATTGAGAGGTGTCCCTAGTGATTCTTCAAGAAATTGTGCCAAAGATGCATCTGTTGTGGAGGAGGAGGGGATATAAACATGTAACTGTACCTTCTTAAGAGTTATGTGAACATTTTGTAAATAAGGAAATTGAGGTCCAGAGAGAGTAAATGACTGACTGAGATCTTCAGGACTCAAACCAAGGGTTGTTTTATGTGTGTGTCTTGTGTATTCCTTTATTCTTTCTACTTTGCCATAACTCTTTCATTTCTGTTAAAAACTACAGCAAAGGCATAAGTTTAAATAACAAAAACAAGTTGAAACTGCCTTGTTTTTATTCCTGTCTTGGACTTTTTTTAGTTGTACTTCACTTTCCTCATCTGCAATATAAAAGTAATAACAAGTGTCCAGCTCTTGGTTTCAGGTCAGGTCATGATCTCACGATTTGTGAGTTCGAGCCCCACTTTCGGCTCTGCACTGACTGTGTGGAGTCTGCTAGGATTTCTGTCTCTCTCTGTCCCTCCCCCCTGTCTTTGTCCCTTAAAATAAATAAATAAACTTAAAAAAATAAACATAATAACAATACCTATATCAGATGAATGAAATACGTTAATATATATTAAATATTTAGATAGTACTTGACACATAGAGCACAATAAGTATTAGCTATAATTATTATTACCAAATTAACACAATATATCATGGAGAACTTTCTAGGGAAGTTCACTATCAAGAAAAATTTGGAAGAAAGTGACAGGTTAGAATAATGGATGAAAGGAATTGAACTGTTCCACATAGACGCTAGGATGAACATGAATAAACACACCAAAAGGTGAGGTAAGATACATAGGCTAAAAGGTAATGATGACTCTTGCCTTGAGAAAAAGCTAACTGGAGGTAGAGCAAGGAACAATGGGAGATGAAGAACTATACAAGTTGGTGTATTGAGGTTGGCTTTAAAGATGAGATGGAAGAATGTAGATGTTATTTATTTATTTTTTCTTTGCAGTTCTTCATTCAACTAACATTTGTTGAAAACCAGTTTGTGTGGTGATGGGACCAGACACTTGAAATAGCACAGCCCTATTCTGAGGAACTCACTGCACATTTAATATGATAGGAGAGAAAGAGGGTCCTGCACAGGATGGAAATTATGATGAAAATTGAGTGTTTGAGCTAATTTTGCTCTTCCTGTGTAGCAGGGTAAGGACAGTAAAACATTAGAGGGAAGTAGATCAGCCAGAGACTGTTACAGCCATTCATGAATGAGAACCTTGGGTGTAGCAAGATCTGTATAGAGGGACTAGGGAGAGGTTGAATTTAGGAGGATAAAAAATAGGACCCTGGCCCTTTGTAACATGTGTGTAGGAGTGTGTGGGGGGGGGAGGAAAAACGGAGAGAGAGTGAGCGAGAGAGCTAGAAACAGAGACACACACATACATGGACACACACAGAGAAATATCTACAAAATCTTTAAGGTTACAAGGCTTGCACATCAAAAGTCCGAGAGTCCTGGGTCCTTGGGTAAACACTGATCACCAAAGAAGCAGCTAAGTAGAGACCCTGTGGTTTCACCTCTACCCAGCCTCATTCAGAGCTCTCCTGCTGGCCTGGAAGAGGTAATAAAGCGTCTTGAGACATTTCAATAACTTCAAACACAAGATAAATCTCACCCTCATCCTATGGGATTTTGTGCCTACTGTGTTCTGGGTCTTTTGAAGTGTTTTTGGGGAGAAGCCTGTATGTTTATTCTTTAAACTTGTTCTGGTTGTTACCTTAACTCTGGGCGTGTTGTGTATGCCTGTGTGTATGTGCCCCTTTAACACCTGTCTTAGCCTCACCACCAACTCACCAACCACTTTACTGTCCATCCCTCTCTGTCCTGTTTTTTGTTGTTGTGGTTTGTTTGTTTCTTCTTGTGGGTTTCTACCATTCTCCACTTACCTTTTCTCTGTGTTCTTCTCCATCTCCAATATTTAGGCTAGATGTTGGCCTATCTAGCTTTTTTTCCAGCTCAACTTTCAATGTCTGAATATTAATTTGAATCAAAATTTCACATTACTCAATACTCCAAGCATCTGTTGAGTGCCTGCTATTTTATATATTAGCACTGTGCTAGGCACACAGAACATATGCAGTAGCTGCAATATTCTTGAACATCCTACCTGAATATATGTAACCACATGCATGATATAGTTTTAACATTCATGATTCTATACAAGCATTGACCTGACCCATTGTTCTTGAGTACCTACTCTGAATAGTTGCTAAACATTTGTTTCAGTGTCTAAGATGGTATACTATTTTAAATCACATCAGCTTATTCACATAGACAACAAATGTATCTCAACCTAAAGAGTTTATGGTAGGCCTTTGCAGTATTTCTGTTTTTAAATAGCAACTTTATTGAAATATAGTTCACACACCACACAATTCAGCCATTTAAGGTATATGGTTCTGTGGTTTTTATTATGTTCATAGAATTCTGCCACCATCAACAAAATCAACTTTAGAACAATTTTATTAACCCCCAGAGAAACTCTGCACCTGTTAGCACTCACCCCTTATTTCCTCCAAACTTCCCAGCCCTAGGAATCTGTTCTATCTCTACAGATTTTCCTATCTTGAATATTTCATATAAGTGGAATCCTATAATATGTGGTTTTGTGATTCCTTTCACTTAGCATAATGTTTTCAAGGTTCATCTGTGTTGCATTATGTGTCCATACTTCATTCCTTTTTACTGTTAAATAATATTCCATTGTTTGAATATGTCTAGATGTTCATCCAAATAAAGGTATACAATGGCCAATAGCACATGAAAAGATTCATAAGATCATTAGCTTTCAGTTAAATGAAAATCCGAACTACAGTAAGGTATCACTTCACACTCACTAAGAAGACAGATAAAAATACATGTTGGCAAGGATCTGGAGAAATTAGAACCTTCGTATGATACTGGTGGGAATGTAAAATGATACATCTGTTTTGGAATACACTGTGAAAGACAAAAGGCTAAATATATATAATATGCCCCAGAAATTCCACTCCTAGGTGTATATCCATGAGAAATGAATACATATGTCCACATAAAAGCTTGTACATGACCATTCATAGCAAGTGCTATTCTCAGGAGCCAAAAAGTGCAAACAGCTTAAGGTGATGTTACTGATTTTAAAGGAGAGGGATGCTTCCTTGGGAGTTAAACACACCAACTTGGAGCCTATGCCGTGGGAGAATTTGATTTATTTTTCTAACTCCATGTTTCTAACATTTTATTTCCAATCCCTTTGGAATTGGGTAATAACTAAAAATCATAAAAGACCAAATGAGTTAATGTGTATGAAACTACAGCTTGTAAAGCACTTTAGAAGGTAAGATATTATTAGCTTATGGGGGAAAGTACCCTTTATACGTTACTATGAATTTATTAGTCATTTTTTACATTACGAATCAAATTAATTTTTTTTACTGACATCACATGAAAATAAAATGCCCTCAGGAAAAGTTGCTCTTTAAAATGCAATTCTTGAAACTTTAAACTTGGTCCTATACTGAGAGGAATAGATATCGTTTCTGATAGGATAATGTTTAAGCATTGGTATGGAGGCATTTCATTGACACCTGAAGGTTATACTGCACTTGCCGTGTGTCTGCCCTATGGTAAGTTCTTTACGTGAATTCACCCATTATTTTTTCTAAAAAAACCCTAAGAGGTAGGCAATGTTATTATCCCCATTTTACAGATGAGGGAAGTGAGGAGAAGACCAGCTTAGCGACTTGCCCTAGATCACACAGCTTGTAGGCAGCAGAGCCGAGGTGGGCACAGGGCGGCCCTATTCCTGAGTCCATGCATGCTATTCGTCACTCTACCATACTCTTTTGCTCCTGCTTTATATACTATGGCATCCTTGCTCCATGTAAACATCAGGACCTTGGGCCACTTTGATAGAGAAGATCAAGAACATTCGCATCAAGCACAATTTCCAGGATTAGCAAGTATTCTCTTATCTCCAATTGCCCGCTAGAAGCGCAGAACCAAGCAATATTTTCACGTCAGTAAAGACCATAAAGATCATCTTCTCTACCTTCACTCATTTAATAGATAAAGGAATTAATATTTGGAGAGATTAAGTACCACCATCATCTTGTTTGTTGTGAATTTTTTTCTGTGGGCTGTTAATTAAATGACCACTGGGTTAATCAAAGCCTGTTCACTATCAAATATTTATTAAGCACTTGATATGTGTCTGGCTGTATGGTAGGGAACTTACTAAATGTTATACTGTGTATATATCTTTACAGTTGTCATATGAGAAGCTGGGTAAGTCATGTTTAATAATAATATCTTTCTAACAGGGAGAATTTACTGCAGTAGATCAGAACTTTCAGAGTGACTGTGGATGTGTACGGTATCTCTGTGGTAACTATGTTTCTTCTCAGTACTAAATGCTATGAATACGATTTTTATATGGTCACTATTAATAAATTAAAAAGTATTTTCTTTAAGTTGTATCACACATTTTAACCCATTTGATTAAATGTGTGCCAGTTTTTGAGTATAAGAATTCATTATCATTTTTCAGTTGCCTCTTTTGTAATATCTCTAAATGTTCTGATAGATACCTTAATGGGACAGAACAAAAATATGTTTTCTAGAGGCTTTTCAGAATTGAAAGTTGATTTTATGGTCCTTTTAAATACATGTATTTACTATTTTTACAACATCCATCCAGAAGTGAGAGACTTTGATCATTGTTCTATCATTATGCATGCTAACATTGCAAAGCATAGAGTTGGTTTTTCTACAAAATAGCAAATCTTCATATTAAGTATTAATAGCTTAATAGGAAAAAAAGCTTTTATTCAACAGCTTTAAACTTGCATTTTTATATAAGAGAAGGCTTAAATTCTTGTGTTAGCAAGGCACAGAGAGCTTCTGAGCTGTATTTTCATCACTTTCTAGCCTACCTTAATATGCCACTTTTGCTTTGTATTAGCTACCTTAATCATCAAGCATAATGTGTAGCACTATTTATTTTGCAGCACAACAAAATTGAAAAATTTATCTAAAAATAACCATTAAAAACCATGAAATGTTATACAGTCCCACCATGAAAAGTCCTACCACTGTTGATTTGGTTTTTGCCTCATTCTATATCTACTCCATCAAATTGTCATGTTATGTTTCCAGAAGAGAGAACAAACAGCTTGATGATCACTTAGATCTAAAATTCTGGAATCTGCTATAAAGTATAGCTTCTGAAGGCAGTTCAGACAGTAAAGAGTGGGACTAAATGTGCTACATTCATTATTAAGTAAACTCTTGAGTTATTAACAATATATAAAGGGAAAGATCGTTATTGGTTTTAAAAAAATTACACATCACAGTGAAAACATAAATACAAGTTCCATTGAATGATTAATAAAAAAAATCCTCAAAATAGTACCTTTCATTGACTGTTTTTCTTTTCTTAGAAAAGGATGAGGTGTGTGTGTTTCAAGAAGTATCAGTATTGAATCCTGGCCAGTCTATGATAAAGTATTTGGAAGGGGACTTTTGTTATACAGTGGAGTGTCTGGAAGAAAAAGATAACCATACAGGCTTTCACACTCTGAATTTTACAATGGTGAACTGTTCAAAAGAATGTGACATTGTAAGTATTCTTTGTAAATCATTCTGGTGAGGGTTAAATTAATAATAAAATGGCAGCTATAGAATTTTAACTGGTGAATATTCCATAAGTTAAAAGTATACATTTGAATATTTCAGTAATCTAGTAATGTGTAATGTATATAATGCATATTTTCCTTTCCCTGTGTACCATATTGAGCCTTATTATCTATTTATCTATACAGCTTACTTGACCTGTTTAATGAATCTTGGCTGCTAGATGTAAAGGTTAATATTTACTTCATTTCTAAATCATGAAGTAAATTATTATTTGAAGTGCCTCAAATTCAACCTTTTAAATGCTTACAGGTGTTCTGAGAGAGCATATAGGTATACTGGGAAGCACTTTCAGAGTGGATTCATTAAAACTACTGGTATTGTTGTGAGGCTAACTGAATGTACTGTCATTATATACAGCACCAGGTATATACTCCGTCTCCAAGTGATTATGATTGCTGTGGTACCTGCAAAAATGTTTCCTGCAAATTTCAAATGGAAAATGGAACATCAGTTATATATGAGGTATGAATTCCTTAGTCCCTAAAATATGTTCCTTGGAGGGTAGCTCTCTGTGCTATTTTCTTAAGATGTTCTTAAGTTTGAAAAATATCACACACACACACACTAAACACACTCATATGCAGCACATAAGACACAGTTACATTTGTTACCTTTTAAAGTTTCTGATAATTCCTGCTGTAAAGGAATATGTTTAACTTATTTCTCACAGATATTTTATTATAGATTCTCACTTTTTTTTTACAGATGTGAGGAATGGGCTTTGAGAATTGCTTTTTTCTAATCTTAGAATAAAGGGGGAAAACATTATTATTTTATTCACTCCTTTAAAGTGAAGCATTTTAATGGAAATCTAAAACTCAAGGTGTTAGCATGTTATTATTTCAGGTATTGAAGATTTCAATGGGTAAATAAGAAAAAAGATTGAGTATTTGACAATTTTTTTTACAAAGAAGATCTCAAGAGTCAGTAATGCTATATTACACCTTTCCACCAAAAATAATGAAATAATTATTCAGAATTTTCCTGTTATCTCCTAATAACTCCATATATGTTTGCAGACTGACCTATTCCTTCCTTAGACTAGAAAATGGAACTTTCTCATTTTAGTACATTACTCATAACATTTATTACATTTCTCATAACTTACATTACCTAAAAGTAGTTCACATTTATTGTTGCCATCCCTAGGTTTTTCCATTAATAGTTAATTACCTAGAGGTCTTACTTCTGGTGTTTTTAATTACGTGGGATTACTCACATACCCCCAAAACAGATTTCTCCAATTCTGTTCATTTTATGAAATAAGATTAACAATTGTCTTGTGCCATAGCCTATGTTTCACAATTATGCACACACTAGTGTTACTGATTTAAATAGTTTTGATATTGTTTATCACAGTGACATGTCTATTTTATTTTACTTTTTTAAATTTTTTTTTAACGTTTATTTATTTTTGAGACAGAGAGAGACAGAGCATGAACAGGGGAGGGGCAGAGAGAGAGGGAGACACAGAATCTGAAACAGGCTGCACGCTCTGAGCTGTCAGCACAGAGCCGGACACGGGGCTCGAACTCACAGACCTTGAGATCATGACCTGAGCGGAAGTCGGACGTTTAACCGACCGAGCCACCCAGGCGCCCCGACATGTCTATTTTATAATATATTATATTACATTATTATATTATATTATTTATTTTTGAGAGAGAAAGTGTGTGCCTGCGAGTGGGGTAGGGGCAGAGAGAAAGGGACAGAGAGAATCTTAAGCAGGTTCCACGCCCAGCCAGAAGCAGGGCTTCATCTCATGAACCTTGAGATCATGACCTGAGTCAAAATCCAGAGTCAGACTCTTAACCAACTAAGCCACCCAGGCACCCCTATAATATATTATTTTAAGGAAGGAGTTTTGAAAATGGAAGCTTCTAAAGTGATGAAGACATAGGTGTCAGTGAGGGAAAAAGAATCAGAGTGTACTTGAAAAAACAGTAATTTGGGGCTTTTAGTAACAGGGCAACATAAACTCTGTTATCAATAATCCAGGAACCACCTGTGTATATGACTAGTATTTACAGCAGGTAGCCTGAGATGTAAATAAAAGATTAAATTATGTTCAGAATATTTAAGTTTATTTATTGAGGGGGGCCGGGGGGAGGGGCACACAGAGAATCCTAAGCAGGCTCCACACTGTCAGCGCAGAGCCCAATGCGGGGCTCAAACTCACAAACTCACAAACTGAGCCACCCAGGCACCCCTGTTAAAATATTTTTTTTGAGAATTCTGGGGTGCGTGGGTGGCTCAGTCAGTTGAAATTCCGACTTCAGTTCAGGTCATGATCTCACAGTCCGTGAGTTCAAGACCCACATCGGGCTCTCTGCTGTCAGTGCAGAGCCCGCTTTGGACCTTCTTTCCCCCCCTCTCTCTGCCCCTTCCCTGCTTGCACTCTCTCTCTCAAAAATAAATAAAATCTTAGAATTCAACAAGTAATGCAATCAAGGTAAATGTACATCCGGATCGTTAACTCCTGGCTCTTTCAAAGATAAACTTTAGTTATCTAGAAATCTTATTTCTATAGGACAACTAATTTTTTATTTCAGATAAATAAGATAGCACTATTTGAGCTGAATATTAGAATTCTAATTTGAATTTGAATATTTTATTTCCTTTTATACCTGGACTTGTAGATCTTTTCCAGTTGAGGTTCCTAGAAGACCTAAAGATATTTATAAGTTAAAATGGAATCTGGAGAAAAAAAAGTTCATCCAAATTCCTTACTGCACAAGGAAACTGCAAGCCAGAGTTTGGCTAGCATTTTAAAATGTGGGTTGTAAAATAAAATTAGAAATCAACAATTACAGTCCAATAATTATGTTATAATTATGTTCAGGTTATTTTATTTCTAAATAAGAATTCTGAAATCAGGAATGAAATAGTTATTATGTTTAAAAATTTGTTAAAAGAATAGGAATGTGTTTTAAAACAACCATAAGGCATATAAAACTAGGGCTATAAATCAATAATCACTGTCCTCCAAAGACTTTTTAATTTTTTTGGTGATAAGGGAGTAGAAGGAAGAATAAACAAATCTCAAGAAAGGAGGCGTGTTAACTAATATGGTTTGTTGTTTTATAATTAGTGAGGGAATATTAGAACAAGACCATTGACATTTGGCCAAATTGGATAATTAATCTTGTAGTAGAAACAGACACTATTTGTTTCTTTTCTCCCTATTGCTTTATTTCACATTTACATCTCAGATCTAGTTTGAAACCAGACACACACACACACACACACACACACACACACACACACACACATACCATATATGTATTTTTAATCCTTTTAGATAAATTTGGGAATATTTCCAGATAGACATTTTATGCCACAAGAAGTTCTCTGCCTCTTGACTTGGATAGGAAATATTCTAGTTAAAAATATACCAGATTTGGGGACACCTGGGTGGCTCAGACAGTTAAGCACCTGACTCTTGATTTTGGCTCAGGTCATGATCTCATAGTTTGTGAGACTCAGCCCCACATTGAGCTCTGTGCTGACAGCATGGAGCCTGCTTGGGATTCTCTCTCTCTCCCTCTCTCTCTGCCCAACCCAGCTCACATACATGCATGCTCTCTCTTTCAAAATAAATAAATGAACATTAAGAAAAGAGAAATACATCACATTTTAATAAGCAAAACAGTAATGTTCTCTTATTTTTAGGAGGGAAGTACCTGGCACTATAATTGTACCACATATGAATGTGTTAAGACTGATGAAGGGACAATGATTCTCAACTACAGTATGGTCTGTCCCCCTTTTAATGAGACTGAATGCAAAATGGTTTGTACTTTTTTATATCTAAAAAAATATAGTATTAAATATAACTTAGAAAATAATATGTTTTCCAAGGTAGTACATACATATGTAGTGGCTTATTTTGGTGTATGTTTTATTTTCATGTATACATCAAAGCTCTATTCAGTTTGCCATTTTGAGTTATAAATGGTGTTCCAAATAATTCTGATTCTCCCTGAATTAACATTGTGCTATCTCTAGGGTTTTAACATGTAGATCAAATAATTATTGAAAAATCATTTGATCAGCAGACTAGAATCTCTTTCACCATGAATTAATAATCTATTTGAGGTTGGCCAATTTTATTTCTTAAGCACACAGCCAGATTTATGATGTCATTCACTTTTTCATGCATGCTGGCCTAAGTGAAATTTGTCTTAGCTTCTCTGAGCACAGGCCATGGTGGAAGTCGGCACATGTCACAGCATTGCTGATCCTTTAGCTTAGATATCCCAGTTTCTTATTTTCTCAGAGAAGAGTCCATTGGGAAAGTAGATTTTTGGAAGTGATATTTTTTCTTATAAGGCCCTTTGTAGCGTTAATTATTCAGAAGATAACAATCCCTAATGAAAAGTGCACTCTATTCTATTGTGTAGGCAATATTTTTCTTCAATGCAGAGAAATAGCATGGTCTTATTGATTTTTTTTTTAAAGATGTGCTCTTTTAGTGATGGTGGCTAGCTGGCTGGCTAGATAGACATATATAGTGAAATAACAGGATTTCAGCTCTGGAAAGAATCTTAGGCATCATCTTATTTCACAGGTTCATTTTTATAGCCAAAATTCTTTTTGCTTAAATTGCAATTAATAAGTTACTAAAAGCAATGAACAACTTACTGTAAGAACTCAAGACATAATTAATAAAATTTTCTTAATCAGGTAAGAGTCAGTCATCCTGAAGTGGGTTTTTTTTTGAATAATAAATATTAATGAAAAGATACATCATTTTAACATTTGATTATATTCAGGAACTTAGTCTTGTCTCATAGAATACGTTTGGTTATTTCAAGGAGTTGAAAATATAATGACTTCTATTTAGAGTACCTATAAAACTTTGTTCTGGTAAGTTTGTGTGTGTGTGTGTGTGTGTGTGTGTGGCAGTTAAAATGTGTTATAAGAAATAAATAAATAAAGTATTCTTTTAAATAAGTTAATCTTTTTGCACTTTTTTCATATTACTAGTAAAAAAATAACCAAAATTGAAACAAAAATATTTGCTCCTAGTTTCAAAAACAAATTCTTATTAGAAATAGTTATATTTCTATTATTTTCTTATAAAGGCTTTGTGATATTTAGTAAAAATACTGAGAGTTAGTTTTCTATGTCTAGTCCAGGAGGAAATGAACAAACACTGTGAGTTTTGACTTTATTCCTTCTCTCTTCCTAGAATGAAGGGATTGTAAAGCTTTATAATGAAGGCTGTTGCAAGATCTGTAAGTGAGGACATATTACTTGCATTAATTTGATAGATTAGTTTTAACTCCTCATGGTGACTTTGACTTTTTTCATAAAATTCAGATCCTATAATGCAAGGAGAGAAGCACATTTTATAATGTTATTTCTTAAATGTCATGTGGTTAATTATTTTGTCAGTCTTCTGGAGTATGAATAAAATATTTTTAATTTAGATTAATTTTAATTTAAATATTAGAAATTTCTTCACTGTTGCATTTCCCAAAAGGTATTGCATGGGATTTTCCTAGGTTTTATGTTTAAGAGGTGTCTGTGGTATCAACTTTGCTTGGAACATAAAGTTAAGTAGGTTATGATGAGAATGGCACTGTGACTTCAGTAAGGACCTTGGATTCTATAACTCCATGTTAATTATTAAACAAGTAAGTACTTTATGTTATCTGAGGGCAGACAGGGGAAACTCTATGCTACTGACCACAATACTACCATCTACTACCTACACTGTCAACACTATTAAGTCCACTGCAGAGTGTATTGCAACTAGTTTTCACAACAGTTCTGGGAGGTAGGCGGGAAGGTTGGTATGGTTTCCCCTATGGATAAGTAAATGAAGGTTCAGAAACGTTGATGGCTCCAATCAGTAATGGATTTAGGCCTGTCCGATGCCTGGGTCTAGGACCTTTCAATTCTGCCAAGTCAGAATAATACCAAGCTACCTCAGTTTCTCCCATCTGACATGTAAGGACTTGTGAAATAGTTTCTGCCTTGGTATCACAGAATTATTGTCTTCAGTCTTTGCTTCTGGGTGACTGGGCTATCTTGGAGAGACTGGATGTTGGATACTATTGCAGGTGCTGTGTAATAGCAAAGTGTGTTGGAATAGTCTTTAAGGAATGAATAGGAAATGCCTCTTGGTTTGTACCAAGAGGCATTTCCTATTCATTCCTTAAAGACTATTGCAACACACTAAGTTCAGCCAACTAACAAATTAATGCTGTCCCAATTATATTCATTGCACAAGTGAACTTATCAAACTGACTTCTATTAAGTGCCTGCCATGTATCAGACACTCTTTTAGGCACTGGGACTATGATAGTGAATGAAACAATACCTGCATGCCTAGTGCATATTATCAAGAAGGGGATGAAACAATGATGACATAAATATATACTATTATGTCAAGTAGTGATGAGTAGTACAGAGGAAAATAGTACAGAATTAAAGGGATAGAGAGTGGGGGGCTAGGTTGCTAACTTAAGTGAGTGGTTAGAGAATGCCTCTGTGGTGAGGTGTCATCTGAGTCGAGACTGAATGTCTTTGGGAAGCCAGCCTGGAAGAATAAAAAGTATTGAAAGCAGAGGAAATAGCAAAGATTGGTCAAGCACAGGGGTGAAGGCGACAGAAAGAAGAGGGTAGGTACCTCAGAGGTCACATTAAAGATGATTTCTTTTTGACTATTCTTTCTTCCTACATGAGAATAGAAAGGTTAATAAAGTAACTAACCACTGAGTGAAAGCATCACAAGGTACATACCAGTTTGCCCTCTGTCACCAACCCTGAACCTCTAGCCAGGCTATAGTTGGGAGGCTGGGGAAAGGAGAAAGAACAAGTATAGGAGTCTGAGGAAGAACCACAAATGAGATGGAGGAAAACCAAAGGAGGGTGTTTTTAGGAAGCCAAGTGTGGACAGTGTTTCAAGGAGGAGGGTGTGGGAGACTGGATCAAATGCTCCTGAGAAATTAAGATGAGAGCTGAAATGTGACATCCAAAGCTAGCACTTTGAAGGTCAAGAGTGACCTTGGGAAGGACAGCTTAAGTTCAGGCAATCTTTGCTACACCTCTCTGCTTCAATGGGAGTAATTTAACTTTTATATACTCTAAATGTTAGAATTTCATATGAGCGCTTACTTAAATAAATATTTTGTGGCTAAACTTAAATAAATAGTTTGGAAACTGGAGATCTAATTCCAGTCTTTTGTGAACAAGAAAACTCAGCAGAATGATCTGCGTGAGTTTCCTAAAAGTAGCAAAGCAAGTTAGTAAAAACATTGGTCTTTTTGCATCCTGATGCAGAGATTATTTGCATCTATTCTTATATAGCGTTAAATATATTTTCTTGGATGTATTATCAAGTGGTAGTCCATCACATATACAGAAGCATATTAATATATCATTAATTAATATAAAGTCTTTTAATGTGAAGTCATAAGAGATCATTTCAGAGCCATAAAATCAAGTATAATATGACTCATCCATACATTTCAAAAAGGTTGGTAAATAATTCAATTATATACATGCATGATTTTATATTAAAACCTATTAAAATAAAGTGGTTTTAAGCCTGTTTTTAATTTTAAAATAGATTTATGTGTATATGTATAGATGCCTAATTATGTACATGTATATATACTTCTACAATGTCTCATTCTAAAAATCATTTCATATTTTTAGAATTTTAAGTGTATATTTTATCTATATGTAATAAGCATAGGCTAATGCTAGCATTATTGCATGCATGGAATGATTTATGATTATGATAACTATTCTAGGAGAATAAGATAAAGAGATAAGTATAAATTAAAAATATGAGAAAAAGCTATTTGGAAACCGAAAACAAATATTGAACATAAAATATATGAGGGGAACTTTTAAGTTCATCTTAATATAGAAATATATTTTCTATAAATATATATATTATTTACTTTAATATAGTCACATGTTTAATTGAATTAGAGAAATAATTTGACATGGGCCTTCAGATGAATAAATACATTTTATATTTTATCAGGCAAACGAGAAGAAAGAATATGCCAGAAAGTGATCATTAAATCAATCATAAGGAAACAGGACTGTATAAGTCAAAACCCTGTAAGTGGAAAATATAATTTGTTACATAAAGAGCACGTGTCTTTCCAAAACTACATGCATCACAGCACTAAATGTGTTTGTAAGCCAACAAAATGCCGATAGTCACAATATTTAACTTTGAGACTATTTGTATAGTCTAATATTAAAATATTCTGCATAAATAATCAATAGTTCTGAATCATAACTGCAATACAGAGAGATAGAAATTAACGCTAAATATATTTGACTACATATTTTCTTAACCATGCAATTTTACTCAGCAAAAAAGTCCTAGTTCTAACTTTACCCTGTTTGATATGACCTCTCCAATACTTCAGTCTACATGCATCATGATATAATATAGATTACAATAGAATCATTAGATTGTGATGAACATTTTACATACACCTGTCTAGTTGTGTATTCACATTTATTTCATAGTTTAATTTACATCAGCCTTGCTGTCTTAGGCATCACCATGGTATATCTCTTTGACTTATTCAAGTTACTAAGTTTCAACCTGGTATTTTTTGCAGTCTTCTAACATACAGAAGCTTGAGAGTTAACGTGATAATAAAGTTTTGCTTTCATTTGATTTCTTAGTAAAATCAAATAGCCAGTTTTTAAAATTTTTGAGAATTCTCTTCTCATTGTCTCTCCTTATAGATAAATGTTGCATCTTGTGATGGAAAATGCCCATCTGCTACCATATATAACATCAATATCGAGAGCCATCTAAGATTCTGCAAGTGTTGTCGTGAAAATGGAGTGCGAAACTTGTCTGTGCCTCTGTATTGCTCAGGAAATGGCACTGAAGTCATGCACACTCTTCAGGAACCTGTAGACTGCACATGCCAGTGGAATTAAACTTTGGGATTCGAAAAACTCTATGCAAGAATCATAATTTCAAGTGAAGTTAACTTTTAACACTATTATTTAGGCACTGGAAGATTTATACTGTTTAATAATAATGTATTTTTCAGACTATTGGGATATGACAATTGAACACTTGGTATAGAATACATACAATTTACTCGAAAAATATTAGATTTATTGACTTACTCTGTTTTAGAGAATCAAATGACTTTAAGTTGTTCAGCTGAAATGCAGTTATGTATATAATTGCAATATGCCTCAGCTCTGGGATATTTTCATCAATTAGAAGGTTACTTTGCAGAATTCTTTCAGTTTCACCCAATAGTGGTTTTTTTTTTTTTTTTTTTTTTTTTTACAAAGTCTGCCAAAGCTACCTAAATTAAGATAATGGTACATTGGTACATTTGGGGGCACCTGATGGCTCAGTCAGTTAAGCATCTGACTTTGGCTCACTCATGATCTCATGATTCATGAGTTTGAGCCCCACATGGGGCTCTGTGCTACCAGCTCGGAGCCTGGAGACTGCTTCGGATTCTGTGTCTCCCTCTCTCTCTCTCTTCCTCCCCTGCTCACTCGCTCTATCTCTCTATTTCACTCTCTCTCAAAAATAAATAAAGATGAAAAAATTTAACACAAAGATCATAGTATTCTTTTATCACTACTGTTTAGTCTGGTAAATGTATCACATACTGTTTAGTCAGCTAAAATTGGCATCTGGATAGTCATAAAGAGTGGGATGCTTAGAGACAGATCATAGAACTACAGGACTTTAAGTTATATAAAGCTTGAATGAACATTAGGGTTGTTACTGCAAATTTCTCTCATTATGTGGGTCTATCAGATCACCAGAGAAACTGTGTGACTTGTACAAAGTCATTTGGTATGACAATACAGTGAATTCTTATTGATAGTTGGGTTAAGTCTTTTATATTCCAGTCCTATGCTCTTTTATTTTGAACAGTAGAGTAAGGTGTCTATCACAGAATTTTTGATTCTTAAAGAGTTTGCTTTGCATAGAATTAAGAATTTTAAATTCAATTTCCTTTAAAGTAAGGAAAAAAATGCCACACACACATCTGTATATACAGATATATAATAGTTATCCCAATAGGAAATGGAGAAATGTAGCATCAGTTGCTAAATAGAGAAGGGATATCTTAGACTTTTATTTTTTATACCATTAAAACTGTTATTAAATATGTTGTTACTATTTAACATTTAATTAACTATTTGCTCTCTCATGGATGTATGATTTTTGATACATATTTGCAAACGATTGAAGTTGTGTGCTGTTTTGCTTTCCATGCTGCTGCTTTGCCCATGAGGAATGAAATACAACTATTTGAATGTATTAATAATCCTACAATGGAATGCTGCACTTTTTAAACATAGTAGATTATTGACATTTGCAAGGAGTATATCTGAGGTCTTTGCAAATCCCCAAATTGTCTGCCACTTATAGGATATGATTATCTAAATTTCCTCATCTATAAAAAGGAGAGACTTCCCTACTTGGTATGTAGTTGTGGGGATCAAATGAAGTCAAACAGCAACAAAAGAATAGTAGAGTTGCATTGAAAAGCAGATGCTTCTGTTTCAAAATCATGATTTCCAGAAAAAAATGCAACTTATGAGATATTTTGGACTTCCAGGGTTAGGTAAGAATGAATGAAAGATTGCAATCAACACTGTATCCGCAAAGTCCCAGTGACTACTCTCTATTAAAATTGACTTTATCTTATTGGTGCTTAATAAAAATGTTTCATTTCATCTAGACATAACATTTCAGTATTTTTTTGACTCCTATTAGCATATTGATTGAATCAAATGTTTTTGGTTAAAATAAATTAACATTGCTTAAGAGAAACTGTTATGTACCTCAACTGAGGCACATAGTATATGTCTACTACATATTTCTTTATTTTCAGGCTCTGGAAAATATTTGTTATTAAATTAAAATACTAAGTCATGTTTAAATCTATCTGTGGGGGAAACTGAAACATTGTCCTAGAACATCATAAACATTCTGAGACACAACAAATACTTATCGAGTACCTGCTATGTACCAGGTACTGTAAAAGCTCTGAGGACACAGGCAAAACAAAGCAGACACAGTGCTGACCCTCATGTAATTTGAAGTCTAGTGAGAAAGTAGGCATTAGTTAAATAAACATACCTATGGAAGGGTCAAGAAGGACAGCCCAATGTAGTATAGGATATTGGTGGTCCTCAAATCATCAGAGAGGTACAAATGGACTTTCTATAAATGGTGTTGGGACAACTAGATAATAACTTGGACAGAGAGAGAGGTCCATGGACACTAGGATAAATTCTACATGACTCAGATTTCAATGTTCAAAAAAGGGGGGTAGATGCAAAACAATCAATGTGATTCATCACATCAATAAAAGAAAGTACAAGAACCACATGATCCTCTCAATAGATGCAGAGAAAGCATTTGACAAAAGACAGCATCCTTTCTTGATAAAAACCCTCAAGAAAGTAGGGATAGAAGGATCATACCTCGAGATCATAAGAGCCATATATGAAAGACCCAATGCTAATATCATCCTCAATGGGGAAAGACTGAGAGCTTTCCCCCTTACCTTAGGGGGAAACAAGACAAGGATGTCCACTCTAGCCACTGTTATTCAACATAGTGTTGGAAGTCTTAGCCTAGCAGACAACACAAAGAAATAAAAGGCATCCAAATCAGCCAGGAGGAGGTAAAACTTTCACTCTTCACAGATGACATGATACTCTATAAACCCAAGAGATTCCACCAAAAAACTGCTAGAACTGATCCATGAATTCAGCAAAGTTGCAGGATACAAAATCAATGCACACAAATTGGCTGCATCCCTATACACCATAATGAAGCAAGAGAAAGAGAAATCAAGGAATCGATCCCATTTACAGTTGGACCAAAAACCATAAAATAACTAGGAATAAATCTAACCAAAGTGGTAAAAAATGTATACACTGAAAACTTTAGAAAGCTTATGAAAGAAATTGAAGACACAAAAAATTGAAAAATATTCCATGCTTCTGGATAGGAAGAAAAAATATTGCTAAAAAGTCAGTATTACCCAAAGCATTCTACATATTCAATGCAATCCCAATCAAAATAACACCAGCATTCTTCACAGAGCTAGAACAAATAATCCTAAAATTTGTATGGAACCAGAAAAGACCTTGAATAGCCAAAGCAATCTTGAAAAATAAAACCAAAGCTGGAGGCATCACAATCCCGGACTTCAAGCTGTATTACAAAGCTGTAATTATCAAGACAGTATGGTTCTGGCACAAAAACAGACACTCAGATCAATGGAACAGAATAGAGAACCCAGAAATGGACCCACAAACATATGGCCAACTAATCTTTGACAAAGCGGGAAAGAGTATCCAATGGAATAAAGACAGTCTCTTCAGTAAGTGGTGCTGAGAAAACTGGACAGCAACATGAAGAAGAATGAAACTGGGCCACTTTCTTACATCAGACACAAAAATAAAATGGATGAAAGACCTCAATGTAAGACAGGAAGCCATCAAAATCCTAGAGGAGAAAGCAGGCAAAAAAACCTCTTTGATCTTGGCTGCAGTAACTTCTTACTCAAGATGTCTCCTTAGGTAAGGGAAACAAAAGCAAAAATGAACTGTTGGGACATCATCAAAATAAAAAGCTCTGCACAGTGAAGGAAACAGTCAGCAAAACTAAAAGGCAACCGACAGAATGGCAGAAGATATTTGCAAATGACGTATCAGATAAAGGGTTAGTATCCAAAATGTATAGAGAATTTATCAAACTCAACAGCCAAAAAACAAATAATCCAGTGAAGAAACGGGCAAAAGACACGAATAGATACTTCTCCAAAGAAGACATACAGATGACTAAGCAACACATGAAAAAATGCTCGACATCACTCATCATCAGGGAAATACAAATCAAAAGCACAATGAGATACCATCTCATACCTGTCAGAATAGCTAACACTAACAACTCAGGCAACGACAGATGTTGGCAAGGATGTGGAGAAAGAGGATCTCTTTTGTGCTCCCGGTGGGAATGTAAACTGGTGGAGTCACTCTGGAAAAGTATGGAGGTTACTCAAAAAATTAAAAATTAGAACTACCCTACAACCCAGCAATTGCACTACTAGGTATTTATCCAAGGGATACAGGTATGTTGTTTTGAAGGGGCACATGCAGCCCAAAGTTTATAGCAGCACTATCAACAATAAGCAAAGTATGGAAAGAGCCCAAATGTCCATCGATGGATGAATAGATAAAGATGTGGTATACATATACAATGGAGTATTACTCAGCAATCAAAAAGAATGAAATCTTGCCATTTGCAACTACGTGGATGGAACTAGAGGGTATTATGCTAAGCAAAATTAGAGAAAGACAAATATCATATGACTTTACTCATATGAGGACTTCAAGATGCAAAACAGATGAACATAAGGGAAGAAAAGCAAAAATATTATAAAAACAGGGAGGGGGACAAAACATAAGAGACTCTTAAACATGGAAAACAAACAGAGGGTTACTGGAGGAATTGTGGGAGGGGGGATGGGCTAAATGGGTAAGGGGCATTAAGGAATCTTAAATCCTGAAATCATTGTTGCACTATATGCTAACTAACTCGGATGTAAATTTAAAAATAAATTTAAAAAAAGGTGGGGGGGGGGGGGAGTAGAACTTCCAAAAGAAAATACGGGAGAAATTCATTAGAACCTCAGAGTGGGGAGAGTCATTCTAATTCTGACTAAATATCCAGAAGCCCAAAAGAAAAGATTGATAAATTTAACAAGAAAACTGACAACAAATTCTGCAAGACCAAAAAAATGTCAAAGTCAAAAGAAAAATGTAAAACCAAAGCACAATATTTACAATGAATCTCTGATAAAGTCTAGTCTTCTTATAAAGAGTTCATTAAAAAAATCACAAAAGGTGGGGCACCTGGGTGGCTCAGTCGGTTAAACGTCCGACTTCGGCTCAGGTCATGATCTCACGGTCCGTGAGTTTGAGCCCCGCGTCGGGCTCTGTGCTGAGAGTTCAGAGCCTGGAGCCTGCTTCAGATTCTGTGTCTCCCTCTCTCTCTGACCCTCCCCCATTCATCCTCTGTCTCTCTCTGTCTCAAAAATAAATAAACATTTAAAAAAAAAATAAAAGAAGTTCTAAAAAAAAATCGCAAAAGGAAAGTATGAACAACCTAATAGAAAATGGGCCAATGACTTGTACCGAGAAAAAGAAATCATATTTGAGGACACTTAAAAAAAGAGTCGAGCATACTTTTCATACAAGCATCTCATGTTCAATTCACACCAAAAAGCATTTTTTCACCTACCAAATGGTAACAAATTAAAAGTTTAATTATACTTTTATTTTTTAGTCTGGGCAGCTTATAAACCACAAACATTTCTTATAGTTCTAGAGGCTGGAAAGTCCAAGATCAAGGTGCCAGCAGTCTTCTTGCTGTCCCCTCATGTGCAAAAGGGTCCAGGGAGCTCTATGGGGTCTCATCTATAAGGGCACTAATCCCATTCATGAGAGCTCCACTTCATGTTCTACTCCCCTCCCAAAGGGCCCACTTCCTAACACCATCATATAGGAGGTTAGGATTTCAGCATATGAATTTGGGGTAAGGGGACACAAAAACTCAGACCTTGACAAGTAGGTTGAAAGGTGATTAATGGGTGATAGATTCGACTCAGTATAAACACCCCTCTTGATGTACTCGCGCTCAGATTCACTCAGACACCTACTTCTGTTTCTGCAGCTGGTGGTACTGGATTGCTTCCATCTTCATGGTAGTTCTCTACACAGGCAGCCTGAAACAGCTGGGCAGGAACAGCACAGCGCATTGGCGATTGGCTTCCTTGCCTTGTCCTGATCAGCGTCTTGGTGTTCTTCTGGGGAAGAAGGACGCCATTTCTTTCCCATTCCTGCCGTAGGCACTCTGGCTTTTCCTACTACTTCTGAGCCTGGAAGAAGCACCATGCCCCTTTGACTACCTTGATAAATTGCGTAATGCAACCTGGAATAAAGGACAAATAAATATCCTGTGAGGTGAACTCTGAGCAATGATAGGCTCAGGAGCCAGCAGGTAAATTGCTCACTGTCACTCCTCATCATCACGGACCATTCCAAGATGTAGTGTTTCCTTTTGACCTTTCCATATATGTCTACGTTGTATGAGAGCTGTGGCCCACTCTCTAATAATTTGACCTGTATTTACTTTTGTTTCTCTCTTGCCTCATGTCCCCTTAAATAGTTCCTTGCAGAGTCTTCCCCACCTCAGTAAATAACAAATTTAATGTGTGTGTGCGAGAGTTTATGTGTGTGTGTGTTGTGTATGCATATACTTGAACACATGTACCTATCTCCTGTAAGAAATTTACATTAAAACTACAAAATGCTGGGGCGCCTGGGTGGCTAAATCGGGTAAGTGTCCGACTTCGGCTCAGGTCATGATCTCACAGTTCGTGGGTTCCAGCCACGCATCCGGCTCTGTGCTACCAGCTCGGAGCCTGGAACAAGCTTCGGATTCTGTGTCTCCCTGTCTCTCTGCCCCTCCCCTGCTCACGCTCTGTCTCTGTCTCAAAAATAAATAAACATTAAAAACATTTTTAAAAAAAACTACAAGGGGCGCCTGGGTGGCACAGTCGGTTAAGCGTCCGAATTCAGCCAGGTCACGATCTCGCGGTCCGTGAGTTCGAGCCCCGCGTCAGGCTCTGGGCTGATGGCTCAGAGCCTGGAGCCTGTTTCCGATTCTGTGTCTCCCTCTCTCTCTGCCCCTCCCCCGTTCATGCTCTGTCTCTCTCTGTCCCAAAAATAAATAAACGTTGAAAAAAAAAAACATTCTGTTAAAAAAAAAAACTACAAAATGCTATTTTTTTAATGTTTATTTTTGACAGAGAGAGAGAGAGAGAGAGAGAGAGCATGAGTGGGTGAGGGGCAGAGAGAGAGAGGGAGACACAGAATCCAAAGCAGGCTCCAGGCTCGGAGCTGACAGCACAGAGCCCAACACCGGCTCGAACTCACGGATCGTGAGATCACGATCTGAGCTGAAGTCGGCCGCTCAACTGAGCCACCCAGGTGCCCCCAAAATGCTATTCTCATCTTATTAAATCAATAAGGCTTAGATGTTTAGTATGTCCTGTTGGAAGGGAGAAGAGTAAAAAACAAATTCAGGCAGTTTGTAGGAGAGAAAGAATACAAAACATCCACCTAAATAATTTCTATTTTCTGGGCGCCTGGTTGGCTCAGTCGCTTAGGCATCCAACTCTTGATTTTGGCTCCTGACATGATCTCATGGTTCATGAGCCATGAGCCGGAGCCCTGCATCCGGCTCTGCACTGACAGCTCAGAACCTGCTTGGGATTCACCCTCTCCCTCTTTCTGACCCTCCCCCCTTTACATTATAGTCCTCTCTAAATAAATAAATAAATAAATAAATAAATAAAACTTTTATCATCATTTTATTTTTGCTTTTCTCCCTTCCTTTTTTTAAATCTGGGATTTAATTGAGTATATATTTTTAATTTTAAATTTCTTTAAGAATGTTTACGTTCTAAAAAGCTTTTCTGAAGTAGAAATTTTATATGCCCTATAGTATTTTATTAAGTGAATATCACAATTTATTTAACCAGTCTATTAATGGATATTAAGTTTGCTTCTCATTTTCCCTATTATAAATCCTTATGCATGAAGTGGAATTGAAGGATCAAATGGCACCGACATGCTGAGGAATTTCTATCTGTATTGCCTAATTTGTCTTCCACAACTGCTGATCAACCTTTTTCTTCCCCAGGAAGTTTATAAGTTTGTTTCTTTTATCTGTTTGTCATCATTAACACTAGGTAGTAGTAGACAAAAGTCTTTATTGATATCATAAAAGCTCAGCTCACAATAGAATACATGTCTGACTGTGCCACTGAACTCAAACCTTTTTATGTACTCATTTTATTCTTGTCTATTTTTCCTTTGTCCATTTTCATAGTGGTAATTTTACACAAAGCCTTTTCAGGAGAAATGATTTTACAAACTTTAATTCACCTGTCTCCACCTTTAAGTATTCTAGCTAACATATCCTGGGACTTTTGGTTCTGTTTTTTGAAAACAAATTATCAGGGGTGCCTGGGTGGCTCAGTCAGTTAAGAGTCCAACTCTGACTCAGGTCATGATCCCATGGTTTGTGCGTTCGAGCTTTGCATTGGGCTCTGTGCTGATAGGGTAGAGCCTGCTTGGGTCTCTCTCTCTCTCTCTCTCTCTCTCTCTCTCTGCCCCTCCCCCACTTATGCTTTCTTTTTCTCGAAATAAATAAGTAAACTTTAAAAAATTAAATTAGTGGTAAAACAAAACCTCTTATTCATGTTAGCTTTAAGAGATGAAAATGAATAAATTACTAATATATTCCATTCAATTAAGCTGAAAAGGAGAAGAGGCACAGTACCTTGAGGCTCTAATGTCTAAAAGAGAATAAAGATTCCTAATAGGAGTTAAAAGTATTCTGAGCTTTTTCTAGGCAATTAATTATCACACAAGTTTTCAAGGTTAATGTTCACATTACATAGAAAATAACAGTATTGAAATCAAGATATCTCAACAAATTCTTGAAATGAATCTGAGAACATTTGTGGCCACAGCACATAGATTCAGAAGATTTCAAGATACACAAAAATTATGACTCTGACCAGAGGGCCTGTAGCCCAGGTGAATTAGGATTCACATTTGTGCTAAGATTCCCAAAGTCACTGTGGATGGTCCAGCAGTCTGGTTTCCGTATCAAAGTGCTCATCTAAGGCACCAGGGAGTACTGAAATGTGGCTCAGCCTCCTCAAGCCAGGTCATGTACCCTGAAAGAAGCTGTTTTTACCCAGAGGAAGGAATTTTTTATTCGCATGAAGACACTGGCCTCTTGCCAAGCCAAACACCCATTTGGGACTGCATCTCCCCAGAGGGAGGAGCTGTTTCTAATAACTCCTGAGGTATTTTCTAATTTATCCACCAGGCATTGTGTCTTTTCCTCATATATCTACCATGCAAATACTAATTTGCACCAAGGTCAGCAACCAATCTTGTTCTTAGCCTTAGCATTCTTTTTTTTTTTTTTTTCTAAAAATGTCTTATAAATGGCCATAGTGACTTGAAATCTTGCCCCTACACTACCTCTTTGGTGAAAAAACACCGGCTTTTCAGAGTTGTTTCACTAACAACTGCTAACTAGAAAGACCGAAGTTCTGGTTAAAGTTGAAATTCTATTAGCAAAAATGATATCTATTACCAGAAAATAGATTACAGAAACTTTGAGATGGATAATATTTTTTTTAATTATATTTGTTTACTAAAGAGTATGGAATTTAAGTTTTTTGCCTTCTCATTTGTGTCAAAATTAAATTTTGTCTGTCTATATATTCTATTAAAAGTTATATATACATGCACATAAACGCACACACATAAAAATAAATTCAGTTTTGCAACCCAATTTAAGTTCCATATATGCAATAACTATAATCCTTGCCGCCAGTCCTAATATCTCCATTATTGAATTCTTATGTTTGCTTTGTTTCTTGGTTGCTTATGTCTTCAAGTATTTTTTTCCAGAAAGGTATATATATGGATTGTGTATTTTCTGAGGCTTTACTCACAGTGTAGCACAATAGCTAAGGTAGGCTCTCAGATGAAATAGTTATAAGTTCATATCCCAATACTATCCTTTTCTGTGTGAATCTAAGTAAACTCAATTTTGCTTTTCATAGTTTTCAAACTTCTCATAGGGTTAGTGTGAAGCTAATAGAATGAATGCATGTAAAGTACTTACTAGAGAGTTAAACACATAAAGAGGACTTGGTACATATAAGCTGAGTATAAAAATTTGAAGTCATAGTTTGCTTTCAAAACTGTAGACATTGCTTCATTGTGTTTGGACATGTAGTGCTGCAAAAGAAAAGTCTGGTTTCCGTTTTAGTTCCATTATAGGTATATTTCTTTTCTTTTTTATTTGAATGATTGCTTAATTATAATTTTCCTGCAAGTTTTGAATTCAATAATATTGTGAAAATGTGTATAGGTACAGTTCTCTATTTATTGCTATTCTTTTAGATCTTCCAATCTTCACATCATCTTTTTCTAAATATATAAGAGGTATTTACTCTATTACTAGTACATTTTTATTTGATATGCTTTTATTTTAATATGGTTTTACATTCAGAAATATTGTGTGTACATTGTTTTTCTTTCATACTTACGACATTTTCTGTCCTAGGTCTTCACCCATTTGTGTTTTTGCTCTGTATAATTGTATATTAAGTTTTTATTCCATAATAATTATCCATATTTGCTCTACTTCCATCAGTACAGACTGTAATTCTATAGTTTCCTTGTATTTATTTCCTATCTGATTCCCTTTTTATATAATTTTTCGAAACTATAGGCTGTTTTCTATTTATTACCAGACTTAATATTTTTCTACAGTTTTATGGAATTCATGTATTTTGCATACTTCAGAGGAAAACAAAAAATTTCATGATTTTTTCCCCTGAATTCTGCATCAAAGTGCTTACAGTAACTAATCTCTCCTTCCCCTCAATTTTTAGGATGATAATCTCCTTACTTTGCTTTACACTATTTTTTCATACATCTCATGGCTTATTTTCATGCCATTCTGCTGTTCATTAATGATTAGATTATATGAGTTGCCCTTACAAGTTGAGGAATGGTAAGAATTTTACTCTCATATTTCCAGCTACAGGGCAGGATGACAAAGTCGATTTCTATTTTACTTTCCATATTCTGCCAAGCACACCCTAATTTTTCTCAACTACAAAGGTAACAGATTCCTCTACATCCTTTCATGCTTCTCTGATACCCCGAATTGTCAAAATTGATGAAAAACTACAATTGTCTTTGTTCACAGCTACTGTTTTTGTTGTTCATTTTTTTTCCTTGACACTCTCCTCATCTATAATGTTTGTCTCATAATGACCATTCATAAAATATAGAAGAGTACTGCTAAAATCTATTGTTTTCTGGGATCTCCTATCTCTCAGTAGATGCAGAAAGACCAGAAATATAGTTGGAATTGGAGAAAATTTAGCTACTTTCAACAGACTCCGTTTTGTAACCGTGTGGTTGCCAACCAGTTTCTGATGTACAAGATCCCCAAACTCTGAGTCAAGGAACAGGATATGAGAGAGATATAAGCTCACTCCTTTCTCTTTCCTGGTAGATTTTATCTAGAATAAACAACATATTTTCTTCTGAAATCAGTTTTGTTCTCTTATACAATTTTAGTTCATGAATTTTGTTTTGTTTTTATATTTTAGAACAGTACAAACTCTGAGATTCAAATATCAACATTATACAACAGGTCTACAAATTTTTGCAAAGGAGTCTTGAGAAAATAACATGACTCTACTATTAGGATAACACATGCTTAACCAAATGTATGTAATGTTGAACAGCATAGATTAAAATCAACATTTATTTAGCTTTAGACAAAGTCTATAGGATATAAATATATTAGACCTTGTGCTAAAAGTAGTACCTGAATACCTATACTTTTTGTAGTTATGTTCATTTTCTCAATCTGCAGCTGCTATAACTTGTATCAAATAAGATGAAATTAATTATTTAATCAATGGGTAAAGGATATTCTATAGCTCTTTATGTGATTAATGGTTAGGAAAACAGCCTCTGGAACTAGGATATCTGGGATCAATGATTTTACTTACTAATCCTGGGAAGGATGGGTGACTCTGCAAAGAATATCTTGCACAGAATTTAAAAATTTGAGATAACCAAGTTTGAGATGGGCAGGAACAAATGAAATGCCAGGACTTAAATGCATTTATCTCTTTCTCTGCCAACTTCATTTTCTTCTACTGCATTCCCAGGATCCCATGTGCCAACTTTGGCCACTGCAACTTTGTATATACGAACACAGCAGCTTTGATGAAACTGCCTTTAGTATGTTTTCCAACAAAGAGGACAGGCCATCTTTTCCCTGAGCTCTAGTTAGAAACTTCTGCCCAATGACTGCCCAAGCTTGCAATCATGTTAATTGTTGGGCAAGTATTAGTTTTCTATTGCTGTGAAACAAAGTACCACAAATTCCATGTCTTGAATCCAAACATTTATTATCCGATGGTTTCTGTGAATCAGGAGTCTGGGCTCTGCTCAGGTTCTCACCACGTTGAAATCAAGTTGTTAGTTGGGACTGTGATCTCATCTGAAGCTGTGGGTCCTCTTTTTCCAGGCTCATTCAAGTTACTGGCACATTTAAGTTCCTTGTGATTGTAGGACTGAGATCCCTGTGTTCTGGCTGGCTGTAGACTGGGGCACACTCTTCAGCCCCCAGGAGGCAAGGCTCATGTTCTAACCACCTGGCCCTCTCACATCATGACAACTTACTTCTTCAAAGTCAGCAGGAGAAAGTCTCTTTTGTTCTGGTACAGTGAAGTCTTGTACAAATAACATAATCATGGAAGTGATGATCTCGTCATTTTTACAGGTCCACCTCAGGGGTGGGGGTGCGGATTATACAGGGTGTGAATTCCAGGGGTGGAAATCTTAGGTGTCAACCTAGAATTGTGCAGACAGTAAGGTTAGAGTATTGTGCCTGGACCGGCCAGGGTCATTGGCCACCTCTATGAGTTCACAGAGAGCTCCCTTATCCTCTGCTCTCCTCTAAGGAGAGACCAAAACAGTACCAGTAATTCATCTGGGTTAGAAGATTTAAGGAGGGATGTTTTTATGTTGGTCTTTAACTTTTTTCTCTCATTTTTCAGGGTATAAAGATAGTGGATCTTTCCCGCTGGATATAAAGCCCTTGTAGTAAATAAGTCAGGGTTTCCGTGTCTTGCCTTTCCTGTCCCTCCAGCTAAGACAGTTTCTTCATCAAAGTGTCTCAGTAAAAATTTACTACACTGAAGTCATTAGACATGTTAAATGTACTGATAATCTCATTTAGAAATAAATTCCCACCCATCCTGGCATACTTGTTAACAAATCTAGCAGAAAGTCATAAACATAATGGACCAGACCTCAAATTATTTCACAACCACCCATTCCAGAGATGAAGATCCTTTTTGTTTGGTCTCAATTCTCCATATGACATTTGTATTTTAGTTCACACCAATAAATAGAGATAAATCCAAGTTTTAATCTTGGATTCTGAAATACAGCCAATAACACTTTATTAAACATACCATTTTCACTCTAAGCAAATTTATTTGGATTAATCCAGATGATTAAATCATTCCACAAAAGATCTGTTGCAATAACCACTTTTCATTTGTATAAATAAATATGCTAAAAAGATAATACCACAAATTGGTAGGAAATTTTGCATTGTAGAAAAAGGCCAATCCTAGTTACAGAACTAAAACACCAAACTTTTTGGCATCACATTTAAGAAATAAATACAGATGAAAAACATGCTGCTAATCCATCCTTTATTTTCTTTCTCTTGTAACTCATGCCAGCAAAATAAAGCTTAGAAAATCTATAGCGACAATGGCTTTCTTTTAAATAGTGATAGAAATCTGGCTCACTTTGATTACATGTCAGCTTATAAAAGTGTTCTTTTTGTGAGAAAATTTAGAGTAAAATATCCCCTTGGAAAGAGGACATTTAAAAAGACCTGTAAGAACAGGGGACAGGAGACAAGGGAAGACAAAAACAGTACATCTAATGTATCTTGGTTAGAAGATTTAAGGAAGAATGTTTTTGTGTTGGTCTTTAATTTTTAAGCACTGTTCCATTTTAACCTCAAAACAGTATACTTTTCCACAATCTGGAATGTGACCAATCTTGCTAGTCTAAAGAGTAAATCATTAGAAAAGAAAGATTCTCACATACATCACAGACAATTCAGAAAGAGACTCTTCAGATTCAAAGCAGAACCAAGTTAGAGGAACCCTGTAAGCCATGCATTAGTTTTTCCAGAGTGACACGACTCACCTTAGAACTTATATTTGCTGTTTCAACAACATTTAAAAACATTTACAATGAGGCAAGTTCCAAACCTAGAAAAGGGAGATGGCAGTTTTATAATATTCCTTCAGGAAGTATTTATTCGGAAAATATTTGTTGAGTGCTCACTATGTAATGTATCACAATTGGCTTGTGAGTGATATGAAAATCAAAGGACGTACCCCCATGGAG
This sequence comes from Felis catus, assembly GCF_018350175.1. Classification (NCBI taxonomy): domain Eukaryota; kingdom Metazoa; phylum Chordata; class Mammalia; order Carnivora; family Felidae; genus Felis; species Felis catus. The sequence goes on from NC_058374.1 coordinate 103,559,687, forward strand.
ATTACAGTCTGATAGAGATACTAAGATGTTCACATAAATTATATAAAAAAATAGAATTCAATGAGTCATGCATTAGAGGCACTAAATGCCACAGAGGCATGGAGGAGGGGGACAGATCACTTGTTAGGAAACCAGGAAAAGTTTCATGAAGAAGGTGAAATAAGAGGAAAGTATTACAGGGGAAAATGGTAACTGAAAATGTATGAAGTAAACTGAAATATTTCTGGAGGCTGTCAATGGGCACAGTAAGGAATCAGAGAGGCTGAGGAGCCATTGAAGACACTGGGAGTAGGAAAGTAACATTACCAGAACTGAATTCTAGGAAGATTCATCTGGAGACAGTTGAAAAGAGATTAAAATAGAGGAAAAACTAGAGAGAAGGAGACCAGTTCTAGATCAATCTGATAAAGACTGAAGGGATGCCAGGTATCTAGATGTGATGCTGTGGTTTATAATAAAAATATTTGGCCTTCATCCCTGTTTCCCTTGGAATTTCCTAAGTGATGGGAACCAAAAAGGTGTCTTTTGCTATTTTAATGAGGTGACTTTTGTACAAATACCAAGAATGGGGGCTGGTTGCCAGTGGCGCCAACCATATGATCAGAGAGTTGGAACTTTCAGTCCCACTACCTCCAGGAAGGGGAGGAGGGCTGGAGATTGAATCAATAGCCAGTGGCCCATGATTTAATCAGCAGTGCCTATGTAATGAAGCCTCCATAAAACAAACAAAAAGGATGGGGAGCTTCAGGGATGGTGAACACATGGAGATTTGGGGAGATCGAGGAGAGGGTGTGGAAGCTCCAGGTCTCTTCCCACATACTTTGCCCTTGCATCTCTTCCACGTGGCTGTTCCTGCGTTCCATCCTTTTATAATAAACTGGTAATCTAGTAAGTAAACTGGTTTCCTGAGTTCTGTGAGCCACTCTAGCTGTGCTGACAGCTCGGAACCTGGAGCCTGCTTCGGATTCTAGGTCTCCCTCTCTCTCTGCCCCTCCCTTGCTCGCAGTCTGTCTCTCTCTCTTTCTCAAAAATAAATAAACATTAAAAAATTAAAAAAAAAAAACAAGAAATTAACTCAAAACTGTGTCCATTCAGGGCTGTTCACAACCTGGTCGGCTTCTGTTTCTTTTTCATGAGGCCCATGTTTCCCCGTCGCGTCCTCCTTCACCGCCTCCCCTTCCCTCCCTTCTTCCAGGCAGAGTGGAATTCTCTCCTCCACGCGCCAATGTAGCGGGACTCGCCTCCCACTTCTCTGGCTTCCCGCCGCTCACCGTTTCCATGGAGACCTTCTCTTAATTAACTCAACCTAGGGACGGGGCACGCGGGCTGAACGAAACCCGCGGGAGCTGCGAGCCGCCGCGGCTGGAAGAGCGCGAGCAGAGCGAGAGCTCGCTGAGCGAGAGCCGGGAGGAGGAAGCTGGGAGCGCCGCCGCCAGGTGGGCTGCGGTCGCGGGCTCGCGCGCCACCTCTGCGCCTGCCCGACCGGCGCCGGCGCGCGAACCTGGCGAAGCGCGCGCGGCGGGGCCGGGCGGGCTGCGTGGGCGCCGGCCCGCTCGGGCGCCTCGACTTCAGGTCTTTGCTCTCTCCTCCTGTCCCCACCAATTTAACCATTGTTAAAACCCGGATCCTTTCCTTTAAACACTGTTCCGCTCTCCCGCGGCCCAAAGTTGGCTCCGCGGGCTCTTTCTAAACCAGCGCGCCTCGGGGCGCAGACTCACGGAATTGAATTTGAGCCGGGATTTGCACTTGAACAGGCAGCCGGGAGCGGTCTTTCCACTTTGGCTTTCTTGCTGGAGCACAAAGCCTTCGAAACTCTAGTTTACGCTGAAGAGTTGGAGGAGGGGGCGGGGATTAATACTGTAACCCCGTGATAGAACAGTTACATCAGATTGTTGAGAAAAATGAACAAGGTTAAAACCTGGCAGTTTTGTGGAGGCGTCTGGATTGGATTATTACGTATTTCTTTTTAACTGGGTTGAATTTTATCTGAGGTGAACACCTTGATAGGAACTAAAGAGGATTTTGCAGGAAGAAACTTGCTTTGCAGTGGGCTTTAGAATTGATCATAGGGACCTGTTTAAGTGATATTTTTCAGTTTTCGAAATAGATGTATTTTAAATAGTAGGTGTGTTAATTTTTTTCTTTAGATCTTAAGTTGAATATAACGTTCTCAGTTGCCTAGGGAGTCTAGATTCCTAGGAAAAGTTGCACAAGCTTTTAGGTAAATGTATTTAAAAATAAATGGAGTTGAAAAGACTTGCATGTTTTTCCCATTTCGTCAATAGTTTTGAAATATTTTTCATAACGATGGTGTTATTTTAGAGTGTGAGGAATTACTTCCAAGAAAGTGGCAATATGTAGTTGTTCTAGATTTCTATGGATTAAGATGAAAGTTTTACACAATGCGATGCAATTTTGTATAATTGCCTGATAAATCATTTTACTTCTAACACCTCCTTTGTATTTAATTATAGCAGCTTCTAGAAGCAAATTATTTTGTTATTTGTTGGAAAGTACTGGTGTTTCCAGTTTTTTTAGGTGGAGATATTATGCAGCACTTACTTGTTAATGCCTTAACATTCAGTTGGATGAACAGTCTAACTTCAAAAGATATGACATTAAAGTGACACACACACATCCAAAGACTGAATAGTTTAGTTTTGATGCTAAAAAAAAATACATGTTGAATATACTTTATTTTCCAGATGGAGAAATCAATTATTCTATTGCTCTGGTTACAATATGTTGTTAAGGTAAGACATCTTTGAATGTGTTTTGTTTTGAATAATTAGGTAATGGACAGGATACTGTTGCACTGAGTTTGTTTTAGAAAATGAGGGGTATGTTGAAGAGAAATAACACTAAACATTAGATCTGGTACCTAAGACAAATTTTCTCTGCTAGATGTTGCACAAATCTGTGCAGATAGGTGGCATCTGTTTTCACTGCTTACAAATTGGGAGTAATCAATGGAGAGAGAGAGAGAGAGAGAGAGAGATCAGAATTTGGTAAAATTCATGGTATAGTGAGGCATTTTAAGGTTGTTTTTGTTAGGAATTTGGTAAGTATACCATTCTTTTGAGAGCTGAAGTCTTCTTTACTTGTCGTCTAGGGAATATAAAAGGGCTCTGAACCTGCAGTCTAGCTATTTTATCTCAGTTGCTAACATTTTCTTTATGGTATCAATGAACTGAGCCTCTAAAATAGCTCAGCCAAACATTTTGCACTCTACTCATTTTTACTGCAAGTGTGTTACCAAGAATGTCTGTGAAATATTTTAATTTTTTAGCCATTATCATCAGGGTACACAGTTGACAAACCAGGAGGGTGTGCTGTGTTTTTCCTGTGACTTTGGGTCTCTTTGTTCTCCCTGACTCCAGGAACATGGTGTTTCCTGCTTTGAGAAAGATGGATCTTAAATGTCTTTGCCCTCATTTTACTTACCTTTCTTAAGTTACTTTCAAAATTGCGTTTACAAATAGGGTATCCAATGGATATTACCTAATTCGTGTGTAGAAATTGATATTGTTAAAATAGTTTTCAATTATAATTTGGCATAGTTTAGGCTTAATTTTTGTAAGTTTGCTAATAAAATAATAGTAATAACCAAGAATGTATTTTTATTTTATTTTTACAGTTACTTTTCTTTCCCATTTCAGATCGTTTGTTTCTGTTATATGCCAATGAATAATCGAACAACAACAGTTTTCATTGAATGGGATGAATTTCCTAAGGGAGGAAGTCCTGAATTTTATTTTTTAAAATATCAACTTGTTAATAATTTTGCTGAAAAAGTAAGGCATCTTTTTCTTGACTCTGATAAAAAGTCAGCAGTGTGAATTTGTTGTGACTAAATGTTGCATCATAATAGGAATTTAATAGTTATTGAGATTTTTTCCCTAGTTTTATTGAGATAATTGACACGTAACATCGTGTAAGTTTAAGGTATACAACATAATGATTTGATATATGTACATATTGCAAAATGATTACCACAATAAGTTTAGCTGACATCCATTATCTCACATAATTACAAATGTTTTTCCTTGTGATGAGAACTGTTTGCAACTTTCAAGTACACAACAGTATTGTTACCTATTATCATCCTGTTGTACATTATACCCCAGAAATTTTATCTTACAATTGGAAGTTTGTATCTTTTGACTATCTTCACCCAGTATTCCTCCTACCCCTGCCTCTGGCAAACACCAATCTGATCCATTCATATGATTTTGGTTTTTTTAAAATTCCACATATAAGTGAGATCAGTATTTGTTTTACTGTGTCTGAATGATTTCACTTAGTGTAATGCCCTCAAGGTCCATCCATGTTTTTGCAAATGGCAGGATTTCCTACTTTTTTATAGCTGAATAATATTCCCGCGCACGCGCGCGTGTGTGTACCAGATTTTATTTATCCATTCATCTATCAGTGGACACTTCGGTTGTTTTCTGTATCTTGGCTATTGTAAATAATGCTGTAGTGAACATGGGAGTGCCAATATCTCTTTGGAATGGTAATCTTGTGTCCTTCCCATGTATACCCAGAAGTAGAATTGCTGGGTCATATGGTAGTTTTACTTTTAATTTTTTGAGCACCTTCCATACTGTTTTCCACAGTAGCTGCACAAATTTGTATTCTCACCAGTAGTGCACTGGGGTTCCATTTTCTTCATATGCTTATGTAGCATTTATTGTCTCTTCTTTTTGCTGATAGCCATTCTGACGGGTACCATTCTGACATTGCGGTTTTGATTTGCATTTGTCTAACGGCTAATGATGTTGAGCACCATTTCATATACCTGTTGGACATTTGAATATCTTCTTTGGAAAAATGTCTGTTCAGATCTTTTGCCTATTTTAACTGGATTATTTATTTGCTGTTGTTTGTTTGCTTTTTGTCATTGAGTTGTATGACTTCCTTATGTATTTTGGATATTAATCCACTATAGATGTGTGGTTTGCAAATATTTTCTCCCATTCCATAGGTTGTTTTTTATTTTGTTGAACTTTTCTTTTGCTATGCAGTTATTGAGATTTTTTACTTTTATTTTATTAATGTATGAAATGTTAGCATTTTTTGAAATATCTTCAGTAAGTGATCAAATTAACACTCAACTTTTTCATAGGAATGATTTTTTAACTATACTATATACTATATATACTATACAGAGAGTTTATATCCTGTATACACTATATTATGTACTATACAGAGAGTAATTATTTAAATCTTCTCATGGTTCATGGGTTTGAGCCCCACATCGGGCTCTGTGCTGATGGTGCCAGGCCTGCTTGGGATTCTCTCTCCCTCTCTGTCCCTCCCCCACTCACTCTGTATCTCTCTCTCTCTCAAAATAGATAAATAAAATTTTTTTTTAAATAAATAAAATATCATTTATGTAAAAATAAGTATTTTCTGTGTATGTTTATATTCTGTATGAAAAATTGCCTCTTATAAAGGAAATGTACAAAAGTCAGTCTTTTAATGAATGTACCTGATACAGTTAACAAATACTTCGCAAGCAGATGAATCTAATTATTTACAGAATGTCAAAAGCGTTCCTGCAGACCTGCAAAAACTTTCAAAGTCAGTAATACTAGAGGAAAATGAAGACTATCACATCATTCTACAGTCTATAAAACATGGACAAATTTTAAGTGAAAAGTCATTTGAAACCCGTAAGTAATTTGTATTTTTTGTTCATCTATATTGCCTAATTATAAAAGGGAAACAATTTTATTACCAGATAATCTGAATTTTACAGTAAGTAACAGGTATATGATAGTCCAAAATTGCATCATCATGTAGTGTTTTGTTTTTTAACATAATGTAAATTTCAAAATTTAAAGGAAATTGTAAACTAAAGTAAGAATAAGATTTTCATTTTTGACACTTGATGTGTACTAATATGAATAGATAGGCATAGTAGAGATGTTACATGTAATCCATATTATCTACAATATTATAATGCAGATTTGTAATCTAAGTCATTCATTTTAGGTAGAGTACAAGAAACTCCCATAGAGTCTAGAAAATATTTTATAGTAGATAATATGCTTTCCTCTCATGGTGATTCTTTTGTAATATACTTCGGTATCTTGTGTTTCATTCAGTTTTATTTGAATCCAACTAATTATGGTCCTTGATTTTTTAGGTGGTTTCTCAACTAGCAATATTAAAACAAAAGCAACAAGCACAAGTGTTTCCTTTAACTGGAGTGTGCTGTCTTCCAGTGACATTTTAGTGTCAATATCTCTCAGTAATTCTACACAAATTATGGAAAATAATATTACAGCTTATGAGTGGGCTAATTTAAAACCTGCAACCTTATATGCTTTTAAATTTGAATTTAAACAATTGCATTTGGATTTTATAAATGTATTTCAGAGACTGGATGTTCAAGTAGAAACAGGTATTATCGATATTTGGTTCATTATTAATATATATCTTGTAGATAACTTGGTAGATGTATTGTTCTTTTCAAAAGTGTTCAGCCTAATATTAGCCACTGTAAACTGCTAGCAAATGAACTAACATAGTCCCTTTTTATCTAACTATATCATCCTGACATTTGACTGATTTATTGAACAAGCTGGATTTAGCAAGCTTAAGTTAAGAGCCAACTTTATTTTCGTTCCACCACTTTTAAAAAACTGAACCAAATAGGTTCTGTTTTCCTTAACTCTGGCAATCGTTGGTAGCTTTATAGGTGACTAAAGTGTCTATAAATAGTCTCTGGTATTAACAAGTCTATTAAAATCCAATATAAAAATATCAATCTTTCATCCTATTTGAGACTTCTCCATTATTCATCCCACATCAGACCTGACCAAAATTTGGAATACTGCAAGGGAAGGGGAATGTATTTAATTTTTTATGGCTTCTCAGATCCATTTCCTTCCTCCACATGCTGGGAAAAGATTTAAGAAAAGAGGAGAGAGTCAGAGACAGCTAATCAGGGTGATACACTCTCTGTGATGGGCTAAGAGTCCTATTTTAATACCTTCTATAGGAATAAACTTGAACCACAATATATGTTTACAAGCGAAGTAGAGAAACATGTGAGTAGTAAGGAAAAGATAGTAAGGTAATTAAGCATCGCCTCTTCCCATCCTCCTTCTATAAAAAAAAAAACAAGACAACAGTTTCTTCAAAACATCCTTCACACATCTTCCTAATTTCAACATTGATAAAATACCAACAAGAGTTAAAGTATAATATATACTCTCAACAGGTTGATATTTTCCTGTGTTTCTATGGTGTGCAATCTTAGAGAAAAAGACTTAAGTATTTTTTGAAAGGTGAACCCATTTGAAGCCAAGTAGCAGTGGCAGAGAGAACAGTTCTTAGCCAGTATTATGTCTAGTTATTGAAAATAAAAATAAACCTGAAATAAACTTAAAAAGTCTTCATAAGAGGAAGGGAAAGGAAGGGCAACCTAAAGTGACTAAAAAAAAATCTGTGGTTTTTGTTTTAATTAAGTTATAATTTGACAATAATTTTGCATAATTAATTCTTACAACTACTTAAAAACTATTCATTTACTACTTGACTAATAGCAACTTTAGCACTTTTGCTCATTTGGGAAAAATATAGGGAAAAGTGCACCATTAATACTATGAGGTTTTCATGATTAACTACCATAGATGTTAAGAAATGTAATTATGAAATGTTATATTCCTGAATTCATCTTTCACAAAACATTTTTCTTTTGGTAGGTTCATGTTCACGAGGATGGGTAGCATTAAAAAATAGCTGTTATAAAATTAGCAAAGAGAGTATGCCGTGGGATATAGCTGAGCAACATTGTAAGTTATCTTTAAGTTCTGCACACCTTGTGGATATAAAAAATGAAGAGGAAAAAAACTTTATTTTCTCACTCCTCAGGTTGAAGAATCAAATAATAATATGGACTGGTCTTAATGATTTGAAGGTAAGTATATGTAAAGAAATGCATAAAATGATAAAACTTACCCACCCCTCCCTCCCTCAGTCTCTCCCTCCCACTGTCCGTTCCTTCCTTCCTTCCTTCCTTCCTTCCTTCCTTCCTTCCTTCCTTCCTTCCTTCCTTCCTTCCCCATTCAGTAAATACTGAGTACTTCTTGTAAGCCAGACCCTGTTTTCTTTTTGTTTCTCTGTGTCAATCTTTCTGTCTCTCCCTCCCTGCCTATCCTCCCCCACCTCTGCCTCTCTTTAGAGCAATTTAGGTTCATAACAAAATTGAGGGGAACGTGCAGAGATTTCCCACGTACCGCCTGTCTCCACATATACATAGCCTCCCCTATTATTAGCATCCCCTACCAGAGTGGTACAGTTATTACAACTGAGGAACCTGTACTGGCACATCATAATCACCTGAAGTTCATAGTTGACATTAGGGTTCGCTCTTGGTGCTATACATCCTATGGGTTTGGATAAATGTATAATAATAGACAGTAATTATGGTATTATGCAGAATATTTTCATCACCATAAAAATCTAATGTTCTCTGCCTATTTGTCTCTTCCCACCCCCTTCAATCTCTTTTGTAGGCATCTATTTCTTTATGTAGGGTTGCTTTAATTTCGGTCTTCCCTAGACCTGTCTTAAAAGTTGGTGATTTCATCCATTTCTTCAGTTATTTACCACCTAGCCCAATTGTTCTTAAATATTTACCCAGCCCACTTGTCTCTTATGAGCTCCAGACATTTATCTAATTTTCTTCTGATTATTGCTTCTGGAATTTTCCACAGACACTTTAACAATGCCCAGACTGTCATGTCATATCCTCACCAACCTGCTCCACTTCCTCTGCTTATCACCTCCATGAACAATACAGTAATGTGAACCTCCAAATATGGAAGATTTGTTCATTTTATTTCTTTTACTTACAACATGTGGGTTTATGAAATTTAATTTTACTAAAAGAGATGTGGAAAGATCTGAAGATTTTACTCAATACTGGTGAGATAAGGAAGGTGTGACATTTTCTCAAACATTCTTATCACTATGGAATATCTCATGAAATTTCATTTTGGTCAGCTTTGTGTGGGAAAACCCAAGACCTAGCACAGTTCTGTCTAGTCTGTATTTTCTTCTTGATGATCCATTTTTTAAAAATTTCCTGCCATTCAAAAATAAATCTGTTCTCCATGGGATAGCCTGGCATGTAGTGACCCAAGGCAAATCCTATCAGTTTGATACCAATTTTTCTGTGAAACTTGGCATAAGCTTGGGGAAAGCTATTGACAGTCTTTAATTACATTTTCATCTTCCTCTTTTTGAGCCTCCTTTATCTTTTCATGGGCAGTGGATGAAGCTCTAATAGAGATTCCTCAAACTGCAGGTCATCTCCGACATCTTACAAGCCTGCCTCCCAGCATGCCAGTCTCTTTTCAAGCAGACCAGTTAGTGTACATATAGTTGTTTCCTGCTGTTAGCATGATTGTTATAAACTGTTAAATTAGAATGTACTCTTCTAGTAGTTCTGGTTACTGGTTTCTGTTATAAGGTCCAGGTCATATGGTCATGATACCAAAGTGAGGATTCCCAAGGCACCGTCATGGTCACTGTGTATTCAAAGGGGTCTAAGACAGTCACTGCTTTCACGATACTTAAAAACAATTTAGGAGGTAAATGAAACATCAAGGTAACTATTAAGAAGAACTTCCTTTATACTAATAGCTGAGTCGTATAATGTCTCCAAAGTGCTAAGTACCATGCTATGTGCTTTTCTTGTATGACATATGAGGAAATTGGTGCCCAGGGAGGTTAACTTGCCCATGTGGAATGCATCAGAGTCTGCTCTTAACCATTATATTCTAACCTCTGCATCAAGCTGGTCTCTTGAGGTTAACCATCAAAGTCACCTGCAGGGTTATAAGCTTGTGACAGGTAGAGAAATTAATCTCCCCATCCACTCATGCTGAATAAGTGTGAATTTGTTACTGGACGTGGAGGATAAAGACTGTGTCTTGTTCATCATTGCGTTCCCAGCTTCCAGTTAGAGGCTGGCATTTCACAGGAATATAAAGGCTAATAGTTCTAAATTCCAATCTAGAAAGTTTATATTGGTAACTCTTATTTTGTTCTCACAACAACTTTATGAGGTAGGCACTATCATTCTCCTTTATAGGTAAGGAAAATGGAGTTCAGAAGAATCCTGGTCACATTGCTGACAAATGGCTGTGCCAGGCTTTGAATCTGTGTCAGTCTGACCAACACTGTGCCCTAACCTCTGAAGCATACTGCCTCTGAGCCTCTGTTTTCAAAACTGCTGTGCTATATATTCAATAAAGCATTGAAATAAATTTTTTTATTGAAAAATAAATTTTTCAAGGAAATAGTATTCCTCCATTCTGTTAGGTGGAATTGGAACGTATTAACATCTCTTAAATATGAGAATTGAGGTCAGTGATGGTCACCAGTGACATCCCTTAGCAGAAAGGTGTCGGCAACCTCCACTGACACATGTGACTTATATGATGACTTGAAATAAAGTAACTAACAGCTAATGAATAACGGTCTGCCCCTTCACATGCACTGCCTCTTTAATCCTCGAATAACTTAAGACGCAAGTAATATTATGATACCCACTTTTTTTGGATGAGAAAATAAAGGTGTAATGTGAAATTCAGCAGTTTGCCTGAAGACATATGGCTAATGAATGAATAAAAGTGAACTCTGTCTCTAGCTCAGAATAACTCACAAAGGAGAAGTATTTGAAGATATGACACTTTTCCTTCAAATTGGCTTATTAATTTGTATATCTTATTTCAGAAAGAAGGTCATCTCACATGGATAGATGGATCATCTTTTGGTCTTAAGAAAAATGAAATCTTTTCTTTTCCACTGCTACCCAAGAATGAAACAGATTGCTACATTTTACAGCAAAATGCAACTGGATCAAACTATTTCTTTACAAGATTTTTCTGTTATGTTCCACTGCCATATATTTGCAAATACGAGTGTAATTATTTTTATTGATATTCTCATATCATGTATCTCCCTTTTATTATTTTAAAGATAGAATTATGATTTCTAGTTACAAGTAATGCTCCTCTCTATTTTTTTCAGCACTTTCTCTGCAGGAAAACCTTTCAATCTATATAAAGGATATCGGAACAACTGAAGTTGTATTTGGTTGGCATAATTCGAACGGTTGGAATAATTTGGATAAGTGGCTAAAACTGGGATATAAAATTATTATTAAATATTATTTAGATTATACAGAAGAACAACATTTTGACAGCATATCCCCAAATGCTACAGAAAAAACAATTACCCAATTGTGTCCTGGCCATGTTTACAGATTTGTACTCTTTGCAATAAATGAATGGGAGGCAAAAACTATGTTAACTTCAATATTCGTTGTTGAAACACGTAAGTCACAAAACATCTGAAAGTATGATTTTTCAAATATTGAATATTATAATTAGCAGATATTTCCTGAAGGTCTGGTATTTTCTCATAACATTCTGGGCATACCTATATCTTTAGCCATTTTAAATTACAATGACTGTATTTATATCTTTGGTTTTTCTATTCAACTATAAACCCATAAGGGCAGGAACTATATCTATTTGTCTTATAGCACCAATTAGACTGGTGCCCAACCCACAGTGGATAATTAATACATTTTTGTGGAACTTACATTTTGATATGTGCTAAGAGCAGGAGATAAACAGGTATGCATTCTGGATTTGGGGAGGCTTACAATGAAGAGAATTTGTAAGGTGTAAAAGTAAAAGCAAGCAAATGGTAGCAAACTGTTGCAAAATAAATGGCCTAATTCCTAGTCAGTGGGACATTTAAGAAATGCTTTCTAGAATGCAGAAGATAGGTAACAGGAAGGCTCAAGGAAATAAGAGACTTAGATTCAAACTTGAAGGAAGAAAAGCACATTGTGAGCAAAAGTGTGGAGATACGAGCTTGTGGGAAAAGAATAGTGTATGTAGTGTGATTGGAGAAGATTTTCTCAGGCATCAGGGTAAATCAGTTTGTGTCGTAAGTGGTACCAGATTTGGGAGGGCCGGTAGTGTTAGTCTCAGATGATTGGACTTGACCTCAGAAGCACTGGAAATCCAAAAAGAAAAAAATTTTTTTTTTAATTTAAAAAAGGGGGGGGGGCGGCACCTGGGTGGCTTAGTTGGTTAAGTGTCTGACTTCAGCTCAGGTCATGGTCTTGCGGTCTGTGAGTTTGGGCCCTGTGTCAGGCTTTGTGCAGACAGCTGAGAGCCTGGAGCCTGCTTCGGATTCCGTGTCTCCCTCCTTCTCTGCCTCTCCCCTGCTCATGTTCTCTCTCTCTCTCTCTCAAAAATAAATAAACATTAATTTTTTTTTTAAAAGCATTGGAAATCTGTTAAGACTATAGTTTCTAAGACTTGCTGTACCTTTTACAAAACACTTTTAGTGCATAATCTCTCAAAGGTCATACCTCAACCCTGGAGTAGCTATGTAGAAATGAGAAAACTGAGCTTCAGAAAGGTTAAGTAAACTGACCAGAGGAACATGCTTTGTTAAACCATACAGGAACCCAGATGGTCTCATTTAAAGTCTTCAGCTATTATTTCTAAAGTAAGAATCAAGAAGAATGTGTGTACGTGTGTGCGCGTGTGCACATGCATGCGCTCATGTGCATGCATGTTGGGAAGATGGGGTGCATACGAGTTTGAAGCTGATATGCACAAGGTGCTTTTTAAAGAAGATTAATCTGGAAGGATTAATTAGGAAAACTGTTGCCTGGCACTGGGTGAAATGGTTTGGAGTGGGGAAATATTTCTGTAAGAGGATGAATGTCTGAGTTCTAGTGATGATGGGAATGAGGAACACATAGAATGAAGTCCCTGCTGTTTAGTTTGACAAGACAGAAGAGTTAAAAGACACGTAAGATGTGATCATGGAATGCTAGAAATGCCATTTTGGTAGTGTTTGTAATAAAAATAATGGTTGAACCAATTGCATGTGTTAAACACTTTGCCAACTGCTCTACATTCCTTATTTAATCTTCATAATAATTTTGCAAGACAACTACTACTATAATTCCCATTTACAGTCAAGAAAATGGAGGCTCTGAGACAGTAAATAATTTACTCAGGGAGTAGAGACTTGCATTGGAAAAGCCAGGACTCAAATCCAGTTTCCTTTTCTCTCTAGGCTAGAGTAGTAGGGAAGTAGTGAGAGGTGACAGATTACTCTGACAAACCATATCACTAATATGATGTATTTTTTTCTGATTTTTTAAAATATCCTAGGCCCATTATCAGCTCAAAATGTCACAGTTATTCATGTGACTCCAACAGAAATATTTTTACATTGGAATCCTCCAGATCTTGTATCTTTTCACCATTATCTTGTGACGATTTTGGATGTTGAAAACAATAAATCCGAAGAGGTGTTTGTTGAAAAACTCAACACATCAATGAGAATTGGAGATCTTAAACCTTTCCATCAGTATCTGATATATCTATTCAGTGTAGCAGAAAGAGGAACTCTAAGCTGCTCTGAGAGACCTATTTCAGCTGTGACAGGTAAGCACTGACTAATTTTGCCTTAAAAAAATATATATATACACATATATATGTATATATATAAATACACTTCATATTTTTAAAATTCATATTTGCTGAAATTATACTGATCCTTCATTGGTATGAATACTCACAGTTAAACATTTGAGTGTTGAATCAAAATTAAGCATAGATTCTAAATACTAAGTTCATTTAGATTTATATGAACTCTTTAAGCATCTGCATTGTTCCTACCAGAGTTCCCAGAAGACATATTTATTATAATAGCCTTGTCTGGAAAAGAAATTATCATGAAACATGAAGATTAGTTCATCCAGTTCTCTTTAATAACACTATATCCGACAAATAGGTCTGCAAATGTAGTTTTACTTGATTCTTCTTTTCTCACACAGTGTGATGAATTGACCTCTAGGGGGCAGTCTCATCCCAGGACTTTTGGCCAATGTATTTCTAATAATTCACCTCCACATGGCAGTTTTGAATTCTTGTCTAGAACATGATCATTAACGTAATGTATCTTTTAATTAAGCAATATATTTACCCCCTTAAGTATAAGTCAACTTTTTTTAAGATAAATACTATTGTATGAAACAATCCTTAACTAAGTAGGTTTTGGAGAATATCCCTGTGGGTGTAATTGTTTTGTTTGTGCGTGTGTATTTAACACGCCTATATGCAAAGTTCTTTGGCTGAAATTCCCAATAAAATCACAGCAGCTAAAATGTACACTAGAGCTGAGGTAGCAGGAATGCAAAACATGCATAGCCATAGTTAATTAGCCTTCTCATGCTCACTGGGAATACTTGGGATACTTTGAAAATAAGAACAAAAGATACTATTTAATGCTTACTAAATGCAAATACTTAAATACATGTATTCAAGGTTGTAAATCCTAAGCAAAAGCATTTTTCCAAGCGGATGGTAGATAGCTGATGTTTTTTCTTCGCTGAGCTCAGACAAAGCACCCTTCAATGGATAAATGCTTGGTTGAATCTTTTACACTTACAGAGATGCTTTCTTTTTCTTTTTCTTTTTTCTTTTTTTTTTTATCATGCAAGTTTCAGGTGTAAAACATTATAATTCAACATCTGTATACAGTACAAAGTAACCACCCTCAAAGTTCTAGTTACCATTCATCATGTTACAAATGACTCCCTTCACCCCTTTTGCCCACTCTCCAGCCCCAATCCCCTTTGGTAATGATAGATCTCTTCTCTGTAAAATGCTTCCATTTTTTTAAGGGAGGACAAAAACATTTATTTTTAGTTGATTTTTGGAGGGAGAAGTGCCTTAAAGTGGGAGGGAGGAGAGAGGGAGAGAGACCTAGAGAAACTTAACTGGGCTCCACACTCAGCATGGAGCCCTATGCAGGGCTCGCCCCCATGACCCTGGGATCATGAGCTGAGCCAAAATCAAGAGTCAGATGCTCAACTGACTGAGCCACCCAGGCACTCCAAAATGCTTCCATTTTTTAAATATTCATTTATTTTTGAAAGAGAGAGATAGACAGAGTGGGAGTGGGAGAGGAGGAGAGAGACAGGGAGACACAGAATATGAAGCAGGCTTCAGGCTCTGAGCTGTCAGCACGGAGCCCCACACACGTCTCTAACCCATGAACTGTGAGATCATGACCTCAGCAGAAGTTGGACGGACGCTTAACCAACTGAGCCCCACAGGCACCCCAAAGTGCTTCCAAATTTAACTGACAGGGAGACTAGGAGGATTTCTCACAGATCATTAATTTCGAACCTAAATTAAAATCTCCCATGGCATGTACCTATTTAATAGAGGAACAAGAGAAAGGCACATGTGTCTGCACTTTTAATTTTGGGGTTATTTGCTGTGCATATTAACTGTAAGCTGACGTGACACAGCAGTGCAGATGTAGGTATTGGTATTCCAGTGCTCTTTTACTCTCCTAAGGTTGAGGCAATATTCTTTTTTCATTCATTATTCACTCAAATTAATTTTTAGAATCAGGAACCACAACAGGTACTAGAGATGCAAAGAGGAGTAAAACCTGACCTCTGCCTTCAAACAGCTTACATGCTAATAGAATAAGACAAATAAATTGAGAAACAGTGCTGATGCTGTATTATAGTTGCTACTACAGGGGTTATGCTCCGGGTACTGTGGGAGCATAGAGATGGATCAATTAACCCAGAAGTTCTTCTGGTGGAGTCATGTGCTGTGTTGTGAGGAAGAGTAGGAGTTAGCGGGGAGGGGGGTGGGGGTTGTCAAGAGGATGCTGCAAGCAGGGCAGATAGCAAGTGCACAGGCAGAGAGGACTAAAGAAGAGGAATCTATCTAGCCATACCTGGGAAAGCCAGATAAGGCTTTTAGAAAGGAATGGCATTAGAACATTAGCAAATTATACGTTGTTTGGCAAGGCTGGAGTACAGGGGGCATGTGGAGAGAGTCTAAAAAATGTAAGCTAGGCACGGAACATGAAGAACCTTCATATGTATGAAGGAGTATATTTTATTCAGTAAAATTCAGCTTTTGGGGGGGTCATGGAGACTTTTGAGGACATGGAAAAATTAACAGACCCTCTCCCATAAAAATGCACATGGATGCAAGAAAATTCTGTCAGTAATTACAGGGGAATCGCAGATTCACCAAATCTCATCATTTCCTCAATCTCTGCTTATGTAATGAAATCCAGTAGATTTCATCTCAGTCCTCCACTGAAGGAAGTATTTTAAGTTTTGTAATTATACAAGAACAAAGTTCTGAAGTTGTTTCACCCTGGATTCTAGGGGGAAGTTTTTCTAATTGGATTATTGTAGCATTCTCTGATACTTACAATGTGGTGTTTTATTGTGTTGATAAAGAAATGAAGCTCAAATAAAAAATCAAATTATAGTTTCTGGGAACAAAGTAATTATGGAAATCATAGAGAATTCCTTAAATATTATTTGAACTACCGAACGGTTTAAAATTACATAATTATTCTTGGACATGATTGACCTTTGTGTTGATGAACTATTAAAATTTAGGGAAGAATATAATGCAGAACAAACAAGACTGAAAGGAGGGAATTACTATTTCTAGAGAATTGTATTAAAAATCACAAGGCTTGATAAATAAATTGTGTAAGGAGGAAGCCAAAGTATTTTTGTGAGTTATTATGATAGAATATCTGGTGATATTCTACAAGAATGGCAGGCACAACCTGATACTGTCCTTTCTATTTCCAAATGAGTGCCATACCTTTCAGAAATTAGAGGAGTAATATAAAATTCTAGCCATTTTTGTGATAAATACCAGTGCCAAGCTAAAAGCATCTATATGTTAATGACTCCCAAGTTTATATCTTTAGCCCCAGGCCTTTCTTCTTTTTTTTTTTTTTAATTTTTTTTTCAACGTTTTTTATTTATTTTTGGGACAGAGAGAGACAGAGCATGAACGGGGGAGGGGCAGAGAGAGGGAGACACAGAGTCGGAAACAGGCTCCAGGCTCCGAGCCATCAGCCCAGAGCCTGACGCGGGGCTCGAACTCACGGACCGCGAGATCGTGACCTGGCTGAAGTCGGACGCTTAACCGACTGCGCCACCCAGGCGCCCCGCCAGGACTCTCTTCTGAACTTCAGACCTAAATATGTTTATTCAGTAATATATCTCATTTGGATCTCTGATAGACATCTTAAATTCAACATGTCCAAAATGGAATGGAATGGAATTACAGATGTTTCCATCTAAATCTGCCTATAGTCCTCTCAGGTCAATTCATGGCCATTTCTTTCATCCATTTGTTTAGGTCAAAAACCTTGAAGGTATCACTGACTCTTCTGTTTTTCTTACAGCCTACACCCAATCTGTCAGGATAACCAGTTTCTATCTTTGCAATAAATCTAGAATTCCAGTACTTGCCACTGCTTCCCTTAGGCCTGTGGTCATCCTGGCCACCCTCTCTGCCAAGAGTACTGGCTTGCTCCTCTGTTTCTACCATTGACCCTCTCTATTATTAACATAATAGCCCAAGTGATTCTTTAAAATTTAGGAGACATCATGCTTCTGTATATCACTGTAGTTGCTACCTGCTTTGTTCAAAGTGAAAGCCTATGAAGCCTTCTGTTTTTTTGTTTTTGTTTTTGCTTTTTTTTCCTTCCTGGAAAACTCTTTTTTTATTTTTTATAAAAAAATTGTTTTAATATTTATTTACTTTTGAGAGAGAGAGACAGAGTGCAGGCAGGGGAGGGGCAGAGAGTGGGGGGACACAGAATCCAAAGCAGGCTTCAGGCTCTGAGCTGTCAGCATAGAGCCCGATGCAGGGCTTGAACTCACAAACCGTGAGATCATGACCTGAGCTGAAGTCGGAGGCTTAACCAACTGAGCCACCCAGGTGCCCCTTGGAAAACTCTTCTTTCAGATATGGCATGGCTAACTTTGTTAACCTCCTTCACCTGCTGTGCTGAAAATCTCATCTTTTCTTTTTTAATTTTTTAATGTTTATTTTTGAGAGAGAGAGAGAGAGAGAGAGAGAGAGAGAGACAGAGCACAAATGGGGGAGGGGCAGAGAGAGAGGGAGACACAGAATCTGAAGCAGGCTCCAGGCTCTGAGCTGCCAGTACAGAACCCAATGTGGGGCTTGAACTCACTAGCAGTGAGATAATGACTTGAGTTGAAGTTGGACACTTAACTGACTGAGCCACCCAGGCACCCCAAAATCTTATCTTTTCAAAGACACCTGCCCTGGATTCCCTATTTAATACCACAACTTCCTCCCTACAGCCACTACACTCCTGTTCTCGCTAACCTTAGCTTACTTTTTCTTTTTTACCTTAGCACTATCATATCTAATGTACTATATAATATACACTTTGGTATATGATTGTTTACTGTCTATTTTCCGCCCATTAGAATATGAACTCCATAAGGCAGTGACCTTTGTTTTTTGTTGATGTACTCTACATGCTGAGATGGGTGCCTATGCGCATTTGATGAAAAAATGAATAATTTTGGCAATGGGAACATTATTCTGATGGCACCCTTAAAATCTGAAGATTTGCTAGATACTTTTTAGTTCCTTGATGTATAATGTGCTTAATCTTATTGACAAATCTTGCATACTAATAACAAGACACATTTTTCTCTAAAATTGAGTTTCAAGACAGTGATATAGGGATTTGCTAAATTTACTTTAACCATTAACTAATATTGGGTTAAGACATTTTTACAACAGCAAGAGTAATGTTAACAATAAACTAAGATAAGTGTATCTATTTATCTGTTTCTCTAAGGTATTAATCCTCCTCAGAAAGTTCATGCTAAACCTGAAGATGTGGGAGAGGACAGTATAATTCTTCACTGGGAACTCCCACAAGATGGCCATGAGGTCTACATTCAAATCAAACCCGTATCAGATGCAAGAGAAGTCAGGAAGCTTTTTGTAAAAGATGCTAATAGATTCAAGATTGATAATTTAACCCCTGGAATGACATATGACATTGGAATGGCAACAATGATGAATGGGAACTTGAGTGAGCTGGTAACTATGCAACAAACTCTAAGTGAGAATCAAATATTTTTCATTCATAACAGATATTTGCTGATTTGGGAGTATTGTAAAATATTCCCCTACACATCCTCCTGGTAGCAGGTTTTACCCTTGTAAATAGATTGTAGGCGTGTTTGTCTGATGGTAGCCTCAGGACCTGGAGCAGTTTGTATTTCTTTTCTCCTGAAAATGCTTAATGCTTAAATAAAGGCAGCATTGTCTATGACTAAGAACTTGACCCTAAAGCCACACTACCTCGGTTTATCTGGGTTGAACTATTTGAGTGACCCTGGGCAATGTACTCAACCTATTTATGCCTTAGTTTCTTTCTACATTTGTAAAGAGGAAGAAAATAATAGTCTGTATTTTATGGGTTTTCCTGAGACTAGCTGATTTAATAAAGGGAAGGACTTAGAACAGTGCCTATAGCTATAGGCTATATAAACATATAGCTATATAAATGTTTGTAATTATTATTGAATCAACAAAGGCCTGCTGTTGTAGAACATTGACATAAAATATTGACAGTATTTATAGGTTTAGGACCAAACCAATGACAGAAATCTATGTTCTTTCTCAAATACGATTAATTCACTCAATAGATTATCATTGAAAAATCTGTTAAGGAGGGAGAATGAAAAGAAATGGGAAATAAATAAATCATATTTATGGATATTTATAAATTGTGATAAACATTAGCAGGGAAAAAAAGCAGAGTGACGTGATAGAGAGTAACTGAAGAGGGGTGGATGGTTCTAGTGTAGATAGACTGTAATGGGAGCTGTATTTGAATGGAGGCCTAATGGATGAGAAGGAGCCAGAGCGTAATAAGATGGAGAAAGGGTACTTTAGGCATGAACACCTAGCATAAAGGCGCACAAAGCCCAAAAAACAGGAAAAAGCTTGGTATATCTGAGAACAAAAAGGCCTGATACATGGTGTCTAATGAAGAGGGAGAAGGGGAATAAGAAGTGATATTAGAGAAGTATGCAGGGGTTAGATCACATAGAACTTGTAGGCTATGCCTTTTTTTCTTTTAATTTTTTTTTTAATGTTTACTTTTGAGAGAGAGAGAATGAGGGTGAGTGGGGGCGGGGCTGGGAGAGAGAGGAAGAAACAGAATTGAATCAGGCTCCAGGCTCAGCTGTCAGCACAGAGCCCACCATGGGGCTCAAACTCACCATCAGGGAGATCATGACCTGAGCTGAAGTCAGATGCTTAACCCAGTGAGCCACCCAGGCTCCCCTAGGCTGTGCTTTTGAGTTTGTTTTGAGGGCAATGGGAAGCCATTGAGAGTTTTATGCAGGCAAGTTGATGATGTGACCTATGTTACAAAAATTTCCTTCTGACTCTGTGCAAAGAATGATTTTTAAAGTGGCAGGGATGGAAATAGGGCAACTGGGTAAGAGTTTTGTGGAATTTAGGCAAAAGATTATGGTGGACAAGAAAGGGAAAGTGCAGATAAAGTAATAGATATATTTTATATTACGGAAGTAGGAAGTCTGAGCTGGTGATAGAGTGCATGTGAGGAGTATAAAGGAAGGGAGACACCTTGGGTTTTGACTTGACTGATTTGAGTAAATAGAGGTAACTGTGAGGAAGGAATGAATATTGGGCCTCACAGGCCTTTTTGGCTAATAATAAGGCAGCCTGATGGAAAAAATGAATTGGTCCAAAAAATTATGTTTGAGCAGTATGTATGTACACTCAATCAATGTAGAATCTTCCCATTTTGTCCTCCAAAGACTAAAACTAAATTTGTATATAACTTTCATATTTAAATTTCTAAGGAAACATACCTGAAGATAATTATCATAGGAAAAATTAAAAGAAAACACATGAAAAAGAGATATTGCTAAAAAATTATTTCATACCCATCAACCCCTAAATTTTTATCAGCATAATGGAAGTATGGAAATTAAAATGCATAGATAGGAAATAAACTGTAACCAATTATTAGCAGTATGAGGTTAGAGTGCCCCCACATCATTTAGGTGCTAAGTTTTCTCTCTAAAAATTTAGATTATTGAATACATTTTTAAATCAACTTCCAGCTCTAACATCCTATTTTTCTTTGATTCCATGGAACTTGGCATATTTCAACCCCTCTTCCATCTCAAATATAAAAATTTTATCTCCATTTCTAGATACAATGAGCTTTTTAAAATTTTTACTCAGCTTTATATCTCCATGTCTAAGCACAGTTCTTGACTCTGTTTAATTCAAACACTTCTTTGCAAAACTGCTCTTCTACATGGATGCTGAAACATGATTAACATATATACATCCCAGGAAAAATTACAGAATTTGAGGATTTGAGGTTAGGACAGAGATCATCTTACCAATGCCTCACCTGATAGGCAATTGCTTGCATAGTGCCTCTGATCATTTTGTAATGAATCCCTGTAATTTTCCTCTATTATAAGGCCATGTCTGTTTTCCAGAGCATCACAGAGCAAACTACTCCCTAATTCCTATGAAAGGACATCAGTTGCTTGGAAATAGCCATTAGGTATTCCTAGTGTATATAGAGTCTTCCTTTCTGGTGAATTATCTTTAGTTCCTTTAAGCATTTCACTATTTCTTATAATTCCATAGGCTTTTTTAGTCATTTATTAACCTTGGTAAACACTATTAGCATCATCAGATTATTTATCATTCATCATTTTTACTTGTCTCAGATGATGAAACAAATATTAACCTATCCCAATGTGCATACATAGAAATTCTTTCCCTGCATTGTTTGTTGATAACTATTATTTACCACATCCTATTTCTTTTCCATACACATTGAGACAGTCAAGCACAATAGAACATTTACCTTTTAATGACATTTTGTAGACATGTAGAAGAAAAACAATTTACATGTTCATTGATATCCCTTTTTCAAAGCATTTTTTAAAGCATTGTCTCTGCTTAGAAAATACCTTCAGCACCCAGGAACATGGGAGTGCGCTGTTTCCATGACTGTGCTGGCCACTCATTTCCAATCTCCAGATGTTTAATTTCTGCTCAAGGCATATTCAGAAGCTTTCAGGTCATTGTCTACACGTCCAGATGGGTATGATACTTATGGGATGTCATAGTAGCCTTTGAAAAACCATGCTTAGTGTAGAGCTTTTTAACTGAAGAGAGCTGTAAAGAATTTAAAGAGGAAACCCATAAAAAACATTAGTGATGACAAAAAAAGAAAAGATAACCGGAAAAGGAAAAACATGGTAAAAGTGCTTTGAAACACAGTAGTATACCATATGGTATTTGTTATGGGTGATATGTTGAACATTTCTTCATAACTATGAAAAATGATAAAGGCAAGAAAGTTATATATTACAAATGAATGAATTGATGGAAATAATGTACAGTTTTTATATTGTAGAATGTTAATAATAGGTATGTGTTAAAATCCATTTATACAGTACTGGCTTTAGGTAAATTGGCAGAATCATATTATCAAATACAGCATCAATGATTGAGAACAAGTTCAGTTGCATCTAATCAGATGTCACAAAACTGAAAAGGAAAGACTGTTTAATTATTCTCTGAAAGAAAAAATATACTTCAGAATGTATATCTTAGAAGAAGATATCTACTTGAAAGGACAGATCTAAGGTTATACTGGGTAGTATTTCAATAATCTACAAATAGATTTGATATTAAAATTGACCTGAGGAAGAAATAATGTGAATAGAAATCATCTAAAATTTCAAATCTGCTCTAAATGGCACAGTAGAAGATTACAGTACAAGAAAGCTCTTACGTAGAGGTCAATGAGAGTGTGAAATGTAAGCAAATCTTTCCTCTAAACTCTTGCCCGGTCTGTGTTCCTAAAAATGAAATGAAATGTCTGCTCAAAATCTGTGCCTACAGGATAAAATCTGACCTCCACAGCATGGCATGCAAGGCCTCTCGCAGACAGCGTCCAGCGTCAGAGGTGGCCTTCCATGCCTGGCCTTCCATTCCCTGTTCCTCACACACACTCCAGGCTTGAAACACCTGAGCACCTGCCATGCGCCTGGAACTAAACCCTTTGTGTATAAATACAATCTCTCATGGAATCATCACAAGGACCTTGCAAAGTAGATACTAGTCTTTTCTTCCCCATGTTAGGGAAAGAGAAACCAAGGCACAACTTGCCAAAGACTAACAACTAGTTGCCAAAGATTAGTGACTAGTAACTTGTCCTGCTAGTAAAAAGGTGAAAAAACTTGGCTGAATACATGATGATGATGATGCCCTTTTTTGGTTTCTATGCCTCACTCATGGTTTCCTCTTTGTCTGGAATTCCCTTCTTAATCATCTCTCTCTCTACCACATACTCTTTCTGGTAAACTTGTACTATCCTTTAAGATTCAGATAAAAAAATCATAGACTCTGGAAGCCTTCCCCAGTGATATCCCCTAGAATTCTTTTCTTCCCCTATTCTCAATAGCTTTTTGTTCACTTTACCAACTCAGCTCTATCCATTTGGGATTCTAGTTGGTGATTTGTGTATCTCTTTATTGAGACTGGGAACTCTTTGAAAGAAGGAACCTGGCCTTATTTACTTTATTTAAGCACTCCTCCTAGTATATAGGTTTTCAAAAGCCTTTGCTTAATAAATAGATAAAAAGGTAAAACAAATTGGAAAATTTCAGATTCCTATGTTTTTGAGACTATTATTGAGAATCAAAAAATTAAAATTAATCAGTACTTCCAAAATATGTACATACAGTCTGTCTTAGTGTCCACCTTATTGACTGACATAGTAAACATAAGTTAGCACAGGCATTTAGTGTTTTCACATATTCTAGAACATAGCAGACAAAATAGAGAAGTGTACTTGAAATTAAAAAAACAAAACAAAACACTAATTATAAATCTCTCTTTTTATCTTTCAGAGCCCAAACCAGTCCAAATTGTCATCCCATATGAAAGTCATAGTACCTCTGTAATCTTATTTGTTCAAATGCCTGATACTGGAGTGTTTGATGGCATACATATTGTAATTGAAGGAGGGCCAAATGTTACCAGGCCTTTGAAACATGACAATAAAATAACTGTTGGCAATTTAACACCAGGCACAGAATATAATTTCTTTGTTTCCATCATCAGTGGTACTAAACTAAGTAATATGTACTATGTGCCTGCAGTAAAAACATGTAAGTATTTTGGGACTTACATAAGGTTTTTTTTTTTTAATTTTGACCATGTGTCCCATTTTATATTAGTAGGCTACATTCACTTTAATGCAGTTGTTTTCAAAGATCTTTTAAAAATAATTACAAATACCTTACTACTGAACCTAATCTTTCATTGTTCTAGTATACAGATAGAGCTAACTTTATGTAAAATTGAGAAGTCATGAGTTTGTTAAATCTATCCATTAAGAAGAAAACATACTTGAATCTTAATCATAACTTTCAATGACTTATTTCAAGAGTGAGGAATGTGAATAATTTTAGGCAGATGAGAACTGGGTTATATTTTTTGAGTCTAGAGACACTTAATAGTATCTCTCAAAGCACATAATCTTAGCATGTGTTTGCTCTCCCCACGCTGCCTTTGTCTGGAAAGAATTAGCATATGTTTTCCTTCTTTGAATATTTAAAATTAGTACATATTATATTTGTTCATACCAGAACTTACATTTTGAATTTCATATCAATTTTGATTTGTTTTTTCTTTAAGTCACTCATGTATTCTACAAATAATTCATTTTGAGCATTTGGGATACATGACATTTATCTAAGATATTGACCTTGTATATATAGAAATGAATGGCACAGAGTAATAAATGCCATACAAAAATAATATGTAGTCCTGAAAATGTTATAATTCTGACTATAAACATGTCCAGGTTCTTTATGTTTTGCTCTTTCTTGTCTATAAATCTTCACATATATTATTATACCACCATGTGTCTTCTTCCTCGCGAGCTGTAAAATTTCTATTACTGTTTAAACTCACCTTTTCATAAAATACTCCCAAACTGGTACCACTAATCACGTTGTTGTAATAGAACCTTAACATATTTATAATCAGCTCAATATATATTTATACTTTGTTTTTACTTACAATTTTTATGTATTATTATATCTCTAAACTCTGCCTCTTCCTTATTTAAATTATAAATCATTATGAGCAGCATTCTATTTGACAGTTCTTGTTTTTAAAAGTAATTAGTACTTGATCTTCTACATATGTCAATATTGTGATATAATTGGCAAAATATATCAGTATATAAGATAGTAGTATAAAGCTGCAATTTTTCTAGGTTTTCTGAAATAATTTCTTTTTCTTTATGCTGAATGGGATCTTTAGCATGAAAACATAACAATTAAAGCTCATAAGATAAAATTTGGTTTTAGCTTCAGCTAATATTCGATACAAAGAGGATTCTTTTACCCCTTTGTCTGGACTTCATATTTTTCTCTATGTTGACTCTTTAGTTTATGATAATAGTTTCAGAAAGCTTAAATCTCTTTTTTTTTCTTTTAAGTATTGTACGTTTGCTCCTGGGAATTTGCTGCTATTGTAGTTTTTGCTGCAAAATCAAAATTAGCTGCTTGTTATGGTGTTTACCATAACTCTGAGTATTGCAACTGATTATTATATTTGATAAACTGTTGTGTTATGTGTAAACAACTGTTTTAATTTAGGATATAAAGATAGTTGATTAATAAACTTTACTGTTCTTTTCTCACCTTGTGTTTTTTTCCTCCTTTAAAGGGATAAATTAAAAAGAAAAACCCAGTTAGAAAACATAGAAGAATTTAAATGTGTTGTGTGTTTTGGGTAGGTCTGGAAGCACCATCAAATATCCATGAGGGCAAAGTGACAGACTCTTCCATAGAAATTCTCTGGAATCGAGCTGATGGGAATTTTCAGCATTATGAAATCACATGCATGAACTGTACTGCTGCTTTCATGGTACGTTAGAAGCGGCTCTCGGAAGCATTAAACTTGAATCTTTCATGCTGAGTCCAATATTACTGCATTCTTATGTTAGATAGTAGTGAAACTAAATAACCCCCATGCTTATTTGGTTGTGTTGAATTGTGGAACATTTTTTAAATGAACAGTTGCTAATTTATTCTTTTGGATTGATAGGTCCAGAAGGTAGTTCAAGAAGCAGCAACGTTCTCTAACCTGGATCCTGCGACAGTGTATACTTTTTCAATTTGCACTGAAAAAGAAGGTTTTAAAGACAGTGCTCCTAACGTAAAAGAAATACAGACAGGTACAGCCTGTGTAAGCCCTTGAGGTATTATTCAGTGTTCAATTCAACATTGAATCAATGTTCAAATATTTATTTCATTCTTTAGGGAAAATTTAGTCGATAGTTTGTTATTCCCAGATTTTCTTTATGGGCAGGCAGTGTCCTCTCTTGTCTCTTTTTCGGTTTCCCCTTATATGGGTCAGAAAAACCTCTTTTGTAAATGTATTGCCAGGCAGTAGAGTAGCTAATTGTCTGGGGTCTGGCCAGATTTTCCATTTGTGATTTAATTTCTTCATTGTTCAGTCAAGCAGACAATGAAGTGACATTTCCCCAGTGTTAGCAACTTACTCCCAATGGCAGATGGTGATTTATTCCATGCTTGTCATATGAAATAAGGGATGATTGGGAAGGATGTATGCAAAATGTATACATTTTCATATCTGAATGAAGTAAAATTTTCAATTATTCTATTATAACTATGTTAATGATTCTTGACAGTGGTTTATTGATTTGTGTATTTAGGAACTGGCCATAGCTTATATTCTTTTACTATAAAAACAAATAATGGAATTGGGAGAGAATATTCTTGACAATTTTGTTCTTTTCTTTTACATGGAAGAATTTTAGAGACAAAACAAAATACATATTATATACTATTTCATTTAACTTTTTTCCCTAGGAAAGAAGGGAGTATTTCACATTTAGATTGCAATTAAAATTTCTGCTGATTAACTTTGTCAGTATTTGGTATTTAATTGGAATGAGTCCTAAAAATCATTAAATATTTCGCAGATTGGTGGTGTTGGGAGGAAAAATAATGTTCTCTCCATCCTTCTAGGTCCTTTACTGAGGACCCACCCCCCCCCTCCCGCCAACCCGTGTGAGACAGATTAACAGGAGAGAAATATATATATATATACTTCATGCATACGTGGGAGAGACCCAGGGAATCTGAGTAACTCCCTGAAATGGCTTAAGCCACCACCTTAAATACCATCTCCGGCTAAAAACAAAAGAAAATGTTGAGGGGGGACGAGGGAGCCAGTTACTGGAGGCTACTAGGAAAACCTAGTAAACAAGTGTAAAGTGGTTATGCAGATTTAGGTCTGCCTTCTCCATTGGCAAGAATTTCTAGAGATTTAGTCAGACTTCTCCTAGTGTAGAGAGGGAGACACCCTTACGAATGGAGATTTTCCTTGTAAATTTAAGAGTCTCTTACAAAGGATAACTTTTAACTCAGTTTTCAGAGTTTCTCGTGTGTCTGCTGTTTCTTTTAAGAATAACCAACTCAAAATCATCCTTATGCCAAAGAGGCATATTTTGGGGTGGCATATTCTGTTCCTTTTCAGTTGTGCAAGACCAAGATACAATCTCTCCCTACATTTTTGAGGCGAGGGAAATACTGATTATAGTACTACAATAATATATATTGGTTCCACTTTAAAGTTTAAAATTATTCTTGCTGGTTTTTTTTTCTTTTTTTGACTTTTAACTTATCATCTATCAGGAAGAATAAAAGGAATGTTTTGGTTACCCTCAGAGTTTGCAGAAATTGAAACAAATCTTGAGGGTGTTTCAGGGCTATTTTAGACCAGGTGCTTTGTGCGGTAGAAAATGTTATTTTATGTGTATGTTTTAATGATATAGCCCCAAGTGCAGTTGAATTTATGAACCATAGTAGAAACTCCAATGCAATAACTGTTAGCTGGCCTACAGCTAGAAGTCTTCTGGACGGATACATTATTTCAATATCCAGCGGAATCTTAATGAAAGAGGAAACCCTGCCTTCCACAAAAAGGTATGAAAATCCTGAAAAGAAATTGTGTCAAGTTACATGGACCACGAGATTAACATTTTATATATATTTTTCAAATGCTATACTACTGGATTAATATAAACAGAAATTAGAAAATTTGTAAGACAACTTTTTTGGCTACGATGTGATTAGAAAATGTCTGAGATACAGTGACAAATCTGTTTTGCAAATAATAATAAATTAATACAGGATATCTCATGCTTGTATGTATAATACACACTTTTTGACTTAAGTGAATTTCTCTGTGTAAGAGGCTATGATTTCTAATTAACTATTTATGCTTATGAAGCATAGCGGATTGTTTCTGTGATAGACAATAAAAACACCACAAGACTTATATGTAAAATTCTCTCTGTAGACAGGGTGAGAAGATGGGAGTTTTCCAAATGTTTCTGAGCTAAATGTTTTAATACGTGAATTTTTTTTTAATGTACAGGACATTCACATTTAATAGCCTTTCTTCAGGGACTGACTTTTTAATTAGTGTTATAACTACCAAGGGACTGAAAAGAAGCCATCCCACTGTCCTCATGGTTAGCACTTGTAAGTTTATTTTATATTTAATTGACTTTTCATGGGCAAAAAATAATGGAAATGGTTGTGTTTAAAGCCAATATCTAATTAAAAATGAATGAAAATGGAAGTGGTTTATGGCATGCTTGAAGAGAAGAGAACACGGCACTTAACTTGGAAAATGCCTGAGTTGTATTCCTGCCTCTATCACTTATTAATTATGTGACCTTGGGCAAAACTATTAAGTTTTCACTTATAAAATGAGAATAATTATTCCTGCCTGGGTGCAAAATCTTGTTGATAAAATCCAAACACAAAGCTCTCTCTGCAAGTCCAAAGTACTCTAAACCTCAAGATATTATTGTCATGAAATACTCAATATTTTTCTAATATTTTGAGTATTTAACATTTTATGAAAAACAAAACAAAACTTTTAATATGAAAAAATAAATGGCACTGTGTCTTTAATTGCATTTTGGGGTTCAGTTTGCCTCTTCTGACCTTATTAGCATCACTTGCATGTATTCCTGCCTTGAGCATGTGTAGTGTTCCAAAGATTCCTTTCACTTGTGTGGTCCCGGCACATGCACCAGTATTTAATAAAGTACCAGTGCTCTGTCAGTGTGAGAGGAGGCTTAACCTCAGAATCTGCGATATGGAGGAGGAGAAAGCACTGGAAAATGAGTGATAGTCAAATAAATTCCTGGAAAATACACTAAAACATTTGAGCACTTACGATACACCAACATGATGTTATTTGCTTAAGTCACCATACTGAATCTACCCAGGTAACCTCAAATGTAGGTTAAGGCTCAGAGGTGTTCACTACTAAAGGTGAGATATTTAACCCAGGTATCTAACTCTAAAACTAATATGACATTGCTGCCTCTCATAAAGACCATCCTAAGAAACATCAGAAATAGATGAGAAACAGATGAGAAATGGCTTAATTTTTTTTTAACTTTATTTAAAAATTTTATATCAGTGAAAGTTTCCTTGCTGCTTTGACTTGGGCTGTGCCATTATCATGGTCACCATCACCATCATTGTTGTCATCATCAAATTGAGTGCTTGTTGTTTATCAGGCACTTTGTTAGGTATGCTTTATATCCCTTAATTCTGAGTGACTACTTTTATTCTGTCAATCATAATGTGATGCATATGTTTGTATTTTTTATAAATGAGGAAACTGAGGCTAAGAGAATTTCAGTAGAAATTATATCTTATACAAGATGACAGAGATTTGAACCTGTGTTTCCTTGAGATGAAATCCTGTCCTTGTAACTACTGTGCTTCAGTAGAAAGGCCACTATGTCATCTGCAGGACTCTTGTATTTCTTGGCTCTGTGACTTTGTACAAATTCTGATTCTGTTTGGACCTCAAGATCTTCATTTCTACTCTGGGTTTAATAATACCTTCATATTTCATGATGTTGCTTTGGCTGTGTTTTCTAAGACAAGGCTGGTGACTTAGTAATTTTCCCCATCTCTCTGACTTTACTATTTGGCTTTTGTCTTTTACTGTATATTAATAATTTTTTATCTTTCTGTACCTGCCTTTTTTATCAGCCGCCTCAACTCCATTTGGAAGTAGATGGAATAGTAATAAGTGTATAAAATAAAGCTAAAATATATTATGGGAATTTGGAAGCATAATAAATTAATTCCAGTTAGAAGGGAATATGCATTACAGAAAAACAGAATAAAAAAGGATAGTGAATCAGTGACTCAGATTTAAGTGTATCATTGAGCTGAATTCTAATAAACTTAAATCAATATGTAAGTAGGGACAAATAAAATCTCATGCAAAATTTGAATTTTAGAGATGAAATTATTCCAAAAAATATTAATATTTCTCTCAGTTAAAAAAAGCAATGCAACATGACAATATTTAATAGGAATTAGAAATAGAGTCATGTTACCAATTTGAAGAATAAGCTTCAAGAACCTTCTCAGTTATGATGTTTAAAGGGAAAAGGAGTTTGTGAACTTAAGGCAGGGGTGATAGATAGATCTCCTACTCTATCAGTGCATAAAATTGTAAGTTAAAAATCCCAATTTGAATTAAGTTCATACTGAATTTTGCTATGAGAAAAAAGAAATGTTAAAATCCATATTTTACATAATTTTATTGTGGGAAGAGGCTTTCTAGAAAATTGTTTTTTTCCCTTCCGTTGCAGAGTTGGGGAGACAGATTCAGGATAGATTGCTTGCACAAGATCACACAGTACTAAAACAGACTGGAAAAACCTCTGTATCCAAGTCTCTTCCATAGTGTGACAGTCAAGGTTATTTTGTGTATTCGTTTGTTTTAAGATATCATTCCAGTGCTTAGTGTCTCTCTCTGTGTATCCTGGGACTCTTCCATAGTGTGACAGTCAAGGTTTTGTTGTTTTGTTTTGTTTTTTAAAGATATCATTTCAGTATTTTATTCTCTGTCTCCCTCTGCTCCCTACCTACCCCCTCTCCTCTCTCTCTCTCAAATAAAATAAAAGGGGGGTGGCACCTAGGTGTTGAGCATCCAACTCTTAATTTTGTCTCAGGTCATGATCCCAGGGTTGTAGGATCAAGCCCTGCTTTGGGCTCCACCTGAGTGTGGAGCATGCTTCAGATTCTCTCTCTCTCCCCTGCCCCTATCCTCTGCTTGCACGCTCTCTCTCTCACTCTAAAATCGTATTTAAAATATTAGGGACTCCTGGGTGGCTCAGTTGGTTAAGCGTCCAACTTTGACTCAGGTCAGGATCTCACGTTTTGTGGGTTCAAGCCCCACATTGGGCTCTGTGCTGACAGATCAGAGCTTGGAGCCTGCTTCAGATTTTGTATTCCCTCTCTCTCTGCCCCTCCCTCCCCCACCCCGTCTCAAAAATAAACTTTAAAAAAAGTTAAAATTTTTTTAATTAAAAAAAATGATACCATTCCAGTGTCTTATTTCATTGCCCTAGATCCAGACCCACCATCTGATTTGCTGATTTTGGGGCAGGAAGAGAACACAATATATTTGTCTTGGAAACTTCCACAAGGAGGCTTTGAAAAGTTTCAGGTAAAGAACAGTGCTGCTCTCATACAACCTTGATGTTTAGTAGGGTCTTTATTTCACTCTGTTTTTATTCTTTCTTTTACATTAATGGTTTTAAAAACTATTCTATTTTTCATGCAAGATTTTCCTCCAAAGTAATCTTTTCTATTTACTGCTTTAAAAGTACAAGGTTATCATGGGAAGTGGTCAAATATGAATCAAAGTTGATAGTTTAAAAGAGTTTGGTTTTCAGAGATGAAAGGACAGTGAATGAAGGAACAGTGGTGCTGGAGGGTAAAGCTTTTGTGACAGCACTGGCCAGAACAAAGATCTGAGCTGTTTAAACTGGGTGATGTGCTATGGGCTCCCTTTCAACCTTATCCTAGAGATTTAGTTGAGTGGAGATTTCTAGCCGAGGGAGTAGGGGAGTTAAGATATACGGAGCAGCCACTTTTCAACTGGGTCTGTTATTATTTGTACTAAATATGTATGTTTTGCTTGTGTTTTGTTGTTAACAATGTAACTTGGCATCACATGGGGAAATGTATTCACCCTGCATCCTACATTGTACGGTTTGCCAAGTCAACTTCCAGGGACGGTACTGTTGCTTTGCATTCTATGGGGCCAACAACTTTTCCATACTTTCTTAGTGGTAGGAAGTGGCAGTTTGAGTTACAAGTAACAGAAAACAACCTGAAATAGTTTACGCAATAAAGACGAAAATGTATTAATACAAGAAAGCCTCATGGGGACCAAGGGAAGGGATATAACTGGGTGTTAGGAAGGCCTACAATCAGATATTTTAAGGCTGTGGAGAATCCAGGGATTATTTTCTTTTCTGTCAACTTCTGCTCATCTGCCTTATTATCACTTTTTCTGATGACTGATTTTCTTTGCTAAGCAATCTGTGTGGTGAGTGAAAGAATGCTGTGTACACTTCCAAGTACAAACGGTGCATTATCAGCTACAAAGAGACAGACTCCCCTTAAATTCCCATGGGAAGGACTGTGATTATTCCAAATTGGATTAGATACCTCGTACGGTTCCAGTTAACTGTGCTTGTAGGTCCCAAATCATGTAAAAAAAATGGTGGCCACAGGTCTATGGGGGATAGGGGTTATAAAAAGAATCATTAGTATTTGGGCAGGTACAACAAAAAATGTTTCCTGTAAGTAAAAAATAATATACTATAAAATGTGATAATTTCTCGACTCAGTGCAATCTAAAAGGAACCAGAGCAATAAAACTACTGGATACTTGATATGAACAGATCAGGTCATCTGGGTTTTATGCTTGAGTATGAATTTTTTAACAATTAAGATCAATAAGGGAAAGCAAATAATAGTTACTATATGACAGACATAAAAAGAAGCCACATTTATTTATAGTATCTGGGCTAAAGATAAAGAAGTAATGTTATAAATCTATCTTTAATTTTTTTTTAATGTTTATTTATTTTTGACAGAGAGAGAGAGACAGAGCATGAGCGGGGGAGGGGCAGAGGGAGAGGGAGACACAGAATAGGAAGCAGGCTCCAGGCTCCAACCTGTCAGCACAGAGCCCGATGCAGGGCTCGAACTCACTGCGAGATCATGACCTGAGCCGAAGTTGGGACGCTCAACTGACTGAGCCACCTAGGCGCCCTGTAAATCTATCTTTAAGACTTGTATAAAATATAGAGTCTTTTAGTGGTTCTCCACCATTTATCTAATGTACACACGACCTAGTGTGGTCTTCAGAGTCAGACTTTAACAACCTGTCTAATCTATTTTCTCTAGATTGCATATTTCAGCAGAATTGTATTGCCTACCATTATCCACATATTTTGTGTTTTCCTGATTCTATTCTTTGGTCATGTTCTTTGGAATATATTCTCTCCCAATTTTCTTTGACAATTCTTTGAGACCCTGCTCAGATATCATTCCCTGTATGAAAGCTCCCTTGAATTTATCAGCCTCCCTTATTAGAAATTTATCAGCCTCCCTTATTGGAAATTTTAGTGTCATCCTTGACTCCTTTTTCTTTCAGCTCCTTATGTACTTGTTTACTGAATCCTGATGATTCCAACTTAGAATTACTGTGAAAATCCTTTTCTTTTCTGTTTCCATCTACTTTGCCTCATTTCAGGCTCTTACTATCGTTGTTGGCTCCCTTTTGTTCCAAGGAACAACCTGACACCCGGAACAGTCCTTCTAAATCTGTTGAACCATCATCTCATCACCTTCCATTATACTCATCTTAAATTCCAGGCTTATATTGTAAATACACTAGCATTTTACTCTTTCTTTCCTTGATAGTACACACCGCTTGAGACTCATCCCTATAAGTTTTTTTTCTTTCTGATATGTTTATTGATGTATTCTTTACTCTCACCATATTTTGGGGGATGGCTTCCCCAGCTAGTTCTCAAAATAATTATTTATTCTCTTCTGTGATTCACCTAACTTTATGTTCATGTCTTTGTCATATCCTTTGTACAATATACTTGTTTTTAAAAAAAGTTTTTTTATTTGAGTATAGTTGACATATAACATTACATTAGTTTTATGTATTTACCACTTATTTTGATGTCTGCTTAGAAGCAGACATGATTACCCACCAGGAATTTCTTTGGATGCCAAAGCATATGACACAAAAGCACTCATTAGTATTTATAACAAATTGAGGAATCCCAGGATGGAATAGGTTCACAGGGGTCATATGAGAACAGGAGCAAATAGAAAGGAAGAGGGGTTGGTTTTCATTTTTTTTATTGTGCTTAGAGGGTAGAGCTGGGGCAGGAGCTTCCTGAAGGCACTAGAAGCTGTGAAGGTGGAAAGTTTTCTGCCCTCAGAGGCAAAAGAATCTAAGGCTTTCTTATCTTGGAGGCTGAGATGTAGGGTAGGTTGGGAAGAGGGATAGGGATCTAAAAGTTGTCAGTAGTCAAACAAGAAATGGAGTTTTAAATAAAAAGGAAATGGAGTTAGACTCTGTATATTATAATACTTTCATTAATTATAGTTTAAGATTAGAAGTAAAGTAAAAGAGAGTTGTTTTTTTTGTTTGTTAATTTTTTTAATGTTTATTTATTTTAGAGACAGAGCACAAGCAGGGGAGGGGCAGAGAGAGCCAGAGACAGAATCCGAAGCAGGTTGCAGGCTCTGAGCTATCAGCACAGAGCCTGATGTGGGCTTGAGTCCACCAACCATGAGATCATGACCTGAGCCAAAGTTGGACACTCAACCGACTAAGCTACCCGGGTGCCCCTGTTTTGTTTTGTTTTGTTTTGTTTTGTTTTGTTTTGTTTTAAAGGATAGGAGTGTAGTGCATGCCTTCAGGCTGAGTGGAAAGATTCCTGGAACAATAACAATTTCAATCATTCAACAAATCCAAAAGTCAACATTGAAAAAAACAACTATTTTTTTTAAAAACAAATTCCTGTCTTTACGGTGCTTACATTCTAGAAGAACTGCAGATATGAGAAAGATAATGACTGGAACAACAGTTCAAAAAAGCTTGGAGGGGGGGGAAGGTAATATCAAGTCTAAATCCTCTAAAACTAAAAGGAAAGGGCAGTATGTGTTAAAGGTCTGACTGATTAGCCAAGGGAAAAAATTTTTTTAAGTTGGCTCCACACCCAGCAGGGAGCCCAACATGGGGCTTGAGCTCACAACCCACAGATCAAGACTTTATCTGAGATCCAGAGTTAGACACTTAACCGAATGAGCCACCCAGGTGCCCAAACCAAGGCAAATTTTTAAAGTGAGCTATCTTAAATGAAATCTTCAGTCTCAGTTACCAGGTATTGTCAATTCTGTTGCTGCAATATAAATTCCAGTTGGCTCTTAACGGGTTCTCAGAAAACCAAGCCATCTAATAGTTCTCTACTAATGATGGAGTCTGCATGGCATGCAAGGTCATTGCAAGGTCTATGTCATGGAGAACATAAGAAAACTAGTATCTTCTATTTCTCATGATATTAGTAGACATCAACTTCAATCAATTCTATCTTTTTCAGAAGAATTAAGCTCATAGTGATATACTTATGCAAAATATTCTGGTAATAAATTTTGTAATAGGAGTTCCTTTACAAAGCAGAAATCCTTGCTTTGTTTTGCCCAGCATTTGGAGCACTCAAAATATAAAGAACATTTATTAGTATGGATGAACTGTGAAATTCATTTGAACACCAAATATTTGTTCTAGTGAGTAATCCTCTGAAACTGTTAGATTGCTGGCTTTCTTTTCATGAGCACTGGGAGTGCAAAAAGATTTATATGCTTTAAAAGAATCTCATAACTGTAATGGAACTGAAGGTATAATCTATTCCAAGCATGAAAGTAAACATTGGCTCACACATTTAAGACCTAAAAGAATTCAATGTGAACTTAGAAAAAATCAAATAGTTGATATAGAACATCAATGGAAGTTTGCCATTTCCTTTCTTACACCTTTCAACTGTCTTTTATGAACTCTGAGTGATGTTGTAGACCAGCTTTGTCCAATAGAAATATGATGGAAGCCATAAATAAGAGCCTTGTGTGCAATTTTAAATTGTGTAATAGAAACATTAAAAAAGTAAAAAGAAACAAGTAAGGGGCAGTCTAGGATGGCAGCATAAAAAGATTCTGAACTTACTTCCTCCTACAGACACATTGAACCCACAGCCACATATGGAATAATTCCCTCTGAAAAAGACCTGAATACTAGATGAACAGCTCCTTTCAAACTGACAATAAAAGGGGCATCTGGGTGGCTTACTCGGTAAAGTATCCGACTTCAGATCGGGTCATGATCTCATGGTTCGTGGATTCAAGCCCTGTGTCGGGCTCTGTGCTGACAGTTCAGAGCCTGGGGCCTGCTTCGGATTCTGTGTGTCCTCTCTCTCTGCCCTTACCCCACTCATGCTCTGTCTCAATCTCTCTCAAAAAAAAGGGGGGACCATATTGAGATGGGTAGGAGAGGCTGAGATTCAGTCTTGCCAAAAACCCCATCCCTCACATAGCAACCCACAATAGGGAGGGATGTCACAAATCTGGAACTTCTCCCTGAGAAGCAAAGGTTTCATACCCCACATCAGGCACCCCAGCCCCTAAGATCTGCAGCAGAGAGATGAGCCCCCAAAACATGTGGCTTTGAAAACCAATGAGATTGTAAAGTATTGAGATACTACTTTAAGGGATTGCACACAGATTCACTCTCCTTTTCAAAGCAATAGTTTGAAAAGCATCTAGCCTATATGTGAAGGAGATTCATTTGCTTATCTTAAAGTTTCTAGTGGAGTGGAAGTGGCCTGTTGGGACTCTGTCTAATGACAGGGGTCCTGGCAGGAGCCATTTTTGTGCTGTTCTCTACCTTGCTAGCACTGGTGGGCACTTGTAGTCCCTATATTCTCCCACTGCCCTGGTAAAACCAGTAGGCATCCCCAGCCCTACATTTGCCTTCTGCTTTGCTAAAGCCATAGGGAATTCTCCTACACAGGGAATGCTCCTTGGGGATCTGGTTCTGGTGGCAAGGGCTGGGAGGGTTGAGTTCCTGATTTTCATGGGATGGTAATAATTAGAAAGACAGTTTTAGAAGCCCCCACTCCCAACCCCCAGGACACTTCACAGATAGCAGAGTAAAACACACTTCCAGTCTTGCTATGAAAAAGGCCTATTTACTTGTCGTGGACCTTCATCCTGATGAGCACACCTCAGGTTTGCCACACATATAAAGGCTACGTATGTGCTCTCAGAGAACATATGCTGGGGACCACCATCTTTGTCCTTTCCCTTGGCCTCACTGAGCTTGCTGGTACCTCACAGAAATGGGCTTTTACACTCATCTGGAGCCCTGATTTTTACAACTGTGAGTCAGGGGATATTTCCCAGATCACCTGGTCTGGAGGTCAGCATGACTTATGATTGTGATCCCACAGGACTGTATATATTTTCATACATTAAAAGATGCTCCTTGGGGGTCTGCCTTCCTATCAGTCTGAAACTGGGTGATGAGTGAGATCTCTCCCTCTGGAACACTAGCAGGTCTTGGCATATCCTCTTCAACTGGCATCTATCAAGAGTAATCAGGCTTCTTGGACAATCACAAAGGTTTGAAAGATAGCCAAGAGCTAGGGCATAGTTGGACAATAAGGTTTATCTCCTACATGAGGCCTCTCCTTCAAGACTGGGAGAGGTAAATGTTTTACCTAATAACATGGACACAAACACATAAAGACCAGAAAGATGAGAGAACAAAGAAATCTGTTTTAAATGAAAGAACAAGATAAAACCTCAGAAAAAGACCATAATGAAATGGAGATAAGTAATTTGCCTGATAAAAGTTAAAAATAATAGTCAACAAAATGGTCACCAAATTTGGAAGAAGAATGGATGAACACAGTGAGAACTTCAATAAGGAGACAGAAAATATAAGAGAGTAGGAAACCAGCTCACAGAGCTGAAGAATATAGTAGCTGAGCTAAAAAACAAAACAAAACAAAACAAAACACTAGAGGGATTCAACAGTGGACTAGATGAAGCAGAAGAAAAGATCAATGATCTAGAAGACAGGACAGTGGAACTCACTCAAACAGAGCAGCAAAAGAAAAAATAATTTTGAAAAAGGAAGATAAAGGAACTTAAAAGAAAACATCAGGTGGAATAATATTCACATTACAGGGATCTGAGAAGAAGAGAGAAAGAAAGGGGCAGAAAATGTATTTAAAGAAACAATGCTGAAAACTTCCTTAACCTATAGAGGGAAACAGACATCCAGATGCAGGAAGTCCAGAAAGTTTCAAGTAAGTTAAACCCAAAGAAATCCACACCATGACACATTACAATTAAAATATCGAAAGTTAAAGAGAGAATTTTAAAAGCAGCTAGAGAAGAGCACCATCTTGTTATGTACAGAGGAAACCCTTTAAGACTTTGGACAGATTTTTAAGCAGAAAACTCCTGCTTTTGGAAGAAGAATGGAGGCCAGAAGGGAAATACACAATATATTCGGTGTTGAAATAAAAAAACTTCCAACCAAGAAAAATCTACCCAGCAAAGTTATTATTCAGAATTAAAAGATAGAGTTTTACAGACAAGCAAAAGCTAAAGGAGTTCATCATTACTAAAACGGACTTACAAGAAATGTTAAAGGGACTTTGATCTTAAAGGGCATTTATTAGGAACAAGAAAATATATGAAAGTATAAATCTCATCGGTAAAGGTAAATATATAATAAAAACAGTGGATTAATCACTTATAAAACTAGTATGAAGGCTAAACCAAAGTAGTAAAAATAACTATAACTACAATAATTTGTTAAGGGATAAACAACACCAAAAATGATGTGAAATGTGACAACGAAAACATAAAATGTGGGAGAGAAGAGTAAAACTATAGAGTTTTATAATCCATTTGAACTTAAGTTGCTATCAACTTAAAATAGATGATATATAGATTGCTTTCTGTGAGCCTCACGGTAACCATGAAGTAAAAACCTATAGTAGATACACAAAAGATAATGAGAAAGGAATATGGGGTGTCCGCATGGATGGCTCAGTCAGTTAAGTGTCTGACTTCAGCTCAGGTTATGATCTTATGGTTTGTGAGTTCAAGCCCCTCATTGGTCTCTGTGCTGTCAGCTCTGAGCCTGGAGCCTACTTAGGATTCTGTGTCTCCCTCTCTCTCTCTCTGCCCCTCCTCCACTTGTGTGCACATGCTTCCTCTCTCTCTCTCTCTCTCCCTCTCCCTCAAAAATAAATAAACATTTAAAAAAAGTTAAAAAAAAAAGATAATGAGAAAGGAATCTAAGTATAACACTAAAGAAAGTCAACAAACTGCAAGGGAAGAAAGCAAGTGAAGAAGAAAGAAACAGAGAGGAACTAAAAACCATCCAGAAAAATGCTTATCAAAATGCCAAACAATAAATACCTATCAATAATTACTGTGAGGTGTGCCTGGCTCTCTAAGTGAGAAGAGCATGTGACTCTTGATCTTTGGGTCATGTGTTGGAGCCCCACGTATGGGTATAGAGAGTATGTAAATAAATAAATACATACATACATACATACATACATACATACATACATAAATAAATAAATAAAAATAATTATTGTGAATGGCCCAAATTCTTCAAACAAAAAACAAGAAATTACTGAATGGATAAAAAAGAAGACTCATCTATATGCTGCCTACAAGAGATTCACTTCATATGTAAGGACACACACAGACTGAAAGTGGAAGGAAAGAAAAAGATGTTCCATGAAAATGCAAACCAAAAGAAAGCTGAGATGGTTATATTTATGTCAGACAAAATAGACTTTAAACAAAGGCTATAATAAAAGTTAAAGAAGATTATTACATAGTGGTAAAGGATCAATCCAACAAAAGGATATAACATTTGTATGTGTTTATGGACCCAACATAGAAGCATTTAAATATATAAAGCAAATATTAATGGGCCTAAAGGGAGAAATAGACATCAATATAATAATAGTAGGAAACTTTAATATCCCACTTGCATCAATGGGTAAATTATCCAGACAGAAAATCAGTAAAGAAACATCAGCCTTAAATGACACATTGGACCCAATGGACTTAATAGATGTATATGCAGTATTCCATTCAAAAACAGTAGAATAGGGGCGCCTGGATGGCTCAGCTGGTTAAGTGTCAGACTTCAGCTCAGGTCATGATCTCAAGGTCCGTGAGTTCGAGCCCCCATGTCAGGCTCCGTGCTGTCAGTTCAGAGCCTGGAGCTTGCTTTGGATTCTGTCTCCCTCTCTCTCTGCCCCTCCCCCACTCACACTTTGTCTCTCTCTCTCTCTCTCTCTCTCTCTCTCTCTCTATCAAAAAATGAATAAACGTTAAAAAAAAAACAAAAGCAAAAACAAAAACAGTAGAATACACATTCATCTCAAGTAAACATGGATCATTCTCCAGGATAGATCACATGTTGGCCACAAAATAAATCTCAATACATTAAGGAAGACTGAAATCACATCAAGCATCTTTTCTGACCACAATGGTATGAAACTATAAATCAATTATAAGAGGAAAACTGGAAAAGTCACAAATATGTAGCGATTAAGCAACATGCTTCTGAACAATCAATGGGTAAATGAAGAAATCAAAGGAGAAATCAACAATGCTTTGAGATATTTTGGTATAGTCCCAGTAGTTTATTTTTGCTTTTGTTTTCCTTGACTGAGGAGATATATCTAGAAAAATGTTTCTCCGGCTGATGTCAAAGAAATTACTACCTCTTTTCTTCTGGGAATTTTATGGTTTCGGTTTACATATTTAGATTTTTAATCCATGTTGATTTTATTTTTGTGTATGTTATAAGAAAGTGGCCCAGTTCTTTTTCTTTTTTCTTTTTTTTTCATTTTTTTTTTGCATAGTTTGCAGTTCTCCCAGCACCATTTATTACAGAGACTGTCTTTTCTCCATTGTATGTTCTTGCCTCCTTTGTCATGGATTAATTGCCAATATAAGCATGGGCTTAATACTGGGCTGATGCAACTTTGTTTTATATGCCTATGGTTAGTTTTTCTGTGATTTTACAAGGGATGGTAGGCATTATGGTTAATGGAAGAATCAAGGCCCTGGAATTTCTTGCTTTAAATCCCAACTTCACCTCTACTGTTAGATCTTGGCTAGTTTTTATACTCTTTGGTCTTAATTCCTCATCTATCAATGAAGATTATTATTATTCTATAGAACTGTTGAAGGAATTTAATGAGATATGTTTGGAAAATGCTCCAACATACAAATTACAGGAGCAGGTCTTTTGTCTGTTTTGGTCACCATTTGGTACCATTACTGAGAACAGTATCTGACATATAGTAGGGGTCAATAAATATTTTGATGAGTGAATAATTGAATTACTATTTTTTCTTTACTTTTTTTAGATTGTCTTAGTTCACATTTCACAATCAAGGAAGCTTAATTTTAATGTGAATCTCTTTTTAACACCTTTCTTGCCACACGACAATCGGAATGTTCTTTCTTAGAAGTAAAATATATATTATTTTTGTGTTTAAAGACTCCTACCATGGCTTACAAGGTTCTACCTTCCCTTTGTGATCCCACCCCTGTTCCTTTCAGTCTCTCCCATCTCTGGAAAGGACACTGTCCTGAAATCACTTGCCCAGTTACCTTTGATTCTTCCTATTCCCTCTTCCCTCAATCCATCTGCTAGTTCTGCTACTTATACCTCTAAAATAGGTTCTCAATGTGTCCATTTCTCTATCTCACTGTACCTCTCTTGTCTTAGGTGCTACCATTTCTTACCAAGACCAGCAGCCTAGGTGAAAGATGATAGCTTCTCACCTCCTAACTGGGCTGTTTCCATTCTTCATTTCCTTCCAATCCACTTTCCACATAACAGCCAGAGAGAGAAAAAGAGAGCTGTTAAAAACATTGTGTCTCTCATTAGTTTAACATCCTCCAGTAGATTTCCACTGCCCTTTGAATAAAATCTAAACTCCTTGCCATGATCTCCAAGACCTCATCTGATTGGACCTTCATCTAACTATCCTGTCTGCTTAGTTACTATGTTACAACCATATTCAGCTCTCTTTCTGTTCCATTAGCATGCCAAAAGCATTTTCATTACAAGGTTTTTGCTCTTGACATTTATTTTGGGATCTTGCCTTCAGTTTTGGTTGACTTTTTCCCGTTATGGAATTGTCAGTTCAAATATTATCTTCTCATCTCCTTCTCTGATTATGTAATCTAAATAAAACTGCTCTTTTGATTCAATCCCAATTCAATGTATCTGAGTTATCTCATTCATTTATTAACTGAGTTTCTTGTTGTTAGATGCTACCAATAGAAAGTAATTTCCCTGGAGCACCTGGGTGCCTCAGTTGGTTAAGTGTCCGACTTTGGCTCAGGTCATGATCTCATGGTTCGTGGGTTCGAACCCTGCATGGGCTCTGTGCTGACAGCTCAGAGCCTGGAGCCTGCTTCAGATTCCGTGTCTCCCTCTCTCTGCTCCTCCCATGCTCCCGCTCTGTGTGTGTGTGTTTCTCTCTCTCAAAAATAAATAAACATTAAAAAAAGAAAGAAAGTAATTTCCCTACAATCAGATGCTTTTTCTGTCTTCTTTATCACTATGTATCTAGTACCTATACTAATGCTTGCCCTGAATTTGAAGCTTAGTAAATATTTGATAAATAAATAAAACCTTACATTACAGTGTTTTTCCATATATGTTTGGGGTAATTATGGAGGGATGATATCAATACTGAGTATAGTATCAGAAAAGGGTGGAACTTGAGATGCACTTTTAGTAGGATTCAGACTTATGGAAAAGAAGAGAAGTTATGCTACACTAGCAAGGTCACAAAGTCAGGAGTTAGCATTCTATTTGTTATTTCTAAATGTCATTCAATAATAGGGGCCTCCTAATAAATCATTCATTAAAAATTCTATCGTTTCTGGAATGATTCGATTCAGTTCTGTATTCTGTGTAGGTATTCTCTAATGAAAATTCTAAGCATTTATGTTAATTGTAAGACATTCACATTTTTTAACTCTTGTCTGTCTGTCCTATTTCTCATTTCTCAAGACAAATGCCAAAAGGAATGATCTTTATTTGGGGTTAACTGAGGCCATAAAATTATTTGTTGCCAGATGAAATATATAGCCCTACAATTACCTTTTCCTATTTTTGCATGACCACTTTTTTCCCCTGGAGACTGTAAATTGTATGTCTACTAATGAGTGAAACTTATTCTAAGAAATCATGTTAATATTTACGATTCAGATTATTTTTACCAACCGTATTGTATCACTAATGGTTATCCTAGTCTTTCTCAACCAATGAGATTATTTGTTAAATTTTAATGAATTAAGCAACAGTATCCTGTTTGCTTTGCACAGGGTACTTGCATAATTGGGATCATTTTCCTAATCATTTA
This sequence comes from Felis catus, assembly GCF_018350175.1. Lineage (NCBI taxonomy): Eukaryota > Metazoa > Chordata > Mammalia > Carnivora > Felidae > Felis > Felis catus. The sequence continues at coordinate 103,603,124 of NC_058374.1, forward strand.
AAATTAATCATCCCAGGTCTTCAAACTATGCTTTAAAAGTATAAATAAAGCAAAAATTGCATTTTCTTCAATTGGTTTCTTTTGGACATGTAGTGCACATACTTTGGGAAACAAACAAACCTCTGTCCTTCAAATTGGACTTTAAGATTTTACATTAGATCACTGCAGACGATTTCCTTCTAACCCTTCTTTAATGTCTTACTATAACTCTTTGTGTATTCAAATCTAGCACTCCATTATGATTATATTCTATTACAAGATACTTTCTCTTACCATCCTTTTTCATATCAGAAGTCCTCAGCATTCTCCTCACTCTTCCTGCCTTTCCATATGCCAGACAAGCAAAGTAATTTTCAGTGACACCTTATAAATCAATAAACAATGAAATGCTTCTAGACCTCGTGATTATCTTCTTCCGTAACAAAACACTCTTCCCACAAGGCAGTGATAAACATATCTACCTAGGAAATTTATTTCTCTGATTCCTACCACATGACAATTATTTTCTAAAGCATAATAAAGTTTAAATAATTTATAAAATTAATGTCATTATTTTCATTTAGATATATCCTTCTTTCTGTTTTACAAACATGAAATATAGACTGAAGAAGAGTAAAGATTGTTGTAAATAGTTTTTAATGAATAAAGAACTCTCCAAGGTGTTAGAACCATCAGGTTATTCCACTGAAAATTTCTAAAGGCAATGATAATTCTCAGAGCTTTTATGAATAATTGATAGGCTTAAGTTATGATGAAAGATGGGCTGGCAAGGAGCATGACATTTATCATGCATTCATCTAACAAAAGAATTGGAGTGAGTTCTGCCTTCCAAGTGTCTGTTTTTGTTCTCTCTCTTGCTGATTTTTTTTTTTTTTTTACTCTCCTAACTAACATTGAATGGCTTCCAGTTTGTTTAACAGTCCCCCAATCTGTTTAACTGGCTCTCTCCTGAGGCACATGTGTGAGTTCTCTGGAAGGCTCTGGGGGTTGTCCTCATTGTCCATTTCCTTGATGTGATGGACCCAGTTCTGGCTTGCCTTTTTCTATGCCATTATATCCCATTGCTTTTTGCTGTCAGGGTCTCTGCACAAAGGTCAGCCTTCTTGGATGGGGTCCTGGTAAGATGATTTAAGACTGACTACTCCTCATGGTTTGTACTTGACTCATGGATTGCCCTGACAAAGAGTGGATATACAGATTACTCCACAGCTCTTTCTTTTTCTTTTTTCTTTTTTTTTTCTTTTTCTTTTTTTTTTTTTTTTGGCGATGTTCTTTCTTTCTAACGTCCTTTTTCTCTAATCAGGTACATGAGCAGGAAGTCTGCTGTCTAAGTACATGTCCGTCCAAGAGGTATTGTTCTTTCTAGTAGGCACCCTCAATTTATGGTAGTGGTACATGTTGGTGTCTCATTTATCTGCAGTGTGGAATGTGGGCAGAAGCACCCTATTACCATACCTTGGGCAGTCAGGGAAAAGCCATGGTATTCTCCACTAGGCCAGAAACTTGGGACTCCAATGATTCCTGCTTTCTCCTCTTCCAGTCTTCTGCTTACATGGAGTTGGGGGAGTGTATATGTAATTTTACATGATTTTTTTTTGTTTTCAGGTGACCAATACGAAAAGTCCAATTCATTATGCAGTACATCTATTATACACATATCCACACATAAGCAGAATATATGCATATATATACACACATGTCAAAAATATGTATTTTAAATATTTAATTTATATACATATATGTACATATGGATGTGTGTATATATATATTTAAATTGAAAATTAAAAATATATTTATTTAAATTGAAAATTAAAAATAATTGAAAATTATTGAAAAAATTGAAAAATTTTCAATTGAAAAATTTAAAATTATTGAAAAATATTGAAAATAATTAAATTTAAAATGAAATATTTTAAATTTCATTTAAATGAAATGAAATTTAAAAATGGTTTGAGACTATTGGCATTTTAGTAGAGAAACTTCCAAGTCTATCCATTATGCATACTACTATGTGAGTCAACTTCCCTAAGTTATTCATCATCAGCTAGTCCCAAATTACTCCTTAGTGAAGACAGGAAGAATCACAACCCTTCCTTGCTGTATTAATGAATGTATGTGAATTAGACTGGTACAGAGTTGGTGCTAAGTAAATTCTTTCTAGACAATTCTTTTTAAGCAATTAAATTTTTCTCTCTTTGTCCAGATAGCCTATTGTATGACTTCTAGAAAGGAAAAGATATTTAAAATAATTGTTTATGGCAACAAAGCCAAAGTAAAGAATTTGACTCCAGGTGTGGACTACATGTTCGAGGTAAAGACAGTTAAAGGCAGAGATTACAGTGTATCTGTAATGGAGAAAGTGGCTACAAGTAAGATTATATCATAAATTCTTTATTGTTTTATGAGAACTTATTTTAGCTTAACATAATGAAGCTATTTTATTTTATTTTTTATTTATTTTTTAAAGCCTTTTTTAAAATATAATTTATTGTCAAATTGGCTCACATATAGTGTGTAAGGTGTGCTCTTGGGTTTGGGGTAGATTCCTGTGGCTCATTGCTTACATACAACATCCAGTGCTCATCCCCACAAGTGCCCTCCTCAATGGCCATCACCAATTTTCTTCTCTACCCCAGCCCCCCACTCACCCTCAGTTTGTTCTCTGTATTTAAGAGTCTCATGGTTTTCCTCCCTCCCTCTCTGTAACAATTTTTCCCCCTTCCCTTCCTCCATGGTCTTCTGTTAAGTTTCTCAAGATCCACCTATGAATGAAAACATGGTATCTGTCCTTCTCTGACTGACATTTCACTCAGCATAATACCTTCCAGTTCCATCCACATTGCTACAAATGGCATGATAAAGCTCTTTTAAAACAAAGCCTGTGGGTGCCTTGGTGACTCAGTTAGGTGACTCAGTCAGTTAAGCATCTGGCTCTTGATTTCAGCTCAGGCCATGATCTCACAGTTCAGGGATCGAGCCTGGTGTTGGGCTTTTTGCTGACAGCTCAGAGCCTGCTTGCAATTCTCTCTCCCTCTCTCTCTACCCCTCCCCCACTTACATGTGTGCGAGTGTAAGAGAGTGCAAGTGCATCTCTCTCTCTAAATGAATAAATAATAAACTTAAAAAACCCATTAAGCCTGATAATAATAATTATATCTATAAAAATATGATTAAGAGAATTCTCAAAAAACACATGAACTAAAAAAAAATATTTGTATGCCTAAATGTATTGGGAACTACCTAGAGGTGTTTTTTTAATAATCTGAAGCCAACATATATACATATATATAAGTGTGTGTATGTATTGTATGTCACATATATGAATATACATGTATGTATATGTGTGCATATATATGTGCACATATATATGCACACATATGCACATATACACACACATATATGCATATATATACACACACACGTATACTATAGTATGAGATAATCATATAAACACAATTCATTTTCTACTGAGGAAGTGGTTTGATAAGCAGAAAACTTTTTTCTTCTGTTCCCTGATGTTTGTAAATTTACTATAAATCAGTTTCATAATGTTTTGGGTGGAATGGAGTAATAGTATCTTACCAATAATTCTTATGAAAGTTTGTGAGGTCTACAGGATCCCCTCTCAGTGGAGACCAAATGGTAGTGCAAGAAACGTTACTTCCATCGAAGAATGTATTAAAAATGCAGTAATATAGGAATGCTAAAAACTTTGGTGTAACCAGAAGAACCACATTTGAAAGTGTCTTTGTTTCTGGCCCTCATTCACTTGCTAACTTATGTGTTCTATTTCATTTTTATTCAACATCTAGCTAACTGCATCTAGTTAACTGCTAACAAACTCGTGATTATATTGTAGAAGGATACTTCTTGTTACAAGCATGTAGGAGCAGGGGAGGGGCAGAGAGGGAAGGAGAGAGAAATTCCTCAGGAGGTACCCACAATTCTATAGGAATGACTGTTGGAGTGATTTATGGTCGATTAAGGAAAGACATTTGGGAACTAAAGAGGATATTAATGTGCCACTTAAGTTAAAACTCATATATATAATGTCCTATTTCTCTGTTTGCAGAGCTGAACGTGGAGGGTGTTATACACGAATAAATTTAAGGATTATCACATAGATGATTAAATTATATTATTCATGTTTGCTTTTTTTACATATATATGTGCAATTTTAATTTACATACAATTTACCTTTTCAATAGAACCATCTAGGATATGTGGCTTAACATTAAAAGCCGTGAATACTACTTCTGCACATTTAATGTGGAATCCAACAGAGACCAACTTCACTCATTACAAGATTTATATATCAAACAGAACATTTGCAGAAGAATATCTTATTTGGGGAGTTATTACAGAGCACACAGTTACAGATCTGTCTCCTGGTGGAATATATAACATCACGGTACATAGAGTGAGAGACAATGTTGAAGGATCTGGCACATGTATCAGAGTTGTTGCAGGTATACAGATTCTTTTTGATATTAAAAAAATTCACATTTGTGTTGCATATTACACTGTTCAAGATAAAACTTCAATGCATTTTTTTGATGTTTGAAAATTTAAAGTTTATAGAATAAGGGTAAAAAATTCAATTTATTGGGATATTCTTTGAATTTTTGACATATATAAAATGCAAATTGGATAAAACTGTATCTGGCGTATAGCTAGTCCTCATGAAATGTAGCTAATATTACACTGGAGTCACATAAAATAGAGGTCCAGTTAGTGAAATTAGGTGGATGATTTGAGGATTATCCATTCTCTTAAAAACTTGTTCATTGTCTTTTGTGTCCTACTATGGGCTATGCACATAAAAAAGCATAGTCTTAGGATGTACAGAGAGTAGAAGGAATGGAAGTATAGAAGCACATATAGTATAAGCTAAATTAATAAGTGAAGCAATGGAAATAAGTTCAAACTTATTCTGGTTGCACAGAAAAGCGAATGATGAGCTTCATGGCATGGATGGAGAAGGTTCTTTGAGCCTGGTAATGACTGTAAAGGATAAGGAGTTTCTTAATCAGACTTGAGAGCATGTGAGGTGTAAGAAAAAGAGGACTCACAGAGAGAGGGAGTGGCCTCTGCAAAATCACAGAGGTGTATATAAATAATGGTGTATTTGAGGAACTATAAGAAATTCAGTATTGTAAGGTTTTGATTTTTTTATATGAGAAGAAAAAATCCTATTCTGAATAATTTAAGGCATCATTTTAAAATGCAAACAAAGCTGTGAAACCTATCAATACTTTAAATTTTTGAAAAGAGAACGTCATCACAGCAATAACTCAGAAGATTACTCTTAAGTAGTCTTTAAGGCTGTGGATTCAGCATGATCCAAAGCAGACATATAATGATAACTCAGTCTATGGACATTTGTTATGTGGCTGTTACACATAGTATTTGCTTCTAATCGCTGTTGTGATGCATTGCCCTAAGTTCAGTGGCTTAAACAACAAAAAATCAATTATGTTGTAATTCTGTAGGTAATACATCCAACACGGATCTTACAGTCTAGAATCCAAGGTATTCAGAGGTCTGTGTTCCTTTTTACATGTTCCAGGGGGGAAAACTCAATTCTTTGCTCATTTAGGTTGTTTGCAGAATTCAGTTCCTTGTGGTTGTAGGACTGAAGTAGTCATTTCCTTGCTGGCTGTCAGCTGAGAATTGATCCCAGCTCTAGAGGATGCTTCATTCCTTGGCTTGTGATCCTCTTCCTCATCTTCAAAGCCAACAAGGAAGGTTGAATTTCACTCATTCTTCAACTCTTATTTTTTTCCTGTCACATGTGACTATTCTCTCTTTCACTTATAAGGGCTTGTGTGTTTATCCTACCTGGATAATCTAGGTTGATTCTAGGTTCATAATCTTATTTCTGTGTAAAGTCCCTTTTGCCATGTAACATAACATATTAACAGGTTACAGGGTTTAGCATGTGGGCACCTTGGAGCATCATTATTCTTACAGACTATATACATTATTATTTTCCTAAGTGTGATATGTATGTGACAATGCAAAACAAGCAGTGAGTTTGGAATTCATACACCAGCTTTACTCCTGAATTTGACACTTAACTAATATCAGTCAAGTTACCTAATATCTTTGGCCTTTATGTGTCAGTGTAATTTGTAGTAGATGATCTCTGAGATTCCTTGTGGCTCTTAGACACTGAATTATACTTTGTACATTTTAAATATTGTTTATATATGGATGCTATACATCTTTACTATTTCTTAAAAAGCACGTATGTTAGATCATGTATTCAATGTCTTTTTCTTCAGTGTGTCATGATAGGCAAAGTATATAATCAAACACATTAAAACTGGACCCACTCAAGACGTTTTAGTCTGTAGCAGAGTTTCTAAAACTTGGCACTAGTGACATTTTGGGCTGGGCAATTCTTTCTTGTAGGAATCTGTCCTACGCATTGTAGGGTGTTTAGCGGCATCCCTGACATCTACCCACTATGTACTAGTAGGATCTTCTTAGTCATGATGATCAAATTTCATTTCCAGAAATTCCCAGAAGTCCAGAAATTGCCAGAAGTTGGCAAAATCACAAGTGGTCTATGGTAAGCACCAACATATGTGGTTGGATGGAAAGATCAAATAGACCACTGAGCAAAGATTGAGAAAATATTTTCCTGATGGAAAGGTAAAGGAGATTGTGCAGTGAGTGTGACAGAGCTTGCTTACCTAGAATTTGCTCTGAGGAAAAAGTAGTAACCAAAGTCATGTCAGTATCAGGGAAGTTTCATGAAAGATATAGACTATCAGCAGTCATTTTAACTAAAGAAGAGAGCGCTTTATGAAATAGTAGGAATCTGTTTTTCTGGTTGTACAGTGTGGTTTAGGAGATGGTTTTGAGAGGTGGGCAATGGAAGTCACTGTGAGAGGATAGCAGTGATTTGGGAGGTAGGTTGATACGAGGAGATAGAGAAGGGTGGTAATCTGGGTTTCCTGGTGGGGATCACTGAGGCACAAAAGATTCCGCTACCCTACTTTTTATAAAGAGAGTGGTGATAATGGAACAATGCTGGGGGGCCCCATTTTGTGCAAAGCGCTGTTGACATTAAGAGAGTGCTAAAACTAAGGAATGAAAAAAGAGAGAACACGATGGTTTTACTAAGAGATGACCAGGGTTTACATAGAAAGATAGCAGTAATAACAATTACTACTAATCACAGCTTACATTTGCCAAGCTTTTACTATGTTCAGGCCACTCTTCCAAGCATGTTACATGTATTAACTTATTTTATTCTCACAACAATGTGTGGAGTAGCAGTATTATTATCCTCAAATTGACAAGGCCAGTGAGGTACAGAGGGGTTAAGGATTTTGCCTGAAGTCTTATTTAGGTGACAGAGCAAGGATTTAAACCCAGTAATCCAGTTCCAGGGCCTATTACCAGTGCCTGTATTGAAATATGATTATTTTTTAGACTCCTGTGGCACCTAATGTGGTGCTGACTTATTAAAGGATGTTTATTTTATTTTTTTGTATGAAATTATTGCCAAATTGGTTTCCATACGACACCCAGTGCTCATCCCAACAGGTACCCTCCTCAATGCCCATCACCCACTTTCCCCTCCCTCCCACCCCCTATCAACCCTCAGTTTATTCTCAGTTTAGAGGATGTTTATTTTATTAATAGTTTTTACCTAGCCCATTTCTGAAATAAGAGGAAGCTATAGGCACTTGGTAAATATGTGTTGCCTTGACACAGGGCATACTTAGTTGGAGTCCCTTTAACCTGGGGGCCATTTCAGATAATTGTATTAGACTTAAAAATAAAACTATGGATCACCCTATTACTTGAATCCTCTATAAGATTTTGATAGATTTATTTAGGATTTCTTGATCTGCTCTTATTTGTAAGCCACTTTGTATAGGTTAGAGCAGTGCACTTATCATTGAACCTTGAGTTTTGAAGCTGTTGCTTCTAGGTCTAAATCCTGGCTCTGCCATTCACCTGTTATCTTTGAGACCTTGGTAAAATCACCTAAATTCTTTGTTTCTTAGTTTTCTCATTTTTAAATGGCAATAATAATAGTGTTTGCTTATAAATTATGACTTACATAGAACAGTGTGTGAAGGTGCTTATCACAGTGCAGAGTGTATCATAAACTCGGTAAGAGTTAGTTATAATTTTGCATGTCTTATACATGAGTACCTCCTCAGTCATAGTATACATTCTGCCCAGCCTAAGATCTAGTCACAGAAGGATTTAAATGTGACCTGCAAAGCTTATTGCAAACAGTGTTGGTATAAACAGTGAAGTATAAATAAAAATCAATAATAATGGTAATGAAACTTTTTATTATTTTTTAATTTTTTCGTATGAAATTTATTGTCAAATTGGTTTCCATACAACACCCAGTGCTCATCCCAACAGGTGCCCTCCTCAATGCCCATCACCCACTTTCCCTTCCCTCCCATCCCCCATCAACCCTCAGTTTATTCTCAGTTTTTAAGAGTCTCTTATGGTTTGCCTCCCTGCCTCCCTCCCTCTCTAACTTTTTTTTTCCCCTTCCCCTCCCCCCATGGTCTTCTGTTACGTTTCTCAGGATACACCTAAGAGTGAAAACATATGGTATCTGTCTTTCTCTATATGACTTATTTCACCTAGCATAACACTCTTCAGTTCCATCCACGTTGCTACAAAAGGCCATATTTCATTCTTTCTCATTGCCACGTAGTACTCCATTGTGTATATAAACCACAATTTCTTTATCCATTCATCAGTTGATGGACATTTAGGCTCTTTCCATAATATGGCTATTGTTGAGAGTGCTGCTATAAACATTGGGGTACAAGTGCCCCTATGCATCAGCACGCCTGTATCCCTTGGGTAATCTTCCTATTTCATTTTAAAGTAGCTGGCTTTTGATTTTTTGGCACTGTTTGGATAAGTATGTGCAACTCCTATGGATTTTCCAAGGTATATAACACTTTGGTCTCACTTTGTGTATGTATCCTCTTTTGAGTCAGAATCTACTGAGTTCCCTATGTAACTTTCTCTTCCATTTTGAATCTCTTCTTACTTTCTTTCTTTTTTTTTTCTAATTTTTAACGTTTATTTATTTTTGAGACAGAGAGAGACAGAGCATGAATGGGGGAGGGGCAGAGAGAGAGGGAGACACAGAATCGGAAGCAGGCTCCAGGCCCTGAGCCATCAGCCCAGAGCCCGACGCGGGGCTCGAACTCATGGACCACGAGATGGTGACCTGAGCTGAAGTCGGACGCTTAACCGACTGAGCCACCCAGGCGCCCCCTTACTTTCTTTCTTAAAGGTTAATGTATCATAGTTTGTGTCAGCATTTTCTTTTTGAAGTCTTTCTAGGTCTTTTGGGCTTTTTCTTTATAGACACCAATCATGAGATTATATTTCTGTTTTCTCTCAAATTCTCAAAATACACTTCCGGTAAATTTACTAAAATGTCAAGAGGAAAAGTTGAGGGATTCTTTAAAGCTATACTGTCCAACATGTAGTGATTAGCAATATATGACTGTTGAGCTTTAAGGTCTGGCTAGTCCAAATTCCTCTTAAGTGCTATAAGTGTGAAAGACATAGGATTTCAAGGACTTAGTATGCAAAACAGGGAACTAGCTCATTAATAATTTTATATTGACTATATGTGAAATGATGTGTTTGATGTATTGGGTTAAATAAAATGTATTATTGAATTAATTTTACATATTTCTTTTACATTTTTAATTTTTTTGGACAATGCTGCTTTATAGAATCACAAGATAGTTAAGCATATTTAAGTCTCTGAGGTATCCTGCAATAACAAAAGCTATTTAACTTAGAAAAGAAGTGATTGGCAAAGTGGTTTAATCACAGAACATGTATTAAACTCTAAAGATTTAGGATTCTGAGGATTAACTTGGGAAATTCTGGTCTAAAAAAATATGTAACTAAGCCTAGAATTATTTGCTATCCCTAATTAAATTGACACAATGCGATATTCTCCAGTCACATCCATCTCACAGTTTGATTTTTATCGGTTAGTAGCAAACAATTAGGCTGAGAGTAATATTTTTGCTTCATATTTTCCCACCTTTTGAGAGATTATATTCCATGAGGTATAAATTATATTTACTATGGTGTTTACTTTCAGTTAATTGAATTTTCCAGCTCATATCGAAGAATCTGCACTCTTCTACAATGGCGTAAGCATTGGCCCATCTCCATTACCTTTTTCTGAGGGCAAGGCTCCCTTCTTTCTGTCCAGATTACCACACTATCCTAATTGGCCTCCCATTACCATTTTGGCTTCTCTCCAGATATTATGCCATTCACGTACCATTTCAAAGTAATCTTTTAAAATAATAATTTTTTTAAAAAGTCACATTTTTTCCTCTTAAAATTCTCCAGTTTTCCATTGCCTTTAGGGGGAAAAAAACTAACATCTTTATTATGGTCTGTATGATCATTAGACTTCCTCTTTCTTATCTGATACCAGAAATTCAGGCTGCTTTTGTCAGTTACACTAAGTTCTGTCCATTTCCAGGGCTTCTATCCACTCTATGTTGAAAAGTCTTTACCAAACTGTCCTGAAGCTTGCAGGCCTTCCCTCTTGATCAGATTGGCAGATTACCAGACAAATACATTCTTCCTTGTCTTGATGAGACATGCTTAGCCAAGAGTCCTTCAGTGTGTAATCTTAAACCACAGTCTAGGAAACTGCATCCTATCTCACCACCATCTGGGTAGGCAGAACTTCGCTTCTCCTGTCTTGTCGTTTTTTTTTTTTTTCTTCCAAAATTTCATCCCAGGTCTTTTTTCTTCTTTCTTGCCTAAGATTTCATGGGTATTAGTTACTTTCCAGGATCCTTGAGGAAATAATATTAGCCCTTACATAAAATCAGTAGTGTGAGTAGTAATTAATTGGACTTTTGCATGTTAGACTTTTGTCTGTTTTAATGTGAGAAGAACCAAGCTCTTTTCTCTCAAGCTTGGGAATACAGAGGGCATAGATCTGTGTGCAGAAAGATCCAGGAAAAATGCCAACAGCTATGCACAACAAAGGAATTCTACTCACACAAACTGGGTATTCCTCTGATCTTTTACCTTGGGTTTACGATATTTCTAAAGAGTTATTATAAAACTACAGTTCTGCCTACATGGACGATTTGGTGATGATGTCAAAAGAATGTTTGTTGTATCTTTAAAAATGTCATAGTAGAAATTAATTGACCAATACCAGGATCAGTTACTACGGAAGCATTATAAGCATTAAAGCAACTTTTCAAAGAAGATAAAGAAAAAGAAAAAAAAAGACTTTTCTAAAAGTATCTCTCTCACCTGCCTAAATGTGAGAAATTGACCTCTTAAGGTTACTATATTATGCAATGTGCCCTATCAGTTTTGTTATGAAATGTATGTTTCATTTTTTTATATCCATTTTAAAGTATCTCTGATAGGCGGGCTTTAAAATGGTTAAGTGGAGTTCAGTGATTAATTTCAGACTCCTTTCTTTTGGAAATGGTATTAGATTGGGACTGTATCAGGTATGTTTTTCACATGCTTGGCTTCATAATCTCTTTTCCTCCCCCTATATTGTTTGTTTGGAATCTGCACTAAAGATAAGGCAGAGTGAGTATCTGACTCATTGGCAACCAATCAGAAGAACTTTATGCAGAAAACTCCCTTCAAGGAGGTACAGGCAGCATAAACATAACTCCGGAAACAGTGGAAGCAAAGGTAGAAAAATATGGTTGAAGTGGCTAGGACAGTTAATACTTATTGTTTACTTCCTATAAGAAAACAGCTTTTCTTTTAAGGAAACACATAGCTAAATATTCATTAGAAATGCTCACTCTTTAAAAACATTGGCAGATTTTAGCTACATTTTTTCCCAATTATCTTCTGCTTGTTAAAACATCCAGGTAATTGAATCAATAATTTGGATTTAAATAAGTTTCTTTAAATGATTCAAGTTTTCAATTAAAGCATAAGCTTTAACAAAAAATTTGGACAACTAACAGATTTTAATAGGTAAGATATATCCTAGAAACATACATAAATTGATATATTATTTCTGATAATTATACTTAGAAACTAGTTACTATTAAAGATTTAGATGCCTAACACCTACGTGTGACTAGAGATAATTTAAAGGACTCAGTGCTTTCTGACAGTGTGGTTATGTTGAAATCTTACAGGCTATTGATTTTCATTTTATCTTTGAATATTTAAGAGAATAATGCTATTTCAAACCTCTATTTTTCAATATCAGAACCAGAAAGACCTGAGAAACTTAAAGCCTTCAATATTTCTGCACATTCCTTTTCTCTGTACTGGAGCCTGCCCTCTGGCCATGTGGAAAGGTTTCATGTGGATCTTGTTCCTGACAGTGGCTTTGTTACTATCAAAGATCTTGGAGGTGGAGAGTATCAGGTATAGGTTTCATTATAGTACTTGCTGAGCCAACTTGTATTTATATTTGGTCCTAATAGGAAAGTTCTTTATGAAACTCATACACCATGAAAACTTACTCCTTTGAGAGTTTTTAAAAGCACAAAATGAAGACAAAAACACTGATGCTGAATTGATGAGTTTAAGTTTCAGCATCGGTGGATTGTTACCTTAGCAACATCTATGCGTTTTTTTCTTCAGTCTTACCCTGAACCTACAGCCAGCCATCCAAGGGTTCATGAATAGTTTAACAAAGAAAGGGCAGAGCTATTGAGTAATCCAGGCTCATTAATTGTGTACTTGCCAGGAGGATCTGTCTTTAAATCATTAATGCAGGCAACATTTCTCTCTAGAGCCATCAATGTGATTCCACTGCCTGAAAAATGTAATAATGATGGATTTTATAATCATTTTTCTTTTACTTTTTATTGGAACTTCAGAGACACAGGTATTTTAATATACTTCTAAAAACCAGGGTTAAGCAATGGGCTGTAGATTTCTTAAGATTCTTAAATAGTTGTTTCTTGTGACAACAAACTAGATAGATTGAAATACTGATTTAGTTCTTGATAACACAGTATGTTTTGTAAGTTTTCATTATATGTTATTGGTAAATAGTTATGTGTTAGAACAGATTTATATTTTACAATAATATGGAATTTGGAATGTTTTAAGCACAGCAGAGTTATAGAGTGAGATGTTTATTTTTGTTGTTGTTGTGATAGATTTATTGTTTTAGCTTTCTTGTTTTCCAGAAAGAGTTTTAATGCAGTTATTTGTTTTTGGTGTTCTAGGTTGATGTTTCCAACGCTGTTCCTGGCACTAGGTACGATGTGACCATCTCTTCAATTTCTGCTACAACATACAGCTCTCCTGTTAGTAGAACAGTGACAACGAATGTAACAAGTGAGTATGTATTTTCTTTTTTTATGAAGTGTTTTTATGAAATATTTGCAGCTAGTATAAATCTATTGGATGGAAATACTTACATTAGCAATATGTGCATTATATGCATGACAACAGGTTAGTAATTAACGCAAAATGGAAACTTAAGAAAGTGATCTGTTTAAGACCTGTGTTCTACCAGTTCTTTAGCTTTCTTGACTTTCAGAGAGTAATGATAATGATATTATACTTGTTTGTGAAATGGATCACAGAGACTGTTAGTAGTAATATTTAAATGATGCAGAGCCATGAAAATAAACTCACTACACTTGCTCAGAAGAATTATTCAGTTTGTAAGACTGCATTCCTGTTTTCTTAGTTTTGTGTGTAAGCTTTGCACAGATAAGTTTCTTTTTAAAACGATCTGGCATCAAAAGTGTATTTGGCCTGTAGTATGTAGTAGCATTCCATTTTTTACATTCTTACAAAAGAATGTTTTGGGTATCCCCCAACGCATTTAACCTTTTTTTTTTCTTTTGGTAGCAAAGCTCTAGGGAGGTCAAACTCACATTTGAGAGGCCGTTAGTCTTTGGGAACTTCAAAAGTCCACATCTGTAAATACTTTCTTCCTTATATGATTATGATTATGAAAATACAATAGTTGTTTGTCTTTTTAACAACATATATATATGTTTTAATAGAACCAGGGCCTCCAGTCTTCCTAGCTGGAGAAAGAGTTGGATCTGCTGGGATTCTTCTGTCTTGGAATACACCACCTAACCCAAATGGAAGAATCATATCTTACATTGTGAAATATAAGGAAGTTTGTCCATGGATGCAAACAGAATATACACAAGTTAGAACGAAGCCGGACAGTCTGGAAGTTCTTCTTACTAATCTTAATCCTGGAACAACATATGAAATCAAGGTAATATTTTTTTTTAATAATTATTTACTATTAAAATATTTCATTCATTTGGGGGCTCTTGGGTGGCTCAGTTGGTTAAGCCTCTGACTTCAGCTCAGGTCACGATCTCATTGCTCGTGAGTTTGAGCCCCACATTGGATTCTGTGCTGACAGTTCAGAGCCTGATGCCTGCTTTGGTTTCTGTCTCCATCTCTCTCTGCCCTCCCCCCTCTTTCTTTCTCTCTCTCTCAAGTATAAATAAATATTAATTTTTTAAAAAAAATTAAAAAATATTTCATTCATTTTAAAAGTGAAGGAACTTTTTCCCACCTGGTCAAGACTTTGCAGCTGAACACAGCCAAGTGACTGAAGAATGAACATTTGAGTCATGACCTCAGTGCCCATTTGGGCTCTTAACTGAACAAATGTTGTAATCTCTTTTCATTTTTAGATGTATTTATATTATTTATTTATTTTAAAACCATTTAGCTTAGTGACTTTTTAAATGAATAAATCAAGTTTAAATTGAATAACTTAGGCTTTATAGGAAAAAATAGTCTATTTTTTCATTAAATGTAAAGTTAGGTTTGTTATTTTTCTCTTCATTTTGTCGGATTTACGTTTCTCTTAGCAAATTTGAAAGTTTCTATTGAGCCAGTTTCTCAGACAACAGTGAATTCAATTCTGTTCCATTCAATAAATATTTCCTGAAAATTTACTGTGTCTTTAGAAAAACTTTTAGTTCTTTCCAATGTTTAATATGCAGAATTAAACAACATGTTATTTAGAAATTAAGTAAAGAAGGTGCACCTAGGGGGCTCAGTTGGTTGAGCATCTGACTTTGGCTCAGGTCATGATCTAACGGTTTGTGAGTTTGAACCCCATGTCGGACTCTGTGCTGACAGCTCCGAGCCTGGAGCCTGCTTCAGATTCTGTGTCTCCTCTCTCTGCCCCTTCCCTGCTCTGTCTGTCTCTCTCTCTCTCTCAAAAATAAATAAACATTTTTAAAAAATTAAATAAAGAAATTAAGTAAAGGAGAAATTATAAAAAGCAATCCTAAATTAGTTAGGCCATATGAAAATACTTACAATTAAGATACATTTGTCATATTTCCATAGTATAGGAAAGGATACAGATATCTTTTTGATCCTATTTTCAACATAACATCAATATGTTCTTTGAGCTTTGAAGATAATGGAATGTAGAGAAAAAATCTATAAAAGCTGTATAAATATGTGAAAAGACATAACTGAGATGGCTTTCTGGATGGTAAGAAATGATGGGAAAGAGAATTTGCCTGGGAGCGGTGGTTTCCTTATTGGAAGCATGCCTATTTGTGGAATAAAAGCACACAGTAAGAATTGGAAAGCATCCCAATAGTAGGGATCCTCTATATGAGAATAGTTAAAAGGAAACTTACTGATGCAGAGGTCAAGGTCAAAGACTCATGACTTGGCTATTTCACTGCAGAACCATGGGTAAAGACTAGGAATCCTTTTCTACTGGCATCTGAGAATGGCATAGTACACATAATTTCTATCA
Organism: Felis catus; assembly: GCF_018350175.1. NCBI lineage: Eukaryota > Metazoa > Chordata > Mammalia > Carnivora > Felidae > Felis > Felis catus. Next base: position 103,618,887 of record NC_058374.1, read on the forward strand.
ACAAGCATTTATTCAGATTAGCTTATATGTTAAAATACACTATTGAAGGCAATAGGTATAGATTACATTTTAATGTGATATAAGAAGCTATTGCAGACAGAAAGGTAATTTAGCTAACCTAGTTCTGCTTAGATCTGTTTTTATGGAATTTGAATTTTTATTCCTTTGAATTCTCTTACTTCAGGTCTACTGGGAAGCCCTTATTCTTCTGTTCTTTCCACACTTTATAAATCATTGTTGTGACCTTTACGCTGTTCGAATAAATGTTAGCCGTTGCAGAATTCCAAAGGGTATTTGGTGCAGTCCATTTGATATACTCAAATGTAGGTATCAAATCTATGTGATTTTGGGAAAATCCTATTAAGTACTTTACATGTGTTATTTCATTTAGTCCTTGAAACAATTCTATGACATAGATATATTGTTATCCCCATTTTAAAGAGAAGGAAAATGGGATTTACAGCAGTACTAAGTAAATTGCCTATAGCTACTCATTTGGTAATTGGTGGAATTCAATATATTAAAAAAAATTTTTTTAACTTGATTTATTTTGAGAGGCAGGGGGTACAGAGAGAAGGGGAGAATCCCAAGCAGGCTTCATGCTGTCAGCACAGAGCCCCAGACGGGGCTTGATCTCAAGAACTATGAGATCATGACCTGAGCTAAAATCAAGAGTTAGACACTGAACCAGCTAAGCTACCCAGGCACCCCAGGTGAAATTCAATATAAGCCAAGTCCAATGGCATTTGGAATAACATAAGAGTTTTGATCTCAGTAATGACATTTTCTGTGCCTATTCTAGTCTCTTTGACTAGACTATCCGAGTCAAAAGAATTTTTCCATCTTTTAAATTCAAAATACTTACTATCACTGATTAGACTTGTTTGTAAAATTTTCTTGAGTATATATTTGACTGGTTATATTGTAAATTCTCAAGCCAGATACTGTGTATATGGTTTCGTATTTGTTACAGAAATAGTCAATGTTAATATAATAAAAGTGGTTGAGCTTTAGAAATAAGCATGATTTCAATGGAATTCTGGTTCTATCACTTATTCCTGTATGACTTGCACAAGTTACGTGACATCTCTCAATGAGTTTCCTCATCTATAACATGCTGATAGGAATACCTTATGTTTTGATTATGTGGATAAAATGAGATGTGTAAAATTTCTAGGAAATTTCCTGGTACATAGAAGTTTCCCACAAGTAGTATCTGTTGTTATTATCACTACTAATTGACTACAAAACTTGACTATTAATTTTTCCATTAGAAATTTGAGAAATGTGTTGACTCAAACTATGCTGCAAATATACCCTTAGGGAAAATGAAAATATGGATTAGTTCCATGTGTGCTATCTACTTTAAGAGTATTTCAAGAATTAAGGGAAGTGTCTATCGTTTAACTTATCAACAAGTCAAAATTTTATTATTTCAGATTCTGTTTAATTAGAGAGTAAAAAGTTTGAACACAATTCTATTGGTCTATTTTAGGTTGCTGCTGAAAACAGCGCTGGCATTGGAGTGTTTAGTGACCCATTTCTTTTCCAAACAGCAGAAAGTGGTAATTTTCCTAAATCATTTATTCCCAAATTAGCTTAATTATGAGTTTTTGTCATTTGAAATAAATAAGGATATCAACTAAATATAGTGTTAAAATCCATAAAATTTTCAATAGTATGGCCATTCAATTACTTTTAGAGTCTTATTAGATGGTTATTCATTAAAATATGTATTATAATATTCTTTCTAATTATGAAAAACTTTTGAATGATATATGAAAATAATTTTGTCTTGGGAGTCTCACTGTTGATCATTTGTTGTCAGTTTTTGGGCAAATTGGATAATTACATAATTTCTCTTGCTCCTATCCTTTTTTTTTTTTTGTAAATGTTAAAGATGTAAAAATGTAATGTAAATCTAAATTTCATTATGTCAGTATTCTCCAACTCCTTTTTATTATTTATACTATATATAACCCAACTTTAAGGAATAGTTCTATGAAATAAATAAACTGCATTTATTATTGTTAAATCGGAAGTAATTTCTTCCCCATGAATAAAAATACTCTTCACAAGACTATACAGGCTAACTTGTTATACCTTACTGGGTTAATATTCCATCCACAAGTGGAAAAAACTCAGCTTCTTAACTTCCCATAAGTATTATTTCTGGTAAACATAGAATTTATTTTGGCTTTAAGATAATAGAAATACCTCTTGCACTTCCATTTTCAACTTGATGGATCCTTAGAAATGCAGGTAATATTTTCAGAAGTCTCTATATTGGATTTATGAAGTTTCTTTCTGGCTCAATAAATGCAAGCTTTGTATGGTGTATGCTTTGGAAAGTTGTAGACACTTACACATACTAGAAAATTTATGCATCTCATTAGGCTAGCTATGTCCTCAAAGTGTTGGAGAACACTTATCTGAAAGATGAAATGATTATTTATAAAACAGAAAGTTTTGATACTACAGTATTGAATCTTGACTTGAATCAAAATGGATAAATTCACTCTATGAAAATTGAGAAATAATTGGATTTTGGTACATAAAAGTCCAGAAGTAGAAGCTAGATTATTTAAAATAGAGAAAGAACTTCCAACTATAGAAAAGAGCCAGGATTATTCTTCAGACATCATGAAGTCACAAAAGGAAAGCACAAGCAGAAAAATTTGAGAAAAAAATTATTAAAGCAAGTTAATCAAATTACCATTTTTTCAAAGTGTTGTTTACCATTTAATTATTTCCCATCTATTTAATATTTTTGATCACTTTTAAAATATCTTAAAATCATTCATTTAATAAATGTTTGGTTACCTTATAAATTCAATTTTCTCTATACTTGAGTAGTTCCTTGTATCTGTTGTTGAGGTTCATTTGAAAATGTGTAGCTTGTTTGCAATTTGCCATATATATATATATATATATATATATATATGTATATATACACACACACATATCATATATATATACATATACATATCAGACATAATTATAACCATGTGTATAGTTTACACATATCAGAAATTTTAAAAGGTGATTAGGATGCATTAAGAGTGAAACGGTGGTCACCAGGGGATAGGGGGTAGGGGAATAAGACTGATGTTGTTCAAGGATACAAACTTGCCTCAAGTAATAAGTAAGCCATAGAAATCTCATGCACAATATAATGAATAGTACAATGTGATATTATAATTATGTAACATGATAGATGTTATGTTAAATATGACTACAACAGCAATCATAATACAATATGGATATATATAAAATTCACACAATGCACACCTTAAATTTATATAGTTATATGTCAAATACATTCAGTTTTTTAAAAAAATCGTGATAAAAGTTTTAACTCATAATTTTATAGCCTCATATATTTAACAACCCTTTTCCTTTTGCTTTATTGTATTTTATCCATCCAAAAGAAATTCAAGTGGTTTGATCTTTAGTGTCAGAGAGTTATATTTTCAATGTCCTTTCTAAGCTTTAATTCCATTGATGAGTTTTCCATGGAGAAAAAAATTTCCATCAATCATTCCATCCATTATTAGTGATTAATTACCCCTCCAAACTGGTTTATTTTTTTCCATTAAAATTGAGCTGACCTTGAGTTTCGTAGTTTCTATGATTTAACATAATTTATAACAGCTCTCTTTCCTAACTTCCTTATATAATTTATATGACTTTTATTTACAATTCATATTCTGGCATTCTTCTTTATAATGTGCATTTAAACTCTATATCTTAATACAAGGCATTGTTATCACTTATAGTGTTTTATCGTGAGCATCCTGTTTTGTTTTTATTCCTCTTAATAGTGATTTGTCGTGTTTGTTCTATATTATAAAGGATCATGATTATTTACATTGTCAGTTTTGCATAACTTACCTTGAAATTAATGTGCATAATTTTACTTCATTCTGGTTTCATGTTTGTTTCACACCAGGTAAAATGTCATATAGCTTGTTATTGCAGTTAATCAATAATTATTAAGAATTATTTGGTCACGAATTCTGATGAAAGTTTATTTTGAGGGTGTATAAAACTCAAAACATAATAAGCACAACCAGTTGGGTGGTATCCACTTTATGTTAGGCACTAGATATTTACATACATTCTGGAAATGTGCTTTTTGGTTTACATGACTGGCTAATTGTTTCAGTTTGCCACTTCTTCATTATCTAAGGAAACTACACAATTCCAAAATATTTCAGGAGGAGATTCATTATTCAAATTTGTTTGCATATTCACAAATAACTGTTGATTGGATATTTTTCAGATTTGCTTGAAATAGTTCATCAATGGATCCATTTGCCAAATAATCCTAAAATAAAGCTTATTTTGTCTTAAATACAAATCTGTGGGCTGAAATTCCAGGCAAAGCTAATTAAATATATTTCTAGAAGTCTGACGCCAAGTAGAGTTTTTTTCTAACATAGAATATTTAATTTTACATAATGTGAGAAGTGTAACATCCCAACATTATATGAATGCCATTCTAAGATTTATAAGTGTTTTTTTCCCTTCTTTCAAACCCTCTCACTTCCCCAGCTCCAGGAAAAGTAGTGAATCTCACAGTTGAGGCCTTTAACTATTCTGCAGTAAACCTGATTTGGTATTTACCTCGGCAACCAAATGGCAAAATTACCAGCTTCAAGATTAGTGTCAAGCATGCCAGAAGTGGGATAGTAGTGAAAGATGTCTCCATCAGAGTAGAAGACATTTTGACTGGGAAATTGCCAGAATGCAATGTAAGTGTTATGAACACTTTCTATGTCTCAAAAATTCTAGGTGAAATTATAACTTGAAGTTTCCAGCATTTGAAAAAAAATTTTTAGGCCACTGTGCTTATTAGCTGCTTGATTACTTATAGTATTAGGTTATAGTATCATGTTATACACAATTGGCTTATTCAAGGTAGAATAAGTGAAGGGTTTGAGAATTCAAGAAATATAAAAATCTCACAGGGATCTCTGGAGAGACTTCTTAAAAGGAGCCGCATTTGTGAATGGACCTTGGCTTGGCCTTGGAATAAGGACATGAGAGATTGTGTGAGGGGGCTATTTTGGGTGGAGGATATTTTATAAAGACCTGAAAGAGCAAAGTATAGGATATCGCTGAAAAAAGATATTTCCATGTGACAGGAGGGGAGCAGAAGGCAGCAAAGTTATGTTTGTGGAAGTAGATTGTTTTGGTTGTGCATATCTTTGGCAAAGAATTTGTTATTACTCTAGTCATTTATGGGAATTCGCTGGGAATACTGTGTCATGCTTTTCCAAAGATAATTTTGGTGATCTTTGTGGTATTATTGATAAACAAAATTATTTTGTTTTGAATACTTTAAGTTACAGAAGTCTCATTAAACCTCCTTTTAATTTTTTAAAAATGTTTATTTATTTACTTTGCAGCGGTTGGGGGGAGACAGAGAGAGAGGGAAAGAAACAATCCAAGTAGGCTCCGCGCTGTCAGTGCAGAGCCCGATGTGGTGCTCAGACCCACAAACCATGAGTTCATGACCTGAGCTGGAATCAAGAGTCAGATGCTTAACCAACTGAGCCACCCAGGCACCCCTAACATGAATTTTAAAAATTCTTACTAATAATTTTGCTATAGCTTTACCTTTATTCTAAGCCTTTTGAAATCCTATTCATAAGAAATATTAAGGTATAAAGAATGCAATAAATATATTCTGTTCTAAAACTGTAGATATAAATAGGTAAAGTTAAAATCTAGCAAATTTGTCCATAACTTGAATAGATAACAATCTGTTAAAATCGTAATGAATCATACACATAAATTTAAGAACAATATTTATTATATAAAAGAAAAAGAAATGAATTACACTTATCATGTTCACCTTGAGATGCCAATTATTTTCCCAATGCCATTTATTTATTCACTAGGAGAATAATGAATCTTTTTTATGGAGTACCACCAGCCCTTCTCCAACCCTTGGTAGAATTACACCTCCATCGCGTACCACATATTCTTTGAGCACGTTGGCAAGGAGTAAGATAAGCTCTGTGTGGAAAGAGCCTATAAGTTTTGTAGTGACACATTTGAGACCTTATACAACATATCTTTTTGAAGTTTCTGCTGTTACAACGGAAGCAGGTTATATTGATAGTACCATTGTCAGAACACCGGAATCAGGTATGATTTCATTTTTTGTGTATGTAGAAAAAAAAGAGTTAAACTACTTAGAGAGTAATCTTTCATTTTTTTCATATAGATGTTTTTTATTAAAACTCCCTTCCCTTTCAGTAACTTTTCCCACCAATAACAGAAAATGGGCATACCAATTATAGTACTCTTTTATAATATTAACATAAGCATCTAAAATGAAAAAGGAGATTTGACCCAAAGGATTCTTGAGCTAATAACCATGATCCTAAGATAAGTTTTTATCTATGTGATCTCAACAATTTTTCATAATCATCTCTGCCCTTTTACATCTCTTGCAATCATCTCTACCCTCCTCTCACTGAGACTGCTATAATCAAATGTGGAATTAACATCTGTAGCGGCAGAAATATCACGTGATTCACATTTCAGTATCAGACAAAAATAGTATGTAAAAAATACACCTACTTATGTCTACTTTGCACTGGAGTTTCCTCCCTATGTGAAAAATGGAGACAGCAATAGAAACTTCCTTTTGGTGGTGGTGTTAGGATTCGATGAGTACAATTAGATATTATTACTACTAATTTTGAAAAGTACACTTTTCTAGCTATGGGTATTTATGTGTTTAATTATGGGATTATAGTATTATATATATGTAAATTTATGTAGTTACTGGCATGATACCCTACTAAACATGTAGTGTCAGACTTGTTCACTTGTGACTGATAACTTTTTAGGTTACTGGAAATTATTACTGGTAGGGTAATTTCACTAAAGCACAGTATTTTTTTTTTTTCTGATGACATAGCTGTCAGCTTTTATCATTTCATGAAATGAAGTTTGAAATTTTTTTCTTGATTTAAATAATCATCTTTGAATCTTACCATTTCCTCCATCCATACTTCTTTTTCTACAGCTAAAAAAAATAATTTCATGAGGCTAACACACAGTGAGATTTAGTAGACAAGAACCTTGGCTTGAGAAAAATACTTGGAATATTTCATTTCAATCAAAATGCAAAATGTAGAAACACATCTATGAAAGACAGACTTTTTAAATGTCGTTATTTTTTATATGTTACCCATGTTACATTAGAATCTTTTAACTATAGGTTATAAATTTCCCCTCAGAACCAAATACACGTATTAATACAGAAGGTAAAGACCTTTGCCAATAAGATTCTGTAGGTCCAATTAATTCCCTGATCCTTCTACCTGTGTCCACCAGAGGGAGAGTGCTTTTCAAGGCCTATGCCCAGGCCTGGTTGAATTCAATATATAAGTATGTATCAGGAGAATGTAACTGCAGGGAACAATGTTGGAATGAAACACCCTGTGCAATCATATACAGCATTTAAATCAAACTAGTTTATGTTGCAAATAAGTAGTCCATCTGATGAGCCAGCTTGTCTTGTTTAAAGTCTTCAATTCATTCAGTTTCCTTTTTTTTTAAATTAAAAAACCCTTTGCTCATAGTGTGATATTGTCTTTCTGACTTTGTGTTTTATTATGTGTTTTTAATAAAATTCCCATTTATTATTTGTTAACTTTTTTTTCTATAACCATTTTAGTTCCTGAAGGACCACCACAAAACTGTGTAACAGGCAACATTACAGGGAAGTCTTTTTCAATTTCATGGGACCCACCAAGTGTAATAACAGGGAAATTTAGTTACAGAGTTGAATTATACGGACCATCAGGTAAGTCTCAATCAGTTTTGTGTTTGCCTTTTGGAGTAAGAATTGTGTAAAATATGTTAGCATTATCAAGCTCCTTAAAAGTATCACACTCTTTTTATAAGATCCTACAATTGAAGCAAACAATAAAAAAGGAATAAGGAAGTTGAGGTTCTTTGAAGTTTTTGTTTAAAATCATAAACATTGTCCATATTCCGTATTTCATGAGGAGAAGCTGAAAGGATGAGATAAATCCTAAGTAGAGAATTGTTGGAGGACATCATGTCTTCAAATGTCTGAACAGGAGGACCTTCACTGACTCTAATTGCAAATATATTTATCAAGAACAATGGACTTCATTGTATTAAATCAGATTTCTTCTTAGAACAAGGAATGCATATCTAATAATTGGAGTTCTCTAAAAATAATATAGGCAACTACTTAATGTAGCAAGTTCTCCATCTTTGTGAATAATCAGGACCTGGAATCCCCTTGTCAGATAATTTGAGGTGTTCAGATAAGGTATTGCTAGAACTAATTTAAGTAAACTCTACAATTCTTTCCTAATCTGAGTTCTATGAAAGAAAACTTAAAAGAGTAGAGACTGATTGAGCATGGAAGTTTAGTAGGGGGCTAGGTACAATTTAGGGCTCATTCGAGGTGTGGTAGTGATAAAGTGATATCAGTCAGAGTGGATTTGTGTTTTTTTCCAGCTCCCTTCAACAAGAAAAGGGCAAGGGAATTGAAGGCTTATGTAAAGGCAGTGATTATAATCAACAATGTCATTGAGAATGGATAAAGAGTGGAAACCTAGTGGTGAAGAACCAAACCAAAAAGAATAAAATAGGTCAAAAGATCAATGGATTGGAGGTCCCAGTAAACTTGAAGACTTGTTGCTTTGGGTTCTAGAATAAATGAACAGGAGATAAGAAAGAATGGCCAAAAAGAGTTGCATGAAACTGAGATCATGGAAGATTCAGGGTTCCTGGTAATAGTGATGGCCTTGGGAGTGGCTGAGATAGGGTGGAGGACTAGATTATTTGAAGAGAGCTGGGAGTGTTTTAAGGATTGTCTGTAGGAATACTGAAATCACCACAAATTAAGATGGTTGCACTGAAGACAGTGACATCGAAACAGGCACTAAACCATCCAGAATGAGGGGAGTGACCCTGGGCTTAGAAGGTCACTGCAACAATGAGGGGTGGTGGATGCCATTGATGACATTAGATTTATAGCTGTGAGCTTTTGTAAGGAGGGAGCGCTGTTGGTCTGAGACAAGGCTATGAGGAGTAGAGAAAACATCATACCTGAAGGCATAGTCACTTGATGACCATGGAAAAAATTAGACCATCAGGTGGGGTGGCTAAAGGGACAGAAGCCGTGTTCTTAGGAGAGAGCCTGGTTTCAGCTAGAGCAAGAGATGAAAGAACTATTCAGAGGTGAAGTTGAGGGTTAAAATAATTTTGATGATGTACTATTTAAGGAGTTTTTCTCAGAAGCTAAACTAGAAATATTTTCTAAATATTAAAGAAGATAGAATGTTTAGCATTTTAAATGACTAAATTTATGTATAAAATACTGTGGCTATTTTAATATTGGCAGTAACTAATGTTTTCCTTTCAAAAATGTCAAAAAATAACATGGTAGTTGGATAGGGCTTTATGATTTAATGAAGGTTATTTTGAATACTGGAAGATTTTCATGTTCTTTCCGTTGTTTTAATTAACCTGATATCAATGCACTACTAAGGTAAATGTTTGAAAATTGTAATAATTGTGACTGTAATGTTTTAAATTGTAGTAACAAACGTTAATCGCTATATTTGGCTCTCTACTTAAATGTGAGAATGATTAAATGCTTTATGAGAAAATAATCCACAGTATCTTTTGCTTTTTGCAGGTCGGATTTTGGATAATAGCACGAAAGACCTTAAATTTGCATTCACTAACCTAACACCATTTACAATATACGATGTATATGTCGCAGCTGAAACCAGTGCAGGAATCGGACCCAAATCAAATATTTCAGTATTCACTCCTCCAGAAGGTAAGAACATCTTCTGTAGTGTGTTCATGAGATATTTTACCCTGCTTGTGTGTTTTATTGCATTGGTTAAACATTGTATTAGAAGCTGTTTGGTTTATATTTACTTAATTCATGTTATTTTCTTATCAGATAACTACCAAATGCATTCTGTGCATGTGTTCCTTAGAACATTAAACCCACAGCATGCTTTATAGAGGAACCAGAGATCAAACAAGACAGCACATTATATGTAGTGTCAGTCTGTTTGAGGCTCACAGTGAAGATTGGCAAAACCTCAATAAGTCAAAGTAAAAAAAGACATTAACATTTAACATTTAACAAAGACATTGTTGGACTCACATTATTCAATGTAGAATAGATTTTTCTCACAGAATAGTATGTAGAGGAATCCATATATCCCTAGTGCCTCTAACAAAATATGTTTATAATCAAAAGGGTATTCTAAGCAAGTGAGGATTCATCGAGGGTGCATACTACAAATTTAACAGCGCATCCTGAAATTATTAAAACGGTAGTTCTCCTAACGAAGGTTTTTTTATTTGTATGTATTAAACATTGCAGTTTGGGATGAACTATAGTGTTTCAAAAATGTTACCCCGTTATCCCACAACATATTTTCCTGACCACCATCAAACTTGCTAAATGTCTTCATTTTTACTTAGGGCTTGCAATTATTGAGAAGAACACACTTTTTTTTTTTGTGAGTATATTAATACTTTAAAAAGGTTTCAGGGGCACCTCATGGCTTAGTGGATTGAGTGTCTGAATTCAGCTCAGGCCATGATCTCACGGTTTGTGAGTTTGAGTCCTGTGTTGGGCTCTGTGCTGACAGCTAAGAGCCTGCAGCCTACTTCAGGTTCTGTGTTGAGCCCTCTCTCTCCACCCCTCCCCTGCTCGCATTCCCTCTCACCCTCTCTCTCTCAAAAATAAACAAATAAATAAATGAATAAATAAATAAATAAATAGGTTCCATATTTTTTTGTGTGTAACATACAGTAACTTGTAAATTAAATACACACGTGTGCAAGTGCACACATACACCTACAACTAAAGATTGGGCATACATTCATCAGATAAATCACTCAAGCATTTGACCATTAGAGGGCAGCAACTATTAGGGAATTTTGTTATTCTCCCCTTCAAAGAACAATTAACCATTGGTAATATTTTGCTGTTTGAAAGAACGTAAAATTATGTTTTATTTCAATTTCAAATGAAAATGTTTATGTGTATATGATTTCAATACATAGGTTAAGTAGATGCATATTTATAAGCAAAATTTTCTCATTTTTTTCCTCTTAACATTTTTCGATTGTATTCTCTCAGAAATTCTTAGCAATGTTTATGTCTTTTCCATTAGACCTTAAATCTCTCCTTATGTTCATCTAATAAGTGCTCTTAAGCATTTCTTAGAAAGTCAGAAAGCTTTATGAATAGGTAGCAAAACCAGCATAGTGACCTGGGCCTGATCAGACTAGAGTCCTTGAGTTTATTTTTAATAGCATTTCCTCCATCAACTTAATTGCAGTCAAATAAATTCAGAATTTTTGTCTTCCTTCAAATCAAGCCAGTGTAGGTGCTCCTAAACTGAATCCACAATTTAAGATTATTGTTTTATTGTCATCTTTCTTGGCCTATAGCATTTGACAGAAACAGGGGAATTGGCACATATGATGTCATGCTGTTTATTTGGGGCATCATTTAAACAGTTCATCTCCTTTTCCTTATTTCTGCATTTTTATTAAGAAAAAAATGAAATTTTAAGGACACTGTTTGGTGTATTTCACATGGCTTATTTTTTACACAAAATTGTTTTGAACAAAGGGCCCATTTGTGTATGTTTAATAAACAATTTATCCTGAGTTTTATCTTCCTACTTTCCTGACCATATACAGGTGGCTTTCAGGAGCGTCCATAGGCAACAGGTGTGTTCCACTGAGGGCAGAAATGGCATGGCCTTACCTCTGCATGCTAACTTTCCTCCGTGGAGTTCTCTTAGGATAGTTCAGTCTTCAGAAGGACTTCAATGGAATGCTCTAGCAAATGCAGTAAATGTCGCTTTCTACTTCTTACAACACCACTAATGAATCCTGGTCCTGCTAATTAAAAACTTGTAATAAAGGAATCTAAACTATATGATAACAATCTAATAACTCACTAGAACTACATACTTTCAGTTAAAATTGAAATTTTAATTTTATACTAATTTTATTTTAATTTTTTTAATGCTTATTTATTTTTGAAAGAGAGAAAGAGACAGAACGTGAGTGGGGCAGGGGCAGAGAGAGAGAGGGAGTCAGAATCCAAAGCAGGCTCCAGGCTCTGAGTTGTCAGCACAGAGCTTGACATGGGGGGGTCGAACCCACGAACTGCGAGATCATGACCTGAGCCGATGTCAGATGCTTAACTGAGTGAGCCACCCAAGAATCCCTCTTTTTTTATTTATTAAAGTAGGATTCTTTGTATTCTAATTAAGCCTACCAATTAATTTCTTCTATATATTTAAAAGTAGACTATAGTCTATTTAAAAATTTATTAACAATTTTTAAATTAATTTCTCTTAAAGCAATAGGGTTCTAACGTATCTCTAGATATTCATAGAAAAATGTTGAATTGACATCTTATAGATAATGATATATGGTATTTCAGTAATATGGGACTGATTTTGTTCACACTGAGAATGTTATGGTCATAGTCTACTTTGATCATCAAAGCAAATTAGTGTCATGCTATTATAGCAGTATTCCTATACCTTTCATAAGATTCCTACATAACCCTTAATATTTTACTGAACAGATTTCTACATAGGCATGAAAAGATGGTTTTGGAAAAATATTAAAATTTAATAATTATACAATAATTATATAGTAATGTTAAAAAGTGTGGAATTGCCTATCCCTAATGAGACAGTGCTATTGAATATAACATAGGCACCAGCATTTTCTTATCATTTCCATGAGGGTTAAACAAATCTTAAGTAAAACTTTGTTGCTTCAATATCCCCTAATAACTTTCTGTCACCAGTATTAAATATCTCATAAGAAGGTTAATATAATTTCTTAAATGCAAACAGAGTATTGAAATCTGTATTTATTCTTCCATAAATAGACTTATGAAAGGGAAGACTTCTGTCCTTCAACTTGCTACTTTCTGCAAATGGTACTGTCTTTAGTAGGGAAATCATTGAGAGAGTCAACTTTTCAGGGTTCTCAATGACTTTTATTTGTCAATAGGTATTTTTCTAATTTAATTAATTTAACTTATTAAAGTTATTAATAAATTATTAAAGTTATTAATAAGTTATTAAACTTATTAACTTTATAGGGGCTCCTGGGTGACTCAGTCAGTTGAGTGTCTGACTTCATCTCAGGTCATGATCTCACACTCTGTGAGTTTGAGCCCCACATTGGGCTCTGTGCTGACAGCTCAGAGCCTGGAGCCCGCTTCAGATTCTGTGTCTCCCCTTCTCTCTGCCCCTTCCTTGCTTATGCTCTGTCTCTCTCTGTCTTAAAAATAAATAAAAACATTTAAAAAAATTTAAACTTATTAACTTTATTAAAATGTAATTAATTTGCTAGATAATGGCAAGATTTATTTTAATGTATTTTCTTTGCCCCAGTGCCATTAGTCTCCATTTTATTTTTTCTAATAGTTTTTCATTTGAAAACTTCAAGTCATTTGGAATATTATTTACCCTTCATACATCTACTGTGTTTCTCATTTATTAATAAAATTTATATATGTATTGACTTGAGAATGATTCTTAGGTAATCCCTGTGGACAGCACCTCAGAATTGATGCTGAACCACGAATAATTGCCTTCTGTATTTGATTTTCTTTAGTTAATTTGGTATCAATAGTAATGGAGTTTGATCTAATCCATACTTCTCTAGTTTCCCCATAAGAATTTGTGGTGTAACAGATCAAGTATCTTTCTAAGGACAAGATATACTGTTGTCTACTCCATTTCCTTTATCCCCCAAGCTTTTTCTTCTTTCATTGAAAAAAGAGAGAGAGAAAGATAGCTTTACAGTTGTTCTTATACATGTTTTGGGTACATTTTTAAGGTAATATAGAACCACTTAATCTTTACTTGAATTGTAATTTTAGACATTCGTGTCACTGAGCAATACTTATTAAGTTATATTGAAAAATATAAATTAGAAGATAAAGAAACTGCTACTATTCTTCCATTTGATTACATACTATATTATTTATATATTATATCTAATATAATAAATATGTATATTTTATATACATTGAAATATTTATATGTAAATAATATATATTTATATATTAATCATCATATACATGAAAGTTTATCTGTCTTTGAAAAAATGTGTATTGGTAAATATGATAGAAACACAAGCTCTAGGGATGATATACGTTAATGAAAAGAAATTTATGAAAGAGGTGACTTGTGCAAAAGGTTTTATGTCTCTTATTTCTCTCTCTATCCTCAAGTGCCTAGAACAGTGACCAAAAGATGAGGGCTCAGTCTGTTGAATGATGGAGTGAATCAGTGATTATGGGGTCCTAGTCTAGAACTCTTTCTCCACCCTTGAAAGGTCAAACTGTATTGCCTTCTGATTAGAAATTTTGTGGGGAGAGATCAGTCTAAACAGTTATCGTTCTATATATAGATATACTGAAATGTTTTTGGAAAAGGGGAATCAAAGAATTAGCAAATTCTAGATGGCTCAGTTAGTTAAGTGTCCGACTCTTGGTTTCAGCTCGGGTCATGATCTTGCAGCTTTGTGGGTTTGAGCCCTGAATTGGGCCCTGCACTGGCAGCATGGAGCCTGCTTGGGATTCTCTCTCTGCCCCTCCCCTGCTAGTGCTGTCTCTGGCTCTCTCAAAATAAATTAATAAACTTAAAAAAAAAAATAGCAAAATACAGTTGTATCCATTTCATGTTTATCTCCCAGTTTTCTGAGCACCAGTTTTACTACCAGGCAGAACATGAAAATCTTGGTTGCAATAATCAAATAATATGCTCTTAGGCAAGAATGACTCACTCATCCATCTAGCCATTAACCATTATAAACATTTAGAAATATTTACATTAGTACAATGTCTAGGTTTTTTTAAATGATTACTTTATAGAGACAAAGGATAAAAAGCCTATGGAATGAAAACTCCATACATTTCTTATATGGTTAATGTAAAACATAATTACATTCACTAGTTTTAAATAATATTTGTGGGAGCTGTGACATTAATTTTCAGTTCCTTTTTGTTATCTTAAAAGGGAAAAAAGGCATTCTCTATTTATATTATACCCCTAATGTGCCTCTGTTCTAAATGTTATTTGCTAAAACTATACTAATGTGAAACAGCTTAGGGAAATGAATTCAATGTTTTACCACATTGATCATAAGGGGTATATTATTTTCTTTCCTGAAAATTTCATTCAAGGTTCCTTACATTCCTTTCATTCAAGGTTCCATAATTATATTTATAGATCACTTTATAGATCAGCAAACTTAGGGGAAGAGTTAATTAGCTATTCATAATCACACAAGGAGCCATAAACAAAAAGTAGACAAAAGCCAAGGGCATCTTTATCCTTGATCTATTACTCCTGTGGCACTGGGGAGTTTACTGGATGGTACTTTTGGTCACTTTCTAACTAGAATTTAAGTACTTGGTGCTTTATTTTAACCACTTATTAGTTTGTTTCTGTTTTTTTTTTTTAATTGCTGCAAGAGTGAGGGAGTCCAAAATTAGAAACTCACATAATTCATTTGTAAAGCCAGCAGACCAAAATCAAACAACTCTTCAAACAACCTCACGTAAAAAGTTAAAAGGCAACCTAATTGAATTTACCCACTACATATCATTGCATTCAGAGTCTTATGGATATTATTTTTCAATATGTTATTATAATCTTTATAAAGCCTTCAAGGTTTCTACTGTGCATTAATCATCCATAAACAGCTTTCTTTGGGAAGTTATTTTATTAATTAGTATGTTTCAAACAAATATTATGACATTTTAATTTGAGGAAATTGTTCCACGTTATCCTATTTTTATACACATTTTTGAGAACAAAATGTAGAAATTCAACTTTACCTGTGTCTTTAAAGAATCTTACACATATTTAATTGTTAATAAATAGTAAATTGTTTTAGTCTATTTTCTAATAGACTTTCTTGTGAATCTTAAATTTTGAGCTAAGAACTTAAGGAATTTTTAAAATTTAATAATATACTTTAAACTGTTTCCCTCTTTATTCATTTTTTTAGTTCCAGGTGCAATATTTGATTTACAAGTTGCAGAAGTAGAAGCTACACAAATAAGAATTACTTGGAAGAGACCACGACAACCAAATGGAATCATTAACCAATACCGAGTCAAAGTGTTAGTTTCAGAGACAGGAGTAATTTTGGAAAATACTTTGCTCACGGGAAGAGATGAGGTATTGCACTTTCATGTCACCTCTTGGTGATCCCTTTCTTTTGGTTCTAGCCCTCATAATTTGGAAAAGTTTCCAGCATGCAAACACAAAATATTTGATAAGCATCATGGTTACAAAGTGAAGTAAATTTGGGCTATGTTGATAATCTAGCGAGGCCATATTTCCTTTTAGAATATATATTATTAGTTAAATGCTGTTATTCTTTTTCAGCATATAAAATGTTAATTGAGCAATTAAGCAGGACTAAAGGAGCTTCCATAAGTGAATATTATTATGGTAATTCAGTTAACTAATTGTTTAGAAACTCCTGTTATGATTTAAACACTCCTTCCAGGCTATGCTGGCAATTTGGAATGGTTGCCAGTGAAAGGCACAGTAATTTAGCAGTTGTTGTTGACAAACGACTTGTCCTGTTCAGTCATTGGAAGCTAATTTTCTCAGGGGCACCAGGGTGGCTCAGTCAGTTAAGCATCAGACTTCAGGTCATGAACTCACAGTATGTGAGTTCGAGCCCCACGTTGGGCTCTATGCTGACAGCTCGGAGACTGGAGCCTGCTTCGGATTCTGTGTCTCCCTCTCTCTCTGCCCCTCCCCTGCTCACACTCTCTCTCTCTCTCTCAAATAAATAAATGTAAAAAATTAAAAAAAAAAAAAAGGAACCAAACAGAGTATGTTTGATTAAAGAAAGTAAATGACTAAATAAAGGAGATTAAATCATTCATAGACATAAAATAAGAGGACAATGTGTTTGCCACTATTCACAATGGAAGTCTTATCCCCCACCCCCTTTTTTTTGGTTAGAAGTACAGGCCTCACTGGTTTCCCTTACCTGTCTTTATTTACCTTACCCAGCCAGCTATTCACCTGTGAGTTTAAGCCTCCAGATTAGTCACATCCAGGTATGGGTACAAAAATAAATGTACTTAGTACCAATGAGTGCAGCAATCACTGGGCCTTGCAGACACTACCTGATGGCTATTCAGCAGTTGGCTTCTACTGTTTTGGTCCAGAATCACTGTTTTTTTCTAGCTATTTTTTCTGTGCTATTATTTTTCCCCATACATATTGTCCTCTCTATTTCTAGTCTCAGCCTTCTTCCACTTCTTGTACCTACTTGAAAATTGATGTTACTATGTTCTCAATGCACTCTGGCTGCCCAGGATTTATTGCTCCAAATTATTCACCATCTCCAGCCCAGGATTAAAATTCAATTCTATGTTTACTCCTTTTCTGTGTGCAAAAGATGTGAGTTATACTTTCTTTAATATTCTAGTTGACAACTCAGACGAAGGGCAAAGTTTAAACCTTTGCTCCTGCTAAGATAGTCTTAAATTAGATAGTTAGCTGTTTTGGGACTGGGTGACAGGTCTCCCACTTCTGTTAATGACATCTGTTGAATAGCCAGCCACACCTGTTTTTCTCTTGAAGCTAAGACGTTCTAGAAAGGCTTCTTTGTGATTCTGTCTCTGTTGACATAGCTTGTAATCCCTGTGATATACGGAAAAGGACATGAGCTTTGGGGTCATATAAATCTGGGTTTATATCCTGGTCACTTAATGGGCTCCACAGTAGAGAGATTGAGAGCATGGACCTCGGAGACAGAATGCTTGGGTTTAAAGCTTTGTTTTGCCATCATGGCTAGTTTAACCTTAGGAAAGTTGGCCTGACCCTTCTGATCTGTACAGTTTGTTCTTCTCAAAGATAGAGATTATAAGAGTCCCTATGACAAAGGTATTAATAATTACTTAGTAGGTTAATGTGCATAAAAGAGGTAGAACTATACCTGGCATATGGTAAGTGCTATGCTACATAATTGTGACCTGTTGTGGTTATTAACGATGGCATTGAAGCTTTCACCCCGTTTGACATTCATTATTAGCTTCCTTATCCTCTCTCAATAAAAGGAAACATAACACTTCTCCTTATTTCTATGATGGTATCTTTCTTTATTAGATCAGGCCCATTATTGGTATTTTGGCTCTCCCATGTGACTGGTGTTTGGGTTCATCTTTCAGGAAGTTGATGTAGCAGAGGCTCTAAATCGCAACTGACTTGGGTCCTAGTCCTGGCTCTCCCCTTTTCTAACTCTATAACCTTGGACAAGTCAAATTTTGGAGATGTGGTGCCCTCATTTTAAAAGCAGGGCTTATACACCCACCTTACAGGGTGAGAAGTAAAGGAGATAAAAGATGCAATCTCTAGTTTAATGTGTTCATTTATTATCCTTTTTTCTTGACCTTGATACAGGATAAGGACTCTTTCCTTTCATTCATTCTGACTTTTCAAAGTATGGCCTCCACACCCTTTCACAAGAATTCTCTTAAATCCCTGAAATCTTGTTAGAACTCACCAGTGACATCTAAGTGTCAAATAAGGTGGTTGTATATTTTTAAGTGTCCCCATCTTCCTTGTCTTCTCCAAAATCCATCTTTCTGTCCTCCCAGGCTCCAGCTTTTTACTTTTTTCTCCCTCATGCTTCCTCCACTTTCATATGCTGTAACTTTGTAAAACTTTGGTCTTGTTTAATGAAAAAAAAAAAATGAAAAAGCTAGTTCTCCTATAATTTTTTAACTCCTTCACTATAAAGGTATTCCAGACAGTTCTGTTTTCAGCCATCTCATTACACATTTTTTTAAAGTTCATTTATTTATTTTGAGAAAGGGGTGGTGAGGAAGGGCAGAGAGAGAGACAGAAGGAGAGAGAAAATTCCAAGCAGGCTTTGCGCTGTCAGTGCAGAGCTCCATGTGGGACTTGATCTCATGTGCTGTGAGATCATGAAGTGAGCTGAAATTAAGAGTCAGATGCTCAACCAGCTCAGCCACCCAGGTGTCCCTCATTACACCTTTTGATGATCTCACAGTTTTAATCACAGCTTCCCACCTGCACTATTCCTTTGCCTTGCTTTCTACTCTGATCTTTCTCTGACACTATATTCATAATTATAGCCATTTCTAGGGAGGTTCTGTCAGAGTTTATCACATCTAAACTCATTTACCCCTCACAAAAATAAAACAAAACAAAAATCCTTTTGGGGATGGTGGCCTGGTTCATGATCAGAAGGAGGAGACAAAGCTGAGGTGAGGAACAGATACTAGACAGAGATCCTGGGACAGTGATGGAGATCTATGAATGTTTTCACAAGACACATAAGAAGAAAGTCTGTCCAGGCAATTCATAGTTTCAGTTATCAAGAACAAGTCCTGGAGAGAGACTAATTTGAAACCTAGATAGCAGACAACTAGGCTTAGGATTCCTTTACCCCTTGGATTACACCACAGATCTCTGACCTGAAGGTCATTGTCTAAGCATTTAGGAGGGCTTTTACATGCCCGATACTTCTCTTTTCAGATCATGGCACCATCCTCCTCTCTGTCATAAAGACTCAAAACCAGGGGGCTACCTCTGACTTTGGTTATACTTAGCATTCAATAGTCATTCAATGTTAAACCAGTTATTATTACCTCCAAAGGGTGACCTTCGTGTATCGTATTTCATTACTGTGTCTCCACCCCAGCTCAGGATTGTATACTCTCTTGCCTGGACTGTTGTTACCTTACTACATTAGTTTTCCATTGTTGTATAACAATTTGCCACAAATGTAATTGTTGTGTAACAATTTGCTATAAACTTAAGACAACTAATTTATTTATTATCTCATGGTTTCTGTGGGTCAAAAATCCAAACAGCTTAGATGGATTCTCTACTTAGGGTCTCACAATGCTGCAATCAAGGGCTGATTGTGCTGTGTTCTCATCTGGTGGCTTGACTGGGAAGAAGCCATTTCCAGGCTCATGCAGAGTTTCAGCAGATTTAATTTCCTTGTGACTGCAGAACTGAGGGCCTCAGGTTCTTGTTGGCTCTTTGACTGGAGACTAGACTTAGTTCCAGCTTGTAGAGGCCTCCCACAGTTTTGCCACAAGGATTGTCACAACATGGCCATCTACTTCATTATGCCAGCAAGCAGAATCTATATAGTGTAATATAGTGTAATATAATCATGGGAATGCTATCCTCTCACCTTTGCCTTATTCCATTGGTTAGATGAAAATCATCCTTCCCTTGCAACAGGAGGGGATTATACAAATGCATGAATAGCAGGAGGCAGGAATAATAGGAGGACCACCTGAGAGACTGTCCACCACAGTCTCCCAGCCAACTATTTTATATTTCACAAATCTATTAGAATAATCCTTCCAGATTTAAATATATTACTTAAATTAGAGATATAACCAAATAAGACTTGAGAACAGATGGGGCAAGTATTTATCTATTTAAGAAATCTAACTCCTCAGTATCATAGCAGAAAGTCAATAGATACTATCTGAAATAATTGAGTCTTAACAGAGCAGTGTAAGAATATTATTTAGTGATTGTAGAAGTAAACACCATGTGTATATCATGATGTATATTGTGTATATCATGATGATGAAACTTAAGAAGTATTATAATCATCTTATGCTAGGCTTCATCTGATCTCATTACCCTTATTGAAATTATTTTTCCAGTGTCCTCTAATTGTCTGTTTGTTTCTTAATAAATAGCAGTTATTGAAACATGCTGAAACATGTATAAGATTTTACTTTCAATATTTAAGCAAATACTTGAAAAATATACTAGAAAATTTAATCTCAGTGTTTGAAGACTTTTATTTAAACTTCCAAATTTATATATGAATCTCATGTATAATATACCTAATAAAATCATTGGGAATCCAGCCTCTGCTAAAATATTTGATGAACTCTGATAATAAGGTACTTGCTACCACAGAATCAACTCCTCTTCAATGAACTTTAAAATATTCTTCCTTATGGCCTCTCAGGCATGTATTTATTAAGTAATTATACAGTTCCCGGCAGTCTGTTAGGTCAGAAGATAAACAAATGAATAAGAAACTATCCTATTCTTTACCTGGTTTGAACGGAACTATTTGTCTTCTAATGTTTACCAGTTTGTCCCATGTCTCCTCTCTAGACCCACATGGTAGATTATAGTGCCTTTGAGCTTGGAATTTGGAACCAGGGAAATGTGTTTCAATCCTACCTCTGTTGTGACTAGTGTTGTGAACTTGAACAGGCGACTGTAAAATGGAGTTCTTTTTTTTTTTTAATTTTTAAAAGTATTTATTTATTTATTTATTTATTTATTTATTTATTTTAATGTTTATTTATTTTTGAGACAGGGAGAGACAGATCGTGAACGGGGGAGGGTCAGAGAGAGGGAGACACAGAATCTGAAACAGGCTCCAGGCTCTGAGCTGTCAGCACAGAGCCCGACGCGGGGCTTGAACTCAGGGACCGCGAGATCATGACCTGAGCCGAAGTCAGCCACTTAACCGACTGAGCCACCCAGGTGCCCCTAAAAGTTTTTATTTATTTTTGAGACAGAGAGAGACAGAGCATGAGCAGGGAAGGGACAGAGAGAGAGGGAGACACAGAATCTGAAGCAAGTCCCAGGCACTGAGCTGTCAGCACAGTGCCCGACGCGGGGCTTGAACTCACAGACTGCGAGATCATGACCTGAGCCGAAGTCGGATGCTTAACCGACTGAGCCACCCAGACGCCCCTGGAGTTCTTGATACCTAATTCTTTGGGCTATAATGAAGTGATATCACATGGGTGAAACTACTTAGCACTGTATTTGACACATAATAGTTTTCAATGTTAGTCTTTGTAGTAGTAACAGCAATATACAATGATTTCATTTTTTATCATTTGAAGATGATGGCCATGCTTTCCCTAAGGATTAACATCCTCAGTTTCTCATCAGCTATGATTTCTAGATCCTTCATATTATTGATTAGTCTCCTGTGTATATTTTCCAGTTTGTCAATGAGTCTCTTAATCAGCTGAACACAGTCTTCCATATGTAATTTGATTAGATCCAAATTGAGAAGAACTATTTTCTTCTTTAATGTTCATTTCCCACTTATATCAATGTAAAGAATAAAATTAATTTCTTTGTAAGGCTCATTCCACTTAGACTGAAGTCTGTAAAACCCTAAAGGCATCTCTCCATGGACTACTCTTAAGTTGAATTTCACACTCAGATCTCATCCTGTACTTGTTCTTCTGGCATAATCCTGGGGCAATTTTTCCCCAAAGATACCATCTTACTGCCTAGTGTTACAGATTTCTGAGATTCATACAGATACATCTTTTCATCTGATGTGTTTCACAATTATATCAATATTTGTCATTCGTGAACCTGAGAAGAAAGCCAGCTGAATGCTTTATCAATTGCTACGGAATGAAGCTGACAGGACTCAAGAGTAGTTTAGGAATGCTTGAGATAAAGTTTACTTTGTTGACCATTAGGAACAGAAACAGAATTAAGCTTTAAGAATTTGTCGCCCAAATAACGTAAAATACCCATTAGATTTCCAAACACATGCTAATTGCAAACTTTTCTTTTTGCCACAGCTTAATAACAGATAGCATAAATCATGTTATAGCCTATAATAAAATATAGAAGCATTTCTTAAGAATAAGTCAAACATTTCATTAATTCAATCCAGTAGACTTTTAGTGAGTCTAAATTGATAGATATAATAGAGATTAAAAAAATAAAATCACATTAGCTGTAATAAAGGTTATTACACGTAGAATCAGGTTGGTTTATACAGATGGATTAGGAATTTAACTCCAAAGAACTTCTACTTCTTTCACATAAATTCCAAGGATTCCTGGGTAGCATATGAGAGGCCTTTCATGTTGATGAACTGTGACATTCTCTAACTGTTGTGCTCAACCAGGGGAGATTTTTGCTATCCAGTTGGCAATTCCTGGGGACATTTTTCTTTGTCACAATTGGGGAGATGCTTCCAGTGGGTGGGGACCAAGGATGCGGCTAAACTTCCTACAACAACAACAAAAAATTATTTAACACAGACTGTCAGTAGTGCTGAGGTTGAGAGCCCTGGACTAACTCAATGAGTCTAAAACCTTTCGGAGTTGCAGTGGGCCTCTTTTCCCTTCCATTTCCCTCATCTCCACTTCAGCCCCTTCCAGTTACTTTCTTAAGTTCTAGTTCTTTCCCATAATTTTTGCCCATAAAATATTTTTTTCATCCTTTGTAAAACCCAATATCAAATGCCTTTTTAAAGAGGCGAAGTGTGAGAAATATTCATGGCATGGCCCTCTCGGTGATAACTAATAACATTCTGGGTTGTTACAAAACTGATGTTCAAATCATTGCCCTAGTTAGGAAGGGACTTTCCAGAATACCAGAATTTGGGAGAAATTCAGACAGAATTATTGAGGTCAGCTCTTACATTGAAATGGCATTTGTCAACAGAGATGATTAACTTAGCTAATTGATGGGATGCTATGGCTTAACTTTCAATAATTTATCTGACATGGAGTATAAAATATTGGGAGATTGAATGCAAAATTATAGTTCACGGGAAAATTGTTTGTACTACCTCCTTGTACCTTCTGTAGTGCTTTGTATACAATAGATTCTCAAAGAGTGACTGATTGATAGTGGAAACAGCTGTGTGGTTCAGGCATAAACTATTGACTGGAATACCAGAGCATCTCTGAATTATGTGTTTGTGATTCATGCCCTTCCTGATTTCCCTGTGGAGGCAGAGCTGAAGTGAGCCGCTGGAAGATAGAAGACCTTTAACTTGTCCAGTATAGAGTTCCCTATCCAGAGTTCTTTATCACAACATTTTTAGAATAGATCCTATAGGTGTCCCCCTGCTTTTCATCACAATATTTTTCTGGCTAAGAATGTAACAAAATTTAGATAATTTTATTTTATAAATATCATTTGGAGAACTAGCTTTCCTTAGATCTTTTCTCCATTCTTTTATCTCTCAGAAAAGTTATATTTAAACGGCCCGTCTTTGTAGATGATTACACAAACTGCCTAAAAGTTCCTTGCCTTCTTGAGATTTTTCCTGAGCACCTCTTACTTTTTTTAAATACTAAGTATTGATGTTATTTAGGAGTAAAAACCCTGTTTTTAGCTCTAGGATAAAGATACCCTCCCAAAAGTAAGATAATAACAGACAAGTTTACCAAAAGTTAGACATAAATAAAACCTTTATATGTATTATAAATTTTGAGGGTACAAGAGCATGGAGTTGGGAAAGAATAAAATAATTTTCTTTTTTTTCAAAATGGGTTTTTGAGGTTAGCTTTGAAGCAGAACTTGAAAGGGAATAGACCAAAAGTGGGTAGTTCTTGCAGTGTTTTCTATTTTTTCAAAATGATTTTATCTTGGAAAATTTTGAACAGATATAAGTATAGAATGTCGTAACCCCCTATTTGCCCATCACCTGGATTCAGTAATTAACATCCTGCCATTCTTGTGTCAGCTGTTTCCTATTGTTGCTGTTGCTTGGATATATTTTAAGATAAATTCCAGACTTCATTTTGTTCCTCCATGCCTAACTAAGAACAAATCTCTAAAAGTCATGGACATTTTGGTTCATAGTGATTCCATCCCCACAAACATCAGAATTACTAATATATCTTGGTATCGTCTAATATCTAGAACATATTCAAATTTCCCTGATTGTCTTCAAAGCCTATGTTGGTATGTATATATACGTATATACGTATTTATGTATATATGTATATATACGAATTAGAATTCAGAGTCTACACAATTCATTTGGTTGTTAAGTTTCTTAAGGCAACATTTACTTCGATTAATGTTTAGTCTTATTTTCAAGGTTGAAAAACTACACAAAATACCTAATTCTATTTGGCCCAAATACCCTTTCCTCAATTAGTTATGCTGTGTTGGGAAGGCGAAGGGAGAGAGTCACCTTGCTATCCAAATAGAAACTCCTACTGTATCTATCTGTAATGTGCCCTGATATTTTCACTTCAGTGTCTGTTACTTTGGTGAACTTGACATGTGTGAAGTACATTATGAGATCCAGGAGCAATTGCAGGTACTTAAAATATTCGTTAGGTCGAGAGCCTTGGATAGGCTGTTTAAAAGCTATTACCATGCAGTTCTGTTCTTGTCTATAACTTCAACTGATGATAGATAAATTACCATTATTGACGTATCAAGCAGGCATGCAGGCTTCTTATACCTCATATACAAATGAGAACACACAGACAAGCAAAACATATTTTAATAAGGCAGTATGCCTAAAACACTTAGTTTTGAGGGTGGATAGTTTTAAAATAGTCTAGTTATGAAACCTTTGTATGAGAATGTCTAATTTTATAATAAAGTAACTAACTCCAATCAGAAACAAGTATCACCT
This sequence comes from Felis catus, assembly GCF_018350175.1. Lineage (NCBI taxonomy): Eukaryota > Metazoa > Chordata > Mammalia > Carnivora > Felidae > Felis > Felis catus. Next base: position 103,644,393 of record NC_058374.1, read on the forward strand.
TCATTCAAAAATATGGCATTGATCTCTTAAGATAATGGAGTGATGAGAATGTGTCAAAATGATGCAGGAATTTAGTAGCTTTAGAATGAAATCTGGGAATGTAATGGAGACAGTAGTCATGGAAATAATATTATCTTTTTGCAAAGTGTGATTCCAAAGTTACTAGTTTTTTTTAACTAAATACTTGAGTGAAGTATTTAAGTGTAGCTTAATAACAGCTATTAAGTGTAGCTGTTACAAATGGTCATTGTAAATGTCTGTCTTTAATTACAGTATATAAATGATCCCATGGCTCCAGAAACTGTGAACATAGTAGAGTCAATGGCAGAATTATTTGAGGGTTCAGCAGAGATATCTTCAGACCTGTACTCGCTTGCTTCAGCTATATATAACAGTCATCCACATAACTTTCCTGTGAGGAACAGAGCTGAAGACCAGCATTCGACAGTTGGTAGGTACAATTTTTATGTTCGTTGAAGCATTTTCAACGCCCCAGTACTAGCTAGCACAGAACCTTAGCTTAGAGTTCAACCAAATTATTAATGGTTCACGGGCTAGAGTCAGATTTTTTTCTTCTTCAACTGTTGGATAACCTCATGCAGCAAATGGATATGCCACACAGGCAGGAGCTGGCCCCTCCTAACCCATTTGACCTTCCTCCTAGAGAAAGTAGCACCCTAGAGTCTTTGGCCAAGCTGCATAGACAATCAGTTATTACAGTTGCCAAAGCAGGTGTGATGGGGAGGGATTAACATATCTTCAAATCATTTACAGGCCTCACACTCTCTGCAGCTTTTGACTAATAGGTTTTCAAATGTCACTAAAGGTAAATAGGTCAGAAAGTTACAACCTAGTGCATGGGGTGATAAACAGGTGTAGGTGACCCCAATGACGTGGTGATGTCATTAGTATATACACTTGCTTGTCAGGGTCAATGGATCTTACTGTCTCTAAAAGAAGAATGTCATAAATAGCAAATTAAAAATATTTGGTTACACAACACAGATCTGAATGACTCTCTGGTCACTCTAAAAGGCTAAGTTAGAAGAACATTTTTCTCATTGCCTTTTTTTCTGTTTAGTTGTTGTTTCATTCCAAATTAGAGGTGTTATTTTGTTGATGGAATAGTCAACTATATCACATTACATTCAATATGTGTTTTTTCATTTACTGATCCATTTTTTTCCTGTGCAAAGATGAGCAACACTAAAAATTAAGAAGCCTACAATTTCTAATACAGACGTTTCCTTGAGTACCTTGTTTGGCCTAATTTTTATTTAACATTGTTGGAAGCATATGTTCTTAATAAAAAAAATAACATTACTTGAAATCCTTATTCAGACATATTTATGTGTCAGTTACCCAAGCATGCTTGCTTTATAGCTCCATGGGCTTTAATAAAGGTATGGAGATCTTTAGGTCCAAATAAAAGTCTCATTTCTATAACATTCACTTGCTACATACCATTGGCTTATAACATTTTAATTTGTTATATTACCTAGTCTTTCATTTAATAAAATCGTTAGCCCATCCCTTTGAGAAGGTTTTGTTTTCTCATTAATCTCATATTCCAGGATGTATTTATTATTAATTATGCACGTTTATTATTTATACATATTTTTATTATTTCATTTAAAGGAGTAAACGAAGAAATTAATGGCGAATGTGAAATCAAGTTTAAGATTTTACTCTGTGAGGAAACATAATTTTGATCATAATTTTTTAAAACTGATTTCAAATAGGAACTGCAAGGAATCTGTATATCACTGACGTTTCTGCTGAGCAGCTGTCTTATGTTATCAGAAGACTTGTACCTTTCACTGAGCACATGATTAGTGTATCTGCTTTCACCATCATGGGAGAAGGACCACCAACGGTTCTTAATGTTAGGACACATGAGCAAGGTAAGAATGTATTTCCTTTGAAATAATTACCTATAAATATTGCTCTTACACATTACAATACTTTTTTTTCTTTCATTCACATTAATTGTTCATTCTTCTTTACAAGTGCCAAGCTCCATTCAAATTATAAACTATAAAAATATTAGTTCTTCATCTATTTTGTTATATTGGGATCCTCCAGAATATCCCAATGGAAAAATAACTCATTATACAATTTATGCAATGGAACTGGATACAAACAGAGCATTCCAGATGACCACCACAGAAAACAGCTTTCTCATAACAGGTAGAACAATCTTTTTTAAAACATTCCTGTTCTGATGAAAATATGCATCTTTCTGCCTCGAACACTGCCGGACACGTGCTGCATCATTTCAGACTTCGTTATGCTGTGCTGCCGTGGATATCTTGAAAAATACGTGCATGAGTAACTTGATTAGATGGTTTTCTTTATCTATATTTATCTGCAAAGAAATGACATCATCAGGTTACAAGTATCATAGGTATATGTTTAACACAGGGAACTTTAGGGGTGCCTGGGTGGCTTAGTCGGTTAAGCGTCCGACTTCGGCTCAGGTCACGATCTCGGCTCAGCCCGCATCGGGCTCTGTGCTGACAGCTCAGAGCCTGGAGCCTGTTTCAGATTCTGTGTCTCCCTCTCTCTCTGCCCCTCCCCTGTTCATGCTCTGTGTCTCTCTGTCTCAAAAATAAATCAACATTAAAAAAAAATTTAAACACAGGGAACTTTATATCTGTTACATCGAAATGAAGTGTTACAAGCTTGAATGAATGAACTCACCTGAAGGAACTCACCTGACATAGTGTTTGTGCCAAGTCAACACAGTCCTTGAAATGTGCCAAAAATAATTGTTCAGCTTCAGATCATTGCCCTAATATTGAGGAAAGAACTAAAATACCACCAACGTGGAAATACCCTCAAGCCCAAGGAATTTGGGGAGAATGGGATTATAAGGAAACTGACTTGGAGAGCCAGTCTCCCAAATAAATTATTTTCACTAGTCCTATGTCAGATGGCCCTAAAATAAGAATTTTATTTCACAATCTTTGAACAAATTACCTGTTGTCATTATAGGGTTAAAGAAATACACAAAATATAAAATGAGAGTGGCTGCCTCAACCCATGTTGGAGAAAGTTCTTTGTCTGAAGAAAATGACATCTTTGTGAGAACTCCAGAAGATGGTAAGAATTTCAGGTGCAATTTTAATAAAAAGTAACTAGTGGTTTTGCATGCTTACCGACATCTACTGTCTGTCTTTAGTGTCTGAAGCAATAAGCATGAAAGAATACATGTATTTAAAATTTTGTTTTCATCCTCCAGAACCAGAATCGTCACCTCAAGATGTTAAAGTTATTGATGTTACTGCAAGTGAAATAAATTTGAAGTGGTCACCTCCTGAGAAACCTAATGGGATTATTGTTGCTTATGAAGTGCTCTATAAAAATAGGGATACCTTGTTTATGAAGAACACCTCAACCACAAACATAATTCTAAAGGACTTAAAACCTTACACCCTCTATAACATCTCTGTCAGGTCGTATACCAGATTTGGTCATGGCAATCAGTTGTCTTCTTTCCTCTCTGTAAGGACTTCTGAGACTGGTAAGTTTTTTGTTTGTTATTTAATAATACATAGTAATGAAATAAACATGGCTGACAATTGTCATATTGTTTATATTTTAAATAACGTAAAATTTCCTATTCTTTTTGTATAACCCAGAAATTTATCTGTTTTGTTGTTGTTGTTGTTGTTGTTGTTGTTGTTGTTGTTATTGTTGTTGTTTTCTGGTGAGGTATGGGAAAAGGCTTACTGTGTAAAATTTTAAAGTCTGATTTACATATACAGGAACTCCAAAATAGTACCAGTGAGTTTTTCAAATGAAAGACCTTGAGAAACCAAAGATTCTTTCAATGAACCTGTATATTGGAGTTGAATAACCACATGCTTTCAAATTAGGTAAAAGCAGAGACACACTTATAAGAATAGATTCCTCTGCGCCAATGAGGTATATATATATATAGAAAGAGATGCAGAGTGGGAGCCAGGAAGCTCATGCCTGGTTAAGCCTTGTCCAGGAGGTAGCATTTGACCTGGATCTTAAAGAGTAGGGTAGAATGGATGTTATCAAAGTCATTGGGCTGAGGGGAGGGAGTATCCCTTCTAAAGGAAATCATGGAAGCAAGGAATTATGCACTTGTGTTTCAGTTTCAGTGATGTAAGTACAAATAGCATATTTGCTATTTTGCCTGATCTTAGCTTATTGTTTATTTTATGTTTAAAATCATATATTGGCTTAGTTTTTTGTTTATTTTATGTTTATAATTGTATAATTGAAGCATCACTCTTAAGCCAACTCTGTAATTTATGCTGAGAATTAATAACTAAATGCAAAGTTACTGTTTTGTTCCTACTTTTAAAAAATTAAATATTTATTGAATAGTTACTCATTGAACCATGTAGAATTACTATTCCTATTGGTCATAAATGGCCAAATATCAGCAATTTCACATGGTTCATCCAGATGCTATATGTGCAGCCCCATCTCTAACCTTGAGGATCTAGGTACCTAGTAAAGCAACTTATCTTTGACCACGAGCACCTTCTTGAGACTGGTCACTGAAATTAATAAAATGAGATGACACAAAAGAGCCCATAGAGAATGACAATAGTTGTAATTGCAGAAATGAAAGAGTAATGAAAGGAACATTTTATAGCTTTAAGAGTTATCCCTGAAGGTGAAATCTAATTGATGTTAAACTGTATATGGGCATGTTTCATTGCTTTTATTAAAAATATTGTACCTAAAGTAAGTATTTTTTTAAGAAAAAAAATCTCTTTACCTGATCTAGCTTTATAGTTTACACTGGGTCAAGGAAAGAAACAAGCATATTTTAGACACCTGCAAAGTGCATTGGGCTCTGCCTTTGGCTTTCATGAAATTTACCTTTTTAATTCTATAATAAAGCATTAATATATTATTATCTTCATTGCCTAATGAAAAACAGGTCTGAAGGGTTCATCCCTTCAGTAAATATTTGTAATATGCCAAGCCCTACTGGGAATATAGCACTGTAAAGGAAAATGAATTTCTGACCTCCTAAAGTTAAAATTAATTGGTGGATATTTAATTGCTTAAGGTCACCCAGCTGGTAAGTGATGAAGCTGGAATTGGAACCCAAATTCGTCAGACTGGAAAGCCTATTTCCTTTAACGGTACAATCTGTTTTAGAAGCCATCAATAAAGTTGCTAAATTATAGAATATATCTAGGGTCTCTCTGTTAACTGTTGGCAGTAGTATTTTGCTGCTTGGGCTCTGCATAAGACGAGGAAGGAAAGTAAGTTTCAAAGTTACTGTTATGATATTAAACAATCACTATATGCACGAATGCTTATCAGATACTTCACTTCTTAAATGGTCACAGCATCAAGAACATCTTATCTTAATGATTATCTATACAATAATCTTTTGTTGTTGTTTGCTAATTATTACATTCATTCAATCTTTTACTTAGTATTGGAAAATTAATTTAACTTTCATTTTATTATCTGTTTTATTGGAAAATTAATTTAACTTTCATTTTATTATCTGATTTCTGATCTTAATTCAAAGGCAGGGATAATAAACCTTAAGTGAATGTAAGAATTTAACTTGACATGTAGTTAAAAGTGAGAATATTAGTTTTAGAATGTATCTTAGAAAAATACATAGAACCCTAGATACATAGATGTGGAGACCTAGAAATACTTGAGTGAAATGACTCAAAAATCAGAGTAGATGAAAAGTAATGTTGGGACTTGGAGGTAAGCTTGCTGATCATTTCAACCTCCAGAGTGAGGGAGAAAAATAAAGAAGGAAATAACTTACACCACGGCTCACTAGCTCACCCATTTGGGTGAGTAAAGGCTCATTTTGATACTAGACTCTTCAGAAGCAAAACAGGTCTAATAATAGGGCATAATGTTCAATGTCCACATTTCTAATTTCTAGCTCTCTGATCTGAGTTAGGATACTCTCGATGTCTTTGCATTCTTCATCTAGTTGGAAATGGTGGACAATGAAGTCTACATTAGTGACTTTTTCTGTAGTATGTTTGCTACGCCAGTTTTAGCTCTTTTTGCAAAAGAGGAAGCTAAAATTTTGAGTAGTCTCAACGTGTCATTTGAAGCAAGATGTATCAAGAACAACTGTCTATCTGTTACCAAGGCTTCCTATTCTTATTAAATAAATTCTTCCTCTACTGGTATTATAAAAAAAAAAAAAAACAAGAACTCTCTTTTCAATATTGTTTCATGAGAAATTGAGGGATGTAGTTAGCAATATGTTAATGCTGCTGGGTAAAAGAAATAAATAATTTATTCACATGCTTCTCTTGATTGGGGAATCAGAGTTTACTAATGCCTAGAAGTAAAATACCCTTGTGTTCAAGCAGAAAAGCTCAATACGTTTGATCTCATGAGTGTTTGTGTATGTGTGTGTGTGTTAAGTATGTGCAGTTGACAAACAAATGAAATCAATTCATGCTTTTTCACAGAGTTCAATAATCACATAAAGAACTTTAAGTTCTCATACAAATTACCTTTTGAGGTTCTCTGTGTATTCTCTTTCCTTTTTAAGACATAACTTTATACTAAGCCTTTAACAAAATGCCTTGAATATGTCTGATTTGGGGTAATGACCACTAATGGGTAGTAGCTTATATTTGATCAAAATTTTGCATAGGACTCTATAATGAATAGCATTTAAAAATTTTTCTATATAATATTAAAACTGTATATGCCAAACAACAATTTTTAGGCACACTCAAGGTAACTTCCCACTTCTTCTTTTCAGATCATTGTGAACAAACTTGTTTCTTATTTTTATTTTTAAAATAGATTTAGCTTATTCCAACTGTTTGTAACAATTACTTTTTATTCATGAATTATCTATTTTACACAATACTTCTCCAATTGGACACACTGTACTAGTTCGGAAAACTCTTAAGTGCATCATTACTCTCCCAAATCAGTAAGTCATCAAGTCTGTCTTCTTTATTTCCCCTGAACCCAGCACTGGTTATCCCCTAAGGATAAATGAATAAAAATGCAAAGGATATCAGCCTGGGGTCAGGGATGCATATTTATATTCTGACTACTGGTGATAGGCGTGCAAATCCAGAGGGACAACTTAGCAAATTCCAATGAGAATTTTTCAAAATCAAAAGTTATACTGAGTTATTAAGTTCAAGCATAGCATTACTAAATCCTTTTTTTTTCTTGCAATTAAAGAGCTATTCACTTCAATCTTACTTGTTTTGCTTAGCTTTGAATTTCTCTCTTGTTTTTAAATATGTTTTATGTCCAGTTGAACATATTTATTTATTCCTTGAACAGGTTTTTGTGGTTTCCATATCATATGCATTGTAGATGCAGCAGTGAGTAAGAGAAAATCCCTACTTTCTTGGAACTTAACATTCTAGAAGTTTCACAGTAAACAAATGCTATATATGACTTTGGTACCAGTGTATTCTAGGAAGAAAAGAAAATCAGGGAAAGAAGAGAGAATTAAGCAGGCTGATTAGTATTGATTAGTAAGCAGGCTATTTGAGGTAGAGGACTGAGGGAAGTCTTGTCTGAAGAAACTGTATTTGCCTGGAGACATTAACAATCTGTAGGAGTAAACTAGATGAGATTAAGGAAGAAAAGTGCTTCAGAAGGAGAATAGCAATAGCCTGAAGTTCCTGAAGTAGAAAGATACCATATGTGGTTGAGGAAGAGCAGAGCCTTTCTTTCTTTGGAGTAATCATAGTTATGCGGAGAGAATTAGCAGATGAGGAGAGAGAACCTGGCAAAGGTGGACTGTGCAGATTTTTGGGTGTCATTCTAAGAGGTTTGGAGTTTAATTGTAATGGGTAGCTATTGAAGAATTATGACAAGAACATGATATGATTTGCAGTTTTGGAAGATCATTCCTGACTATGTTGGATTTGGGAGTGAAGGAAAAAAATCACGCTTAATTACTAGGTGTTTGGTTGGAATATCTGGATGAATGGTGGCGTTGCAGTACTTAGCACAATACCTGCGATTTGTTGTCTCATGGCTTCGAAGAATGAAGAGGTGGACACAAAATGAGCAGCCAGCAAAAGTTTATTAGAGTATAAGATTAGAAAGAAAGAATAGTATGGAAGCTGTCTTTACTGAGAGGAGACATTAGAAAGTGAATGTCCCCGACTATAGGCAAGGGTCCTTGTTTTATAAGGTTCTGGTCACCACCCTCCTGCCCCCACCCTTCCCCCTTGTACCTTCTCAGACTCCACCCTTATTGGCTTGATAGTTCTAGGTGCTGGGTTGTCCATTCCTGATTGGCTCATTTCCATTGTATGAGGGGGTAGTCTATGGCTATACCATTCCTTTGGGTCATAGATTTTTACGGTCTACTATTTATTTTTAGTCAGGTCTTTTATCAGATTCCTGAGAGAAACCTGAGGGGTAGTAGGTGGTGTCTGTTACATTCTTAAGAGGAACCTTATGCCCAAGGGGGTTTGCTGTGGTAAGGCATTCCCAGCATTGTTCCATTGTATGTGCTTTTCCCCACCCAGGGGCCTCAGGTCCTAATCTTTCCCTTTCTGCCTCTTTTATCCTATCTTTCCCTATTATATTGGTACCATTTACTGAGACAGGGAAGCCTGGAGAAAAGGTCAGTTTGGAGGAAATTCAGTTTTGTTTTGACCATGTTTTAAATATCTGAGTACCTGTCATTAAGGCAATTGGATATGTAAGTTTGAAACTCACAGGAAGAATCCAGAGTTGAATATACAGTTTGAATGAATTACCATATCTCTGGTATTCAAAGTCAAGGGATGAGATAAAGTCACATCAGAGGGAGTGTAGATAGAGATGGAAAGAAGACATACACCTATGTCCTATAGACTTGTCCTATACACCTATAGAATACACCTATACACCTATGTCCTATACACCTATAGACTTTGGGAAGTCAGAGAGGATTCAGTCAAGGACTAAGCAGAAGTGAGCAGTGGTGAGGTAAGGGGAAAAGCAGAGAAGATTGTGTAAGGCAAGTGAATAAATATTTCCAAGTAGAAGGAATTTATTTTTTAGGTCCAATTCTGCTCAGAGTGAAGAGGAGGGCACACAATTAATTAGTGGTGTGGCAATATGGAGATCACTGATGACTTCATGATAGTGGGTTTCATGGAAAAAATGGGGGAAAGTGCCTAACTAAAGTGAGATTAAGACAGAATGATACATTAAAAGTGGAGAAAATGAGTAAAGGCAGATTTTGAGGAATTTTGATACAACGTACAGGCCAAAATGGAGCAATAGTTGAAAGGACAAAGAGAATCAATAGTCTTTTTTTTTTTTCTTTTGCTGTGATATAATGTGTGTGTTTTCACATATTTACAATATAGGAATAATTCAACACAGAGAGAAAAATCATTAACATGACAGAGGGGGAATAACTTCAGTTCTAAAGTCTCAGACTAGATAGAATAGAACCTACCACAGAAGTGGAGGGCCAGGCAAATATCCATTGACTGATGAATGGATAAAGCAAATGTGGTACACACATAAAATGGAATATTATTCAGCTATAGAAAAGAATGAAATTTTGCCATTTGCAATGACATGGATGGAGCTAAAGAGTATTATGCTAAATGAAATAAGTCAGAGAAAGATAAATGCCATATGATTTTAGTCATATGTGGAATTAAAGAAACAAAACAAATGAACATGGGGCAGGGCAAACCAGGAAACAGACTTAATAATAGAGAACAAACTGAAGGTTACTGCAGGGGAGATGGGAGGGGGATGGTATAAATGGGTGTTGGGTATTAAGGAAGACACTGGGTGTTGTATGTAAGTGATGAATTGCTAAATTCTACTCCTGAAACTAATATTACACTGTATGTTAACAAACTGGAATTTAAATAAAGAAGAAATGCAGGACTGGGACTTTGAAGGGAGTTAAGTAGAGAAGGCAGTTAAAGGGAAATTGGTGGTAGGAAGATAATGTAGTTTTTTTCTGAGTGTTATTATTTTCTCAATGAAGTGAGAAGCAAGTTTATCAGCTTTGAATAAGAAGGGGAGTGATATTGGATGATGGTGGACAGAAAAGATGGTGAAAAACATACGTAACAGAAGGGGAGACTGAACTGACTAAAGGAAAATAGAGGCTGCTGGGCAGTGGAAAAGATTCATTTGAAATTTAAGGTTTAAATGTAAATAAGGCTTGTTAGCTGGAGTTTTGTTTTGTTCAGACATTTTCAGCTGTTCACTGCAGATCTGAAACTAGCAATGAAATTGGTTTAACCTGAATTGGAATTTTGCTGGAAAGCAAGATGGAAAAAAGAGTTGATGGAGATTGCTAGGGACTGGTTTTATTGGCAGGCAATGGATTCTGGCCCAAATAAGTAGGGAGATGAGACATAAGGGAGATGATGAACCGTGAAGATTGGATGAGGGTTAAAGAATTTTTGGAGTGTCAATACAAAGAATTTTTGGAGTGCCAATACAATAAACTGTTGCCCAAGAAAGGAATACCGGTAATAACAAGATCTCAGGTATTGCCATAAAAGCTAGTGGTTAAAGTGGGGTGGAGGAAAAATTGGAATTATGGAGATCAAGGAATACAGAGTCCAGAGAATTGGAAAGATCATTTACATTGATGTTGACATCTTTTAAGACTGGTAGAAAGTCAGTCCAGTCATCTAGGTGATAAATTTTTCTTCTTGTTTTTTTTTTTTTTTTTTTTAAGGTTTCATTTTAATTCTACTTAGTTAACATTAAGTGTTATATTAGTTTCACATATGTACAATATGGTGATTCAACAATTCCATATATCACCCAGTGCTCATCATGACAAGTGCACTCCTTAATCCCCATCACCTATTTAACCCCTCCTCCTCCCCTCCTCCCCTCTTAGGTGATTAAAATTTTAAGATGTTTGAAGAAGTGGCATGGTATCACTAGATGACTGTCTTAAGGAGGGGTAGCACAAGAGTTCTTCAGGAAGAAGGAAGGAGAAATGATCTGGATATGGCAAAGATGGGCAACAAATACAGCTACTCAACTCCCAGGTTCTATGGTTATAGGGGTTGTAGGAGAATAACAATGACTACCTGTTACCCAAGAGTGGTAAAATATAATGTTCTCAGAAGGTCCAAGATTTCTCTTAGAGCCAGAAGGTTGAGAAAACATTCAGAGTGGTTTTTGAGAATTTTTCTCAATGTAATGGGTTGGCTTGAGAAGGTAACTAGAAATTTTGAATGTATGCAAAAAGATTATATTGTGTAGAATTATATTGCTACATTAAACTATGTATTAAATTACAATTCTTCCCAAAGTTTTAGAAATATCAATATTCTTCCATCAGTTTTTCCTATTAAGTGTGCCTTAGATGAAATACACTTCATAACAGGTAACAACTGGGGACAAGTGGTTTTGCATCCACATTTTCAAGGCTTTTGAATTTTGCTTTTCTGCTTCATTAAATTTACTAGTAGCAACTTTAATATCTATTATATTTTGAGTGCCAATATATAGGTTCAATTATTTCTTTTTAAATGAATACTCTTTTTTAAAGTTTATTTATTTTGAGAGAGAGAGAGAGAGAGAGAGAGAGAGAGAGAGAGAGAGAGAGAGAGAATGAGCTGGGGAGGGGCGGAGGGGGGGAACAGAGATCCAAAGTGGGTTTTGTACTGGCAGCAGATAGCCCAGTGCAGGACTCAAACCCACGACCATGAGATCATGGCCTGAGCCTAAGTATGACAGTTAACCAACCAAGCCACCCAAGCGCCCCTGAAAGGAAATATTCTTATAATAGGACTTTATAATGGCAATAATGTTTATGTCGTTAGTTTATATTGTTTAACCCCTCAAAGTAGTCATTACTGTTATTGTTCCCATGCAGGCAATTTTTAAACCATTATCTTTGCAACTGTGGTTTTTCATCTCCAGTAAATATTTTTCTGCCTAAAATGCATTGTTTATAACTTCATTCATTGAGGATTTTCTGGTTTTGATCGTCAGAATATGTTTTTATCTGCTCTTGCTAATTTTTCTGGGGATAGAATTCTCATTTTTCAGTTGAGGTCAATTGTCCTTCTAATTGTCACTCCTATGTAGATGATCTGTTTTGTTTTGTTTTGTTTTTTTCTGGTGCTGTTAAGATCTTCTCTTCTTTGTTATTTGTACTTTTACAATGATGTGTCTAAATATGATTGTTTAAAAATATTTTCCTGCTTGGAGCTTATTGAGATTCCTTGACCTGAACTTTGATATCTTTCAACATTTTTCAGAATTTCAGCCATTACCCTTTGAAATATTTCTTCTTCCTCCTTCTTTCTGTTATCTATTTTAAACTCCTTCAGTATATGCTTCCTGTCTCTTATCTGCTCTTTACATTTTCTGTATTTTTTTCCTCTGAGCTCCATTGTTGATAATTTTTCAATACTGTCATTCTTTTCACTAAATTTCTCTCCATCTCTATCTAATATGCTCTTTTATACATTGAAATAATTTTAATTTCAGTTATTTTGTTTTTCTATTGTAGAAGGCCTGTCTGGTTCTCTTTCAAATCTGCTTGGCTATATGCATCATTTATTATTATCTAAAGAATAATTCTTTGCTCATATTTTCAAATCTGTTTGATCTCTTGAAATACATTAGGCATTCATATATTTATTCTTTGGTAATTTCAATATCTGAAGTCTTTTGAAGTCTGTGTGTGTGTATGTGTGTGTGTGTGTGTGTGAGAGAGAGAGAGAGTGTATGAGAGAGAGTGAGAGAGACTGAGAGAGACAGGTTTTTTGTTTTTGTTTTTGTTTTTCTGTTTTCTTTGCTGTCTTTATTGGTGCCTGATTTGCTATCAGTCAGCACATTTTCCTTGAAATTTATCTGTGGTAAATTTATGTGGCCTGAGTTGAAGTTGAGTTCCTTCAGAGAGGATTTATGTTTGCTTCTGCTAGTTGCTTTTGAATAATAGCAACTCAGGATTACAGATTCATTTTCATTTAGATTCTGAAGTGAACGTTTTTTCAGGCTATCTAGGTAGCATGGATTTGAGCCACATAGACTCATAGGAATAGGCATGCACTTCCAAAACTGCATAATTTTTTTTTTCTTTTTTGCATCTTTATCCAGAGAGCAGCGAGGAAAAAAATTCTCCTCTGTCCTCTTTTGCATGGTGGGTTTACTTCTCACTCCCCTTTCCCGGTGGGTGAACATACCATATTGCACAAGAACAGCAGCTACCACTCACACTGAATTCTGTGGTACTCTGCAGAAGAATTCAAAGTACCCCCTGGAATTGCCCACTACCATGGTTAAAGTTGCATTCTTTTGGCTTTCCAGCTTATTATGCAGGGATATCCCTTACTCTTCTGTTGGCCCAAGTCTTTCAGTTCTTTATCTGGCACTCTGCATAGCTGTTTTGCAAAAACTCAACCTCACCAGGATTGACCAGTACCCTTCAAGACAAAGCTGGCATTAGTACCAGCTTCCATTTCACAATACCTGTTTTTACTGTGTTTTTGTGTGTGTGTAATTTAATTTTTTTTTTTTTTTTGCTTTTGTTTTTTGGCCACCACAGATTTCCAGCTTTGTTGTCAACTCTTCAATTCCTTTAAACAAAAGTTTGTTTTAATTTTATGAAGGGTTTTAATTGTTTTAATTAATATAGTCATTCAGTGTAGAGTATCTATTTCAGTATTTACCAGAATCAGAATCCCACATGTAGTATTAGTATTTGAACATATGTGGAGAAACTTTTTGTGACCATTGAATTCAATACAATAAGAACATTAGTAGATACATCAAACTAGTATTTTATTTAACGATATCCTATGTCCTTAGGAGACTGTTTTCCTGACAGATCATAACGTGGATTCCTTGCCTTGTCATACGTTATATACAAAACTGATTATTAATGTTTTATATATTATTATTATTAATGAAAGGCAGAATTGACTTTTAGGTGTTTTTCAATTTTTTTTCCATCTGTATGATCCTCAGCAATAGCTTAATACCATCTCAAATATTTTAATAAAAATATTATCTATAAGCATTATTTTGTAGAATCATAGTATGAATTTCTTTTGAGATAAAATTTTTTCTATACAGTTTTAAGTGTATAAGTTATGTGTATCTTATTCCATTTAGGATGTTTATTACAATTACACTCTAGTGAATGTTCTTATAAACATATTCTAGTGTACTTGGATCAAAACTTCAGCAAAATGGGGTGCCTGGGTGGCTCAGTCTGTTGAGTGTCTGACTTCAGCTCAGGTCATGATCTCATGGTCTGGGGTTCGAGCCCCACGTTGGACTCTGTGCTGACAGCTCAGAGCCTGGAGCCTGCTTCAGATTCTGTGTCTCCCTCTCTCTCTGCCCCTCCCCCACTCATGCTCTGTCTCTCTCTGTCAAAAAATAAATAAACATTAAAAAAAATTTTAAAAACTTCAGCAAAATAGATTTTTTTAAGAATATATTTTTAGGATGGAATTATTTTATGCATTTATATTTTTGTTTTTTCCCAGTGCCCGATAGTGCACCAGAAAATGTTACCTACAAAAATATATCTTCTGGAGAGATTGAGCTATCGTTCCTTCCCCCAAGTAGTCCTAATGGAATCATACAAAAATATACAATTTACATCAGGAGAAGTAGTGGAACTGAAGAAAGAGCTATAAATACAACCTCTTTGACCCAAAGCATTAAAGGTAAAAAGAATATTTAATGTTGTACATTTATATTTGTACTGACAATGTGGTTATAAAATATTAGCTTGCTTTTATATTATAAGTGGTAAGTAGGATTCATTTTGTACAGAGTATGACAATACTGGCTTTTTAGTTAAATAAACTAGGAGTTTATTACAGTCACATGAAAGAATACTCAAAGTCAATCCTTTGTGACCTTATCCTATACCATTTTGTCTTTGTAATAGGACTTACTATTTGAAAGAAGTACATTTGCATTTAATTTTTACTTTTGGAAGATTAAGAGTCATTTCATAGTTTCCTTCTTGCCTATTATTAAAGGATATTTTATAAGTCTTAACTTACCTATGTTATTTCTTTTTAGGACTGAAGAAATATACCCAGTACAAGATTGAGGTGTCTGCTAGTACACTCAGAGGTGAAGGAGTTCGGAGCGCACCCATAAGTATACTGACTGAAGAGGATGGTAAATACAGTAGTGGATCCTGATATGTTTTGAATCCATCACATTTGAAAAAAAAACATGTGCATAAAATGAAGATATAATGTGAAAATTCTCTTAGATTTGGGTATCAGTTATGTGCATGTCAGCATTATACAGAAATTTCACTGTCACAGAGTAAAAGAAGTTAGCAAAGTCAGCTTTATGTTCAATAAAATCAGGTATAAAATGTTCTTCTTTGATGCTCAAGTCATCCGTGCTCTGCAAAAAATCAGTAATATTTTTTCATGGCAGTTTTTAAGGCTAAAATTTCAGTTTGAATGGTTTGAATATAAACTAATGTATGTTATGGCTGTGTTTTTCAACTTTAATGTTCATAAGAATAGACATTTACATCAGTTTTGTAGTAGATTCTGTTATGTCAACCTGCAACCTCCCCCCCCCCTTTTTTTTTACTGTATTAGGACTAGTTTGATAATGAGTTCAGGCTAATTTTTAGGTTTCTGTATGTAATTTTCCAAGATGCCATTCCTGAATGCTAATAGCCTTATTAAATATTGAATATTTAAACATATCTTTTCCTAAACCTGAATAAAATCAACTTTACTACTGAGACCACTTTACACTGGTACCTCACCAAGTTCTAGGCATATATCATGCTAAGAAAATTACTTTTGAGGAATGTATTTGGGATTTGGATTTGCATTTTATGTTTTATACATTGTATATATTTGACACTGTTATTTTTATTTTTATTTCTACAAAAGGAAGTCCTATTGCCATGAGAGTTGGGCCTGGGTGTATCATAAGTGTTTGCAGGATATCTTTATTCCCCCTCTCTTTCAAGTTTTTCCATCTTGAAGTTCAGTTGCATTCTGTGCATGTTTCTAGTCATACACCAGGACAATATGTGCATTGTATATGTCTAGCAGAAGGAAGACTTTTCTTGCATTGTTCTTATTTTATTCAAAGTAATAGTCTTTGGAGCCTTCTTCTCCCAGTTGAGGTCCTTCCCTATTTTTCTCTCTACGAAATTATTTCATCAGTGTCCAAGTGGGCTGCTCTGATTTGTCCCAGGTTCTAAGTCCTCTCATGGGTTGGTCTTCCCTAGTCATTACCTCTACTTATTATGCTTATTTCTCCATCAAAGTTCACCTGTCCAACTTTTAATTTTTGTCATAATTCCATTCTTTGTGCTGAAATAAAATGATAACTAATAAAACATCCTTTCCAATGGGACAATTGTTAAAGGCTAGAACAGAGTGGGGGTTAGCTCTTTTTTTCCATCTTAGATAATGCCTAAGAAAGATGTACTAGATAATTTATTCAATGCCCTTCTGGACATAGTACCCACTTCCCCACCCCCTAATTTAATGAAATATTCCTGATGGTAAGAATTCGAGATCTTATATGAAGGAATCTAGACCAGTAGTGAACATATATTCCAAGAAGACAGAGCTTTTTACCACTTAAATCAATTGTTTCAAACTCTACAGTGCATCTGAATTACCTGGACTGTTAAAGTTACCATGGCAAATCACCATAGTGAACTTAGCATCTAAGTGTTTGGTCAAGTCATTGATATAATTACTAATGAATGGGGTGAAGAATAGGACCCCTTTATTGAAAAATTATGACAAATCAAGAATGGATAAAAGACTGAGATGCTTTGTATTTTGGGTATTAGGTGCTCGTTGTCCTCATGAAACTTGCAGCTCAGTGGCAGAGTTCTAAATTCAATAAGTGTATAGACAAATAGTTTTTATAACTTTAATATTTCCCCCAAATTACTCCTCAGGACAATAAGAGGCATGTTAGTTACTGAGGTAGAAGAAGTGTAGATGAGGAAGTTAAGTCTAAGATGTGACCTGAGGGAAGATGAGAGTTAGGAAAGACCATACCAGGAGGAGAAAGAGTCTTATGCATACCCATCTCACCTATTCTCATATGCTTTGTTATGATGAATTGGACAGATTGCAAAAGATATCATTGCATTTATATATTCTAATTTTCCTCTTTCTTTAAAATAATTTTTTAATTTACTTTATGACTAAAAGTTTGTACCTCTTAATCCCCTGCACCAATTTCATTTTTTTAGATTGTGTTTCAGAATACAAATGCCAAAATGATTAAAACTTAGCTTGCTATAGTAGATATATAGTATTTTGTTTAGATAGACATGTTAATTATATTTAGTTAGCAATAAAATGTTTCACGTAAAAAGGAAAATACCCAAGGATATACTGAAATTAAAAATAAAACACTTAGAATTATCTGATATTTGACATAATAGTCTTAAAGCCTATTATAGAGTAGAAATACTTAGTTACAACAGATTATATTCTATCAGTGCTATTTTTGATTGAAATCCTTTTTTCCAACAATAAACAAAGGTTAAGTTTTACAAAGATGTTAGGGAAAATATCATAGGCTTTTGTTTTGACAAATGAAAGAGTTCTCAGAAGTAATTCATATCTTGGGAACTAGACATCTCCAAGTGATATACGGATTCTTGTGATAATCAATATTTGATAGCATTTTTATTGTAGTGCTAGTGAGAATAACAAATAAAAATATGAATACAGCTGTCACCATTATTCCTTAGAATTCATCTCATAAACCTTTTCTCTGCTCAGTATTTTTTTGTGTTGGAAAATTGTTGTTACTAAAATAGCAAAAGCATACATACACATTACACATGCATATGTACACATACAACTCTGGTTGAGATTATTCAGAAAATAAAAAAAGAATTTAAAATAATTCAGGTGGCATTTGCTTTAAATTGTTGGAAAAAGTGATCTGCACATGTACTAATCTATAAATTAACATTGTTCAAAGATCTGAACAAATTCTTAAAACTTCTATCAGCTACCTATGAGTTTACTTTCCATATAACTATAACAATGATAAAAATTTTAGTAATGTATACCCTTCTATTGCAAAATTGTATATTAATGCTCTAAGACATTACTGTAGTGTTACACAGGAGCTGAGAAATGCCATTCTATATGTCTTATCTAATGTAAATATAAACTTAGCTAACTAGGTTGTAGTAATTTTTGTAGAGCTTATTTAGTGCAAAATGGCTCAGGTATTTAGATCCTTCCGCTATTCTGGTGGAATTAGAAGTAGACCCTAACCTGTCCATATTATTTATGTGCTGTGTTGCTTTTCTTTGTCACCATTCAATTTTGGAGACTCAGTGAACAGATTTTGATACTATTTTACAGTTTAGTGACAAACTGAAATTGAGGAATGTAGTTTTTATTTGTGAGGTCAGTCATTTTAACTGCTCTCCCAGTGTTATGCTTATCACTTTACCACTTCTTGAATGTGTGATTTTTTTTCCACTTCTTTTTATTGTTTGAGGAACACTTTTACTACATATTATATTTATTCACCCCAGTAGTTTTATTTTTACTAGAGGATGATAATTTACCAAGATGTACTTGAACAGTAGGTGAATCACTGTGACATACCCCTTGTTCTTTTTTCTCATGAAATATTTTTTTCCATTGAATCACAGAAACAGATGTTCTAACACCACCATGCAAAATCTCTTTTTATCATCTCATTTTGAAAGTAAACAATTAGTCTCCCATGCTCGTGGGGAAAGGCACTGCACCTGATTCATTGACCAGAATGTTTATAGTGAAAATTGTGTGCATTGCTATTTTAGCCTTCTCTTATATATGTTTAATAAAATGTATTATCCTTACCCTAACTTTTCAGCTCCTGATTCTCCCCCTCAAGGCTTCTCTGTAAAACAGTTGTCTGGTGTCACGGTGAAGTTGTCATGGCAACCACCCCTGGAGCCAAATGGAATTATCCTCTATTACACAGTTTATGTCTGGTAAGAATTTTTTTCTTTTTTGGAAATAGTTCTGAGAACAAGTATTAATCTGTAACATAATAGGAATGTAGTTTTTTTATTTCAGAATGTGATGCTACATTAGGAACCTGATTATTAATAGGCTGGTTAATATGCTTTTTTTAAGAAACAAGTTTTTCCCATATTATGTAGAAGTCCAAGCATAGTCAAATAATATAATTTTTGTACACAAAAAGTATATATTATGCATAATTATATCACACTTCTGCTCTTAAAAGCCACTGACTTATCAACTTATGTGAATACATGCATATAATTTTAAACTCAGTGTTTTACACAAAAACTCTCTATGTCACCGTCTTTTCAGGTTTCTTTGAGCAGATTAATTTCAACTAAAGTTTAACTAAAAGATATTTATTCACAAATCTGTCATTTAAGGTCCATTTTCCCATGAAATTTAAGTAGCGTATCTATTTTTTTTTCTGACCACCTTTACACTGATTGCCAATTTATTTGTCAGTTGTGAAAAAGATGAAATCCCATAGCACATCTCATGTCAATTAACAACATGGCTGTACTGCTTCATGAAAACTCAGTAGTGAGAAGCCCTCACTTTGATCTCTTGTAAGTCCTCTTAGAAAGATTTGCCAGTTATATATTTCCTAGTGGATTTTAAATATTTCAACTCAGAAAATACAATTTACACAATGCTTTATAGAACATGGGCATGTCTTAACATTTATGTTCCTGACTCGAAAGTCTAGCACTGAGAGGTTCTGATATTTGAGGAAGGCTACTCTTCTCTTTCTTAAATTAAGATTTTTCTTTCCCTAATCGCTCTTTACACCCTTTGCATATTGCTCATTGGGGCTATACTTCCTGGGTTTTTGTTTTTTTTTTTTTTTTTTTTTCATTACCTGATTCCTAGTCCTTTTGCCTAGTGGTGGCAAAATTGAGAGTGACTTGAGAAATGTCAGTGAGAAAGAAGCAATGAAAAGAAGGTAAGCATTTTCCTCTGTGGCCCAGTTCATTTGTTTACCCATTTTTCATTACTTCATTCAACAAAATTGATAAAGTGCCTGTATACCAGTGAACAAGACACACATAAGACTCCTGCTTTCAAGGAGCTTACATTCTGAAGGGATAGCTGGGCTATATCCCATAAAGAAACAGATGAGGGAAAGTTTGGGGGAAAGAGGGCTACTTTTGATGAGATGCTTGGGGAAATCCTTTCTGAAAGAGTGATATGGAGTTAAAATCCTGATGACAAGAAAGAGCTGTTTGTGATGTAAAGATCTGCAAGCTAGAATTTTCCAAGAAGAAAGAACATCAGCTGCATAGACTCTGTGAAGGAACATAATTTGTCATTTTGAAGACCAGAGAGGTCAGTGTTGCTGAGGGGTAGATACACTAATACTGAGGAGTAAGGCAGACAAAGATCACAAGCCACAATAAGGATCTGATTTTTCATTTTAACTGTAATTAGAGTTACTGAAGAAATTTAAGCACTTTGGATACTTAAAGGAGAAAGAATTTTAGACGGAGGCGGTTAGCAAGGATACTGTAGGAGACTGTTCTGGTAGTCTGGGCAATAGATGATACTGCCCATGGAGGAGAGAAGTGGGTAGTTTTCTTCTACATTTAGAAGGGAGGGTTGACAGACAGAACTTGGTGATACATTGGCTGTGGGGATAAAAAAGAGAGAGAGAGAGATGAATCAATGATGACTTTTAGATTTTTGAATCAAGGATGATGACAGATTTTTGACACCATTTTACCGAGTTAGATAAAAATGAAAGTGAAACAAAGTAATAAAAGTGAGAATCAAGATGTTACTGGCTGGGGTTTCTGACCCACATTGTAGGGACAATCTCGTTCTTCTCTACAGTGATTGTGCTGTGTAAGTTCAGCTCCCCAGTGGTGCTATTTCTCTGCTCTTTCGAGCGTATCCCCTTTCTGTCTCACTTCCTAAGATGGATTCTAGGTGCGAAAGGGAAGCCTACTGAAAGTGGGGTCAGGGAATCTCAAGTCTGTGATTTTATATGACTCATCTCACCTGGCTGTGTAGGAATCATGCTGCTGCCCACCTGCATTCATAGCTTCTAGTTTCAAGGTTCTTATTTTCTGTTTTATCCTTGAACCAAACTCGGGATTCTTCTAGTGTCCTAGCTCTTTCAGCATGTCTGTCTCAACCTTTAGGGAGCTAGATGCTCTTACCAATCTTCAGGGGGCAGGATTGCAAAAGTGACCACTACACCCTTCCCTGGCATTGGATGATCTGCTAGAGGAGCTCTTAGATCTTGCTGATGGTGGCATGCTGAAGACAAAGAGTTCCTAAGAGGCTTGTCATGTTTCTCTTCATCCTGAGAAGGAGCAAGCCCTGCTTACTGTCATTCAAAGAGAGTTATTCATCGAGACATTAAGCCAGAGAACCTGCTCCTACAATCAGCTGGATTGTTTAAGACTGCAGAATTAGGGTGGTCAGTACATGCCACATTCTCCAAGGGAACCACACTGTGTTGTATCCTTGACTACCTGCTTCTGAAATGTTGGAAGGAAGAATGCGCAATGATAAGGTGGATCTCCGGAGCCTTGGAGTTCTTTGCTATGAATTTTTAGTTGGGATGCCTCCTTTTGAGGCAAGCACATACCAAGAGATCTACAATAGAATATTGCAGGTTGAATTCAGATCCCCTGACTTTGTACTAGAGGGAGCCAGGGACTTCATTTTAAGACAGTTGAAGTATATTCCTAGCCATAGGCTGACTCTAAAAATACTGCACACTCCCTGGTTCACAGCAAATTCACCAAAACCAGCAAATAGCCAAAAAAGCAAAGAATCAACTAGCAAGCAGTCTTAGGATTCTTGTAGGGAAAGAAATCCTTGAACCAGGGCTGCTGTATAATCTGTCAGGAACAGGTTACTGACATGTATTTTACTGTTGATTGGTTGCCTACAATCTAAAATGCTACTGAAATACATATATATATATATATATGTGTGTGTGTGTGTGTGTGTGTGTCTATGTGTATGTATATATATACATATATATACGTACATATATATATACATACATACACACACAGATACACACACACATACACATACATACATACACACTGGGAAGGCAGTACCTTAGCCTCTCCATTCACAAAGTTCTACTTCAAAAAATAAGACACTCTGAAATCAAAGTAGCCATGAGAATCATGATAACCTCACTGGTTTCATAATCCAGAGGCAAGGTTTAACTGCAACTGCCCACAGCTTATTTTGAGGAAGGTGTCCTTGTGAAAAATGAACTTGGAGTCCAATTGTGGGAAAGTGGCCACTTTGCCCTGCCTTGGTCAGTTAAAGGGCCGTTGGGTGACCTTCCAAGTGCCTGAGTGTGTATGTAACTTATTGGGCGGCCAAGCCTGATAAAGCTGTTGGAATGAATATGTGAATCTCTTTAAGTGCTAGAATAAAGATTTTTTTTGAAGATGTGTAAATTTAGTAAAACTTCAAAGATATTTAATAATTTGAAATCAGAGGAATAAATTCTTAATATATTAACTCTAGAAACCTAGAAGTTTCAGAAATTAGATTTCAAAGGCTATAGGAACAACTCCTTATAGAAGCTTTTAATGTTACTTTTTTTTGTTGTTGTTAAACTGGGACTTGGAATGCTTTTAGAGACATGGGTTTGAATTCTGGCCCTGCCACTTAATTATCTGCGTGATTCTCTTAAAATACTGTATAAATGGTGGTATCATTATTAGCAAAGTTCCTATTTCAGGGGTTCACATTTTTCTCTTCTCAGTTTCCATTATTTTGGCTTTCTAGTAATTACCAAACTCTTTTGAAAACAACATCTTTATTTAGGGGCACCTTAGTGGCTTAGTCAGTTAAGTGTTTGACTATTTCGGGTCTGGTCATGATCTCACAGTTTGTGAGTTCGAGCCCCATATCGAGCTCTGTGCTGACAGTGTGGAGCCTGCTTGGGATTCTCTTTCTCTCCCTTTCTCTATGCCCTTCCCTCCACTCATGCTCACTCTCTGCACCCCCCCCCAATAAATAAATAAACACTAAAAAAATAAAAATAAAAACATCTTTGGATGTTTGCTATTTTCAGTATATCTACAAAATACAGACTGCCTATTTCATTTTATTATACTGAATGACTTCTCTCTTTTTCATGAATATTCTTTACAAAATAGCTCCACAAGGTGAAGGTTAATGTGCAGGCATTTTATAACCACTACTGTGTGAGTAACATTTGATTTGTAGATGCTGTGCTCAGAAATCTGCTTTAAAATGACATTTCCTTTTAAAGTCTGTTTTATGAAATAACTTTTATCATTTATCCAGATGGTAAAGTAGCATTTTTTTCCCTCAGTTACATTGATAAATTATGCTTATTTGTATTTAAGTGATAAACAATCTTTGCATTGCTAGAGCAACCACCATTAAATAAATGAATTCCTGTTAGAGCAGTTATCTTATTCTTTTAATACACTTTGGACTGAGGTGTAATATTGTAGCAAACTGATACAAAGTTTATTTGTTTACTTTACATAGACCTTCCTTCCCTTGCAATAGGGTTACATCCTGATAAACTCACCGTAAATTGAAAATATCATGAAGTCAAAAATGCACTTAGTACACGTAACCTGCAGAACATCGCAGCTCAGCCCAGCCCACCTTAAATGTGTTTGGAACACTTACATTGGCCTACAGTTGGGCATAATCATCTAACACAGGCCTACTTTCTAGTAAATGTTGAATATATCATGTAATTTCTTGAATACTTAACGGAAAAAGAATGGTGGTGTGGGTGCAGAATGGTTGTAAGTGCCTTGGTTGTTGATCCTTGTATTCATGTAGCTGACGAGGAACTGTGGCTTGCTGTCTCTGCCCAGCAGCATGAAAGAGGATCATACTGCCTATGGCTGGCCTGAGAAAAGGTCAAGATTTAAAATTTCAAGTACACTTTCTGCTGAATGTGTATTGCTCTTAACCTATCACAAAATGGAAAACATCCTAAATGGAAATGTTGTAAGTTGGGAACCATCTGTAGTTGAGTTCAGCCTGGATTTGTTTAGTAATTTTTCTTCCATATAGTTAGTAAAATTTAACAATAGTTTTCTTTTTTTGTTTATAAAGCTTCTAAGTGAATGCCTTATCAGGTATAGCTAAAAGACTGGAGTGAAAGTAATGCTGTAAATTCTAGCTTATACACAAATCTTGGCTTTTAAATGTTTTTCATTTTCTTAGTAGTAATTCTGAGAAGTAATTCTGAGTCAGTCAGCCTGACAAATGTTTATTAAACTCTGTGGGGAGATAAAAATACATCTATAATTTTAAAATGATTGTAGACTAATTGGAGATAAAATATGTGTATGAAATAATTCTAAAAATACTTTCTAAATAATATATTAGGAGGTCACAACAATTCTAATGCAGCGTTTTGTTAGATGTCATTGGTTGAATAATTTCCCCCATATCATAAAAACTTACCTTTGGAAATAGCCTTCTATATGCTAAAAGTTTGCTAAGTTCTGTTTTTTCCTGTTTTCTAAAATATTTTTACCCTACTTAAATTACCTGCTTGAGAATACAAGAGAGATCAATAATCAGAATGGGAAGGTTGTAAAGATAGGTTGATAAACAAGGAGATCATCTCAGTGGAAAAGTACAGTAGTCTCCCCTTACCTGTGGTTTTGCTTTCTGCAATGTCACTTATCCACAGTCAACTGTGGCCTGGAAGTAGATGATCTTCCTGATAGATCATGAGGTCAGTAATAGCCTAATGGTACAACACAATGCCTACATCATTCACTTCACTTCATCCCATCCCGTAGGCGTTTTATCATCTCACATCATCACAAAAATAAGGGTGAGTACAGTACAATTAGATATTTTAAGAGAGAAGCCACATTCACATAACTTTATTATACTATAAAGTTAATAAATTAATAAATTTTGAATAGAATTCTGTCAACATTTCAAAATTAATAGATACCTAATGAAACTTCAGGTTCCTTTGTTTCTTATAGATATCAGGATAGTTTGCCATATTGCCCATGATGAAAATCAGCTGCAGTGGAATAGAAGGTGTCTTTAGATGGAGTGTTTGCTTGGCAATTTACTACAGCTCTCACCACACCCTATTTCAAATCCAGTCTTCTTAGTCATTGATTTTGCTTGTGTGGATCTTGAGTTCTTACACCCTCAGTTTAGGGGTCTTTTAATCACTCTTGTGATATGTACACATCTGGGAGAAATTGTGATTTGCTTGCATTAGAGATTTGGGGAACGAAACATCTTGGAGAGCTAGACAAAAGGGCTCAAAAGGGATAGTGTAGAAGTTAGCATTTTGGGACAAATGTTTTTGGTTTTTTACTTATTTATTTTTCATAACAATACCATAAGGGGAATATTATCCCCATTTTGTAGGTACAGAAACTGACTTTTGAGGTAAAGGGTTACTTAAATTTACAGAGCTAGAAGATGACAATCAGAATTCATACGTAGGTCTGTCTTATTCCCAAATCATGCTTTTCTCAAATCACTAGGAATAAGTGTTATAATTGGCATTTGTTCTAAGTACTCAGCTGTGTACTTACAGGATTAGGGAAATCTTAGTTTGGTAAAAATACTTGTGATAAACACTTATGGGGTTATAAAAAATTAAGCTTAGTGCATTAACTCATATGGGTAATTTCTACCAAAAGAATCACTATCTTCTTATTGGTGTGCATTAGTTGATGAACTATATTCATTGTGATAAAATAAGTATATTGTTTCATGTGTAAACCATTTGGATTACTGATCTCTTCAGTTTAAGTAGTATATGGACAAAGTAGAGCTTGTTCAAGAAGTGATGCAGATGGTGGAAATACTCAGGATCAAGGCATGTGAGAAATTGCTGGAAGAATGGGACAAGGTATTAGTTAAGACTCTTAGTTTCAAGTGACTAAACTTAACCTAAATTAGCTTAGGCAAAAATGAAAATTTATTGACACATAGCTGAAAAGTCCACGGTGTAACTGGATGTAGGAGCTCAAATAATTTCACTAGATATGGTTAATGGTAAGAAGCTTGTGTGGACAACAGCAAGATCACCCTGTATCTTGAATATGTCTATGTATGGAGAGAATATGTATTTCAATATTGAAAAGGATTTTAAAGTTATATTTTAACCACGTACCCAAAGATCATACTGCTGGAGAAAATACTGCAAGGACTTTCCACGCCTCATAGAATAAAATCCAAATTTCTTATTATGGCCTGAGGAATTGCATCCACTCTCAAGGAATGAGATCTTTCTCCTTCAGCTCAAGCACAATCCCTCCTCCTGTCTTCTGGACCTTAATTCCTTGTGTCTTCTCCAAGATCGTGGTTTATAAATAGTTCTGCAGCTTCAACCTCATTCTCTTTAATGGCTTTTTCCTTTTATCTTATAAATGTGTCTTTTCTGCTAAAGGCAAACAAGACAAAATCAAAGCAAATCAATCAGCCAACCAAATGACAATGAGAACAACAGCAACAACAAATAAATACCCTACTTTGACTCTGACTTTCTCTGAAACTCTGGAAAAGCTTTAGCATCATAGAATATGATGCTTTGCTAGCTTGGGGTTATTTAACACATAATTTCTAATTTGTTGGTACTACTCAGCTATGCAGAAGTACTGTTCTAGAGTAAGGTGCAACACAGAAGAGTGGTTTCCTTATAGTGAGAAAATTAGTGAAAATCATTTGTTTGTATGAGGAAGAGAATATTTGAGAGAGTCAAGTAAGTGGATGTTGAAATTATTTTTGTAAGTGTTATTTAATGAGTGAAATGATTAATCTAGAATATTTAGATGATGGCAGATTATAACTTTGAATATAAATACATAGGAATGAACAAGGATGTATCATCAGGTTAGATTACCCACATGGAACAAAATATCAAATGATGAAGATTAGAATTAAGACCCTGACCTTTCAGAGGGTCTCAAATCTTGTGTAGAAAACCTTTTATGTTCACATTTAGGGAAACGGGGGAATTGGTTTCAGTCTTCCCAAGTGGTTTGGTATTCAAGATTCCTTCAAGATTCCTTCTTAGCAGTTGCTGCTTAGTGTGATCTTGATGTGATAAGAGATGAGTAAAGAAAGTGCTAAACGAGACCAGAGAAACTGCTTTTATACTCTAGAATTTCCTTCATGCCCTAGATGTCACAATGTGGTCTGTCTTTTGATAAAAAAAATCATAAATTACTTAGGAAATAACTTCATTTTAAAGACCCTATTAATCCCATCCCAAGACATTTTCTTGTTGTTACCAGTGAGTGTACGCAGAAAAACTGTATCCTACATTTATTCAGAGTTGTTTCAAGGTCATTCAAATAATTTCGATTTCTCAAATTCAAGAAAGCTTTTAAAATGTTCTAAGAAGTTTCTTTTTTCAAATTTTATTTTATTTCTAGTGTAGATAGCATACAGTGTTTTTAGTTTCAGTTGTACAACATAGTGATTCAACAATTCTATACATGATTCAGTGCTCATCATGATAAGTGTACTCTTAATCCCCTTCACTTTTTTTTTTTTTTTTTTTTTTTACCTATATCTCCACTTGCCTTCCCTCTGGTGACCATCAATTTATTGTCTATAGTTATGAGTCTGGGGTTTTCTGGTTTTGGTTTTGGGTTTTTTGGGGGGGTTATCATTTTTTTCAAGCTTTAAAAAAATTCTAGCTAGAAAAATGTTCTAATAAATTTCTAGTATTAAATCAGTAAAATGAATGCACTGAGAACTCCCCTCAAGTTTTTTCCTCAGTTTGAAAATTGACCCTGGCTAGGAGGTTTGCCTGATGTTGAAAGTTATCTATTTTAGAGTATAAGTATTGTTGACATTTATATTCCTTCCATTTATACACAGTTTATAATTTTGAATATGTAAGATTTAGACCTATGTTGTCAGGGAAGCT
Organism: Felis catus; assembly: GCF_018350175.1. Lineage (NCBI taxonomy): Eukaryota > Metazoa > Chordata > Mammalia > Carnivora > Felidae > Felis > Felis catus. The sequence goes on from NC_058374.1 coordinate 103,672,269, forward strand.
TCCTTTCTTTTCCCCCCACCTCACTCAACTCCCTATTCTTCTCTCAAACCTTACAAACTAGCTTTCTGGTCAACAGTTTCCTGCACCTTTGGGAGATATGTTGTATTCTCCTTTTCTAGATGTTACCAATAATCAAATTTTACTGGCTTAATTTTTTTGTTCATCTCTTTTTCTTTGCTGTTAGCCACTGGTGGGGCAGGGTGGAGATGGTGTTGTCATTGTCATTAAAGGGGTCCCATTTTTATTAATGAAAGGTTTTATAATTATTTACTATTTTGTCTGTTTTGAGGATAGGGGCTGAATCTTACTCATATTTGTGTCTAACGTAGTTCCTGCATAAAGTAGATACTCAATAAATTTTGTTGGATATTGATGGCATACATATCATCTCTAAATTGAGAGGGGCTAGGAAGGTATCTGTGCTTCTTTGCTTGGAGCACTATCTAAAAGGACAGTGCCTTTCTAGGGGCACCTGGGTGGCTCAGTTGGTTGAGCGTCCAACTTTGGCTCAGGTCATAATCTTGCAGTTCGTGAGTTTGAGCCCAGCATCAGGGTCTGTGCTGACACCTCAGAACCTGAAGCCTGCTTTGGATTCTGTGTTCCCCCCCCCCACCGCCCCGCCCTTAGCCCCTCCTCTGCTCACACTCTTTCTCTCTCAAAACTAAATAAATATTAAAAACTTTTTAAAAAAGAATAGTGCCTTTCTACTCTAATATATATTCTCCATTTAAGACACTACAATAAAATATAGAAAAGAAAGTGCATACGTTATGCAAAAAAGGGCCACAAATGACCAATATACATATAAAAGATATTCTGTCTCACAAATGGTTAGGGATTTGCAGATTAAAAATATTTTTTGAGTCAAGTTTGCAGTAATTAAGATTAATATCCAGACTAGTAATGAGAGTTTGCCAAAGGTGTGCTCTCATACATTGTTGTGGTTCTAAATTATAATAATTTATAATTTGGAACAGAAACAACTTTTAGAACAGTAATCATTAAAATTAAAAAAAATCAACCCATTTGATGTAATAATTACACCACTGGGAATTTAACCTACAGAAATCCAAGGACCATTATGAAAAGATATTTGTATAAGAATGATTGCTGTGTCACAGTTAGTAACTAAAAGAGGGGTGGGAAGCAACTTGAGTGTTAATATTACAGCAGAATGGCTGAATAACTATGATGTATCCGAATTAGACAATTACAAAAAAAAATGATGTAGATCATTGTCATCACATAAGTAAAGCAAACCAAGGTCAAGATATAGAAGAACATACACTTTTATAAATGGAAATAAAACACTCTAATGGAACATATAATATCCCTATTATAGTATTTCAAAGTAATACGGACAAAACAGATCTTTAAATTTTTTTTTTTTCAACGTTTATTTATTTTTGGGACAGAGAGAGACAGAGCATGAACGGGGGAGGGGCAGAGAGAGAGGGAGACACAGAATCGGAAACAGGCTCCAGGCTCTGAGCCATGAGCCCAGAGCCTGACGCGGGGCTCGAACTCACGGACCGCGAGATCCTGACCTGGCTGAAGTCGGACGCTTAACCGACTGCGCCACCCAGGCGCCCCCAAAACAGATCTTTAAACTACACCAGTTAAAACCAAAAGATGATAGCAGTGTCAAACGTAGGCCTTCTCATGCATGGAGGGAGTGACTCATCAGAGCTGCAGGGTTGCTCACAGAGATGGCTGTTCTCTGTTCTCTGAAGATTTATGCGTCTTTCCTTCAATCTGGCAACTGCATAAGAGCAAGGAAGAGGGAGTCAGATCCTTAGAGACAGCAACACCTCGCTCTCTTTCCCCTTCCTAGTTCTCAGTTATGTAGCAAACTACCTCTTATCTAAGTTATGTTATGAACTTGGATCAGAAATTAAATTTCAGTTGACATTTATTTATGCTCAGATTTTTTTTTTACCTTAGTCGTTAAAATAGCGACAATCCTAGACTACAAAAGAACAAGCCCCAAACAGACAAGAACATTATCAGTATCTAAAAATTTTATTAGTACTATTTTGTCTTGAGGTAAACCAGGGTAGGTGTAGAAACTATATCTGTACATGCAGAGGTGGATTATTGACTTTGTTATTCAGACAGTTTACAAAGACTATCTTCTTACTGAAATACCTGGGTATGTGAGACAAAATTTGCTTTTGATCTGCCTTTTCCAGGTATTTGCCTTGATTCTAAATTATCTATGGAATGTAATCAGGGTTTTTCTTATTGTAGGCAGACACTTATCTGCAGTCAGGGCAAGAAGGTACTGATGCAAGGCAGCAGATAGCATTGAAAAATATGCTTGAAAAGGAATTTTAAAAATAGATATGGTGCAATTAGATCACTTTAGCTAATTTCACAGTCTTAGAGATCTGAATTGGATTAACCATATTGCAGTGTTCTAATGACCTGTGACCAATGACAGGGGTAAGGAATTGGGTAAAGTTTCTATGACAAAGCGTCTTTCTCTGAGACTAACAGCCACAGCCTTAAGTTCTAAAAGCCCCCTCCTGGGTCTCGGTGAAGTCTCTACTGCTTCTGAGAGAAGCTATCTGAAGAAACTGTTTCAAATTGCTGAATAGCCTTGCTAATCCTGCTGGTCTACAATCACAGATTCTGAATTCATATTTTTCTCACTATGGTAAGCTTTCTGACTACTTTTCAGATAACCATACTTATATTTGGAGTGAATTGACACTTTTGTAATCGTTAAACCATGGCTGAAATGTATGTGTCTTTGTGGATACCCTTAGTTCACTTATAATCTATTATTCCTCTTAATGATTCAAGAATTCCAATATTTCAATGGCAAAGAAAGAGCATCTTATATTCAGAGGAAATACCCATTTACTTCTTGGGTGCCATGTGATACTAAAGAAGGAAAAAATAGGATTGCATGAGATTGATACACTTTTGCTGTAATGTTGATCATATTCCCTTAAATTCTTTCACAATTAACTTTATTGGTCTTAAAATCTAATTTTTTTAAATGCAGTTTTCAGTACCACTATGTACATATTCATTCTTTAATTTAGATTCTAACCTATACATAATTCAGAACTATAGAAACTATACGAGCGTGACTGAAATAAAATAATTGCAGTATCATATTACTTAGCAACATTTTGTCATTTAGCCTTTTTTCCCTCCTTGAGATTTTAGTATTTACTTGAAGAATTTTTTTTTAATTTTTTTTTAATGTTTACTTATTTTTGAGAGAGACAGAGACAGAATGTGAGTGGGTTAGGGGCAGAGAGACAGGGAGACACAGAATCTGAAGCAGGCTCCAGGCTCTGAGCTGTCAGCCCAGAGCCTGACGTGGGGCTCGAACTCATGAGCTGTGAGATCATAACCTGAGCCAAAGTCGGACACTCAACCAACTGAGCCACCCAGGCGACCTGAAGAGATTTTAATAATCAACATTTTTTTGTGTTTTCTGGAATGACATTTTAAATACTTTTCAGATTTTAATTGGATGAGAGATGTGAGCTCTACCTTTTCCTTTTCTGTATGTTATACATAGATTATTTTCAATTTGTTTCCAGTTACTACATAATTTCATACATAATACATAATTAATTTAGAAATTAATAAAGGGTAATTAATTACTATAATTAGTAAAGAATAACACACAGGTTTGCTATTTTATATACTACTACTTAGATATTTACTATTTGAATTTCTCTGAGGTAAATATTACTTTTGTACGATGTATGAAAAATGAATTTGTTTGACAAAGGGTATATATAAGATGTCACCAACACTTGAAAAGAACATATATTTGAACAAGTAAAACATGGGTATGAAAAGGAATGGTGTAATTAGTTGTACCACACAGTATTCCTAGAGATCTATTAAAATCAGTCCAAGTAACTTCTAATATGAGCAACTTATTAACACTTGATTGAATTACTCAGTATACTTGAAAACCAAAAAAATTATTTATTGAATTATTCTTAACTTCACCCTTTTTAGCATTTCAGGATAAGCGGTGTCTTTATCCTATTAGTCTGGATTAATACATTTGTGTGCATTAATGTTGCTTATTTTTAATATACTTGTGCTCAAAATGTGTATGTAATGTTTAATTTAATAGTCAATTATAAAGATTTTTTTTTTTCTCACAGGGATAGGTCATCATTAAAAACTATTAATGTAACTGAAACATCATTAGAGTTTTCAGATTTGGACTATAATGTTGAATATAGTGCTTATGTAACAGCTAGCACAAGGTTTGGTGATGGGAAAATGAGAAGCAGTATCATTAACTTTCGAACACCCGAGGGAGGTGAGTTCTTTTGGATGTAGGCCAAGTAAAAAAATATCCTACGCAAAAAAAAAAAAAAGTATTAAATATCAAAATGTATTACTAAGCCTAATATCTGTCATCATGTTGGAAGTGAAATTGCTTTTTGGTCACTTCCTAGCTGTGTGATGCTGGGAAAATAATTTCTCTGTGCCTCAGTTTCCTATCTATATTATGGAAACAATACATTACCTACTTAACAGGGTCCTTATGAGGATTAAATGAGTTTATATTTGTAAATACACTGGGTATAGAACTTGACACTTAGTATTTTATGTATTTGTTAAATGAAACAAAATAACATACATGAAGTCATCTCACTGTCTTTGTTCTCTATTATTCGATTTCAAGATTCTAAGTTAAATAAGAATTTCATATTATGTGTTTTATATTGGAAACTTGTTACAAGGTTGTTTTCCAATACAGGGCAGTGGCATGTTTTAGAAGTGGGATAGTGTTTTACTTTCTTTAGTAAGAAATCTATCTGTCCTCTGCTTGGATTTTGCTATGATACGGTATTAGAGAGATGGCCCAACGAGCCTTGTGGATTTCAATTCTGACCTCTCATTAGATGTTATACCTAATTTAAGTTTTCTTTTGAAAACCAGTGGTTATTGCTTATCAAAGACAGGTAAAATTTAGAACATTGCAGACATTCTTTAGAGCCACAGGTGCAGTTTTTTGTTCAATTGTTTGTTTTATAGCACCAAGTGATCCTCCCAAAGATGTTCGTTATGCAAATCTCAGTTCTTCATCAATAATGCTCTTTTGGATGCCTCCTTCAAAACCTAATGGGATTATTCAATATTATTCTGTTTATTACAGAAATACTTCAGGTACTTTTGTGCAGGTAAGACTTGAGTTTTCTTCTAGTTAGTTCTTTATTTACATCCTCCAGTTTTATTGATGATGATACAGACTTGGCATGGTAGAAAAACCATTTCTCTTACACTGATAATTATGAACAGACATTTCATAAAACTTTCATTGAAACTGAAAAAATATGGTGGGGAAATGTCAGATACATTTTAACCTATCTGTGCATATGCACACATTTCCATGTCAGCTTCAACCATATTATAAACAATGAAGATGTGACCTATTTAAAATTCTGTGTATAAATATGGTCCTCAATTCCACTTCTTCAAGAAGTGTTCTCTAAAGGGTTGATGATTTAATTTACCCTCATTTCTCAGCTAAAAAAATTTCCCTTTTGTTTGCATACAATATAAATAGTTTTAATGTTTGGATGTGTTTGCATATTTTTCTTCAATTTTAACAATTTTTAACTGCTAGCTGAAGGGATTTTCTTGTTGTTATTTAGTATCACATGTAATAAAATCACTAGGAATGTGGTTATTTCACTTGAGGTATGCAGGGTTTTAGGGTCATACAGTTTGCAGATGGGCACTTTCTGATGTGAATAATGATGGCTATGAAAATAGCTAAAATGCATTTTGTTTAGAGAAATATTTTCAGTTTACTCAATAGAAATCCTTTATTTATCCAAACTAAATATTTAACAGAACTCTAACATATGAAAATGGTAAAATTGGAATGGTTATGATTGAATCAGGAATGGAGAGATTTGGAACATAATTTGGGAAAAGCTAATTTTGAAGAAAGGCTACAATTTACAGAACACGTACCTTAATAGAAACTGTTGACTGCCTGTTGATTATAACACTGTCCATTCTTACTTCTTTGTATCTTTTTAAGCAGCTGAAGAATAGAGACAAGTCTTAGTAATTTTGGGCTGTCCAGCTCTATTTGTGACTGAAGACATTAATATAGCCATGGGAGTTAGTTCTTGGGATCAACAATCTCAGGAAATAAAGCATTCCTGTATTGAATTATTTGCTTTACTGTATCTATGCTGCAGCTTAGGCTGATGAATGGGGTCAGAGCAGAATTTTGCCAGTAGTCTCAGGACTACTGAGCAGTGAGTAAGAGAAAGTCAAGGTTGGTTTAGTTTTTACATTCTGCTCAAGACCCTCTAAAGATGGGCTTGAATAAGTGTGACTACTTAAAACTTAATGCCAAAAGAAAAACTACTTTATACAAGACATGAAGATATAGATATGTATGTAGTTATAAATGTATATTTTTATAACAATGCCTTAGGAGCAGAAGGAGAAAGGAGGATCCTTTTTTTTCCCTTTCTGTGTACATTAAGCAACTTTTGCTATTCCTTTTTGTTCTGCTCTATTTTGAGAAAAGAAATGGGATTTGTATGCAATTTATTATAATTTTTTTTACCACAGTGTTGTTTACAAATTAAAAATGTGTCATTATGTCATGGAGGCCATTCAAAATGCAGATTTCTTCTTTCACACATTTAACAAAAATCCTGCAAAGGGGTGGTGTCTGTATCTGAATCTTAGCAAAGGTTTTTGCCTGGGTACAATTTACTTTATGACCTATGTACACAATTCTATTTTGGTTCTCTTTGTCCACACTTAAATAATGAAGTATAAACATCTAACTATGGTTTCAAACCTATTTACAATTCATCTAACTTAGAAAACGTAATCTTTTATTAAATAATCTTAAGAATGCTTTTATGTGTGACAGCTGCTAGAGAGCACAGGCTAATGATATGAAGATACTTCTTATATTGCGTGAAGTTCATCTGTGCTTTAATTTATTCCTCAAGTTAATGTTAAATACAGCATCTTTGCTAACTGATTTTCTATTTTGGGTTGGAAGAGTGGAATAAACCCTCAAAATGAACATTGTATAGCAGAATAAGTGTGTAGCTTTTTTCTTCCTCCTTCTCTTTCCCACAGAACTTTGTAGAATAACCTCATGCATGGTATATCACATTTTGCTAACCATTCTTGGTATCGGCTTACTTGTCCTAGCTCCCTATGCTATAGCAAATAACTTGAAGAAAAGGATCACGTGACACTTATCATTCCATCCCCCAAAGTCCTCTGGTACTATATCATACATAGGTTCAATGCTCAATAAATATTTTTAGTTGAAAGAATGTACCAACATTATTTTTGATACTTAGTTATAATTTTGGAGCATTTGAGTTTGTGGGAAAGTGATTTTTCCTTCTTCTGACCTTGGGGAATTTAATCTCTCTGCTACCATTGTTCTTCCTTCAATTGTTGCACATTGTGTTTAGCATAGTGTATTAATTCTTCTACATTTTCATTTTTACCCACTTATGTCATACCTCCTCCTGTGCCTGACATAGTGTCTTATTATATTTAAAAAATGCTAATGAATACTGGTTGATTAATCAAATTTGAAAGCTTTTACTAAATAACTTCTGACTGCATTTATATATACAGAGTAGCAAGTCTTTTTTTTTTTTTAATTTTTTTTTTCAACGTTTATTTATTTTTGGGACAGAGAGAGACAGAGCATGAACGGGGGAGAGGCAGAGAGAGAGGGAGACACAGAATCAGAAACAGGCTCCAGGCTCTGAGCCATCAGCCCAGAGCCTGACGCGGGGCTCGAACTCCCAGACCGCGAGATCGTGACCTGGCTGAAGTCGGACGCTTAGCCGACTGCGCCACCCAGGCGCCCCCAGAGTAGCAAGTCTTAATTACATAATTTGAGCTGAAAAAAAATTTTTTCCAAAAATAAATAAATGACTGAAATAATCATCTGGATAATTGATCTAATTCCAAATTTGGTACATGTCTATGTAGGATAAGTCACACACTCATCAGGAATGGCTACTGGGTGATTCAAAATAATTCATTTCTAAATAGTCATCAAGGTGATAGGTAATCAGAATAAATTCAATAACAAAGAAAAAATAAAATTTACACCAAAAAGCTACATTAGTATATTTTTTCATTACATCCTCATGACTTACTTATTTTATAACTGGAGGTCTATGCCTTTTGATCACCTTCACCCATTTTGCCCACCCCCTCTCACCCTGCACCTCTGGCAAACACAAATCTGTTCTTTGTATCTGTGAGTTCAGGTTTTGGGGTTTATGTGTGTTTTAGATTCCACATATAAGTGGGATCATATGGTATTTGTCTTTCTCTGTCAGACATATTTCTGTCAGCATTATGACCTCAAGGTTCATCCTCGTCGCAAATGGCAGGATTTCCTTCTTTTTAAATGGCTAAATAATTAATTACGCTAATATTTTAAGAGACACTTTATGTAAAACAATTATTCCCTGTGTAAGATAGATGTGTTGAAAGATAATTCAAGTTTACAGATCATATTTTGTGTGAGATTGTTACATTGTTTTAACTTATCTGTTCCTGAATAAGCAGCCACAAAATTGAGGTAGATCTTTTATTACACTCATTCTTCCCCTCCTCTCCACCAAATACTGGCAAAAGAACCACAAAACTTTGCTGAATTTAATTTTTTGATGCATTATAGAACCATCCTAACTGTAAACTTTAGTCAAATTAATTACCCTAAGTTTTTCATTTAAATGAACTAATTACCATTTATTGTTTTTTATTTGTGTGCTAGATATGATATTGTTTTATGTGTTTCATATCATCCTCAAAATCTCTCTGTGAAGTAGAAATAATTACTCCCATTTTATAGTTGAGGAAAGAGAATCTGAGTTTAGATGGTTTATTGAGGGCTACTCTGCTAGAATTGAAGTTAGGTTTATAAGATGCTTAAAACTTTATATGTTTTGGAATGATTGAGCTTTCTTGATGTAGATGGGCATTATTATATTATTAAATTAATAATATGGACATCCATACTATTAGTATGGATTTATTCATACTAATTGCTTACATAATTTTAAGTATATTTTCCTTTATTTTATTACTGGTTTTGTTAGCTATGTGTTTTGTATTTAAAATATGATCAGAAAGAAAATGATTGCATAAATAAATTCCCTAATCATCAATAAATGCTTTAGGACAAATATAACTAGGAATCAGGCAAATTTTTTTTACATTGCTCTTACTCTGCATTTAATAAAGAGAATGCATCTAGCTGACTTCCCATTTCTCCCCATGATTTTAGAAAAAAAAAGCCCCATTAAAGATGAATAATAACCATTTGAGTTCAGAGAAAGTGGTGAACACTTTAATAATTTCTTCATCATTAATAGGAAGAAAAAAAATCAAAGTTTTTATAATATTCATAAAATATAGGGTCAATGTTTTGAAAACTACTTGAAAGTTTTATAATGAAAACTGACACTGCTCAGCACCTTGGAGCGCTTTCAGTTGGCTACTGGACCTTCTCCATAAGCTGGAAGTTTCTGCTCTTTCCTATTCTGTATGTTAATTTTATGATAAAAACAATACCATCTTTTCCTCTTTTAGTACAAACATATTTCCACTTTAATTATTGCACTAATCAATTTACATTGATTTTTTCCAAAAATTAACATTTTAAAATAATAAGGGATGGCCAATTCATGGATAATAATTATTTTGAAATTACTTGAAATCACGTGTACTAAAACTACATTCTGAACAATTAAAACAATATGTTTATTTTTCAGAATTTTACACTCCATGAAGTAACCAATGACTTTGACAATATGACCGTATCTGCAGTAATAGATAAACTGGCAATATTCAGCTACTATACATTTTGGGTAACAGCAAGTACCTCAGTTGGAAATGGGAATAAAAGCAGTGACATAGCTCAAGTATACACAGATCAAGACAGTATGTAAACAAAAAGCATTGATTAATTTTTAAAAGGTTTAATTTAACACTTTATTTTAGAACCTTTTTCTATTTGTATATATTACTAGTAAATTCTGTGATTTATTTAGGCACATTTAACTAGTCATTATAGAGGTTTGGAAATGCATTTAATATAACTGTAAAACTATTATAATAATAACAGCCTTTTCTATTTATGGAAACTACCATTCATGAACTTTCTGTCACTTTTATTGCTTCAAAAGATGTCACAGCCGTCCAGTTGTAAGCATGAAAAATTCTGTTGCATACGTCGATGGGTGCTTGTCCATTTGCTTTAATCTAACACCTTTTTTTGTTTTAATCTAGCAACTTCTTTCCATTTCAGCCTTTGAATCCACACAGGACTCCATACAGCATCTTTGTTCTTATTATGTTTTTGACTAATATACTCATAATATCTTTACTTTTTTAACTCTAGAAGTTTCTTGTATGCAGCTTCAGCAGTATCCTGTTTGTGCTGAGTATTCAGAAAACTATAATGATTGAGGCATTTGATGTTTTAGGTTTCAGCTTCAAGAATACAATGATCCATAAATCATTGCCTGTTTCTTCTTGTGGTTGTTTCTGGAGTCCATTTATTTCTTAAGGACTAGTCTTTTATTGAGAAATGGTATTGACCTAAACTTCTGCTGAGAATAAGATTCTGTGTTTATTGTCTGAAGATTGCAAATCGACAGACACGATAAGTATGAGTGAATGCTTTTGTTGTTGAACAATCTTTTAAATAGTTTACACATTGATCAACAGGGTAAAATGATAAAAAACGTGAAAATATGTGCTTGCAGAGTCTTTAACAAAGTATTTTAGTGCAGTATGTAGTCAATATCATTTCAGGCATTCTTTAAATGCGGATATCTCCCCATACTTTCAGCAATCTATGAATGTTATCAGTGACTGTTGTAGCACCATGAATAATAAACACTTATTGTGCACTGTTCCAGGTGAGAGGTCCTAGATCTGATATATATACAGTAATGATAGTCTTTAGAAGAAAGAAACTGAAAATATTGTTTAGATAATATAAATGATCAAAGTATTTAAATATCTGAGTATACATACACAGACATACATGTATATGCACATGGATAATCACCACGTTGTAGGAAAGAAAAGAGAATATCATATAAAGCAATTCTAACACATATTAAAAATGACAGGGTTTGTATTTTGAACCATTTTTAATATAATTATTTTGTAATGATATTTTGTAATAGGTGATATTTACTACATCTGCATTTAAACAATGTAAGAGCTAGTGATGTAATAGATGCCATTTCAACAGTTATCCTCAGCTTGTGAATTTACCTAAATTTTATATAGGGTGACTGATAATTTTTATATTTTGCACATTACCTACCATAGTACCCGAAGGGTTTGTTGGAAACCTAACTTACGAGTCCATTTCATCAACTGCAATAAATGTAAGCTGGAGCCCACCATCTCATCCAAATGGTCTAGTCTTCTACTATGTTTCTCTGAGCTTACAGCAGACTCCTCGCCACGTGAGACCACTTCTTGTGACATATGAGAGAAGTATATATTTTGATAATCTGGAAAAATATACTGATTATATATTAAAAATCACTCCATCAACAGAAAAGGGATTCTCTGATACCTATACTGCCCAGCTACACATCAAAACTGAAGAAGATGGTAGGCTGGACCCTTTTATTGCCTATTAAGCAGATTGCTGGTGTTCTCTTCTTTACATAGCTTTCTGATAGAAAACGTTATTTTTATAACTGTATAGAGACTGCTTGTTCTCAAGTAGTTAGCCTTTCAATAAACATAATAAGCTCTGTTTTTTAAAATTAAAATAATTATCTGCTAATGAAATTATGTCCCACTATTTTAAAGCCTCTTCTTTTTAATGCTAATTCACTTTTCATTTAATATTCTTTTTTTCTTTTATAGTCCCAGAAACTTCACCAATAATCAACACTTTTAAAAACCTTTCCTCTACCTCAGTTCTCTTATCATGGGATCCCCCAGTAAAACCAAATGGTGCAATAATAAGTTATGATTTAACTTTACAAGGACCAAATGAAAATTATTCTTTCATTACTTCTGATAACTATCTAATACTGGAAGAACTTTCACCATTTACATTATATAGTTTTTTTGCTGCCGCAAGAACTATAAAAGGACTTGGTCCTTCCAGTACTCTTTTCTTTTACACAGATGAGTCAGGTAAGCCTGAATCCATAACTCTTCAAATGATTTCACTGTTGCAGCCTTGCTCTCTCTTTTTAAGGACCAGCATGGAAAATGAAAAGATATTCAGTTATCTATTTGTAACAGGCTTACAACTATTCATCTACTTTGCTGAACATTTTTTTTTTAATTCAAGCCTTAGAACAAAGTGCTTGTTTAAAATTAGTTTGGAACTACTGAGTTCCAAGTATAAAAACATAGTTACCAATGCTATTTATTTCTGAAATATGATCATTTTAGGAATCTTTCTTAATAGTGCCTGCAAGAAGCTAGAGTCACAATGATATTTTTACTAAATATCATTTACTAAAAATTTTATGAATATAAGTTTTATAATGTGTTTTCCTGCAGTGCCTTTAGCACCTCCTCAAAATTTGACTTTAATCAACTACACTTCAGACTTGGTATGGCTGAAATGGAGTCCAAGTCCTGTTCCAGGCGGTATTGTTAAAATATATAGCTTAAAAATTCATGAGCATGAAACTGATACTATATTTTATAAGGTAGGTTGATTATAACGGTACATGTTAATTTAAAAATTCAGAAATTGAATTAAAATCATTTGACATGCAGAGGAAAATGGACTGCTTTAAATTAAACAAGGACCATCTTTTTAAATAATCTTTTTTTCCCCTACAATTTAAGGATGTTTATGGAAAACACAGAAGACATTTGTCAGATATGACAGCTGAATAATTTGTAGAGCAGTTTACTTAGACTTTACGACTTCTAGATATTTGCAAGAAATAATTGCATTATTGTATTAATGCTGGAAAGTATATAGTAAATTTTTTCAGACTATTTAAAAACTGTTATTATCTTAAATGCAATATATTTCTATTTTTTGTTAAAAAGATACCAAGTGAGTGTTCTTAACCTTTTAAGAAAAGTATTTCTACTGGACTTCTGGTAATCTTCCCTGATAGAATATAATCCCACACTAATTGGGCTTTTAAGGTATATCATTATTTTTTTTCCTTTCAATGCCAATTAGTTTACAACACTGAATACTCTTTCCCTTCTCCATTTTTAGGTTCTAGAATCAATGAAAAATACCCAAATTACAGATATAACAAAGGATCTCAAATATACTTGTGTCATTTCTAGCATTTAATTGCCAAAATATGTTATATAACTAGCATTTATTTAAGAAAGTGTTTTTATTTTTTTCTCCAAAGGCGATGAAGTACTGGGATGCTCTTATTTAGTTACAACAAGAAGAGTGAAAAAAATCTGCAGTAAACATTGTCCCAATATTATATGCATTACAATTTATTGCTGATGGTAAATTATTTTTACAGCATGTGTAGCTTGCAAAGTGAATAGTAAAAATCAAAAGCAATGGTTAAGATTATGTCATAACGAACAATGACTTTCTTTCTGGAAATCAAGATATTACTTTAAAATCTGATAGGCTGAGTAGAATTTGAATTGTAGTACTCCATAAATGTGGAATCTGTTCCCCAAGAGTGTGAAATTCTAATAATGCTAAGTCTCTAGGCCCCTACTATCTATCCTGGTCTAATCTTAACATTTTCTCATTTTTTATTTGCTTTGTCTGTATGGCTCACTGGGAAATGAATATCAGAAAGGAAAAAGCAATCATTTTTTACTGCAATGACTTTTTTTTTGAGACTTAATGTGTGGCATTAAGGCAGCTACTTAACCTCTTCTGACTTGGTTTCTTCAAGTGCAAAATTGGAGTTATAAGGATGCATACATTAAAAAGTGAGAATTGTAAGGGCAAATCTATATCAAGAATTTAGAATAATCTTCAGCACATGATAAATGTGTTCGCTATTGTTGTGTTATTGTACATCATTTAAGAAAAGGTTTTGAAACTGCATCCAGCATTGTCATAGCACTAAGTATGAAAGGACAGTATACCTTTACCTGAATATGAGAATAAGTTATGATTTTTAGACTTCCTGATATTTCAGTGGAAATGCTACCATTAAAATGTTTCTAGTAGCAAACATATAATCTTTATACGATAAAGCATTAAATATATTACTTTTGGGTAGAAGGAATAGTTTTTCTTGAAAATTTACTACTTTTAGTTACTCCTTTTTACACCTGTTTTGTCCTCCGTTGATTTTCATAGTCTTATTTTCTTCTAAATTCCTTTGAATATACTTCATGCCACCTGTTTTCCTTTCCTAACATCTAGTTTATTTGCTTTCGTCCCTCTGTTTAGCTTTCTTTCTGAGTGTATTGTTCTATTTTCCTTACGTCTTTGTCTCCCTCTATGTTCTATCGGTTTCTATTATTTTCTTCTTTTTCTTTTTATTCTTTCAAATTATATGTGGGTTTGTGGAGACAGAATAATTCCAGAACCATTCCAAAGATTCCTGCCATTGTAGTCAATCCAGTGAGTTCCCATGGAATCAGTTAGATCCAGGTCTACTGGTAACTTGGGTCACTCTCAAATATGGAAATAAATTGTTTATTCAGTAAAAAGTTCTGCTAAAATATGTTTGGAAATATTCCTCATTCATGTCTCCCTCTTACATTTTACTCTTATGTAAATCTGGTAACTGTCCAGTGAGCTGCTCTCACATGTTTTGTTATAATCTTGGGTTCAGTCATTTCTTTGGGTACAAACCTTTCCTAATCCAAGTCAAAATTTACCTGCATTGTTCTAATTTCTTCTCAGTAAACATTTGTTTGTAGATTTCTTTGATTAACATAAAAGTTCCTTGATGACAGTGACCATATGTATCTTATATATGTATCTTTATAACCTTCTGGTTATCTAACAGTATGCTTTATAAATAGTAAGCATGAAAGAATGAAAGGATAGAGTGTAATACAATGAGTCCCTAAAGTATGTCAATAACTTCGGATATTAATTTAAAATTGGATTTAATTTAAAATATTGAAATGTAAGTGACTTGTGAGTTAGTATTCTTGCTAAATTTCTGTTACTGAAATGTTTAATAAATAAGTCAAAGTAGTTTATATTTTGGGTCCATTAAATGGAGTATTTTTAAAATGATACCATTATAGGAGACATTGTCTTCTCTTTCTGTAAAGATAACAGATTAGTCTTAACTAATCTCTCAGTTATGACAATGATCTTTGAATGAAGACTTTATACTTAATGGTCAGTTTTTCTATGAGAACACATATCCTTCCTTGAGCAGTTGTGATAACTGTTTTGTTCCTTTTTTTTTTTTCATTTTCCTAAGAGATTGGGTAAAATTATGAATTCAGGAGTTGTCTGGGAAAACTCATAATTTAAGCTTCATGAGAGTAGAGATTTTTTTTAACTGTTGTATTCCCAATGCCTAGCATAAAGTAGCTGATGAATAAATTAATTTACACAGAATGTTACTGGTATTAAAAAACGACTCTAGATGAATTCAAGAAAAATCTACTATTGCTGACCACCCATAAGTTTTATTTGAATTGGAGACTTCAATTTTTGAGAATTTAAAGGAAGTAATGAGTATTTAATTCCAAGCAAGTGTCAGGAGACAAAATGAAAACAAAATACCCTAGCGTAAAAAAAAAAAAAATTTAAATGGCCATTTTGGGATTCTTCAGGGCTGAGAGGGTGCCCAGTTCATCCTGTATCATGACCTGAGTGCATAAAAAAAAAGAGGTTAGTATTTGTTTTATTTTAATTGAAAATTCCCATGCTTATTAAATCCTAAATTAAACATAGAAGGCATAACTTCAATGTAATAAAATATTTCTTTCAGTTACAAATTTTTGGTGATGCATCATGACAAAGAATTTTTTTCTGGTTTTCAGAACATTTCAGGTGTTCAAACTGAAGCCCAGCTTGTGGGGTTGGAACCAGTCAGCACCTATTCTATTAGCATATCTGCCTTTACGAAAGTCGGAAATGGCAATCAATATAGTAATGTAGTAAAATTCACAACTCAAGAATCAGGTGAGATACAGTTTTTTGATCCTAAAATGTTTCACTTTGTATTTAACACTTTCCCCGTCCTTTCAGTTTATATGAAAGTATCATTAACAGTGCATTCAAATGGAAGTTGAATTTCAGTGCTTTAAGACTAGGCTGTATCTTGTCTGCAATCAAATACATATATTTACATGTGGTTTTTCCTTTTGAACTGAGGAAGCTGAAATAAAGGACTAGTTTAGGAACAAAGTAGGTTTCTAGATATCTGTGGAAAATTACCTAATTCTGTTTTTTATAAAAAAAGTTAAATTCCAGTTAGTTAACATACAGTGTAATACTAGTTTCAGGTGTATAACACAGTGATTTATCACTTAGATGCAACACCTGGTGTTCATCACAAGCGCCCTCCTTAATCCCCATCACCTATTTGCCCATGCCTCCACCTACCTCTCCTCTGGTAACCATCAGTTTGTTCTCTATGGCTAACAGTCTGTTTCTTGGTTTGCCTCTCTCTCCCTTTTTTATTTCCCTTTGCTCTTTGTTTTGTTTTTAAAATTCCTAGTATCAACTGAGACAGCTGGGATGGGGGGTAGGAGGAGAAATGAACCAGTATTCACTTTTAACAGGTTGGTTTATATTTCCATGAAACGATATCGATGATTTTTTTAAGATGTAACATGTGAAGACCACTGGTCACTATGTAAACTTCTACTTTCCCATAGTCCATTTGTAACATGTGAAGGGGATTATGAAGACTATGAAATACCACTGGTCTAATTAAACTTACCCACATGTCACATACATGCCATAGCTCACCTTTGTTTATGTGCTAGATAGTTTTTCATTTATGACCTATATAATGGGTGGCTTAGAAATGCATTTTTCCTTTTCTCAACCAGACTATATGTTTAGAGGCACCTCTTCCTCACTTTTTTCATCAAGTATTATTGAATGAGCTTAAGATCCTACTCCAGTTAATTTTTCTCTGTACCTCTCCTTTTAGTCAATCTCTAAGTTGAAATTGGAAAGCACTCACTGATAAATTAATCATTTTTGCATTAATTTGTGAATACCTGATACTTTTTTCATAGCATGCCTATAAGACAAGCCAATAAAATAGTATTTATCGTGGATAGAAGTGCTTGCTTTGAAGTCAGAGTGTCTGGATTTGAATCCAAGCTCTGTGACCTACTAGCTGTATAACCTTGCAAAGGCTCATTACTCCTCAGAGCCTCTATGTGTGAAAAGAAACACATATTAGCAGTAGCCACCTATAAGGTTGTTGTGGAAAATATTTGAAAAGATCCACATAAACCACTTATTAGAGTGTCAGACACACATTTAGTGCTCAAAAAAATATTACTGTTGCCCCTATTCTCATATTACATATGAAGAAACCATTATTCAGGAAGTTGAGATTAAAAGATCTGAGAAAGTTAGTAAAGAAACCGAATTAGAACATCAACTTCTGATGTCTAGTGTAGGGTGGACATAACTGTAGGAAATATATATTATTACTGATAATTTATGTATTATATACAAATGCTAAACATATAAAGAAAAAACTATTTTAACTATATATATATATATATATATATATGTATCAGTTTAGTAAAAATTAAGGTTAATCTTGTAGACAGTAAACCAATAAATATTTTTATCAGTAAAATAAAATTATTGCACATGCCTTGATTGGTTAAATAAAAGACAATTTTCAACTTTAAGTGTTAAATATCAGCTGTTTAATTAATTGTTTTTAGATTCACAGAGTCAGTGAAATAGTCACAAAACCCAAGTTTATAAACTAAACTTCAGCAAAGTTATTTTATGAAAATATTATATGGTTTTGAAAATAAGCAAACAATAATATTTAATAGAACCCTGGATCAGCTGAGAAATTGTCTTTTCAAAAATTTTAAATGCCACACATCCATTCCCTAAGTGTTCTCCTTTCATTCTGATGCCTCTATTTTACAGAGGAAGAAGAATTAGTAAAGATAAATTTAGGTCAGGAGAGAGAACTGTAAGCAAATCAAAGATAACTTGAACTTGAGTATTCTTTAAATAACTATGTTTTGCATAAGGACAGCAAGTTGTTTCACTACTTGTTTGTAATCCACAAATTGACTATATACGAATTTTTCTTGTAGCATCCTCTCTACACTATAATAAGAAAAGCTATGCTATCATTTGAGGACATTAAATAATTACTTTCCATGGGAAGTAGCTGGTCTCTCCAATCTGTAGTCACTTTGGTGGGTTGGGGGACTGCCCTTCAACCAGGTCTGCCCTCTGAGAACCTGGGTTACTTCCAAGTAAATTCAGGGAAGTTCTAGAAAAACAAAAACAAAAAAACTAGGACTGAATTAAAAACTGGGACTGATTTAAATGTTCCCTCCACTGATTTTTAAAAAGGTATTGAGGGATCAGGTCTTCACAATTCTTCCAAAGCCTACCAATTGTAAAAACAGAACCCCTACATTGGTTGCATGTCTCCTAGTACTGTTTGGCCCAGATGTGCCACATCATGGAGGCGCCTATATCTATGTTTTGCATGAAAAGGTTCCATATAAAGGTATTGCTAAGACCACTCCTTTCCAGTGAGATGTAAAGAAAGCAGGCTCCAGGCACTGCCTGAGCTTGAGGCTATACAGTTAGTTGCTTCTCAGTATTTGAGGATGTGATTGCTACTTGGACCTAGGAATATTCAGTGGCTGACTCAGTATTTTAAGGATTCACATAATAGCATAGAACCTGGGCCAGCTGACACTTGATTTAGCCTATGTTAAGAACTTTTTGAGCACACATTGCAAGGTTGATACGTTAAATTTTTATTTGGTCTCTACTAAACATGATTTAAAATATTTTTTTAATGTTTATTTTTGAGAGAGAGAGAAAGAGAGAGAGAGAGAGAGACAGAGTGTGGGGGGGGGGGGGGAGGGGCAAAGAGAGAAGGAGACACAGAATCCAAAACAGGCTCTAGACTCTGAGCTGTCAGCACAGAGACCGATGTAGAGCTCAAACCCACAAGACCCAGGATCATGACCTGAACTGAAGTCGACGCTTAACCAACTGAGCCACTCAGGCACCCCTATTAAACATGATTTTACCTAGAAATCATGTAATAAAATCATTTACCTACTACATATGTGTGAATTTTAACTTCAGGCATTTGTTTATCTTTAAAGTTCCAGATGTCGTACAGAATGTACAATGTATGGCAACTAGCTGGCAGTCAGCTGTAGTGAAATGGGATCCACCCAAGAAGGCAAATGGAATAATTATACATTATATGATAACAGTTGGAAGGAATTCTACAAAAGTCTCTCCCCAAGATGATATGTATACTTTCGTGAAACTTCTTGCCAATACCTCATATATCTTTAAAATAAGAGCTTCAACTTCAGCAGGTGAAGGTGATGAGAAAACATGCAACATCAGCACGCTACCTGAAGCAGGTAACTAATC
Organism: Felis catus; assembly: GCF_018350175.1. NCBI lineage: Eukaryota > Metazoa > Chordata > Mammalia > Carnivora > Felidae > Felis > Felis catus. The sequence continues at coordinate 103,691,827 of NC_058374.1, forward strand.
TGAAACAGGTAATTTACCTGAAAGAGGAAACCAACCTGAACCAAGTAACTACTTGTGGATTGTGTCATACATTTGTCAATAGCATTTGTAATCTTTTTATTCTTCCAAGTTTTTATTTAAGTTCCAGTTAGTTAATATACAGTGTCATATTAGTTTCAGGAGTCAAATTTAATGATTCATCATTCATATAAAATACCCGGTGTTCATCACAACAAGTGCCGTCCATAATCCCCATCACCTATTTCACATATCACCCTACCCACCTCCCCTCCAGTAATCCTCAGTTTCTTCTGTACAGTGAAGAATCTGTTTTATGGTTTGCCTCTCTCTCTCTTTTTTTTCCCTTATGTTCATCTGCTTTATTTCTTAAATTCCACCTATGAATGAATTCATATATTTGTCTTTATAGCACATTTATCTAAAGATATGAAAGAAATATTTTAAAATGTAACACATACATTTTTATGACATGTGTTACAGAATACTGGTTATGTAGTATATTGATCCATCTCCACAACATGGGGAGACTAAAAAGAGGAAAAGGAGAGAAAATCTGCTCTACTGTGTTTCCACACATATCTATGTCTTATTATCCAAACTATGAACTTACTGAATTATTCTTTATCATAAATTAAAATATGGAGTGAACATGTAAATGTTTTGATATTTATCTCTTTTTTATTTAATTGATTTTATGGAACTCTAGATGCTTTCCTGAATTCCAGAGCTGCAGTGTCAAACTCTCTTTCATCGATTTCTTTTCCTATACATCAGCCCTTGTCTTGTATAGTATTTGAATGAAAATATCTGGTCATTAAGTCTAGTCTACAAAGAAGAAAACGCTTGTCTTCCCTAACAGTGGTCTGACCTACCGTATAATTTCCTTTCTCCTTCTACCTTCTCCAATATTGTACCTGCTCATATCAATGTAAGTCTGATTCCTTCCTGATAGTACTACTTCCCTGGAAGTCCTCCCTTATAGGGACTGTGGGTAATGGCATAATTGTTTACTTCTGGCACATCCAGATCCATTATTTTGGAAACATCTTCTAATTCTTTCCTCCTTTTGAAATCAGCATCACCCAATTTTACTCCACTCCTCTATCCTTGAGGTAGTAAACCACAGAATTTCAAGACATGGTGTACCTTCTCCCTGGTTTCCACATCCTCATCAACATTTTTTCCTTATCATCCTTCCAGTGCAACACTTCGTCAGACTTCAGTGTTCTTGTTCAGCTGGAATAGATGCTTCTCAGCAACACCTATCTTTTGCTCCTTAGATCTCAAACCATGCCATTGTGATTCATCTTCTAGGGGTTTTTCCCATTCTGAGGGGATTCCACTGTTTTCACCAGATGTTGGCTGATAAATAGTGCTATACAAAACAGAAGTGGTTTACCTTTTCCAGCTATAACTTCACCTTCTCTAACTCTCCTAGCTACCCCATAATCTTCTATATCAATTTGTTTGTTTACACTCTATTGATTTTCCATAGGAGAATTCTGCTCTCATTCTGAACATAATCTGCCCACACTGTCATCTATATTTGATGTGATTTTCTTAATAATATCAGTGATACTGACTTGCCCTCCTTCATATTTACTCATATCTTTATGCTCTCAAGATATCCTCTCTCAGGGATGTCATTGCCTTCTTTTCAGGAAGGTAGCTGCTTATTTTTTTGTTTCAGTATCATATCTCCTCTAGAACATTAGTCCATCAGTTCAATCTACTTTCTCCTGAATTTCATTCTCTTTCTTTCCATAACCCCCCCACCCCGCAAATTGTTCGAAAATTTTAGCCGAGGAACTGGTTGGTGTATCAACCCCAATATCTGCAAAATGGAATTTATGCTACATGAATTCTTCTCTTCCCCTTTTCTATGCCTGTACTTTGTAATCCTTTGGATACCAAGCTTCATATTTTTATGTGAACTTTCTCCCATTTTTCCTGCATATGATTAGATCTTATCAGTTCAGTCTCTGCCATGGCTCTCCAATTTGTTCCTTCTTCTCCAACGTGACTGCCCCATTTTACATCAGCCTGTTGTTGCTTCCTGTAAAAATATCCTAAAGTAGCCTTACCACCCACGCTCATCCAGTCTGCCCATCAGTCTTTTCTTCGTACCCACTTACTTTCTTTGAATTGTTTCAAATACACAGTTTAGAGCATTTATGTGTTGGCGGTTGAAGTTCATTATCTGAGGGTAAAAGTGAGACATGCAGATTCAGGTATTTGAAGCATAGAGATAAGAATGAAAAGCACAAGGTATAGGATATGGCTCAGAATACTCCAAATGTTTTACTTATTCTTGTCTAGAAAATGCATCCCAGAATTTATCACCAGTTAGAATCTGGCTTCTGTCTATGTTTTCATTCTTATGTCCCTCCACTACATTTCCTCATCTACCCTATGCCTCTAGCCAAATTTTGTTTTTTTTTTTCAGTACATTAGATTTCATGTATTCAATTAAAAGAACAGTTATTAAGCACTTGCTACTTGCTATGGGCTAATAATTGATTAGATTTTCTATTTTAAACATACTCAACACTTTCTCACCATCAAATTGCTTTACTTCCTGTAGTTATATTGTCCTTTTCCTTTTGTATGTCACACAGAATTGTATTCATTCTTAAAAGCCCAATTTAAGTGTGTGTGTGTGTGTGTGTGTGTGTGTGTGTGTGTGAAATTCTTCAATGACATGCCAACCTTTAAAGCCACAGATTCCTGGACTTCACCCCAGACTTGCTGAATCATAGCCTAAAGAGGTGATGCCCAAACCTGTACTTTCAGTCATCTCTCTAGGTAATCTGATGCTCTGCAAGTTATGGGAAGTGCTTGAGTAGGTTACCCATGAACTCTGATTGCTGGTGATATGTCGCAGCCAGGACAGGCAGTGTCAAAGAGGTCCAAAAGGAGTGATAGGTATTTCCCCAGTAGGTGGGTAGCAGACCATTGCTATGCAAAATCTGGCAGAAGGAAATATGTTCAAATCCAGGCAGATGGTCTGCATCAGGTTTTTTAGCATCAGGTAAAATGATCTTGATTATTGGACAGGAGCAGAGTCTTAGAGAACTGGAAAAAAAAGGACAATAATTTTGAGATAAATGAGAGGTTCAAAAGACTCTGAAGACAAGACAGAAGACTCATTAATTGAGTCCACGGACATTGAAGATGACTGCTTCATCACAGGAACAAAGCAGAAGTTCAGTTAGTAGAACTGAGACACGTAATCAAAGTAGTAATATGCGTTTGATATAGAGCTATCTGAACTTAAGGTACAGGTCTTTGTAAAAGTAAATATTTATTTAAGGATTTGAACTGGATCTTACCTCAGGGTTAAAAGACCACATGAGTAAAAGTTAAAGGGAATCTAAATCAATGAATTAGGCTGATATCAGACATACATATTGTGCTATGTACTCCCTTAGTACTGAGGACAAATGCTTCTCAGACATTAAACTTCTAACTCCCTGCATCAGAATATATATCCCTAAGGCCCTACTCCAGACCTATGAAATCAGAATTTGGAAAGTAAGACTCACAACAAATCTGTATGTAAACAAGATACGTGCGGAAAACAGTGCTGAAATTGGAGACACGCTCTATTCCTTTGTAAACTTTTTGCTTGCGGGGCCTTTGTCTTATTTATCACTGTTTTACTCACAGTTCCTAGCAGATACCCTGGGAATTACAGGCACTCACATGTTTGTAGAAGAAAGAAATGAATTCTTTTCTTGTGAAATTTATAATTTTCCATAAGGGTTTTTATTCCATTGCAAAATATGATTTCCCACATTTCTATCAGGCAAAATTATAGATATTTTCTCCCATGCAAATGTAAAAGTGTTTTTAATTAAGGACAATCAGTCATATGAAACGTAAGCATTAATTGGTACTTCAAAATTTCTTAAATAATTTTTCATCTTTAAAATTAAGTTTCAGGTCTAGGATGTAATTATATTTCTGATTATAATATTTGTTAGGTAAATGCTTTTATCTGGGTCTGCATGAATTGTTTGTTGATGAGACATTAGTAAGAACTGGAGATTCATTGTTCAGAATGGAAACAGTTTTATAGCTGTTGCACAATTCTAATTTATAGCGGTCTAAGATTAGTCACGGTGCATAGTCAGTTCTGAGTCACTGACTCTGTACTTATTTTTGATGTAAAGTAAAATCAAATTTGGCTCACTCTCTTACTGCCTGGTGTCTGACCTTAACATTCCTTCCAGGGATTATTGGGTATTTTTCTCAGTGTAAACTTGGTCATAACTGGGGACAGTTAAACATGCATCATAATGATTGAATTTATGAGGAGATTAGTGTTTGGTCTCTAAGGTGGTTCCATTGTCGCAGTCAAACATGTTGGAATAGGGCAGATGTAGATGAAGGCCCCCAAACTTAGTGCTTTTAGCCACATTTTATGTCAAAATATATGTACCAATAAAGATATTATAGCAAGTTCGTGTGCACACAATATTGAACTCTTAGAATCTCGTATTAGCTCAAAATGCATGCACTTATCCATATTATTTTCAAATCTTAGTAAATGTGGTGATTTAATATTGAGTTTTTAAAACTTTTTTTCTGGAAGATAATTTTACAGTTTGTATTTATTCAAAGCTCTTCCAAGTTCACTAATTTAGAATCAGAAGAGAAAAATAGGCTATACCTATTAGATGCCTAAAACTTAATTGAGGGAAAGTAAAATATGATGTTTCCATTAGTTTTTGTCCAACAGGAGGTATCAGGCACCGGTAGCGACCCACTGCAAGTCCACTGAGGTAGCAAATTTATTAATATGGTGCAACATTATTGAATGTGTTCAATTTCCCTGTTTTTCATTTTTCTTCTACTCTTGGTTATTTGAAAAAAAAAACATATGGCAAACTATCAATATGCATATACTTATATATATTTAATATATAATATTATATGTGTGTAATATATAAATATTATAATATGTAAACATATTATATATATAAATATATATTTTTTACATTTATGTATGTTAACTTTCAATCATCTTCTTCACAGCCCTGACCACTGTTCCTCTAAGAATTATTTAAGAAATTTATCTGTTATGCATTTTAGTTGAATCCCTATTTTGTGGACCTCTCTGAGCACTGCAGAGACCAGGCAAACTGTGATTATGACTAAATTTGATCTCCATTTACCAGCTTTTTGAAAAAATAAAACATTTATATCATTTTTAGGAATGCACACCATTCTCAAATAGCATTTATTAGACTGAATGTGAGTGGTAAAAGTATTCCTCAGGGTTGCAAATTAATGCACTAATTCAAAAGTTCCCTTTTTCCTTTGTCTGCATCCCATTGACTTTGCTCTCCTTATCCGTCTCCTCAGTTGAGATGAGAAGTCAAGCATGTAGGAAAATTGCATGATCCTGTTTGTTCTTAAGCAAGTGAATTGACACATTCTACTTACCAGTAAGTAATTGCTGAAAGTGTAAAAGCCATTATAGTTGCCTGTCACAGATCAGAAAGAAATAGCTATTAGCATTGCTACTCTAATTGAAATTCAAGTGTTTTACAAAATATCTCTCATGTAGACTCAAGTATTAAATATAATGCTTTTCGTAAGAGTGAACATCAGGTGAGAAGTATCTTTTACACTTATAGTGTGGAAATTTGACCCATACATGTTTATTTAATGCTTATTACTATGCACAGGCTCGTGTTTGGGGTTCAAGAACCAAGTTTGAATCCCAAATAGCATCAGTGATCTCTGCTGTGTGCATCCAAATAACTCCACCATTAATGTAAAGACATACCCAATACATATAAAGCAATTAAATACAAAGCAATATTAATATGTTAGTCAATTATGTGGATTGAAGATTGAATCAAATAGGAATTCAGGACAATATTGAAAGCTATGTTGAAGAAGTGGAATATGAATTGGATGTTGCTTATTTGTAGCTTCAGAATTTCTTTATAGGAGAAGCATAGACTCAATAACCTAGCAGGAAATTATGATATGGTCTTGAACTTTGAATTTCATAGACAGTTACACCAGTGTTTACTTAGATGGTCTGATATAGATCAATAAAATAGCCAAGTTTTTGAAATATTCTTTTTTTGTTGTTCTTCAGTGTGCTATGAGAAAATGTCAGAGCACATGTCAAAGAACATTCTTCATTTTATTTGAGCTATATGAAGGGTAGGGGGAATTGCAGATTATGGGTATGCTAAGGTACTCATGGTTAACCAGCCTGTGGCACAATCACTATTCATGGAAGTACTGAGATTAATAGAGAGAGGGAAGTAAATGCGAATTCCAAAATACACCAAGAGAAAACACACAGTGGAATAAAGGAATGGGATATAAGAGGTCAGGCTGAGGTGAAAGCCTGATAGAGTGAGGGGGCACTATATTGGAAAGAGTGTAGCGGGGAGGTTGAATAACTTAGCCTTACTTTGCTCTTGGTTTTGCATATTTGTTGCAGAGGCTTGAATATAATATCATGGAAAAATGAGAACTCTGCTAACTTTAATTTTTTTAATGTTTTTATTTATTTTTGAGACAGAGAGAGACAGAGCAGGGGAGGGGCAGAGAGAGAGGGAGACACAGAATTCAAAGCAGGCTCCAGGCTCTGAGCTGTCAGCACAGAGCCTGCAGTGGGGCTTGAACTCAGGGACTGTGAGATCATGACCTGAGCTGAAGTTGGATGCTTAACTGATTGAGGCACCCAGGTGCCTGGAGAACTCTGCTAACTTTAAAATAGGAAGCAACATAAGTAACTCTAAAAATAGTGATTGTTTTTTGACCATTGTCCTAAAAGACTGCAGTAATTTTTAGAAGTATTTGTTTATTACATAGTTACAGAGCCTTCTGAGTCGCAAAGAATAAGATCCACAGTCATCTTAATGGCCCATAGGGTCCTTTTTAACCCACCATTCTCTTCCCTTAGTTATGTATTGTCTCCTCCTTTGTTTTTTGAAATTTACCCTCAAATGCCACCTCTTTAAGGAGGATCTGACTTATTTATAATTGAACCTCCTTTCTGCTAGAATTTTTCATCCTCTTTATCTGCTTTACTTTTCTGTATTGTATGTAGCATTGTCTATGGATCTGTCCTCATTACAATGCATGTTCCATGAGATTAGGGATTTTTCTTTGTGTAGTTAACAAAGAAATGCCCAGAGGGGCGCCTGGGTGGCTCAGTCATTTAAGCTCAGGTCATGATCTCACGGTGGTTCCTGGGTTTGAGCCCCACATTGGGCTCTGTGCTGACAGCCTGGAGCCTACTTTTGGATTCTGTGTCTCCCTCTCTCTCTGCCCCTCCCCTGCTCACACTCTGTCTCTCAGAAATAAAAAAAAAATTTAAAAATGCCCAGAAATGTGTCTGAAATACAGTGAAACACAATAAATATATTATGAGACATTGAATGAATCAACCAATCAATCAATCTTCAGTCCTAGAAGAGTGCTAAGCACATAGTAGACATTCAATATGCATACTTTGGGAACCATAAGTAGAAACTTACAGTTACAAAATTATTTCTAGACAATTATATGGTAAAATATCTAAGAAAGGTGTGTCTTTTGGAGTATATTTTTTAATTAAGCTTTTTATTTTGAGATAATTGTAGATTCACATACAGTTATAGAAAGTAATTCAGAGAAATCCTGTGTCCCATTTATGCAGTTTCCCCCAAAGGTAATGTCTTTTAAAACTACAGTATATTATCACAACCACCATATTTATGTGAATGCAATCAAAATAGAGAATATTTTCATGAAAATAATCCCTTTTATTACCTTTATGCAGCCTCGCCCAAATCTTAACCACCCTTCTTCCTCCTCCCCCTCATTTTCACCCTCTAACAACCACTAATTTATTCTCCATTTTCTATAATTTTGTCATTTTTATTGATATGTTCATGTGGTTTTCTTCTTTAGTGTGTTAATATGATGGATTATATTGACTGATTTTCTAAATTGAACAAGCCTTTGGTCTTTGGAATCAACCTCACTTGATCATGGTGTATTACTTTTTATGTATTACTGATTTCTATGTGTTAATATTTTGTGAAGGCTTTTTGCTTCTATATTCATGAGAGATGTTGGTCTGTAGTTTTGGGTGGGGGTGGTTCTAACTTGTGTAGTTTCAGTATCAGAGTAACACTAGTTTCATCATATGAATCTCTTCTAATTTCTGGAAGAGATTGTGTAAAATTGGTACTAATTCTTCTTTAAACATTTGGGAGAGTTCTCCAGTGAAACTCTCTGGGCCTGGAGATCTCTATTTGGGGAGATTTAAAGTTATGTTGAAGTGCTTTCAGAATGCAAAATTGGAGCTGAAATGTGATATCAAACCAGTTGCAGAAAGTGGTACTTCTAATTAATCCATTTTGTCAAAAAGGAAGTCTCAAGAGAAATAAAGAAATATCGTAAACTAAAATATATTAAATTGATATGAAATGAAAATACAGTATGTCAAAATGTGTGGGACACAGTTAAAGCAGTGAAGAGAGGGAAATGTGTAGCATTAAATGCATACATTGGAAAAGAAGGAACATCTCAGATCAATAATCTAAGGTCACCCTCCCCTCCACTACAGCCTAGAAAATGAAAAAGCATGCTGAAAGAAGAAAGAGAATAATAAAAATAAGAGCAGAAATCAGTGAAATCAAAAACAGTAAAACAGTAGGAAAAATCAGTGAAATAAAGAGCTGGATCTTTGAAAAGTTAAAATTGATAAGCCTGACAAATGACACAAATTACCAATATTTAGGAATGAAACCACTTCAGACACTGCCATCAAAAGGATAATAAGGAAATGATACCGACAGCTTTACACACAAAATTTTTACACCTTGGATGAAACAAACTCATTCTTCAAAAAGCGTAACTACCACAGCTCACCTAATGTGGAATAAATAATGTGAATATCCCTATAACTATTAAGGACATTAAATTTGTAATGATTTCCTTTAACCCACTCTGGTAGGGAAAGGAAGGGCACTCACCATTACTGGCAGATGGGGGTAGGAATCCAAGTTCCCCCTTCACCCTCTGCTGACTCCTCCATTGAGGAGACCTCTTGGCCCTAGCTCAGGAGGGTAGGAGTTCCTCATTACTGCTCTCCACATGGTTCTCCACTGACATAGTGAAGGAGACTTGTGACTTCTGGAAAGGGTAGAAGTTCTAGCTCCTTATTTTGCTTTCTCCGACCTCACCCTATCAAAGATGGTTGAGGTGCCTCATTTCTGCCTAATGAGGACAGAAGACTAGGTTACCCATTTGACCTTTCCTGTCATGGGAGGGAATGGGACCACAGTTTTCTTCTGTGGTTTTTGGGTAGAGCTGTTCTTCTCTAAAAGTTTGTCTTTCTAGGTTACACTATATTTTTAATGTTTATTCATTTCTGTGACAGACAGACAGACAGACAGAGAGACAGATTGTGAGCAGGGGAGGGGCAAAGAGAGAGGGGGACACAGAACTTGAAGCAGGCTCCGGGCTCTGCGATGTCAGCACAGAGGCCACGTGGGGCTCAAACTCACGAACCATGAGATCATGACCTGAGCCAAAGTCAGACACTTAACCAGCTGGGCCACCCAGGTGCCCCAAGGCTACACTGTTTTTTGACTAGAGACAGCATGCTTTTACTAGGGCTTTTAGGCCTGAGCTACTTGACATTTCCAGATTCCTGCCTTCTGGCATATATGAGGCAAAAAGAAAATCCAGAGAACTCACCACTGTATTGTTTCTTGGGTCCTGATTTCCCTAGTTGCTCTGCCTTCTCTCCATCTTTCAGAGTCTTCTTATGCTTGCATTATATTTAATGTCCGTGGTTTTAATTGCATTTAGTGGAAGGAGTAGGATTAAAACATCTCTTCCACCTTCTTCAAAGCAGAAGTTCATACATGGGGATACATTTAATGGTTCTAAGTAAGAATCTTTGCTGTGGGCATTTTCACCACAGTGTTTCACCCTGTAAGGCAGTTTTGCTGAAAAAGATAAAAATAACCAGTTGACAGTTTGGTTTGACAGTTGGTTGGTTTCATCAGCTGGTTGACTGTTTGGTTTCATTTTTGTATTGATACAGTTCTCCCATTTTTATATTATATAAATCTTAGCCAGCTCCCATAATGGTCCGTACAGTGGCAAGGAGTTTTGAATCCACATTCCCATAGAACTTTGGAACATCGGTGGGCATGTGACAAAATGCCAAGAACAAACAACAGTGTGGAAGGCTTTCACAATGCAATACAAAGCTCACAAACATGCATCCCAGTATTTGGAAACTAAAACATCTTTTAATGAAGGAAGAAATTGTGGCAAAAAAGGGGAAAAATGAGATGCTGAAAAAGAAAATGAATCAATAAGCAAAAAAAAAAAAATGTGTGACACTATGAATGAAAAACTTTGATGACAAGTGTTTAGGTATAATCCAAAAAGTAAAATCAGTTATTTGTGTAGTATTGCCATGAATCTACACCATACATTTTGAATGTATTCAAATATTTAGTATTTGCAATAAAGTCTTTCAAATTTTGTCATTCATTTTTAATGTTTCATTACATCCTTTTTTTTTTATTTAAAAAATTTTTTTTTAACGTTTATTTATTTTTGAGACAGAGACAGAGCATGAACGGGGGAGGGGCAGAGAGAGAGGGAGACACAGAATGGGAAACAGGCTCCAGGCTCGGAGCCATCAGCCCAGAGCCTGACGCGGGGCTCGAACTCACGGACCGCGAGATCGTTACCTGGCTGAAGTCGGACGCTTAACCGACTGCGCCACCCAGGCGCCCCCATTACATCCTTTTTAATGAATGTCCCTGTTTTATTTTTCATGATTTTATCTTCTATGGCAGAATTGCCTTATGGCCTATTAGTTATGTAGCAAAAATGCTGCAAAAAAGATGCTTTTTTTAAATTCTGAACAGATACTTAATATCATGCATGGTACCCCTTTTATTCATCTATTTAAGATGAAGTTATTTAGTACATATGAAGTAGAATGCTAGGGACTACTGGGAAGATTATAATAAACAAATTTATTTCTTGTACTTTTAAAATTTAGAATTACATAATTTTATATTTTCATTGGCTCTCAGAGATAATCTCATTCAGTCATCTCATTTGATAGATATGGGAAATGAAGCACACAGGTTATGTGTCTACTAAGGGAGCTGTAACTAATTCTTAGCAGAACTCCCGCTAATCCAGAACTCCTCCTACTATACTATAATGCTTTCCTGACCTTAGGAATTCAACGAATCATTTGCACTTATTGGAATTAGAATAGTTTTCTTCCATTGTTTCACAGTAGCTAAGTAGAATTTTTATGGAGTGGGGAAATTTAGGCCCATTATATTAATTTTCTCATTAATTTTTGCAGATATATTTATGATGTAACTGTATACATACTTTTGTCCAAATATGGAATTAAATTTCAGTAAAACTAAATTTCTATCATCAAACATGTGCTTACCTATAATACCCAAAATACTATAATACTAAAAATACTGTGTAAAATACTGAAGCCATTCTGGGAAATCTTTAGAGTTCCTAGGTACGTACCGCATTTTTTATCCTGGATAAGTCCAAAAGGTGTAATGTTGGCTATTAGGAAATTGTCTTGGGTGTCAGATTGTAAATTATAATTTTAAAAGTTCTTTTAAATATAATTCCATTGGTAAAAAATGAATTTGAGTTACTGCTTAATTCTCCTTGACCCCATTGATGCTCTAATACCTTTCATTAAGTATATGCCAGGCATCCACTCTTTTCTTCATCCCTGCTCCAGCTAAAGACAGCTGTTCTTCAAGCAGCATTTTTATTAACTTATTTAAGAAGTGGGGCGTATCTTATTACTCTATTTTCCATTCCTGTCCTATGCAGCTGTAGCTGATACTTTTCATAACAGCCTTTGCATATCAACCTCCTCTCCCATTGCACTCCATTTTTTTTTCTTATTCTCCTTTACTTTCCTTTTTAAGTAAATTAGGATGTGTGTGTGCATGCAAAAGCCTTCTTTCTTTATCTCTAGTAACCGTATTACTTGAAAGCTTCAGGAATTTAACCGTTATTTCTGTGAGATTTTAAGCTTCAGGGAAAAAAAAACTTAGGAATGGTGTAAAAACTCTGAAATGTAAAATATAGGACTTTTAATGACAGCAAATCTTCATTAGTAACAGCTCAACTTTAAAATAATGCAATATGAATACAAAGAAAATTCTTTGAGCAAAGAGAAGGTTGTGCAAATTATTGTTAACCACAATTTAGTGAATTTCAATTACAAGTTTCATGGCATATGAAAAAATAACTTTTGGTCAGGAAGCTATTTTATAAATAGAAGGCACACATAAATAGAAGCCACTAGATGATTGAACACTTTCAAAATTCAAGAAAAGAAATAATGCTTTTTAGTATATTAATGTGATCATTGTAATTTGAATTTTTTGCCACCTAGTATTCACTGCAACCTCAAATAAATCACCCATTCAGTTTTGTGTCTGGATACCTTATGAAAAATTATTACTTTGGAAACAATTTGCAATGTTAGAAAGATAATAAGTAGTATTCCATAAGGATCACAATAATGAAATCTATACAATTAAAAGATACATTAAAAATCAGTAGCCTAATTTTCTGGTTTGTTACTAATTAATTACCCTACTTAAAATTCTTTTTAATGTTTATTTATTTTTGAGAGAGAGACATACACACAGTGCGTGAGCAGGGGAGGAGCAGAGAGAAGGAGACACAGAATCTAAAGCAGGCTCCAGGCTCTGAGCTGTCAGCAGAGTCTGATGTAGGGCTCAAACCCACAAGCTGTGAGATCATGACCTGAGCTGAAGTCAGATGCTTAACTGACTGAGCCATTCAGGCGCCCCTAAATTAGCCTACTTTAGATAGGATTTTTTAAAAGCCAAGATCTTGTTTGTAATTTTTAAAATACAACTACATTAATATTTGTTATATAGAAGTCTAACATTTTTAAAGTTTAGACTTAAGATTTAAAACTAACTTTGTATTTAGGATGTTCTTACAGAGAATGGTTAACTGTTTAAGATATGCTCTGTGAAAGCTGGATAGAATGCTATTCTCAGAAGTATATTAGGAACTTTGCATGAAGATTAACCAATTGCCAAAAGATAGTTGAAAACAGTTGTTGACATACTTGGCCTAATCTGTAAGGCTTCTTTTCTAGAATGGATATATCAAAAATACAATAAAACTCATCATTTCTACTAACACCTAGATTTGTAAAACATTAGTTAGGAAGTATTTGCCTAGCATTTAAAATTTCTATATAAATATATAACTTATTTTGAATATTGTTGCTGCATTTTTATGGGAAAGCTTTTTTCTTTTCATGTTTTTGTGGTTTTTAAATGTTTTTTACTTATGGAAAATTATTTTATATGCAATGAAATGTACAGAACCTAAGCATACAATTCAATGAGTTTTTACGAATGCATACTCTTATGTAACACCACTCAACAACATATAGAACATTTCCATCTCCCACAGAAAATTCCCTTGGATACCCACTCTCCAAAGCAACCACTGTCATGATTTCAATCAGCAAAAGTTAGTTTAAGTTGTTCTTGGCTGTATGTACTCTTTAATGTCTGGTCTGTTTCTTTCAACAAATTGTGAAAATTTCAGTAATTGTTCTTTTTTACTGTGGGGTAATTTCCCATCTTATGAATATTGCATTATTTGTGTGTGTGTGTGTGTGTGTGTGTGTGTGTGTGTGTGTGTGTGTGTGTTTGTGTGTGTGTGGACATGTAGCTTCTTCTAAACTAAGTATTTTGAATAAAATTGCCATACATATATTTTTTAAATCTTTTTTTGTGGAATTCCTGGGTCATAGTCTAGATGTGTGTTTGTGTGTAAGTAACTGACAGTTTTCTAAAATGGTTGTACTATTTTAAATACACCCCAACAGCAATATAGGAGAGTTATAATTATTTCTCAGTATCACCAGAATTTGGTGTTAACAGTCTTTTTAATTTAGACATTCCAGTTGGTGTCAACATTTTCTATCTTATTATAAGTTGTATTTTCATATCAGTGATGATTAATGATGTTAAACCCTCTATGAGTTTGATTTTTTTAGATTCAACATGTGAGTGACATTATGTAGTATTTACCTTTCTGTTTCTGGCTTATTTTGCTTGGCATAATGATTTTAAACATTTCTTCTTTTCATATATAAACATTTATAGTATAATCTCCTCTGGATAATAATATATCAAAATTGTTGGTTTTTTTCTTTCAGGTAAAATGTTTTCTAATTTCCTTTGCAATTTCTTCTTTGAGCCATGGTTATATACAAATATGCTTCATTTCTGATTATTTGGAACTTTTCTAGATATTCTTATGTCATCAATTTTTAATTTATGCCATTGTCAGAGAATATATCTTTAAGACTTAATTTTTAAAAGCTGGCTGAGAAATTTTCAGTGGCTCAGCATATGATTTAACTTGTTGAATATTCTTCCATGCACACTTGAAAATAGTGTATATTCTTCAGTTATTGGCTATAATGTTCTATGTATTAGTTGAATGTGTTTGACACTAACGTTTTGCAAATCTAGATCCTTACAACTTTTCAGTTTAATTATTCTATCAATTATTGAGAAGGGAATGTTAACATATCCCACAATGATTGTACATTTGTCTGTTTCTTCTTTCTGTTCTGTCAGTATTTGATTCATGTACTTCAAAGTTTGTTTTTTTTCCTTAACAAATACATATTTATGATTGCTATAACTTCCTAACTGACCCTTAATCATTATCAACTGTCTCTTTTATCTTTGGGAATACTTCTTGTCCTAAAAGTTCTTTTGTTTGGGAGCACCTGTCGGTTAGGCATCCAACCAGGTCAGGTCATGATCTCGTGGTTTAATTTTTAGAGAGAGAGAGAGCATGAGCTAGGGAGAGGGCAGAGGGAGAGTAAGAGAGAATCTTAAGCAGGTGCCCTGTTCAGCATGGAGCCTGACACAGGCTCGATTCCAGGCCCTGGGATCATGACGTGAGCCCAAATCAAGAGTCTGATGCTCAGTCTACTGAGCCATGAAGATGCCCCTAATCTGCACTTAAAGTCATTATTAATTTTATTGAATTTAGTTCTACTATTTGCTATTTGTTTTCTACTTGTCTTATCTCTTTTTTAGTTCCTCTCTTCTCTCTTTCTTGCCTTCCTTTGAGTTAATTGAATAGTTTTAGTTTTCTACTTTAATTAATCTGTTGGATTTTTAGCTATACTTATTTTTAGTGGTTGCTCAAGGAGATTACAATATGATTATTTAGTTTGTCATAGCTACTTAATATTGTACAACTTCACATAAAAATGTGAAGTTGCAGGGCACCTGGGTGGCTCAGTTGGTTAAGCAGCCAGCTTCAGCTCAGATCATGATCTCGCAGTCTGTGAGTTCGAGCCCTGCATCGGGCTCTGTGCTGACAGCTCAGAGCCTAGAGCCTGCTTCCAATTCTCTCTGTCTCTGTCTCCCTCTCTCTCTGACACTCCCCTGCTTGCTTTCTGTCTCTCTCTCTCAAAAATAATAAGCATTAAAAATATTAAGTTGCAAAAATACAATTCCATGCATTTTGCCATATTTTGTGCTATTCATGTCATGCACTTGATATCTGTATACTTTAAATAATTTACATATATGTACATTGTAAACCACAGTTTATTGTACTACGTTTCTTACAGGGCCAGTAGAGATTTAAATGAATTGAGAAAAGATCACATATCTTTTCTATATAATTATTGTTTCTGGTGTTCTTTATTTCAGTGTCATTTCATCCAGGGTCATACTTCTAGTGTCATTGCCCTTTAACTTTCTTAAGACTTTCTTCCGTGCAGGTATGCTTGCATCAAATTCTCTCAGATTTTATTTACTTTAAATAGATTTATTTTGCTTCCACTTTTGAAGGATTTTTTTCTCTGGATATAAAATTCTGGATGGATAGTTACCCCATCTCCCTGGGACCCTCCACACCCCAGTATTTTTCACTTTAAAAATGTCATTCCTTTGTCTTCTAGTACTTATTGTTTCTGATGAGATGTCAGCTGCCATTTATATCCTTAGCTCTGGTGTGTGATACATGTTACCTCTTCTGGCACTTCTCAAGACATTTTTCTTTATCTTTTCTTTAAGGCAGTTTGTCAGTGATAAGACTAATGTGCTTTTTGTTGCATTTGTTTTTTGCTAAGGGTTCATTTAATTTTTTGTATTGATAAATTAATATTTTCTGAAATTTGAGAAATTTCTGGTCATTATTTTTTCAAATATTTTTCTTCCTTCTTCTATCCTATTCTGAGACTCCATTTATAACCTCTTGATATCATCATCCTTTAAGTGACTGAGGCTTTATTAATTTTTTTCATTTTTTTCTATGTTCTTCAGATTGAGTTCTATTGATGTTTCACCAAGTTTATTGACAATATTCTGCTGTCTTTAAGCTGTTATAAGTCCAATGAATGTTTCATTTCAGATGTATTTTTAAGTTCTAGAATTTTGATTAATTCTGTTTCATTATCTCTGTTTCTCTGCTGAAATTCCCTATTTGGTTTCTAATTATGGTCATGTTTTCTGTTAAGTAAAATAAAATATTTACATAGTTTTAAATTTATTTTCTGATAATTCCTACACTTGAGGTATTCTGTGATTTTTTTCTGTTGAACACTTTTTTCTCTTGACTATGAGTCACATTTTCCTGTCACTAGTAATTTTCCTGCCTGCCTTGTAATTTTTAAACTTATATTAGACTTTGCTGGAGATGTTTTGCATAAACTCTGGATTTTGTTGTCTTGTTCTTAAGGGTGTTAGTCTTTATTCTAATACACTATTAAATTACTGAATGATGATTTTGTGAGTATGTGGTTTTGGTTTCTCTATTATTTACAGAGGAAATTCCTTGATCCTGGAACAGAGAATAAAGTAAATATATGATCCTTTCAGGATTTTAATATGAGGCCTATGCTATTTACCAAGCCCTTAATTTGGTGGGATTGAAACTCCAAATTCCAAGGGTGGCTGGGGGGCTCAGTCAGTTAAGCGTCCGACTTTAGCTCAGGTCCTGATCTCACAGCTCCTGAGTTGGAGCCCCGTGTCCGACTCTGTGCTGCCAGCTCGAAGCCTGGAGCCCACTTCAGATTCTGCAATTCCCAGTTTCTCTGCCCTTCCCCCACTCATGTTCTGTTTCTTCCTCCTTCAAAAATAAATAAACTTTAAAAAAAATTAAAAAATATTGAAACTCCAAATTCTGTCTCTCCTGCACTGGGAAGCAATTAAAATTTCTACTCAGTTTTCCGTCTGTTTCTTTCCACTGTGTTCCTCAGTCTGTCCTTATACATGTATGATTAAGAGAGTAGCCAAGGATTTCAGAGGAGTTTAGACCCAGAATTTAGGCCTACCCCCTTTTTGGCTCCCTCCTTTTCCAGCTACTTTGGCAGTCTCACATTCCATTCTCTGACACCCCAAACCACAAGCTGTTTGTTTGTTTGTTTGTTTGTTTGTTTGTTTGTTTCCTCCATCCAGGGTGCATGGTTGTCTGCAGATTTAATCTGATACAAACTGCTGTTGTATCATCAAAACAGATTCTCAAACTTACTATATTTGGGTGCTGAAATATTTTGATATACATTTTTGACTGCCTCTGCAAAATTATTTTTTGCATGATTTTGACATTTCTAGTCACACTGAACATTTTATTTACAATAGCCTTACTGAATATTTTGTGATAAGCACATAGAAGAGAGGTTTACATTGCAGTAATATACATGACTCTAAAAGGAACAGTAGATATTTTTGTTCTTACAAATATTTTGGCAATCAAGGACTTTTCTATTGGCTACTTTATTTCACAGAATCCCCAGTCTCACTCGATCTTTTGATCCTTTCTCCTCTATTGGTTGTTTCTCTTTCCATCTCCTTTTATTCTCTCCCCCCACCCTTACCCAGTGTGTGTGTGTGTGTGTGTGTGTGTGTGTGTATGCATGTCTCATGGAATCCCTGTAAACTCCAAATTCTTTTTTCTCTTTTGTAGAACTTTCCCCAAACTTTAGATCAGGATTCCTTTTGTATATTTTAATCTATCAAGGTTTTCTGTGCAACTACACTCTTTAGAAAACAGGAATTGTTTCAAGCAGCATTTCATTACAATCGACATTGGTGACACTTGTTCATCAATCAATACTGGTTACAGAATTGGTGACACTTTCTTCTTGAAATCTGTGCATGCATTCATCCATTTGTTCATTTATTTGTTAAAAAAAATACTTCCTTTCTAATGTTTTCTTTATTTTGGAGAGAGAGAGAAAGAGAGAGAGAGTGCATAAGCAGGGGAGGGGCTGAGAGAGGTGGGGACAGAGGATCTAAAGCTGACTCCACACTAACAGCTGCAAGCCCTATGTGGGGCTCAAACTCAGGAACCATGAGATCATGACCTGAGGTAAAGTCAGATGCTCAACCGAGTAAGCCACACAGGTGCCCCTGTTAAACAAATATTTCTTAATATCAATATATGCCAGATATTACAGGCTTACCTAAGTTTTTTTTATGATTTTTTTTCCAGTTCTATTTGCCCATTTACTACTGACTTTACAGAGACTCAGTTCATCATCTGCTGTTGTGAAACTATATATACAAATAGTCCCTTTAAATGTTTATTTACTCTTATGATTTCCAAGCTTATATATGCATAATTATCCCAAATTGGCCTTTCTTGACCTCTTAGGCTAACTAACCCAATCTTCTCCTCCCAAGATATCTCTATTTATTTATGTTAACAAGATATGAAACTAACATGTAATTTACTCGAATCCCTCAAACAAATCCCCCCAAACCAGTATGTCTCATTTCTTCATTAGTGTCAATGATTCAGTTTAGTCTCCAGGTGTTATAGAGTTGTTCTTAATAGACAAGTAACTGCTATGTAATTACTCCCTAAGAACTGCTTCAGATAAATAATTTCAAATCAAATTTGTCGTTTTTGATGGATATTCTCATGAGATGGCTTGCTATCTAGAGCTGTCAAACTAGTGACTTTATAAAACAAATCAACTTATTTTCCCTCCAAGCAGAACATGTATAACCCATTTTCTTTACAGTGTTCTCCAAAAACAAAGCAAAACAAAAGTTTTACTGAGATATTTTTATAAGTAAGCTGTGCATTCAGTAATACTTGATTTAAAAACTATTATTATTATATCTGTGGTCCATAGAGTTTTGGGTCCCCCAGTTGTCTATCTCTACGTGCGGTAGGACAGACACTTTAAACATTTTTAGGAAATTTTTTCCTGTTTACAGATACTTCTTCAGTTCTTTTTCATGTGAATGGAATACGTTGAGATGATTTAATTTGGCACACTAATAACAGTATGTCAGTCCATATTCCCAGCTTTGTAACACCACCTGAAATCATGTTTATTTTGATAAATTCTGGCCCAGCTACTCCAAAATCTATTTCTGGAGTAAGCCAGACTGCTAGAGAGAAGAGTGCCTGAACTGAATAATTAGAACCTCTGAAGAAATAGTTGTACACAGCCATGTTTGATAGTTACACTGCTCAGTCACATTGAGAGACATTGTAAGAAAGAGCCAAGTTAAAGATACTTGGCATTTACTATGTAAGGATGTTGTTGAGGATATTGTTCATTAAATTACATTGTAACCTGTTTATCTGATTTTATTTTGAGAAATATATCTCTCATCTCAGTAACAGGCTATTGCATTTTCTTATTCATTTAATTTTTCTTTATTTATAATCACAGAGATTTACAATCTTGACTTTTTCCTTTGTATTACTTTCTGTAACACAGGGCCAAATCATAGCCTCCCTCTAGGAAGTGTACAGTGTACTTTTTATCTGTTGACCCGGTTCCTGGGTTCATTCTATGTTGTATTCTTCTCTGCCCAAAAAATAATCACATTCTACTGATATTCTTTTGCCTTTTTTAAAAGCTCTGTTTCTAATTATTCTTTGTTATTATTGTAATCTGCATTGTACTATATATATACAACATCTAACCACTTTCTATCAAATTAAACTTTTCCTATTAACTAGCTATGGGGAGGCTCAGGCTTTTCTTAAGTTTAGACTTTACAAATTCATTCTGTTGACTGCTCTCTAGTGCCTCCAGTAGTTACCTAAACTCACCTCTCAAACTTTCAGTGCCTTTCAGGACCATAACACAACACTTTATGGCCCCCTCTTTTTTCTTATTACTTCCTTAAACTTTCTTTATTCCAGTCTAGTATACTTTCTAGACTTTGACAATTTGTAGCTACTTATATCTTTCCCATACTCATTGTGTTTAAACATCTTTTCCAGCACGTATTTACCGATTCTCAATTGTTCCTCCAAATTATAGCCACTAGATATTCTTCCACTGAAACTTTCCTTTGGGCATCACCTATTTGTGGTGGTTTCTGTTAGCTAAATTACTTTTCATATGTGTATGAAAAACAACTTATACCCTAAGACTAATAACTTGCTCACACCATTCAGTGTGAATGTTCAGTAATTGCTATTGATTAAATTCAAATTAGTGCAAAATTTGTATCTGGTAGGCTGAAATATTTTTTGCACTGAACTTTTTAGGAATTTCTGTTTTTATATTGATTCATACTGTGTTAGTGTTGGTAAACTGTACTTTTATTTGTATAGGATCACATATTAGTACTTTGTGTTTCTAAAAAGACTGTAGATTATTTAAAATCAGTAGAGACAAAAATATTCTTAATAACCTAGGAAACATTGTGTTCATACTTTTTAAAATTTTATAAATATAATTTATAAATATAAATTTTCAGGCATCTGTTTTGCTTAAAAGAAAGTGTCTCTGCAGTGGAAGATAAAAATATAGTCATAAATAAAGAATTAAGGAAACTTGGTCTTTCATGTTAGTATACTTAATCAGGTCAGTGAGAAGTCAATACAGACTACCATAAGAATCTTATCATGGGAGGTTGGCAACTGCTCATAATTGATGTTCAGAAGTTTAGAGAATAATTACACTTTATACACACTTTCATCTTCTAAGTGGAACCCTACTAAATAGTCAGTAACAACTGACATGGATTCAACCTACAACAAATGTCACTTATATAGTTCTATAGCTTTCATTTCAATCATGATGAAAGTACTTCACAGATAAGAATAATTTATGAATAAAAATGTAATTTACGGAATACCTTGCCAGTGAATGTTGATCGCTTCATCACAGTTCAGTCATGTTTAGAAAATCTAAGCAAGCTGTGTGATTACTCCAGGAAGCATGGAATGATGTGTTCAAATTAGTACCATCTGTGGATAGAAAAAAATTGAGGTTTTTAGTCATTCTTAAAGAATGGAAATCTGATTCTCCATGCTAAAATGAGTGTAATCCTTTTTGTATCTGTAATTCAATAGGGCAGTTGCTTTGAAATAGTCTAGTTCAACACGCAGTTCATCAAAAGAGAAGATACCGCATATAAATGCTGGTCATTTATGAGTGCCACTGAGGTAGCCTTAAAAAAAAACTGTCTATGAGTTATACTATGTATTTGGCTTCAACTTAGATTTATTTCTGGTTTATCTTTCTAAATAAATTTGTTTGGGATATGTGCGTAAAATTTTGCACCACGTGAAAACCAAAGGACTGTTTGAATGAAACATAATTTATGCATACAGTCAACACTTATTGAATGCCCAGTATGTGCCAGACACTGTGTATCTGTGGAAGGTCCATCACTGTGTCTGTCAAATGGAGGGCAACTCAATTGTTGTTCCTCTTCCTTTAGTCAGGTTACAAAAAATTCTTCTTTTTTCCTTATCAAGTTAAATTACTATCCTTTTAGACCTTTTTTCCCCCCCTCTGTGTTATTTATTTGGAAAACACAAGGTCTGTGAACCAGAATTAATCTGCTGAAAATTTTTACTATGTAACATATTTTGCCATTGGAGTCTTCATTCCTAAGATCTGAATATTGGAGGGGGAAAAAATTGGTTATAGAACCATGGGCATTTAGTCATCCCTTTTGTTGAATTAGGAAAAGCGTAGACTCTTGCCTTCTCCAGTTCATTGGGTAACTAATGCATCCCTTTTTCTTTCCACTTTAATTGTTTAGTAAACCCTAGGTAAGGGAAATTGAACATGGAAGGGGTGGTTGATCATGGACTCAAAAGAGAGGGAAATGTGTAGATCATACTCCCTGTTTCCCAGGAAAGAAGAGAGTCTATGGTTTTAATGCAGATGAAAAGTCAATATTAAACTTTTCAAGTATCCCCACTGCTCTTAGGGATAAAACTAAAAATCTTGAATCCAGTTCAGAAGGCTCAACATTATCTGATTCTGGCTTTTATCTCCAGCTTCCTACCTTTATCCATGTCCTTGTGGACTCAGATATGTTTCTTAAGGGTTCCTAAAAACTACTCTCTTTTCCCTCAGAATCTTAACACATCCTGATGTTTTCGCCTAGGAAGCTACATCTTCTCTGTTATCTGATTAAATTAAAGCCTTTCCTGACCATTTATCTAAATCAAATCTCCTGTTACTCTCTCTTACTCATTTGCTCATACATTAAAAAAATATTTATTGAATGCCTGTTTTGTTGCAAGCATTACTCTAGACCTTCAGAGACACAGTCTAGTATGTAGATTGATATTTGCATGTGTATATAATAAATAATAAGCATACACGTTTTGGAGTAATTAATCTTTTTTATTGATATGAATGTAGAATCAAAACCTTTCTAGATCTTTGGTGTACATGTTGGAACGAAGTGACAATGAAAAGAGGATTAGAGAGCACCTGGGTGGCTCAGTTGGTTGAGCATATGGTTCTTGATTTTGGCTTAGATCATGATCCCAGAGTTGTGGGATCCAGTCTCACATCAGGCTATGCACTGAGTGTGAAGCCTTCTTAAGATTCATTTTCTCTCTCTCTTTCTCTCATTCTGTGTGTGTGTGTGTGTGTGTGTGTGTGTGTGTGTGTTCCTCTCCTTGTCTCTAAAATAAAATTTTAAAAAAATTAAAAAAAGAAAAAAGGATTAGGCCTATTGAAGATGGGTTTTCAGAGTAGAATTAATATTTATAGGAGGGTGACTATCAGTTCAAAACAATGAGGTACAGGGGCACCTGGGTGGCTCAGTAGGTTAAACTTCTGACTCTTGATTTCAGCTCAGGTCATGATCTCATAGTTCATGAGATCAAGCGCCACATTGGGCTCTGCACTGGCAGCACAGAGCCTGCTTAGGATTCTCTCTCTCCCTCTCTTTCTGCCCCCTCTTCTCCTCAAATAAATAAATAAAAACATTTTAAAAACCCAATGAAGGACAAACTAATAGAGGTATCTGGAAATAAGTTTTAAAAGAAGCCTCTAAAGATTTTGAGTTTCCTTTTGCTCTACATATTTAAGCAGAGGCCAGAAAAGTAGAAATTGGTCATTTTATAGGAGGAAATTGTATTAGTTTTCTATTGTCATGTCACAAGTTATCACAAATTTAGTGGTTTAAAACAACACTTATTGTTTATTACACAGTTCTGTTGGTCAGAAGTTTGCCTATGTTATGCCTGGATTCCTTACCCAGAGATTCACAAGCTGAAATCAAGGTGTCATTCAGCTGTATTCTCATGTGGAGCTCAATCCTCTTCTAAACTCACAAGTTTGTGGCAGAATTTGGTTTCTTACAGTTGTAGATCTCAGATTCCCATTTCCTGGCTGGCTCATAGCCAAGAGGTTGCTCTTAATTTCTAGAGATAGTCCTAGATTCTTTACCATATGGCCCTCTTCTTCAAAACCAGCAATGGATAAATTTTTGTACATTGAATATATCTCTTGTCTAGAATATGTTACTTCCTCTGTAATGAGCCAAAGAAAACTCTCTGCTTTTAAAGAACTCGTGCTATAAAATCAGGTCTACTGGATAATCTCTGCCTCTTTTGTTTATTTTTTATTTTTTAAAAGTTTTCATTAAATTTCAGTTAACAGTATAATACTGGCTTCAGGTGTACACTATAATAATTCAACATTTCCATACAACACCCAGGGCTTATCACAAGTATATTCCTTAACTGATTTGGTTTCTTAATTACAGCTGAAAAAACTTTTCCATATCAGCACCTATAGCAGTGCTTGGTTGAAAAACTGAACGGAGGGGAGTATACAGGGGCCAGGAATCTTGGGGGACATCTGCCTACCTAAAGGTCAGACATAAAAAGACAAATTGACCAGGATCATCTCTAAACTTCTTTCAAATTCTAACCCTGTCATCTTTTGATTCATTTGCCTGTTCCATGAATTCAACCACCAAAATAGATCTAAAAATGTATTTATTTCTTATTGCTACTGTCTTCTTTGTCCTGAACACATCCAGTGGTCTATAAATTTGTCCCTTCTCCTGTTGTGTAATTACCAGACAAGACTTGATAAAATGTATTTCTGAACATCTCACTCTGACACCTTGATAGCTTTCTATTGCCTGACAAACTGTAAGTCCTTCTAACACAGTATGTTCCCCAGTTATTGTATAGCCTTTCTGTTTGTAATTGCCAATATGAATTATAAACTATAGTTGAACTTGACTTAGATCACATTACCCTCTCTTCTAAGTCTCTACCTTTATAATCAGTGAAATTCTATCTCACATGCCACCTTTTCACTTAAAACTTTCCTGAACCCTCAAATCACCCATATGTCTAAATTTGTTTTCTCTTCAGGTGGTCTGAGTTCAAATTTAGTGGCTACGAGATTTAAGTAAATTATGGAAGTTCTACCTTTTATAGAAATTCAATTTAAATTTTTTTTAATGTTTATTTTTGAGAGAGAGAGAGGGAGAGAGAGAGTGCAAACAGGGAAGGGGCAGAGAGAGAGGGAGACACAGAATCAGAAGCAGGCTCCAGGCTCTGAGCTGTCAGCACAGAACCCGACGGAGGGCTCAAACCCACAAACCATGAGATCATGACCTGAGCCAAAGTCGGATGCTTAACCAACTGAGTTACCCAGGTGCCCCTGGAAATTCTATTTTTTAATCAGATCTAAAACTGATTCCTCTATAAGGTATATTTTCCTTAAAAATAACTTTTTCTCTAGTTGCTTTTCTGCATAACTAAAAATAGAAGAGGGGTGTGTTGTAGGTAGCATATCAAGTATTCTGTTTTTAATGCTGCTTTGAAGGTTAATGTTTAATTAAATACAGTAAGGTTCAATGATAACTATTAGTATTGGAAAATAGAGTAATTTAATCTAATCATATGGCTTTAAGTTATCTACTTCTTGTTTTCCATTGCATTAGACTTTGTCTTCTCTCCCAGATTTAGGCAAATATATAAGCAATAGATCTATAGATAATTCAATAAAAATTTAAGATGAAATTAAAATTTTTAACTGGAGTCTAGGCTTTTCTACAGAACTCCAGACTAATGTATCCATCTACTATTTGACATCTCTTTCTGGGTATCTCATAGGCATTTCAAAGTTAACATGCTCAAAATAAATTCTTAATCTCTCTCCCCAAATCTTACTCTTTCCAGCTTGGTTAATAATGACTTCATTTTTCTGTTTGCTCAACCCAGTGACCATAGGGCCTTCCTCTACTCTCTCTTTCCCTTCCACCTCACATGTCATGCATCAGCAAATCCTGTCAGCTCCCTTTCAAATGATGTTCAGCATCTGAAAGCTTCTGTTCATTTCTGCTGCTGCAATCTGGGTCAGACCATCATGATCTGTTGTGTTGACATTGCAACAGCCTACTAATTGCTCTCCCTGTTTTCACCCTTATCTCCCTTCAGTCTATGCTCTGCACAGTGACTGGTGCAATTCCATGAAAACATGTTAGAGCCTGTCATTCCTCTGCTCAAATGAAAGTCATTAACAATGTCCTACAATGTCATACACAATCTAGCCTTCATTATTTCCTCTTAGACCGCAACTCCTTCTAGCCACATTGGCCTCCTTGTTATTCTCCAAATATACCAAGCATAGCTCCAACTTAGTGCCTATAATCATGCATTTTCCCCTGCAGGGAATGTCCTTTTTTCAAATATTCCCATGGTTTTCCCCAAGCCTTCATCAGGAACTTCATGCCTTCTAATCTAAAGAGCTTAGATTAGAACTTCACATCTTCTCTGACTACTCAATTAAAAATTTCAATATCCCTAGATCATCTCTCTTTCTTATTTCTTCCCTATTTCTCCCCATAACAGCAATCATCATCTAAAATATTATATACAATATTTACTTATACTTTTATTATGTAAGTGCTGTTAAGCACTTGACACAAATTAGGTGCTCATTAGATATTTATTGAATCCTGAATTAATATGATATGTTTAGGGGTCACCTGGATAGCTCAGTCAGTTAAGCATCTGACTTTGGATCACGTCATGATCTTGCAGTTCCTGAATTCTGGCTGCATATCAGTCTCTGCACTGACAAAGCAGAGCCTGGTTGGGATTCTCTCTTGCCCTCTCCCTTTCCATCCCTCCCCCATTTGTGCACTCTCCCCGCTCTCTTTCAAAATAAGTAAATAAACTTAAAAAAAACATATGATGTTTAGGAATGAATGGGTTTTCTAACTCATCATTTTCTTACTTTTAAATGTGACTATTGTTATACAGCTTTTGTGAATTATATAATTTTCACACAAGTCACTTGGTATCATTCTGTCTCAGCCTTCTAAGCAAAAACCCTTGTACACACACACAGGGAAAGGCATGGTTGAAGAAAGTGCTTATACCACTTAGTGCATTGTTCTTTCGTATTCCTAACCATAACATGCTTGTATTATTACTAATTCAATAAATGGCTATTTCCTGAAAATAAGACATAAGCCTTATGTATATTGAATCCTTAACACCAGGCTCAGAGCCTGACACATGATATGTATATAGCAAACCAGTGGTTAATATGAAATCTATTAAGTGACTCCAAGTAGGACTATGTGATTGTGGGTAATAGACAGATACCTTAGTCTGTGTATTTTTTAAATTTTTTTAATGTTTATTTTTGAGAGAGAGAGAAAGAGAGAGAGAGACAGAACACGAGCAGGGGAGGGTCAGACAGAGAGGGAGACACAGAATCCAAAGTAGGCTCCAAGCTCTGAGCTGTCAGCACAGAGCCCTACATGGGGCTCGAACTCACGAACTGTGAAATCATGGCCTGAACAGAAGTCCGATGCTCAACCGACTAAGCCACCCAGGGGCCCCTTAGTCTGTGTATTAATATTAGTCTGCTGGATGATATTCTAGAAAAGATTTTGTCAGTTTTAGATATATGCAAGATAAAATAAAAATCAGCTAATTAAATAAATCAATTAAGTTAATATTGTTTATTTAGAACTATTTTATATTCAGCATTTACTATGTATAAGATGTAATTGTGTCTAATATAGACATTTAAATATGAGTATGTTTTTCTTGGGAACTGAATATTAAAACTCAGACCATACCCAGGGGAGTACATAGTTTAAATGAGCATATAATTTTCTTTTGTACCAGTACTTATATATGAAGCCAAAGTAAGTTTATATAAGATTCTTATGAGTGAATTTGGGAGCAAAATTGGGAATTAATAAAATCACAGTTGTTTTGCCCTCTACCGTTTGAACCAGCAGTCTCTGAAGCATCACCTTAAGGTTCTGCTCATTAAATGTGGTGATACTAATCTAAGGGCAGTTGTAATAAGAGTTGCCACTAGGTGCATAATAGGGACATATTTTTTAATCCATTTCTTCCTTCCATTTACAAAATGTTTGGTAATTCTAATTGTTTTCAATTTTTCTCCCTTAATTTTTAGTCCCCAGTGTACCCACAAATATTGCTTTTTCTAATGTTCAGTCAACTAGTGCAACATTAACATGGATGAAACCTGACTCTATTCTTGGCTACTTCCAAAATTACAAGATCACCACTCAGTTGCGGGCTCAGAAATGCATAGAATGGGATTCTGAAGAATGTGTTGAGTATCAAAAAACCCAATACCTTTATGAAGCTAACCTAACTGAAGAGACAGTGTATGGATTAAAGAAATTTAGATGGTACAGATTCCAAGTGGCTGCCAGCACCAATGCTGGTTATGGCAATGCTTCAAATTGGATATCTACACAAACCCTGCCTGGCCGTAAGTATTATCTTGTATGTGTATTTATACTTCTGCATTCAAGAAAAAGATCTTTGAATGATTTTCCACAAAAATCACTCAAAGTATATGTAATAATTGCTCTTGCAACTTTAATTTTATTTTTAAAACTAACTAGTTAGCCTACTTGCTTAGACAGCATTAATCATAATTAGCTAAATAAATTTCTGGTACTTATCCTGAACACTATCTACATGGAATTTTAATGGCTTCTATGCAAAAGAAATAAGTATTACACACTTATAAGTAAATACATATACACACACATTGATATCTGTTAATGATTTCTACTTAAAACAGTTGTGTATAAAATCACTGAACATGAAAATAACTGAATTAGTGTATACACTAATGCACATAGTACCATTTGTTTTTAATTTAATTGAATCCCAATGGGAAATTCAATTTCAAACATTATTTGTTAGGGCTTTTCTCAGGCTTTCAGAGTTGTACCAAGGTCCTAGAGTCTTCTCTTGCAATAAAGCATTATGTGCCTCTTTGTAGTATCATTAAGCTATACTGATTGCCACTGAGCACCCTTAGTCCATGCCTACCTTTTCCCTTCATGTATAGATGCTTTGCTGGTTTTAAGGCAGACTTTACAACCTTTTCAGTGACTTTAGGCACACGTGTGCGTGCACACACACACGCACACACACACACACACACACACACACACACACACACACACACTCTTGCAATAGCTGAGACAGATCTTTCAGCAAGCAGCTTTTCAGCTTGTGCTTTTTACCTAATAAAATTCTGAGGAAGGAAATACCAAGAGTGCAACTCCTAGCTTGAGATATGGGGAAGGAAAAAATACAGAGAAAAAACACATAATAATTTTTCAAAATTATTCTGCCATCTACCTATCTTTCAGGACTTTTGTATTCAAGAAAAATCTCTTTACATGCTTTTCCATAGAAATCACTCAAAGTATAGGTAAAGATGCTCTTGCTACTTTAGTTTTATATTTTAAAACTAACTGATTACTCTACTTGGTTAGATACTATAACTACCCATTAGTAAGTAAATAAATGTCTATTATTTATCCTGAACACTATCTACATAGAATCGTAATGTCTTCCATAAAAAAAACAAATAAATTATAAATCAAGTCCTGCAAGTCAGAGCTCAGGAATGGCTGCACCATCTGAAATGCCACTTCCACCCCAAGATATCCATAGCAAATTTCAAGTTGGCCAGGTCGCCCATCTCAACACCATCCCACATAAGCCATCCAAATAGGGACCTTAAGTTATCATTCTTCTCTCTTGATCAAGACTGTTACTAGATAATTCCTTTCAAATCCAAATCACATTTTCCTAAAAGTTTTTGACACCTATAGGTAGAGTAACATACACACTTGCAAAGACACGCACGCACACACACACACACACACACACACACACACACACACACAGATTGTCAGTGATAAATAGATGCTGTTGTAGATCTTTATAGATAGAGAAATAAACTTTGATCTAGAAGTTTTATTTTTAGGTCCCTGTTGTGCCTCTTGTTACTCTTCCCAGGAGTACCTGGCATAATGTTTGCATAAAATTCCAATCAATATTTGTTAGTGCAACACAACATTTGAGATAGAATCCACGTGATTCAGCCTTCAACACAATTATCCAGCTTCTGCTCCTTGTAGCACTTTGACTTGGGTTCTATAGTATCCTCTTTTCTGGTTTTTCTCCTATCTTCGCTGGTAACTCTTTTCAGTCTTCTTTGCTCATACTTTTTTCAACTCTAAGTGTTGGAGAGCCCATATATCTATATTTGACCTTTTTCTGTTTCAACACACAACCCTTAGGAGATCTGACCTTGAAGTAACCTTATCCTGTCCTATGGCTTTAAAGTCTTATTCTCAAATATCTATTTCCAGCTCTGACTCCTCCCTAGAACTCAGATCAGTATATGTACCTGGTCAACTGACATCATTGGGCATGTGTGTCAAATATAACTCTAAAAGTTAATGTGGTCTAAACACTAAACCTTTCATCCTCCAACCTTCCCTGTTTCAGTAAAGTTCACCATTACTCATCTGGTTGCAGAAAATGAAAATCTAGGCAGAATTCTGTTCCTCCTCAACTCTGCCAATGATTTATTTCAACTGTGCCATTTAAATACATCCCTTCATTTGCATTGCTATAATACCAGTCCTATCCTTGTTACTACTACCACTGCATTGACCTCTTACTGACTTCCTGAGCTTTTAGGCCCATCTTTTTAAACCTAAATCAGATGATGTCACTTCTTTGTTTAAAGCCATTCAAATAATTTCCATTACTTTAGAATAATTCAAATTTCTTAACACGATTAACAAAGCCCTACATGACCTGGCTCTTACTTAACCCTCTAACCTCATCTGTAACTACTTTCCCCTCATTATACTCACCATTTACTTTTTCTGTTGCTTAATTGCACTTGACTCCCAGAACTTGGGCCTTTGCACCCCTTCTTCCTTTTGACTGGGATGCTCTTTTACTTCCATCTTCACATGAGCAGCTTTTCATAATGTATACCTCTACTTAAATGATTCCTGCCCAAAATGGATTTCTCTGACCACCCAATTTAAAATAGCCTTGCAGTATTTTTCTAGAATGCCGTCTTACCTTAATGAGCATTTATAATTAGGCAATAGCTTTTTATTTGTTTGTTTTTAGAATCTGTCTTGACCATTGCTATTTCTATTGCCTAGAGAATGGTTCCTGGTAAGAGTAGGTACTCTGTAAATATTTTCTAAGTGAGTGAAACTAGATTTAATAAGCTGAAGTGGGTAGGGGAGAATGAACTGTCTTCCAGTTCAGGTGATACTCAGCATAATGGTGCCATAACACAGAGAAGAAAACTATGGAACAATCAAATTTGGGCTGGGTTTATTAAATAAATATGGTTATTTTGAACCTACTGATTTTGAGAAGAAGTAACTATTCTAATCCAATTAACTAGAAAACAGAAAGAAATACATACTTAGAGATAAGAAAGTAGGTAAAGTAGGAGTTTTAGTTTCATCAGCCAATAGGAATAAATAAAAATCACACATGAAGATTTGATTAAAAAATGATACATTGACTGAATGAATAAACTTTAAAGTCCCAGAAGGGCAACTGGGTGGCTCAGTCGGTTAGGCGATGGACTTCAGCTCAGGTCATGATCTCACAGTTTGTGAGTTCGAGCCCCACATCAGGCTCTGTGCTGACAGCTCAGAGCCTGGAGCCTGCTTCAGGTTCTATGTCTCCCTCTCTCTCTGCCCCACCCCTGCTAGCATTCCGTCTCTGTCTCTGTCTCTGTCTCTGTCTCTGTCTCTGTCTCTGTCTTTCTCTTTCAAAAATAAATAAACATTAAAAAATTAAAAAAAAAAAAAAACTTTAAGTCCCAGGGCAACTGGAAGTTAAGTGAAGGGGTACTATAATGAATGAAGCAGGCTGTTATTTTTTTTATAATATATGAAATTTATTGTCAAATTGGTTTCCATACAACACCCAGTGCTCATCCCAAAAGATGCCCTCTTCAATGCCCATCACCTACCCTTCCCTCTCTCCCACTCCCCATCAACCCTCAATTTGTTCTCAGTTTTTAAGAGTCTCTTATACTTTGGCTCTCTCCCACTCTAACCTCTTTTTTTTTTTCCTTCCCCTCCCCCATGGGTTTCTGTTAAGTTTCTCAGGATCCACATAAGAGTGAAAACATATGGTATCTGTCTTTCTCTGTATGGCTTATTTCACTTAGCACCACACTCTCCAGTTCCATCCACGTTGCTACAAAGGGCCATATTTCATTCTTTCTCATTGCCATGTAGTACTCCATTGTGTATATAAACCACAATTTCTTATCCATTCATCAGTTGATGGACATTTAGGCTTTTTCCACAATTTGGCTATTGTTGAGAGTGCTGCTATAAACCTTGGGGTACAAGTGCCCCTATGCATCAGTACTCCTGTATCCCTTGAGTAAATTCCTAGCAGTGCTACTGCTGCATTATAGGGTAGGTCTATTTTTAATTTTTTGAGGAACCTCCACACTGTTTTCCAGAGTGGCTGCACCAATTTGCATTCCCACCAACAGTGCAAGAGTGTTCCCGTTTCTCCACATCCTCTCCAGCATCTATAGTCTCCTGATTTGTTCATTTTGGCCACTCTGACTGGCGTGAGGTGATATCTGAGTGTGGTTTTGATTTGTATTTCCCTGATGAGGAGCGATGTTGAGCATCTTTTCATGGGCCTGTTGGCCATCTGAATGTCTTCTTTAGAGAAGTGTCTATTCATGTTTTTTGCCCATTTCTTCACTGGATTATTTGATTTTTGGGTGTGGAGTTTGGTGAGCTCTTTATAGATTTTGGATACTAGCCCTTTGTCTGATATGTCATTTGCAAATATCTTTTCCCATTCCGTTGGTTGCCTTTTAGTTTTGTTGGTTGTTTCCTTTGCTGTGCAGAAGCTTTTTATCTTGATGAGGTCCCAACAGTTCATTTTTGCTTTTAATCCCCTTGCCTTTGGGGATGTGTCAAGTAAGAAATTGCTGCGGCTGAGGTCAGAGAGGTCTTTTCCTGCTTTCTCCTCTAGTGTTTTGATGGTTTCCTATCTCACATTCAGGTCCTTTATCCATTTTGAGTTTATTTTTGTGAATTGTGTAAGAAAGTGGTCTAGTTTCATTCTTCTGCATGTTGCTGTCCAGTTCTCCCAGCACCATTTGTTAAAGAGACTGTCTTTTTTCCATTGGATATTCTTTCCTGCTTTGTCAAAGATGAGTTGGCCATACGTTTGTGGGTCTAGTTCTGGGGTTTCTATTTTATTCCATTGGTCTATGTGTCTGTTTTTGTGCCAATACCATGCTGTCTTGATGATTACAGCTTTGTAGTAGAGGCTAAAGTCTGGGATTGTGATGCCTCCTGCTTTGGTTCTCTTCTTCAAAATTACTTTGGCTATTCGGGGACTTTTGTGGTCCATACAAATTTTAGGATTGCTTGTTCTAGCTTCGAGAAGAATGCTGGTGCAATTTTGATTGGGATTGCATTGAATATGTAGATAGCCTTGGGTAGTATTGACATTTTAACAATATTTATTCTTCCAACCCATGAGCACGGAATGTCTTTCCATTTCTTTATATCTTCAATTTCCTTCATAAGCTTTCTATAGTTTTCAGCATATAGATCTTGTACATCTTTGGTTAGATTCATTCCTAGGTATTTTATGCTTCTTGGTGCAATTGTGAATGGGATCAGTTTCTTTATTTGTTTTTCTGTTGCTTCATTAGTGTATAAGAATGCAACTGATTTCTGTACATTGATTTTGTATCCTGCGACTTTGCTGAATTCATGTATCAGTTCTAGCAGAGTTTTGGTGGAGTCTATCGGGTTCTCCATGTATATTATCATGTCATTGAAGCAGGCTGTTATAAGGCAGTTGGGAATGGTGGAAGCTGTGACAAATTAACAGAGAATGTGCTGTCTAAAGTCTGATGAGTGTCCTATAAGCAGGCCATGCTATCAGGACTTCTGATGTTCTCAGAGAAATGGGAAATTTAGGTTTTTTAAATGTGAAAACATTCCATTTCTTGCCTGTGATAATTATTTTTTAATATAAAATCATTTAGTTGTTCAAACTAAGCACATCAATAGCCCAGGTCTGGCCCGTGGATGCTAATTTGTAGCCTTTGGTTAAAATAGACGGTGTGCCTGTGCATCTGCTAACCCTGAGGATTCCCATCCTACTCCTTACAGTCATCTCACTCAGATAGTACTTGCTTTTGGGCACTACGGTGAGCCAGCAAGTGGGCTCTCCACATGCATCATCTCCTCATGCACTCCAGATATAAGGCTAGATGTTCAATTAGCATAGAATGACGATTAGCATGATTAATTCAGAATCTGGTAAATGAAACTGTAAAGTTGAGGTTTTAAAGAATCCCACATTCTTAATGTGCAAATTTAGGAATTTTTCCATTTGAATATCATTGCTTCCACCCTAGTTCCCCCTCCTCCTTACCCCCTTTTTATATCTATGACCCACTTACTAGCATTGAGTCATTTTCAATTTCCTACTAGTACATTTTGCTCATTTTGGTCTGAAAGAATAATGGTAAAGCGTTGCAAACTTTTCACAAGCAGTGTGAGGTTTTTTGTTTTTTTGTTTTTTTGTTTTTTAAATAGCATTATTTTCCTAGTTTTACCAGGATGCCTTTCTTTGCCATTGGTGGTTCATTGGTTGGTTGGTTGATTAGTTCTTGATGCAGTGGAGAGTAATCGTGGCTTTTCTTCATGCCAGCTTCCAGGTCTTTAATTGATGACTAATCCATAGAGTGCCTCTCTATGGAGCACTAATTTGTCTTTTATCCGGTATTTTTCTTCCCTCTGGATCTAGTATCTCATTGCTACAATTTGAATTCACCATTAGAGAATACTTAGGTATGAAGATGTTTGTCAATATATAAGTAGGTTTTCTATACTACTCCTATTCCCTTCCTCTTTTTTTTTTAATATGAAATATATTGTCAAATTGGTTTCCATACAACAGCCAGTGCTTATCCCAACAGGTGCCCTCCTCAATACCCATCACCCACCCTCCCCTCCCTCCCACCCCCCATCAACCCTCAGTTTGTTCTCAGTTTTTAAGAGTCTCTTATGTTTTGGCTTCCTCCCTCTCTAATCTTTTTCTTTATGCTTGAGAGCTGATTTTCTACTTTGTTGTTTATCAATAGAATAAAAGAGTGTCCCTATGTTAATTCCAGAGTATACATAGAGAATCGCCTTTCTACCATGGTAATTAAGAAAGAAAAGTAAAACGGGGCTCCTGGGTGGCTCAGTTGGTTAAGCGTCCAACTTCGGCTCAGGCCATGATCTTGCGGTTTGTGAGTTTGAGCCCCGCAGCAGGCTATGTGTTGGCAGCTCGTTCAGAGCCTGGAGCCTGCTTGGGATTCTGTCTCCCTTTCCTTCTGCCAGCCCCACTTCCCTCGCCGCCCCCCCCCCCCACTAACACTCTGTCTCTGCCTCTGTCTCTCTCAAAAATAAATAAACATTAAAAAAAATTTAAAGAAAGAAAAGTAAAAAGATTTATGTATTTCAGAATTTGTGACGACATGATTTTTCTTGGCATTTTCCAACTTACTAGCTTTTCATCTGAATATCTATATGTGTGTGCGAATAGGAAATTGTGTAAGTTACGAGAATGAGAATGAGTTAGTTACTTTTTTAGTCTCAGGAATAAAGAAGACATTTTTTCTAAATTTTATATATAAAGAAAAATATGGGACAATCAAATCTGGGTTGGTTTATTAAAACATATTATTTTGAACCTGTTGATTTTGAAAAGAAATAACTTCTAATCCAATTAACTAGAAAACAGAAATACATACATACTTAGAGATAAGAAAGTAGGTAAAGCTAGGAATTTTAGTTGATTTTAATATGTGTGTGTATATATTTAATTTATATACACGCATATCTGAATTTCATAATTATACAGTGAAAGAAAAATTTTATTTATTATATGAAGCCCAGGAGACATAATCTGAGATTACATTTGATGTGAAAGACAAAAGACACTACATGTATTATTGCTAGATAATGTATATGGTGAACTAACATGTGATGTAAAAATAAAATAAAATAGTCAAGCAACAAAAATCTTGAAAAGTAGTAATGCTTTTTTAAGATAGAAAGTAAGTAAAGATTAGATATTTATTCTGAATATTAAAGATGAAAAACATTAAAGATATTTTGCAAACATAAAAAGTAACCTAAATGGAGAAAAATAATAATTTTAGTATTATATATCATTATTTTAAAAAGTGTTATGTTCTTTAATAATAGGGTATAAGAAGATAAAATGATTAAAATGAGTAATTTCTCTCAATTTAAGAAAGACTAAACAACAATATAAATTAGTATAAATCACTATTTCAGATGTGACATTTGTAATGGCATCAAGTTGCACCCAAGCACTTAGTAGTAAAACCTCATATCAAAACCTGGAGTTTCTTGATAAGGAGCTAGAAATTAATGGCTAGTTTGCCATCAACTTTTTCAAAATTGAATAACTCTAGACCACCCAGTCTGAATGATAAATATAAAACGTTCCAAAACGGCGTATAGAATAAGAAAATATGTAATATTAACTCTCTTTAAGCTCGTAAAGAAGAGCACCTAAATTGAAAATCCAGGAAGCAAAGTGAGAATTAACTTGGGTTACTTTCTGAGTCTGAATCTACCACTGTAAACTAGAGTGAATAAAGGAAACAATATTCAGCCAACTCAAGCTAATATTTCTTTCTCCCACATACTCTGATCTAGATAATTGAAGCCAAATTGCTTTTCTCCTTAAGTCATCTGTATAATAGCCATAACGCTCTACTTCATGCTGAGTGTGTATAGATACAAACATAATCACAAAAATTACAAATGACAGAAATATTTAACTTGAAACATTAAACTCTTGCAGATAATTTTACTCATCTTTTTTTTTTCTTCTGATTAACCCTTATACTCAAAAGCAATTTGAGTTGTGTGTGGGGGAGGAATGTAGAATGAATGGAAAGCTGTTAAATATCTCCATGGTGCACAATAAGTACTTATAATGCTGAGGAAATGTACAACTTTAAAAGAGTGTGGGTGTGAAATTAGTATGGAATGAAATGGGACTCTCATAATGTGCATCTCCTATAGACCACCAGGACTGGAAGACAGCAAAAAAGGAAAATTCCTGGGGTAACACTTAGGTTGTGAAAACCACAGGATACCATACTCATGAGGAATTTTAACTACCCAAACATCTGTTAGGTTAAAAAAATTCAACAAAACATGCTTCATCAAAGAGGCTTCCAAGGAATGCAACTTTATGATCTAAAAAGAAGAAAAACCAAATAGAGGGCAAAATACTCCTTAACATTTTTAAAAATAAGAAATGGTTACTGAGTTAATATATATTCAATTATTTTCCTTAATTTATTCTAAATGGTATAATGTACTTATAATGTGATAAGTGCTATCATAACAAAGGTACGTATTATCCCTCCTATAAAGAAGCAATTACATAATGGCAAGAAGAGATGTTAGCCAAGAATAAATGGGAAAATATAATGCAAGACATAAAGAAGCCCATTTGGTGACAGTGCATTTTTAGAATGGCTCTAACCTGCTGACACTAGAGGAAATGGATATAATTTATTCTAGACATGATGATTGTACTTCTGTGAAATTGTTAGATGCTGTTGAAAGTCTTCTCAGTTAGTTGCCTGAGACTCTCAAATGTGTAGTTCAAGAGGACATCTCTCTTCTAGACCTATGTTGAAGTTACTGGTATGACTGCTTACTTCCACACACATGTCAGACCCCATTATTACCATTGCCCCTGCCGCACTGCAAACCTTCCCTATGTGTGTGTTCCCTGTTGCAGTGCATTGTACCATCGTTCACTTAATTGTTCAAGCCAGTCATCTAGGAATTATTCTTAATTCTTTCTAGCTATCCCTCACTCCCAAGTACATACCTGAGTCTTACTGAATTTACTTTCTGAGTATTTCTTAAATGTACTTTTCTCTGTTAAGAGTCTCTAAATCGAAACCCTTAAAATTCATTTCATAGAGGGACGACTGGGTGGCTCAGTCAGTTAAGCGTCTAACTCTTGGTTTTGGCTCGGGTCATGATCTCACAGTTCATGAGGTTGAGCCCCACATCATCAGGCTCTGTGCGAACCGTGCAGAACCTGCTTAGGATTCCCTCTCTCTCTCTCCCTCCGTCTCTCTCTCTCAAAGTAAACAAATAAACTTAAAAAACTCATTTCCTAGATTATTACAAAAGTTATCTAAATGGTCTTTCTGGTCCCATTTTCTCTACCCTTTACCTGAATCTAGCTTGGGAATATACCTATCTGACCATGTTATTCCCCTGCTTAAAATCTTTGATAGTTTCCTATTTTACTGTTGTGTAAAAATCATACTTTTTAGTATGCTCTATAAGATCATCTATGGTTTTGCATTATATTCTCCATACATGCCTTGCTCTATCTCTTTTGTGCGCCAGAATCTTTGCTATTCTTTCTTACTATCCTGTCTTCTTTTTGGAGACCAGCTTCTTTTCTTTAGGTTTCACACCAAACATCTCTTTTACAAAGCCTTCTATGAGTTCCTCTTTCCACTCACACATCTAAAAATTGTTTCTAAAGTATTGAACATATTGCTTCATAATTGTTTCTCTCTCTCTCTTTTGTGGAACTCTGAGCTCCTTAAAAGCAGAGATGACTAGGTGATTATGTTATATATATATATGTTTCTACCCTCCATGCGTACTCAGTATCTAAGACTAAATGATAGTATGGCATTTGGACTCAAGGAAGACATTTGACTTAATGTGCAAGTTTTTCAATGTCCAAAATCTCCATTGCAAAGTAGTTCATATTAATTACTTTCTTCAATTTTTTTTTGGTCTATAACTTGTCCTTCAAATACTTGCATGGTTATAGCCAAAATTAAAATTCTTCCAGTTACTGTCCATGTTTAACATGTTCAGCTTCTTTTATTTCACAAAACTAGTCTATTTTATATTGCTGATACTGTTTTTATTTTAACTTTTATTAATATAGGGAGTATGATAACTGCATGTAGGAAAGAAATATGCATTTAATAAATTGAGAAATATTTCAAACAATAAAGGAAAATAATGCATTCCTATTTTAGAAGCACTAACAGTATCTAAACAATTAACTGAGGTACTAAAGTTAATGAATTTGTATAGTAAGGTGGGATCATAAGAGATGGATAGTCCGTGAAGAAAACAGAGGAGAATAACGTCTAAATTTGGGCTGCTAAGTATGATTACAAAGAAAGGATATTTGAGTGAAATCATAATTTAAAGGTCATAATAGTGAGCATATAAAATTAAAGAATTTAATAGAACATCCCACTATGTATTTAACTCAGAAGGGCTTTTGGTAGGTTATTAAGCAAGTTTTCAGAGTTTAAATAAAAATATTTTGAAATTCCATTACATAACTACATAGAATGTGTTTTTCAGCAAAATCAATAAAAATAAAAGGATTTTATAAAGATCATCAGTTATTTTTTAAATCATTAAGTTATCACAAGAAAAAATTGAGAAAAAATATCTTTCCCCTAAGTATAGCTAGCTGTATTTTATCCTTCAAATATTCAAATGAATTCTCTGACTTTCTCATCTCAAACTTCAAATCTCGTGTTGAGTTATATTTATCTGGACTCTCCTGAGAATCTTTTTTCTCTTCGTTCAGAAATAAGTGTGAAGTTAGGCTTAATTCTTTGTGATTTTCAGTCATTAAACTCAGTTCAGGTCTGCCTCAATACTAGGCCCTGGGTCAACAAAAATTCAGCTTCATTTTCTTCTACATTTACTAAGAAAGTTGGGAGAACTCTGATTTGACTATGGAAAACTCCCAAATCTGAAAAGACCATATAATTGCTATACCTAGTAGTTTAGGGCACTTTTTGGTTGGGCCCAGTAACTGAATTGAGAGCCCTTGGCTGGGTGGTTAAGAATAATGACAACAGCTTATCAAGTGTTTGTTCTGTGCTGGTTCTGTTCTAAGAACTTTACACACATTGGTTCATTCATGAATTTCAGTTATTTCTAGGGTAGAGTTTGTGCTCTTAGATCTTAACTAGGACTTGGGTAAAGCCTCCTGATGACATGAAAGTACCACAAAAAAGAAGCAGAGGGGTGCTAAGTAGGATTACAGAGAAAAGATATTCAGGTGAAATCATAACTTAAAAGAAATAATAGTAGACATATAAAATTAAGCTGTTTACGAAAGCTTCCAACTCCATATTTAATGTCAAAAAAAAAAGTTTGCCAAACCTTAAACAAGTTTTCCAGAATATAAATAAAAATATTTTGAAATCTCATTTGCATAAGCAAATGCAATGTCTTTTTCAGCAAAATAACTAAGACAAACAGTGAAAAGAAATTTTAAGGATTATCACTATGTGATATTATTAACTTTGACAACTGGGACTAAAACAGACCTGGAGATATTATACAAGCTTCTAGTGTATAATGCAACTATTTCTATTCCCAAACACA
The DNA here is from genome assembly GCF_018350175.1 of Felis catus. Taxonomy (NCBI): domain Eukaryota; kingdom Metazoa; phylum Chordata; class Mammalia; order Carnivora; family Felidae; genus Felis; species Felis catus. The sequence continues at coordinate 103,731,999 of NC_058374.1, forward strand.
TTGGATGGGACTTTTCTTCACACTTTTAGTTTCTGTCTCTTTACTGATACACCTGATAGTTATTTTACCCTGATTATACCTGCATACAATGAAGGGAAGGAGGAAATAGGAACATTTATCCTGGCCCCAACCCTCCATCATGGTGATAGCCTCATCTGAATTATTCCAAGTGGTTCCTTCACGGAGCTTCAAGTTACTGTAGAACTGATGATGTTTTCTTACGTTCTTATGGAGCACGATGGCCTGTTATTACTCTAGGCACATTGGAAATGGGAGGGAGTGACAGTAGGGAGAAACCTCTTCATAGTTTTTCCAGAATAAATGGAAGGTAGGAGGAGACCACTTTGGGGAGTGTGTGTTGGCTGCATGCATATTTCCACATCTATCACCACAAGATCCCAAACCCTCCACTGCTTCCTTAACTATCACAAAAGCAGTAATTTAATCCCTATCCAGCCTTCTGATTCCGTGAAGTCTGGGGTGTGACCGCAGAATGCTCTTTCATAACAACTTCCCAGATAATATTGATGCTGCTTGTATGAGACCATATTTTGAGAACTGTTGTAGAAAGTTATTTTGTAGACGTAATGCTATTCTAGAAAAAGATGTATTATCTGATCCTAAAAACAATAGTACTAATATTAGAATACTTTTATTCTTAACTGGTTTGGCTAGTATTAGAAGTGAGAGTTTTATGTATTTGGTATTTTTTTTCAACTTAAGCCAGATTGAAATGACTCAGAAAATTACTCATTACACATCACAGAAAATGGTCATTCAATGAGGTCTAATACTATGGGCATCCATGAATCATTTTCAGTATTCATCAAACAGTCTGATTAGACAGATTCTTAGGCTGATAATATTTGCCTTTGTGATGCTATCTTGCTCTTGGGAAATCTCACTATAAAACAAAATTAAGGTCTTGTGGAATGGTAGGAGATATTTTATACACCAGTCATAGTGTCCCATAGGAGGCAATGAGATCACCAGAGTTTAGAGAAACATTAAACACCAAGAAAGGACAGCTGATTAGTGTAGTATTGTAACCAGTAGGATATGCCCTGAGATGCTCTTGGCCTGCATAAATATAGTCAATCTAATTGCTAAATTTCTTTAGGTCCCTTGATGAGCTGAATTATTTAAAATGTAAGGAATCTACTTAAACCATCCAATTAGATTTCCTCTAGTCCTGAGAGACATGTGAAACTTAAAGCTAATTTTTAAAGGTCTGCTAAGTCAAAGCGAACTCAGTCCCAGGGGCTAATACTTGTATATGCTGAGGAAGAATGGAGTCTCTCATTTATTGATGATGGTAGGTAGAAATCTGGTGGTCCACTGTACCAAATCCTGAAACCAAAATACCCTGAAGGGTAGGCCCTTAAAATAAACTTTTAGCTGAACTTAAATGATATACAATTTAAATCACATGTGTAGAGAGCTCTATATTTTCTGTCTTGTGAGTTGTCAAATCTTTTGTTTATATTTATTCTTTTAGGAAAGTCACTCTAGCATGGCACACTAAAAACTATACAGTATTTTCTACAACATTTTTCATCATTAAATTTTCAGGGATCTTGCAAAAGGCAAAGTTCTAACAAGTTTTTGAATGTGCTTATTCTGAAAGAATAGTATTAGACATACCAAAATATATGGTTCTTAATCAAACTGGCATATAGACTTAGGGGCATTAAAACTCTTATATGTACTACCAAAATGATGGTCTATCCAGACTCACCTTTCAGCTGACACACTTAGCACGGGGACACAGATGGATGGGAAAGATGACCCTGACCCACATAAGACCCACATTCCTGTGCAAGGATAGAAGCATGATAATCAGGAAATTATGGTTGTTAGTTACAGAAAATGCATTATTGTGAAAACCAGGGGAAAAGTGCTTATGAGAGGAAGTGATTGGATTATGGGGAATGAGAGAATAAAGATAGATCATTCCTACTGAGTAAATTGCTGTGATTTATAAGAGAAAGGGTATAGTGATATCTTGGCCCATTACTGACTAGATTCATTTCACAAACAATCCTAAATCAGAATGTGACAGTTTATGGAGAGACAAACAAAGTCTCCCAAAGATGCTTATACATTGCTAAGCTTTTAAAGTGGCATATTTTCAACTCTCTATGCCTTTAGGATTTAAACTTCCTTGGTTTTTGTGGTTGACATTTATAATTGTAATTTTGCATTCCCCCTTATGTGACTCTAATAATAGTTTACTTCACACTGAAATAAAGAGAAAAAAAATACTGGTTATATTTTATTATGTATTTTTGGAATTTTGACAATTTCCAAAAGAATATTACCTAAAAGAAATTTCAAAATATTATATGCTTAGAAGTACACTATAATATTTGCGACACTATTAAAATAATTAGATGTTGTTTTTTAACAGACTTGAGCAATTTGGTTTTCTATTTATTTCTCTTAAATTACCTATGAGTTAAATGAGTATCTTTAATTGCTTTATACAGATGAAATAAGTAATTAGTTACATATTATATTCATATAGTATGTTCCTATGTCAGTTTAGTTATGTATGTGTTTACTTTTTTTTTTTTAGTTCAGATTTAGGAGTTCTTATCCCATTATATTCTAATCCTTCATGAATACAAATTGATATAATATATTCTAAGAGAAATTTTTCACACAGGATTCAACACTGGAAACACTTGTATAACAAAACAGGCAATTTCATCAAATTTACTGAAAACACAAATGCTGTTTAGAGTGATTATTTCTTTAAAAAGAGAAAAAATAAAATCTTTGGAAAAGTTCAAAAAGTGTCATTAAAGCACAGCTCAGTGAGGGCCTAAATATCTTGCATTTTGACAATTATTGATTAGTGTATAGAACTGAAAATATTTAGTAGTGTGAGTGGTTAGTGTGTGCCATGAATGCTCTTTAAATGTCATTTTCCTCTCAGCTCTGCTTGGAATAACAACACTCCCTGATGAGGGTTTGATTACTCGTATTTAAGGAACGATTTCAGGGTTGACATTTTACTCTGGAAGACAAGAGTTGAAGCAAGGCCTCAGTACTGCTTTCTGAGCTGGTCTACAGACATTGTAGCTTGCAAGACTAGCCAAGGTTTCCCTTGGGAAATGGTTTTGGATCTGTCCTCACTCGAGACCCAAAATATCCAAATTACCGAAAACAGGAGATGTAGACATATTTCCTTGGAAACATTTCCAAAGACAAGCTACTATCCACATAGTCACCGAAAATCCTCAGTAAACTGTGTGTGATGTCTGGGCAACAATAATGTACCATCTTGCCTGCCTGCTAGAATGAGTTTGGCTTAAAGGTTAGTCGTGACAGCCATTGAATTGGTATACTTTATAGAGGTATATGAATTCGATTCTGGAGATAATATTTCCTCTTTTGATCTAATTAAATTTGACCCATCTTTCTGGTATGAGTTAGATACCAAGTGTCAAAATCTTTAGGGCTCCTTTAGACTATGAAAATATAGTATGGCATTGTCTTTTTGTCCATGATAGCAGTTCTTACAAAGACCCTAGCACTGGTCTTAAAGGCCCTACACAAACCTGTCCCCATTTCCTCTCATACTCTCATTCTGACCTGGCTTCAGGATCACTGGAGACCTTGTTATTCCTAGAACACACTAGGCAAAATCCTGCCTCAGCAACTTAGCATTAGCTATAATCTTGTCTGTGACACTCTTCCTTCAAACATTCTCATGCTTCTTTACCTCCTTCAAATCTTTGTTTTAATGTTAACCTGCTTAGAGAGGCATACCCTGACCACCATATTTAAAAGTAACTCCCATCATCATCCCCATTCTTACTACCCTGCTTCATTTTTTATCATAGTGAATATCATTTCTTAGCATGGTATATAATTTACTTAAATATCATTTGTCTCCCTCCACTAAAATAGAGGTTCTATGAATTTTCATCTCCTTGATTTTCTTCTCTATCACTGGCACTTCAGAAATGCCCGCCGTGTAGTAGGTGTTCAATAAATAGTTCTTCAGTGAAGAATAGCCGTTACATTCTAGACGCTCTACATGGATAGGTCCACAATTACTTCCATCACTTTTATAGGCTTTGTGTCTTCCCAGTGTCTGGCACACAGAAGGTGCTCAATCGATATTTGTTAGTTGGATGAATGTATACATTTCATCCAAAAGCCAGCAAAGCATTTGGGAATAAATAAAGAGAAAAGGAACCTAAAACATGTTCCTAAAATGGTATACTTTAAATTTTTTGGCTGTGAGTAAATTGCTCCTTTCCACAATGCTTCCTACAGACCTGGAAGGCAGGTTGTGCAAGAAGATTAAAAAATGTTAAATAATAAAAACAATTATTAATTAGTGGTTGTCTTAATAAATTTGTACTTCTAGCTTATCCCCTTTCACAGAGTCAAAAGTAGAGGATAGGTCATTAAAACCTGCAAATCATCTAACATTTTCAAAGCGGATTTCTCCATGAGGAAAGTGTGCACTAGTGATCAGTAATGGTATACCTTACCCTGAAGCCTGTCCACTCCTCGTTTAACATTGTGAATAAAGAGATTCAGGGATGCTGTTTGTTACATTGCTGCTTGTTAAGGTGGGCATAACATTTCTAAGGAATATCCAGCTTGGAAAAGAAAGAGGGTTGCCACTCTTAAAGATGAAATATGTTATTCTGTTAGGGCATCCAAAAACAATTATGCAGGTGGCAGGAGAGCTCTCAGCTCTCATTTGTTATGTGTAATTATCTAAATGAATTATGCTACAATTTGAGGCACTTTTCAGAAATCTAGGATCATACAATTAAAAGTAATAAAGTCTGAAGATCTCAGAGTATACAGGTGTGTTAGTGCTGGGATTCCATGATCTCTCCACATTAGTTACCAGAGAAATCACGTTCCCAATCCTGTTATCATTATTGGCACCTTGCAGCTCACCACATCTCGGAATCCTGAAGCATCCCCTTTTCACTCTCTCTCCTGGATGCCTCCTTGGGCCATATGGACTAGATCTCTGAGTCATTGTTCAGAGAGTCAATGTTGCACAAGGATCAGAAAAGATACATGTAGGAAGGATATGTTTGGCATTTTCCCACAGAAACTTCCCTATACAGGTTTGCTATGGTTGCTAGATTTCCTCTGTTGTTATATCTGAATACTGTTTTAAAATATTTTAATGCTACTACTAAAATATATTTTTATGGGCTGAGTCAGGTACCTAAATTCCACACATAATATCTCTCTTGGAAGCATATTCTAAGTGCTAATAAAACATTCAGAGTTTAAAGAATTGCCACTACTATTAACATTTTAAATAACTAACTGATACTGAAATACACCTTTTGGCTCTCTTCAGAGCATATGACTCACGTGAACCAGATATGCCTGCCATGTTTATGCTATCCTGATTTGTAAGGAATTATCTGAAATGTAAAAACAAAAACAAAAACAAAACTTTTCCATCCTGGTCCTGTCTTCTAGGCTTATCCTTCAAACCGTCAGTGAGGCATTTCAGTCCTTGTGAATGTCTGACTCAATGAGTACAAACAGAAAATTATTATCTCCTTCCATAGTCTTGTCCCTACCAAAACCATTATCTATTCCTGAATATGCTGTTGGTGTGAATTCTATGAGCATTCTCCTGATTAACATGGGAATTAGCTTTTGCTACATATTCTATGTCTGTTTTTACCCACATATAATCAGCCTCAAGTTAAAACAAATTTTTTTTAATTAAATTTTCTAAATAGCTCCAGGATTCATCTCTTCCTATCTATGCCTAGTGCCACTATCCTAATTTAGGATCTCATCCCATTTCATCTGGCTTTTTGGAAATAGCCTCTCTGAGCTCAGTGCTTCAGAGCACTTACCTTTTTCATAGCTACCTGAGTTTTCTTCCTAAATCACTAGAAAAATCATTCCTTTTTCCAAAAGTTTCAGTGACAGTCTATTATTTAAAGAATGAGCTTCAAGTTTATTGTAATAACCTGTCTTAGTTCCCAAAGGACTACTTGAGGTTTGTTCCCTGCTATATTGCTCCACGAACACCAGTCTCTCTATAATAATCTGTATTCCTTGAATTTAGGGATTCTGAATCTTTTTTGTACCATAGATTCCTTCAGCAGTCTGATGAAGTGTGTGGACCCCTTCCTAGGATAAATTTTGAATGTATAAAATAATAAACATAAGATTACCAAGGAAAGCAATTATACAGTGATAAAATTCTATCTGTCTGTGGACCCTGCTGTTTATGTCTTTGTGGCTTTGGCTGTGATCCTTTTAGCAAAGAAGTGCCCCTAAACCTGCTCCTCTGATTATTGAAATCCTTCTCATCTTTCAAAGCCTATTCAATTCCCATCTCCTCTGTGCAACTTTACCTAGACTCCCTCCTCCATCTATACTCACCACTTCACCCTTTGCCCTCTCATAGTCGATTCTTTGTATTTCTAGTCTTTATCTTAACTTTGCCCTTTATTATAATACATTGTACTAATTGACAATGATGGGCCAAATAGTAAACTAACTGGCCACTTTCACACATTTTGAATTCATGGTTCTTTTACAACGCTGTGAAATATGCATCTGAAGAGGAAACTGAGGTCCAGAAATTTTGTTGTTTGACCAAGATAACACAGTTTTGCTCTTATAAGTTATTCGAGGAAATGTGTGTTTTAACTTCTTCTTTATACCTTCTCAGGATCTGTGGAATAATATTTGTTCAGTAATGTTTGCTCCTGTGGATTTAAAAATCAGAAATACTGTGAAATACTTATCTCCCAACATTTAACGTCCTAAGAATTGACAAGAGGCCATAGGAGGCCAGAGATACGCACAACAGTGTGCCTAGTTCAACGCATGTCCCATCAAGTGCGACTTAAATCCTTCTTAACCCTCCTAGTTCCTAGCGGTTTCGCAAACTGAAAATTTACACAAGGGTTTTCGGTAGTCAGTACCTTAAAATATTATCTCTTGTTTTGCACTCATGATTAAAAAAAAAGCAACGGTAATACAAATAGAACAAATTAAAGAAATTGTTTGGAATCATAATGAATGCAGGAAATGTTTACATTTGTGATAATATCATTGGTATAACCTATTTCCTATGTTTCTCCCTCAGTGAAAACAATAAAAGCAACCCAATTTTAAATATAATTCCCTTGTGCCAGTTTCACTTTTCTGTAGCCAAACATGTTTCCGCAGGTTTTCCTAAAACGATATTCTTAAGCAATCTATTTTTAAATAAAAACTTTTATTCGAAAAGATTTATTTTGCAATAGTAAGACTTACTGTCAAAGTATTGTTTTGAGTTCAAAAATCATATATTTATGATCGTTTATCTCTCACGTGGAAGTTTATGTATAGTAATTATATTGCAAGAAATTACTTCTTTCAATTTGCCAACGCCTTTAACATGCTGTGAACTACAAAATAATGTATAATTAATTCATTAAAACTATCCTTTTTTCCTGGCCTTTTCTATTGTAGCGAATACTAACTCACATGTCTCAGGGTAATTGATTTTCTATTTCGATAGCTCCAGATGGTCCTCCTGAAAATGTGTATGTGGTAGCAACATCACCTTTTAGCATCAACATCAGCTGGAGTGAACCTGCTACCATTACTGGACCAACATTCTATCTGATTGATGTCAAATCGGTAAGGCATGTCTTACCTTCTGCAAAAGGCGGTATAGAGAATGATTAGGAATATACATTTTGGAATCAGACTATTTGAATTGTAATTCTAGCTCTGTTAGACCCTAAACGCATACTGAAGCATATACCTAGGCAAACACGCTGTGTGTACTTCACTATACACATCTGTAAAATAAAGATTAATAACAGTACCCAGGGTACAAAGATATTAGAAAATATGCATAAAGAACTTTAAACATCGTCAGACACATAGTAAGGATCCAAAAGTGTACATAAAGTATGATTAGAATGATTAGCATTATGTTTATCCTCTGGCTATAGATGATGTATATAAACAGTCATTAAATTAATAATACATTGGTTTAAAATACAGTGAAAACATACTTGCTTCGGCAGCGTATGTACTAAAATTATAATGATGCAGAAAATTAGCAGGGCCCTTGTGCAAGAGTGACATGCAAATTTATGAAGCGTTCCATATTAAAAAAAAAATACAGGGGCGTCTGGGTGGGTCAGTCGGTTAAGCGTCCAACTTTGGCTCAGGTCATGATCTCATGGTTCGTGGGTTCGAGCCCCACATCGGGCTCTGTGCTACCAGCTCAGAGCCTGGAGCCTGCTTCGGATTCTGTGTCTCCCTCTCTCTCTGCCTCTTCTCTGCTCATACTCTCTCTCTCAAAAATAAATAATAAAGATTAAAAAAATTTTTTTTAAATACAGTGAAAAACACCTCACAATACAAAAAGGGAGAAGACATTAAGAGAAATAGCTCCCAAATAAGGTAACATCAGAGCTTAATTTTGAAAAATACTTGAAGCAGACCATAAAAAGGAATGGTAACAAAAGTATGAAAAGTAAGACTCAAGAAAAAGCAAGTGGTTCAGGAATCCCTGGTGAAAGCATTCAAGAAAAGGGCTGAGAAAAGAAGCTAGATCAGGAGGCAAACTGTATAACATGTAGCAGAGTTTGGGTTTTATGATAAGGCCAGTGGAGTGTCAATTGAGGAATTAAAGCAGTGTTGGGATATAGATTTCTATTTTATAGGATCAGCATGGTTGCACTGCAGAGGATAGAGCAATCTTAGTACAAAATTAGGCAAGGGGACAAGAAGCTATTAGAGTAACTGGGTAAGAAAAGATAAGGACAAAGGAAATGTAGTGAGGCAACAGAATGAAAAATAATTTAAATCTACAGGATCTGGCAAAAAAAATCAGTGGTTGGTGAGTGAAAAGAATAATTGAGGATGATTTTAAGGTATATTATTTGGAAAACTGTGAAGAGAAAGAAATTTTTAGAGGAAAGGAATGAATTCAGTATTATATGCCCTAAGTTTGTGATGCCTGGGAGACCTTCAGATGAAGACAGTATTAGCAGTATTATATATCAATCTGGAGCTCAGGAGAGGAAACCTGAATTTGGAGATTTGGGAGGTGTTGGTATGATAGTTGAAATGATAGGAAGAGATGAGATTAAATATGGAACATGTAGTAAGAACCTCTTCTGTAACAGCTAACCTGAAGATCGAATCTGGGGAATACAAACGTTTAAATAAGAGGTCACTGAAGTCACCAGACTAGAGTAGCCATCGAGACAGAAGGAAACCCAAGAATGAGAGTCAAGCCTTTCTCTTAAAATAGGATGATCAACAATGTAAATAATGCAGAGTTTTAGCTAGGATGAGGATTGGAAAAACTGTGTTAGCATCCTGCTTGGGTTTCACTGGACCTGATGACCTCTCTTCTGGTGACATCTAATGCATTAAGTCGGGTAATTTATGGGAAATTCTACCCCTTTCTTGCCTATCTCTACCTATCTTTTGTTTAACTTTTATACTTTTCTTATGTCTTTATATTATTTCTAAAATGGAAGTGCTTCTATCTCAAAAGACCTGTCATGATTAAAAGAAAATTTAAGGGATTTCCTTTGTAGAACATTATTTGTGAAGACACTTAGTTCATAATTAGCCAAAAGTAATCAGCATGTACGACAAATGCTCTGGGACTATGTATTAAAAGCAAATTATAAAATGATAACACAGTGTTCGGTCAAATAAAAGATACCTATTTTTTGTGAAAACAATTCTCTTTTGATTGTGCTTAAAGGAAGGGAAAATAAAACATTTTTTAAAAAAGTGATTCATAACTTCATTCTCTTAGCATTCTTATTGAGATGAAAAATGAGCAAGAGAGAGAAGAATGTATAATGTTATAACTGCTTATTTTTATATCAGTTACACAGCATTACCTTTCCTTTGCTAACATTTTGATGTAAATATGTTGTCTTCATTTTGCATAAAGGGGAATTGAGGCACAGAAATTATAAATTCTCCAATAGTTAAGACCTGGCTAAAACCAGCAGATAATGGTGTGACAGGAGAAAGGAAAAACCATCAAGTAGCAAATAAAATTTGCCAGCTTGAAATATATGCTCATCTAAACCTTTTGAGTCAAAAAGAACAAGTATTCAAACAGATCCTGGCACTTCATAGTTTCCCTGGGATTCTTGGAACTAAGCATTTAGTTCCTTCTTTCTTTCTTTCTTTCATTCAACACATACTTTTAAATACATCCCACATTCCAGCATTGTGCTCAGTGCTGGATTATGTGTAAGTGAACCAGTTTCATGTGGTCACTGTCTTTTTCGAGCTTATCTGCAGCTCATTTAATGGATATATAATTATCTATCTTCAAAAATCATTGGCTTCTACACCAGGGAAGAACACATATCATTGAATTTAGGACTAGGGCTATAGCCTGGCCTTTGCCAAGTACTAGCCACAGAGACATAAGACCCTTTTCCTAGGAGACTTAAATTAAGCAAAAATTGACAATCTTAAAGATGTATGGTACAGATATCACCCTGGGTGATACTACTGGAAATTAATGCATTTTATAGTCCTTTGTTCATTGTTCCCTTTATTTTTTCAAAATAACAAACATTTTCATCAAAATGAGGATGCAAAACATAAAGTTCTGCTCTCAAGTAGCTCACACTAGGGTGTGAGACACCAGAGTATTGACAGCTAGTTACACTCCAATTACAGAGTATAAAGTATGTAATTTTTTTCTAAATATACACTAGCAAAGTAATTAAAGTTCTTATTATGAGGGTCATACAACACAGAAGAGACTTCAGGAGCAGGTTAAATTGATTGTGGAATGAATAGAGGTGTAGCAGGTAGGGAAGGGTGCAAATGGGGCAGGAAGAAGAAAGAAAATAGAACCAAATAATAACTGGCATTGCTTATAAAACTGCCACACTGCAAAAATGATGGGACACATTTCATAATAATAATTGATCAAATATAATATGAGCAAACAAGCTTGGAATTGATAGAAAGAGAACAATGAATCAAAAAGGTCTGAGGTTTCAGTCTCAAGTAAGTGGATAAGTAATGATTAACAATAACAAAGGATAGGTTTAGTGAAGAAAGATAGTGAATTTAAGATAGAGTAGATCTGTATCTGTATCTTTTTAAGTTGTATCTGTATCTTTTTAAGATACAGTAGATCACAATCATATTATGTCATATTTTTACCTCAATATTGTTATCCACTGTTTTAATGGAAGACATTGGAATAGTGTAATTTTACTTTTATATGATCAGGCCCGGTGTAGTGGTAGAGAGTTCTGCATTCTTGAAAGACTTGGAAGGAAATCCTATCTCAGCTACTACATAACTATGGAATCTTGAGAAATTCACCTCAACTCTATAAAATCAGAGTTCAGATAGGTATAGTGGTCAGCCAGGCAACGTAAATGAGCAGTCAAAATGAAGCCAACTGGATGAGGCAGTGATGAATTGGACACTTACGTCCCATTACAGAAGTCAACTATAAGTCATCTCTAGATAATTATTACCCAGCATGAATATAAACCTAGTCTTAAGGAAAGATTTTTATGTGATGTTTAAATATTAACAGCTAACTAAATCATACACACTTTCTACCAGTGAGTACATGCACTTGATCAATGGTATTGCTATGCTGACTTGTTTTCTGCCACTTTAGAGACGTGAGGCATCTTACTTCAAATCTCTGTCTGAGGTGGGAACAATCTATTTGACTTTGCAATACACATATTATTTATTAGCCTTTTTCTACATCCCTCATAGTAACATCTTCTTTAAGTTAAAAATCTCTTAGAAAAGAGCATTTGAAGAATATTTTGAACAAAAACCTTTCAAAGTTATAAGGGAGGGTCAAGTTGAAAATGAACCTAGTAATGGGAACAGTGTGCACAGTCTGGTTTTAAGTGCTTCAATTAAGATACCTGAGAGTAGGATGTATTATAGGATTTCAAATTTTCTGATGTTCATTTCAGGAAAGGCCCTTTTTAAAAAATTTTTTAACGTTTATTTATTTTTGAGAGAGAGAGAGAGAGAGAGAGAGAGAGAGACAGAGCATGAGTGGGGGAGGAGCAGAGAGAGAGGGAGACACAGAATCTGAAGCAGGCTCCAGGCTCTGAGCTGTCAGCACAGAGCCCAATGCAGGGCTCAAACTCACAAACTGTGAGATCATGACCTGAGCCCAACTCGGACACTTAACTGACTGAACCACCCAGGCACCCCTGAAAGGCCCTTCTTTTTAATGCTAAAAATTTTAGCTATGTTTAATCCCTGCAGTGATTAGGCCAGACTCTCCATCAAAGACATAGTATGTTTGAGCACGCTATACAACTATATTTAATACTCCTAAGGATGCTCATTTTTGCACATCTAATAATTATAACAACCGCAATTAACTGAGTCCTTATCCAGTGCCATGCATAGTCCTAGATGGGAATTTTTCAAACTGCCATCATGACTAAAATTTTTTAAATGAACTGGAATAAAATTTAAAAGAGCAGAAAATATCAAACTGCATTTCAGAAAGAAGTTGTATTTCTCAAAAAAATTTTTAAGTGATAAAGAAGTGTGTATGTGTACACAGAATCTGAAGCAGGTTCTAGGCTCTGAGCTGTCAGCACAGAGCCCAACACGGGACTCGAACCCACAAACTGTGAGATCATGTCCTGAGCTGAAGTCGAATGCTTAACCGCCTGAGCCACCCAGGTACCCCTGTGTTTCCTTTTTGTAGGTCATGGTCAAAAGAAATATCAAAATCTCTGCGCCAGCTACTTCAGATCTATTTTTTTAAACCGCAACACAACAGTTTAAATAGATGTTAGTACTCCAGTTTTACATACAGAGAAAGTAAGACACAGACAACATAAGTGACTTGTCAAATGCTACAGGAACTATTACGTGACCAAATTGGAATTTAAACCCTTAATGTTTGATTACCAAAGCCTATATTCTTTCTCCTATAAGACATTAAAGTAGAAAGTGGAGTTTCATTGACACAAGGTGATACTTACTCGTTCACTGGAGGGGTTGATTACTTGTGATTGGTTGATTTTTTTTCCTTCTACTTTCAATTGTTGAAATAATTGCTTATAAGGAAACTGTTAAAGTAGTATTTTAGATTTCCCAGGACAATCTGACTGTAAGAAAAAATAATTTAAATCTTGGCTAGATAAATATACCACATGTAGCTTTTTATTATTATGTTTGGTGATTTGGATCTTAAGTGCTGCTTCCTTTAATTACTAGCTATTTTTTCCTATAGGTAGATAGTGATGAATTTAATATTTCCTTCATCAAATCAAATGAAGAAAATAAGACCATAGAAATTAAAGATTTGAAAATATTCACAAGGTATTCTGTGGTAATCACAGCATTCACTGGAAACATAAGTGCTGCATATGTAGAAGGAAAGTCAAGTGCTGAAGTGATTGTTACTACTTTAGAATCAGGTGAGGCATGTTTTCCATCATTGCTAAAAATGGACAGATTTAAGTGTGTTTCTTAGAGTTTCTCACACCACCCCCTAAAAAAGGATACGTGTCACAAGAAATTTTTAAAGTGTATGAAATACAAAATATAAAATTGAGTGATCCACTGTAATTGACAAAAGTGAAGTTTTCTGTTTACGTTTTTTAGGCATAGTGGAGTTGTGGAGAATAATCAGTTCTTGGAAATACAAACAAATTAGCTCATGATAATGTACTGAATTCTACTTTTTATACTTATTTAAACACTAAATATTTCAGAAATTGAGGTACCTTGCCTATTTTCCAACAGTCTATGGCCACTAATGCTTCATGTAAAATTCTGTCCATTATTTCTGTCCATGAATTAAATGCACATGAAAGTGATAATACTCTATCATTATGTATCTGGAATTCAAAATTAGAATCCAGGTCATGCTTACCATATCTGTTTTCTTCACCTAATCAAATGACATGTTTTATTATATAACCTATTTAATAAATGTCAGAATCCATACAGATCATACAGATTTCCTCAAGTTCCTCCAAACAGGGTCTGAATGAATAAGATTATAACCAATAGGAATTAAGTGTGGAAAGTCAGCTTCCCAGAACTTGCTTGCCCTGTCCTCCTTCAGACTCCTGATGTTCTTTGCCACCAGATATATCTTTGGAAAGAGCACATGAAGGGATGTGTTGCTATAGTTTTTTTGTTGCTATCTATAAGGTAAGTATAGGAGGTAAAAAATGTTTTTCAGCTAGTCTTTTCATTGTGTTATATACTCTATTGTCTATAAAATTATGGTTCTACATTAAAAGATAACACCTTATCCTCAGCACCTAAAATTTCATGTTTCCATTTTGCTGCCACATATATTCCAGATATCTATTTTTTATGATACTTTTACACTTCTCCCTCATCCTACCTGTGAGAAAAGATGTTGCTGAATTTATTCCCACTCATACCATAAAGCACTGATTGTCAGATCTTCATGTGCTATCTCTCCCCAAAATTTTTTAGTTTAATAAATTACTACTAAACCTCTAAGAGTAGAATTTGAGGTGTAAAATAAAAGATATTTGGAGAATAAGAAATTCTTTCCAACATTCAGAGAATTATTTCACTTATCCAACCTTAAAACTGATCTGATTTTTAGAGAAGTCTCTTATTAAAATATTTTTATATCACATAAATGTATACAAGCAAATGTGAAAATAAGTCTTGAGCCGATTTAATTTTTACTTTAGTTATGCATTTTTCCACTTAAAGTGTGATATTTGGCACTATAACATGTTTATCTGTTTCTCTTTTTTTCCTCACTATTATGTATTTACTTGTTTTTTTTGCCTGCTACAGGGCACTATCTATAGAGATATTTGCCAGATGACAAGAAATAAATAAAGATAATAAAGCTTAAGCATCTGAACTATTGACAGTCAAGTATTAACAGCCTTCTTCATAGGAATTCCTTCACTTAGTATGGAAGATATGTCCATTTCAATTTGGTCAAAGTAGATAATTCATGCAATCAGTCACTTGTATAAAGCACACTAATTATGCAGCAAGAACTAATTACTTTATTCATAAATTGATTTTATCTTCACGTGTATCATTTTCTTTCATGATAGTTTACTGATACTTAGCTGCTATATGTTAGGCTAATTTTTATCACAAATAAAATGGAATATCTAAAATATATAAAGAACTCTCAAAACTCAACACTTAAAAGAGGTCCAATTATAAATTGGCAAAAGACATGAAGAGACATTTCACAACAAAGGAGAGAGAGTGGGCAACTAAACTCACGATAAGATAGATTTTCAACACCACTAGCTATTAAGGAAATGCAAATTAGGACCATAATGAGCTATCACTGTGCATCTACTACAACAGATAAAATAGTAATTTAAAAAAGGGTGATGGATGGGGCGCCTGGGTGGCTCAGTCGGTTGACTGTCCGACTTCGGCTCAGGTCATGATCTCACGGTCCGTGGGTTTGAGCCCCACGTCGGGCTCTGGGCTGACAGCTCTGAGCCTGGAGCCTGCTTCAGAATCTGTGTCTCCCTCTCTCTGACCCTCCCCTGTTCATGCTCTGCCTCTTCCTGTCTCAAAAATAAATAAAACATTTTTTAAAAATTAAAAAAAAAAATAAAAATAAAAAAGGGTGATGGTGCCAAATTCTGGCAAAGATGCAAAGAGACTGGTTCTCCCCTTCATTGCGACTGGGAATGAAAGAGGGTACAGCCACACTGAAAAATAGTTTGGCAACCTTTTATAAAACCAAACATGTACTTAGAGCACATTACCTAGCAATCATACTCTTGGGCAGTTATCACAGAGAATTAAAAATGTATGCTCACACAAACACCTGTAAATGAATGTTAATAGCAGGTTTCTTAGTAATAACAAAAACTAGAAACAACCCAAATGTTTTTCTGTGATTAAATAAACTTTGATGTATCCACAAATGAAACACTACTCAGTAATAAAAAAAAAATAATAATAAAAGAATGAACCATTGATACATACAACAACTTTGATGGACCTCAATCATTATTCTGTTATTTTTCTTAAAAGGACAGAACTCTGGAGGACAATGGTTAGTGTTGTGGGGATGCATGGAGTGTAAATACAAGGGAGACCAGGGGGAAGTTTCTTTATGGTGCTGGAATAGTTCTGTACCTTATTTCTGGTGATGATTGCAGGAATGTATACATGGAATGAAATTGCACAGAACTGCACACACATTTATGAAAGCATGAAAAAATGGTGAAATCTGAATACGATCTGTAGTCTAATTAAGAGTCCTGTACCAATGTCAATATCCAGGTTTGATATTAAACTACAGTTAGGTAAGTTGTCACCACTGGAAAAAGCTGGGGGAATGTTCCAGGGGACTATATGTCCCATTTTTTGCAACTTCCTGTGAGTCTATGTTATATTTAAATAAGAAGTACAAAAAGTCACATAAATGCCTTCTATATAAAAATATATACATGTAAAAGTCAAAATAAATAAATGACCCAACTAACTGGATCACCATTATGATTCCTGTGACCTATAGATGTTGATGATTCTGCTGTGTATCAGCCATTTTGCTTGTTTCCATAATATATATAGTTTTAAAAGTTTGTGTAACATAGTTTATAAACAGAAATCTAAGCAAATAATTTGTTTATGTAGATTAAAAAGGAGGGCACAATTTTAAAAACTTAACTGCTTAATATTTTATTTTAGTCCCCAACGATCCACCTAACAATATGACATTTTGGAAGATACCAGACGAAGTTACAAAATTTCAGTTAACATTTCTTCCTCCTTCTCAACCCAATGGAAATATCCAAGTATACCAAGCTTTGGTTTACCGGGAAGATGATCCTACTGCTGTCCAGATTCACAACCTCAGTATTATCCAGAAAACTGACACATCTGTCATTGCAATGTTAGAAGGACTAAAAGGTGGACATACGTACAATATCAGTGTAAGCATTCATAGCTTTTAATTATTTACCTATTTTACAAAGTTAGTTTACAAACTCACCATTCAAAAATACTGAAGCTTATGTATACACTAGATTTCTTGTATCTTGTTGTAGGATTGTGTGAGACATGCCAACAGAAAATAATATGCAGAGAAATGAAATTGCTTATTTCCTATTATAATACAGCAAGTACTGTGAAAACATGTAGATAACAAAAAAGTTTCTACAACAATAGTAGAAATCCAGAAATAAAGGAGAAAGAAAAGGCATGTTAAAAGAGAGCAGTGATATGCAAAGAGATAATTCTACCTAAAGGAAAGCTGTTAATGTGTGCTTATAAATGGAAAACGGAAAAGCAAATTTCAAAGGCAAAGGGCAGATGTAACTACATGTTTGAAATTCACGTGCATTTCATGTAACAATTACTAAAGCTAAGTATTTTACATCCTAATCCTAAATTATCCATTTTAGAATATATAGGTGTATGTTTATATACATACAAACAGACACATACACATAATTTATTTCAAAAATGTATTTTTGTGGCATCTCTTGAAATTTTCAAATAGAATTATATGGTTCTGAATATCATCTTTTAATAAAGATAGTGTTCACGCTAAACCTTCAGGTAGCTTAGCAAACTACTTTTCCTACCACTTGTTTTATGATTATTGTGTAATCATCAGAATACTGTTATTAATAATTTATATTCATATGTATGTTTTTCTCTGTATATATTGTATCTATATATCTGCATATCTTCATTTCTTCCTTCACTCACTGTGCTGCTAGGGTTCTTGTTGTATATCCCATTAAATGAACCACTACTGTGAAAGATCTGTTAGAGGGAGGGTGGTTAAGAGAATGAACTGATCTGGGTTCACATCCTGATTCTGTGGTTTGTTTCTGGGCAGTTGCTTCAACTCTGTACCTCAGTTTTCTTACCTAAAAAAGAAAGAAAGAAAGAAAGAAAGAAAGAAAGAAAGAAAGAAAGAAAGAAAGAAAACAGTAAATTCTACTCTTGAAACTAATATTACACTATGTGTTAACTAACTGGAATTTAAATAAAAACTTGAAACAAAAAAAGAAAGAAAAAAAGGCAGTAATAGGAATAATGACTTCTTTTTAGGGCTTTGGTAAGGATTAAATTTATAGTTATGGGAAGTAGCGAGTGCTCCATCAGTTTTGCCTTTTGTGAATAAGAGAAAAAATTGAAATGAAACAAAGTACAATTAATTCATAATTTAAAGAGCAATAAAAAATTCTCTGTTCAGAAAATGCAATTTATAGCATCCTCAACTCCTAGGAATTTATTAGAAATGTATAATGTACACCTCTGTCTCGACCTAGTGAATCAAACCTGCATCTCTTCATTCAACAGGTTTACAAATGACTTCTTTGTACAATGCAATTTGAGTAGTGTTGCCCAACTTTTCATTTAGTATCTCACTTGAATGTTAGGTTACGCCATAAAGAAGCAAAAATAATGATGTGCACCATAATATCACTTTTCATTTTTAATACTTCTTTTCTTAAATTTACAACTTCAATAAAGGTCTCCTTTAGATATTTTTTAACCACATTGTCTAGGCTTGGCTTATTTGTCATATCTACCGCATCGTACACATTATTATGGTTTTAATTCAGTAAAAACATTCCCAAAGTATCTCTAGTGTAGAAGGGGGACACTAATTTAGAAAACAAGTTAATAAGTTCCAATAAACTTGGATTGTGTTTGTCAATGAACTTGGGCAAGAATAGAGTCTTTGTTTTATAGAGCAAAATGAAGTGAATAAAAGAAAATTCTGTATCTACAGCGTCCTAAGAATAAAGTTAATTGAAAGGATTCACATTTGTGTGAATCACCCTCTGTCTATACAAACAAGAATGTTTTATGTGTATATGCTACATTATGCAGGTTACAGCGTCAGACACTTTGGGGCAGGGGTGAAGAAGGGCATAAAGGCCAACTTTCAGAGGGATGATTTAATACAGGAAAACAAGAAGGTTGAAGGAATAGGATTTCATCTCAGAGAAGGGAAAAAAAAGAGGGTCTTGAATATGGATTTAAAGGAAGCCAGAGTTACCTAGCTACAGAGAGAAGGAGCAGATGTTAGAGTAGATGAAGGAGTATAGACGTAGTGGCTTTTCTGTGTCTATTCCTCCTACAGGTTCACATTGAAGCCACATCCTTTCCTGGTCACTAGGACAGGGCTGTTGAGGTCACTCAGCCTCTGTTCTCAGGACTTAGTACTGTAAAATCAGTTTTAAGAACTACTTTATTATTAACATTCTTCCTATACATATTGTATTCATTTGAGTAAGTGCAAGAACAGTATAATTAATAGACTATATGCAGTTGTTCTTAAAAATGGAAACGGTTTAAAATTACATATGACAATAATAAAAGTAGTAACAAGATGGTTCTCTCCTTTAGGTTTATGCGATCAATAGCGCTGGCGCAGGGCCAAATGTTCAGATGAGAATAACCATGGACATTAAAGGTACATACATGAGCTGTCTTCCTGTGAAATACTGTTGTCTTTTTAAAAAATAATTTTTTAAATTTAAATCCAAGTTAGTTAACATATAATGTAATAATGACTCCAGGAATAGAATTTAGTGATTCATCACTTACATAACACTCAATGCTCATCCCAACAAGTGCCCTCCCTGATGCCCATCCCCCATTTAGCCCATCCCTCCACCCAACACCTTGCCAGCAGCCCTCAGTTTGTTTTCTGTATTTAAGAGTCTCTTATGGTCTTAATAAAAGAGTAATTATAATTAAATTCTGTAATTAGCGTTAACGATGTATGTAGTCAAGCTTTTAAATGATGCACATGTGGGTGCCTGGGTGGCTCAGTCCATTAAGCATCTGACTCTTGATTTCAGCTCAGGTCACAATCTCACAGTTTGTGGTATCAAGCCCTGTGTCAGGCTCTACGCGATAAATAAATAAACATTAAAAATTAAGTAAATGATGCATATGCAGCAATAAGAATACATTAAGTAATAAACACTGCTTACTAAAGCTATACTTAAAATGTATAAATAATAATGCAAATTATCACCTTAAATAAAGAGAGTGCCCACCTGCTATTCATGTTATATTTCTTTCCCTCTAAATTTAATAATGTTTTCTGAGGCAAATTTTATAGTCTGTTAGTTTATGTTCTTAATATTATTGAAAATTCATTGTTCAATTACCCATAACTAGACTTTGACTAGTTTTAATTAAATTCCTTGACTGATCTTTATCTTGAAAGTAAAATTATTTTCAGTTAATCAAATGGCATTTACTGAACTACCATATATTGAACTTCATGTTTCTGACTATAAAGTAAATCTATCAATTCATTACTATGACAGGTATTGTTTATAGAAAATATAACTAAAATTTGGAGGCTCCCTGCCCCACACAAATCAATCCCATGAAAGCCAAAAAAGATTGTTAAGAGGATTTTAGAGCTTTTCAGGCATTCAGGATACTTTCTCTTCCAGACTGAAAACATATGTGCAAATATGCCATCTCTCAAAGCATCTGTAATAAAACCTGCAGAGAGATAAAAACTGAAGTGTATGGACCTTTAGTAGAAGCTTCTCTTTCTGAAGCAAAAAGTAACTTTTCTTAGTCTTTGGTAAGGACACCAGAGCACAGTGATTAAATGTTCTAGCGCTAGACTGAGTCTAGGGTCAAACTGCTGAGACTGAATCCTCGATTGGCCACTTGATATCTGCTTCACTTAAGGCAAGTGTCTTAACCTCTACAAGCCTGTCAAATGCAGATAATGCTGGGGCCTACCTCACAAATCGTTGTGAAGATTAAAAGAGATAATCTTTGAAAAACCCTTAGGACAGTTCCTGGAAACTAGTTCTATTAAGAATAAGAAATATTCACTATAAGGTGAAGCTGATAAAGTTTATCTTTTAATCAATGGTAGTTTATATAATTGTGATATTATTTAAAAGTATTAAGATTTGGTTTTAATGACATACTACATACTTAGAATGTACTAATACATAGAGTCTTCAAAAACCTTGGCTATTTTACAAAATGACTTCATAAAAGAAGTATATCATACCATCTTAGTTTCTTTTTGTTATTCAGTAGCAGACAGGTAAGTATGAAGGTAACAATAGGCTCATTATATTAATTCTTTAGCAGAACTTCCTCTCTCTGTTGCTTTGTTCATCCCGGGGTGAGGGATGAACTGACTTTCCACTCCTTAGAACAGATAGACTCATGATCAGTTGTCTAAAGAAAATATGTGAGTACCGGTGGCCATGGTGGGGAGCTAGAGAAATATTTTTTCCTAGTAATATGCATGATTGGTAGTGGTGACATGAAATGATGAAATAATAACAGTCTCCACTTGTTGGAATGAGCACTGGGTGTTATATGTAAGTGATGAATCACTAACTTCTACTCCTGCAACTACTATTACACTATATGTTAACTAACTTGGATTTAAATAAAGTTAAAAAAATAGTAGTCTCATTAAATTTGCATTTGACAAATAATATCAAGTTGGATAGCCATGTCCAATGCCAGGTTCCTTTAACTAGAAACCTTTTCTTAGGGACTCCCCAGTAGCCTGGCTGAGAGTTTCTCACCCCAAAACCTGAGGCTCTTGCTGCTGAACCCTTCATTTCTTCTTCTCATACGCAGGTACTAGACCTGTGATCTGTGGTCTAAAGGCCCTTGCCATCTACTCCTGTTTACTGTTCCTTGATTCTTCATGGATATTTCCTCCAATAAACTTCTTACACATCTAATATTATAATAGTCTTTATATCTAAGAGGAGTGAGGTAAAGGATCAAGCCAAAAAGATTTGATTCAAATCTTGATATTTACCTTTTATAGCCATGTGACATAAGGTAATTTCCTCATTAATAAAATGGAAATGATATTGCCAATTTTATGGCATAATTTAGAGGCTTTAAAAATTAATAAATATGGAAATTGAAGTTTGAATAAGCAACTTGCTGTGCTCAAACAGCTGGTATACACATATAGCTATGAGATGAAATGAAACAAGAAGTGCTCCTACAAATACTGATTTGGGAGATATTTGTATGCATTGGTGATAAAGTATAAATTATCATGGCACTTTTGGAAATTATTCTGGCAATATCTTTTAAAGTTAGAAATATTCATATCTTGTGTTCCAGAAATTCTATTCTTGGAAATCTATTCCATGGAAATAAAAGGATCAGTAAATAAGGCTAAATATAAGTCTGGTCATTGCAACAAATGTTCAAAACCTGAAGGAAAAGTGAATTCCCGTTATTAGATAAACGATTGAATAAATATGATGTTGTCACAGTATGATAGGCAGCATAGTCATTAAAAAGAGTGAGTCAGCTCCATACTTGGTGACTTGAGAAGACTTATATAAGATATATTTAAGTGAAAAAAGCAACATGTGGAGTGATTATAATACATAATATAGAATACATAATATATAATAAAGAATCCATTATCTATGACTTTATGTATTTTATATGGTTATGTGAACATGGAGAAAAATATGGGAGGATATCAGCCATATGTTTGGTGTGGATAACCTGGGAGAGATGCTGGCATGACTAGAATAGAAATTGATGAATCAGCTAAAGGAAATAAAAGAAGAGCCCACTAAAATATTAGTATGATTTAATCCAATTATAAAAATTATATGATTGAGAGCATATATAATTTGAATTTTTGTTAATATGTGAAGAGGAGTCAGATGCCTGAAAATCACACCCGAGTCCCATTATCTCAAGCAAGTCTGAAGTATATCATTAAACCATCAGGAGATAATAATTGCTAAACATCTGTTGTATTCAAACAAAACTCTGTTTCATTTGTTATTTGTGTTTGTCATCATTTTATCTGTAAATCACCTGCATGAAATGAGAATTTAAATTTTTTTCTCCTCTTCAGAAACAAAAAATCAATTGCAGTGATATTTCTTCTTTGTTTAAAGCTCCAGCACGACCAAAAACCAAACCAACCCCTATTTATGATGCCACAGGAAAATTGCTCGTGACTTCAACAACAATTACAATCAGAATGCCAATATGTTACTACAATGATGATCATGGACCTATCAAAAATGTGCAAGTGCTTGTAACAGAAGCAGGAGGTATCAACTGTCAACCTGTCTCGTTAAATTTTAGAGTATGAATTGTTGAATGCTAAAGAAATTTCAGTTCAAAATTAGTAATACTAGGTTGACTACCAATTACCACACAACTGTTGAGCTTAACAGATTGCTAATATTATCATTAGTTATACTAACCATTAATTTATGCCTAAACTACTTGAACAAGATAAGAAAAGGCATAGTTACAGTATGTGATTTACTTTTTCCATATATTGATAGGATTGTTTGAATTTGGCAAGATGGAGTCTTGATAGGTTCTTTGGAGGTATGAACAGAAGAGTTACCCTTTACTGAGAGATGTTCTTTTCTGTACCTGAGAAGTCATCCTCCACAGCAAGCCTATAGATTCATTTGTGATGGGGAAAGATAGGATTTCCTGTTTATGTAGGTAGATCAGCTGAATTATCCCTGGTGGTTCATAGAGTGACAGATGTTGCATCCAGATTTTCCTCATGTAATTATAGAAACGTTCTTCAGAAATGTCAAAATACATTCATCTGTTACTTATAATTATTATCCTTTCTTCCTGAAAATAGCTCAGCATGATGGAAATGTAACAAAGTGGTATGATGCATATTTTAATAAACCAAGGCCATATTTTACAAATGAAGGCTTTCCTAACCCCCCATGTACAGAAGCAAAGACAAAATTCAGTGGCAATGAAGAAATCTACATCATAGGTGCTGATAATGCATGCATGATTCCTGGCAATGAAGACAGAATTTGCAATGGACCTTTGAAACCAAAAAAGCAATACTTGTAAGTATAGTTGGTGCTGACTATGCATAATGATAGCAAGCTAATTAACATCTTTCATTCATCCATCTGCCCATCCTTCCATCTTTCTAGTAAGCACTGGGCATCCATAATGTAGCATGACCTAACACATGGTAAAGATCAACATGGTAAAAATCAACATGGTGAGATATTGTCCTTACATTCCATAAATGTACAGTTCTGTAGGGAAAGTAGGCATGCTTCAGAGTAATTATGAGTTGATATGGTAAGTGACAGAAGGACAATATGAAAAACATGTATTGGAGAACATGGATAGGAGAATTTAATTCTTTCTGTAGAGGATAATGTGACTAACATAATATTTTGTGCTTTTCACCCATTATTTTGCAATACATGCTAATATATGGGTTTTAGAAATGCCATCCTAGTCTTTCATTTGATGACAGCTTCAGTTTATTGGAGTCATAACAATAATTTTCTCCTCTTTGTATTATCAAAACTCTGAATTAGTGATTAAAATCCTTTAATCACTAATATCTTTAATCACTTTAATATCTATCATTTTGCAGATCATAATAATCTAATGTATTAAAAACCACTTCTGATATTCTGGATTTATTAAATGCTCTGTTAAATTAATGATTGGCTCCTGTTAAATTGACTATATTATTTTTTGTCATAAACTAGTTTCATGTTTGCCTGCTAGTTAAAGCATTATTAAATTCTTTATAAACATCCTAGGTCAAGTTAACATTAGAAAAGTAGAGAAGTCAGGCATTTGAAAAAACAGAATGCTCTATCATCTATTATTAAGTACAGTTACTTTGGCTATTACCTAAAATTTAACCATCATATATATGACAGCTATGAAAAACAATATACTAAAAAATGTAATTTTTTTATTTTGCATATTTGCAAATATGCAAATATTGTTTATTTTGCATATTTGCAACACAGACTCTTTCATATAATCAATAAAATCATAAAAATTTGAGAATAGTAGAAATTAAATTGTAAAGTGAAACTTTAACATAAACTTTAACATAAGTTTGTTTTGTATTTTAAAATGCCTGGATATCTATAGTTTTTAAGTAAGATAAATTTCAGTTGTCTCTGAATTTGTTAGAACCACCCATTATGTACCATTTTCTTTTTTTTATGTCATAAAAACATAGAAAGTAAAAATACAGCTGGGCACACAGCATTAAGAAGCATTTTTCTTAATTTGTTAACATGTGAACAAAATAAATTCTATATGACCATTCTAAATCTAGTTCACTGGTATTTTCAAAGGTTGTTGAGGATAAGTTATTGTACTCTATAAAGTATGTTTGTGTAATACACTTTCACACAGACATGAAATAATTCATTCTAAACCAATCTATGAGGAATGTAATCTACTTCATCTGATTAAGCTACTGGGACTGCTCAAGAGTCTGACCAAATTTTTAGTCATTCTCTCGTGTGCAGGATAATTATTCATCTCCCATAAAGATAGGATATATTGCTCTGATGGCAATTGATTTCTAAGTTTACATCTTGTAAATACATTTTCTTTTGAATAAAAATGTGTATTTTTCATTGCTATTTGTTAAATTATTCATAGAAGAAAATCATATAGCATGCAAATTGTTGGTTTTTAATTTTTTTATTTCATAGATTTAAATTTAGAGCCACCAATGTTATGGGACAATTTACTGATTCTGATTATTCTGATCCCGTTAAGACTTTAGGTAAGATATATTTTGTAATTTAATTTCACTGATAATCTCAACATGCTAATCACAGTTGTAACATTCACTAGCGAATATATTAATCCATGACTAATTTTCTCAAGTATAAATTCACTTCAAGGTTAATTAGCCTTTCAAAGGAAAAAATAGCATTTGTGATATTGTTTTAAGTGATGTATGATCCATCTATTCAAATCTGGACATAGATTTTAATATGGTATTGTTTCTATGCTGATGTATACTAACCTTATACTAAGCAAGTATTTACTTGATTGTTTAATATACAATCTTATATGTAAAACATTTTTACTTAATAAAAAAGAAAAAGATTTATGGAAATTTTCTTGAAATAATCCTAAAAACTAGAAAATTACCAGCCATTTTAAATTTTATTTTCTTTCTAACCAAGTCTTTCATGAGTTGTTTTCTATTATATCCATGTAATCAGGACTGAATAAAACATAAGTACAATTTAGTCAAATGCAAGTATTCGCCTCCTCCTCCTCCTCCTCCTCCTCCTCCTCCTCCTTCTCCTCCTCCTCCTCCTTCTCCTCCTCCTCCTCCTTCTCCTCCTTCTCCTCCTCCTCCTCCTTCTCCTTCTCCTCCTCCTTCTCCTCCTCCTCCTCCTCCTCCTCCTCCTCCTCCTCCTCCTCCTTCTCCTCCTCCTCCTCCTCCTCCTCCTTCTCCTCCACTCCTCCTCCCCCTCACCTCCTCTCCTCCTCCTTCTTCACCATTATTATCTTGTAGGCTCTTTGTGTGTACTAACTGATGGACTCTTCATGACTGTCTTTTAATTTACATCAGTAGTTTTCAACCAGAGTGATTTTATTCTCCAGGGGATATGTAGCAATGGCTGTAGCCACTTTTGGTGGTTACAATTATGGGTCCAAGCTACTGGCATCTAGTGGGGAGAGGCCAGGGAAGCTACTGAACATCCTATATTGCATAGCATAGCCCCCTCAGCAAAGAATTATTTAGTGCATAATGTCAGTAGTGCTGAGATTGAGAGAAGCTGTTCAGTACTAATTTTAGCTCCATTATATAGATGAGGAAACCAAAGTTCAGATTATGTAATTAAATGACTCTGCCAGGATTCTAGCACAGATCCCATAACCATTGCAGTACAAATACAGGATTTAGACCTGGATTCAAATCTTGACTCTGCTACTTGAGAAAATAACTTTTATAAACCTTAGTTTCCTTATTTAGAAAATGATGATGATAGTCCCCCTTCAGATTTAAATAAAATAGCATATGTAAAGATATTACTATTTCACAGTAAAAAAATTTTAATAGCTTTTTTTCAGATCAGTTATAATCAACGATTTTTAAAATATACTTTTTTAGGAGATCTTGTTTCCTTAGGATTTCTCTAAGTACATCACAACCCCTATTTTCTCTGTGTTAAGCTCTGAGAATGTGGACCGCTGTGTGTCATTCAGATCCATAACATAATACGAGCTACAACAGATTTCAGTGCGAGTTATGGCTGGAAGAAGTTAGATTTTTCCCATCATTTTCAGTTAGAAATTCTTATCCAGTTATGGAACATTAATTGTCTAAAATGCCAGCTTCCACAGCCTCTACTTAGTTAAGGCAATTTTGAACCTTGAAGATACAAAGAAAGGGCTCATGGTTTGCTCTATAGATGTTTTTAGAGGAATGACTTGAATTTCTTTGGCTATCCTGTCTAATTCCATGAAATGAATGGCTTGATTAATTTACCAAGTAATTAAATCATTTTACAATTGGCTGACAAGCCTGTGGTTTTGAAATTGTGTGGAGTATTTCTTCATTGGAGAGGTGAATTTATCACACCCTGTCATCACCACAGTGAAGTAAATGTCTTGATGGCATCAGCATAATTTGTTAGGTTATATAGCATTCAGAAACTGTTTCCACCACCAAATGGGGATCCTGGTGTGTGTACTGATGGAAGAGAAAAGACATAGACAAAGTGGATAGCTCATGTGTCTCAGGGAGATGACATTTTGTAGGAGGAGCACTAAAGAAATTGCCTTGCTCTGTAGTTTGTCATGTACCTTGTCTCTCATAGATGGCTGGTGTCATGCAGATTATTGATGTGAGGATACATTCAGTCAGTTATCTGAGAGACGAAGTTACGACATCCAGGGTAATCGGAATGAAAAGGGGGAAAGTCAAGTCTCAGAAACCATGGTGTGCATGGATACGATTCCTCACATTCTGCCAAATGGCTTCCCTCCGGCCAAGGCTGGGCCTCATCTAGTACTTTGGCTGCAGGTAGTCTCAAGGTGCTCCTCAGTGATGCTCTTCTTTTTCTTCCTTTCTCTCACAGCCAATGCAGTGGAATAAAATCATTAATTCTAAAAGGTAGCAGAAATATACCATCAGTTCTCTGGTTCTTTGAAATCATGACAGTCTCCTCCCTAAGTCATCCAGGTGCAAATGTTTGTGTGCCTTGGTAACAGCAGGAGTCAAAAGGGAATGTAAGATATGGAACAGAAGGCAGAGCACAGGAGCCTGGCAAGGTTAGCGAAGGAAGCACTGCTGAAACATAGATCGGACGTATAAGGTAGAAAACCATTGGGTGTTCCATGCATCTATGCTCAAATTTTACAAAGTGCATATATTATTTATAGACCAGAGACATAAGGACAGGCTGCTCCTTAGAGTTTCTCCCATGGACTCTCTTCTGATAAACAGTGGCTTTGTATTAGGCTTTATATTATGCTTATTCTGGGTTGAACACATAGAGTTCTACTATCTAGATAGTCATTTATAGTTAGCAAAAGAGCAACAAGCAGGAGTGGAGAAGATGACTAGGAGTACAACACTGAGTTGTGGTGAAAGGAGATGTTCAGATTTGAAGTATGGAGTGTATCATTAGAGCAGAATTCCTCAATGTCTAGACAAGTAGCCCAGTCATTTGGCTGGTTAATGGATTTACTACCATCAATTTCTGCCCTCACATTTTATCTGGCTATTGGATCTTGGGGTTCTGTGGATATCAGATTAACCCTGATGGGTCAGGCACCAAAGAGCACCCTCCAGAAATGGATCTTGTCCGTGATTTGACACTAATAAAAGGCCATGGAGTCATAAGAGTTTTTGGAAAAAGAACATTGCCAAGGAAGATATAGTAGAAGGACTCAAAAAGGAAATAAATTTGACCATTCCTACAGTGGTCAATGGCAAGAATAGTTTTGTGCCTGTGAGAATGGGAGCAAGCAAATAGTAAAATGCATTGGTATAATACCCTGCCGTCATCATAAGATTACAAAGGATG